>NC_042616.1:330658712-331858712 GCF_901001135.1 Rhinatrema bivittatum
TTGTAGCAATTTTCAAAAGCCTACTTACATGGGTAAAGTACATTTACACATGTAAATCCCAGTTTAGATTTGTAAACATCTTTTTAAATTATTATGTTAGTATGTCAGCTCTTTTTGGCTAATGCACTAAAGGGGTTTCCCATTTTCTGTCTAGGTGGAAACTGGCTGAGTGCATCCCATTTGCTCTTGCATGAAGCTGAAAGGGCCTTTTTTTTTTTTTTTTTTTTTTTAGTGTGCTTGTAAAGTTGCTTTTTTTATTTTGGAGAAGGGATTTGGTTTTTTATAATTAACTGAACTGCAAATTTTTGTTCAGGTCAGTGGTATAAAAGCACTTTTAAATTAATAAAATGGACATTTTGTGGGGGAGAAGGGACTGCAGAGTAGGCCTATCTTTATTATTCTGGGTTAAGGTGTATTGGTGTTGCTGTCCTGCCAATAGAGGCTGTATGTCTGGTGTAGTATAAACCTTCTAGCTACAAATCCTGGTATTAAAAACCTGGAATATGCATTCATTCGTGTTCTCATTCATTCACTTGCAGCTCCACCTTCAGGAACATTGCAATGCATTCAGACTTCTGTATAGCCTCAGGGATGGATTTTTTTTTCTGTCTGTGCACCATTCCTCCTGCTAAACTGATCTGTTGGGGGGAAGTAGTGCCAGACCAAAAAATTGGTTTTGCAGTGTAATCTTGTTCCAACTTTTCTTCACCTCTTTCCAGAAATGTTAGCTTTGAAATTTCTGACAGAGACATGCAGGACTCCCTCTGCACAGAGCATCCACCATGTCTGTTCTGTACAAGTGGAGACAAGATCTGCTTCTGCATGTTGTAACGGGGGCTGGTTAGAGAATCCATACATTTGGTGTTCTTTCTTTTTCACCCCTTCCTCACATTTCACATAAACAGTGTTGCCAGATCTTAAATATGAAATTATTGTAACAGGAATGTCAAAGTTACCACTTCGCTTTTGTCTCTGTCTCAGAGTGGGGATCACTTCATCTTTATGCTTGGCTGCCATCAGCCTTTGCTGATTTTATTTCTCTCTCTAACACTGGGAATTCTTAACAACATTTCTGACAGTTGACATTGCTAGCTGGAAGCATTTAGAGAAGTTTTTATAGTCTTCCACTGTTTCGTAAGAGTGAATTATCTTCATTTTCACATTTTCAGACAGTTGCTTAAAGTAGCCCTTGGTTGTTAAAAGTATACAAATCAATTAGAATATTTTGTTAAATCCTGGAATTGTTTTCTCCTGACTAATTGAAAGCTTAATGAGTTAAATTAGCATTTGGGCCTTATTTAAAAAGATAAAAATTAGTAATGAATCAACTGGAAGGGTGTCCAAACATTTACATTTTCAGTTTAACTGATTGAAATAATTAAAAAAAAAAAAAAAAGTAAATCAGCGTATGCATCAATAAAGAAACCATAATGGAAGTTACATGGAACTGTTGAGGTCAAGGCAAGATCTGGAAGAAGAAGAAAAATTTCAGATCGGATCAGTTGAGCAATGTCCAATCCCTTCTCAGTAAATACCAAACAAGTGCCTAGATGCAATGACTCTGTCCAACTCCACAATATATTAAAATTGAAGGAACAAAGCTGCAAATCATTTCTCAGGCAAAAAGTTTGGGGATTATTATCAATTCTAATCTTTTACTCAGTATATAAAGGCCATGGTCAAGTCCAGATTTCATAAACTCCATTACTACATGGCCTTAACTCACTACTTTATCTGCAGTCCTTTAGATCTGTGGTCCAGGCTTTCATACTGCCAGCACCTGATTACTGTAACTCAGTTCATTTGGGCTTCCATGCAGAGAGCACTCCAACTATTTCAGAATGCTACAGCTCACTTCCTTTCCGGCCATAATTTCAAGAATCCTGTCTCTCTGATTCTGTTTGACCTCTACTGGCTTCCTATACAGTGGAGGCTCAAATGGAAAACTGCCACATGGTTTACAAATTGCTTACCTTAGACTCTCTGTCCTGGGCACACCTGATGCTTCGATCATCACAGATAGCACTGTTAGATGTCCTGTCAGTTCCTCATGCTGTGTTAGCTGCTACGTGGGAGTGTGCTTTTTCAGTGGTAGCGCTCCTATTGTGGAACTCTTTGGTTCTGGAGCTAAGATTGTATGAAACATTTAAAAGCTTGCTAAAATTCTTGTTTTGTTTAGATTGACTTTTATTTGCGGGCATGGCTGTTCTACTGAACGATGCAGGCAGTGATGGGGTTTATCCCAGACAGTTTTGTGTATTAATTCTATTATGCATGTTTTACTATAAGCTGCTTAGAGCCTTGGTTTAGGCAGCATATAACTTGAATGAATAAATAAAATATTTAGTACCTCTGTGTTTTCCATAATGCTTTCACACATTTTATCACACAGTTTACAATCCCAATTCTGCTGTTCCTCCTTGTTGCCTTGCTTACTTATCTTGCACTTATTCCTTTTCCATCCTGATTACTTTCTCTGCTTCTTTCAGTTTTCCCAGATATTCTTTCCTGTCCTCCTCCTGAGATCTGACTACTAAATTTTTGCCCTTGCCTTTTTAGCCACTGCTTTTGAATACCATGTTGGTCTCTTTTTCCTCTTTTATGCACTTGGTTGGTGCTTTTTTCTGAAGCTCCTGTTGAGTTTAGCCCATTGATCTTCCACTTCACCTCCATTCTCCTGTCCTGCTAGTGCCTCCTTAAGGCACATCCCTTTATTACCAGAGTGGGGGCTTGGATTTTTAAATGACTCCTCTCCACCTTGCCTGTTATATGAAACCATATTGTCTGATCAGTGTTACTGGCCGGTTCTTAGTTTGTAGTCAGGGCTGGAATAAAGCATTGAAGCAGGCTGGAACCAGGCTAGCAGGAACAGAGCCCTGAACTAGTTAGTTTCCTCACTGGAGCAAAAAGAAAATTTTTTATTTATCAAGCTGCATACAGTCATCTGCTTTTACATAAAGTATGAGTTCGTACATGACCTAAAATTCCAAGGCAGAAGAGAGAAAATGCTTGTCTTGTAGAAAGACAGAGAAACAATAGTCAACAGCAGTCCCTGTTTTATATAATATAATATAAAAACAGTCCCAAATAGCATTAAATTTGCTCTTACGATCGATCAAACAGTAACGTAACCTTTTCAGTGTCAGCTATAGTTCTTGTTGGAGCTCTCCAATTATCCATACTGGGATTAGCTTTCCACCTAGAAGCATTTGAAAATCAGGCTGCCAGGAGCAATGGAGAAACAAGACCCCTGTTATGCCCGTCAGTCGCAGACAGCTGCAACCTCTCATGCTTACCTCTCTCTTTGCTGCATCGTCAATTCTGGGAAGAATGGCGGCCTCCGCCAGCCCGCCGACCTACCTGGTGTCCCTGACCGCCATCTTGTTCCTGGTATCTCCTAAGCCGCGCGTGCACAAGGGTCACCTTTGTACACGCCATGGCAAGAAACTTGGGGGGCGTCCCCTCCGAATGATTTCATCTCGTAAGCTGACTGGCTCTATGCTTCGAGTAGCAAGGAGTTCCCTCTTGATGAATCTGCTCCATCTTGGACTTCCGGTTCCAGTTCTCCGACTTGGCGTGTGATGCTCTGGGTACCCTCTCTCGGGGGCCCTTCTGCATTCCTGGCTATCCGCTCCTTGGAAGGCCTTTCTGCCTTGGATTGCTCCTGTCCCGCTCCCCGGGACAGTCTCCTGGAACCACCTTTGTGAGTACTAAACTTCGGACTTCAACAATATCTATCCTACTGAGTAATCCTCTATGGTGTACTTTTTTATTCCTCTCTTACTTTATTAATTTTAATGTTTAATTTAAGTTCACATGATGTTTACGATGCTCCATTTTTATCTTATTGTTATTATCTGTTTTAGGAATTGATTATTATTATTATATTTTCATGCCTTAATTTATTGTTCACTGTTATGATGGTTTTACTGATATGACAGTATAAAAATAAAGAAACCTTAAACCTGTGCCTCGGGCCATTACCGTATCCTCTCCAGTAGGAGTCGCTCCAGGATACCCTGCGCTGCAGGGTATTACCACCTCCTTCCACAGGACCCTCATCCCTGCACTTCAGACTATCTACGCTTCACCTCTCGCATGGACATCTTCTGCGGGCCACTACCGGATCTGCACATTGAGGTATTTACTACAATTCTGAAGAGACTTCCTGGCGTACCCCGCTCTAAGGGCCACTACCGGATATTTACCTCGGTGATATTCCCTCTGCTCAGAACTGTGCTTTCTCTTCAACTCCCGCCCTGCGGGCTTGCCTTCCTTCCTGTATAATAGTCTCTTCCATACAGCTGTGTCCGAGACCATGAGACCACGACTGCCAGCGGTGAGGCTCGCAGGGCTCCTCCCTGTGGGCAGAGACACCTCTCGCCCGGCCCAGGGTTCACATTCTTACAAACCATAACCACCCCTAGTCTTCACTGGGACCCTTGAACCTGACCATTTACCAACTAGCCCGAGAGCTTGTGGCAAATAAAAGGGGCTTCTAAGGATATGAGAGACTTCCTGTGTCACGGCTGCCCAGAACTGACAGTCCAGGATACTCCCACTACATATGTAAATAGGAGCCCAAAGCTATACACTCCCTCCAGGAGCTGGGGCTCACTACGCCAAATATATCTGCCAAGTAACCTGCATGCAGTAGGTCCTGTGTAGCAACCCAATAATCAGCTCTACTCTTTTAGCACATATACAGGCCGATGCATATCTGCTTGGAAAAACAGACTCTCAAGCTTGAGCGTCGCTTTTCCTAATGCCTGCCCATCTACTTCTCCTAGGCGTGCGATGCAGTAGGCAAATGAGCTGCTGCATTAAAAGGGAGGCACTAGGGGAAACTGTCTGCCCCTAGCGCCTCCCTCGGCATTGGGTGCCCTGGAGAAGTGGGTTAGGAAAACAGATGCTCGTAAAATGGAGTGTCCGTTTACCTAACCTGACTGCTGTCAAGATATTTTTTTTCACGTTGCTGCTTTCTGTGGTTTCTCCAATATCGCCACGGTATTGGAAGGAACCACAGGAACAGTATTTTTGCTTTTGGGACTCCTCAAACTTAACGCCAGCTCCGGAACTGGCATTAATTTTTGAGAGCTAAAATGTGTGCGTCGGGCGCTCTGTTATTTTTTTACACTGGGGGGGGGGGGGGAATAGCTAATAGCCTCATCAGATGGCATTTACATGTGATGAGTGCTATTAGCTACGCCCTGGTTTGGACGCACGCTTTGGATGCGCTGATCCCCTTATTGCATCAGGAGTTATGGACGCTCCTTAACCTGTGCTGTAGCCTGAGGGCCGATGCAATACCGTGCCCTCAGGCTACAGCACAGGTTAAGGCGTGTCCATAACTCCTGATGCAATAAGGGGATCAGCGCATCCAAAGCGTGCGTCCAAACCAGGGCGTAGCTAATAGCACTCATCACATGTAAATGCCATGCTGATGAGGCTATTAGCTATCCCCCCCCCCCCCAGTGTAAAAAAATAACAGAGCGCCCGACGCACACATTTTAGCTCTCAAAAATTAATGCCAGTTCCGGAGCTGGCGTTAAGTTTTGAGGAGTCCCAAAAGCAAAAAATACTGTTCCTGTGGTTCCTTCCAAATACCGTGGCGATATTGGAGAAACCACAGAAAGCAGCAACGTGAAAAAAAATATCTTGACAGCAGTCAGGTTAGGTAAACGGACACTCCATTTTACGAGCATCTGTTTTCCTAACCCACTTCTCCAGGGCACCCAATGCCGAGGGAGGCGCTAGGGGCAGACAGTTTCCCCTAGTGCCTCCCTTTTAATGCAGCAGCTCATTTGCCTACTGCATCGCACGCCTAGGAGAAGTAGATGGGCAGGCATTAGGAAAGCGGACGCTCAAGCTTGAGAGTCTGTTTTTCCCAAGCAGATATTGCATCGGCCTGTATATGTGCTAAAAGAGTAGAGCTGATTATTGGGTTGCTACACAGGACCTACTGCATGCCAGGTTACTTGGCAGATATATTTGGCGTAGTGAGCCCCAGCTCCTGGAGGGAGTGTATAGCTTTGGGCTCCTATTTACATATGTAGTGGGAGTATCCTGGGACTGTCAGTTCTGGGCAGCCGTGACACAGGAAGTCTCTCATATCCTTAGAAGCCCCTTTTATTTGCCACAAGCTCTCGGGCTAGTTGGTAAATGGTCAGGTTCAAGGGTCCCAGTGAAGACTAGGGGTGGTTATGGTTTTGTAAGAATGTGAACCCTGGGCCGGGGCGAGAGGTGTCTCTGCCCACAGGGAGGAGCCCTGCGAGCCTCACCGCTGGCAGTCGTGGTCTCAGTGGTCTCGGACACAGCTGTATGGAAGAGACTATTATACAGGAAGGAAGGCAAGCCCGCAGGGCGGGAGTTGAAGAGAAAGCACAGTTCTGAGCAGAGGGGAATATCACCGAGGTAAATATCCGGTAGTGGCCCTTAGAGCGGGGTACGCCAGGAAGTCTCTTCAGAATTGTAGTAAATACCTCAAATGTGCAGATCCGGTAGTGGCCCGCAGAAGATGTCCATGCTGCAGAGGTGAAGCGTAGATAGTCTGAAGTGCAGGGATGAGGGTCCTGTGGAAGGAGGTGGTAATACCCTGCAGCGCAGGGTATCCTGGAGCGACTCCTACTGGAGAGGATACGGTAATGGCCCGAGGCACAGGTTTAAGGTTTCTTTATTTTTATACTGTCATATCAGTAAAACCATCATAACAGTGAACAATAAATTAAGGCATGAAAATATAATAATAATAATCAATTCCTAAAACAGATAATAACAATAAGATAATAAATGGAGCATCGTAAACATCATGTGAACTTAAAATTAAACATTAAAATTAATAAAGTAAGAGAGGAATAAAAGAAGTACACCATAGAGGATTACTCAGTAGGATAGATATTGTTGAAGTCCGAAGTTTAGTACTCACAAAGGTGGTTCCAGGAGACTGTCCCGGGGAGCGGGACAGGAGCAATCCAAGGCAGAAAGGCCTTCCAAGGAGCGGATAGCCAGGAATGCAGAAGGGCCCCCGAGGAGAGGGTACCCAGAGCATCACACGCCAAGTCGGAGAACTGGAACCGGAAGTCCAAGATGGAGCAGATTCATCAACGAGGGAACTCCTTGCTAACTCGAAGCATAGAGCCAGTCAGCTTACGAGATGAAATCATTCGGAGGGGACGCCCCCCAAGTTTCTTGCCATGGCGTGTACAAAGGTGACCCTTGTGCACGCGCGGCTTAGGAGATACCAGGAACAAGATGGCGGTCAGGGACACCAGGTAGGTCGGCGGTGGCTGGCGGAGGCCGCCATTCTTCCCAGAATTGACGATGCAGCAAAGAGAGAGGTAAGCATGAGAGGTTGCAGCTGTCTGCGACTGACGGGCATAACAGGGGTCTTGTTTCTCCATTGCTCCTGGCAGCCTGATTTTCAAATGCTTCTAGGTGGAAAGCTAATCCCAGTATGGATAATTGGAGAGCTCCAACAAGAACTATAGCTGACACTGAAAAGGTTACGTTACTGTTTGATCGATCGTAAGAGCAAATTTAATGCTATTTGGGACTGTTTTTATATTATATTATATAAAAACAGGGACTGCTGTTGACTATTGTTTCTCTGTCTTTCTACAAGACAAGCATTTTCTCTCTTCTGCCTTGGAATTTTAGGTCATGTACGAACTCATACTTTATGTAAAAGCAGATGACTGTATGCAGCTTGATAAATAAAAAATTTTCTTTTTGCTCCAGTGAGGAAACTAACTAGTTCAGGGCTCTGTTCCTGCTAGCCTGGTTCCAGCCTGCTTCAGTGCTTTATTCCAGCCCTGACTACAAACTAAGAACCGGACAGTAACACTGATCAGACAATATGGTTTCATATAACAGGCAAGGTGGAGAGGAGTCATTTAAAAATCCAAGCCCACCAACTCTGGTAATAAAGGGATGTGCCTTAAGGAGGCACTAGCAGGACAGGAGAATGGAGGTGAAGTGGAAGATCAATGGGCTAAACTCAACAGGAGCTTCAGAAAAAAGCACCAACCAAGTGCATAAAAGAGGAAAAAGAGACCAACATGGTATTCAAAAGCAGTGGCTAAAAAGGCAAGGGCAAAAATATTAGTAGTCAGATCTCAGGAGGAGGACAGGAAAGAATATCTGGGAAAACTGAAAGAAGCAGAGAAAGTAATCAGGATGGAAAAGGAATAAGTGCAAGATAAGTAAAGCAAGGCAACAAGGAGGAACAGCAGAATTGGGATTGTAAAACTGTGTGATAAAATGTGTGAAAGCATTATGGAAAACACAGAGGTACTAAATATTTTATTTATTCATTCAAGTTATATGCTGCCTAAACCAAGGCTCTAAGCAGCTTATAGTAAAACATGCATAATAGAATTAATACACAAAACTGTCTGGGATAAACCCCATCACTGCCTGCATCGTTCAGTAGAACAGCCATGCCCGCAAATAAAAGTCAATCTAAACAAAACAAGAATTTTAGCAAGCTTTTAAATGTTTTCATACAATCTTAGCTCCAGAACCAAAGAGTTCCACAATAGGAGCGCTACCACTGAAAAAAGCACACTCCCACGTAGCAGCTAACACAGCATGAGGAACTGACAGGACATCTAACAGTGCTATCTGTGATGATCGAAGCATCAGGTGTGCCCAGGACAGAGAGTCTAAGGTAAGCAATTTGTAAACCAGTGTGGCAGTTTTCCATTTGAGCCTCCACTGTATAGGAAGCCAGTAGAGGTCAAACAGAATCAGAGAGACAGGATTCTTGAAATTATGGCCGGAAAGGAAGTGAGCTGTAGCATTCTGAAATAGTTGGAGTGCTCTCTGCATGGAAGCCCAAATGAACTGAGTTACAGTAATCAGGTGCTGGCAGTATGAAAGCCTGGACCACAGATCTAAAGGACTGCAGGATAAAGTAGTGAGTTAAGGCCATGTAGTAAATGGAGTTTATGAAATCTGGACTTGACCATGGCCTTTATATACTGAGTAAAAGATTAGAATTGATAATAATCCCCAAACTTTTTGCCTGAGAAATGATTTGCAGCTTTGTTCCTTCAATTTTAATATATTGTGGAGTTGGACAGGAGTCATTGCATCTAGGCACTTGTTTGGTATTTACTGAAGAAGGGATTGGACAATTGCTCAAACTGATCCGATCTGAAATTTTTCTTCTTCTTCCAGATCTTGCCTTGACCTCAACAGTTCCATGTAACTTCCATTATGGTTTCTTTATTGATGCATACGCTGATTTACTTTTTTTTTTTTTTTTTAATTAATTTCAATCAGTTAAACTGAAAATGTAAATGTTTGGACACCCTTCCAGTTGATTCATTACTAATTTTTATCTTTTTAAATAAGGCCCAAAATGCTAATTTAACTCATTAAGCTTTCAATTAGTCAGGAGAAAACAATTCCAGGATTTAACAAAATATTCTAATTGATTTGTATACTTTTAACAACCAAGGGCTACTTTAAGCAACTGTCTGAAAATGTGAAAATGAAGATAATTCACTCTTACGAAACAGTGGAAGACTATAAAAACTTCTCTAAATGCTTCCAGCTAGCAATGTCAACTGTCAGAAATGTTGTTAAGAATTCCCAGTGTTAGAGAGAGAAATAAAATCAGCAAAGGCTGATGGCAGCCAAAGCATAAAAGATGAAGTGATCCCCACTCTGAGACAGAGACAAAAGCGAAGTGGTAACTTTGACATTCCTGTTACAATAATTTCATATTTAAGATCTGGCAACACTGGTTATGTGAAATGTGAGGAAGGGGGTGAAAAAGAAAGAACACCAAATGTATGGATTCTCTAACCAGCCCCCGTTACAACATGCAGAAGCAGAATCTTGTCTCCACTTGTACAGAACAGACATGGTGGATGCTCTGTGCAGAGGGAGTCCTGCATGTCTTCTGTCAGAAATTTCAAAGCTAACATTTCTGGAAAGAGGTGAAGAAAAGTTGGAACAAGATTACACTGCAAAACCAATTTTTTGGTCTGGCACTACTTCCCCCCAACAGATCAGTTTAGCAGGAGGAATGGTGCACAGACAGAAAAAAAAATCCATCCCTGAGGCTATACAGAAGTCTGAATGCATTGCAATGTTCCTGAAGGTGGAGCTGCAAGTGAATGAATGAGAACACGAATGAATGCATATTCCAGGTTTTAATACCAGGATTTGTAGCTAGAAGGTTTATACTACACCAGACATACAGCCTCTATGTGGCACGACAGCAACACCAATACACCTTAACCCAGAATAATAAAGATAGGCCTACTCTGCAGTCCCTTCTCCCCCCACAAAAATGTCCATTTTATTAATTTAAAAGTGCTTTTATACCACTGACCTGAACAAAAATTTGCAGTTCAGTTAATTATAAAAAAGACCAAATCCCTTCTCCAAAATAAAAAAAGCAACTTTACAAAGCACACTAAAAAAAAAAAAAAAAAAAAAAAAGGCCCTTTCAGCTTCATGCAAGAGCAAATGGGATGCACTCAGCCAGTTTCCACCTAGACAGAAAATGGGAAACCCCTTTAGTGCATTAGCCCAAAAAAGAGCTGACATACTAACATAATAATTTAAAAAAGATGTTTACAAATCTAAAACTGGGATTTACATGTGTAAATGTACTTTACCCATGTAAGTAGGCTTTTGAAAATTGCTACAACATATCCCATTGAACCATCCATAGGATCTGCTGGCATAAGTGCATTTTAGACACCTAATTGGCTTTTGAAAATTGCTACCATAGTGTGCTATATTTGTGTGTTTAACTCCTTTGAAATTCCACCTGGAAGTTAACACATTTCTTGACTCGCTTTGGGGACTTCACAAAAGCTGTAACAACCCCACTTTGTACTTTTCAATTACCCCCCCTCCCCCCTTACATCTTGTTGCAGGCTCCTACAACATAAGAACGGAGTGGTGGAATTGGTCGCCCACATTTTTTTTTTTGGGGGAGGGGGGAGGGGGATATAAAAAGAACCGATCATTCTCTTCCCTTCCCCACAGAGATACAAGCAGCCCTGCGCAGTCCGAGTCGTGGGGCCGCAGCACCTCCCCCCCGCGCGCGGAGGGTTACCTGGAGTCGAACTTGCTGCCGTCGGCCAGGCTGCCTTGGTAGTGGTAGCGCACGAAGTCGCCGGCACGGACGGCGCGCGGGCAGCGCGCGGGCACGGCCATCCGCTCCACCTGCAGCTCGCCGGATGGGACTGGCACGGGGGGCGCGTGGTTCCCCGCCACGAAGCTGCCCAACAAGCAGACGGCCTGCAGCGCCAGCACCGGGCCCAGGGCGGCCGCCATCACAGCGCAGCACCTCTTGCTTGCACCCCCCTCCTCCCCCTGCCGCGGTGATACTCTCCCCGCCCGTAGTATTGTGCGGCAGTGGGCGAAGTCAGCCCTCGGCGCTGTGGCACGGCAGAGCCACTGCTGCTGAAGCCCGCTATGAGCGATGAGGAGAGAAAGAGAAGGCGGAGAGAAAGAGCCGGCCCCGAGCCCAGGAATCCTACAGGAGGGGAGGGGCAGCTTTGACCCCTCCTCTCTGTTGCCAGCTGCAGTTGCACATCTGTCCCTGGCCATGAGTAGAGGGGGAGGGGTGAAGGGTCTACGGGGATTCCTACGTGGCTGCGGTGCTGGCAACTGGAGTGGGGCCTTTTGTACGGAGCCTGCTCCTCCTCCTCTTCCATCTCCATCTTCCCTGACCCCGGTAGTGCTTCCTTGCATCTCCTTCTGCATTTTCAACCGGATCCTTAATCTAGCGCAGGGCGTTTCTGTTCTGTACAGTCTGCGGGTTTCCTTTCTCTACGCATCCGTACAAAAGGGATCGGAAGATGAGGGGGCAGTGGGTGTAATCGAATTCGGAGATTAGCCTTTCTTTTCTGTAAAAAAAATAAATAAATAAAAATAGTATCTTCCTTTTCAAAACCATCAAAGTCCTGACAGATTTGGATAAAAGAGAGAATCTTAATTTACCCTATCCCCCTTAATAGAAATAAACATATATTAAGGTTTCCAGCTGGCACTAGATTTCAGAACAAGTTGATCCAGGCCCGGTTTTATCACATTGTATGTAGAGACTTGTAGTAATTTGCGGGGTCTCATTTTAATTTGTTTCCCCCCAAAATGCAAAATCTATTGAGCAAACACAGGGCTTTTTTTTTTCAGGGAGTACTTGCTGATACTGATTACTGTTAACTTTTTCCTGTATCTGCTTGATTTGCCCTGTGGATCCTAAAAAAAAAAACACACCCCAAACACAATATGAAACATACCACAAAGCAATAATAAAAGTGCTCAAAATATATTTATGGGTGGCAGAAAAGACCTCCGAAATTATGCAGTGTTAGTGATAGATGTAGCACAAATTTTGGCTAGCACTTATTTCAATCATTGGTCAAAAACCTCCATCCAACCCTCTTATTTCCAAAAATTATTTATTCAAAATTTGAATTTTTGTAATTTTGATAATTTTATTTAAAAAATTAACCTTATAGTTTCAAAAATATCATATTAGCTTCCTCAGGGAAGCAACCAATTCTTAAAGAAATTTAACTTATCTAAAAAAGATTCTGCTGCTTCAGGATTCTCTTGCTTGCAATCAAATAAGATTATCATTACTGCATTATTCATTCTAAAAAGCAAAACATTTTAGTATGCTTGCCAAAAATCTAAATATACAATCACCATACAAAACTTACAGCACGTCATCTTTTTAAACGTGCATCGCGCTGCTTCAAAATGAAGCTCACGCTCTCCAAACTACTTCTCAAAGGATTTGAAGGTCCAGTGATTACATGGTGTAAAGAACCTTCAATGATATGAATTATAAAGTTTTGCCTTTCCAAACAGACACATAACCTTAAGTGAAAGTTCTTTAAAAAAAAAAAAAATAGCCCACTTGGGCATAGAATTTAAACCATGCAATTCCAAAGCATTTAAACGATAAATGTACCAATGTCCTAGTTGTGTAAGTAATCTATCTCGATCCCCTCCCCTGATATCAGATTTTTAACCATGTATATTGCAAAACATTTCAGAGAAGAAAAAGTTTTTCCAGACAATGACAAAGGAGCTTTAATCCTTTTAATTTTCAGACAACTCTTGTGTTCTAATATACGATCTCTGAAAGTGCTCTTGGTTTTGCTTAAAAATAGAGGCACAGGCAGAACACTATATAGACCATAAACATAGAAGAACATGTATTAAAATGTAGTAACTCGTAATTCCTTTTATTTCCCAGGTTGGTAAATTTCTTCATCTGAAAAGTAATGTGGCATATGGAACATTGGCCACATTTATAGTGTCCTCAAAGTGGTTGATTCATCAAAGTTTGTAAACCAGACCTGGATGGTGAAGCAAGAGTGTAAATCCAAAATGTTGTTATGTTTCCTAATAATCTTGATGAGTGTGTAAGGAAGGCATATAAATGAGCATTATTTTGCAATAGATACCTTCTTCTTTTTTTTCTAACAGTGCATCTGATTGTGCCATCTAAGAAGTATTGACCTGTGTTCTGTGGTTTTCACCATTGACCTCACGGATCACCAAGATCATTGGGAAAAATAAAAAACATTTTGGATTTACACTCTTGCTTCAAAGAAAAAAAAATGTGATTTGCTTATACTCAAAGAAATTTGAAAGAAATGATTTCTCCTTCAACTTTACCTTCACCATAAGGGTCTGGTTAACAAACTTTGATGAATCATTGGCTTCGAGGACACTAACTTTATTCAGGTATGTAATAAGGGTTTTAGCACTAAAAAATACTGTTGCTAAGAAACCCGTGTTAATCTTAGCACAGGTGCATGCAAATCTCATGTAAAAGAAGACATTAGCTATTCCTAACAAATCCTCCATACACAACTCCAAAAACGAGCACTGTCCACCGCTGGACCATATCATTGGAATTCTCTACCCCCGGATCTACGCCAGGAACAATGCCATCTCTCCTTTAGAAAGAAACTGAAAACCTGGCTGTTCTCTCAAGCCTTCCCCTGAAGAATCATCCCTACTAGCATTGACTCTCACACCTCTTCCTTATTACCTTCCTCCTCACCTGGACCCTTTACCCACTTCCCCTGCCCCTGCTCCCCTCCGGCCCCTGCCCTCCCTCGCCCCTTCCGGCTGCCTCCTCTGCCCCTTATCCAAATGAACTGTTATGCTCAAATTGTTTATTTAAACTAGCTGCTAAATCAGCACCCCAAGTAGCGTTAAGTTAAACTAAATCTTTCTCTCTTAATGGCCCTGAATTGTACACCCTTTATTGTAACTTTCTTTCTAGTTAAATGGTTTTCCCCTGGTTGTGATGTAAACCGGTACGATAAGACTTCGTCTTGAGCATCGGTATATTAAAAGAATTTAAATAAATAAATAAATAAATCGGAGGGAACTTTCCTTCCACCACCCCCCCCCCCACCTTCCCCTCTCTAACCTGCCCCCCAGCCCTACCTAAATCTCCCCCCACCTTTAATTCTTTATTTATGCCTGCCTCCGCCCCCGGCCCGCCCACTCCCCGCCCATTTTTTCAAGCCCCGTGACATACGCGCATCCCGAGGCTTGCGCGCACCGCCGAGCCTATGCAAAGTAGGTTCGGCGCGCGCAGGAGGGTTTTAAAAGGGTTACGCGTGTAACCCTTTTAAAACCCTCCCCTGTGTGTGTATGTATGTTTAGGAAATAATTTATACCAGCCCTGGCCCTGTCCCCGTACACAGGACACACTTCACCCTGACCCCCGTTCTCCTCAGGTCCATAGTTTCACTTCCTTTTTTGTTTAAAAATTAAGCCCTGCACGTAACTATGATTACTCTGTGACATGGGTGGGTTAGAGATGAGACTGCACTAACCTGTCTATGTCAGAAAGGTGGCATGAGGCAGGCAGTAAAATTATTAGGAAGCAGGTAGAGGGGAAAAATTAAACTGAAGCCCCACCTCTCTGTATGGTAATATTGCACCATCAGTCTGTGCTTGGCTTGCAGCCAGGAGTGTACAATAAATTGCTGAGATCTTGCTTAAAACTTGTAATGTTAAAAAATCTTCTAGGGAAGCTGTCTGGAGCGTAAAAATGAATAAAGGAAAGCTTGAGCAACCAGAGCTAACTTGGCGCACTTTCCAGTCTTTTCTGACAGAGAAGAGAGTCGTGATCCCCTTTTAGGTTTGCATTTTCTGGCCACGAAGTGCTTTTTCGCAAGAGCCTGCTCTCAGTGCTCCTTGCTCAAGGTCCCTCTTCCTGCTCAGCAACAAATATTTCTCCTCACTTTGAAACTTATAAAAGCTGCTGCAGCCCATAGTGGATTAACATTGCATTGCTGGGGCAGAAAACAGCAAGGAGAGAAGCAGAGAAAGAAACATCTTTACTTAAAGATTTGTAAGTTATAGCCTTTCTACTTTTATTCTAATTGTCTCTGAAGTAGCACAGCTAATGTTCTGCGACGGGGGTATATTAAAAAAAAAAAAAAATCACCAAGTTTCATTAGGTGCCTAATGGTGATTATAACAGAAGTATGAATGCTTGTGGAATAGGAATTGCCACCGCACTCCAGATCAGTTGAACGGGCTGCTTTTGTCCCAGTGCATGTATGAGAATGCAGATCTGACTTTCTTAGTGAAATCAATTTGAAAAAAAAAAAATCAGAACTAGTGCATTGGTGTGTCCTTGCTGGCCCCTGGACTACAGGGGTGGATTCCTTGGCTGGAAGGAGGGTTTTCTAGGAGGATTTTGTGTGTGTGTGTGGGTGAAGGGGAATTAGTTTTGAGTTTTCCCCTTTTTGCTTTTGACTCTGTATGGTGAGGCCTGGTCACCAGCAAAAGAGAGGAAGCTGTGGAGGAAAGTTCTGCTGATGTCGGCGCAAGGTAACTTGTCCTTTTTTCCTTCTAAGTTCCTTTAAGGTGAATTTTAAAAGCCCGGTGCACGCACTATTTAGGGGATGCGCAAATAAGTCGGGCTCGCGCGCACCAACCGTGTTTTAAAAAGCACCTGGATAAGCGTGGGTATCCCGCAGCGAGCACATCTCCAAAGTTTCAAAAAGGGGCGGGGCATGGTCTGGGCGTGGCATGGGTGTTTTGCGGTGTTTAATCTGAGATGTGCCCCTAAATACATACGTGATCCGGCACGCACCGAGGCCCCCGCTGCATAGCTTTACTTCTGCTTTGGATGCCATGTAAGTTAAAAATGAAATTAACTAGGCAGATCTGCAGGGTTTTAAGCATCAGGGCTAACTGGTGGGAGTGAAGGCTATTAAACTAGGGGGGTTTGGAAGACCTATCTCCTAACTGGGTGAACTGGGAAGGAACTGGTGAAACTGGGAACAGCGTCAGTGCACGCCCCTTTTAAAATCCCCCGATTTACGCAGTGGAAGCGGGATTTGTGCGCACATGTGCATGCGGCCAGACTATTGTATAACGTGGGCATGTGTTATAAAATGGCCGCATCCCTGGACATGGGACAATGTAGGATGGCAAACGTGCGCCCATGCGTCGGTTTGAAAGTTACTGTCCCAGTGTATTTGTTTTTGTTCCCTTTCCCAGTGGCATATTAAGGGTGGGATGGGGGGGGGGGGGGGCGATCTGCCCCAGGTGATAAAAGAGGGAGGGGGTGCCATTGCTGCTAGCAGAAAGGTCCTGTGGCGGCGTGGAGAAGTGACGTGCTGGCTGGGTTCCCTCACCCTGCCAGCAAAAGTGAGCGCCTGCAGAAGAAGAGGCCCAGTGGCAGATGAAGACAAGGCCCTGCGGTGCCGCCGGCTTTTCCCCAGAGACACCAGCAGACGAGGAGCCCGCATTGCTGCCAGTGTTTCCTGGAGCTGGCGGTAGAAGAAGAGGCCCTGCTGCGCAGCCAGCGACCAAAAAAAGAGCTCCAAAATGATTGAGAGAGAGCGAGAGTCTGGCTCAGTGAGAGTAAGTGTCAGTGTATGAGAGGGTATAAATGAGAGGGTGTGTGTGTGTATGAGAGGGTGAGTGTAAATAAGAGTGAGTGTTTGTGTGTGTGTGTGTGTATGTGTCTTTGTATATATATGAGAGGATGCCTGAGGGTGCATATGTGTGAGAGGGTGCCTTTGTGCGTGCTGGGGTGGGAGTGAGAGAGAGAGGAATTGTGTGTGAGAGATACAGAGGAAGTGTGTGCATGTGTGTGTGTGTCTATAATGACACTGAGGAAAAGGGATACCATTTTTTTTCTGAGTGAAGGGATCCCACTCTAGAAGGTAGATTATTTTAGTTATTACAGGGGTGAAACAGCAGTGGTACACTAGGATTGCATCCAGGTGGAAATTTGGTTTTCTTTGAGCTTGAGGAGCTTCATTGAGTTTTTCTGTCTGTCAGGTAGGGAATTGTTGCACTCGGGGGTGGACCCTTGTCCTGGAGCCGTGGAGAACGGCTCCTGGTAGGGACCAGGAAGCACCTGCCCCCAGGGGGTGGAGCATTGGAGGAGGCAGAGTCTTGGTTGAGCTTCACCACCGGTCCCCCTGGGGGGAGCCCGTAGGGTCCCGGGCCACTTGGACTTAGGTGGGCCTCGCAGGGTCTCCTGGAGAGGTAGTAGACAGGCGTGCCCATGGACAACAAGGGAGCACGGTCGGACTCAAGGCTGTAGGTCAGATGGAGCAAGGAGGACCAGAACAGCTTGGCGATGACAAGGCAAGGAACAGAGCCAGAATCAGGAGATGTGGTCAATCAGGCAGAGGTCAGAATCCGGGAGTCAGTCCAAGGAGTAGTCAACGAGGCAGAGGTCAGGTTCCAGAGGTCAGATGAGGTCAGAAGGCATGCAGATGTCAGAAGGCAGGCAGCAGACAGAGAGGTCAAGGAACAGGCTGAGGTCAATACCAGAGAGACAGTCCGAGGGTACTACCTGGGAGACGGACGGACAGATGCAGGAACAGAGGGACGCTGGATCAGTAGGATGCAGGAACAAGGCTGGAACAGTAGGATCCTAGAACAGTAGGATCCTAGAACAAGACTGGAACAAGACTTAGTATGCAGTGACAATCTAGCACACAATACAATATATCATTATTTTGTCTAATGATACATTGTAACCGAACCTTTGACGGCACCTGTTAGAATGTACTATAGTACACTTTTACCTACATTAAATATGTGCCTACATGTAAACCGTTGCGATGGTATATAACTTAGCGACGGTATAGAAAAGATTTTAAATAAATAAATGCCGACTCGATTGCCAAGGGAAGGAAGTGCAGGCAGCGACTTCCTTAAGTAGTTCCTTCAATCAGGGCGCACCGCGGAGTTAGAACCCGCCCCTGGCCCTACAAGAGGCTGGGCGGTCTGCGCATGCGTGCTTAGGGGCGTGGCCAATGCCACAGAAGATGCCAAACTCCGGCGTGAGGCCTGGTGCGCAGTGGAAGGCCCATCGACCGCTGCCACGGGACGCCAAGGCCTGGAGGAGCTCACGGCTGCTGCTGGGGAGGCCGACCCGGGATCTGCAGAGGAGCCAGAGGGGTGAGCAGGCCCGTGCATGGGCCGGATGCGGATGGGGCGCGCAACAGGAGCCACCTGGCAATATTTCAATTTGTTATATATGGTCACCCTGTGGGATGCAGGGCCAAATGGTTTGGAGGCTTCTTGCCACGTTAACGTTTGGGGACTGCTGTTGAAACAGCCCTGAGGACAATACCCATGGTTGGTGATTCCCTGCCACATCAACATTCGGGATCTGTTTGTTTAAACAGATCCAGAGGAAACCAAAAACGTGTCAACAACTTGAAATAGGTCAATGAGAAAAAAATCAGAGCTACAAATCTGTGAATGCAATGGAGCAAAACCAGGATGGGATCAGCCTGTTTGGTTGACCTGGAAAAAGGTGAAAATGCTACTGTGGAAATATTTTGCTGCAGAGAAGCAGACTGAATTAATCATGCTTTCTGGGAGCGCCACCTGGTGGCTTTCGGCTGGAACTTCTTCTAGCAGCAAAGTTTGCTGCTGCACGCCTGCGCAGTGCTCTTCCTGCACGGGTAACGGCTTCCTCTCAGTTCTTCATTTCCCTGCGAGTGAATCGGAGGGAAGATGTCCCCCAGGGCCCTGCGGAAAAGGGCCGCAAAAATAGCCCATCTCAAAGAAGGGGTCCAAAATACATCAGGATCCTATGCCCCACAACAATTGGCTCATTCTTCCCCAGCATGGGAAAAAAGCAGGCCAAAGGAAGCTAAGAGAGCCTCCTCTGCAACCCTCCTCCAAACATAGGGACCTGGAGGGCAGAGATAAGGTCAGAGAGCTCCCTCCCAAAAGACCTCATAAGGACACAACTTCGGCCTCAACCTGGACCCCGGACATGTCATTGGCGTTGAAGCGTCCACCATCGATGCATAGAGAAATGCCGAACTGGGACAAAGATCTGATGCGTCGGACATCTGCTGATGCAGGATCCCTTCCGATGCATTTGATGCAGGATACCGATGCCCCGACGCCTGATGCATATATTGACGCACCCAGCACCACGCCATGCGTCGGGTGACCTGCTGATGCACCCAACACACCTCATTGAGAAGCACGATCCCTCACCCCAAAACGACACTGGACCCCACAGAGTCCTGAGCGAAGGATCTCCCCGCCATTACTATCGGACCCTAAATATTATGGTGAATCAGAAGGGATCACCCAACATCTTTCCCACCACTCCTCTTCCTCCACCTCCGCCAGAGATGGTGACCGGACACAACGATCTGGAAAGAAGTTCTCCACTTCTAGACACTCATCTCTGGGTTGCCCCACAGGAATCTCCCCTCCTCCAAAAAGGAGAAAGATGATTAGACCATCTAATGAACTCAAGGAAGTGGCCTTGCAAACCCTATCCCAGATCACTGGGCTCCTCCAAACCTTCTTCGACTTGGTCGCCCTTGCCCAATAACCTGGCTCCCCTTCAAGCTTTTCTGCGGTGGGCTCAGATCATTCAACACCTCCCTCTCCTCCACACTTGGATCCTGAGGCTGTTTTTAGGGAACTGAATCTGAATGTCAGCCCGTACACCAGGGAACTGCAAGACCCCTCTCTGCCATCATCCTGCTTGTCCATGGAAATTCCTCTGACCCTCCTGGTGGCTCACCAGAGCTGACATCTCCACCTGAAAACCTTTCTTACTCCAGATTTGTGGAAAAGGTGGGCTCCGTTCTAAATCTGGAGACCAAGAAGCTACCTGACCCTTGGTCCGAAGTGCATGACCTTCTTGAAATCTTTGACATCCCAATGGAGCCCACGGCTCTTCAGTCTCATTCAGTATTGGACACCATCATGGACAAAACCTGGGAGACTCCATTCTTCATACCCACCATGTCCAGGAAAGTGGAACTAAAATTTCATATGCGCAAGTCTCCTCACTTCTCCGACATACAACTTCCACACATCTCGATTGTTCTGAATCTGCTATGAAGAAGGCCAGAAAGACATGGGTGTGCTTGAATACTCCACTGGGCAAGGACAATTGATACCTGAATGATTTTGGATGGAAAGTGTTCCAAGGGTCAATGCTGAATGCTAAGGTGCAACAGTACCAGTTTTATATTACTCAATACTTGCATGCCTCCAACACCTGAAGTCGGAAGAGGATCAACCTTCTGGGTCAGACCAGCACAAGCGGATGGTAACCGATTTAGAGGAAGGCCTACGTCACCTCTTACGCACCATCTATGATGGCTTTGAACTATTGGTGCAGACCACAGCAGCTGCTATAGCAGCACGGTGCATTGCGTGGCTGAGCACAAATGCGATCCGTGAAGATGTGCATGACAAGCTTGACAAACCTCCCTGCAAAGGGGATAACTTGTTTGGTGATAAACTTCGTGAGACGGTATCACAACTTAAGGAACAGAGTGTGGTAGTGTCCTCCCTTACCTCATTCCAAGGTCAATCTACCTCGAAGCCCTATTACCCTTCCTACAGGAGGCCCTTCTATCCCTTATGTTCTTACAAGTCATACTCACCATACCGCCCTCCATCTTATGTCACTCAGAGATCTCAGCTACCCCAAACACAGTCTCAATGGAGCAGACCCTGCACACAGTTCATGCCCAAACCAGCCCCAGCTCTTTCCCCAAAAACCAACCGTCTTTTCGATCCATCTATGACCACAGCTACCACAAGCAGGAGGCAGGCGTCTTACTTCATTCACATCAGCATGGGAACTGATTACTTCTGACCGTTGGGTCCTCAGCATCGTCCAAAAAGGCTACCATCTCAATTTCAGAACTCTTCCCCAATTACCACATTTGACTCCTCCTTCTCGGGAGACCAATACTCTCCTCCTTTTGCGAGAAGTTGAACTCCTCCTGGGCCAAAAAGTGATATGAAAGGTTCCCCGATACCAGCGGTCCCTGGAATTTTATTCTCAATACTTCCTCATACCCAAGAAGACCGGGGGAATATGCCCCATATTGGATCTCAGAGCGCTGAACAAATTCATCATCCAGGAAAAATTCAAGATGACTTCTCTCAAGAACATCTTACCCTACCTACAGCCTGCAGACTGGATGTGCTCATTGGACCTCAAAGATGCTTATGCTCACATTCCCATGCACCCCTCTTCATGGTGCTACCTGTGCTTCCAAATTCACAAGCAATACTATCAATATCAGGTTCTTACCTTCGGCCTCTCATCAGGGTTTTCACCAAATGTCTTGTGGTAGCTGTGGCCCACCTTCGAAAGGAGGGCATGAAAGTCTTCCCCTATCTTGATGATTGGCTCCTAGTAGGCCTGAACCAGAATCTGATTTGCAACCATCAAATCCGAGTCCTGTCCTGTTTGGAAAAATCTAGGCTTCCTGATCAACTATGAGAAATCTCACCTCGAACCTTCTCAAACACTACAGTTTATAGGGGCGCTCATCAATACACAACTTTACAAAACCGTCTTCCCAGAAGACAGAATCAACACGTTTCAGACGCTGGCTAGATCATTAAAGGTTTTAAAGCAACCCACCATGCATCAAGCCTGACATTCTTGGGTCACATGGCGGCAGCCACTTATGTGAAACCTCATGCCTGCCTTCACATGCGATGCCTCCAGTGGGGCTTGAAGTCCCAGTGGCCCAGTGTTCTCACCCAATGTCCTAAAGAATAACACTAACCTGCTCCATGGCGAGAGACGTAGACTGGTGGTTAGACCCGGAAACTCTACACTCAGGTGCCCCCTTTTAACATCCGCCTCACCAGATCATACTGACTACAGATGCCTCCATGACAGGGTGAGGAGCCCATGTTTTACACCTAAAGATTCAAGGACTATGGTTGCCAGAGGAGTGAAACTACCAAATCAACCTATTAGAACTCCGTGCCATTCACTACTCTGACTATACCGTCTCATAGAAACATAGAAATGATGGCAGAAGATCAAATGGCACAAGATGGGCATGATTTACACAGACAACCAGGAAATCATGTACTACCTAAACAAGGAAAGAGGGTCCGGTTCCAAGACTCTATGCAAAGAATCCATACAACTACTAGAGTGGGCACTAGCGCACTCAATTCAAATTCAAGCAACTTATCTTCCCAGCATAAGGAATTCCAAGGCGGACAGACTCAGCCATCTCTTTCACTCCCACAAGTGGGAACTGAACAGCAAGCTAGCGGCTTACATCTTCCAATGTTGAGGCACACATCTAGTGGATCTCTTTGCCACAGAATGCAACGCAAACGTGCAGCACTTTTGTTCCATCCATCTGCGCAAACACAGGATAGCCCAAGATGCCTTCCTCCTAACATGGTTGGAGAATCTTTTCTAAGCATTCCCTCCAATTCCACTGATAGGACGGGTATTACAAAAATGCATGACAGACAATTCGGACCTTATCCTCATCACCCTGGCATGATCCCGAAAATCCTGTTATGCCTACCTAGTCCATCTCTTCATATAGCCGCCGATTCTCCTCAGAAACAAACTTGGTCTCTTATTGCAGGAAGAGGGAACATTAATACATCCCATGCAGGACTCCCTTCACCTGACAGCGTGGAGATTGAAAGTAAAGCACTGAGCCATCTCACCATCACTCATGACATCCAGGATATCCTAATTTCAATATAGAAACCTTCCACCAGGAGAAGTTATGCAGGCAAGTAGTCACGATAACAGTGCTGGTGCATAGCGGTGTCCTTAGACCCTTTCCATTCTTCACCAGAGCAACTGCTTAGATATCTTCACCTATTTTGCTCTGGTCTCGCCATCTCCTCCATCAGAGTGCACTTCAGTGCCATTGCAGCCTACCATTCCTCCAGTGAGGGTGTCTCCATCTCTACACACCCTCTAATATCGCATTTCAAGAGAGGCGCCCTATGGCTCAGGCCCCCTGTAATGCCTCCCGCTGTTACTTGGGACTTGAATGTTGTCCTCGAGACTCTAATGCTTCCAACATTTGAACTGCTTAGAAAGGTAGAATTAAAGCTTTTAACCTGGAAAGGACTATCTCTCGTTGCAATCACATCGGCCCGAAGGGTTAACTTGGAGAACTGCAGGCACGAGTACTTTACCCTCCTTTTCTCCAGTTTTATCATGACAATGTCACCATGCGAACGTATCCTTCCATGGTCTCTGCTTTTTACCTAAACCAAAGAATTACTCTGACTTTTTTCCTGAAACCTCATGCCTCTGAAAGGGAATCACTGTTACATACATTGGCTTGCAAGAGGGCCTTGGCTTACTATAAACAAAGAACTTATTCCCCTCGTAGGCCATCACAGCATTTTCTCTCCTACAGTCCAAATGCTCCAGGACTTCCGGTGTCTAAACGCACGCTGGTTAGCTGGTTAACCCAATGCATCAACTTCTGCTATCACAATCGACCAGAGACTCTGTCATCAAAGGCAAAAGCTCACCAGCTAAGGTGAGCTAAGTAGCAGCTTCTGTAGCTCACTTGCAACAGGTTCTACGTCAAGACATTTGCAAGGCAGCAACATGGTCGTCCCTGCACACTTTCACCTCCCATTATTGCCTTCAACAACATGCCAAATCGGATGCCCTAATTAGTTATGAAATCTTAAGTCATGCTACTAATCCATAGAGATGTCCACCAAAATAACAGGTTTCTCCACAAAAACAAAACACAAAATGAAGAAACAGACAGAAAGTAGAAGTCACTCACGCTTGAAGCTTTACTTTTCTGTGCTCCGAAACCTTCAGCTGGGAACTCCTAGAAAGCATGGCTAATTCAGTCTGCTTATCTGCGGAAAAAGGCAAGTTTGCTTACGTAAACAGTGTTTCCGTAGATAGCAAGATGAATTAGCCATGCGTCCCCACCCTCCTCCCTGGACACTCTATGTTTCTTTTTAATCCCTTCTCCTACTCTCTTAACATTTACTTTTCAATGCTTTGAAATTAACTGAGAGGAGACCGTTACCCGTGCAGGAAGAGCACCGCGCAAGTGTGCAGCAGCAAACCTTAAGAACATAAGAAATTGCCATGCTGGGTCAGACCAAGGGTCCATCAAGCCCAGCATCCTGTTTCCAACAGAGGCCAAACCAGGCCACAAGAACTTGGCAATTACCCAAACACTAAGAAGATCCCATGCTACTGATGCAATTAATAGCAGTGGCTATTCCCTAAGTAAACTTGATTAACAACAGTTAATGGACTTCTCCTCCAAGAACTTATCCAAACCATTTTTGAACCTAGCTACACTAACCGCACTAACCACATCCTCTGGCAACAAATTCCAGAGCTTTATTGTGCGTTGAGTGAAAAAAAATTTTCACTGATTAGTCTTAAATGTGCTACTTACTAACTTCATGGAATGCTCCCTAGTCCTTCTATTATTCGAAAGTGTAAATAACTGATTCACATCTACTCATTCAAGACCTCTCGTGATTTTAAAGACCTCTATCATATTCCCCCTCAGCCATCTCTTCTCCAAGCTGAACAGCCCTAACCTCTTCAGTCTTTCCTGATAGGGGAGCTGTTCCATCCCCTTTATCATTTTGGTTGCCCTTCTCTGTACCTTCTCCATCGCAACTATATCTTTTTTGAGATGCGAAAACCAGAATTGTACACAATATTCAAGGTGCGGTCTCACCACGGAGCAATACAGAGGATTATGACATTTTCCGTTTTATTCACCATTCCCTTTCTAATAATTCCCAACATTCTGTTTGCTTTTTTGACTGCTGCAGCACACTGAGCCGACGATTTTAAAGTATTATCCACTATGATGCCTAGATCTTTTTCCTGGGTGGTAGCTCCTAATATGGAACCTAACATCGTGTAACTACAGCAAGGGTTATTTTTCCTTATATGCAACACCTTGCACTTGTCCACATTAAATTTCATCTGCCAATTGGATGCCCAATCTTCCAGTCTTGCATGGTCCCCTTTGCTGCTAGAAGAAGTTCCCGCTGAGTGCCGCCAGGGGGCGCTCCCAGGAAGCATGGCTAATTTATCCTACTCTCTACGGAAAACACCGTTTACAGTTAGCAAACTTGCCTTTATGGAAATACACATCAACAATACTAATATGCTGCTTGAACATTCTTTAATTATATAATCTGATACATTTGTTAAGGGCAAATGGTTATAATGTTAACTGATGCTATCAACAGACTGTGATATCTAGGTTTCACCACTCAAGGAGACAGTTTAACAACCTACCTCGTTCAATTATTTTCTTCTTTTTTTAACCTTGGAATTTAAGGATTTGCTTTATTTGATCCTTTGACATTTCTCTTTTAATTGTATGTTTGTGCTCACTAGATACACACTAAGGGCCGGATTTTCAAAAGGTTACGTGCGCTGGGCCTATTTTATAAAGGCCCAGCGACGCGTGTAAAGTCCTGGGACGTGTGTAAGTCCCGGGGCTTTACTAAAGGGGTGGGGGCGGAGCCAGAGGCATCCGACACAGCAGCCATTGCCGCTGTGTCAAAGGATCGAGTGCCGACAGGCTGCCGGCACGCGCAACTTGCGCCTGCTGAGAGGCAGGCACAAAGGTAAGATAAAAATTTGGGGGAGGGTTAGAGTCGGGCTAATTGGGGGAAAGGTTAGGGGAAGGGGTGGGAAGGTCAGGTTATGGGGGGAGGGAACGGGGAAAGGCAGCGCGGCTCGGCGCAGGCAAGATGCACAATTGTGACCCCTTGCGCGTTCCGAACCCTGATTTTATAACTTGCGCGTGCTCCTTTTAAAATCTACCCCTAAAGGAACTGAAAGGCCACAAGCTCATTATCTCTTGGTTACGGAAGTATTATATGGCAGACGTGTAATTTTTTCTGCTGTAAGAAATAATCCTGTTATTGCTTCAGTTTTCAGCAGAACAAAATGATACCTTTTTAAAGTAAATAAGTCTGGATTTAAATTAAGATGAATTTTTGTCCCCAGTCCCAACTTTATTTTGTTGGTCCATCGCTGGTGTAACCAATCTAACAAACAGGCCAATACAATACAGTGTGCTCAGTCTAGTTCACAGCTTGCTGTTGGGTTGGAAGCCCTACAATAACTCCTCATGCAATAAGGGGATTCGTGTGTCCAAAACGCACGTAGTAGCTAATAGCACTTATCACATGTAAATGCCATGTAGATGAGGCAATTAGCTATTACCCCGATGCAAAAAGTCACTGTGTGCCCGACACACACGTTTAACACGCAAACTTAACACCAGCCTGGAGCTAGTGTTAAGTCTTCATGCGCTCCAAGCTGCCACAAAAAAAATAAAAATACTGCTTTTCTGTGGTTCTTCCTGCTTACTATCATCCCCATATTAATTAGGAGGAACAACAGGAAGCAGCATGAAAAAAAAAAAATCTTGACAGAGATCAGGTTAGGAAAACGGATGCTCAATTTCCGAATGCCCGTTTTTCTAACCTGTGGCTGTACGTGGGTTAAGAAAATGGATGCTTGTTAATTGAGCATTCGTTTTCCTAACCACCGCATAGCCACGTCTTCTGGGCGCCCGATGCCATGTACGCACTAGGGACGCACAATTTATCCCTACCGTGTCCTTTTTAGTCAGGCAGCTCATTTATGTACTGCGTCGGGCACCCAGGAAGGTGGGATGTGCGCACGTTAAAAAAACATGCGCTCACTTTAGACACGTTTCTTCGCACTTGCTATTGCATTGGTCTGATAATGTGTTGACTTGCCAGGAGACCAAGTACAATGTGCTCCCTCTAGTGGTGGAAGATAAGAACTTCAGTTGAGAGAAATGACCACTTTTGCTGCTTGGCCAGTAGAGGGGGGAATGGGTTTGTTTTTTTTAGTTTCTGGTCTTAAGTAATGACTAAGAGGTTCTCCGAGGTTCCCAGAAGCCCATTATTAAATTATTATTATTTTTTTTTAAATGTATATACCACCTATAGTTTCTCGCCAAGTGAACAGAGCTGGCAAGAGCCCCTTGTTAAGAAAGTGGTAGTGGCATGAGACCCTTGATAAAATAAATAAATAGATAGATAACTGATAACATGTCACTGATTAATACATATTTAATTATAGTTTTAAACAGTCTGGGATTTTATTTTCTGAAGCTCTCAGAAGCTTTTCTGTGTTTAGCAATTATAGTAAGTGAAATGTATACATAAACTTAAAAAAAATTGATATTGAAATGTTAGTGTTTGTATGCTTGGAATTGAGCAACTATTAAGTGGGAGGAATATGTAATAAGTCCTTCCCCCCACACTAATGGTGAGAGATGAGAACTACATTTGAAGAAAGATAAGTGTCATCTCTTTCTGGCTGATCAGTGAAGTTACTGCTTCAGTCTAGATCTAAATCTGGTTGGTTCTAGTCCATGTTATCACATTTTCACACTCACAGGCCAATGCAGAAATCTGGGCATTAAAAAAACTGTGAGCTGGATTTCAGCGCACAATTTTAACATTCAGATTAAAATTTGCTGTAACTCCCAATGCAGCAAGCTAATGATATGCTAATGCATCGGGAGTTAAAAAAAAGGTGCACTGACATTAAAATGTGTGTTTGGCACAAGTTGAATACACATTTTAATTCGGGAAGGGGTAACCGAAGTGCCCAATATAGAGGAAAGTACTTATCCAGCTAGGCGGCACCTGTCATTACCTAGCCTGTAAAACTATTACTTATCTGGCTATCTGGCAGCAGCAAACTGTGGCCAGATAGTTGGATAAGTAAATACTTATCTGGCTAAGCACTGGCCATTGCCACTTAGATGGATTAGGATTAGTAAGCACTTATCTGTCTGAAGTTTTGTTTTTAACCTTTTTTTTGGAGGTGGGGGAGGTTAATTGCCAGTGCAGTACTTTTGGAAACTTAACTCCATCTCTGATCTGGAGTTAAGATTCCAGTGCTAAAAAAAAATGGTCTGAGTCAACCCACCTCTCTGTATCGGAGAGTAAATGCCCTTATTTGCATGGGATTTCCATGCGAGGGCGCTAAGCAGTGCCCCCATTTAGGGACTCACATTTTCTGTGCACAAAACTCCTTACTGCATCAGCAATAAGTGTTGCACACAGAAAATGTGTGATAAAGTGCAGGCAGAAAGATACTTTCAGCTGAGTGCACCTTTCTGCATCAGCCTGACAGTGGGCTGATCAAATGATAAACAGATAATTCAACTTATCTCCACAGAAGGATGGAGGTGGCCCATAGAAGAAGCCCACTTTCAGAAGACTGGAAGAAAGAATTTTTTAGACAGTGGCCAATCATACCAGCTGTGAGTATACCTTCCTAATTCTACCTGTCTGTTTTTCTCCATTCTCCAAAGCAACAGATTCTTTTTTCTTCAAGGATAAGTAGGACAAATTCAGCTACAGAGGTCTGTGATGACATTGTACAGTGCCAATGCGGAACATGCTCTCTGAGTTCCAAGTGACCTAGAACAGGGCTTCCCAAACCTGTCCTGGGGATCACACAGCCAGTCAAGGTTTCAGGATATCCACAATGAACATGCAAGGGAGAAATTTGCATTTCCTGAGTCTCCAAGTTATGCAAATTTGTCTAATACATATTCATTGTAGAAATCCTGAAGACTCGACTGGCTGTGGAGTACCCAGGACAGGCTTGAGAAGCCCTGTCCAAGAAGTCTTTCTGAGCATGTGCGGGTATTCCTGCACAGCTGCTGTTGTGCAAGTCTCAGTCCATTTTCTTTCATAGAAGTGAAAGAACACCTTTGCTGTCTTTCGGGTGCTCGCCATATTTTTCATGTTTTTTCAAGTATTCTCCATTTTAATTTATTTTTCTTCATTCTTTTATTTTCACAGTGAATTTTTTCAAGTCTCTTCTTTATAAAAAAAAGATCAAATGAGGTAAAAGACACCTTCAAACTGTGTACCAAGTGCAGGCACAATGGGGCGGATTTTAAAAGCCCTGCTCGCGTAAATCCGCCTGGATTTATGCGAGCAGGGCCTTGCGCGCCAGCGCGCCTATTTTCCATAGGCCTGCTGGCGCGTGCAGAGCCCCAGGACTCGCGTAAGTCCCGGGGTTTTTTGTCGGGGGCGTGTCGGGGGCGGGGCCGATCGACGTGGCGTTTTGGGGGCGGGGATGCGGCGTTTCGGGGGCGGGCTCGGGGGCGTGGTTTCGGCCCGGGGCGGTCCGGGGGCGTGGCCGCACCCTCCGGAACCGCCCCCAGGTCGCGTCTCGGCGAGCTAGCGGCCCGCTGGCGCGCGGGGATTTACTTCTCCCTCTGGGAGGCATAAATCCCCGGACAAAGGTAGGGGGGGGGTTTAGATAGGGCCGGGGGGGTGGGTTAGATAGAGGAAGGGAGGGGAAGGTGAGGGGAGGGTGAAAGCGAGTTCCCTCCGAGGCCGCTCCGATTTCGGAGCGGCCTTGGAGGGAACGGAGGCAGGCTGTGCGGCTCGGCGCACGCCGGCTGCACAAAATCGGCAGCCTTGCGCACGCCGATCTTGGATTTTAGAAGATACGCACGGCTACACGCGTATCTACTAAAATCCAGCGTACTTTTGTTTGCGACTGTGCGCCAACAAAAGTACGCGAACGCGCATTTTTTGTAAATCTACCCCCAATGTCCAGCCTAGATCTTCACAAACTGCCTTCACTGTTTGGGCCCCTTGCACAACAGGAGTAATTGTGCTGCATGTGGAAGACTGCCCCCACAAGCATTATCATTTAGAGAGTAAATTAAAATATCAGTTGTCCCCTCAATTAGATAAAGAAAGGAGTAGTACGGCCAGAACAGTATCTAAAAAGAAAAAGTCAAGATTCTCCTAAGCACCATAGTGGCAAGTCACACAGCTTTCATGCTGAACATTCTTCGGTTATCAGTATGCCCAAGGAAGTATAGGCTAGGATAGCTTAGTGGATGGTGTAGGTTTCATTCAACCAGCCTCTCTCCCTTTGGGGGACCTGGGAATAGCTGTCCCCCTAGAAAGCTTTATAACAGCTCTCTCCTTGGAGTGTGGAGGCAGTCCCTTAAAAGTTTTGGAGAGTTAGGGGAAGAGCTTACCTTTTTGTGCTTTTCAGGCTCAGTCAGAGGGAACAGGCTAACCAAGCCTGGGTTTCCTAACCAGGGTCAGGAGGGTGCTCCTGCCAGTCTACTCCTTAGCTGGTCTGGGTACTCCTCCAGGTTGTTTTTGGGATTTTGAGCTTTTTGTGGTAGGAGCTTCACTGGACACCTGGGCCTTTCTTGGATTTAGGGCATGGGGAACCCTGTGTCTGGGACATCCAGGGATAGGGAAGATGTGCTCCAGATGTGGTGAACCGTTGTGAGGAGTAACTCCAGTGTTATATTCAGTTAAGGATAAAGGGATATTAAGTTTAACCATCCAGAAGGAAGATTTTTGGCTGCCCCTTTCTTCCTACATAGAAGCAGGATAAAAAAAACCTGTTTTCAGGGATCCCTCCCATAAGGGATCCAGAGGAGAGTCAGAGACTGAGATAAATCCAAAGAGAGGAATAAACTGCTAACTGTGAGTACAAGAACTGTAAAGAAATTAGAGGACACCAAGCCAGAGTCTTCAGCCCCAAGGACAAAAAGTTTACTCTCTGTACAAGGACAGGATTTTTGGCCATCTGTGGTTCCTGCCCAGCTTAAAGGATGCCCTGCCCATTGGGACCTCCTTCTCATCTAACCCAGGAGGGTAGTAGGGTCCCTTGCCCTATGAAAAATTCCTGCACCAACAGAGGCAAATGTTTTAATTGAGAAAAGACTGTAGTGCTGGAACTATATTTATTGTGCTACCTGTGACTATCTTATTCAGTAAATTTAAGTTTGGACACTAACCCAATGTGCCCAGCATTTTTATATGGGCATGCATCGCACAGGAAGAGAAGTGACCCCTCTCCCAGTGATAACCAAGAGGAAGTTAGCCACCCCTGCACTGGGACCCAAAAGGAACCCTTTCCCCCCCTAGCCAAAGGATCCACACCCTGGAGAAGGGGCAACAGAAAAGAGAAAGTCAGGGTTCCTGCCCTAAAGAAATTACAAATAAGTTCATGGCCCTACCCAGCAGGACACACACACCGGGGTGGGGTTACAAACAAACGTCACGTCTTGAGCGGCCCAATTGCACGCACAGGGGCCGCTTTCGCCCGTGCAGGCGTCCATCTTCGCGGGCAGCTGGAGGCAGGGGAGCCGCGGTCGTCTTCGCCGATGTCTGTCTCTGGAGGGGGGCTGCAAAAAAAGTAAGTCGCTTCATCGCTTTACACTGCCAGTCCTCTCTCCCCTTCTCCCGGAGCAAGGCTGCTTTTCGCGCCTTGCTCCGGGAGGAGGGGAGAGAGGACGGGCAATCCCGAGCGTAGGATTGCCCGTCCTCTCTCCCCTCTCTCTCTTGCAACTTTTTTTTTTAGCTTTTTCGCTTTTTTTCCGCTTTTGTTGCTTCGGGAGGAGGGGAGAGGACTGGGGCTGCCCCGGAGACCAGCACCCATGGACATGGCCAGGGCAGGTGAGCGGGGGCTGGGGGAAAGTTTGCCGCCTACCCTTACCCCTGCCTCTAATGCAGGGGTAAGGGTAGGCGGTAAGTTAGCAGGTTAAACGCGCGGCAAAACGGCAGGGTAAAAAAGCGATAGTCGGGGGCGCGCGTTACTGTGTGGGAGGGAATAGCTAATTCAATTGTTTACATGTAATATACATGCCGCGGGCAGAAGGGGTTACCTGGTGATTTAAGGACGCGGTAAGAGTAGGTTAAAGGGGATAGTGTATCGCGGGTTGGACTAACACGGCCGAAAAGTGGGTAGAAAGCGGGTTAGGAGCAGGGTAACCGCGGCCGCACTTTACTGTATTGATCTGACAATATGCTATTGCCCTGAAGCCCCTCCAAAAAGATATCCTCCACCTTCACACTCTAAATACCATACTCCTGCTGGATGTGCATCTATATGTTCTGGTGACACCTAATAGTGCTGAGAACTTTGAACTGCATGCACATGATTCAAACATTTTTGGTGCCCCTAGGCAGAGCCAGATCATCAATGGAAGCCAAGCAGATAGGAAGCCAGTGGCTGTCATCCTGCTACCTCAGCATAGGGAAAGTGCTTTCGAAAGGTCGAGAAGGGTCCAGTAGAGGGAAGGAGGATGTTTGAAGATGAAGGGTGTGATCCTTTGTCCTAATTGGGCTGGTTAGCATGGGGAACTTGGGACCCTATCTACTAACAGTGCCCAATACATATGATTACTACATTGGTAGTAAAGTTGTTCTTTAATACGTATGCTAGGAAATTTGCACGAATTTGTAGTGCACATTTCTTAGCACTCTTTCTATATAACCTCCCATGGAATGTGCAATGTAACGACACTGAGGTAATTAAACTTTCCCTATGGAGGTACACTGGAAGGATTCTGTATATGTCTCTATAAATAACTGTTGGTTGATCTGGGTTTTTGCTCTACACTATACCTCTTTCACCAGCTACTAAAGGTTTTGTCACTGCTTATGATTTGGTGTGTCTTTTGCAGATCCTCCAGCTTGTGGTCGCACTGGTGATAATTATAGTTGGATGCTTTGGTGACGTACATGTTGGGACACCGTGGTGGACAGGATCTTTGGTAAAAAAAAAAAAAAGATTTTAATACTTTTTAAAAATTGATGGAGGATGTTCTTGTCCTTAAAACATATATCTCCCCTACTGCTCTTCCACACCCCAAGCCATTCTTTATCTGATTGGTTTTGGAAGAAAAAGAGATGGATTTATTGCTGATTGATATAGATAGAAAAGATAAAATAATTGTTTTCTCTTGGGCTCCTTCTGATTCTCCTTGAAAAGACAGGAGAGTACCTTTTTAATTCTTGGGGGTGGAGGTAAGGCTAGAAGTGTTAGGGCTGTTACAAATGCAAAATTAGCATATGCCATACTTCCTAGTGAGGCATATGGCTAGTGCGAATGGCTTAGTGGTATAGTTTGAAGAGGAAACATAATCAATCTCATTTTGTACTTAAGAAAAGTTAAAAGAAATTAAAAAAGCAGACACCCTTTGTATTAGCCAGGAAAGAGAGTATAGTTATAAAATAAGTGGCTTGCTGGAAGGGCAGTGTGACAGTCCCCTTCCTGAGATGCTGGGCAGAAAATCAATGCCTCCAACAACTTATGGTGCCCAGTCCTCACGCCAGGTTATTGCTTGGGTATAAAACAGTGCAGACAGTCTGTCAGTGTTTGGGCAAATCATGAAGGTGCTGCACGCATGCTTCGTTTGGGAGGGCAGATGGACGACACCACAGGAACGAGCCCTGCTTTTAGACTGCAGTTGTGACGCTCTGCCTCGGAGGAGAGGTCCCTGTTCAACAGCTCAGCTAGTGGGTGAACCAGTTTTGCTCCAGTTCAGTTGCCTGGAGAGGAGCCATTAAAATGAGTGATACAACTGGAAAATAATTCCCATTGCTCCTTCACCGTCCCCCGTCCCCCCCCCCCCCCCACCTACTGCAAAATAAAATAGCATCCAGTCAGTGAGGCGCTCTTCTTTGGCTAATCACCAGGGCTGCCTATTTTAAGGACCCGTTGCATTTCTTATGAATGTAGAAGCAGCTAAATAGTAATATAGTAGATGAAGACAGAAAAAGACCATTTGGCTGATCCAAGTCTATCCAGTTATTCCTGTCCACCCTGCCAAGGATATATCCCAGCTGCCAGCCCTGGAGCATGATCTTTTGTAAGATAGCCAGGACAGATTTTGTCTTCTTCCTTCTTTGTACTGCACCCTCTTGGGAAGATGAGCATACAAGATCTCCCCTTTAATTCAGACCCAGCACCCCTCATGTCCCATGTCTATCCACAAAGCTTTGTCATAATCAATCCTAGCATGGTGGATGCCCAAACATCTGGTCTGTCAGGTCCTATAGCCTTTCCAGATGGTGCCCCTGCCACCACCAACCTGCTGCACCAACCAGGTTGCCCCAAGACACTTGTAGCTTGTTGGACAGACCTGGCTACGTGAGCACCTGTGCTACCACTAAGACTTCTAGTTATTGTACTTTCAGCCTGCCAGAAAAAGCTTTGCACGCACAATATGTTGCCAGACAAAAAAGAGATGGCACTGGTGGTGGGGTTATTCCCAGGGCACGGTTTAACTTTTGCTGGCCAGCACTGAACCTCAAGTTTTCTGGATAAATTTATCTGGATGACTTTATCCAGATCTATTCAGTAGCACTTTTACTCAGATAATATCCGGATAAAAGTTATCCAGATATCTTAACCACTCTTTGGAATCAATATTGAAAATAACTTGCTGAACACGGAAGATAGCTGGGTAAATTTACCTGATTATTTTTGAATGGATATTCAGCTGCACTTAACCTGGCTAGTTGTAAAGCTAAATATCTGGCTAAATCTATCCGCTCTAAATTTTAGTGGGTAGATTTAGTGAAACCATTTGTGCAACTGAGGTTGCCTAGCTAAATTTAGCCGATTAGCCCTGAATATCATGCTAACTTTGCTAAATTTGAAAGCCTGTCCCAGGAATGCCTATGACCTAGCCCCCTTCTTACTCAAAGGGGCTTTTTTTTCCTAAAGGGGTTATTGTATTTTGTTAGGGCATAGGTTTCAGTGAGAGTAATGAAAACTGTGATAAAAATTGGCTTGTGAACATGTGTCAATAGCGTACATTAAAGGGAAGATTTTACTGTGGCTTAGTAAATCAGCCCCTTAATTTATGCAGCTTATGATTTTAACCACATAAATTTAGTCAACTAAAGGGTCTGAATTTTTAAACAAGTAGATTTACCTGGATAAAACCTGATTTGAGCCGGGTAAATCTTTTGAACATTAACCCCGGTACACCTAAAATGAGACACACAGGAGCAATAAAAGAGCATATTAATTACATTATTTTATGTTATCTCATTTTACAGTTTATTATCTCTGGAGCATCCCTGTGTCTGCTGCTGGTTAAACAGCTAGTATTTGTGGTAAGTGAATATTATTCACTAGTGAAGGAACCCTTTGTCTGAGCACATAAGGGAGAGGGAGCCAAGAGAAAGCTGCAGTGAGAAACTGAAAGATTATCTTTAGAAATATAGCTAGAAAGTGGTATAACTGGATTCAGAAGAAACTTGATTGCATGATAGGAATAGCTTCCTGTGAATTATTATAATGTGAGGGCAGTTATGCACTTGTAATGTTTTTATCCATACATGGAAGGTCTAGTTCATGCTTTCATGTATATTTTAACTAAAAATAAATCTGTTCAGACAAGAGAAATAAGAAACTATGCATTCCAGTAACACTAAAAAAATGTATATTCAAAATAAACATTCCTTGAATGAATCCAATATTTTGGTTCCTAAGTGGGATTGCCATCAGGGTCAACATACATGAAAAAAATATTAAATTTATATACTCATCCAGAAGTGCACAAAGGGGTTGATTTACTTAATTTAAAGCATGAAAGTAAGTTGAGGTGATAGATATTTGGGAAGCCTTGTGAATAAAAATAATCATTAGTCAGAGTTCAGGTACTGGCTGTGAGGAGGCCAAATAGGAGCAAATTAGGGAAAATTAATATACAGTGAGGCATTTAGGGTCCATCCATTTCCAAACTATCCACTAGATTCATCAAAATGCTATAAATATAGCGGAAATAGCACCCGTGATAAAAAAGGAGGCGTGGTTAAGCTAATTTCCCTGCTCCCGCATGCATAGGTAATTTCCACAACATGCGATACATTTATCACACCCGTGCTATTTTTCGCATCGCATGCTGATTAATCCACCACAGGCATGTTACTGACGGAAAAGGATTGGCTAACTTGTGATGCACTCTCTACCTAGCTGCAATCAAGCTAGGTAGAGTACATTGTACAAATCAACTACTCTTTTACCTTTCATCATTCCAAATGACAGAAAATCTTCACTGATGTCACTTTGCTGTTTGTACCTCTGACTGTGTATGTAAAACTGCCCCCCAAAACCTACCCCAAGTTAATAGTGCCACCTCTTACAGTGGTATAAATAGTAAACTTACATATTACATATTGCTCTCTACAGTGGCGCCCCTCTCCCTGTCCCCTGCCCGAACGATAAAAATGTTAGGAGCTGCTCATTACCATTAACTCCACTCAAACTCCTCCCACTTGCATAGCAAACATGGCATTTGCATACTAATGCATTTTGAGCTATTTACTGCACGCGTTATGGTGTTATTAGTGCGTATGTTAGGCGAAATGATAAATGACCCAGTATATTAGCTGCCTCTTTTCACTATGCATGAGTCCAATTATCCCTTTTCAGATATGCAAAATCACTTGGCTGATGTTAGTCCCCTATAGAGAAAGGTGGGGAAACTGCACTGAGCATGTTCAGGCTATGAAATCAAGACAAAATAAGGGTGAGAAGCCAAAAACACTTGCTCACACTTCAGTCTCAATGCTGCCTCATTGGCATAGTTACTGAAACACTTATTTATTGCAGGTCCATAGAAATCAATGGGGGAAACCCCAGCACTCACACATGGGGAAAAAAAGCATTTATTACAGGGCAAACATTACTCTCCTTAGCCTTGGAAGATACAAAACATCATATGCTGCAGTCTTTTAGGGGTGTGCATTCGTTTTGAACTTAAATGTAAAACGCAACTTATTATTTTTTTTAACTTAAAAAAGTGATGAGGCGAAAACGATCGGATTTCCAACTTATTCAACATAGCTACGTTGAATACGTTGGAAATCGCGATTGTTGATCCTAAATAAAAATTTAAACTCCTTAATCCTCCCCCCCAAGACTTACCAAAACTCCCTGGTGGTCCAGCGGGGAGTCAGGACGCCATTTCTGAACTCCTTTGCGAGGAGCACGTGACGTCGGCGTCACGTCGGAGTGACGCGGACGTCACGTGATTCCCCGCGCGTTCGCTTTTGGCCAGCTTGGGGGGGCCTCCCCCCAAGCTGGCCAAAAGTTCCTTTTGGGTCCAACGAGGGTCCCGGAGCAAACGCGCGGGGAATCACGTGACGTCCGCGTCACTCCGACGTGACGCCGACGTCACGTGCTCCTCGCAAAGGAGTTCAGAAATGGCGTCCTGACTCCCCGCTGGACCACCAGGGAGTTTTGGTAAGTCTTGGGTGGGGGGGGGGAATTAAGGAGGGTGAGGGGTTTAAATTTTTATTTGCACGTATGGACATAGACTCAACTTATGGAATTCTCCATATGTCCATATTGACTGAAATTGACCCCCCCCCTTTCGACTTATGGACTTATGAACATAAACTTTTGGTCTGCACACCTCTACAGTCTTTACAAATATGTATGCAGTCCTTATTTCTACCATCTCTGTATTTGATGAAGAGCTGTTGTATTCATAAAAAATGAAGGTGTAATACACCATACTCTAATGGTTAAACACACCTTTATATGAATTTCAGGAAGCACCACTCAACTTTTCTAGTGCTAAGGTGCCTGCTAGCTCAGATATGCTTAATCCAGGGCAATGTAACATTGGAAATGTTGCAGCAGGGTGAAAAGGTATCCTGACTCTACATGGGGTACCTTCCACAAAGAAACTCCTGAAAAAGAGAACAATAAAACACTCCCAGCAGCCCAACAGCACAGACACTCTTAACATCTAAAAATCTCACCAGTTATATCATAACACTTACACATCACCTATGATCCAGAAAACTGTTAAGTGAAGTATCATGACACTACATGAACTCTCGAGAATGCTGCACCTCTAGCAGCCTCAGTTTCCTCCTCAGTGTTTGTCTCTTGTGTCTGCATCTCCTCCAGCAAGGAAAAATAATGACAAACATAAATGTTGAGTATCAAGCTGAAATACCAAAGAGAAAAACACCAACAAGTGTAAGAATCTAACTATCAAACACAACCACAATCTCACTTAACAACGATGATAGTGAGAAGAAACTCGCATACTAAGTAGTATCTAGATGACCATCATATAGCAAAGGGTTGGCACAATGTATGCATGCTTCAAAATCCCTTGAATGTGCTGTAATTTATAATGATCGGTCATTCAAAATGTGAGTTCATGTAATTTCTTGAGAATTTTTTTCTGCATTTAGAACTTAAAACAATTATTCAAGCATTCATTTTATGTAATTAAAGAATGTACTTATCTATATGCTTGGTATTCTGGGGGAAAAAAGCCTCAGCTTCTTTAAACACAAGTGTGTCAATTATCCGAGATGTCTCACTGAAACCTTCTTCCATGAACTCACATTTTGAATGACAAATGATTATAAATTACAGCACATTCAAGGGATTTTGAAGCACGCATACTTTGTGCCAACCCTGTGCTATATGATGGTCATCTAGAAATTACTTAGAGGTGAGTTTCTTCCCACTGTCATCGTGATTAAGTGAGATTGTGGTTGAGTATCAAGCTGCAGCATGACTTTCACTAACACCAGGGTTAGGAAGCCAGTGTTCTTGCCGATAGAATTAAATCAGCATTTCAGGAGCCCAAAGATACATGCGATCAGAGACTTGTAGAGTTATGGTCACAGATGAATCTTTCTTCAGAAACAGAGAAGGGAGGGAGGGAGGGAGTTAGCTGCCCAGCCAACAGGGGATAACAGTTCTCACCTACAGGCACAGAAAGAAAGTCACACAGCATGGAATGCTTGAAATTATACAGATATCATTAGCACCCCAGAAGACTACAACAGTTCCAACAGTACCACTCCTCCTGCATCCCAAACATATACATAGTCGTAGAGGGGTTATGCCATAATATATGATCATTCTCCGAAGAACCAGGGAGCCCGGCTCATTACTTCCATCACCAATAAGCTATTGTCACAGACGACCTGCATTTTCAGACTGTAGTAAAGCTTATGGTTCCCATTAGATTGCTTCCTGGTTCATTGGAAGAACTTAACTCAGGTGAGTACAAATCAATAGCCTTGGTGACATGAGGGAAGTGTACTAAATCAAAGAGACCTTGCCTCCTTTCTTTCTCAGTACAGGGATATTGGATCTAGATAGGCATATAGGCAAGCATTACCTGCAAAAAAGAGATGACACATCTGGAGACAGAGGATTGACAGATGTCAGTTATGTCTTCTGGCCCCCTCTGGAAGAAGCCACAAGCCAAATAATGCAGAGCAGCCATAATTTTCACATCAACAGATAAGCTCTGAGGGCGGTTCATATAGGAGTCCATAGAGCCATGCTACTAATCACAGAGCTGGGTGACGAGAGCTCTAGTCAGCCTGAATCTAGTCAGGCACTCTGGCAGATTTTCTAAATCTGTCCTAGGATGAAACCTTATGCTGCAAAAGATTTGGCTTCCTCTGCAATTAGAGTTGCCATCTTAAAAAAAAGTGCCCACATGCCCCTCCTCTCATTTCAGCATCCCCTCTTCTCTGTAGTCAACACTACCACTCACATCCCCCCCCCCCCACCTCACCTGCCCCAATGACGTTTGGAGAACTACACAAATCATAATAATATTCAATCTACAAAAATGTTTATTCATGTGCATACAATAAACTCTTATCTAGACAAATAAATACTGCCTTTCCCGTTCACATATCATATCCACACACATTCAATCATGTTAAAAACAAACATATATCATGATCCACAAATACAAAAGTTCCCCCCAATTTTATAATCAAGAAATATAATAAATCATTTTCCAAAAAGATGGTTATTCATACAATATTTTCTGCTGTTCTCTCCTATACCTAAATGATACTCTGTTGCTCTCACTTATTTATTGAGTGTAGAGAACTTTGTTAATTTATATCCTCTGTATTAGTGTTACCAATGACTTTTGGGCCAGTCCAAGATCTGATCATCGTGATGGCAACAATAGCAGCTTTGCTTTTCACAGCAAGGGCTAGGTGAGGCATAATCTTTGCAGTGGTAGCAGCAGCAGGAGCTCATTGTGAAGGCATGGGAGATGTAAACTGAGCCAGCACAGGCTTTGCAGTGACCCTGTCCCTCCCTGACGTACTATGGAAGGTGAGCCCTAGGAGCGGAGGACACAGTAGCTTGGTGTCTGTCCTCCATGTCTACACAATGAGTTACTGCTGCTGCTACTGCACCGCCATGATTCATTCATGCCTCAGTCTGGCTCCTGATGTGAAAAGCTCTGCGGGGCAGGGGAGAGGCAGTGGGAAGTCTCTTCCAGTTCGGAGGCTGATGATCAGCAGAAAATCAGCAACTACATTCAACCATTTTCTGGTCCTGCTGTTGGCAACGCTTCCTGCAATGCTCACAAGAAAAGTATATGCACTTTGTCTATGGAAGAAAAAAAAAAGCTTATGGCCGGATTTTAAAAGGCCTGCGCGCATAAAATCCGGGGATTATGTGTATGGCCGGGCCTTGCATGCGCCGCGTAAATTTTCAAAGAGGCCCGGCCATGCACGTAAACCCTGGCACACGCACAAGTGCCGGGCCTCTTGAAAGGGATGGGCCGGGACAGCGCCATTGTACGCTGTCCTGGGGAAGCTTCTGCTCCTAAAGAGTATTAAGTAAAAATATTAAAAAATTAGGAGTAGATAGGTAGGGGTTAGGGGTGAAGAGGGGAAAGGGAAGGAAGGTTAGGTAGGGGGGGATAGGGGGGGATAGGGAACTCGGGGAGGCCTGATTGCGTCGCTGCGCATACTCTTACAAAATTCAGCCTTCCTGCTTGCACTTGCCCGCACGGATTATAAAACCCGTTGTGCTTGCGTGCGTGGCCCACGGATTTTATAACACCTGCGCACATGTTATAAAGTCGGCGCGTCCATGTGCACGTGGCGGGAACCGCGCACACATATGTTATAAAATCTACCCCCTTTGTGAATCAGGCCCTTGGAGAAGAGATGAGCAAACTACATTTGCCTTGCAGAAGATTCCTGTCTGGTCTGGAGCAGAGAGTCTGATCCCAGCCTGTCGGAGACCACCCCCACTTACACCTGCTCTACACAGGAGGAAATCTATTTGGGGTAGAGGTCCTAAGTTGATTAATTCAAGTCATGTAGCTAAGTAGTTGAATAACCTTTTGGGGCAGAGCTAGAGGTAGAGAAGAGCCTGATAACGGAAAGGATGGGCAGGTTCTTTCCAACTATCTTTATTTGGACTTTTGAGAATAAATTTTATAGTATTTCAAGACAAACAGAATAGAAACTAAATGCCCCCTTTTTACAAAAGTAGATATTTAGGAAAAGTCAATATTTAGCTACTATTCACATCCAAACCTCTCGGAGTGAATTGACCCTTAAGTGACCAGACTAAAAAACAGTCCAAACTATTCCCCCATCAGATCACCAGGGAAGAAATGAAAATGATGCTGCGGAAGAGATGTTCAGACCTCCCAAAACACTTTTCAGTGCTTCTTTAGAGTCAGGAGTAGTTCTGCCCGTCACCAGTCCTCCGGGAAAGGGGCATTACGAGTGGTGTGCCAAAGGAATCAATCCTTGGACTGGTTCTTTTCAGCATTTTTGTAAGTGATGTTTTGGAAGGACTATCAGGAAAGGGTTGTTTGAGGTGTTTTTTGCACATGATGCCAAAACCTAACAGGGTAAACAGTCAAGAGAGTATGGAAAACATGAGTAGAGATCTAGCAAAGCCTTAAGAATGGCCTAGAATTTGGCAGCTAAGATTTAATGCTAAAAAATAGTCCTGCATTTAGGCTGCCAAAACCCAAGAGAGAAGTACGGTCTGGGGGACTAAATTCTTCTATGTACGAAACAAGTGCGGGAATTGAAGATGATCATAACTGGTGATCACAAGTTAGCCAAACAGGTGGATAAGACAACGGGAGCGTGCATAGGGAGAGCAATGATCAGCAGAAATAAAGGAGGTGATATTGCCTTTTTATAAGTCCCTGGTGAGACTTTATTTACAATACTGTGTACAATTCTGGAGCCTGCACCTTCAAAGGATATAAACCAGATGGAGTCAGTCCAGAGGGTGGCTACTAAAATGGTCAGTGGTTTTTGCTTTTAAAGTATAGGGACAGACTTAAAGATCTAAACATGTTTACCCTGGAGGATAGGGGAGATATGAAAGGAACATTTAAATACCTCATCAGTGTCAATGCACAGAAAGTGGGTCTCTTTCAACAGAAAGACTTTGGAATGGGTGTGAAAAGGGGTAGACTAAGGAGTAATCTAAGGAAAATATTTCTTTGATAGATGCATGGAATAGCCTCCCAGTGGAGGTGGTGGCGACAAAGTCAGCATCTGAATTCAAGAAAGCATAGAAATGGATTGTGGATGGGCAGAATAGATAGGCCACATGGTCTTTTACTCCTGTCATATTTCTATGTTTCATAGCTGTGGTTGTATCCTGATGCACTGATGTATCTGAGCAGAGATTTCCAAGTGCAGGGAGGATGCATTTAGTGCACCTTCTGAAATGCCAAGATGCAGCAAGGCTAATGCATCTCTACAAGGTTCCAGAACAAACCCATGCATCAATTCCTTCCACATTCTTTATGAAACTGTTAAACTTTAATTTATCATTAACATGTCTTGTTTTTTTTTTTTTTTCTGATGGGCAGTCTTATCTTACTCCTTAAACCTCCAATCCAATCAGAACCCACTCCAACTGATGCTCTGGTGCAGTGGCCAGCCACCCTTACAGCAGGAGGGGAGTTAATCCATTTTTTAAAAAAATCTCTCTATTCTTTCCCCTCCAGCTCAGCCATTGCAGTTACAGTCCTCTGACCAAGAAGCAAACCTCAGTTCTCCCTGGAAACCTGTATACCTGCAGTTTTAAATCAGCCAACAGGTGTCACACTGACTGAGGCTCCCTCTCTCCAGGGGACTCTGGATGCTGCCTACATAGCATCCCCAGCTTCTGCTGGCCCCCAGGAGCAGGGGTTAGGTTTGGGAATCAAAGCTTGGTTTAGTGCATGGCAGTGCACAGTGGTTCAGGAGGTCTCCCCAGAGCCTGTATCTTCTTAAATACCTTGAAATATCAGAATATGCCAGAATTTTTATTTAGCAGAAGAAAAAAAATCTCCATTTTGTTTTTTTTAATAAGAATTATAGTACAGAATGAGCCAGATATGTTAAGCATTTTTCCATAGACAAAAACGGGGAAAATCCTTTGGTACATCTGAACTTATGTCCTTGGCTCAGAAAGACACCCGCTTTGCTATGAGCTGCATTATCCACCATAATTCTAAGATGCAGAACTGTAAACACAACACAACCAAGGCAAAGCCTCATCTGGGACCTGTGACAGTCAATATAATCCCATTTCCTCTCCTGGTGGCAGGAACTGTGTGCCTTCATCAGCGTGATATTCAGCTTCATTGCAGCTGCAGTGGGAATTATCTTATACTCCGTGGAGTTCTCAATGATTGGCCTATCCCAGAACCCATTCCCTCATACCAGCACTGTAAGTTACTTTCAGAATTTTTGTCAGCACTTTTTATAAATCTACCCTATGTAAGCTTAAAAGGAAATACTTTGTGAATGTGGCCCACCAGACTTGTCTCACTGAGAGAATGAAGTCTGAGTACGACTGGACTAAGCCACACAGCTACTAATAAAGGTCTCGACTCAGAATATTACAGAAGAAAAACAAAACATTGTATCCAGGAGAAAAATCTCCACAGGCCAGAGCCAAATAATCTGTGTTGACAGCTTAGCTATCATTACTGAAACATGATCAGAAATCAGTAGTACGGGGCCTGAATATCTCATAATATCTAACCATTCACATGGTTCTGGTATTTTATAGAATAGAGTCAGATGTTCTGCAGCTTTACAGGCAGGCCTGCTTTTGTTTTGTTTACATTTTTTTTTTTTTTTTTTAACACTTTATTTATAATTTTCAAATACAATTTTTTTTATATATTGTATTAGGAAATACATAGTATGGATATCAAGAATATTTTTTTTAAACATTGTTCTTTTAAACAAACCTAAAGAGATTCCAACCTATTTAGTGTCATTACAAAAGGGGAGATGCTTGGTCTCCATATATAAGAAACGGGAGAAAGCAGGAAATTACAAATTAAATCCATGACATACGTGGTAATAGACTATCTCTATTTTAACTTTTTACCCTGTTTGGTCTATAGGGGAAGATGCTGCAGGTTGTTGTCTCATCTTTTGTTCAAGAAATGATTTTAACTGTTCAGGGATGAAAAAAATATATGACTCTTCCTCTTTACTAATATAACATTTACAGGGAAACCGCAATTTATATGAAAAACCCAGTGACAACACATCTTGGCGAAAAGACAAAAAGGTCTTTCGCCTTTGTTGTGTTGCAACTGCTAAGTCCGGAAAAATTTTTACCGGTTTCTCCATAAATGAGATAGGAAACTTATTAAAGTACTTTTTCATGGTCTTATTCAGATCATTTATAGTGAAAAAAGTGACCAGAAGAGTACCCCAGTCAATCACTTTTACACTAGAGTCTTCAAGAAATCTCGTAAGATCTCCCTGAAACATCTCTTGGGAAATATTCCTATTCCTAGTGGACTTTGGAAGGAAATAACAATTATTCACAACTGGTACTTCCCCAGGAGCAATACCAAGCGCTTCTTGGAAAAAATTAGTCAGAGTGATTAGGGAAGATTCCCCTGTCACTCTGGGAAAATTTATAATACGCAAATTAAAACGTTTGGTAGTGTTCTCTAGGGTCTCCAGTCTAACTGCAATTTGTTCTCTGTCCTTTGCCACGGCAATATTAAACTCCTGATTTTTCACAGCGTTATTTTCCAATTGAGCAATTCTTTCATCAGATCTTCTTTGATATTCTTGAGTTTGAACCAAATCCTGGGTATATCTAGAATTATACATGTCCATTTTCCCTTCTAAAACTTTAATATTTTTAACATGGTTTTCCATCCTGTGTTTGTTTCAGGGAGCACAGTATGCAAAGGAGATCAGAGTGGATCGTGCAATTCTGGGGTTGATAGCTTTTGACCTTGGAGTTTGTTTTTGGATTTTCAACATACTGCTAAGTGCCAGGAAGAAGAGTAATTCAGTTTCCCAACTCCTCTCGTTGCACACCTAAGAAGCATGTGTGGCCGTGAAACACCTTCAGTCTGCCAAGGGTCTCTGTCTTGCAGGCAGCCTCCATTTTTTTTTAAATTTGTATATGAATTTAAACCATGGATTGCTAAATTTGATGTGGTTCTTCCCTGTCTTCAGTGGTATTGGATAACTCTCTCCCAGTTTTGCCTAGCAGGGGGAAAATAGATTTTGGTTTGGTTTAAAAAAAAAAAAGAAGCAAAAACAAGAAATGAAGGGTGATATTCTATAAGCAAATTGCCCAGATTTGAGCGCATGATACAGTGAAAGAGCGGGTCTTATAAAGAGAAGGTTGAAGAACCTTGAACTATGAGGGCACAGAGGATAAGTTAAATCCATGGCACCTCCCACTGGGAAGTACCAAATACTTTTACCACTCCTACCCTACCCTGACCTCACCTCAGGACTAGTGAGATTCTGAGGCCTCTTGGTAAGGGACACTTCTCAGACCCCCTTATATATGTATTAAATGTAATCATTAAATATTTCTATTTTCCTTTTTAGCAATAGTTGTGCATTTCAATAATATATAATGTTGAAATGATCCAAAAAAGCTAATAAAACCATTAGTCATTTCATGTTTTGTTTGGAGGTAGGGGAAGTGGTTTGGCCTAGTGGTTCCTTTTTCTTCTAGATCTCAAATCAGTGGTGGGATTCTGGCACGATGAGCCTTCATTCACAAATAACCTGGGATTTTCCTCCTGCTTTAATAGACTCACTCTTTCACTGTATCATGGGCTTTAAATCTGGCCACCTGCTGTCACCCTTAACAATTAGCACAACTCCAGTTGCCAGGGGCTGTGACTGCAGTCTCCAATGCATCCTTGGCCTGAGCTGACTTGGGGTGTGTGTGGAAGACCTCACTTGGCGATTGTGCTAGGGACCTTCCACTTGCCAGTGAAGAGCACTACTGAGCCACTAAACTGGCCCCCAACTTGTGTTTTTAAGTCCTGTGTGATTTTGTATCCAATTTTGAATGGGTTGCTGGCTATATACATACCGCACAAACTCCCTCCAGCTGGTACTTATATTTTATATAGAGTATTCTCTGCCAACCTACTCAAAATATGCACTTAAATTAAATTAAATTTAATAGGAGAGCAGGGGATGGTTTCATATGTTAATGGACTACCTCCTCGGTGCCATTGTTGTTCTAATCATAAACACACCCTCCAGCCTCTGTTTTTATTCGAAAATGTATTTTTCATAAAAATCTCATGCGATGGGCTGCAGAGAAACCCCTCTTTTTGTTTTATAAACTTCAATTTAATATCAATTTATTTTCTTAGTGTGAAACACACTTAAACTGTTCATTCAGCCGTCGGAAATATAACTGTTGTACTTAGCTTTGAAATGTCTCGAATAATCCCGACTTGCGCAAGTTTCGACAAATGCTGTCTTCCTCAGGGTCTATTCATCCTCATTTCATCCTTTTTCAAAAAGTTATTTCTTCAGTTCTCCGGTGCTCAAACAAGCCTCCATATTTGCACTAATCCTGACGGCCGGAGAAATGAAGAAATAACTTTTTGAAAAAGGATGAAATGAGGATGAATAGACCCTGAGGAAGACAGCATTTGTCAAAACTTGCGCAAGTCGGGATTATTCAAGACATTTCAAAGCTAAGTACAAGTTATATTTCCGAGGGCTGAATGAACAGTTTAAGTGTGTTTCACACGAAGAAAATAAATTGATATTAAATTGAAGTTTATAAAACAAAAAGAGGGGTTTCTCTGCAGCCCATCGCATGAGATTTTTATGAAAAATACATTTTCGAATAAAAACAGAGGCTGGAGGGTGTGTTTATGATTAGAACAACAATGGCACCGAGGAGGTAGTCCATTAACATATGAAACCATCCCCTGCTCTCCTATTAAATTTAAGTGCATATTTTGAGTAGGTTGGCAGAGAATACCCTATATAAAATATAAGTACCAGGTGGAGGGGTTTGTGCGGAATATTATACATACACTTGGGGAGGATCTCGTTTTGAAACAGGGCTATATACATATAGCATCTCAACCAAGATGCTGTATGTTTATAGCACACTACAAAATCTGAAAGGAGTTCCAGTTTCTGCCTTTTCTGTACAGAATCTTTTTTTTGATAGTTAAATCTTTTATTGATGCAAAATGAAAACATAATATTCACTGTACAGTACAGTACAGCACAGATGCATCTAACCATAACATCAAACTAGTTTAAATTTTAATTCCCCCCCCCACAGCCTCTCTCCATAGGTGCTTTATATTATATATAGTAGCAACACAATAGGATACAGGGTTTTTGATTGAAAACTTGACAAACTATTCCAATTAAGAACATTGGTCTTGGGTGAGGGAATTCCTAACGAGGCTTAAGAATGTGGGTCTGAAAACCAATAGGGAGAAATATGTGTTTGGTGCCAAAAAAGTGAAATATCTGTCGCATTTGGTCTCAACTCAGGGTTCCAAATCTAACCCAGAGAATAAAGAAACTATTTTTGAGTGCCAGACTCCCAACAAATGTGACCAAATTGGGGGCATCCCTGGCTGTACTTTCTTTTTATGATCATTTTATTTATTTTTTTCTCTGCTTTGGTGAAGCTGCATACTCAGCTGTTGCAGACACAGAGTATTTGAGTGTGATCTCTTTTCTGGCAAGTTTTGAGACAGGAAAAAAACTGGTGTATTTCTCCTCCTTTTGGCCCTTAATGCAATAAAGTGTGCCCAGCCTAACGCATAGGTTTACATGCGGTTGGATACCTGTTTTGGACACTCTAGACTAGCACCTGATTCTATAAGGAGATTAACGCGTCCAGAACATGCACCCAAACAAATGTGTAGCTGATAGTACCCATCACGTGTAAATTCCATGTAGTTGAGACTACTGGCTATTAGCTATTACCCTCCGATGCAAAAAGAATCACTGGGTGCGCAATGCACACTTTTTAACACAGCAAATTTAACTCCAGCCCCAGAGGTGGCATAAAGTCAATCCATGAGTCAAGGACTCATGAGAAATTAAAATATACGGTTCTCTGTGATTCTTCCTATTCCTGCTGGTAGGAATGCATAACCCCACTGATCTGGGTATGTTCAGGAATTCTGGTTATGAAATCCAGTGTTAATTCCCAATGTAGGCAGCATAATAATTTGGATTATGCCTCATTGTATGCATTAGCATTACTGTCTTGGAATCATCAGTAGCACATTCATGCAAGTAGTGTGTATTAATGCCAGTTAATACATGGGTGTTAGTTAACGCCTGCTTTAACATTGGCATCCATTATTAAAAAGACCCCGTTGCACACCTAAGAAGCATGTGTGGCCATGAAACACCTTCAGTCTGCCAAGGGTCTCTGACTTGCAGGCAGCCTCCCTTTTTTTTAAATTTGTATATGAATTTAAACCATGGATTGCTAAATTTAATGTGGTTCTTCTCGGTCATTATTATATACAAATGAAGCTCGAGTATCATCTGGCCTGGAAATGGGACAAGATGGCAAAAGAAGGGGTCAGTATTGTCTCAAAAGCCTATGTACAATGGGTTGTGTAGGGCATGCAGTGGCCCAGTGGTCCTGAAGACCCCGGCTGGGGTGTGTACGGCGCTTGGTGGGATAACTCCTTCTGCCGGGGCCGAGGATGCTCCATGTTCTTCGGCAGTCCTCCTCCGTGGTCCAGAGTCCGCTGATGTCCTTGCCTTGCTCTTCCTCACTGCCCTTCAGTGAGTGTCCTTCATTCTCCTATCCTTTGCCACGGCAGCACACGCCTCCTAAATACAAACAAACAAAAAACAAACTTTGAAATGTTTGTATGCTAATGCCAGAAGTCTAAGAAGTAAGATAGGAGAATTAGAATGTATAGCAGTGAATGATGACATAGACTTAATTGGCATCTCAGAGACATGGTGGAAGGAGGACAACCAATGGGACAGTGCTATACCGGGGTACAAATTATATCGCAATGACAGAGAGGAGCACTCGGGAGGCGGTGTGGCGCTTTATGTCCAAGATGGCATAGAGTCCAACAGGATAAACATCCTGCATGAGACTAAATGCACAATTGAATCTTTATGGGTAGAAATCCCTTGTGTGTCGGGGAAGACTATAGTGATAGGAGTATACCACCGTCCACCTGGTAAAGATGGTGAGCCGGACAGTAAAATGGTAAGAGAAAATAGGGAAGCTAATCAAATTGGTAGTACGGTAATAATGGGAGACTTCAATTACCCCAATACTGACTGGGTAAATGTATCATCGGGACAAGCTAGAGAGATAACGTTCCTGGATGGAATAAATGATAGCTTTATGGAGCAATTGGTTCAGGAACCGACGAGAGAGGGAACAATTTTAGATCTAATTCTCAGTGGAGCACAGGATTTGGTGAGAGAGGTAATGGTGGTGGGACCGCTTTGCAATAGTGATCATAATATGATCATTTGAATTAATGACTGGAAGAGGAACAGTAGGCAAATCCACAGCTCTCGTGCTAAACTTTCAAAACGGAAACTTTGATAAAATGAGAAAAACTGTTAGAAAAAAACTGAAAGGAGCAGCTACAAAAGTAAAAAGTGTGCAAGAGGCATGGTCATTGTTAAAAAATAGCATTCTAGAAGCACAGTCCAGATGTAATCCACACATTAAGAAAGGTGTAAAGAAGGCAAAACGATTACCGGCATGGTTAAAAGGGGAGGTGAAAGAAGCTATTTTAGCCAAAAGATCTTCATTCAAAAATTGGAAGAAGGATCCAAAAGAAGAAAATAGGATAATGCATAAATGTTGGCAAGTTAAATGTAAGCCATTGCTAAGACAGGCTAAGAGAGAATTTGAAAAGAAGTTGGCCATAGAGGCAAAAACTCACAGTAAAACCTTTTTTAAATATATCCGAAGCAGAAAGCCTGTGAGGGAGTCACATAAATCATACAAGAAATACCAATGCAAAGAAATGAGAGTTAAACATTTTTCTAAAACGAGGCAGAACATTCTAGGTTCTGATCTCAGGTAAATTATTCCATAAAATAGGACCTGCAGAAAAATGCCCTCGAAGCAGTAAAAACCAGCACTTAAGTCAGCGTGCTGTCAATCTGCTAAGATTGTAGTTCATGCAAGAATCAATAAAAACTGGAAAAAATGATTATAATAATTGTTTCTTTTCATGAACAACTGAATTCTATGATTTGATTAAAAAATGCCTATTTTTTTTTCCTGTTAGCCACTATAGGTTGAAGCGGCAGGACGCGAATAACTCTTTGGCCTTATTTTTTCTTCAAGGGAGGGAAAACACCAGAACGGCTCTCTCGCTCTGGATGGAAAGCCAAGCAGAACCCGACTGCGCTAATCAGGCGGACGTGTAGGGGGCGCTGTGCTTCGAGGCGAAGAGCGCGCCTCGGCTTCGGACTCCGTGCAGAGCGGAAGGCGCCCCGGCTCGGCGGCGGGGGCGCGTGCAGTGCGCATTGTTTCCCTTCCCACTGTTGCTTTGTGTGGGTGTTGCAGGTTCTCGGGGGCGGGGTGGCAAGGCCTCAGCCGGTGATGTCTCGCCGCCACCGCGACACAGAAGAGGAGGCAGCGGAGGCGGCGGCGGCCTGTGGCTCGGATAGCAAAAGGAGCCACCAGCGGCAGGAGAAGGGAAAGAGGCGGAATAAGGAGGAAACGGAGCAAATTCAGCAGTTGAAGCACATCGAGTCCTTGTAAGGGGCAGCGCAGGGCCCGTCCTTTCTCTGCGGGGTGGGGGATGGCGGCGTGGGGTGGGCAGGGCAGTCTTGTGGAGAGATGCGCGCGCAGAGGAACAGCACCGCAGAATCGGCTACAGGCGAGCCGGTTTGATTTAGTTGTTTTAATCTCATGTTGCACTCACCCGACGGAGCGAGTATAATTCTCCAAACCAAGGCACAAACGGGTGTAGGTTATTCCGTTCCAGCAGTGTTGCCGACCAGCTGTTTTGCTGACCTTTCCTTCTGCGTACATTTGTGGGAAAGGGATTCTGCCAGGCCTTGATTGCTTCTGGGCTCTGATCTATTTCTCACGGGCGAATGACACTGCAATCGCAGCAAGGAACGGGACGCATAGTATGAATGAAATACTATCGACTGCTTGGAAGTTCTGGTTGTGTAAGATCTAATACAACAAGTTTGTTTATTTTTCTTTAATCCAAACATTATACGGGACTGTTCTCTGCTTCTGCTGCTCAGTATTACACCTTTCTTAAACAGGAATCGTGAGGTTTTTGTACACACCTTTATTTTTGGTTTGTTTTTCAGCTATGAAAAACCTCCTCCTGGACTGATCAAGGTTAGTACACCTTGTTTGTGCTACTCTTCAGTAATTGGCACTTTTTCCTGCATTGTGGGCAGTGCTCTGGAGGGAGCTACAGGATTTGCTATCCACCTCAAACAACATCCCATAATAAACTCAGTCTCAACTTGTCAAAAACAGAAATTATGATTCTTGGACACCCAAATTTGAAGAAATACCTAAAAGCGTTTTCTTTCGACAACTTATATTAGATATCAAAAAAATATTCGGAATCTTGGACCCTAAGGGACCGATGCAATACAGTGTGCTCAGCTGAGTGCACTGTATAACCCACAGTCGGACACAGGTTGAATAGGTGCTAATCAATCCCCTAATGTAATAAGGGGATTAGCGCCTATTTAACGCACGTCCAACGTGGCGTGAACCTTATAGGGCTCATCACATGCAAATGTATGTGAATGAGGGAATAAGGTATTCAGTGTGATACAAAAAAAAAAGTGCTTTTCTGTACTTCTACTTAATATCGTTGCGATAATAAGTAGGAGGAAAAACAAAGAAATGTCTAAAAAAAACCACCTAAAGGCCGGTGGAGCGCACTGTTAACCGGCATTTGGACGCGTGTTTTCGACGTGCTAGCTTTATCCCTTATTCAGTAAGGGGTAACAGCGCGTCAAAAACGTGCGTCCAACCCCCCCCCCCCCGAGACAAATAGCACCTGCAACATGCAAATGCACATTGATGGCCCTATTAGTCATTCCCGCACGATATAGTAAATAAAATGTGCAGCCAAGCCGCACATTTTACTTTAAGAAATTAACGCCTACCCAAAGGTAGGCGTTAATTTCTGCCGGTGCACCCTCCGACTTAATATCATGGCGATATTAAGTCGGAGGTCCCAAAAGTTAAAAAAATTTTAAATGGGCCCGCGGCTCGCGGGTTGAAAACTGGACGCTCAATTTTGCCGGCGTCCGGTTTCCGAACCCATGGCTGTCAGTGGGTTTGAGAACCGACGCCGGCAAAATTGAGCGTCAGCTGTCAAACTCGCTGACAGCCACCGCTTCTGTCAAAAAGGCACTAGGGACGTGCTAGTATCCCTAGTGCCTCTTTTTACCGCGGGCCCTAATTTAAATAAATTAACATACTGAATTGTGCACACAGGAGAACGGGCGCTCGCCCGCTCTCCTGCGATTTTTACTGTATCGGCCCGCTAACTGGCAGACGGCTGAGTTAGGAAAACCGATTGGTCTTGCATTAGCAAGGAGGCGCTAGGGGTGCCCTTAGCGCCTTCTTGCTAATGAGACCCCCTAATTTAAATATTGCATGGTGCCCCAAGAAAGCGTGCGCTGACTGTTCAGCGCACGCTTTCTATGCATGTTTATTGCATCAGCCCCTAAGTTAGACATGTAATCTCACATTAAATCAGTGGTAAAATCATCATTTTATAAACTTTGTTTATTGAAACAAATTAAACCATTATTTGATGCATCCGACTTCTGTACAGTTCTCAGTCACTTAATACTAATCGGTATTGACTATTGTAATTCACTTTATGGACTCCCTCTATCAACTATACGACCTTTACAATTAATACAAAATGCAGCATCTTGATTACTATCAATATGAAATTATATGACCATATTTCTCCAATTTTATTTAACCTACACTGGTTACCGGTCAAATGGTGCATAAAATACAAAATTTTAACTATTTTGCACAACCTCATTTTTACAATAATAATAATGCCTGGTTATCTGTATACCCGGGCTAGAAATTTAAGATTGAAGAATCAGCTTCTTTTGCAAATCCCTTCCCCTAGAGCAACAAGATTGGTTACAACTCCTGAGCGTGCATTCTGTGTCGCAGGTCCGATCCTTTGGAACTCAGTACCTCTAACACTGAGAACCTTAAGTGATCCAGAGGAATTTAAGAAAACTTTAAAATATTACTTATTTAATCAAGCTTTTGCAGACCTATGTGACCCAGAATAGACACAAATCCTCGCTTTTGTTAATTTTTTTTTTATGATACTTTATTTTATTTACATTGTGCTTTTACCTATTAACTTTTATGTACTTTTATTGACCTATCTTACTTAATTGTAGTGTTCTTGATAACTAAATATGAATGTTTTGTTGTAACCCGCCCCGAACTTTGGTGGGCGCGGGATATAAATTCCTTTTAAATAAATAAAATAGCCAACATGTGGAACAGGTATCCTGCGCTATAATACATGTATGTGTAAAAAAAAAAATATATATATATTCATATACAATTGGAGATAACACCGGTAAAAGCCTTGGTTGGACCTGGCTAAAAGTGCTTCAGTGGTGAAAATACTATATACAAAGTAAACTTTTTTTTTTTTATGTGAAGGGAAGTTCTAGAACAAGGATAACCAAATTTATACACACCAAGATCCTCATAACCAAAATGCACAGGGATCACAATCCCCACCCCTCCTAAGAAGGGTCAACTCTCCACCTCCTCCTCCTTTTTGTCCTCACCAGTCTTAGGGGCTGATGCAATAAATATGCACAGAAAATGGGTGCTCAGCCACCTATCTTGGGCTCATGATCCAATATTAAAATGAGAGGTTGTACCAAAAAAGAAGCGCTAGGGTGCACAGGAGAGGTGGCTGCCAAGCGGGCTGTGAAGTCAGTTGGGAAAACAGACGCTCAAACTACGAGCATCCGTTTTCTCTTGAAACCAGCATAGACCACATAAGATACAAGGCCTGTGTATTGGACGTCCAAAATTTTTGTTTTCACAGAATTAAAAAAAAAAATACTGCTTTTATTTTGTTCCACCTACATAGTATCGCTACAATACTATTAGGAATCACTGAAAGCAGGATTTTTCTAATTTTTTAATGCACCCTTGAGTGTGGCATACCTTTTACGCCAGCTCTATTCGACCATAAATTTGCTGCTTTGCAAGCGCTCATTGGCCGCATGGAAAATGTATTGAATCGCAGGGATTAACTAATAGCCTCATCTACATGAATTTCAATGTGATGAGCGCTATTAGCTATATGGCAATTTGGACGCTTGTTTTGGATGCGCTAATTCCCGTATTGAATCGGGGGTAATGGATGTGTGTCAAGCCATGCGCAGTGGCTAGCACACAGTATTGCATCAGCCCCTAAGTCTCGCTCTCTCTTCCCACCCTCTGCTCAGTAGCATCCCTCCCTCTCTATCCTTATCCTCTCTGCCCAACAGCCCCTCACTTCCCTGCCCAGTTGAATCCCTGTTCCTCACTCACCCAGCAACATCCTCATTTTTCATTCCTGTTTTATTTTTGGTGGGTAACGATAAGGGAATTATTTTGACAATGAAGGCTAGTTCTTCAGTTCTGAGCATGTTTGCCGGTTAACACACAAACACCTGTGAGTGGCTAACTGGAGAAGATTCTTGCACACTGATGCCATTTTATTGTAGCGTGGTTTGGAGAACATTGCATCCTTAAAAGGTGCAGTGTGAGTCATTTTTCTGCTCTATATACAGTGTTCCGTGTTCATCTATAGGAAACTACTTGTGATTTCATTTCTTAGTGATTTTTTTTTTTTTTTAAGGAAAATGAGACAAAACCTGAAGATTGTATACCAGATGTACCAGGCAATGAACATGCCAGGGATTTCTTGGCTCATGCACCAACTAAAGGGCTATGGATGCCATTGGGGAAAGAAGTCAAGGTGATGCAGTGTAAGTAGGCAAAGACATAGTCTCAGCCTGCTGTGACCAGTGCTTGTTGTATTATTTTTCTGCCCTTTTCACTTATTATTGAATGTATTGTACTGTGCATTCACTACAAAGAAAACTTGGAAGAATTTTTAGCTGTAACATAAATATGGAGAAATCAGTAAATGTGGCGGTAGGGATGCCCCAGCAAGCATAGCTGGGAAGCCACCTATGCTCTGTGACATCACACCATGCTTCTGTGACATACAAAATGGTGTAATTTTATGTCTCCTATGTTGGCTTTGCATTTGCTCTCCTTTCATTTTCACCTCTGTTTCCTTTACAGCACTTTGTGTCCCTCTGACTTGCTAACTCCTCCACTTTTCTAAACTATTTGGATTTGCAAATTTCTTATTCCATCATGTTTAGCTTCTTTTTGGCCAGAAAAGTATTTATGCAGTGTGCTTTCTTATCATCCTGCTACACCAGTCCAGACAAGTGGGTGGTTCCTCTCCTCCCGCCCCCCCCCCCCTTTCCACCAGCAGTGGAGGCAGAGAGAAGAACTGTCTCTGTGATGCCATTTATTGCAGCCTAGAAAAGACCAGTATTTGCCTCCAGCAGGTGGTAGGATGTACTGCTTTCTCTGTCAGTATTTGGTTAGGTAGAAAGTTGGATTTCCCAGTGTTAAAGGGCCAAGCACTTGGTTCTCCAGGTTAGTGAGTCCTGCTGTGTGGGTTCCCAGTCCCAGAGGAGCCTTGGTAGAGCCAGCGGGTTTATTTGGGCAAATATGAAAGGGAAAAAAAGAGAAGTCTTAGCATCTGTGAGGAGAGGATCCCTTCTCTATTTCCTCCTGTCTAAGCTGCCTCATAAAGTTTTATATATTAAAAAAAAAAAAAAAAAAAGGTTGAAATGAAGGAGCTGCATGTGAAGTATTGACTCCTGAGGAGAGGAGTAAGTTGTTTGTGCTCTTGGAGAGAGGGGTGGGGCAAAGCCTTGTTGGCTGGCTCCAGTCTGACTGCTGTATGTGATTTTTGGCAGGCACATGAAAAAACCCTGCATGGCTGGCTGTTTGGGACCTACGGCTTATGTATCGTATATCAGAAGAGTGGGGAGGTTCCAAGGGAAATGTCTTAAGGCCTCTGAAATTGTCAAAGTTTCAGTTGGAGCCTGGTTCAGAGTCAGTTTTGTGCCATGGAGGTTACAGTTTTGATGGGATCAGCTGCCATTTTAAATTATTTGCACTTGGCTTCAGGGCTCCATCTTGCAGTTTTAGGTATCTTCCGCTGTTGGTTCCTGTCAGTTAAAGGCTTAGGGAAAATGTTCAAAGATGTCTCTTGCTCAGTGAGAAAATTTACTCTGGAACTTTTTAGGATCCTGCACTAGGCCTTCTGCACTATTCAGGGGCCTGGGAGGAATTGAAAGCTTTTGTGGCCTTGAGCTCTGGGTCTTGAGTCAAACTTTTAGCAGGGGATCTGGTACCCCATAAGAGAGCCAAGTTAACATCTGAGGTGATAATGGCTTTGGCCTTTCTGCCCAAGAAGCCCCAGCAAGAGAATCCAGAGGATTTGCAGGATGTGGCTAGCCTTGATTGGTTAGAAGAGGGAGAGCTAGCCTCATTGAGGGAAGATGATTCTATTATTCACTTCATTCACAGAGATGAGGTCTTATCCTTGATTGATCAGGTGGTGGTGTCTCTTAGAATTTTGAATAAGGTTATCCGGCTAACTCAGTTCCTCCAGTTATGCCCCCAGAATGCTCCTAACTTATCTGGCTAAATGCTTTTGAATATGGACCTTGTTAATGGAATGGAAGCCTTTGAGGATGGTCTCAAGACGAATAAGATTTTTAATAAGCAATATCTGCTTTTGCAGGATGCCAGGCAGCATTTATTTCAGATGCCATGGGTTGATGCTCTGTTTCAGCGGTTACCAGAAAAAACGCTGTCTTGGTGGAGAGCCGTATTCCTTTAAAGATCCGTAGGGCAGGAAAATTTATATTTCTATAAAGCACATTTTTACTTCCACGGCTCTGTCAGTGCAGATTGCTGTTTGTAGTGGTCACCTTACCTGAGCTCTCTTATGCTGGGTACAGCAGCTTTCTAAAGCAAGAGGAAGTCTGTCTGGAATCGGGAGTTGTATTCCTAGCAGATGCCTTGTATGATCTTATCCAAATTTCTTCTAGGTCTTTAGCATTGGCTGTTGTGGCTACAAGACTTCTGTAGCTCTGCCACTGGGCAATGGATTTGGGACGCATTTGTACAAACTTCTTTTTAAAGGGAAATTGCTGTTTGAGTATGGGACAGTTGAAAATATAGAATATCCCAAGCTGCAAAGATTCCCAGAAGACAAGGGAAGGTTTTTTTTATGGGGCCTCAGAGGCCATGTCAGTATTAGGACCCTATAAATTACAGGCTGAGAAAGAAGTCTAGATACTGATAATTGAGGTTCAAGGGAAAGAATCGGTCCTTTCAAGGGAACAGAAAACCATGGTCTGATTCACATGGCTCCTCTGGGGCCTTTTGGGTAACCCAAGGAAGAACAGCAGGTTCTCTCCTTGGTGGTTCTGGTGAGCAGTTGCCTGCAGCGGTTTTATCAGAAGGGGGTACCCACATAACCTTGGGCCAATGGGTCTTAAATGTAATCAGTTTGGTTATGCTCTAAAACTTGCCCCTTCAGTGTCCACTTTCATGAATTCTCCTTGTGCCTCTTCCATTAGAAAATCGACAATCAATTCACTCTACAGAGGCTTCGGTTGTTGCAGGCTGTTGTTCCAGTACAATGTAAAGTGCAGGATCTCAGTAGTTCCATTTATTTCATGGTCCCAAAGACAGGGTGCTAACCCCCATCTTCATGTTTTTTTGTTTCAGGATGGAAAATGTTTGCTTTGGTGTTGGTGGCAGATCAAGAGAATGATTTATTCTCATCTCTGGACCTATTAGAAGGTTACTTCTATATTCCCATTTGGGAAGACGATCAAAGATTTTTCTGTTTCTGTGTTCTGAAGGAGCATTACCAGTTCAGGGTTCTTCCTTATGGCTAGTCTAAAGCACCAGGGACCTTCACCAAGATTATAGAGGTTGTAGCCTTTTTGAGAAAAAAGGGAATTGTGGTTCATTTTTGTCTGGATGATTGGCCAATCAGGGCTCAAAGTATCCAGGAGAGTGGTCCAGGTTTTTTGAAGGCTTGGGCTAGTTTTTCAGTTTTGCAAAAAAGCAAATTCCCTGTACATACCCAGATCAGACCAGACTCCTGGGTTTTGCCTCCCTGCCAGCTGATGGTGACAGATAAAGTTTTACTGACACTGCTACTTAACCACGTGTGCCACCTGCAGTTCCTCAATGTTTCTCTGTCTCCAGCAGATGGTAGATGGTGCAAAACCTGCAGTTCTGAAGTCTGAAATGACTTTTGGCTCTGAGCCTTCCTCCCAGGATTTTTTGGGTCCTAGTGGATCCTTCCCTGTCTGGTTGAGGTGGACAAGCTGGGGGTTGGTGACCCTTTTGTGTGCTCAATCCCTGCACCCGTGGGTTGTAAGTCTGGTGGTCCAGATCCCTCGTCTTCACAAGGCCACTGAGGCGGCTGCTGGCTCAGGGTAGTTTTTCTTTTGAAGAAGTTTAACAAAGTTTAATAAGTTTAAACAAAAAAAAAAAGTTAATAGGTAAACCAGAAGTACAGCGGTAATTGCAGATGACTTCCTCCTTGTTTGTTTGGCAGGTGGGGGGATTATTTTTGGTCTGAGCTGTCTGAGGTAAGTTGTTTTCTCCACAATTGCTATGGGATGCAGATTGGTGTGTTGCGCATACAGCTCGGCACGTTTGCGGCTCAATATAGAAGGGCTGTGCTCTGGCTATTTGGACGATGAAGATTCGTCTGACGGCAGGGTAAGTGCTAAGAGGCAATGGACGGCCCCCGCTTCGGTTTCCATATCACATTGGGGATTGTGTCAGGGTGAGGATCCCTTCCCGCTCAGTGCGGGAATGGCGGCTGTATTGGATTCTTTTTTGGCCGTTCCTGTGTTGGGTGGGGGGGGGGGGATGTTCCTCCGTGACTGTCCCTGGTGTTTTCAGGCTCCGGAGTGGATCGGGAGGTTAGAATAGGGAAGAGGTTCCCATCATTACCCCATTCCTGGCCCTCTCCATCTTTGGCTGGGGTCTCCAAACCTTTTACTCCTGATTTTGTTTGCTGCTGCATGAGGCCTATCTGGCCAAGCAGCAAGGCAACGTCCTCCAGTTTGGAATCCCAAAGCCCTGTCATCTGATGGGCGTTATTTGGGGTCCAAATCTGATCGGTCTACAGGAAAACATATTCCCCCTGGTTTTTGGGGCCCTTTTTCTGGGTTAGGACATGTTGGGGATGAGTCTGAGGACTCGGGTGATGCCCCAGTGGGGGCAGGGGAACCTCCTGGGCATGAGTTGCTGGTTGATCCAGGTGCAGGAGGTATTGATCAGGTGGATGATTGGGAGGGAATTCCAGTCTTTGAGGGTGATGACCCTAAGGTGGTCCATCTTTTTAGGAAGGAGGAATTAGGGCCTTTACTTCCTCAGGCTATTCAGGAGCTTGGGGTCAAGGTGCCTCAGGAAGATTCTGATTTGAAAAGTGCGGATCCGGTCCTGGATGGACTAAGGGGTCCAGCGAGAGCCTTCCCATTCCACAAGTCTGTGCAAAAGCTGATTGAGAGGGAGTGAGGGACTCCCGAAGCAGGCTTAAAGGTGGGAAGATTTTGGAGCTTTTTGCCCTTTCTAAGGTTGATGCTGTGGTTTCAGCAGTTACTAAAAAGATGATTATTTCTGTTGTGGGATCTGCAGTGTTAAAGGATGGCAGGATCGTAAATTGGAAGTACACCTCGAGAATATTTGAGGTGTCGGCCCTGAGCTTGCGGGCTACTATTTGTACTAGTTTTATGCAATGGGCTTGCCTGCGCTGGGTTCAGCAGCTGCAGGAAAATCAGCCGTAGTCTGGTGAGGATGCTAGCAGAGCTGAGAATGTAGAGGCAGTGGTGGCTTACGGGGCAGATGCTCTGTATAGCTTAGTAAGGACTTGTCTCGGATTATGGTGTCTGTGGTTTTCAGCCAGAAGGTGGTTGTGATGCGGAACTGGTCGGAGGTGTCATCCAAGTCTCAGTTGGGGTCTCTGCCTTTCAAAGGCCGACTCGTGTTTGGTGAGGACCTGGAGCAGTTGATGCAGAATCTGGGCGAGAATAAGGTACACATGTTGCCGGAGGATAAGCCTAAGATGTCAGAGATTTTTTTTCAGGCGAGGTCTCATCTGGCAAGGGGAGTGCCAGGTCCGCAGAAGCAGTTCGCTCTCTGTGGCCAGACCTGGGTCAGTCCTTTCTTGGGGGGGGGGGGGGGGGGGGGTTGGGTCAAAGACCCTTCTGGAGCATCACCGGTGGTAGCATAGCTGGTGTTAAGTCCTCGCAATGAAGCAAGGCTGGTCCATTCCATCATTACTATTATTGGAGGTTGCTTGGTGTGGTTTTGTGGGAAGTGGACCAAGATTACTCAGGATCAGTGGGTCCTCAGTGTGGTAAGATTGCTCGACTCGTCCGAGACTTATTTCTAGGTTCCTCTTGCGAGTCCTTAGACAAACAGCTCGTGGTTCAAGAAATGCTGGACCGGTTGCGAAAACTGGGGGCGGTGAATCCGGTTCCCCACGAGGAGCAAGGCATGGGAAGGTATTCCATTTACTTCGCCATTCCGAAGAAGGAAGGCACTTTCCGGCCAATTCTAGGCTTAGAAATGGTAAATGTAGTGCTCAAAGTGCCATGTTTCCGTATGGAGACCCTGAGGTCTGTTATAGTGGCAGTTCACAAAGGCAAGTTTCCTAGCGTGTAGCAGATGGATACAGGACCAATGGGTATAGTGTACTCCTGATAGCAGTTGGGAGACGGAGTCAGATCTCAATCTGACATCAGCCTACATATACCCGTGCAGGAAGCTTAGCTCTTCAGTGGTTTATGCTTCTGGGAAAGCATTTTCAGTTTCAGGCCCTTCCTTTTGGGTTGGCCACTGTGCCACGCACCTTCACCAAGGTTGTGGTGGTGGCAGTTTTCTGTTGGGAAGGAGTTCTGGTGCATCCATATCTAGACAATTGGCTTTTCAGGGCAAAGTCAGAGGATCTTTGTCAGCAGTCGTTTCAGAAAATGATCAGAATTCTCGAGTCGCTCAGCTAGGTAGTGAATTTGGCGAAGAGTCACCTGGTTCCGTTGCAGTCCCTGGAGTGTCTGGGAGCTCAGTTTGACACTCGAACTACAAAGTTTTCCTCACGGAGGAGCGTGTTCAGAAGCTACAGGGACAGATTCGTTGCTTGTTAGGGTTGCCGATGACCAGGGTCTGGGATTATTTGCAGGATCTGGGCTCAATGGCTTCAACCCTGGAGTTAGTGTTATGGGCGTTCGCTCATATGATACCCTTACAGAGGGCTCTTTTGGTTCAGTGGAACCCGATCTCAGAGGAGTTTCGTCTTCCCTTGCTGCTTGAGTGCGTCGCATGGGACAGCCGGTCTTGGCGGCTTCAAAGTTCCAATCTGGTTCATAGTGTGGAGCTCGATGTTCCAGATTGGGTAGTTCTTACTACCGATGCCAGTCTTTCTGGTTGGGGAGCAGTTTTTCAGCAGCAATCGATTCAGGACTGCTGGTCCATGAGAGAGGCTTCCTGGTCTATCAGTTGGTTAGAGACCAGAGCAGTGCACTTAGCTTTATGTGTTTTTTTGCTGTTGGTGAGAGGTCGCTCAGTAAGGGGTCTGTCGGAGAATGCGATGATGGTAGCCTATATCAGTCGGCAGGGCAGAATCAAGAGTTGAGCTGTGGCCCAGGAAGCGCAAGAGTTGATTCTTTGGGCAGAGCAACACTTGGAGGGGATAGCGGCGTCACACATTGCTGGGATCAAAAACGCCCAAGTGGATTACTTGAATCCCAGGTTGTTAGATTCAGGCGAGTGGGAGCTGTCCAAGATGGTAATGCAGCTCATCCACAAGAGGTGGGGCTCCCCACATGAATCTAATGATGACTCGTCAGAATGCCATGGCATCTCGATTTTTCAGTCAGAGAAGGGAGCACGGGGCCAAAGGCGTCGATGCTCTAGTAGTACCTTGCATTCGGGAGGTTCTGCTTTACGTCTTCCCTCTTCGGCTATTCATGGGCAAGGAGTTGCAATGGATAGAGAGACATCATGGCAAAGTAGTGGACACGTCGGCCGTGGTTCACGGATCTAGTCAACTTGGCCGTGGAGGGTCTGATACGCTTCAGACACCTAGCGGGCCTTCTTCGTCAGGGATCCATATTTTCAGACTAGGCTGCTCACTTTTGTCTAGCGGCACGACTTTTTGAGGCGGTGATTGAGATGCAAAGGTTATCCCGAGGCAGTTATTGCTATCCTGTTGCAGGCTAGAAGAAAGTCTACTTCTCTTCGTATGTTGTTATTATGTAACTTTTTGCTTCTCTGCTTTCGTCTCTAACCATAAAAGTTGTTCCTTATGTTATGTTATGTTATACTGATCTACCCCTGTTCGATGTAAACCGACCTGATATGGTATTCAACCTTGAAGGTCGGTATAGAAAAATGTTAAATAAATAATAAATAAATAAATGTGAGGGTCTGGAAGGTTTTTGAGTCCTGGTGTTTCACTAATGAAGTCCAAGCACTCAGATCTTCAATGTCTGATATTTTATCTTTTCTGCAACAAGGTTTGGTCAAGGGTTTGGCTTTGAACTTTCTTAAGGTCCAGTTGTCTGCTCTGGGTTTTCTCTGAGGCAAGGTAGAGGGTTCCTCTTTATCATCTCATCCGGATGTGGGTCAGTTTCTCCAGGGGCTGGCAAAGAATTTGCGTCTGCCGGTATGTAAAGTTTGTCCTTCTTGGAACCTTAATCTCATCCTCAGGAGTTTGTGTGAGACTCCTTTTGAACCGCTCAGGAGGGCAACTCTTAAGGATTTGACTCTTAACGCCGTTTTTCTGGAGGCCATATGTTAGGCTAGGAGAATATCAGAGTTGCAGGCTTTGTCTTGCCGTGATCCTTTCCTTCAGATTTCGAACTCAGGGATGGTGTTGTGGATGGTACCTTCTTTTTTACCTAAGGTGGTGTTGCGACTGTCGCTGCCCGATGTCTCGACTCCGCCCACCTTACCTCTTTTGCGACTCCCTCTTTGGTTGATGGAAGTCTGGCTGCTGCGGCGTCATCTTGCCATTCTCCGGCGCCCCTGGACCGGCTAGACGCTGCCTTCCGCCATGTTCTCCTGAGGCCTAAGGGTGCACGCTCGGCGCGGCCTCGACTCAAGTACCAGGAGTGGCGCGAACCTCAGGAGCGTCTACCTGAGATGACGTCATCAAGCTCGGATATTTAAGGTCTTCGTTTTTGCTAGCTATTCGAGTTAGCAAGGGGGGATTCTTCCAGGTATCGCTGCAGATGGGATTCGCTCTCTGCATACCATGCTACTCTGCCTCCTCGGACTTTACCAGGGGTACCCACTCCTCGGGGGCCTCGCTCTCTCTCTTGCTTTTCAGGTCGCAGTCTGGAACCGGAACTCGCGCCTCGAGGGCCCACATTCCTAGACTTGCTACTGAATACTACTTCTGCCAGGAAGTCACCGCTGCCTACAACACCAATGAGTTACCATCCCTCTCTCAGAGCTTTCCCTGGAACCAGGTACTCTCTCCTCGAGGGCCTACTTCATTCTAGCCTCTGGGCTGCTTCAAGAGACTATTGTGTGAGTGTTACCATCAAGATTCTGTTCCTGAACTCTGCATACCCTGCCTACTCACTATATTTAGTTTCTCTACAGCTCAGCCATCCTGGGATCGCTGTTCCAGTGCCTGAGGGACTTCAGCCCAGCCAGGCTCTTCCAGCCCACTACTGCCACCTCTGGTGGTTCACTATACAGTCTAATAAAAGATCTAGTGTGTGTCTCCCAACTCTGAGCCTGACCGGTGGCCCCTCTCGGGATCTTCCCCTGGGGGCGTGGTTATCAGCCACCGGCCCAAGGATCCACCCACAATTATCACAAATAACAGGTGGTGTCGGTGTTTCCTGTGAATCAGACGGTGGAGTTTCTAGCCTTTCCTGTGATGGACACCTATGCTCCTTATGCGAGGGAATTAGGTTGTTGGACATGCGGAGAGCGTTGTTGAGATATCTCAAAGTAACTAATGACTTTAGAAGGTCGGATCATCTTTGTTCTGTAGAGCAGGCCAAAAAGAGAATTGCAAACATCTAAGGCTACTAATGCGCGATGGCTTAAGGAGGCCATTGGATCCGCTTACATTACTAACGGTAATCCAGTTCCTGAGGGTTTGCGTTCTTATTTTACGTGTTCTCAGGTGGCCTTGTGGGCAGAGGAGCAGCTAGTTTCTCCACAGGAGATTTGTAGAGCAGCGACTTAAAAGTCGCTACATACTTTTGCAAGGCACTATCATCTGGATGTGGGGGATATGGGGTCCTGGTATTTTGGCAAAAGTGTTTTGCAAGCGGGACTCTCCAGGTCCTACCCTGAGTGTGTTCTGCTAAAAGCTTTGCATCCACTCTTCTATTTATACTACTCCTGTGTTCTATTATTATTTTGTGTAATGGTCTGATTGTCTTTCCAATATACATTTTGTCACACGGACAGAACGCTGTAGTTTTACAATTGGTGAATTTTCTTAGTTTGAAGACTCTACTAGAACCTGTAATGTTAACTTGTTCCGCCTTAATATTTACTGTACAAACTGAACAGAGCCTCCCCGGCTCTGTACCGCAAGGGCGATCACCAGGTGGTATAGGGTCTGCTTTGTTTTTCTGATATAAAGCTGACGGAGAAATCAAATCTTTTAAATTCTTAGTACGTTTATTGACAATCAGTATACCTTTATCTTTAAACGTTGGGAGCAGTTGTATAACAGCCAGTGTTTCATGTGACGTGTGTATCAGTTATTGGACATACTATTCTTTCATTAGGGTTTTTTTTCTTTCACTCTCAAATCTTGTCTCTTCTGTTTTTCTGCTCTTTTGTATCCAACTTTGACGTATTTTTCTGGATAATTCCTTTTTCCCTGTACTTACCCGGATCAGCCCAGACTGCTGGGTTATGCCTCCCTTCCAGCAGATGGAGATAGAGAAAAACTTGAAGGGCACCCCCTGTAAGTACGGTGCACCACCTGCAGCCCCCTTCAATATTTCTCTGTCTCCAGCAGATGAAGGTGGCAGAACCTACTGTCCTGGTAGCTTGATTTTTTAATTTAAAAAAAAAAAAAAAAAAAAAAAGGAGATATTTCAGGTTCCTAAGGTTGATACGGCCGTGTCTGCGGTCACGAAGTGTACCATGATTCCGGTTGTGGGGGCTGCTGCCCTTAAGGATCCTCAGGATCATAAGCTTGAGGTTCTCTCAAAAGAATCTTCGAGGTGTCGGCCTTGGGGGTTAGGCCAGCTGTTTGTAGTAGTTTGATGCATGTTTGAGACTGGTAGGTGCAGCAGCTCCTCAGTGCCAGGGAACTTTCCCCGGAAGAGGCTGAGCAGGGTGATCGTTTGGAGGCGGCGGTGGCATATGGAGCCGATGCTTTGTATGATCTCCGTACGCCTTCCCGTGGTATTGGCCCTCAGACTTTTGTGGTTACGTAATTGGTCAGCGGATGTTTCGTCTAAGTTCCATTTGGGAGCCTTTCCCTTTAGGGGAAAATTCCTTTTTGGGGATGATTTGGAGGAGCTCATTAAATCCTTGGGGGATAATAAGGTGTACAAGCTCCCTGAGGTTAGGCCAATGGCCTCCATGGGTTTCGGGACCTCCCGTTCTCGTTTTAGAGGCCAGCACCATTTTCGCCAGTCTAAATCAACCGTTTTTGGCCAGAGGCAGCCGTCTGGGAGGTCTCAGTCATGGTCTCTTTCCTTTCGCAGCCGTAGGCCTCCCTGAGACGGCAGTGCTCCAGGGGCAGCAGGAAGTAAATCATCCCAATGAAATAGCGCCGACCCACCCCTCTGTACCGATGGTCGGGGGATGGCTGTTCCTCTTTTACAAGGAGTGGGTCAAAATCATGTCTGACCACTGGGTTCTAAGCATCATAGAACACGGTTACGCCATAGATTTTGCTCATCCATTGCTCGATCTGTTTCTGGTGTCTCCCTGCGGGTCCTTAGAGAAGCAACGCCAGGTGGATCAAATGCTTTGTCAGTTGATAGACCTAGGAGCGGTGATCCCAGTTCTTTCGGGCGAGCAAAGAACGGGCAGATATTCAATTTATTTTGTGGTTCCCAAAAAGGACGGGTCCTTCCATCCTATTTTTGGACTTGAAGAAAGTCAACAGAGTTCTTCGAGTGCCCCGTTTTCACATGGAAACTCTACAGTCCGTAATCGCTTCTGTCAGAGGAGAGTTTTTAGCTTCCCTCGATCTGACGGAGGGGTACCTACACACTGCGATTCGGAAGGACCATCAGCGGTATCTTTGTTTTATGATCTTCAGCAAACACTTCCAGTTTCAGGCCCTTCCCTTTAGGCTGGCTACCGCTCCCCGCACCTTTACCAAGGTGATGGTGGTGGTCGCAGCGGCTCTCCGACTGGAGGGGATCCTGGTCCATCTTTTCTTGGACAATTGGCTCATTCGAGCGAAGTCAGAAGAGCTAATCAAGACGGCAATGGCCAAGGTGATGCAGATCCTTCACTCTCTGGGATGGATCGACAATCCGACCTAGAGCCAGTTGTGTCCTGCCCAGATCCTGGATTTTTTGGGAGCGCGGTTCGATACTCGGATTGGGAAGGTCTTCCTTATGCAGGAACGGATAGACAAGCTGACGTCTCAAGTTCGTCATCTCTTGGCTCTGCCGCTCCCCAAAGTATGGGATTACTTTCAGGTGCTTGGTTCTATGGCATCTACACTGGAGTTGGTTCCTTGGGCCTTTGCTCATATGAGACCATTGCAGAGCGCCTTGCTATCACGTTGGGATCCCAAATCGGAGGAGTTCCAGATTCCCTTTCCACTCCAGGAGCCCGTCAGGTCCAGCCTCGCTTGATGGTTAATACCTGAACATTTGTCTCAGGGAGTGGAGCTAGAAGTTCCTCAGTGGATCATTGTTACGACTGACGCCAGTCTTTCCGGTTGGGGGCAGTTTGCCAATCTCAAGCGGCGCAAGGCCAATGGACGCGGCAGAAAGCATTCTGGTAACATGAGTGGTACGATTGGCCTTGCAGAAGTTCTTTCCTCTCATCTGTCATCAATCGGTGAGAGTCTTATCCGACAACACGACGACGGTGGCCTACATCAACCGGCAAGGATGAACAAAGAGCTGTCCTGTGGCCTGGAGGCGGACGAGCTCATGGCCTGGGCGGAGAGGAATCTGTCCAGGATAGAGGCTTCTCACGTTGCCGGGGTAGACAACGTTCAGGCAGATTTTCAGAGCCGTCAGCAACTGGATCCAGGAGAGTGGGAGCTGTCCGACGAGGCGTTCAAGTTGTTAACTCATCGGTGGGGGATTCCCTGCTTGGATTTGATGGTGACTCGGATGAATGCCAAGGCGCCTCGATTCTTCAGTCGCAGAAGAGAGCACAGGGTGGAAGGAGTGGATGCTCTTGTTTTTCCGTGGCCCCTTGACATTCTGCTCTATTTTTTTCCTCCTTGGCCCCTAATGGGCAAGGTTTTAAGAAGAATAGAGGCCCATCCAGGAACTATGGCTCTGGTGGCTCCAGAATGGCCACGGAGGCTGTGGTTCGCGGATCTCATCAACCTCGCGGTGGATGGCCCATTCCGCCTGGGTCATCTTCCAAATCTCCCCAGGCAAGGTCCAGTATTTTTTTGACCAGGTGGATTGCTTTTGTCTAGCGGCTTGGCTTATGAGAGGCGGCAGCTGAGAAAGAAGGGTTATCCAGATACAGTAATTTCCACTCTTTTGCAGGCTCGCAAAACTTCAACCTCTCTTACGTATGTCCGGGTCTGGAAAGTTTTTGACTCTTGGTGCAGTAGATTGAAGGTCTTGATAGTCCACATTCTAGCCTTCTTACAAGAGGGTTTGGCGAAGGGGTTAGTTTTCAGTTCTGTTCGGGTGCAAGTGGCAGCTTTAGGCTGTTTATGAGGAAAGGTGGAAGGAGTGTCCATAGTGGCTCATCCTAATGTGGTGTGTTTCTTAGAGGTGCTAATCACTTGAATCCTCCCCTCCAGGCTGTTTGTCCATCTTGGAGTTTGAATTTGGTCCTTCGGACGTTGTGTGAACCTCCTTTTAAACCGCTGAAACGTGTTACCTTAAAGGACCTTACACTCAAAACAGTGTTTTTTGTAGCTATCTGCTCAGCTCGGAGAGTTTCTGAGATTCAGGCACTATCTTGTTGTGAACCTTTTCTTCGGTTTTCGGATTCTGGTGTTTCTCTACGAACACTGCCCTCCTTTCTTCCTAAGGTTGTATCGGCCTTTCACATGAACCAGTCGGTCGAGGTGCCTGTGTTTCCGGATTTGGATCAAGATTCTCCGCATGCACGCGAATTGAGGAGGTTGGATGTCAGGCAGGTACTTCTGCGTTACTTGGAGGACACTGAGTTTTGTTTGACAGATCACCTTTTTATTTTGTGGAGCAGCCCTAAGAAAGGGTATAAAGCTTCCAAGACCACTATTGCCCGATGGTTGAAGGAGGCTATTGCTTCGGCTTATATATGTCACAGGCAAAACGGTTCCTGAGGGTCTTAAGGCTCATTCGCTTCGGTCTCAGGTTGCGTCCTGGGCTGAAAGTCAGTTGGTTTCCCCCCAGGAGATCTGTAGAGCGGCAACTTGGAAGTCTTTGCATACTTTTGCTCGGCATTACCGTTTGGATGTTCAGGCTCCTGATTCCGAGAGTTTTGGAAGTGGGGTGCTTCGAGAGGGGCTTTCTAGGTCCCACCACAGGTAAGGCAGCTTGGGTACATCCCAGCAATCTGGGCTGATCTGGGTACGTTCAGGGAAAGGAAAATTGGTTCTTACCTGCTAATTTTCGTTCCTGTAGTACCACGGATCAGCCCAGCCGCCCGCCCAAAGTAGATGTTATGTAATTTTTGTTTTCAGATCCGCTCAAATTGTTCCATTTTTCTGTCATACTATATCAGAACGAAGATTTCACAGTGCTCTTAATCTGTACATAGTTGTTGGTCATTGATTTGATTTAGCCACTAAATTTGGATTACGGTTACCTGTTCAAATTTATTTTCTGCTTTGATACTGTTTATACTGAAGGGGGCTGCAGGTGGTGCACTGTACTTACAGGGGGTGCCCTTCAAGTTTTTCTCTGTCTCCATCTGCTGGAAGGGAGGCATAACCCAGCAGTCTGAGCTGATCCTTGTTTCTACAAGAACGAAAATTAGCAGGTAAGAACCTGTTTTCCTCTATGAATCTTTTTTTCATATCAGTAGATCTCTTATAAAAAGTGTCATCATCTGCACAAATTCTCCTTAATTTTAAAAATTGTGAATATGGCAGATTTCTTAATGATCGGTTATGGCAACTGTTATAATGTAATGTTTATTGGTGTCAGTTGGTTTTCTGTAAATATCAGTGTGGAACCTGCTATTGTAAAATGTTGTTCTTATATCTAAAAAAGGAATTGTCACATTATGAAATTGTATTGTGAATCTTAGATTATCTAAAGAATTTAGCCATTCGAAAAAAATCTTTAAGGGTGTGCTCACTTCGTTTCCAGATCAAGAAAATGCCGTCTGTGTATCTCTTCCATAACATGATGTTATCTGTGTATTCATGATTCTGTAAAAACATACTTTCAAATTTTCCGACATATAAGTTTGCTATGGAAAGGGCCATTGCGGATCCCATAGCGACACCCTTTGTTTGCAAAAAGATTTTATTATTGAAAGAGAAAAAATTATTTTTGAGAGCTATTTCAGCAAAATCTAGTAGAAATTGGTTTGGTATGTGATAGCAGATGTTCTTCTATGATTTCTAGGGTCTCAGTCTGCGGAATATTTGTATAGAGTGATTCTATATCTAATGTCACTAATAGGATCTCTTCTTGTATATTCTTAAAATCATCTAATGTAGTCATAAAATGTGAAGAATCTCGGATGTACGATAGAATCATTAAAACTTGTGGTTTTAAAAATAACCAATAAAGGCCAAGAGGGGTTCAAGTAGGGATCCGATTGCCGAAATAATTGGTCTCCCCAGAGAGGCAGTTAATGATTTATGTATTTTTGGTAAAATGTAAATAGTCGGCATAATGGGGTATTTAACTGTTAAAAACTCAAGTTCTTTGTTAGTTAAAAATCCTACGTCCTTCGCAATTGTAAGCATGCCATCTATCTCACTTTTAATTTTCACTGTTGGATCACATAATTGTCTTTCTATTTCTGCTAGTTATTTCGTTCCTTTATGATAACAGATCCACCTTTATCAGCTTGTTTAATAACAATTAGTGTCTTTTTTTTTTTTTAAGGCTATCAATTGCTGTTCTTTCTCCTTTTGTCAAATTGCTAAAATATTTTTTTGTTTGTTCCAATTTCAATAAATCATTCAAAAATAACGTTTCATGTGTCAGAATTATAGGGTTGTTCACCCCTGTGAGTATCCATTTACTTGGTCATTTGATGACAGAAATATCTTGCCGTTTATGTCCTGTATTTGAAAATAAATCCATTGTTTTTAATTTGCGTGTAAATTTAAATAACTCTACTCATGTTTGAAAAGCATTATAAGTGGACGTCGGGACAAAAGATAGACCTTTGTTCAACACTGTAATTTCATCTGTAGTGAGTTTCCTTGAAGAAATATTGACAATATTATTCATTTTGTCTTTTTCTAATACAGTTTGTAAAACCCCCTCCCTCTCCCATTTTTTGCTATGTGAATCTTCTTTTAATGAATCTTTCCTCTAGAGTTTTCCTAAATGAGACATACGGGTTTCTTGTGTTTTTCCTCTGTTGTTTGGTTTATTAATAAAGGTATTTGTGAAAAGTGATGCTGATGGATCAATATCTTCATCTGAAATACTGCATTTGCATTTTGGATTTCTGTCTTTCAAGGGACTGTCATGAGTTTTCTCGTCTTTCTTATCATTATGTCTAAACTGATCTTGCATGTAGGCCATGGCCTATTATTCCTATACATTGTATTGTTCTGATGATGCCACGGATAAATCTTGTTGTTTTTATAATCAACTTCATCTCTCTTAAATTTATCAAACTTCATCTATTTTAAATCTCTAGTAAAATTATCCATATTCTTCTTATAATCAGACTGTTCTATGTAATGCTTTGTTATGTTACTCAGACCGTTCTATGTAATTCTCCCATGCAAAGTTATGTTCTCTGTAAACAGGTATGATTTGTATATTATACAAGAATATCAGTATATAAAAAAATAAAAATAAATAAATAAATATATATTATGTCAAAACATACATCATTTTTATTTCAAAAAGCTAAGTTGTTCATCCAATTCACTTTTAATCTTTTCTTCTCTTTTTTTTTTTTTTTAAAGTTCTGATAATCAAGATCATTAGATCTAATGAACATTTATTTAAAATAGATTCCCACGAACTCATGAATTCATTGTCCTCTTTAAACATACTAGGAGGCTTATTTATTCTAAGGCCCCTCGAAATACGTTTATGCTGATAGTAATCCAGTAGTGTGCAGGCGTGTAGATTGCTTCTAACCAGGCTTTTGCTCATGTTAATGGTTTCCTCCCATTTTTTCAGAAAGTCCTCAAAAACTCCATCGTCTTTAAAGAATGGTTCTGGTGGTAAGGTTCTCATCGTTAAAGCTGAGTACATTCTTCCATGAAGAAAAAGGTCCAGAACATGAGACCCTTCCTCACATCATACAATGAACATCTATTTTACAAAAATTTCATGTAATGATTATGCAACAGCACTAACAGAAAAATTCAAGATGCTGAATCAACAAATCACTTATTCCTACCCTCTTTGCAACAGAAGATCTATCTGCACAAGATAAATGGTCATAATTTGGTAGAGTATCGAAACTGGAGATAAGCAGAATTGTAGCCAAACTAAAACCTGCTACACATCACCTTGACCCAATACCAGCCACCCTGCTAAAACAAGTAAACCAGACAATAAACCCCACAATCACAAGGCTAGTCAACCTCGCCTTTGAGGAAGGTTATATGCCCAAAGGTCTAAACAGGCAGTTAAAAAACCAATTTTAAAAAATAAATCTGGAAGACCTGATGATTGGAATAACTGCCTTCCAATCTCCAACTTAACCTTCATTGCGAAAACACTTGAAAAAGCTGCCCTTACCCAACTGGAAAAACATCTTGGAAATAATAAGACACTTTATCCTAACCAATTTGAATTCCAGAAAAACCACTCAACCAAAACTTCAATCCTTAACTGATCCTATTTTATGAGGTTTTGACTCAATCAAATCATACTGCCTAGTCCTAATTGTTGACCATGACCTGCTATGCCAACAGTTAAAAAAACATCAGAATAAATGGAAATGTGCTAAAATGGTACACCTCCTTCCTCTCAGATAGATCATTCCAAGTAAAACTTGACAGTTACTTGTCTGACACCTTCCAAAGCACAACTGGCGTGCCACAAGTATCAGCGTTATCAGCATTATTTAATATGTACGTGCTGCCCATATGCAAATTACTAACTGACCTGGGTTCAAACTTCTTATATACAGATGATCTACAATTTTATATCCCTCTAACTAAATCATTTGAAAAAACTTCTCAAATTTCCGAATATATGACTAAAATAAAATAAAAACTAGCTCAATGGAAACTCTCAATGAACTCCAAAAACTGAAATAATTTGGTTAAGCCGCAACCCACCAAAAACTATATCCCCAGGGATAGATTTTGGATGTTGCCAAGTAACTCCTGCAACCCACGTGAGAGATCTAGTGTCCAAATCGATGAAAAGTTTACAATGAAAGCCCACATAAGCAAACTTCTTAGATCTTGTTAAATATCCTCTCTTTTACTTGTTAAATATCCTCTCTTTTACTTGTGTACTCACCCAGTTATCCCCTCCCCTGTTCATTGTAATTTCCTTTCCTTCTCAGTTTTTTGTAAACCGACATGATGTGTCCTACGAATGCCGGTATAAAAAAAGTTTTAAATAAATAAAAATAAATCTGGTTTCCACAAGCTGGAGATATTAAGCTGACTGAAACCTCTACTAAGCACAACAGATTTTACAACAGTTTTACAATCCCTCATTTTCTGAAACCTTGACTACTGTAATTCATTACTTCTAGGTCTTCCGACTAGTCACGTAAGAACCTCTCAACTTCTGCAAAATGCCCCGGCCAGATTATTATCTGGAGCAAGAAAATTTGACCACATCACACCAATTCTGATGGCTTTACATTGGCTTCCTGTTCAGTCAAGAATATATTATAAAGTTCTAACTATAATACACAACAACATTAACCTGACAATAATGATCTACTCGGAATAACATTTAATCCTCACATCCCCCGATGAACTCTCAGATCACAGAACAGTGGCATCCTAGAAATTATGAACTTAAGATGCTTTCATCTAACACTAACTAGAAATAGTGATCTCAATTGCCGGCCCAAAACTATCTAAAAAAGCCATGAGGGCAACGCAAAAGATAGATGCCAAGGAATGTCCATCCAATACAAGGACGCCCTTGTATTGGATTGACAAGTCTCCTAATAAAGTATCTTGACGGACATTCCTTGGCATCTATCTTTTGCGTTGCCCTCACGGCCCAAAACTATGGAATTTCATTCCAGAAGAGTTTTGGACACTGATAAAAAGAAATTCAAAAGCGATTTAAGAACTTGGCTATTCAAAAATGCCTTCTTCTTGATTAATACACCCAATTCCCCATGACTCAGATAACATTAATAAAGCTTGAAGAATATCCCCTTCCCCACCCGCTAACCCTTTATTCCAGCTCTGTTTCTACATTGGAAGTCTACCTTTTGTATTACTTCAGTTTCTATGAATGTCTTTCCTCCTTGTAACACTCATTTTATTTATGAATGTTTTACCTGTAAACCGTTATGAACTAGTGATTCTCACATGGAATGCGGTATATAAAACATTTACATAAATGAATTTAGTGCACATAGGAGCTGTAGTACCAGTGGAACATTTCATTTTTTTAATGCATATCCAGAGGCGTTCAGTGTCAGCAATGTTCCTTTTCTGGGCTCACCAATGATCTAGACTGGGGTTCTACTTCCAAAAGGTTGCAGTAGTCAAGCTGGCTGCTAATAGGAGCTGGCCAACTAATCTATGAAAGTGAGGAACCAGGGACCCATACCACTTAACCCACAACCCATTAGAGGCGAAACATAGGTAGGGAGGCCTAAATCATCCATAGTCTTCTGGGTTATTCTCCTCTAAAACTTCCTTATACCTGTGCAGTACCATCACATGTGTATGCAAGTGCCCATTTCATTGCACCCTCTCCACATGGTATCTGTATTGGGGATCAGCTTAGAATTAAAAATAAAAATGGAATATCTTATGTTTTATGTAGCAACTGTACCATCAGTTCAGTTTACCACGTGCACAGGGAGCTACAATGAACCGCAGTCCAAATAAGCTTCCACGTTTTGGCGTCCAACTTTGTACCCAAATCTGCATTTCACCTAGTCATCAAAGACATCAAGTTCTCAGTGTCATATTTGCCCAACAAGATCCTCCAATAAATTGCAGTAATACCTTTTGGCTGATGCATCTTTGTCCCCCATGAAACTCTATACCATTCAGTGGCATTAGGGGCACCTCTAGGTCAATAGTTGGACAGGGCCTGTCTCAATTGCAAATAGTTGACATGAGCGTGCCCTGATATACCAAAATCCTGAGTAAGCAAGTCAAAGCTGTGCTTTAGGTATGCACCCAAGGACAGACACAGTCTCCCCAGCATGTGCTCTTTTGCTTTCAAAAAGAATAGATTGGCTGATTCGGCAGGATCTTACTACCTATAGACATGGTGAATGATATTTGCTTCAGGTTTAGCTTTTTAATTTGAAGAGTCTTCTCTTCAAATTATTTCTGTGTGAAGAGATTTTTCTTAAATTCTTAAATAGTGACTTTAAAGATAAAATATTTGATAAAGGAACAGGAAATGGGAACGTTATTTTGCAAGGAGAGCTTACAGGAAGCTGTCCTTGTGGTTTCTGAAAGGGTAAGTGGAAACAGGTTTTATTGCTGGCTTGAAGTGGCAGTCATTGAACTATTAGTACTCAAGTAATTATATAGCATAGAGTAGACACCTTAGCTAGTGATGAATAATATCTGTTAAAGTATCCTTTTATATAATTGGAGAATAGCATTAGAGTAGGGGTGGGTAAATTTTTGGGACCAAGGGGAGGCCACATTAAAGGTTTATGGAAAGGAGGGGGAAGGGGCAGTGATGGACCCCACACATCCTGGAAATTTGAAGGATGGGCTGGGAATGATGCAAGCTGAAACATGGAAACTGCAGGCTTGCGGTGAAGTTTGCAGTCAGATATTGCAAATGTTTGAAAGCTTTACTATATGACCCACAGGTATGAAGACATTTTTTTGTTTTTGTTTCTAGGCTGGCGATGTAAGCAGTATGGTCACAGAACTGGAGATAGAGAATGCCCCTTCTTCACAAAGGGAAATCAGAAGATAGAACAATTCAGAGTAGTAAGTATAATATAAGTATGGCTTAATGCTCTGATTTTGTATTTTGCAAGGTCCTGTCATTGACTGTTTTATTTTACATTTATTTATTGATTGATTGATTGATTGAATTTTATATACAGTTGTTCAGACGTACCATCACAACGGTTCACAGAGTTGAAGGAAATACAATAAAGTAATTACAAATTAAAATTAAATATAAGTGATAAAAATAAGTACTATTAATAGAATAAAAACACTAATAAAATACATAGTAAACTATTAAAACGAGTAAAAGAAAGGAGAAAAAGAAGTAGGTTGCTTGGTCTGATCTCAGTCACGGTCATTGTAGGCGTTGCCAATTAGCCATGTTTTTAGATCTTTTAAAAATTTTGATCTCTCATTGCAACCTTAGTTCTGTTGGTAATGAATTCCACAGTTTGGGGCCAGCTAGCAAAATGGCTCGCTCTCTCTTACCTGGCTTAAATGGGCGGAGTTTACTGATGGAATACTTAAAAGGCTTTGTGGGGTGGGTAGACGAATGGTTGCATTTAACCTGTCTATTTGTTCCCTGTCAATAACTTTGTGCAGGATACAAATCACTTTGTATTGTATGCAATACTTGATGGGGAGCCAATGCAAAGATATTAATGTTGGAGTTATGTGATTGCATTTTCTGCTTCCTGTTAATACCCTGGCTGCAGCGTTTTGCAAAACTTGTAGAGGGCGGATTGCAGATGATGGAAGGCCGAGTAAGAGTGAGTTGCAGTAGTCTGTACTGGAAAATATGTATGATTGTAGGCCTGTTCTGAAATCATTTTGTGTTAGCAGCGGTTTTAATCGTCTAAGAGTGAGAAGTTTGCTGTAACCCTCTCTTAGTTTGTTTGAAATATGTTTTTTAAAACTAAGTTCTGCGTCAATTATTCCTAGATCTCGGGCATTGTCAGTTGGCTTTATGTTTGTATTATCTTGTAATGATAAAGCTGTTGCTCTGTCATTTATGGATCTTCTTTCTAATAAAATAATTTCGGTTTTATCGATGTCTAATATAAGTTTCATGTGTGTCAAGAGTTGCTTTATGATTGTCAGATACATTACTGTCAGTTTGTATGTTATTTTCGATTGTATCATTTACTGGAATCAATATTTGAATTTCGTCTGCATGAATGTAGTGATTGAGACCTAAACCGGCAAGTAAGTGACATACTGGCAACATGTATATGTTGAACAAAGTGGCTGACAGTGCTTAGCCTTGAGGGACTCCAGTAAATAAAGACATTTAGCATTTAATAGTCAGTACCTAGTAAACAAATATGGTTAAGTGTTGTAGTCTGATGAGAGAGGGCTGGGTGTGTGAAGTCTGATGGTTCTGGCACTGACCTGCTTGATCTAACGCTCCCTGGTGACCACAAGCGAATCACAAGTGGAAGCGCCGCAGCACTGCTGGCTGGCCAAGTAGAATATTAGTGGGTAATCATTAAGCCACCTAGTTTAAGGCTTTTGGGTTCCCTGCATCCCCCCACCCATTGCCATCCCCCTTGGTTCTTATACTCAGGACACACAAAATTGAAATCTACTTTCAAGTAAATTCTGATCTCAGAGGAACATAACATAAGAAATTGCCATACTGGGTCAGACTAAGGGTCCATCGAGCCCAGCATCCTGTTTCCAACAGTGAGTGGCCAGGGTTATAAGTACCTGGCAAGTACCAAACACTAAGTTTATCCCATGCTACTGATGCCAGTAATAGCAGTGGCTATTCCCCAAGTCAACTTGATTAAAAGCAGTTAATGGACTTCACCTCCAAGAACTTATCCAAACCTTTTTTGAACCCAGCTACACTAACTGCCCTAACCACATCCTCTGCTAGCAAATTCCAGAGCTTTATTGTGCGTTCAGTGAAAAAGAATTTTCTCGGAATAGTTTTAAATGTACTACTTGCTAAATTCATGGAGTGCCCCCTAGTCCTTCTATTATCCAAAAGAGTAAATAACCGATTCACATTTACCTGTTCTAGACCTCTCATGATTTTAAAGACTTCTATCATATCATAACTCAGCCGTCTCTTCTCCAAGCTGAGCAGCCCTAACCTCTTTAGCCTTTCCTCATAGGGGAGCTGTTCCAACCCCTTTATCATTTTGGTCGCCCTTCTTTGTACCTTCTCCATCACAACTATATCCTTTTTTTGAGATGCGGCGACCAGAATTGTACACAGTACTTAAGGTGCCGTCTCACCACGAAGTGAAACAGAGGCATTATGACATTTTCCGTTTTATTCACCATTTCCTTCCTAATAATTCCTAACACTCTGTTTACTTTTTTGACTGCCGCAGCACATTGAGCTGATGATTTCAATGTATTATCCACTATGTCGCCTAGATCTAATATGGAACCTAACATCGTGTAACTACAGCATGGGTTATTTTCCCCCTATATGCCTCACCTTGCATTGGTCCATATTAAATTTCATCTGCCATTTGGATGCTCAATCTTCCAGTCTTGCAAGGTCATCCTGCAATTTATCACAATCCGCTTGTGATTTAACTACTCTGAATAATTTTGTATCATCTGCAAATTTGATTATCTCACTCATCATATTCCTTTCCAAATTATTTATAAATATATTGAAAAGCACCGGTCCAAGTACAGATCCCTGAAGCACTCCACTGTTTACTCTTTTCCACTGAGAAAATTGACCATTTGATCCTACTCTGTTTTCTCAGTTTCCTATCTTTTAACCAGTTTGTAATCCACAAAAGGACATCACCTCCTATCCCATGATTTAGGTAAAAGCCTTCCATCCACAACAGAGGGTTGCTGCTTTGGCCGCGGTGGTGGACATTCAAGAGTAAGCAGACATCAGCGTGGAACATGTTGTGACTGTTAGATCTCATGGCATCAACAGTGCATGTAACTCAAATGGCATGTCTTTTTTCATGAGAAGAATCCAGTTGACCTTTAAGGTCTGAGTGGCTACAAGCTATTCAGGATCTTCAGGACAACATCCAGATCACTCAACCAGTTATCCTTGCCTAGATGGACAACGAGGTGGCAATGTATTACATCAACAAGCAGGGAAGTACGAGTTTGTACCTTCTGTATCAGGAGGCTGTCAGCTGTGGGGCTAGGCCATCTCTCTGGGTTTGGTTCTCAGAGCTGCTTACATGACTTGGCCCTTGCAACCACATGAGCAGTTCCTGGACCAAGAGATAGCAAACCAGATCTTCCACCACTGGGAATACCTGTGATAGATCTATTCACACTTCCTTGGAACTGAAAGGTCCCACTCGTCTGCTCCAGAAAGAGGGTGCATGGCAAACTAGTCTCTGATGCTTTTGCCCTGCATTGGTGCAAGGGCTGCTGTACAAGCATCCACAGATACCTCTAGTAGTGAAAACATTATTGTGGTGAAACAGGGGTTTTGCATGTCTTCTAGCTTATTTTTCTGCCCTGTGACATTTTTTCCCCCAGAGAGTTCATTTCTTGTGTGCTGGCCTGCAGCTGAGGTGGTGTTTGACTTCTGCCTGTAGTTCAAGCAGAGGCTTTAAATGCTGCTTTGATTGAAGGAGCTCTGATCAGCATACACATTGTTGTCCTGCGTGCATGTGACACTGGAACACCCTGCATTGCCATTGGCCAGAAAGCTCACCGTTAATACTGTGCGCCCTGATTGGCCAAGGAGACTGAGAACTCACCCTGAATATTCTGGAATTATCCAGTCTCAGCTAGGAGTTGAGAGGGCAGATCATTGCACGGAGACCCATTTTAATTCCTGTGGACAGCTTTTTCTTGACATCCCCAGCCATTAGTAAGATAATGAAAAGTTTTTAGATAGTTTCTGCTGTTTAATCCTTGTTGTTTAACCTGTTTCTGTTTGCAATTTAAAACTTTTAGTGGTTCACTTTGCTTACTTTTTCTTAATAAACTTTTTAGTTTGTTAGCTCTGTCTGTCTTGGACTGACTATGGTTCTTGGATTTGTGTGTATTTGGTCTGTGGATGCATTTCTAGGAATTGTGTGACCCTTGGTTGTGAGGGGTCTCAGTATCCTTAGAAACCACCGATTGCTTGCGGGCAGGGAACTTGCCCATAAGGCAAGCAGAAACCCAGTTGGCGGATGGGAGACTGCCAGGATAGAAGCACGTGCACAGGTATAGGTGGGCCTGTGCATTACTTGGCAGGACCCTCCAAGTGGCCACAGGGTTACCCTGCGTGGGTATTAGGGGTGGCACTGCGGCATTGCATGACAAGGACCATGATCCATATAGCCTCCTTTTGGTCAAGAGGTCTAGTTCCCTCTCCTGCAGGAGATATCCATCAGGCAAACAGTCAGTGTGGGTTTTCCCCAGATCTCATCACTCATGATCAAGGCAGATTGCGTCATTCCAACTTTCAAGTCAGCAACTGTTGCAATTGCCACCTGTGGAGGCCCGTGAGTGGCTCACTGACCTCCCCTGATGCCGAAGGTGTAGCCTGTACTCGAATGCCATTACCTTCTGCTGCCATTTGGCAGGGAGCTGCTGCCTCTCTGTCTTCATTGCGGCCTGGAAGGAGCCCCGACGCTGCCACACCACTGCTTCCATACAGCGTTTTCTCCACCCCCTCTCTGTCTCCTCTTCGTGGCCTGGATGTCACCAGCGCTGACTTCCTTCGCAGTTGAATGATGCTGCATGCTGCTTCGCCCAATGTGCCCCTAGGTGTGCACGCATGCCTCTGCCTGCAATTTAAAGGGCCCATGGCGGGAAAAGCCCTGCGGCTCTCTTTGAAGACATCATCGCCTCAATTCTTCAGTCCTATAAAAGGACTTCCCTGCTAGTTCAGCTTTGCCTTCGCAGGGATCTTCATGGTCATCCATGGGGTCTTCGTCCTTCATGTTCCTGGTCTCCTTCATGTTCCTGGTCTCCTTGTTCTTCATTGGAGCTCCTTCATGTTGCCTGTTTCATGTTCCTGGTCTCTCGTCAGTTCCTCGTCCAAGCCCACTGAGTCTTCACCTTGTCCAATTTTTCTGTCAATACTGGATGCTCTAGTCCTCATTCCTAAGTTCTGCCTTTCAGCTTCTCTCTCTTCCTTCCTCCAGGCATGCCAGCGTCGTGGTCCACAACCAGCCCATGGGTTGTGAAGGGTGCCTCCTGGCACAAGGCCTGTCTCCGTCTTTGCTGGGTCAAATCCTCGGAGTCTATCCTTGTTTAGAGTTCCAAGTTCCTAGTCATGTTTCTAGTTCTGGGCTTGTGGAGCTTGTCCAGCCAGCGGATCTCCTTGTTCTTCGTTCCAAGACATGTCCCTCGTTCCAAGGGATGTCTTGGCTCTCATTCTCGTCCAAGCCCAGAGCACCTTTTCCCCCTCCTCAAATCTACACACTATCTCATAATGATAAAGTGAAATCAGATTTGTAGAAATTTGTACAAATTAATTACAAAAAAAACAAAATTGAAATATCACATTTACATAAGTATTCAGACCTTTTGCCTATAACATTCCATTTTTATTTATTTAATAAATTTTATATATCGAAGTTTCATGCGAGCATATCAAATCGGTTTACAGTAGTTAAATATTTATTTAAAATTATTTGCATTTCCAAAGAAGGAAAGGAAGTAAATACATAGTTTCATAATAAAATAAAATAGTAAACTAGATAAAATGGTTGAGCTCAAGTGCCTCCTGTTTCTGTTGATCATCCTTGAGATGTTTCTCCAACTTGATTGGAGTCCACCTGTGGTAAATTTACTTGATTGGACATGATTTGGAAAGGCACACACCTGTCTATATAAGGTCCCACAGTTGACTGGGCATATCAGAACAAAATCAAAGTCATGAAGTCGAAGGACTTATCTCTAGACCTCCAGGACAGGATTGTTTCGAGGCACAGATCTGGGGAAGAGTACAAAAAATTGCTGTAGCGTTGAAGGTCCTGAAAAACACAGTAGCCTATCTCATTCTTAAATGGAAGACGTTCAAAACCATCAGAATTCTACCTAAGGTCTGCTGCCCGCCCAAACTGAGCAATCGGGGGAGAAGGGCCTTGGTCAGGGAGCTGACCAAGAACCTGATGGTCACTCTGATAGAGCTCCAGAGTTCCTTTGTGGAGATGGAAGAACCTTCCAGAAGGATAACCATCTCTGTAGCACTCCACTAATCAGGCCTTTAAGTAGATTGGCCAGACAGAAGCCATTCCTCAATAAAAGGCACATGACAGCCCACTTGGAGTTTGTCAAAAGACACACTTAAAGGACTCTCTGAGCATGAGGAATAAGATTCTCTGATCTGATGAAACCAAGATTGAAATCTTTGGCCTGAATGCCATGTCTGGATGAAACCGGACACTGCTTATCAACTAGTAAATACCATCCCTAGGGTGAAGCATTGATGGTGGCAGCATCATGCTATGGGGATGCTTTTCAGCTGCAGAAACTGGAGACTAGCCAGAGCCGAAGGAAAGATGAATGGAGCAAAGTACAGAGAGATCCTTGATGAAAACCTGCTCCAGAGCACTCTGGACCTCCAGACTGGGGCAATGAGTCACCTTCCAACAGGACAATGACCCATAGCACACAGCCAAGACAACGCAGGTGTCTTCGGGACAAGTCTGTGAATGTCCTTGGAGTGGCCTAGCCAGAGTCCGGACTTGAACCCGATTGAACATCTCTGGAGAAATCTGAAAATAGCTGTACATCAGCTCTCCACATCCAACCTGACAGAGCTTGAGAGGATCGCAGAGAAGAATGGGAAAGACATCCCCAAATCTAGGTATGCCAAGATTGTAGTGTCATACCCAAGAAAACCTGAGGCTGTAATTGCTGCAGAAGATGCCTCAACAAAGTAAAGGGTCTGAATATTTATGTAAATGTGATATTTCAGTGTGTTATTTTTCCATTGAAAATTTTTATTGAAGGTCAGAATGTAAAACATACAAAGCATATGGAACAAAGCAGCAAATAAACTGACATTCATTTTACAGTCTTTGATTTAACCCCCCTTCCCCCCCCTTCAATTCCTCCATCAAGTACCTTAAGCACTTATTTCTCTCTGTAACATGTTAATTACTATTGTTTGCCACACTTCACCGAACGCACTGAGATGTCCTACAAGCATAACATATACAAAAGAGAGCCTCAGTCCTATGTTTGGAATGACCTACAGACTACAAAATAATAGCCATGCATCTATAAATCTTCTCAGAGAGGTATCTCTCTTGAGGCAAAAGGAAAGATTCATAAAGCAATCAAATCAGGTAAATCTCTGAGGCATCACTCAATAAGTGGATCTGTATCAGTCAGTTCCCCCGACTCCCACTCCAAAAGCGGTTTCCAAGTTTCTGAAACACTGATGTTTGTTTATATTTTAAGCATGAATTGCTGCCATTCGATAATAGAATCTTAGCCTTTGTAACACTGCTTGTAAAGATGGCACTTCCGGTTGTTTCGAGCATAGTTCTAATTCACATCTAGCAGCTATAAATACTTGCTGACAAAACCGCTGTTGGAATTTATCTAGATTTGGGGAGGGTACATTAAGTAATATCAATCCTGCATTTCCCAACCCTGTACCTGTAGAGTTGCTTCTAGCCAGTGCACCACCCCGGTTTCAAAATATTGAGGCCAATTGGCATTCCCACCAAATATGGATAAAGGTACCTACTCCACTGCACTCCCTCCAGCAGTTTTCGCTAACTGCAGGGTACATGCGGTGCAGTTTGTGCGGTGTAAGGTACCAATGCAATAATAGCTTGTAAGCAATTTTCTTGTAGTTTAGTAGATATAGAAACATTTACTAGCAGATAGAAACACCTGATCCCATATTTCGGGAGCTAGAGTGGTCCCCAAGTCAGCGTCCCAAGCCTGGATGTGAGGGTAAGTATCCCAACCTTATCCAAAGAATAAAGAGTAAATCTTGGAAACTAATCCCACGTTTATCTACTTCTGTTGGATAGATGGTTCAAATAAAGTTTACCTAGGGTTAAGGAGGAAGAAACTTCCTTGGATATTATAAAATGGCGAAGCTGAGCGTATGCCAAGAAATTCACTTTGTTCAACTGATAATTATCAGACAGCTCACCAATGGACAAAAGAGTCCCCCCTACTAATTTGTGTTCAATACAGTGGATGCCCTTTGCCCTCCATTCCCAAAATGTTTTATTTTGAAACCTAGCTGGGAAGGCTCTATTGCAAAAAAGGTAAGATGTATAAAAGTAAGCCCTCTTCCCCACTAGTCTGTCCTTCCAGTTAGCCCAAATCCTTAGTGTAGTACACAGAGTGAAAGGTATAATCTCATATGAACACCAAGTATGTTGAGGCTGCCAATACAGAGCAGCTAGTGGCATTCCCCCTACTATACATTATTCAAACCGTACCCACTGCTTGACAGAAATTTCCTGTGTATATCCAGTATCGTCCTAAGCTGTGTAGCCACATAATACCAGGCCAAATTGGGGACTCCCAGACCTCCTGTACACCTGGGTTGGTATAAAAGAGAACGGGAAACCCTAGATGGACGACTCTTCCAAATGAAGTCAAAAACCTTCTTTTGCCAGGATTTAAGAATGGCAGCAGATATAAAGACCGGCAGAGTGATAAATAGATATAGAAACCGGGGCAGAATGCTCATCTTCATAATTGTAATGCACCCCAGCCAAGAAAAATGCTCTCTGTCCCACCTATGTAGGTCTGTCTCCAGCTTCTTTACCAGTAACTGATAATTTAACGGGAAGAGATCTCGACCCTTGGGCCCAATCTGTATCCCCAAGTATTTAATTGAGTTTCTAGACCATTTAAAGAGAAAAGTTGCCTTTAATCTTACACACCTCACTTTCAGATAAGGTAACATTTAAAATCTATGATTTGTGTATTTTTCGCTCCATAAGACGCACTTTTTTTCCCCCAAAAGTGGGGGAAAAATGTCTATGCGTCTTATGGAGCGAATATAAAAAAAAATTAAAAATCTAACCAAAACCCCCACCCCTCCTGACCCCTCCCCAAGATCTTCCAAATTAATTTACTACAACCCCCACCTCCTGACCCCCCCCCCCCCCAAGACCTGCCAAAAGTCCCTGGTGGTCCAGCGGGGGTCCAGGAGCGGTCCGGGAGCGATCTCCTGGACTTGGGCTGTCGGCTGCCAGCAATCAAAATGGAGCTGACGACCCTTTGCCCTTACTTGTCACAGGGGCTACCGCTGGCATTGGTCGACCCCAGTGACATAGTAAGGGCAAAGGGCCGTCGGCGCCATTTTAATTGCTGGCAACTGACGGCCCAAGTCCAGGAGATCGTTCCCGGATCGCTCCTGGATCCCTGCTGGACCACCAGGGACTTATGGCAGGTCTTGGGGGGGGCGGGTCAGGAGGGTGGGGGGTTGTAGTAAATTAATTTGGAAGATCTTGGGGAGGGGTCAGGAGGGTGGGGGTTGTTAATTTAAAGGGTTGGGATGGGGTTTTTTGGGGGGGGTTCCCACAGAATTAGAAAGACAAAAGTTTTCTGATCTGGGGAATGGACCGAAATGGCCCTCCCCAGACCCGAAAACAAAATGGGGAGAAAAAAAATGTTATGCACTCCCCTAATTTGCTCCATAAGATGCACAGACGCCTGGGGACAGAGCCGGTTTAGCACAAATTTTTTTTTTTAATTTTCCCCCTCTGAATCCTAGGTGCGTCTTATGGTGTGAAAAATACGGTAACTCTGAATCCAGGAACTTCAGTAAACATTTTAACTCAGATGAAACCGTCTTCAGTGAGGTCATAGGGTTGGTTAAAGTGAATAAAATATCGTCAGCAAATAATGATAATTTAAGATGTATATCACCCAGCCGAATGCCCGCACCCCATCAAAACCCCATATTCTAGAAGCAAAAGGTTAGAAGAACAGGGCGGAGATAAGGGGCAACCCTGCCTGGTGCCTCTCTCCACTGGATAGTTAGTGCTATAGCCCCTGCTGATCTTGACACATGCCTGAGGATTATTATATAAAGTTCAAATCCATGTAAAAAAAACAACAAAAAAAACCGGGCCAAATCACATATGAAAAAAAAAAGGCCAGTGGCCCATATCAAATACCTTTTTGGCATCAATGGAAAGCAGTAAGAAGGGAATCTTTTCCCTGTTGGCCCACCAAAGGATGTTTTTCACTTTTCTGATGTTATCAGCTGCCATCCGCTGTGGAATAAAACCCACTTGATCTAAATGCACCAACCCAGTAATAACTCCATTCAAATGCCTTGCTAGTACTCCAGCAAGGATCTTATGGTCCACATTAATAAGCGAAATGGGGAGGTAGGAGCTGCACAAAGTCGGGTCATGGCCTGGCTTAGCTATAACCGAGATACCAGCCACATTTGAATGATTTGGTAAACAAGCCCAATCTCTGATGCCATTAAAATATTTGGTTAATGGCCCCACTAACACAGAGGCGAATCTTTTGTAATAATTGCTAGAAAATCCATCTAGCCCAGGGGATCTAACTGATTTAAGGAGTTTAAGTGTCTAGGAGATTTCTGATGTACTTATCAGTGCATCTAGATATTGTTGTTGTTCATCTGTTAGAGAGGGAAGTGATACAGAGGCCAACAATTCTAAAATATCAGCAGAGGTTATAGAGGAGTCACTAGTTTATAGAGTAGCAGAAAATGCAGAAAAGCATTCCTGAATATCTGCCAAGGATGTTACTTAACGGCCACTGCTATCTTTGATTTTAGCAATCGTGTTCCGTGTGGAAAGGGCCTTTAGTCTTCTGACTAAGAATCTGCTAACCTTATTGTTCCCCTCAAAGTAAATCTGCTTATGTAACTCAAGTTTATGCGCTATGTGAGCTGAGTCTAGTAAGGCTAACTCGTTGTGGGCCGCTGTAAGTTGTTTGAGTATTCTGGGTGATAATGACCTCTTACAAAATTGTGACAGCTTCGCAATTTTATTAGGATAAGCCCACTCCTCTCTCTCACTCTCTTGCGATGTGAAGCCTGTGCAATCAGTGTGACAGCTTTAGAGCATTCTCAAAGAGTGCCCGCTGATATAGTAGGGGAGGCATTCAGCTGGAAATACTCCCTAAGCCTAATATCAAGAGTCTGGCATAATTCTTCATCTTGTAATAAGTTGTCATTTAAATGCTACATTCTCTGTCCTGGGTCAGTATCTTTAAGTGAGATTGTCAACCATACCAGAGCATGGTCTGACCAGGTTATGTCACTCACCCCTACTGCTTGAATCCTATTCTGTAATGGCTTCTCTATTAGAAATAGTCTATAAGAGAGTATGTTCCATGTGGTGCAGAAAAAAAACTATATGATCTGGAGATGGGATATTGCTGTCTCCAGATATCCACCACTCCCCAAGAACTCATTTATTTATTTGTTTTTGTATACCGACTTTCAAAACAAGATATCACATCGGTTTACAGAGAACAAGTGAGGGTGTTTACATTTGTTTCATAGTAGTCCCTAGGGTGGGACTTAATATCATAACACAGTATGATTAACAGTAAGAATGGGCTCACTTATTATGATAAACGTTTCTGTATAAAATTAACTTAACATATATATTAGTAATTTTATGGTTATAAACAAAACTCATTGGAAAGAATTAGAGAAGTCATCTCTTTCCATGCTAGAGGGCATGAATTCCTAGTAGCCCGAGAGGTATGCAATTCAGGCTTTCTAGTCCCCTGCCCAAATTAGTGTGCCTTCTGCATGCTGCTCGAGAATTTCACCCAGTGATCTAAGGAGATATATATATATATATATATATATATATATATATATATATATATATATAAAATGTGTATATATATATATATACTTTAGGGGTAATTTTCAAAAGGAGTTACATGCGTAAATGTAGCTACTATTGTAGCAATTTTCAAAAGCCATTTACTCAAGTAAAGTGAATTTACTCCAGTAAACCTGGTTTTTACTCGAGTAAATGCTTTTTAAAATCAGGCCCATAATGTGTGTGTGTATATATATATATGTATGTATGTATGTATATATATATATATATATATATATGTATGTATGTCCAAATGACCATGCGAGTTCTATCCCTTAATGTTAAGGGTTTGAATACCTACAGAAAGAGGAACCGTCTCATGCGAGATTTGGGATATTATAAAATAGCAATTGCCCTAGTCCAAGGGACTCGTATAAACCGGCATGAATCTGTGTTATCATTTGCAACTTATCCTTATCAGCCAGTACACAAGGGGTGAAATAAACAGGGGTGCGTATTTTTCTCTCGTAATTTCCTTCATGAATATATTATGCATATCTCGGATCCACAAGGTTGCGTTGTGTTGTTAAAGCTGAAAACTAGCAGAGAAATCTTTACTATTGTTAACATCTATGCGCCTAATTCAGATCAGCACACCTGCTGTACTAAAGCCCTTAGGCCCATCTAAAAATACAGGATCTATCCCACGTGCAACATTTGGCAAGAATAACGCAGGTAAGCTTTCCACCCCCACTTCCCATTACCCCATCCATTCCTCTCCCATAGTGGACCTTTCTCTTCTGAAGGGGGTAAGCCACACTTAGTGAAAAGCAATCCCAACCGAACAGTCCCACAACCCAGTAACAATATATACGAAACCAGGTAAATCCACATGAAATCATATCTTTCTATCAATTTAGCTGCATCGCAGTAATTGCTGGCAGCAACTCTTCTAAGTCCTCATCTGTCCATTAGCGTTGCACAGATAGATGTTAGCCCAGAGAAAATAGGTGGCAAATTCTGATCACACCACCATTGAGTTTAGGTAAGTTACCCTTTCTCAACAGGGGCTGACCTAGTGTTAGTTACTTGGCGTTCCATCCTGTGGCGATTCCTGGCACGTTGCCATTTCGATGCCGCAGTCACTTGAGTCAAATCTTCTCCTTTATGCACTGGGAAGTTTACTGGTAGACTCGCTTGCTTGAAGGTCTTCTCCGCTTCATAAGAACATAAGAAATGCCATACTGGATCAGAACAAGGGTCCATCAAGCCCAGCATCCTGTTTCCAACAGTAGCCAGTCCAAGTCACATGTACCTGGCAAGTACCCAAACATTAGATAGATCACAAGTTACTATTGCTTATTAATTACTGTAAAGCAATTTATGGATTTAACCTCTAGGAACTTATCCAACCTTTTTTTTAAACCCGGTTATACTAACTGCTGTAACCACATCCTCTGGCAATGAATTCCAGAGCGTAACTATACACTGAATAAAAAAGAATTTTCTTTGATTTTGTTTTAATTAGCTACTTGCTAACTTCATGGAGTGCCCCCTGGTTCTTCTATATCTGAGAGAGTAAAATAACTGATTTACATTAACTTGTTCAAGTCCTGTCATGATTTTTGTAAAATTCTATCATATCCCCCCCTCAGTCATTTCTTATCCAAACTGAACAGTCCTAACTTCTTTAGCCTTTCCCCATAGGGCAGCTGTTCCATGCCCCTTATCATTTTGGTTGTCCTTCTCTGCACTTTCTCCAGTGCAGCTATATCCTTTATGAGATGTGGTGACCAGAATTGCACACCGTATTCAAGGTGCAGTCCACACCATGGAGCGATAGAGATATATGACATCCTCAGTTTTATTTTGCATTCCCTTCCTATAATTCCTAACATTCTGTTTGCTTTTTTGATCACCACAACACACTGGGCTGTCAATTTCAACATATTATCCACTGACGCCTAGATTTCTTTCCTGTGTGGTAACTCCTAAGATAGAACCTAACATTGTGTAACTACAGTAAGGGTTATTTTTCCCTATACACATCACTTTGCATTTGTCCACATAAATTTCATCTCGCGCTTGGAAGCTCAATCTTCCAGTCTCGCAGGATCCTCCTACAAGACATCACAATCCGCTTGAGATTTAACTACGCTACATAATTGTGTCATCCGCAAATTTGATCACCTTACCCGTATCCCTTTCCAGATCATTTATAAATGTATAAAAAAGCACCGGGTCCAAGTACAGTTCCCCTGAGGCACTCTATTGTTTACCTTTTTCATGTGTGAAACTGACCATTTAATTCGACTTTTCTGTTTCCTGTTTTCTAACCAACTTGCAGCCCACAAAAGGACATAGTCTCCTATCCATGAATTTTTAGTTTTTCTTAGAAGCTTCTCGTGCGGGACTTTGTCGAACGCCTTCTGGAATCCAAAAACACCACATCTACCGGTTCACCTTTGTCCACATGTTTATTCACCCCTTCAAAAAAATGTTAGATTTGTGAGGCAAGACTTCCCTTGAGTAAATCCATGTTGGCTGTGTCCCATCAAACCATGTCTATCTAAATGGTTTGTGATTAAGTCTTTATAACTGTTTCCATGATTTTTCCAAGCACTGAAGTCAGGCTCAATGGTCTATAGTTTCCTGGATCACCCCGGATCCCTTTTAAATATAGGTATTATATTGGCCATCTTCCAATCTTCAGGTACATCGGATGAATTTAATGAAAGGTTACACATTTTTACTAATAGGTCTGAAATTTCATTTTTTAGTTGTTTCAGAACCCTGGGGTGTATAGCATCCGGTCCAGGTGATTTACTACTCCTCAGTTTGTCAATCTGGCCTACCACATCTTCCAGGGTCACTGTGGTGATTTGGTTCAGTTGATCAGAATCATCACCCATGAAAACCTTCTCTGGAACAAGTATCTCTCCAACATCCTCTTCAAAGAAATTGTTTAATCTTTCCACAATGGCCTTATCTTCCCAAAGTGCCCCTTTAACCCCTTGATCATCTGACTCCCTCGCAGGCTTTCTGCTTTGGATATATTTTTAAATGTTTTTATTGTGAGTTTTTGCCTTTATGGCCAACTTCTTTTCAAATTCTCTCTTACATTTAGCTTACCAATGCTTATGCTCTATTCTATTTTCTTCTGAAGGATCCTTCCAATTTTTGAATGAAGATCTTTTGGTTAAAATAGATATGTTTAAAAATTTTTATTATGAGATTTTGCATCTACAGCCAACTTCATTTCAAATTCCCTTCAATATTTTTAACCTTTATAGCTGCACCTTTCAGTTTTTTCTAACTATTTTTCTCATTTTATTAAAGTTTCCCTTTTGAAAGTTTATCGTTAGAGCCTTGGATTTACATACTGTCCCCCTTCCAGTCATTAATTCAAATTTGATCATATTATGATCACTATTGCCAAGCGGCCCCACCACCATTACCTCTCTCACCAAATCCTGGGCTCCACTGAGAATTGGATCTAAATTTGCTTCCAATAAGGACTTGACTTTGTAAGTGACTCCATTCACTGTAAAGGAGAGACCAAATGGGAATGTCCACCTATAGCGGATATTCTCTGCTCGAAGTGCTTCCATTACTACCCTCAGTTCAAATAGTTTTTGCAGCGTTGTAGGGGCAAGGTCATTATAGATAGCCAACTTATGTCCCTCCCAAGTCCATTCTGCACATTTCCTAACAGCCATTACCATCTGTTCTTTGAAAGTAAAGCTGTGCAGGCAGATGACTGTCACAAGGCCTATTAGCCAATTTAAGGCCTAATGACATGTGCACTCGCTCAATTTTTATTGCGCTCGACATCCCCGACTCCCACCTCATATGCAGTGGGGCCATTACGAGGTAGACACTTAAAATCCGCCGCTGTCACTGACTTACAATCAGCATATTCTGGCGCTTCCAGGAACTCCACGAATCCTTTTAGTTATATCTGCACTTACGATTTTCTAAGTCCTCCATTTGTTCTACAAGCGATTCCTGTTTCAGACTGCATTGGTTTTTTGTTGTGCTGCTGTTTTAACTAAGCGAGTCCTCTTAGCCCTCAAGGCGCACATCCATCTCATCCACTTGCCGAGTCCAGTGCCACTTACGTCTTCTCTGACGTCTGACATGGAGGCAAGCAGATCTATTTTAAGTTGTTTAATATCTGCTTTTATATCCCATAAACCAGCTCCTTAGTTCATTCTGGTTGGAATGTCAGATAAGGCCCGCTGCTAGGTAACTTTCCATTACGTGATCGCCCAACTCCATTGTGGCCCATTCGCCACCATCCTCTGCTAGTTCCACTGCATTTTTTAGTATAGGAGAACTGCTTAAGGTTGACAGTTTTTTCGCTTGGAAGTCATCAGAGGGCTATCAGCAATAAGTTGTGAAGCTAATAATCCAAAATAGGGTGTGGATGGCTTGGATTCTCGCTAGATGTAAGCAGGTTGAGGTGGGAGCAGTCAAGCTAGGCAGCCACTCACTTCGGTGATGTCATCTACTCCCCCTCCCAGTTTTTATTTTTTAATTAATTTGCACAAATTTCTACCAAACCTGACTTCGCTTTGTCGTTTATGCAGTATTGTTTGTAGATTGAGGAGGAAAAAATGCATATTATCCATTTTAGGAATAAGCTTGTAATGTATGTAAGTGGAAGAGGTTTGGTATGTGCACAAGGCCCTAACTCTCTTCTCCTGCTGCACACAAAAACTGCTTGATTACCTTCGATGATTGTTTGGTCTCAAGACCAATTCTGTTAGGGTCCATCTTACTAAATCACCATGTAGGAGGTAAGCCCATCTCTGTACAGCCTTTATTTGTATGTTTTTTGTGGGAGGCTTCATTTGAAGCCTCCCACTGTCTTGGGACCTCAACATGGTTCTTTCCCAGTTAATGAAAGCTCCCTTTGAGCCACTGCATCCTGTGACCTGAAGTAGCTAATCTGGAAGGTTGGGTTTTTGGTGGTGGTCTCTTTGGTGGTGTAGGGTCAGTAAGCTTCAAGTTCTAGTAAATTATCTATCTTATACTAAGTTTGTATCATGATAGGGTGGTCTATGCAGCCATCCTTAGTTTCTGCCTAAGGTAGTGTCTGAAACTCTATCTTAACCAGTCAGTTGTCCTTCCAATATTTTTTTCCCAGGCCACATATCAACTAAGGTGATCAAGCATTGCAAAGTTTGGACTTCTAGAGAGCCTTGACATTCTACCTGGAGCAGACTGAATCCCTTAGAAAGTCCACCCAATTTTTTTATATCTTTTGACACAAATAAGCTGGGGATTGCCATTGCCAAACAGACTATTTCTTAGCATACGGACAGGTGGATACAGAATTGGTGGATTATGCAACTCTACCAGCAGATGAGCAAAGCTGGTATATATTACCCCTAGGGGAATCTGGGCACAAAAACTTAAAATTCTGCAAATTTTATATTGGTCAAAATAACACAATTTACATGACCAGTCTTTAAGTAATTACATTTTAAATAATATACAGAAAAAAGTTATTACTTAAAGATGCAGAATTTCCCTAGAAAATTCACCGTAAGAGTGTCCCTTTCCACTCACTCTCCCTACTCCCCTGGCCACTTTTTCCTTCTCAGGCCCAGCTCCTCCACCTGCCAGTATCTCTCCCTTCCACTCTAGGCTCAACCCCCTTCCATTCTATCGCCAGTCCCAAGCTTTGACCCTCTTCTCAATACTGCCCCTCACACAGGCTCCCTTTGTCCCTCCCTTCTCTCACACACATGCTCCCTCTCTCTAATACACATATACACATCCTCCTACAGGCTCCCTCACTCTCTAGCACACACATATCCCCATATCCCCTCTGTCTTGTATACACACCCTCACAAGCTCCCTTTCTGTCTCACACGCATACACCCTCACATAGACTACCTATGACTCTCACGCACCCTTCACACAGGCTCCCTCTCACACATTAACAATCCCTTCATACAGGCTAGCACTCTCACATACACAGGATCCCTTTTTCATACACACCAGCTCCTCTGTCACACACATATACACAATCCTTCACAATTTTCCTCATATAGGCTCCCCTCTCTCTCTGGCACCCACATGTAGAAACCTCCCCCCCCCACACACACACTCTCTCTCACCTCCCCTGCTCTCTCTCTCCCCTCCCCCTGCTCTTGCTCTCACCCCTCCCTCACATCCTCACCTTTCCCTCTCTCACACCCCCCTCCCTTCTTTCACACACACATATGCCTCTCTACACGCATTCACTTTCACCAGGGCCTTCATCTTCGCCGCAAGTGGAGCGGGTCCCAAGGCATACGGGGACCTTCATCTTTGGCGCAAAGGGCTCGCTCCGTTTGCGGCATACCGGGGTCTCCTCTGACATTTTCTGCGCAGAATTTGGCAAATCTGCGTGGGGGGGGGGGGGAAATTATGCACAAACTCTGTGCTCCGCAGTAGCGCAGAATTCCCCCAGGACTAGTATATATAACTCTGTACTGACATCAGCCTAACAATATTCTCAGTCTCCAGCAGATGGTGGAAGTGCATTTCCAATACTGGGGATTGCTTAAAATTTTAAAGGAAAAAAGAAGGAGGAATTATTCACACTGCAGTCCTGTGATGATATGTTAAGGTCCCATCCATCAATCGAGAATTCCTGAGGTGATATCCTTGGACCCCCTCCCTCAGATAAGTACCTTGGTCTGGTAGCTGATTTTAAGCCGGCTGGACTTAGCTTTAAAAAAAAACAAACAAAAAAAATCCCCCAAAAAGGCAGCTGAAAGGCAAATGGTACAGGAAGCTGAGCACAGCAGTGAAGGTCCTTCTCTCTCCTCCCATAGCCGGAGACCGGCCTTGTACTTCAACCGGATGGGCTGAGCTCAGGTAATTAAATAAATAAATAAATAAAGGAAGAGAGAAGAAGGGAAGTTACGTAGGGAGTCCTCTCCCCTCTCCCCTCTGGTCTCCTTGCTCGGTGCGCTGATCTGACATTCATTCCTGCCTCCGGGGGAACTTAGGGGACATGGGCAGGTTGAGCAGCCTTTTTGGCTAGGCCCTGCTCTGGGGCTTGAATTTGCCGCATGGTAGGCCATGGCAGTGTTTTTGCACGTTTTTCTTGCACATTAAACTGCCCTCTTTCGGTTCATACTTGTGCACACGGCTGTGCAGCCAGTTGGGTGTATAGGGGCACCTGCCTGGGTGCTTAGTTGTGCATGCACGCGCATGTGTGCATTATTATGTGCACTGTCTAAGCGTCCTGTGGGAGCTCAGTTTTGTTGCGCTTATTGGGACACTTTGTTGAGTGCCTAATTTTTGAGCACCTATTTTTGCAGTGCTTACATAGCTGAGTGCATTGTTATCAGATGGCGCCAATAGCAAGAGTTTGAGCACCTTGGCCTTGTGCTGCTTGCCATATTCAGGCATCCTAGCCTGGCATTCCCTCTAACTTGTGTCAGTGGGAGAATTGCCTCCGTCTGATTTTTACTAAGCCCGGTTCTTCCCAGCTTGATGCGGAATGGAAAAAAGAGCTGTCAGAGTTGTCGCCATGATTTTTGGGGCTCCCCTGTTTCCTCAGTGGGGAAGGTAGTTCACTGGGCACAGGACTGACCCCCCCCTGGTTTTGGCATGGATTTCAGGCACAGTCCTCGGCCCTGGGCCAATCTTAGTGGTTCAGGATTGTAGACTGCGGATTCCCGCACGCCTGGTGCTGCCGGTAAGTGTCTGAGTATGCCTAGACCTTCTGTGGGTCTCCCTGATAGGGACCCAGATGGCACAGATGATGATGCCAATCCTTACTCCCTGGAAGATAGGGAAATTCCTCTGGGAATGGAGCCGAATAGAACTAGGTTGAGTTTATTTCATAGAGATGAGTTACCGACTCTGATTTCCAAGACATTGAGGAGTCTGGGGTACTAGGAGCTGAATCCATGTCTGAGCCAAAGAAAGATCCCATTTTGATTTCTTTGCACAAAGCCTCATGTTTCTTTTCTATTAAGGAGGCCATTCAAGAATTGATTGATCTTGAATGGAGCGTCCTAGAAGCTTTATTTTAAAGGAGGACGAGCCATGGAAGGACTGTACCCCCTGGATCCAGCTACAAGAGAGCAATTGCGTTTTCCGAAAGTGGATGCTCTTGTGTGTGCTATTACCAAGAGGCTTAACATAAGAACATAAGAAATTGCCATGCTGGGTCAGACCAAGGGTTCATCAAGCCCAAAATCCTGTTTCCAACAGAGGCCAAACCAGGTCACAAGAACCTAGCAATTACCTAAACACTAAGAAGATCCTATGCTACTGATGCAATTAATAGCAGTGGCTATTCCCTAAGTAAACTTGATTAATAGCAGTTATTGGACTTCTCCTCCAAGAACTTATCCAAACCTTTTTTGAACCCAGCTACACTATGCATTAACCATATCCTCTGGCAACAAATTCCAGAGCTTTATTGTGCGTTGAGTGAAAAAGAATTTTCTCCAATTAGTCTTAAATATGCTACTTGCTAACTTCATGGAATGCCCCCTAGTCCCATAGAAGGGGGAGCGGCCTTGAAAGGATGCACAGGCTAGGAGAACTGAGGCTATCCTTAAGCAGGCCTTTGAAGCGATGGCATTGAATTTGCAGATAGCTACTTGTTCCCTGGTGACTCGCTCTTGTTTACTTCTTTCTCAGTAGGTCTGTGAATCTGGTGTGAATTTCAGGACAGTGATGAAACCATCAGCTGCCTTTTTTTGGCAGGTGCGGGCTGCGATTTGGTCCGCACTTTGGCCAGAGGGGTGGCTTTGATAATAGCTGCCAGGCATCAGCTATGGCTTAGAAGTTGATCTGCTGATGCAGTTTCAAAGTCTAATCTTACAAAATTGCCCTTTGAAGGTTCACTTTTGTATGGGAGCGAGCTTGAAAAAAAAAAAGGCCAATAAGTGTGGTGAGTCCAGCCTCAGTTACCAGAAGATAAGAAACAGGCGCCATGCTTCTCCAACATGACAGCTCATACTAGGGGTTTTGAGCGTTTTTGACCCTACAGAGGAATAATATTTCAGAGGGCTCAACCTTTGGGTAGGTCTCACTCTTTATGTCCCAGGCAGCCCAGACGGGCGCAGGCTCGGGTAGTGGAGCTTCCCAAGCCTCCCAATGAAGGTGTGCCGACCCACCCCCGGGAGCAGGCAATAGGGGGTCACCTCTCTTTTTTTTTTTTTTTTTTTTTTTTTATTGAAGGTGGGTTGAGATAATGTCAGACCAGTGGGTTCTGGAAGTGATAAGAGATGGCTATGCCCTGGAGATTTTTAGTGTTTACCAGGATGTTTTCATGGTGTCCACTTGCAACTGGTGCCTGCAGAAGAGACATGCAGTGGAGTGTACATTGTGAAGGCTCCTCAGCTTGAGGGCTTGTAGTTCCAGTGCCCATGTCACAAGAAAATGTGGGCCAATATTCCATTTTTCATTGTGCCCAAGAAGGAGGGTCCCTAGATCTCAAGGGGGTCAACCATCATGTGCGGGTGTCTTGTTTTAGCATGGAAACCTTATGCGCAGTGATAATGGCAGTTCAATCAGAAGAGTTTCTGACGCCTCTGGACTTGTCATATTCTCATCCGGTTAGAGTATCAACGATTTCTGCGTTTCACAGTTTTTGGACAACATTACCGGTTTTGCGCGCTGCCTTTTGGTTTGGCCATTGGGCCCAGATCCTTTTCCAAGGTTATGGTGGTGGTGGTGGCAGAGTTGAGAGAGGATGAAATTCTGGTTCACCCGTACTTAGAAAATTGGCTGATTCGGGCCAAGAGTCTAGAAGAAAGCCTTCAGGTCTCACACAAGGTGATTCCTTGTCCAGTAGTTAGGTTGGGTGGTGAATCTGACCAAGAACAATCTTTGGACCCAAAAAGCAAAAAGGAAGGTGGTCTATCAAAGCTGTTAGGGTAATAAAAAAGAGAGATCAAAAAGTCCTTAAAAAATGTTTTATTATGAAGACAAATAGTCCAGTATTTGCCCGACTCTGGCCTGAGTTTTTCCGACTTACAAGGGGCTGCAGAATGTAAGCAGTCAATCAAACAACAATTAAAAACATGTATAAAACATATATAAATAAATCAGAAAGACATAAAATGATATAACAAAAATTCCACAATACTTATAAAATCATAAAATTTAAAATATACATAAAAAACATAGGCAAAGCAGACAATGGACTACTGAAAACAACGGCACATATGAAGAAAGACCATGGCACCACAACTTGGATTTGAAATAATTTACCTCTTGCCTGTTCCGAGGTCAGGTGAATGGTGGACCCTTGTCGGTTCATCCAGATGTGGCCCGTATCTTAAAAGGAGTGAATCATCTTCGTCCTCCCTTGTAGTTATCAGTGTCTTTGTGGAGTCTTAATTTAGTTTTGGATTTTTTTGGCGGGCCCCACTTTTCGACCTTGGAAATAGTGTTTCCTGTGAAAATTTGTTCTGTGCATAGAGTGTCCAAATTGCAGACCTTGTCTTGCCGGGGCCCCTCTATGGGTGACTCCAGGAGCTATACAGCTGCATACTGTTCCATTCTTTTTTGCCAAAAGTGGTCTCAGATTTTCACTTGAGTCAGTCAGTTCCCTGCCATCTCTGAACAGGGAACGAGATCTAGAGGATTATCGCCTGTTATGGCCCTTGGATGTCAAGAAGCATATCTTGAGGTATTTGGAGGTTTCCAAACATTTCAGAAAGATGGATCACCTGTTTCTCCTCCACGGGAGGGAGTAAACAGGGCGAGCTGGCGTCGCGGGCTACAATAGCCCACTAGATTAAGGAGTAGTCATGGCCGTGTGTATGTAGATGCTGAGCAGCTGTTGCCTGGTCAAGTTAGGGCTCTTTCCACTAGGGCTCAGGCAACGTGTCATGGGCAGAGATTAGATTTTTGTCTCCCATTGACATTTGCTGAGCTGCGACATGGTCCTCCACACACCTTTCTCTAGGCATTACTGCATGGATGCGTAGGTCCGGGAGGCCACAACCTTTGCGCATGCTGTGTTGATTGGACCACTGGAAGTTTCCTGCCCTGTTCGGGAGTAGCTTTGGTACATCCCACTGGTTCTGGATCCTCCTATCCGTATGCTTAAAAAGGAGAAATTACTACTTAACCTGATAATTTCCTTTTCTTTAATAAGGACAGATGGATCCATGATCCTGCCCTTAGCTTCTGGATTGTTATGCTATTGTCCTTCTCCATGGCTGCATGTTCCAGGGGTTACTTGTAAGTGTTACTCAAGTCCCTAGACTAGTGTTATTACACTCTTTGTCTGAGCTCATTGTTTTCCTGTTGGCTAAGTGCTAGAATGTTTATCTGTTAATAATCGTTTTGTTATTCTGTCCACAGTTGGCTTTTGCAGAGAATACTGGCGGGCTAATGAAGGTGCAGAGGCATATATACTGTGATGTCAGCTTTCTTCCGTCTCCATTTGCTGGTAGAGGTATATAACCCACTGGTTCTGGATCCCCCTGTCTTTATTAAAGAAAAGGAAATTATCAGGTAAGTAGTAATTTCTCCTTTCTAATTGGCTAGCAGATTGCAACTCCTTCTGTTATGCCCAGGCAGGCCTGAATCTGATGGGTCAAGTCAAGGCTCACTCTGTTCGAGCAATGGCAGCGCCGGTGACTCCCCTACAGTCTGTCCTTATGGAAGAGGTCTATAAGGCTGCAACGTAGAGTTCCCTCCACTCATATCTCACTACTGTTTGGACAGGGATGGCCAACGTAACAGTATGTTTTGGCTGGTCTATTCTTCAGAGTTTGAGATGTAGAACCCAAATATTTTTTATGGTAGAACCTATTCTTTCTGTTCCGGGCTGCCTCTATTTAGGTTAGTGAAATAGAAAAAAGATTTGTTGCCACTAAAAATGTTGTTGTGCCTGTTGGCACCTGTTATTGTTTCACCTTTTTGTTTATGTTGGAGGCAGCCTGTAGCTGCGATTCCTCATGTGAGGAATACTGTCCTGCTTGTCCTTGGAGAAAGCAGAGATGCTTTACTGTAAAAGATGTTTTCAGAGGACAACAGGATGTCAGTCCTCACGAAACCTGTCCACTTTCTTGTGAAGTTGATTTCTCCAAAAATGTGTCTTCATTGCTAGATTTTGACCAAAGGGAACCTGCATGGATCCATGGTATAATGGCATGCATGGGTTTGCCCGGTAAGGCACAATCAAAGTTCTAGAAACTTTGAGATGATTTTACTGTGCTGAACTACTTTGGATGATGTTATCCATGTGGAGAACACCTATTGCAGGTAAGCAACTCTACTTTACTTTTGGTCAAACTTGGCAGAGCTCCTAGTTCTGACAGGACCGAAAGATGGGGCTCAAATCCAAGTTTCACACCTGGCAAGAGTTATGCATTTCCACTGGATGCGAGTTTTAAAGGTTTGTAGTTTCGCATCACTACTTTAGCCTTGCTGTTTCAGACAAGGTTATGACATCACAAAACAGTCTCCTTAGCCTGTCAGTTTGTAGCTTTTATCCAGTACTATAAAATAATATAAATAATATAATCTTTCTTCTTTTTTTTTTTTTTTTAATTCTTTATCAATTTTTTCAAATTTACAAACCGGAAAGTTTACATCACTTCTTACCTGTAACATTCGTATAGAAAAGAACAGAAAACAAAAAAAAATATTTAACAATCATAATTCTAAGTTTGTTTCAGTAATCTTATTTTCCTACTTGTATAATATAAAGAAACAAAAGGATCTCTGGAAGAGGGAAAAATGGAACATCATCTTGAAGGTATTCAGTAGACAAAGAAAATATCGCCAGCCTTTATATCTAATTGCACCTGACTGGATTAGGTAATGCTAGCTTCCCCTTTACATTTATCTAGATAGCTTTTCATTTGTAAAGAGTCATAAAAGATGTAACTTTTTCCTTTATGTTGCATTAAATATTTACAAGGATACCTAATATTTACCTGGGCGCCTAATGATCTGGCTTCTTGGCATAACACCACAAAAACTTTCCTGCGAATCTGTGCATCTTTCACAATGTCTGGATAAATCCAGAGTTTTTGACCATAATACAATTTGACGATTTTTTAAAAACAGCCTTAAAACGAAATCTCTATCTGCCGGATAAGTGAAAGAAACTAATAAAGTTCCCCGTTGTTCTAACTGTTCTTCAATAGAAGCTTCTAAATAAGAAGTGAGATCCGGTTCCAGATTCAAATTCGGAACACCTGTTCTCACCTCACTCAAGTTTTTTAATATTGGGGCGAAGTAAATTTTCGATATCATAGGTAAAGTATCAGAGGATAACAATAAAATATCCTTAAAATATTTTTTAAATTGTTCCTTAGGGGAGAACAACTTAATACTTGGAAAGTTTAGAATTCTTAAATTTAAATATCACATTTTATTCTCCATGTTTTATAGTCTCCTCCTCAGCATATAATCTGACTGAATCAATGTAGTCTGTACCTCTTGAACTGATGTTATCTTATCTGACATGTCCTCAATTTTTTCCTCATGATTATTTACCTTAGGCTCCATAACTTGTATCATGTTTTGTGAATTATTCATTGAACTAGCTAATAAGAGAATTGACTTCTCCAATGTTGTTATTGCATGCCATATTGAATCTAACGTAATTATATTAGGTTTAGCTAATTTTGGTATTGTGAAGCTAGCATTCACACACCCCCTGTTCGGCAGGCTTCAGAAATCAATTGGATTTCACCTGCTGGTTCAGCCCCCCTCGCATACTCATTCATATTATTAGATATTTCAATTTTTGCATGTTTACTTAACACTGTTTTCCCATTTACATCAACATTAATCACGTCAATACCATTCACATGCAAAGAATCCCTTGTACTCTCCCCAAGTCCTCCCTCTGCGTCTAGGGTTCCTTCGGCAAGTAGCCGAGTATCCTGGACGAAGTCTTTGGGATTGCCTTGGGTTGGAGGGGGGGGGGGATTTCAGGTGCACCTGGGCTCAAAGATGTTTGATTGTCCATGAGGGACAGGCTTTGTTCCCTTCCTGATCCCTCTGCAGACTTCCCACCAGGTGTTGAAGCTGCGGCCGGAGCGAAAAATCCTTCAATTCTCAATTGTGAAGGGGTATTTGAAGCAGAGGCAGTAGACTCACGCTGTAAACGCCCCTTCCTGTTTGTATGAGGCATATTTTTATTTTATTTATTTATTTATTTATTATTTTTGTTATACCGAGTTTCACGATAGGGATCACATCAACCCGGTTTACAAATAACAATGTGTGCAAAGTATAGCGTAACGTAATAAATATTTCCAATACAAATTTGAACTTTAAATACAGAGAATCAATTAAAAGGTGTGAGAAAGTTACAATAAAACAGGGAAAATTAATTAATATTAAGGTCTAAAAGTATATAATAATTGAAGGCTTACCACCATGGCTTTTCCTTTAGAAAACCTTCGATCCTTTATAGCAGTGGAGGCTACACTGAGAAGGCTGATAGACCTCAGGGCTGTAATTCCAGTACACAGGAAAATACAGGTACAGTACACAGGAAAATACAGTACACAGGAAAATACACAGGAAGATACAGCCTCCACTGCTATTCTCTTCACTAGTGAGTTGCATGGGGAAATCATAAAGGCATCTGGAGCAATTTGAAAAAATTCTAGAGTATAGCTGTCTCTTATTACATCCAGGCCTCACTGGTCCGTTGTGATTTGGGCCCACCTGTGATAAAAGTGAGATAGACGTCTACTATCTCTAAATCTGGTAGGGGGGACCCTGCACCTTCATCGCGAAGACCGAGATACTCTGGTCCTGGAGCCTGCATCCTTATTTGACTTCTTAGGCTGAAAGGACTGAGAACTTCTGAATGGACACAATTTCTGATTCGCTGCACCTCTGTAACAGCAAAAACAACTAGAACCCCTAGACTGACCTCTTGCCCCAAAAGAATGCAATGCTGCTTTCTTGTCCTCCAATAATCACGGGATCCTGGATTCACCCCATCTATTTGCCATTTTCTCTAAATTCATTTCCGAACACGAGAAAACCTTAAAAGGTAACCTTGTCAGATTCGACTTAGAAATCGTATCCCATTGACCAGTAGTCACAATAAGTGTCTTGCACTATCATGGAAGCTACACCTATAGCGCCCATATGCAACACATCTCAGTCTGCATCTGCTAAAAATGTGATTCCTGGTTCCATCTTCGGCCTGCTATCGGCTCCCGCTCCTTGAGCCTCTTGAGACAGACACAATCCTGCTGGGCCACCAAGCAGCAGTAAGAAGCTATTCGCAATTTCATTGCTTCACTTCAAACGCCTGCTTGAAGATAGCCTCAAACCTTCTATCCTGGGCATCCTTCAGAGCTACTCCCTGTTTGACCGGGATGGTGGTTTGCTTGGTGACAGCATACAACAGGGCACCAACCTTCAGGTATTACAACTACTCCTTGCCTTCGGCTCCAAGGGTTACAGGCCCGCCAAGGAATACTCACCTTTAAAATTTGCTTCCGGGGCATTCCACTCAAGGTCAATTAGCTCCTGCACTGGTTTCAGGAACAGATTGTGATTCTCAAGAAGGAAGAGGGTTCCTTCCTACAGATAATGGATCTGAAGGGAGTCAACTGGCATTTACGCATGACTTGCTTGAGAATCTAAACCATACGCTCAGTAATTATGGCGGTACAGAAGAGGAGTTCCTCATGCCTCTTGATCTGATGGAAGCCCTACTATATATCCCCATTCGACAGGAGCATCGGCATTTTTGTTTTGCTGTTCTAGGGCACCATTATCAGTTTCAAGCCCTACAGCTTGGCTTCAGCACCTAGAACCTTCTCCAAGGTCATGGTGGGAGTAGCGGCTTTTCTGTGCAAGGAGAACATTCTATTCCATCCATATCTGGATGACTGATTCAAGCCAAGAGTGAGAGAGAGTCAATTGATGTCTCTCAAAGTGATCTGTCTCCTCTAGGAGCTAGGCCGGGTGGTGAACTTAGCCAAAAGAGTCTACAGCCAACACAGACCCTGGAATATTTCTGAGTGCGATTTGATGTGGAGCAGGGCAGAGTGTTTGTGCCAGAGAAGTTCAACCAGAAGTTGGTGACTCAAGCTCAGCTCTTGAGGATGGCCATTTGTCTAATGGTGTGGTCTTATCTGTAGGTCTTGGGGTCGATGGCGGCAATGTTTATTTATTTATTTATTTATTTAATATATATTTCTATACCGGACTTCACGAATAGAATTCACATCAGGCCGGTTTACATGGAACTTAGGGGATGAACAAGTGTAACCAAAAACGAGAAGGCTGAATCAAGCAAAGTTACATAAAACAAGGGCATTGAACTTGGGGGCTAGAGTAGCCAGGAAGAAAGGTAGAGCGGAAAAGCAACAAATAAATAATATATAACTGATTATGAGATTGGTAATTATCTCATTCCTTAGGCTGAGTTCGAAGTGACATTTTGACTAGGGGAAGGCTTGGAGGAAAAGCCACGTCTTCAGTTGTCTTCGAAAGGTATGAAGGCAAGGTTCCAGTCTTAGGTCAGTCGGAAGTCTGTTCCAGAGTACCGGGCCTGCTGTGGAGAAGGAACGTTCTTTGGTGGTTTTTAGACGGGTGTATTTTGAAGGTGGGACTTGAAGGGTCCCTTTATAAGCTTCTCTGATGGGTCTTTCGGACGAGTGGTGTTTGAGAGGGTTCTGAAGGTCTAGTGTGAGCTGTTGGTGAATATCTGCTTGTGATTTTTATAATTGGGAATAATTTTATGTTGTCTGCAAATTTAATCTTCTCGCTTGTCATTCCCTCTTCCTGATCATTTATAAATACATTAAAAACAGGAGTTGTAAACAGGATTTCATATTGAACAGTGTAACCAACTTGACATATATATATTTCAAATAACTATGATGAATCATTTTAGTAACACTGCCAGACTGAGCGTTAGATACACTGTAAAAAACATTTTAGTAAATCTGGCCCACCATTCACATATAATACTGAAACAATTATGGGATGCACGCAAGACCCAATTGCTTAGCATAGTAAGGGTTGTTTCTTAAATGTATTGTATTTATTATTAACTAAAGGTACTCTAGTATTGTGAGGTGTATCTTAGTAGCTCCAGAATTATATATTTAGGTGGTAGTCCATTATTATTGGTGGTGTTAATTGTGTAGGCCTATTTGTGAACCTTGTGTGACTGTAACATGTGCTTCATGTGATGATAGTTCAATAGCTTCTCAATTCAAGTAGTGGGCAGTGTCTGTCTTAAAAACCATGGTGACAGTGGCTTCTAATGTGCACCAATTAAATGAGAGTTGATATCAAACTCCAACCTATGGGTGATACTTTCAGAGGGAATGAGTCACGTGTTGAGAAATTTGATGTTCTGCTACATCTTAATAATCTAAGATGAGCGTTGTGGGAATGGGAAGGCGCTAACAGGTTATAATGTATTTAGCAAGGATCTTAATTTCATGGAAAAGTTACATTTAAACAAGCGTGCCCATGTGAAGTGGAACTTGGTTCTTAATTTGATAATGTCTGTTTTTCTGGGTTGCAGCATCTGAAGTTATTTAGAAGTAAATTTGAGTATTTTTTAAGGCAAAGCTTGTTGTTGGATGGTGGATATCTTGTTTAACTTATAACATGTTGGAGATAGTACTTTGGGCAAGGGCGCATATACCGCCAGTTTCAGCATGCAGTGCTCTCACAGTGTAATTCACAATCACAGGAGTACATAGTAAGGCTCCACTCGCCAATGGAAGTGAGTGAGACGTTGCAGTGGTGTCTGCATAGGGACCATCTGTGACCTTGGAGACATCGTACTGGTTGGTGCTCATGATAGACACGAGCCTTCTGAGTTGGGGGCTCACTGTCGAGAGTTGATGGCACAAGGTATGTGGAATGCCGAGGAATGGCAGTGGACCATCATTTGGAAGCTTGTGCAGTTTGCTTGGCATGTCTACGGTTCGCCTAACAGTTGGCAGGTTGAGTGGTGAGAGTAATGTCAGAGAATGCCACGTCGATCAACTACATAAATCATCAGGGCAGAACCAGATGTCATCAGGTGTCAGTGGAGATAGATGTTCTCATGGCATGGGCAGAGCAACAGGCATTAATCCGTCTCTCACATTGCCGGGAAGGACAATGTGAGCGCTGACTTTCTTATCAGACTTAGGACAGTGGGAGCTGGTGAACGACGTCTTTTAGCTCATTTCTCAATGAGGTCAGCCATATCTTGATTTAATGGCAAGCTACAGTAGTGCAAAAATGCCACTGTTCTACAGTCCCAAAAGGACCTGAGAGCATTGGGAATCTATGCACTCGTCCAACAGTGGCCACAGAGCAGGGTGTTATGTTTCCCTTCCTTGACCGATGATCGGCCCCTGTGACATAGTAAGGGCAGATCTTGGGGGGGTCAGGAGGGTGGGGGGTTGTAGTTAGTTGGGGGTTTTTTTTGGTTTTTTTTTATATTCGCTCCATAAGACGCCCAGACATTCTTCCCCCCCCCCCCCCCCCCCCCACTTTTGGGGGGGGAAAAAGTGCGTCTTATGGAGCAAAAAATACAGTAATTAGTTTGCCCACAGTTTGGCTTTTCTTGAGATATTGGCAGGCTGATGGCTGGGCAGGGCTATATGTAGGTGACATCAGCGAGTCAGTTTTCTCCATCTGCTGGTAGGCGTACATAACCCAGCTGTGTGGATTGGCCTGCCTTTCTTAGAGGAAAGGAAATCATCAGGTAAGAAGTAATTTCACCATAACCAGCTAAGTAGCACCAGCCACTTTGCTGGATAAGTACAGACTTGTCTGCTTTCTGGCCAATAAGAAAAACTACTTTTCTTTTTGCCTGTCCCTAGTTTTCTATTCCAGCACAGCAACGCTGGGAACTTTACTCCATCTCTGACCAGGAGTAAAGTTTCCAGCATTAATATAGCCTAGATTAGCATTAAGTAGTACTCCCCTATGCATTGGGGAGTACTACTTAATGCCTTCATCTGCATGGGATTTCCATGTGAGGGCACGAAGCAGCATGCCGAAAATGTACATTGAAATGCTAGTAAAATTGTGCATTCAGCTGAACGCACCTTTCTACATTGGCCTGTGAGTAAGAACATAAGAAATTGCCATGCTGGGACAGACCAAGGATCCATCAAGCCCAGCATCCTGTTTCCAACAGAGGCCAAAAACCAGGCCACAAGAACCTGGCAATTACCCAAACACTAAGAAGAACCCATGCTACTGATGCAATTAATAGCAGTGGCTATTCCCTAAGTATAATTGATTAATAGCCATTAATGGACTTCTCCTCCAAGAACTTATCCAAACCTTTTTTTGAACCCAGCTACACTAACTACACTAACTACCTTCTCTGGCAACAAATTCCAGAGCTTTATTGTGCGTTGAGTGAAAAAGAATTTTCTCCGATTAGTCTTAAATGTGTTACTTGCTAACTTCATGGAATGCCCCCTAGTCCTTCTATTATTCGAAAGTGTAAATAACCGAGTCACATCTACTCGTTCAAGACCTCTCATGATCTTAAAGGCCTCTATCATATCCCCCCTCAGCCGTCTCTTCTCCAAGCTGAACAGCCCTAACCTCTTCAGCCTTTCCTCATAGGGGAGCTGTTCCATCCCCTTTATCATTTTGGTTGCTGTTCTCTGTACCTTCTCCATTGCAACTATATCTTTTTTGAGATGTGGCGACCAGAATTGTACACAGTATTCAAGGTGCGGTCTCACCATGGAGCGATACAGAGGCATTATGACATTTTCCGTTCTATTAACCATTCCCTTCCTAATAATTCCTAACATTCTATTTGCTTTTTTGACTGCTGCAGCACACTGAGCCGACAATTTTAAAGTATTATCCACTATGATGCCTAGATCTTTTTCCTGGGTGGTAGCTCCTAATATGGAACCTAACATTGTGTAACTACAGCAAGGGTTATTTTTCCCTATGTGCAACACCTTGCACTTGTCCACATTAAATTTCATCTGCCATTTGGATGCCCAATCTTCCAGTCTTGCAAGGTCCTCCTGTAATGTATCACAGTCTGCCTGTGATTTAACTACTCTGAATAATTTTGTATCATCCGCAAATTTGATAACCTCACTCGTCGTATTCCTTTCCAGATCATTTATATATATATTGAAAAGCACCGGTCCCAATACAGATCCCTGAGGTACTCCACTGTTTACCCTTTTCCACTGAGAATATTGACCATTTAATCCTATTCTCTGTTTCCTGTCTTTTAACCAGTTTGTAATCCACGAAAGGACATCGCCTCCTATCCCATGACTTTTTAGTTTTCGTAGAAGCCTCTCATGAGGGACTTTGTCAAACGCCTTCTGAAAATCCAAATACACTACATCTACCGGTTCACCTTTATCCACATGTTTATTAACCCCTTCAAAAAAATGAAGCAGATTTGTTAGGCAAGACTTCCCTTGGGTAAATCCATGTTGACTATGTCCCATTAAATCATGTCTTTCTATATGCTCTACAATTTTGATCTTGAGAATAGTTTCCACTATTTTTCCCGGCACTGAAGTCAGGCTCACTGGTCTATAATTGGTCTGGTCTATAATTACCCGGATCACCCCTGGAGCCTTTTTTAAATATTGTGGCTTTATCTTTTGACCTGCCCACAGATCTTCTGGGATTTTGGGATTAGGACCCTCTGCATTATAGATGGCTTTGGTTTTACTGATCTTAACTCTTTCTCTTTTTAAGGCACATGAAGATCCCATGTATGACTTAATAAAGCAAAACAAGCGCCAAGAAAAGGAAATGAGGTAAGTGCTGGTTAGAAATCACCTACCCTTAACATGTCTTAAGATGTGATTTGTAGACATAGCACAGATCAATGATTCCCAACCTTTTTTATATCACGACATACCCAACATTTTGTGACATGACATAAAAAAGTCAGAGTACCATCACCTTTCCTCTCCTAACCCCACTCAGCAGCAACACCTTGCCTTTCCCCCATCCCCTGACATCATCACCATTCCTTCCAGGACCCTGGCATCAGCATCATCCATCCTAGTATCACTACCATCTTTCCTTTCCTCCTACACCCCTTGGCCTTTTCATAGAAACATAATGGCAGAAAAGGACCATAAGACCTATTCTAGTATGCCCATCTGCCCAACTAATTTAGCTTTATAATTTCCATCACTCCCTCGGAGATTCCCTGTATTTATCACAGGACAAGCAGAATGGTAGTCCTCACATGGGTGACATCATCAGGATGGAGCCCAATCATGGAACACTTTTGTCAAAGTTTCCAGAACTTTGACTGGCACCTACTGGGCATGCCCAGCATAGCACCAACTCTGCAGCTAGCAGGGGTCCCCCCTTCAGTCTTCTTTTTTCCGCGCAGCAGTAGCCACGCAGGTTAAGGAGGTCTTCAGAGATTCCTGACAGGAATTTTTCCTCACAGAACTTCTTCAAAAAATTCAAAAACAATTTTACCCCACAGGGGTCCCCTTATCGATATTTTTGCTCCACGGTCAAACGGTAAGTTTTTTTTACCTGCTTGAGGTCAATTCCTGTCAAGTTTTTCTCTCGCGGCCTACTGACCATTGACCACACCGCAGCTAAATTTTGTCGAAGCCATGGCGTCGGGTTTCCGTCAGTGCCCTGACTGCACTTGAACGATGTCCATCACTGACCCTCACACGGTCTGTGTGATGTGTTTGGAGTCTGACCATGATGCTTGCACCAAATGTGCCCAAATGACACCAAAGGGTTGCAAGGCTAGGCTGGAGAAGATGGGACGTCTCTTTCGGCCAAAAACCCCGACGCCATCGACGTCGTCTGAACCAGTACAGTCTACTTCGCGCCAGCAGCGGGAAACCGCTGAGGCCCGACCGGCTTCGACAACTCCGCGGGTGTCGACCCCCTCTGTTCCTCCTCGGAAGAAAGACTGAGGGGAAGATCATAAGAACATAAGAAATTGCCATGCTGGGTCAGACCAAGGATCCATCAAGCCCAGTGTCCTGTTTCCAACAGAGGCCAAACCAGGCCACAAGAACCTGGCAATTACCCAAACACTAAGAAGATCCCATACTACTAATGCAATTAATAGCAGTGGCTATTCCCTAAGTAAACTTGATTAATAGCCGTTAATGGACTTCTCCTCCAAGAACTTATCCAAACCTTTTTTGACCCCAGCTACACTAACTGCACTAACCACATCCTCTGGCAACAAATTCCAGAGATTTATTGTGCGTTGAGTGAAAAAGAATTTTCTCTGATTAGTCTTAAATGTACTACTTGCTAACTTCATGGAATGCCACCTAGTTCTTCTATTATTCGAAAATAACCGATTCACATCTGCTCGTTCAAAAAGTGTAAATAACTGATTCACATCTACTCGTTCAAAACCTCTCATAATCTTAGATTTCTATCATATCCCCCCTCAGCCGTCTCTTCTCCAAGCTGAACAGCCTTAACCTCTTCAGTGACACCGCCACCGTAAAGCTCAGGCCACCGATACAGGCAAGCCCTTGGCATCGACGTCGTCTGAGCCACTGACAAAGAAGTCCCGAACAGAAAAGGCCCCATCCTCTTCTGGCTCTGGGTCACCGAGGCGTTCGCCACCTGGACAGGTGCCGGGATCCACGAGTCCACCTTCACCGGTGAACCCTCCGGCTACGCCAGTGCTGCCTCCTACTCTGGAACCGGGTATCCATGCCCCAGGTTTCCGTGAGGAATTGGATCGGATGATCCAAGAGGCCATCGGAAAAGCACTCCAGGGGTTCAAACCTCCTTTGATGCCAGTGCTGGTTCCCGAGCCGGCCATCGATCCGATACCCATGGCGCTTGCACCGCTATTGGTAAGAATGGACAAGTTAATCGGTGCCCTTCCACCGGTGCATCCGAGAGAACCGATGGCCCAGATTCCTTCCTCACCGATACCCTTGTCATCGGAAGAAGAAGAAGAATCACCGATCTCCATTCCACCCTCCGGAGTGCTACCACCGACGCCTCCATTGATGCCTCCAGTGCCTCCCTCGATGCCTCCCTTCTGATGAACATATGGGAGCTGATGATGAGCCATACAATCCCTGGACCGATGATTCGTCCCAGGATTCAGACGATCTGCCTTCAGAGCCCTCTCCTCCTGATGAAAGGAAGCATTCTCCTCCAGAGAACTTGTCCTTTATCAACTTTGTTAAAGAAATGTCTGAAACGGTTCCATTCCAGCTACAGACTGAAGAGGACTGTAGGCATCAGATGCTACAACTTCTCCAGTTTCTCGATGCTCCTAAGGAAATCATGTCTATCCCTATTCATGACATCCTTTTGGACCTCTTAAAGAGAAATTGGGAGCACCCTGGCTCTGTGGCACCTGTTAACCGTAAGGCAGATGCCACCTATCTAGTTCATCCAACCCCTGGCTTCAGAGAGCTCAACTAGATCATCATTCAGTAGTAGTGGAGTCAGCCCAGAAGAGGGCACGATGCTCCAAACCACACTCTTCCATTCCCCCAGGAAAGGAACAGAAACTTCTGGATGCGTTTGGAAGACGAGTATTTCATGGGTCAATGCTCATCTCTCGCATTGATTCCTATCAATTATACATGACCCAGTACAATAGGTCCCTGTTTAAGAAGATTCAGGAATTTGCTGAAGCCTTACCTCTGCAATTCCAGGACCAACTTCATGCCCTAGTACAAAAGGGTCTAGATGCTGCCAAACATGAAGTACGTTCGGCATATGACATCTTCGACACTGCCTCCAGAGTGTCGGCGGCAGGAATTAGTGTGAGGAGATGGGCCTGGCTAAAGTCTTCAGACCTCCAGACCAGAAGTACAGGACAGGTTAGCTGACTTGCCCTGTACTGGGGATAATCTTTTCAGAGAAAAGATTCAAGAAGCAGTGGCGCAGCTCAAGGACCACCAAGAGACTCTGTGCCTGCTCTCCTTACTGCCTTCTGTTCTCTCTTCCTCTTCCAAACGTTCTTTTAGAAGAGACTCCCAAGAGACAATTCTACCAGCAAAGGATTTTCTATCCCCCAGCGTCCAGGGCTTGAGCTTCTAAGCCTTACCAAAAAGGCCAATCCAAGCAACATTGACTACAGAAGTCGCAGCCAGCCTCCCAACCAGGTCCAGCGTCTGGCTTTTGACGCCTTCCTAGAGAGCAGTACCCAGCCTCCACTTCCGACTATTCCCGTCGGAGGCCGGTTGTGCCACCTCTCCAAACCATGGCACACAATCACCACAGTCAGTGGGTACTCTCTGTAATAACCCAAGGTTACCACCTCAACTTTCTCTCTGTTCCACCGGATTCCCCACCTCGGCTGAAGGGGGGAACATCCGACCACTCACCCGCTCCTGGAGCAGGAGGTCTCCCTCCTCCTCCATTCCTGAGCAATAGAACCAGTGCCCCTCTCCCAACAGGGCAGGGTTTCTATTCCCCGTATTTTCTGATACCAAAAAAGTCAGGTGGTGTTCGCCCAATATTGGACCTTCACACCTTAAACAAATACCTTCAAAGAGAAAGGTTCAAGATGGTGACCTTGGGTTCTCTTCTTCCCCTTCTCCAAAGGGAAGATTGGTTCTGCTCTCTAGACCGCCAGGACGCCTACACACACATTTCCATTACTCCATCACTTCGCAGATTCCTGCGGTTCCTAGTAGGCCCAAAACACTTCCAATATCGAGTGTTACCATTCGGCCTAGCATCTGCCCCACGAGTCTTCACCAAATGCCTCATTGTGATAGTTGCCTTTCTCAGGAGTCAAAGTGTCCACATCTACCCCTATCTCGACGATTGGTTAATCAGGGCTTCTACTCAGAAAACTGCACTGACATCTCGACGTCTCACATGCCATACCGTGATCTCCCTAGGGTTTCTCATAAACTATCCAAAATCCAGGCTAGTTCCCTCTCAAACCCTATTGTTCATAGGGGCCTGTCGTGGCAAAATCTGGAGAAGGGAATGGATCTGGAAATACCCAACTGGGTACTGGTAACCATGGATGCCAGCCTCTCTGGATGGGGGCAATTTGTCTAGGAAAATCGGCCCAAGGTCAGTAGTTGCCGAGGAGGCAGCTTGGTCGATCAACTGATTGGAAACCAGGACAGTGCACAAGGCCTTTTTTGGCATTTCTTCCGCTAGTTTGGGGCAAATCGGTTCAAGTATTGTCGGACAATGCGACGACAGTAGAATACATCAATCATCACGGCATTACAAAGAGTCGTCTAGTGGCACTGGAGACGCAGGAGCTGTCCGTATGGGCGGAGAAACATCTAGAGAGACTAGCTGCTTCTCATGTGGCCAGAGTGGACAATGTGCAAGCGGACATCCTCAGTAGACAGCGTCTGGATCCAGGGGAGTGGGAGTTGTCGGCGAAGCAAGGTGGGGCAAACCAGTGATAGACCTCATGGCGACTCCAGCAAATGTGAAAATGGATCACTTTTTCAGTCACAGATGGTAGGTCAGATTGGAGGGCATCGATGCTCTCGTTCAACCATGGCCGACACTCCTCTTGTTGTATGTGTTTCCTCCATGGCCGTTCGTAGGATGGGTGCTGTGGCATATCAAAGTTCATCCAGGCAGAGTGATTCTGGTGGTGCCCGAGTGGCTGCATCGGCCGTGGTTTGCGGACCTTCTGCATCTGGCGGTAGACAAACCTGTTTGTTTGGCTCATCTCTGAGTTACTTCGTCAGAGACCCATATATTCAGACCTGGAGAATCGCTTCTATCTAGCGGCTTGGCTTTTGAGAGGCAGCGGCTCCGTTTGAAGGGATGTTCAGAACCAGTGATTGCAACTTTGCTTCAGGTGAGGAAACCTTCCACTTCAATGGCTTATGTCCGGGTGTGGAGAGATTTCGAATCCTGGTGTTTGCTAAATAGAGTGCAACCCTTAGAGGTGGATGGCCTGCAGTTCTTGGATTTTCTGCAGTGCGGATTATCTAAGGCAGTGGTCCCCAAACCTGTCCTGGAGGGCCACCAGCCAGTCGGGTTTTTGGGATATCCTCAATGAATATGCATGAGAGAAAATATGCATGCACTGCCTCCATAACATGCACATTTTCTCTCATGCATATTCATTGTGGATATCCCAAAAACCTGACTGGCTGGTGGCCTTCCAGGACAGGTTTGGGGACCACTGATCTAAGGGGTTAGCATATAATTCCCTTCGGGTCCAGATAGCAGCTTTGGGTTCCCTGCGTGGCAAGATTCAGGGAAGACCGCTGGCGTCTCAATCGGATGTGGCTCATTTCCTGCGTCCTCTGGTGTGGAAGATCTGTCCAGCTTGGAATTTGAATTTGGGACTTTGGGTGCTGTGTGGACCCCCTTTTGAGCTGATGCGGAGGGCCTCATTGAAGGATTTAACCCTGATGACTGTTTTCCTGGTGGCCATCTGTTCCGTTAGGTGAATTTCTGAGCTGCAAGCATTGTTGTGTAGGGACCCTTTCCTCCGTTTTTCAGATAAGAACATAAGAGCATAAGAAAATGCCATACTGGGTCAGACCAAGGGTCCATCAAGCCCAGCATCCTGTTTCCAACAGTGGCCAATCCAGGCCATAAGAACCTGGCAAGTACCCAAAAACTAAGTCTATTCCATATAACCATTTCTAATGGCAGTGGCTATTCTCTAAGTGAACTTAATAGCAGGTAATGGACTTCTCCTCCAAGAACTTATCCAATCCTTTTTTAAACACAGCTATACTAACTGCACTGACCACATCCTCTGGTAACAAATTCCAGAGTTTAATTGTGCGTTGAGTAAAAAAGAACTTTCTCCGATTAGTTTTAAATGTGCCCCATGCTAACTTCATGGAGTGCCCCCTAGTCTTTCTACTATCCGAAAAAGTAAATAACCGATTCACATCTACCTGTTCTAGACCTCTCATGATTTTAAACACCTCTATCATATCCCTCCTCAGTCGTCTCTTCTCCAAGCTGAAAAGTCCTAACCTCTTTAGTCTTTCCTCATAGGGGAGTTGTTCCATTCCCCTTATCATTTTGGTAGCCCTTCTCTGTACCTTCTCCATCGCAATTATATCTTTTTTGAGATGCGGCGACCAGAATTGTACACAGTATTCAAGGTGCGGTCTCACCATGGAGCGATACAGAGGCATTATGACATTTTCTGTTTTATTCACCATTCCCTTTCTAATAATTCCCAACATTCTGTTTGCTTTTTTGACTGCCGCAGCACACTGTACCGACGATTTTAATGTGTTATCCACTATGACACCTAGATCTTTCTTGGGTTGTAGCACCTAATATGGAACCCAACATTGTGTAATTATAGCATGGGTTATTTTTCCCTATATGCATCACCTTGCACTTATCCACATTAAATTTCATCTGCCATTTGGATGCCCAATGTTCCAGTCTCACAAGGTCTTCCTGCAATTTATCACAATCTGCTTGTGATTTAACTACTCTGAACAATTTTGTGTCATCAGCAAATTTGATTATCTCACTCGTCGTATTTCTTTCCAGATCATTTATAAATATATTGAAAAGTAAGGGTCCCAATACAGATCCCTGAGGCACTCCACTGTCCACTCCCTTCCACTGAGAAAATTGCCCATTTAATCCTACTCTCTGTTTCCTGTCTTTTAGCCAGTTTGCAATCCACGAAAGGACATCGCCACCTATCCCATGACTTTTTACTTTTCCTAGAAGCTTCTCATGAGGAACTTTGTCAAACGCCTTCTGAAAATCCAAGTATACTATATCTACCGGTTCACTTTTATCCACATGTTTATTAACTCCTTCAAAAAAGTGAAGCAGATTTGTGAGGCAAGACTTGCCCAGGGTAAAGCCATGCTGACTTTGTTCCATTAAACCATGTCTTTCTATATGTTCTGTGATTTTGATGTTTAGAACACTTTCCACTATTTTTCCTGGCACTGAAGTCAGGCTAACCGGTCTGTAGTTTCCCGGATCGCCCTTGGAGCCCTTTTTAAATATTGGGGTTACATTTGCTATCCTCCAGTCTTCAGGTACAATGGATGATTTTAATGATAAGTTACAAATTTTTACTAATAGGTCTGAAATTTCATTTTTTAGTTCCTTCAGAACTCTGGGGTGTATACCATCCGGTCCAGGTGATTTACTACTCTTCAGTTTGTCAATCAGGCCTACCACATCTTCTAGGTTCACCGTGATTTGATTCAGTCCATCTGAATCATTACCCATGAAAACCTTCTCCATTACGGGTACCTCCCCAACATCCTCTTCAGTAAACACCGAAGCAAAGAAATCATTTAAGATGGGGTCTCTTTACTTACGGTTCCTTCCTTTTTGCCAAAGGTAGTGTTCTCTTTTCATCTTAATCAGGTGGTCGAGCTTCCGGCCTTTTCAAACCTGGCAGCCGATTCTTTGATGGCAAGGGAACTTCACTTATTGGATATGCGTCGTATCCTTTTGCGATATCTCAAGGTAACAAATCTCTTTCAGAGATTGGATTATCTGTTTGTCCTGTTCAGTGGAGCAAAGAAGGGAAATAAGGCTTCCAAGGGCTCGATTGCTCACTGGTTAAAAGAGACGATAGCTTCAGCTTACATCTGCAAAGGCCAGCCAGTGCCGGAGGGGTTGCGAGCACATTCCACTGTGGCGCAGATGACCTTGTGGGCGTAGTGTCAGCTGCTTTCTCTGCAGGAGATCTGTCGTGCAGCGACGTGATCTTCTCTTCACACTTTTACCAAACATTACCACTTAGATGTGCGTGCTCCAGAGGAAGCGATGTTTGGGGAGAGTGTATTGCACACGGGTCTTTCAGGTTCCCGCCCAGAATAAAGGGAACCGCTTGTCTGGACTGATCCGGGCTATGAACAGGAAAGGAAAATTGGTTCTTACCTGCTAATTTTCGTTCCTGAAGTACTACAGATCAGTCCAGAGACCCATCCCTTCTGACGAAAGACTTCCTTGCTTCTGGAGATGGCTAAGCTTATTGAGCTGGCATTTGATTTGATCAGAGTGATGAAGACTGTTCATAATTGGTATATGTTTTGTTAAATCAAGGGGGGCCTAGTTTGCAGGGGGCTACAACTTTAGGTCTCTTTTCGCCCGAGGTTTATTGGGGTTTATTTAGGTGGACATCTTGGCTTCGGTACAGGTCAGTACTGAGGGACTGCAGGTGGCACTCTCAGTTATGTAGCAGTGCCTCAAAGTTTTGTTCTCTGCCTCCATCTGCTAGTAGGGATGAATAAACCCACTCGTCTAGACTGATCAATGGTACTTCAGGAACAAAAATTAGCAGGTAAGAATCAATTTTCCTTTCTTCAAACCTCTTCTACCCCCATCCCTGGCTAAATCATGTGAGCTCCACTTTCCTCATACTATTTCACATACAATCCCACTCTAATATAGCTCTCATGTATCTTTCTATACTAGCCTCACTCTCCTTCCCTCCATTACTCCCACCCTAGCCCCAGTCCCCCTCACATCTGCTGCATAATAAATGGCAGCATGGACATTGGGGAGGAATAAGGAGCCAGACAGTCCAATTTTCATTCCCCGACGACAGGGAGATATTCATCCCTCCTTACCTCCCCCACAGCATTTAGCTTCTGTTGTGCTGTCCACAGCAATCAACTTTCTTCTCACCTCTTCCTAGTATTTATCCCCTTCAACTCTTCCAATATTCACCCTTTTCATATCACTCTTCCCAGAAGCATTCACTCCTCTCTTCACCGCCCCATTTCTCCAAGCATTCACACCTCTCACCTTCCCAACATTCACTTCTTCTCACTCTGCTTCCCCTCCCCCCCCTGCAAGTATTTAACCATTTTCAGGATTCACTCTTTTCCCTGGCTCACAAATTGTTCTGACCCGACTGGAGCTCCGGGTGACTCCATCCGACCCTCTGCTGTTAACTGAATCCCTCGTGATCTACTGGAACTATGGCAATGTTGACTAACGTCGGTTTCCTCCAGACAGTAGAAAACAGAAGAGCCCTCTGCTCCAGGCAGCAAATGAAATGGTGGACAGAATGGGGAAGGCTGCAGGGAGCTGACTGCTGTCCTGTCAGCAACAACCTCACCCCCTCCCCTCCTGTCCAGTACAACTACATTTAGTCAGGAGGGGAAGAGGCAGTGCAGGGATGAGCAGAGAAAGGCCTCTGCTCCCTGCTTCTGCCCCTCTTTTTTGTTTTCACTGCAGTCAGCAACACTGTGGGCCGTATTTTAAACGCCCTGCGCGTGTAAATTCGGCCGGATTTACACGTGCAGGGCCCTCGCACGCCGGCGCACCTATTTTGCATAGGCCGCCGGCGCGCGCACAGCCCCGGGACACGCGTAAGTCCTGGGGCTTCGTAAAAGGGGCGGGGAGGGGGTGTGTCCGGGACCGGGGTCAGGGGGCGGTTCGGGGTGGGACCGGGGGGCGTGGTTGAGGCCTCCGGACCAGCCCCCGGGTCGGGTGATGGCGCGCCAGCAGCCCGCTGGCACGCGCAGATTTACGGCTGCTGAAAGCAGGCATAAATCTGGCAACAAAAGTGGGGGGGGGTTTAGGGAGGGGAAGGTGGGGGGAAGGCGAAGGAAAGTTCCCTCAGAGGCCGCTCCGATTTCGGAGCGGTCTCGGAGGGAACAGGCAACGCACGTCAGGCTCGGCGTACGCAGGTTGCACAAATGTGCACCCCCTTGTGCGCGCCAACCCCGTATTTTATAAGATACGCACGGCTACGCGCTTATCTTATAAAATCCAGCGTAGTTTTGTTCGCGCCTGGTGTGCAAATTTATAAAATCTACCCCTGTGAGAATAGGAGGTGAGGAGCTGGAGCAGGAAGTAGAATGGCTCTTCTTTGTTCTATGTTTCTCCTCCCTGACTCTTCTGTCCCCTGGACAGAAAGACAAGAGCCATATATACTGAAAACATGGAAAATGCACATTTCTCATATATTTTTATTGAGGATATTCCGATACCATGTGGGGTCAATTGGACAGATTTGGAAACCACTGTCTTATTGTGTTGTATGGGTTAGTCTATTAGGGGTAAGTAAAAGCAAAAGCAGTGGTGTTTAATGATTTTCGTGGTCCATGGGAGCAGCAGTCATGGCATAAGGCAACACAAGCGATGGGTATAGCATTCCGCAAACAAAGCTTTTGGTCCTGATAGCTAACTTCTCTTTTTAGGATACAACAGCTGAAACAGCTGCTGGAAGACTCTACCTCTGATGAAGACGGCAGTAGCTCAAGCTCTTCAGACTCCAAGGACAGGCACAAAAAGCGGAAGAGGAAGAAAGAAAAAAAGAAAAAGAAGGAAAAAAGAAAAAAGAGGAAACACAAATCTTCAACATCCGGCAATGGCTTGCATTCAGACTGAAGGCAGCAGTTTAAACTGTTAGGCACAGCCGAGGCCCACTGGAAAGCGCACCAATGCCATTGTGGAAGGAAGGGGTGGGGCAGGGGGAAATGAGAAGGCAACGTGCTAAATTGGAGGAGCATTTTAATGCAAGTCAGGGTTTGCAGTTCTGGTCTTGTGGGAATGTTCCCTGTCCAGTTGTTGGTCTCCAAGTGCTGCTCTGAAAAAGCAGGGGAGATTAGAAGTGTTTCTGTTGGATTAGGCCCCCTGCCAGAAGAAATGCCCATGTCAGCAGGTTGCTTACCATTTTTATATCCTCATCTCTGGTAGCTTTGTTTGTTTTTATTAGTGGAAGAAGCATAATATAGTGAATCTTGGTACGTGACGCCAGAGGGTTTGTTTTTTTTTTTTGACAGGAAAGATGTGATGTGCTAGGAGCATGCAAGAGAACGGCTTGCTGTTGACTGCACCTTCCGAGCTCATTGTTACGTGGAAAACTTTGATGGTATGAAATTAAGATGACCATTCTGAGAAGCAGTTTGGCAGTCTTGGAGTTCTTTAAGACTATATATTACTATTAGGAGCAGCCCACAACTCATGGAGGGAAGGGTTATAAAATCTTGTTTACTTAAGGTTTATGTGTACTAGTGGTAGTGCCATAAGGATCCCTGAACAAGGTCACCTGTTAAAAGCATACAGAATAACTGGTTTAAATTTTCTAGTAATTGTTAAAGTGTTAGCATTATTTCTGTTTAAAAAAAAGATAGCTTCCTTGTGGAATGTAAATAATGTTGTAGTAAAAAGTCATTAGCTTCTCTGTGTGTTTTGTTATGTAGGTGGCTATTTTACTGAAGCTGGAAACCAGTCACTAGAGAGTTTGTGTGGTGTGGTTGTAACATCACGTCTGCAGTGTGCCAAACAACTTGCAAAAGGGAGATTTTAATTTTCCTTGAGCTTTAACTTCAGATCACATACTTGGTAAACAAATACATAGATGATATAATACAATTGAAAACTGTGAAAAAATATTGTCATTATGAGGGTACTGATGCCTGGAGTTTCACTTATGTGGGGATTATAGTTTTTCAGCGATAGTACAGCCTGATTGTGTGACTCTTCCTGGCTGTCATTCTTTGTGTATTAAGTGTAGGATTAACATGTTGTAGTTTTACGTGTTACTAACTATGCTGAAACCACCCAACATGAAACAGTTACTAACCAAATAATAATCCACTCTACTATAGGATCTGTTATAAGAGACCATCAAACCTTCATATTGTGGGGAACTTTATCGTAGGTCTTATCACAAGTTTTGAATCATTTTAAATGCAGGTAAAATTTATTAGTTATGCACATTGGGGCATAGGCTCAGCAGCGCACGCAAGCCCTGGGACGCGCTTAAGTCCCGGGGCTTTCCTTCGGGGGCGTGTCAGGGGGTGTGTCGCGGCCGGCGCGTCATCCAGGGGCGTGGACGCGGCCTCCGGACCAGCCCCCGACTGGAACATGGTGCGTGCAAGTTATGCCTGCCTCGTAACTTGCGCGTGCACAGGTGGAGGAAATTTTCCCTAAATACATGTGGTGACGCAATTGGGCCTCCCCCATTTCTCTCCCAGTCTGCTCCAATTATTTATTTTTTGTTTCATTATTTGCTGCTCCTCTGGAGCAGAAGCTGCCCCAGGACAGCTGTCCTGGCCCGCCCCTTTGGAGAGGCCCAGCACTTGTGTGCGTACTGGGGTTTACACACGCGGGCCTTTGAAAACCTGGGCTTAAGTGCATAACTAATGAAGAATTTTGCCTGTATTTAAAATTATTTTACACTTGTGATGTATAATAGACCTGTAATAAATTTCTCTACAGTGTGAAGGTTTGGTATTTGGTCTCCTATAACAAACATAGTGTGTGAGATCCTGTAGTACAGTGGATTATTATTTGGCTAGTTTTCCAGTTCTGTATCTTCAGTAATAAGTTTTTGCATGTTCCAGTCTGAATTTAACATTGTACTTGGATTTGCTGTCTGCTGTGAATTAACTGTGAAAACATTTTGTCTCCAAAATTAAACAGTTGGTAAATATCAAACCAAGAAACAGTTCTATGGTGCCACAGTTGAATTTTTTTCTCATGATGAGCGACTTATGCGGGGACCTGCTTTTATTATTTTCTTTATAACACACATACAGAATATTCGCAGCACATATTTTTGGTATTTTAACTTTACCTACAGTTAGCAGTGAGCTAAAAAACAAAACATAAGGATCCTAAACACTGCTCTTAAGTGGGGATAGGAGGCGCACATTCTCTGTCGACAAGAAGGACTGAATTAGCCATGACACATGGGTGATGTCATCTGGTGCTGAACAGACCTCTCCTAGCTCTTCTGAGCATGTGTGTCAGTTCCCATGCACATACTGCCTTGTGAGCTCCTCAAATCATTTTTTGTATCAGCTTCCGCAAAGATGTGTACCCTTCTATCTGTTTTTGGTACTTTGTAGTTTTTAGCAGGCTTTGGATTTTGGAATAGTCCAGCTACCATTCCAGTCAGTAGTGTTAGCATTAAAATGGACTGGTGCGTCATGCTCCCTCTCTTGCCTATTTAAATCCCATCTAAAACTCCACCTTTTTGAGGCTGCTTTTAAATCTTAACCTTTAATTATCCTGCTTACAGCCTCGTTAATTTTTAACCATTTTCTTTCTCTTTTGCCCTGCTTGTTTGTCTTGATTAGATAATCTCTGCTCAGTAGAGCTTACAGTCTCTCATGTGTTTTTGTACATTACTGCTTATGTTCCATTTCATACCCCTGTCTAGGCTTATAGGTTTTTTATCCCTACCAGCAGATGGAGATGGAGAAGAAAAGCTTTACTGATATTGTGCTACTTAAGATCGCATGCCACCTGCAGTCCCCTACTATTTCTCTGTTTCTAGTAGATGAGAGGTGCAAAACCTGCAGTTGGATGGACAATTTACTTCTAGGGATGGTTATGTCCCTTAGAGGGGCTGTTGTCCTGGTTGAATGAGGACAAACAAGGGGTTGATGATCCTTTGGTGTTACATTCCTTTCCTGAAGGGGAGGGGGGGGGGGGGTTGAAAGCCAGTGGTACTCGCTCCCTCATTCTTCAGTGCTGTAGACTAGGGAAATTACTTTTCCTTTCTTTTCTATCTGGTTGTTAAAAAAAAAATGAACAAAACAATGATGCAGAAGGTTTGGCGCGCGGCTGTGGTGAAACTGGGGTTTTGCAGTGAACATGGCAATGCAGAAGGACTCTTCAGGAAGGATGAGCCAGGACTCCCATGATGTTGGACTGCTGAGAGCTGACCAGTGGTCGAATAGATTGCAGTTCGTCGTCTCTCTTAAAGGGGGGAGGTGTGGCAAAACAGGGGTTTTGCATGCCATTTGTTCTGCCCTGTGCCCCTTTTCCCCAGGGAGCTTGTTTCCCTTGTGCTGGCCTGCAGTTCCCTGTACGTACCAGTCCAGACTCCTAGGTTTTGCCTCCCTGCCAGAAGATGCAGACAGAGAAAGTTTCACTGACACTGTACACTAGCCAGTGTGCCACCTGCAGTCTCTCAGTATTTCTCTGTCTCCAGCAGTTGGTAAATGGTGTAAAACCTGCAGTCTGGAGGTAAAAGAAGAAAAAAAATTTCTGCATCTTCCCAGGGGGTTGTTAGGCCCTGGTGTGACCATCCCCCTACTTTAAGGAGGATGAGCAGGGGGTTGGTGATCCTTCTGATAGCTCAGTCCAAAGGTCTGTGGGGTGGGCATGGTCCAGATCCCTCATTCCCCATGAGGTAGTGGTGGAACCTGCTAGCAGTTCTGCACTGCAAGCCTAGTGAAGCAAGGAAATATCCCTTTTCTATGGTCCTGGGCTGGGTCACAAGTTTGGTGAAAGGGGATGGATAAAGCCAGTGGTCTGGCTCTTTTCTGATCTGCCATGCAGCTTGTACTCCTGGAACCAGAACCTCTGCACCAAAGGAAAGTATTGGTTTCTATTTATTGGTTTTTTATAACTATTTATTATTTTAAATATACATAGCAAATTGAACAAATATCTCACCAAAACAGAAAGGATCCAGCAAGAAAATATATTCAGAGGTATAATAAAGATTTACAACAATACAACCCAAGATACCAGTGAAAGTTAAATCATGAAATTACCGTCATATAGATAACCAGCATGTCTAGGGCACATAGGTGTGCGCATCTATATTACATTGTACTTAAACAGCTCACGCCGGTACTTAAGTCTTTCAAGAACAGCAATATTTCAGACTTACCTTTTCCAATAATCAAAACGGGGTGTCCGTTTCCAAAAGGTGAACCGGGCAGCTAGTAGAAGGTGACTCACTAGGCATCAAAATTTGAGGCACCAATGAACCATCCCACCGCCCCAGTAGGTCCAACACATGAAATATAAGCAGGAACTTGTATTATGTCAGCAATTTCTCCCATAACTCTGCACCAAAAGAATTGGTCCACCACATGTGTAGATAAGTGCCACATTCAGCACAGCCCTGCCAGCACTGTGAACTATAAGAAGAATACAAATTTGCAAAGAAAACTGGTGTATGTTCTGTGTAACAAATGTATCATGAGCTCCACTTTATGCTGACAGAGCTACTATGAACCAAGTCAAAAAAGAGCAGCCTGAAGCTGGAGGTAATTAGCATGCGTAAAGGCTGGAAGATCATAATCAGAGCTAAGAGCCTCAAAGGTTTGAAATTTTCCATCTTACCACAGTTGAATCAGATAGTAAAGGCCATTATCCTTCCATTCATTAAATGCGGGTGCAAACATATGGCCATAAACCATAAATGGGGGCAAAACGGGAAAGAGATTCAACATCTAAATGCAGGTATTGAGTGGTTTGTTGCCAAACTTTTAAAAGTATAAGCAATAATGGGACTGGTTCAGGAGACTCTATGGTGTATCAAGGAGGTGGGTGGTAGAAAAGGTAGCATAGCTAAGTCTGCAAATTGAACGGCAGGCCACTCCAACATGTCTAAACCAGACTTCAAGGGCTAAAAGCTTAGCGGCCCAATAATAAAGTCTGAAGTTAGGAAGAGCCATCCCCCCTTGTCACTTAGGAAACTATTGCTGGTGAAGCCGGATGCGGGGCCGACGATAATTCCAAATAAACCGGGATATCGTGCTATGAAGTGAATCAAAAATCTTAGCTGGAATGACAGGGAACATGCTGAAATAAGTAAAAGAGTTTTGACTAAGTTGATACGCCCAGCCCAAGAAAGAGGTAAATCTGCCCACTTTTGCAACTTTAGTTTGAGCTAGGAGACTATCATAATTTTTGGAGAAGAGATCCATCAAATTTTTTGGAATAAAGATCCCTAGGTAAGAAAATCCCTCGCGCATCACAGGGAACTCTGTGATACATGGAGGAATCACTGTGTGGGGGCCAATGGGGAAGATTTCTGACCTGGTAAAATTAATTTTGTAGCCAGAGATATTGCTAAAGGCATCCAGGGTATTCATCAAAGATGGGCCAGAGGTACGTGGGTTAGAGAGGAAAAGGAGCATAATCTGCATAGAGGGAGATGGAGTGCATGATAGAACCAAATTGAAAAGCTTGAATATCCAGATCTTGCCTAACAAGAGCAGCCAGGGGTTTGATGGTGAGATCAAAAAGTAGAGGGGCTAGAGAGCAGCCTTACCTTGTACCATGTGCAATAGGGAAATAAGATGACAGGACTCCCCAGGAACCTCATACATGACTCTTATCCATTGCAAAAATTGCTCCGGTAATTGCATGTGCCGCATGACCGCAGAAAGATAGGGCCAGGAGATACGGTCAAATGCCTTTTCCGCATCCAACAAAATGATTAGCCCTGTTCCACCCAGTTTTTTTAGACAAGTGCATGATGTTAAATAGGCACCGAGTATTAGACGTAGATACCTGTCCCTTAACAAAACCAATTGAACTGGGGGAACTAGGTACGGGAGAACAATTTACAAGGAGAGTTGCAGGATGTTGGCCATAATTTTTAAATCTGTATTCAACAAGAAAATAGGGCGGTATGACCCACAGTTGGCTGGGTACTTCCCTTCCTTATGAATAAGAGAAATGTTAGCATTGCCTAAGGATCCCAGGGAGGACGCGTGTAACCCAGTGTCATTTTACAGGGGCAGGAGAAAGGGTCCAAGGTCTGAGAAGCATTTCTTAAAAAGGGCTATGGAGTAGCCATCTGGTCCTGGGCATTTCCCGCTGGGGAGGGCTTGAATGGCCGTCCATATATCAGTCATTGTTATAGGGGCAGCTAGCATATCCCGTTGTGGCTCTCCAAACATTGGCAGGTCTAACCAGTCCAGAAACCCCTGCAAAATCGAAGGATCACAGGGATCAGGAGGAGAATATAAGTTTGAAAAATACTTCACTATCTCCTGTTCTATACCACTGGGATCAACCATTAAAGAGGGTCCAGTAATTGGGAGACATAGGAAGCATTTCTCCTTTTCTTGACCATCTTAGCAGTGCGCCAGCCCTGTCCCCATGCTCATAATAACGCAATTTTGTAAACTTAAAAGAGCATTCTATCTGATTAACTTTCAATGAACTGAGTTCACACCTAGTCTCCTCAAGTTTTTTGTAGGTTTTAGGCAGGCAGTCCCGCTTACGCTGAGCTTCCAGCAGCCCAATCATGGAGCATACATTATTTTATTCCGGAGTTCCCGCTGGGCTGGCAAAACTAATAATATGACCCCTCAGGCAGGCTTTGAAAGCGTAGTCAGTGGCAGGGTTGTGTTCATTGAAATCCCGAGCCACTGTTGTAATCATGCGAAGAAAATCTAAGTTCCCCAGAAGGGAAGTGTTCAATCTCCACTTTGGAGTATGCTTCCGGGTATTGACCGGTTGGAGTGTTAATTGCACAGCATTATGATCAGATATAGTACAAGGAAGGATGACATAATGTTTGGTATTGACTAGGAAGGTCGGGGAGCAGAGGAAATAATTTATAAGATCCGTGTCTAGGGGGTTTCTATTTATCTTTATTTGTTCTGAGAGTTAAAAAAAAAAAAAAACAACCCCCCCCCCCAGGAAACTAGTTAGAGGAATCTAAGCAGCATCAGGGTCCAGTGGGGGAGCTACCATAGCAGCTCGGGGAGCTCAGCAATGGAGTTTTTCAGCAGCTTCTCTGGAGGAGACGATGTTGGCTCCATGGCATTGAGGGATTGTTCCCCTGCTTGCTTTTGAAGTACTGGTGGTGCCACAGGTGCAAGGAGGAATAGTGTGTGCATTGTAGAAATATGCACAGCTGTGAGTTCAAAGAATGACTAGTCTTTGTGTAGCAGGGTCTGGCCAGCTCTGTTTCACTGGACAGAAGGATATTGAGGGACAGAACATACAGGTATATAAAAACTTAATAGCATATGAAACAATGAGCAAGCCTGGAGGAAATGTGCTTTGAGTTAACAGAGTGTTTCAGTATATACTGCAGGGGCAGGATTTGAATTCTGTGCCCACAGGAAAGGGTGGGGGGATATATAAATATAAACAGTTTTTTCCAGATCACAGTAAAAAACAGGAGGGGGCTAAATAGCATGAGGCAAAAGCAGCATGCTGCGTTGAGCATGGCCGCAACAGTAGAACGAACCTCACGGGTGATAGAGTCTAGCACTGAGGCTTCCCTGTCAGTGCAGAAACCGCAGCCATTTTTTATTGCCAGAGATAATTGAGGGGATTCCCCCTCAGCGATAATTGAGGGGGAATCTTGCCCCAGTTTCTATGGATTCTTGGCTGGACAAGAGGCCTGAGCTGTTGAAAAGCTCTTCAGGTCTTCATTGATTTTCGATGCCATATGTTTAACAGTTCCGTGCCTAAATGTGCTGAAGGTGCAGGCAGGCTTTGCTTAGTCGTGTGATAGATTGCGGCACGTAAAGCCCTGGGGCTTCGGAAAAGGGGCGGGGGTGTGGCAGGGCAGTCCAGGGGTGGGGGTCAGAGGCTCCCAGCACAGCGGCTATTTGCCGCTGTGCTGGGGGATCGTGTGCCGGCAGGCGCAGAAGGTAAGATAAATGTTGGGGGGGGGTAGGAAGGTTAGATTAGGGGGTTGGGAAGTTTCCTCCCAGGTCTGGGACTATTTACAGGTCCTGGGTTCTATGGCATTGACATTGGAATTAATGCATTGGGCATTCGCATATATGTAGTCTCTGCAGGGGGATCTTCTATCCTGCTGGAATCCGTTGTTGGAAGAGTTTCTTTCTCTTCCATTAGAGGGGGAAGCCAGCGACAGTCTTTCGTGGTGGCTTTCTCGCACTAATATCAAGCGTGGTGCAGAACTGGAGGTTCCAAATTGGGTAATAGTCATCACCGATGCAAGCCTCTCCAGAGGGAATTGGAGCTGGCGGACGCAGTCATGTGTCTCATTTATGGAAGATGAGGTATCCTGACCAAAGAGATCATCAAGGTGTCTTGGTTTTATGGCTGCTGAACAGAACACGGTATGGAAGGAATCGGAGCGACATCACTGCCTCTGATGGTTCCGATTCCCTGGGGTCTAACTTTCTCCGACTGAGAAAATCTGCCTGAACATTGTTTACTCTAGTGATGTGAAACACTGCCAGCTACTGCAAGTGCTGCTCTGCCCAGATAATCAACTACTAGGCCTCTGAAGCTACTACCTGATTCTTTGTTCTTCCTTGACAGTTGATGTGGGCCACAGTTGTCGCTTTGTCTGATAGGATCCGTACTGGGTGGCCATATAACCTTGGCAGACTGGCAAGCAACGTGAAATGCATTACTCTCACTTTTAACCGATTGATAGACCATGAAGCCTCCTGTTTCGACCACTGGCCCTCTGTCAACTGATCTTGCCACATCGCCCTCCATCCAGAGAGGCTTACATTGATGGTGACTATTACCCAATTCGGTACATCCAATTTCGCTCCACGAGATTGGTGCAAGTAAGCAATCTTCCCTCTATGGCCTCTGGTGGACAATGGATTACAGTGAATAGAGAAACATCCAGGCAATGTGAACCTGGTATCTCCAGAGTGACCACATTGACCATGCTTCCCAGATCTGATCAACATGACCATAGAGGTGCCCCTGAGGTTCGGACATCAGTTGACTCTTTTCCACAGGACCCAATATTTTCGGGTCAGGTAGCTCACTTCTGTGTCATGGCTTCGCTTCTGAGAGGAGAAGACTGAGATGGAGGGGATATTCTGAAGCAGTTATTTCCACCTTATTTTATGCAAGGTGACATTCTACATCCTTGACGTATGTGCAAATTTGGAGGTGCAACATCAGCCTGTTCAGGCTATGGTGTCGCATATTTTGGCTTTTCTACAGAAAGGTTCTGGTCAAGAGACTGGTCTTTAACTCTCTGACAGTCCAGATAGCGACACTGGATTTTCTCCATGGTACAGTGCAAGGATATCCGATGTCTGCACCTCCAGATATTATATGGTTCCTTTGAGGAGCTAAGAACTTGCGTCCTCAGGTATGGAACATTTGTCTGCCCCAAGCTCGAGGCCAACGCAAGCTCTCATCATAGGCTCTGTAAAACAGCCATGTTTTTAATTCTTTTTAAAATGTTTTTGGGTTCTGCTGCAGCCTTAATTCTGATGATAGGGCATTCCAAATTTTTGAGCCAGTGAGGGATATGGCTCTGTTTCTAACCTGTGTTAGATGTGCCGACTGTACTGTTGGAATGGTTAAAAGGCCTTTGTTAGCAGATCTTAGGTTCCTTTGTGGTGTATGTAGTTGGATGGTTGCATTAAGCCAATCTGTTTCTTCACCATAGAAGGCTTGGCTTTGTTTACTTCTGTCTGTACTAATTTAAAAGTTGGTAAAAGAAAAATTTGTAATCACTGATGAGACAGAATTTAATAAGCAACTTCCATTTTATTATCTCATAGTCCATGGACAGATATAACAGATCATTGATAGCAACCCAGATTATGAGTGAGCAGAACCCAAAAACATTTTTAAAAGAATTAAAAACATGGCTGTTTTACAGAGCCTATGATGAGAGCTTGCGTTGGCCTCGAACTCGGGACGCTCAAGGCTTGGCAACAGAGAAGTGAGGCATGACAAGGCCCAGAGCAAAGTGAGTAGTCATAGTTGAATACAGTTTCTTAAAAGCCTTGCTTTCAGTAATGAAGTACAGACACTAGCATTCAGTAGGTAATATGACCCCTGCGGCCACAAGGATAACGAATCAGTTGTCCTTGCCCACTCTGTTTCTCATCTCCAGTATCGCTGTCTTTTCACTGTCCTTTCACTGTCCTTTCTAACATAGGGGTCAACCATATGGGACCAGAGGCTGAGGAATAAAGAAAAGGGTTGCAAGGAGCATTAGGAAGTAGAGTATAGTTTTTGACCAATGCACCAAAATTGTGGAAAATCTTTTTAAGGAAAACTTTGTGGGAGTTGCCGGGGAGGCCCCTTGGCTTGGCTTTATATACTTCTGACTGTACCAATTTAAAAGTTTATAAAAGAAACATTTGTAGTCACAGACAGGACAGAATGCAATAAGCAACTTTTATTATCTCATTATGCACGGACAGATATAACAAGTAACTGACAGCAACCCAGAATATGAAAACTGAGTGGTGCAGAAGAAATTCAAACCTTATAAATGATCTTAAAACATTGATAACAAGCAATAACAAAACAACTGTCAGTATGTCATACTCTATTTGCATATTTATTAATATTCAATGTATTATAAGAACTTATACCTAATGCATGCAACTCATACCTGTGTATCAGCTTATGTATTGCGTACTTGAAATGTTTAGCTTTAAACAACTCTAAGTATTACTATCTATGGTAATGCTTTGATTACTAAAGGATATATATTTATTTTTCCTAGCATGCTCTAGCTACGTCATTTTCAGTTCTCTTACTTTAGCTGCTTCTATAGTTAGGCCTAAAAAGTGTAGTCTGAGTCCTTCTGATGCCTATTTAGTATAACTTAAGCAAGGAACTCAAGCCAGAGTTCCTGAAATTTACAACAGTTCAAGTGGGAAATTGGATGTGTGCCCTAGATCCGAACGATGCGTATACCCATTCATCATCTCATTGGAAATACCTCCGATTTGTAATGGATTCTTCCCTTTGGATTTTTGATAATTCCAGGGGTCTTCAAGATATGCCTAGCAGTGGTGGTGGTGTACCTTCGTTCCCAAGAAATTTGTGTTTTTCCTTACCAGGACAACTGGTTTAGTGATGGGGCCTTCCCAAGCAGGGCTGTTGTACTCCCTGCAGAGGTTGATCTGGCTTCTTCAATCAGTAGGGCCCATAATTAACTTTGCCAAGTCGAGCCTTGTTCCTATCCAAAGAATCAAGTTCATTGGCACATGAATAGATTCTCTGTAGGAGAAAATGTTGCTCTCAAGGGAGCGGACATTCTGCTTTTGAACCTTGATCCAGAACTTACTTCAGCAGGATGAAGGCACAACCCGAGAAGTCCTAGTTGTCTTAGGGCATATGGTGGCAGTGGTACATGTAGTCCCCATGACACACCTCAACATGAGGATTCCTCAGTGGGGCTTTTGCACCCAATGAGATCAAGTGCTTCAGCCCTTGTCACACACCTTGAGGGTCACTGCAGAGATGAAAACATCTCTCTTTTGGTAGCTAGACCCAGAGATCCTGAAGATAGGTGCTCCTCTTCAGCTTTTACCTCATCAAGTAATGCTAGTAATCGATGTATCCTTCAGGGGGTGGTATGCACACATTGGCTGCTTCCAAATGCAAGGGCTTTGGTCTGCGATGGATTGTTTGTTTTATATCAACTTTCTAGAGCTATGAGGCATCAGACATGCATTGAGAGTGTGGAAAGAAAATTCCGATCCAAACTGAAAACCAATTAGCAATGTTTTACTTGAACAAGAAAGGGGGCACAGGATCATGGACCCTCTGATAAAAATCTTGAAGAATTTGGGAGTATGCTAGCAGCTACAGAGTCTTCCTACAAAAAAACCTACATTCCCAGGATCTCCAACATGCTGGTAGATTGCATCAGTTTTTCACCCCTATGAGTGTTTCTCAACTTTTCATCTCTTATGATCTTAACAGAGTGGAAATAATGGTTGCCAAGCACATATTGTCCAATTGGCTAGCAGCCTGTATCTTACATTGCTATGCTCCAGCTATACTCCAGATCACAGATACTATCAAATGGCTCACTTGAGAGCTGTGTCCATTGAAAACATCTGCAAAGCTGCACATTAGAGGTATGCTTTGTAAAACTGACATCATTAAAGAATTTTTGACCTTATAAGTGATGAAAAGGAGTTGATTTGTACAATGCAGCTAGCGGACACTGCAGTGTACAAATCAACTCCTCTTGTTAGAATTGTCATCACTTAAGAGACTGGAAGTTTAGGCATACAAATGGCAATATGGACAAGTGCAAGGTGATGCATATAGGGAAAAGTAACCCATACTGTAGTTACACAATGTTAAGTTTCATGTTAGGAGTTATCACCCAGGAAAAAGATCTAGGTGTCAGAGCAGACAATACATAGACATCATTGGCTCAGTGTGCTGCAGTGGTCAAAAAAGCAAACAGACTGTTAGGAATTATTAGGAAAGAAATGGTGAATAAAATGGGGAATGTGATGATGCCTCTGTACCGCTCCATGGTGAGACCACACCTTGAATATTGTGTTCATTTCTGGTTGTTGCATCTCAAAAAAGATATAGATGCACTGGAGAAAGATGATCAAAATGAAGAAGGGCATAACCAGGTTACTATAGAATCAAACTGCGATCGATGCCTTGCTTAAAGTGAGAAACTGCCTTAGTGTTTTTCTTTTAATAAAGCTACTTTGCACCAAATCTGACATTGATGACATCATTCCACATTGACAGATGTTCCAACAGACACCAACGATTCAGTTAAAATCGCATTGCTACCAAAAGTACTCTCTAAGTTAAAACATAGACAAGCATTAAGCAATTTAGTATAAACAAGGAATTTGATAATTGTTATCGATTTCAACTATTTATTTAGAGCCTATGTTGAATAGGCTCGGTGGCGCGCACAAGCCCCGGGATGTGCATAAGTCCAGGGTCTTTCCTGGCGGGGCGTGTCGGGGGCGTGTCGCGGCGGTGCGTCATTCGGGGGCAGGGCCGTGGGTGTGGTTCTCCGAGGCCGCTCCGATTTCGGAGCGGCCTCGGAGGGAACGGAGGTAGGCTGCGCGGCTCAGCGCACGTGGGCTGCTGATTTTGCACAGCCTTGCGCCCGCCGACCCCGGATTTTAAAGGATACGCGTGGCTATGCGTGATTCTATTAAAATCTGGCATACTCTTGTTTGCACCTGGTGCGCGAACAAAAGTATACGCGGGCGTACTTTTATAAAATCTACCCCTCTCTGTTTGGTTATATTAAGGAAACATTTTTGTTCCTGTTCTTCCAATTTGGCTAATTCTATTGCTATCCTCTGTGGTATCATTCAGTGGTATGGGTTCAAGTAAACCCTTCCTTTCACTCTACCTCTTCCTCTTCTTCTTCCCCTGAACCCTGGGCTTATCCAATTGTTTTGGTGTATTTCTTGTTTCATAGATTCCCTCCTCCAAGCTTGTTCCAATTGAAAAACCCATTGATTCCTATCATTATTACCCATATGCATTATGCAATACTACGCAAATGCTTAACACTTCTTTCCTCAGCTGGACTAGCGTGTATTCTTTTTTCTTTTTCTTTAATTTTATCATCTACCAGGGGATTGGTTTTGAGTGAATATGAAACAGAATTATATATGTTCTTAATGATTAGTTTACTAGACTGGTGCCATGAGTAAATATTATTATTTTTATAGTCAGCCTCATCTCTTTTAAATTTTTCAAATTTCAAGGATTTCAATTCTTTTGTAAACTTATCTAAATTTTTCTTATAGTCAGAATATATAACATTAAATGAGGGCATTTTAGATATTCTCTTATTGATTTTCTGCACCATATTTTTAATTCCTCTGTTTTATTACCTTTTATGATAATTTATATAATTTTTTTTCTTTGTCCTCTTTTTATCATGTAATTTAATTAATTTTTATTTTTCAGTGTTTTGATTCATTTTTATTAATTTATCTTATATTAATCACTTTCATTTTTATCATTTGCTTTTAGGTAGTACACAATGTAGTAATTTTTTATTTGTTTATTTTTGATTGGTGTGTTGACTTTTAATAATTACAAGCCCTTATTTTTTTTCTCTCTTTTCTCTTTTCCCTTAAGTCATCTCTTCCTTATTTTCTTTTACAATTGTACTATACATGCTTTCATTTAACTATATTTTTATACTGCCCGTAGGGTGATGAGTATACTGAGAATTCAATACACAAGAGTTCTATGGAAGATGATTAATGCATGACTGTAATAAAGAGCTTGTCTATTTTTTAACTTACAGAGTACTTTTGGTAACAATGTGATTTTAACTGAATCGTTGGTGTCTGTCGGAACATCTGTCAATCAAGGTTTTTCCTTTATGTAACAATGTGGAATGACGTCAATGTCAAATTTGACGTGAAGTAGATTTATTAAAAGGAAAGTGGTTTCTCACTTTAAGCATGGCATCAATTACAGTTTGATTCTGTAATAACCTGGATATGTTTTTAACATTATTAGCAGTTTTTTGAGGAACAAATTTTTGATGTTTTGAAGGTGCAGTAAGTAAATTTAAATATTTCTTAGGATGAGCAGGTTTTTTTTTAGAAAGTTAAAAAAGTAATACAATTGGAAGTTTTCAATTCCTCTTACCGTTTACCGATGATTTACCATTATGCACTGCCCATGAGTAATCAGTCATATAAGCTATACTGTTCTTCATGTCTATTCATGTACTGTTACAACTGATAATAAGCCTAAGCAGAATGTTTAGCTACACTGCTATATTACTGGATTAAAAGGAATTTGTCCATATTAATAGCATCTGTTAAGTAATTATTTATTGGTCTAAACAAATAAAAACGGGCACACACAAAATAGATTTTTATTTATGAACTAGACCGAGCGACAACATAAGACTGATGTGTGAATGAAATTGTCTATAATCTATTGTTTACTCTTTAGTGTGATTATTTTTAAACCACGATTTCTTTTTTATACATAGTGGCTGATACAGTACTCATTTTCAATTGATACACGGTGATTTAATAAGGATAAATGATGCCATCAGAGTTATTTCTGATAGTCCTTACCACACAGAAGTAATATCTTGTGGCGTGCTTTTCAATTGAACTAATCACAGTTTCTAACATACAGCACGATTAATATGCCTTCAACGTTATATGTTGTATTGGGTGAGGTCAGATTTTTCTGCAATTTCTTAAAAGTATTAATTATAGTCTTGGTTCACAAATATGGCTGCCGCGTGGTTTATTTATTTTCTAATATTGCTTATTGAGCTTTTTTTAAATAGGTTGCACAATTTATACTGCTTAAGGATATAATTAAGGTTGGCACAGTCCAAATTTATTTGTAGATGTTCTGCAACATTAAATGCATTATTTTCAGTCATAAAATATCTTATTAATGTCGCATTACTTTCTTAAGTGTTGATATTATTACAGTTGATGCTCAATTAGCTGAATTGGTGATAACTGTGCAACACACAATTTGAAGCACAGATGAATGTTGCCGTGATAGAGATAAAGAAATCAAATTCCTTCTTATATAAAATAAAGATTGTTTAACAATTAGAGTTGATATTGTTTTTGAATAATAATTTTTCACCTCTATTTCTCTGTAGAACCATTAATTAACAAATCGGAAGCTGATCCAGTTGGCTGTATAGCAGTAAAGATAGCGAAGATCGGTATATGGAAAAAACCCTTTATTAGAATTTGCCCAACTCTGGCCGAGTTTCACTCTTTGGTCGAGAGCTGCCTCAGGGGCAATAAATGTGAGCAGGACTTATTGCATGCCTGCAGGGCTGAGGCCACAAAATTTGTGCATCCACTATTGTGTACAATCTTTGGTTCCTGGTCAAGCATAAATCTCTACTTTGAACCATGTAGTTATGCCATGTGGCACCAGGTGTGAAGATCGCTTCATTCAATTTGTATCCTCAAACACTGATAGGATATATGAGACTGCGGTGTGTATCATTGAAGGTTCAGCCACAAAAAAATTAATTAAGGAATTTACACAGTCTGAGTAAAGAAATCTGTCCATATATATTTTTAAATTTCCAAAAAAGGTATTACCTTCATATCAATTATATAATCTACCAAACAATATTAATAGAACAACTTCTTCCCCATGTTTTCTTCTTTCTTTCTTCTATTCGGAAGAGGCTCGAAGTCTACGCCATCTCGACGTCGGCAGGCCCCTAGTCCGATACCTGGAAAGGTCGGAGTCCGTACGAAAGACGGATCATCTATTCATCCTTCACAGCGGGAAGAAACAAGGGGAAGCGGCCTCGCGAGCAACCATAGCCCGCTGGATCAAAGAAGTCATCAAGGTGGCCTACGTAGAAGCAGGCAAGCTACCGCCTTTACAAGTCAAGGCCCATTTTACTAGAGCCCAGGCAGTGTCCTGGGCGGAAACCAAGATGCTGTCACCCGCCGCGACATGGTCTTCCATCCACACCTTCTCCAGGTTTTACTACCTGGATGTGCAGGCTCGGGAGGACACAGCATTTGCAAAGGCAGTACTAAGTGGGTCACGGGCATCCTCCCACCCGGTTTGGGAGTAGCTTTTATACATCCCATTGGTCCTGAGTCCATCTGCTACACTCTAGGAAATGGAGAAATTACTTACCTGATAATTTCATTTTCCTTAGTGTAGACAGATGGATTCAGCATCGCAGCCACAGCTGCCGTTACTCATGGAATTCTCGGGTAACATCCACGGGAGCGATTGAGTCACGGGTAAGCCATGCCTTCCTGCAGCTAAGACACCCATCCTACAGGGTGTTGATGTTTCTCAGTTGAGGGCACTGGCAGTCTGCAGCTATAACCAATTCAACTGGTTCAAATAATTAAGTTAACCAAGTTATAAAGTTAATCAAGTTATTCAATTTATTCAGTCATACATATATCTACAATGCTTTTCAAGGAGAATGCTGAAGAGCTGCACTTCCTGCGGGGGTATATGTGCTAGGGGCTGACGTCAGATTGAGGTCTGGTCGTTCTCCGGCTGCTGTCAGGAGTGCACTGTGCTCATTGGTCCTGAGTCCATCTGTCTACACTAAGGAAAATACAATTATCAGGTAAGTAATTTCTCCAATTTGTGTCAAAGCAATGTGTGTGCTGTTTAAAAACCAGATGATGAATAAATTATATAGTAAAATACTTTTTAATGATAGATTAGAATAAAACTTAGTGTTTGGGTAATTGCCAGGTTCTTGTGGCCTGGTTTGGCCTCTGTTAGAAACAGGATGCTGGGCTTGATGGACCCTTGGTCTGACCCAGTATGGCATGTTCTTATGTTCTTACTTTCCTAATTGAATTATTAGTCTATATTATGAATTTTTATATTGCATGCATATGATTGTTCTTTATCATTTTTGTTTATTTATGCTTATAATTGTTCTTCTTTTGATATATTCCATCTTCACTAATCAATGAGTCTTCCATGTTCTATTTTAATACATTTTGGGGCGGATTTTAAAACCCCTGCGCGCCGGCGCGCCTATTTTGCATAGGCCGCCGGCGCGCGCAGAGCCCCGGGACTCGCGTAAGTCCTGGGGCTTCCTGTCGGGGGCGTGTCGGGATGACGCAGCATTTAGGGGGGCGGGGGGCGGCGTTTCGGGGGCGGCGACGTGGGCGTGGTTTCGGCCCGGGGGCGTTCTGGGGGCTTGGCCGCGGCCTCCGGAACAGCCCCCGGGACCGGACCACAGAGCGGGGCAGCCGCCGACGGCTTTCAGCAGGCGTAACTTTGCCGACAAAGGTAAGGGGGGGGGTTAGATAGGGCCGGGGGGGTGGGTTAGGTAGGGGAAGGGAGGGAAAGGTGGGGGGAGGGCGAAGTAAAGTTCCCTCCGAGGCCGCTCCGAAATCGGAGCGGCCTCGGAGGGAACAGGCAGCGCAGCTGGGCTCGGCGCGTGCAGGTTGCACAAATGTGCACCCCCTTGCACGCGCCGACCCTGGATTTTATAAGATACGCGCGCCTGGTGCGCGAACAAAAGTATGCGCTCACGTATTTTTTAAAAATCTGCCCCTTTTTGTTAAGTTTTACTTTTGAACAACTAATAAATAAAGATTTGTTTTAAATGTGAGTGATATTTAAATTAGTTTGTATAGGGTTTATTAAACATAAAGGGGCGGATTTTCAGACTCCGCGAATAGGCCTACTTTTGTTTGCGCTCCAGGCGCAAACAAAAGTACGCTGGATTTTAGTAGATACGCGCGGAGCCGCTCGTATCTGCTAAAAACCTGGATCGGCGCGCACAAGGCTATCGATTTTGTATAGCCGGCGCGCGCCGAGCCGCGCAGCCTACCCCCGTTCCCTCCAAGGCCGCTCCGAAATCGGAGCGGCCTTGGAGGGAATCCTCTAACGCCCTCCCCTCACCTTCCCCTCCCTTCCTCTACCTAACCCACCCGCCCGGCCCTGTCTACACCCCCCCCCCTTACCTTTCTCCGGGGATTTACGCCTCCCGGAGGGAGAAGTAAATCCCCGCGCGCGAGCGGGCCTCCTGCGCGCCGGGCCGCAACCTGGGGGCGGGTACGGAGGGCGCGGCCACGCCCCCGGACCGCCCCGGGTCGTAGCCACGCCCCGTACCCACCCCAAAACGCTGCCGACACGCCCCCGAAACGCCGCAACGACCGGGCCCGCCCCCGACACGCCCCCCTCGGAGAACCCCGGGACTTACGCGAGTCCCGGGGCTCTGCGCGCGCCGGTAGGCCTATGTAAAATAGGCTCACCGGCGCGCAGGGCCCTGCTCGCCTAAATCCGCCCAGTTTTGGGCGGATTTAGGCGAGCAGGGCTCTGAAAATCCGCCCCAAAGAATATATATGATTGTGTATGTAATTTGAATTATGATCTATATATTATATTATTTTTTGTAGCCCCTGATGCAACCCATATTGTAGGCGAAACTCTGCCAGTCGGGTGATCTGGATTATTTATGCTTGAATGTTCAAACTTTGATCTCCTTAATAAATATACCTCTACAACTAAGATGTCTGATATGTTGGTACCTTGGAGTGAAATCTCACTTTAAATTATACAGAACTATCCCCTAGATTCATCAAAATGCTATAATATCACATGCAGTAAGAGAAAGGGGGGTGTTTAGGGTAATTTTTAGATTTACTGAAATGTGTGATAACATAGTGCATCGCATAGGTAGTATTGTGGGGTGTGGTAAAGTTTTCACAGCTCACAAAGTGGAGGGAGAGAGAGATAGAGACAGTTAATAAGGCCCTCATAGTAGACAACTATTTATATCTCTGTAGGAGGGCCAGCTAATAGCGCGAGGTGAGATGCTGGTTTAAGGTTTAGGGGTCAGTCTTACATACAGAGTGAGACGTACAAACTGCACAGTACACCTCGGTGAAGATTTGAAGTCATTTGGAGTGAGGAAAGTCTCACAAAGATGAGATTTCTACTATGTTATCTTGGCCTAACTTGATGTGAAGCTAGGCCAACTTCAAATCTTCACCGAGGTATACTGTGCAGTTTGTACATCTCCCTCTGCATGTAAAATTGGGCCCTAAACCACCACCACCACCTCACCTCAAGCTATTAGCTGGCCCTCCTATAGTCATATAAATAGTTGAATACTGTGAAGGCCTCCCCAGAGGCTCTCTCCCCCCCCCCCCCACTCCCTCTACTCCAGAAAATGGTCGAAATGCAATTTATTGCAAATTGCGTTACGGCTGTTTCGGGCATATCACACAGCTAAGCACCAGGAAAAAAGTTGTAGTTATTTCTGGTATTAAAACCATATAGATAGCATGATGTTTACTATGGCATGGTGCGATATTGACTCTCATTTTAATTAATATCACCCAAACCACTCCCTAATCCCACCCCTTCCAAAAAATTTGCATTCACGCCATGCAATAGTACTATTATTGTATGTGTTATGATCGTAACACATGCATTAACGTGTTATCGCGTGCATTAACGCCATAACACATTTTGATGAATGACCCTATATGACTGGAAAAGTCCTACATTGGAGAATTCTGAATGAGAGAGGAATTTGTGAGAAAAATGTTCTGAAAAACAGTACTAGGAAGCAAACAGAGTCTCACCATGACTAAAAAGTGGAGTCAGACCTTTGGGTACTCAGTTCTTGGACAGCAGAAATAAAAAGTCAGGCAGGATGAAAGGGTGTGCACACATTCTCTTTCCATGTTCCTGCCTGGGTTTTGGCCTTTTGGCTGAGACAAGGTAACCCATTCAGGGTCAGACAACAGAGAAAAAAAGAGAGCCAGGCAGGATGGAAGGGTGTGCACTCTTCCCATGGTCCTGCATGGGTCTTGGCCTTTTGGCTGAGAGAAGGTAAACCATTTAGGCTGGGTAACAATGAATGATTGGCCATGAGCTTAACAGAGCTAAAATCACTGAAAGCTGAGATTGTGGAGGGCCTGAATCACCAAATGTTAAACAAGCCATGTGCCTAGTGGAGCTGTAAACCCAAGCCAAGGAGAGCCCTCCTACCAAGGGAGAGGAACTGAAGGACAGCAGCAGAGCTGGAGGTGGAGTAGTCCCCCAAGAAGGTGGGGATCCCAGCAGCAGATCGAGCAGTCCTCCAAGAGGGTGTGAACCCAAGTGGCAGACTGAGCAGTCCCCCATGAGAGGGCAGACTCCAGTAGCATTCCAGGAGATGGAGACAGGTCCCCTGGAGGCTATGGACTCCAGCAATAGACTGAGAGGTAGAGTCAGGTCCCCAGCATGGACCCCAGAACTATCACAGACCTTTCAGCGGAAGTGGCACTGAGGAGAGGACAGCAGTTTAGATACAATGGACCCCCCAGCCCAACACTTCCCACCAGCCCAGTTGCATCTTTTCACATGGGTGAGACTTGGGAAAAAAGGGGAGGATAATAGTAACACTTGATTAAGCGGGAGCTCAAGAAGTCCCTTCTGTTCTATATGGTAGTATATTGTGGGGACCAACAACCCGAAATTGCCAAATATTATATGTTCTTGCTACTTTGTAGAAATGTTTGTTTGTTTGTTTATTTATTTGGCACTTTTATATACTGATATTCATGTAACAAGTTACAAATCACCTCGGTTTACATTCTAACAAAAACCTTTGCACAAGGATGCATTACATTGAACAGGGAGATCAAGACTTGGAACTAACAAAATGGGGATAACAATTAGATAACTGGGTTAGAGTATTACAGCTGAAGAACATTGATGGTATGTCAGTCAGTATGTAATGAATGGGGGGAAATTGTAAAAAGGCAATTTAACAACAAATGAAAAAAATGTGTAACGCCCCCTTGACTGCTTACCTCAAGGGGCATTCCTGGGTCTGTATATAGTTGTATAGCCTGAGACTACTAACCACAAGTAGATAAGTGTGCTGTTTGACATCCTATTAGTGATGTATATAGTCATGAGGAAATATATATACCTGTATAGTCTAATAAACCTGTATATATTTGTACATACTGCCAGCCTTATTCTCAGTCCCATTTGTTTTCCTGGAGTGAAGGGAGGGAAATCCCAACCATTAACACCTTCTTCCGCAGGTGGAGGCACCAGGCACCAATAACGTGAGGACGGACGGAATCTACCCGAGGGTGGGTCCCACCAGGTTAGTCCCAGACCCAGGAACGCCCCTTGAGGTAAGCAGTCAAGGGGGCATTACACATTTTTTTCATTTGTTGTTAAATTGCCTTTTTCCAATTTTCCCCCATTCATTACATACTGTGCTGATTCCAGCTTTTCCACCGGTTGAAATGAAATTGTAATGTTCCCCAAACACAGCTGATGCTTGAGTAAATGATTTTCCTTTGCAGGATTCTTCAATGTAGTGAGGTAAACTCCAAATACAGCCCAAGCTTTAGGGATAGTTTATCCTTGCAGGAAGCTCAATGTCAGGGAGTAAAGTCCTTCTCTTTACTTTAATGTTCCAGATCAAGGCAGGACATATCTAATAACTTTCACCTGTCCAGTACCGATAAAGTCTCTGGCTTCTGCCACAGGGCTTAACTCTCTTTCTAGCAGAGACCTGAAATGTCTTTTCAAGCACTGCTTCAAGTGCCTTGGGTTTGGTTTGAGGAAACCAAGCCCCAATGTCACCACCCACCAAAACTTGTAGAGGGAAACTTATTCCGTTGCCTTGCCCAACTACAGCTACTGCCACCCATGGCAGTTTCATCTACCAGACTCTAATCTGTTTGGCTTTAGCAGTCCTGCTCTCCTTGAGGGGGGGTCTCCCAAATCCATTGGCTCTGGGTCTGGCTCAGAATCCTACAACACCTCCACCTCCTTCTCCTCTATGTCTCCCTCTGCCTCTAGTAGGGCTCCTTCCTTTTCCTGTCTAGCCCATTCTTCAGGCCACCTCCCCCTCTCCTCTCAGTACACCTGGCTGTCCCCTCCTCCTTGATGATGTGATGTCTGTGAAGTCACTTCTCCTTTGCTCTCCAAACCTTCCCTTCCCCCAGGTCTTCTAGGTCAGTGGTCCCCAACCCTGTCCTGGGGGCCCACGAGCCTGTCGGGATTTCAGGATATCCACAATGAATATGCATGAGAGAAAGTTTGTATGCACTGCCTCCATAACATGTACATTTTCTCTCATGCATATTCATTGTGGATATTCTGAAAACCCAAGTGGCTGGTGGGCCCCCAGGACAGGGTTGGGGACCACTGTTCTAGGTGAGGAAGGTTTTCTCCTAGCCAATGATTCCTTGGCTCTGAAGGGTCCACCCAGGTTTTCCTTCTTGCCCAAATTCTCCTACTGGTTTCTTGACCCAATCCCTCCCAGGGTACATGGTAACCATCACAATACTTAAGGATAGGTTCTGGTTTATCAAAATGATTTTCTCAACATTTGCAGAACTCGGTCTGATTCTTTGATCAGTGATTAGGTCTTCTGCCTTTCACTTCTACTCATCCTGTCATCTGACCTCCTTCCAATCCCCATGTTTTGAAGTTCAAACAGACTGAGATTATATAATCAACTTTAAAACCAAGAAAATGAAGGCATAAAAAAAATTACATTAATAAAAATGTTCTTTTCCACAGAGCTGGAATAGCTTTGATTGTTTTACTCTTATGAAATGAATTACATACTGCATTTTGTGACTTTCAGTAAATTTTATTTGTATTTTAAGGTAGCAGAGAATAGCTCCAGCTCTAAGCTCCAGAGCACTGCTCCTTTCTGTTTCCTGCTCTGCTCTGTTCCAGTTATGGAGCATAGCTATAAAAAAAAATAAACTGACCATCTCCAGTCTTGGAACTGGCTCTGAGCTCTGGCTCTAGAGCCCCGTCATTCCTAATCCAATGTCTCTGATTTTTTCAAGTTTAATATTAAACCAGAAAAATATAAATCAAATGTCTCCAGGGCTATAGGGAAAGTATTCCCATCTGATAAAACTAGTAAAAGGCAGCGAGTTCAGCACGCGCCAAGGGACACCCGAGGCAGCTGGAGGTGGCGTTCCTCCACGTTTTCATCCAGGGGGCCTACCCCAATGCCAGATGATCCCGCCCACGGTTCAGGGCTGGAGGTAAGAGCGACTGGTCGTAGTCCATCTCGCGGCCAGTCAAATCGCAACAAAAATTCACCATGAAAGTCTCAGATGACATGACATTTTTATCTCTGACTCTATGTTAGAACTTAGAATCATGTGCAATCTTAGTTTAATTAGCCAACAGTTTACCCGCTTTATTACCATATATAAACAATTTATGCATAAAATAATGTATTGAAATTACAAGCCTTTTGGTACAGATTTTTCAATAAACATTGTGTTTGATTAAATTGTTCAAGTGTCACTGTCTGCATCATTTCCTTCCTATATTTCCTAAGTATATTCTGCAATTCTATGATTTCTTTATCTTTTCTTTCCTTTTTGCTATTATATAACTGATCATTTCTCCTTTAACAGATCCCAAAAAGTACAAGTATCTCCATATGCTGTATATTCTTCTTTTCATTTAGTTTCCATTGATTAATCAGAAAATCCTTAAATTAAAGACATCCCATGCAAGCCAGAATGGCATCTTCCAGTAACTTGTCTGAATTCTACTTTCTTGTGATCCCATTACACAAATAAAAGAATAATTATTCGCTATAACAAGATCTTCAATCACAGTTTATGTGAGCTCAAGAAATACATTCTAGACACAAGCAGATAGTCAATATGCAATTGTATATCAAGTGCTCTAGCCTTGTGAGTGAAGACCCTAGTTGTAGGAATCAAAGTTCTCCATAGGGTCAATAATCCTAGATTCTTACACAGAAAGTTCATTCCCTTGCAATCCCTTAGCAATACTACTAGGGTTTCTGTCCAATTTCAGATCCACTGTGCAATTTATATCTGCTGTCAGAGTGACGGAGTTAAGGGATATCACCCGTGAGGCTACAGTCATGAAAAAAAGAATGGTTATATTGGTTAGGGGCATACAGCAAAACTAGCACCACTTTTTTAACAAACAATTCCCTAGGCTCAATTATATATCTCCCCTCCTTATCTACATTAGATTTTCCAGTTCACGGGCTACTTTCTTATGCATTAAAATAAAAATACCTCCACTTATTTTTTATACCACTAGCAAAAGTTTAATATGTTTACCATCTAACTTACATATGCACGAGCAGCACCCTCCATGTTAACCTTAGATTGCACACAAGCCAATTGCAGAATGGTTCTATCAACAAGTTTCTTCCATACTCCAAAACCATTCACTCCCCACATTCCCACCCCTCCCCCTACAACCCAAAAACTATTAAAAAAAAACCAAAACAAAAAAACAGAACACCATCCACTAAACATATAGAGATCCATTTTAGCCGCTGTGCGGCTCATCTAAGTAGCAGGATATATTTAGTGAATATACCCAGCTGTCTTAAAGTTAGTTGGCTATGTCTAACTGCTAACTTTAGGGCAGGCCTATGTCTGCCCCCAATTATGCAGCTAAATTCTAGCCGCATAACAAGTTAAACTGCTAGAATTTATCCTCAAATGGCTCTCAATATAGCTGGGTAACCATCTAAATGGCTTTTGAATATCTGTCATTGTACCCCAACCAACTACTTATTTGATGCATCCAGGTGCCCTGTGAGATATTTCTCTGGTTAAAAAAAAAAAATCCCAAATAGAAAAAAATATTACCATTTAGAAATCTGCATTATCAATCTGCTGCTGACTCCAAATATCAGAACTCTAGTCAAATGTTATATATTCCATTTTTACATTTGTAAGCCTCCATACAAGACTGATTGGAAGCATCCTCATACCCGGGTCGATTTTCAAAGGCCTATGCACGTGGCCGGGCCTTGCGTGCGTATTGCACATTTTATATGGGGCTTGGCCATGTGCATAAGTGCTGGCCGAGGGACAAGGGGCGGCGCAGGGGGGCAGGCTGGGATAGCGCCATTCGCCACTGTCCCGGGGAAGCACGCTCTGGAGATTACTTCTGCTCCAGTAATCAAACAAAAAAAGTAGGTAGGAAGGGGTTAGGGGTTCAGAGAAGAGAGGGGAACGGATAGGAAGGTTAGGGTTAGAGATAGGAAAGTTCCCAGTCCGCTCCTTAATTGGAGCAGATTGGGAGGGAATTAGGAGAAGCCCAATCGCATCTCCGCATGTAGTTTATAAAATACCCCCACCCCCTGCAAGCGTGAGTCACAGGTCGCCCGCACATGCGCGCACGGATTTTAAAATCTGCCGCACTTGTGCATCTACTCAATCTCTAACTGCTTCAATAAGTCCTTGCTCGCCACAATGTTTCACAATAGTGTTCCATAAAGATTGGGCTGCATTAACTTTTTCTACCACGCGGGTTTGCCCATTATACGAAACTCTCAATTTTTGCTGGATATATCAAGCATTTACCCAGATATGAGCATACCTGAATAAACTCTCTTCATTCCTGGCCACTCCACTAGAAAAGTCTTGGAAAATCAAAACTCCATGATGCTGCAAATCCTGTTTTTTTCTGGTAGGTTTGAAGGATCAGATTTTTATGAGCCTAATTCAGCAATTTAAGGATAACCGTTCTAGGCTGCAATTGCCTCACATTTTTTATTCCAAATCTGTGCATTCTTTCATAGGCCACTTCATAGTGTAAATCCACCAGGCCCAGTTCTTGTATTAACCATTCAAGTGACAATCAGCAGCTGGCTCTGATATTCCCACAAATCATAAATTATTTTTCCTACATTTATTTTCTGTCCTCAATTTTGCATTCTTTTTCGCTAGCAGCCTTCTCTAGTCTTAATTTTCTCCTTCAATATCTTAACTTCATCTTCTGTACCAGAAATTCGTGTCTTAACTCCATCCATGCATTTAGCAAATTCTGCAGTAGAATTATAACTGTCAATTTAATCCGAGATGTTTTCAAACCTGCTTTCCAACACAGGTTCCAAGGCCTGTAATTAACACATTGTCACTAGGCCCTTCTTCTTTTGATTCTCTCCTGTTGGCCATTTTAAACTCAGGTGGCACCCAGAGCTCCTCAGCTACACATCCTTCCAAGCTCACCACATCACATGACACCCCCCCCCCCCCCAAACCTGTGTTTTAAAGGAGTTTCTGCTTTCATTTTTAAAAGTTTTTGGAGGGGAGTTTTATTCGTGTTGTGTTTTTTCCCCTTTTTCTCTGCACGCTGTCTCCTAATAGTGCACACAAACATTTCAGTGCATATTACTGGCAAAGACTGAGCACTAAAAGCTGGCAACCAGCCTTGGCCCCCAAACTTAAAAAAAAACAAACCTTCCTGAGGCTGACTGGCCAATGCCATTTTGTAGTAGGACTTTGGTGGGGGTAGGAGCAACTGGGGATTATTCATGTACCATTTGGAGCCTGGAGCTCAGGTAAGATAAAGAGGATGAAGGGCAAGCAGGGAAGGGGCTGGTTAATTTTGAAAAGCTTGGAAGATGAGTTTAATTGGAATACAGGCATTAGAGGTGGGGGCTGGCTGGTTTTTTTTCCATTGAAACAAAAGAAACAGGTGTGAGAAGTGGATTTCTTGAGTTACTGACTTGAACTTTAAGGGCCTTGAAGCTTTGCTTCCCTCATCCCCTAGTCAGGTCAAACTGCCGGTTTTGCATTGGTTTTGTGGAACCCGGAGTGAGCCTCTCAGACACTGAGAACTGTAGTACAAAAATTGAAAGGCTTTTCCCGCATGTCCATAAAACCAGAGTAACAAATTTCTATGATGTCCCATAGTTACCCTGGTAACCATTATGGCAAAGTAAATGCAAAAATAGAAAGTACAAATTCAGAAATAAAATATTAAAACCAATATAGTTATAGTGCCTTGTAAAAGACTTCATACCTTTGCACATTTTTCACATTCTGCTGTCTAAAAAATATAAATCAAAATGCATTAAAGTAGGATTTTCACCGATCTGCCCAACATAACTGTACACATTCATCATGAAAGAATAATTATAGAAATATTCCAAAAATAAATACCATAAGAATAGAGAATCAAAAAGTCTTGATTGCATTAAGGCCTCACATTCTTTGTCATAGGAAACCCAAATTGGCTATGGTTTAAAAAACTGTCCATGATAAGTTAAGTAGAGCTCACCTGTCATGGTAGCTAATCTGATCTGAATACTCCTGTATGAAGAATCGCTGCTGTTTCTGTTGTATGAAGTAAATTTGAAGCAAAGATCAAAACCTGTTGAACAAGGAGATGCTGAAAGAATTCTGGATCAATGTTATTCACCTGTACAGACTGGGGGAAGACTAAAAGAAAATGTCAACGTGTTTGAATATCTCTTGAGGCAGTATCAGGTCCATCATTGTAAACAGGAAATAGTTTGGCACCACCAAGACACTACCACGATCAGGCTGTCCCTGCAAAGTCCATAGCTGTGGGTTAAGGAAACTGCTACGGAAGGTCAGTGTGAGGCCTAAGATTACTTTAAAAGACCTACAGAGGTCTCCGATTGAGACTGGGGGAAAATGTTGACTGTTCAACAATTTCAAGATCACTCATCCTGTATGGGAGGGTGGCAAGAAGAAAGCCACTGCTGAAGAAAAGCCATATGATGTGCCACATAGCATTTACAAAGAAACATTTAGGGGATGCTGTACGCATGTGGGAGGTGGTTTTATTGTCCGAGACCAAAGAAGAACTTTTTTGGTCTCAGTGTTAAGCGATATGTCATCCTTCTAGTAAAGCTTGGTAGTGGCAGCATTATGTTGTGCCAAAGCTTGTGAAGATTGAGGGAAAGATGGATGGTGCAAAGTATGGATAGATTCTAAAGGAAAACCTGTTCCAGTCTGCCATAGACATGGGACTGGTGAGAAGTTTCAACTTTCAGTAGAACAATGATCCTAAGCAAAAAGCAAAAACCAAAACATGGAGTGGATCAGCAAGAAGAAAGTGAATATCCTCAGATGGTCCAGACCAGAATCCAGTAGCAAATCTATGGCAAAACTTGAAGACTGCAGTCCACAGCTGATCCCTGACCAGCCTGAAAGAGCTTGAGCTATTCTCTCAAAAAGAATAGGCAAACACTGCACCAGTCCCCTGTGCAAAGGTGGTAGACACCCTAAACAACTCATGGATCTCTTTGCTTCCTCCAATTACTGAGTCAATGTTGTAAAGGCATGCAATCAAGACTTGTTTTTTTATTCTTAATTACTTTTTGAATATTTTGATAACTGTTCTTTCATGAATAAAGTGTAGCATATGTTGGATAGATTAATGTACCCAACTCCTACTTTAATACATTTCGGGTCTTCCTTTTGCTTCCAGTCGCTGTGAGTACCTTCCTCTGGATCCTTGTGGTGATTCTACGTGGGAATGCTCTGTGGACCATTGCCGTGAGGAGTCACTTCCGGGTTTTCCCCCTGCTCCGCAGGACCTGTATCGTGTCACCATCAGAGAAACCCTCACCAGTGTACCCCTCTCTGCGGACCATTGCCACAAGGACTCATTCCCAGGTTCCTCCCTGCTCTGTGGACCTGTGCTGTGATGCCATTAGAGGAACCCTCGCTGGTGTACCCCGCTCTACAGGCTACTACTGTGTTCTCCCATAGAGGAGCGGCCTTGGAGGGAACGGGGAAAGCCATCGGGGCTCCCCTAAGGCTCGGTGTGTGCAAGGTGCACAAGTGTGCACCCCCTTGTGCGCACCAACCCCGGATTTTATAACAGCAGAAAAAGACAAAATGATTCATCCAGTCTGCCCAGCAAACGTATGGTAATATCTGCTGTACCCTACAAGTCACCCCCATACTTATCAGATTTTCAAGACCATCAAAGTCAGGGCCAATGATGGCTGCTATTTGAGTCCAATTCCCTGTCACCACTTGCTGTTTAAGCAGAGAGTAATGTTGGACTTGCATCAAAAGTTTCAAGCTTATTGATTAAGGATAGTAACAGCCACATTAGCAAGTTACCCCATGCTCGTTTTCCCAGACCGTAAAATTCAATGTGCTTATTGGTTGCTGTCTGAATCCAATTTCCCTTTTTCTCTTTTCTTCCTGCCATTGAAGCAGAGAGCAATGATAGAGTTGCATCAACCATATGAAGGCTTATTGGTTAAGGGTAATAACTGCCATACCAGCAAATTACGCCCATGAACTCTTTTCTTCATTTCCATGCTCTAGCCTTTAGGGATCCACAGCGTTTAACTCATGCTCCTTTTAATTCTTTCACTGGTATTGTCTTCACCACCTCTTCTGTAAGGGTATTCCAGGCATCCACCATCCTCTCTGAGAAGAAATATTTCCTGATGTTGGTGCTGTGTTGTCCTCCCTGGAGTTTAATTTCATGACCCCTAGTTCTACTTATTTCTTTCCAACAGAAAAGATTTGTTGTTAATTGTGCATCATTAAAACATTTCAGGTATCTGACGGTCTATATCATATCTCCTCTGCACCTCCTCTCCTCCAGGGTATACATATTTAGGTCCTTCAACCTTTCCTCATAGAGCATTTGATGGAGACCCCCACCATTTTGGTGATCCTTCTCTGGACCACCTCCAGCCTTTCTCTGTCCTTTTTGAGATACAGCCTCCAGAACTGAACACAGTTATTCTTCTCTCTATACAGTCCAGCATTCTTCTAGGTTTAGTTAATCACCTTGGCACATTGCTTTGCTGTCTTCAGATTGATAGCCACCCTCATCCCAAGGTCCCTCTCTTGCTTTGAACATAACATCCCTTCACCTCCATCGCATACAGCTCTTTTGAATTACCACACCCCAGATGCATGACACTGCATTTTGTGACATTGAATCTCAGCTACCATATCTTTGACCACTGTTCAAGCTTCCTTAAATCACATCTCAGTCTCTCTACTCCTTCCCACGTGTCCACTCTATTGCAGATCTTAGTATCAACTGCAAATAGACAAACTTTACCTTCTATCCCTTTCACAATTTTGCTCCCAAAGATATTGAACAGAAGCGGTCCAAACACCAGTCCTTGTAGCACTCTGCTTAACACCATTCTCTCTTCAGAGAAGGTTCCATTTACCATCACACTATGTCACAACCAGTTTGTAATCCATGCCGCCCCTTGCCGCTCACTCCCAATCTTCTCATTTTATTCACAAGCCTATGCAGGACCGTATCAAAAGCTTTGCTGAAATCCAAGTGGATCACACCGTGCACTCTTCCACAATCCAATGCTTTAGTCACCCAATCAAAAAAATCAATTAGCGTTATCTGACAAGACCTTTCCATATGGAATCCATGTTGCCTTGAGTCCAGCAATCCTCCTGCCTGTAGATAGTTCACTATCCTTTCCTTCACCAGAGTCTCCATTAATTTTCCCACCACCGTGGTGAGGCTAACTAGCCGGCAGGTTCCAGCTTCCTCTCTGCCACCACTCTTATGGAATGGGACCACCACTGCTCTTCTCCAATCACTTGGCACCACTCTCGTTTCCAGGGATCTATTGAACAGGTCATGCAGTGGCCCCTCCAGCACATCTCTGAGCTCCCTCAGTATCCTGGGATGAACTTCATCTGGCCCCATTGCCTTGTCCTTTGTTTTCCTAGCTCTTCCCATACATTCTCTTCTGTAAACAGAGTTTCATCTACCCCATCTCCATCTATGGACTTGTCAATGAGCAATGGTCCTTCTCCAGGGTCTTCTTTAGTGAATACCAAACTGAAGTATTTGTTTAATATTTCTGCCATTTCTTCATCTCTCTCCACATATTGCTCCTTGTCACCTTTCAATTTCACTATACCATTTCGGGCCTCCCTTCTTTCTCTGATATATTAGAAAAATGTTTTGTCTCCTCTCTTTACCTCTTTGGCAATCCTTTCTTTCACTTAACTCTTTTCTTTCCTGATTTCTTTCTTCATCTCCCTCAGTTTTAACAGATCTTCTACCTTGTGTTCCTTTTTTTGGGATCCTTTATACTTCTTGCATACTGTTCTTTTTGCTGTAATTTTTTCAGCCACCTCCTTAGAGAACTAGATTGGTTTCTTTTTCCTCTTACTCTTCTTTACTTTCCTAACATACAGATTTGTTGCCTTTGTAATAGCTCCTTTTAACTTGGCCCACTGTTGTTCCACTTCACCTGTTTTCTCCCATTCTTCCAGTTCTTTCTCCAGTACATCCCCATTTTGACAAAGTTCATTTTTGTGAAATTCAAAACGGGTCTTTGTGTGACTTTTGTATCCTATTTGAATTATTGAACCATACCATCTGATCATCACTAGTGCTCAGGTGAGGCCCTTCCTGAATATCAGAGACATTATCCCCATTAGTGAGCACTAGATTGAAGATCGCACCCTCCCTTGTGGGTTCCATTACCATTTGTTTGAGCAAAGCACCTTGAAAGGCATCCACTATCTGTCTACTTTTTGAGATTCTGCAGAAGGGATGCTCCAGTCCACATGAGGCCAATTAAAATCTCCAACGAGCAACACTTCTCCCTTCTTTCCCACCTTTTGGATGTCCTTGATCAGGTCTCTTCCCAGTTCATCCGTTTGGGTTGGAGGCCTGAGGATCACACCATTAAAAATGGAAGCACCATCTTCTCTTTTTAGGATGGTCCATAAAGCTTCTTCTTTACCCCATGTCCCTTGCAATTCAGTTGCTTGGATGTGAATCATGGCATCTCTCAAGTATTAAAGGGTAAACAGACTGAGCAACATTAATTAATTCAGACATAGTAGTGTACCATGAGGAAGCCTAGAATCAGAAATTAATGAAATAAAATTGGAGGTGGGAAGAGGTGAAAAGAGCAAACCTGCATAAGGGACCACACAAACAGAGGAAGTCTCATGGTGGCACTATCTTTGCTCAGATCAAAAGAGACAAAATGGAAGATGGAAAAAAATTCAAACTTTAGGGGAAGAAATGAGGAAGAGGAAAAGAAAAAGGTGCAAGGAAGGAGGAAGAAGCAAATAAGTTGAGAAACTGTGAAAACTTGGGTCTCCTATGAGGAGCAGTCCCAAATGCAATGAATAGAGAATATGGTGATAACCAGAAGCCAAGCCTGTTCTGAGAGGCTGACAGAATGTGCCTCTCATAGATGTCACAATTTTGTTACTCATTTTAGCCAGGGGCAGAGTTCGAGGAATACAGGGAATTTTTATAGAGATGATGTCAAAAAGTAGGATGCTCTCACTATTCCAGGGGTAGACTTTTTTGTTACTTTTTTACTGTCACTTTCCATATTTCTCTTTAAATTATAAATGAAAGCATTTATAGAGAGGATACTGGCTTGGAAAAAGACAACTTTTTAGTTTTAATTTATTATTTTTTATTAACAAATCACCATTGACTTTTAAACTTACAAAATACAAATTAAAAAAAAGTCCACAAAACAGAGCAGTTAGAGAAGAGGTGAATGTTGGGGACGGGAGGTGTGATTGCTTGAAGGTGTGGGACAGTGAAGAGGTGGGTGAATGCTTCTGGAATGTGAAAGGGGTGAATATTGGAAGAGTTGAGGGGAATAAATACTAGGAGTAGGTGGGAAGAGAGTAGATTGCTGGGGCCAGCACAGAGAGAAGCTAAATGCTGAGGGTGAGGAGGGATGAATATTTCCCTGACTCACTGAAGTCAGGAATGAAAATTGGACTGTCTGGTTCCTTCTGCCTCCCCAATGTCCATGCTGCCATGTATAATGCAGCAGGTGTGAGGGGGTCTGGGGTTAGGGTGGGAGTAATGGAGGGATGGAGATAGAGCTAAGACAGAGCATGAAAGCCATATGAGCTTGGGATTGTGTTTGAAATAGTATGAGGAAAATGGATTTGAAATGATATAGCCAGGGATAGGGTTAGAAGGGGTTTGGAGGAAAGGCAGTAGCGGTGCAAGAAAGCCATAGGGGGAGAGTATGTGTTAAAGAAAGCCATAGCTGATTACTGGGAGGGTTGGGTGAAAAAACGAGAAATGGTCTCAGGGTGGGTGGTGGGGGCAAAGGTAGTGAGAGAGTGTCAGAGGTGGTGAAAGGGGGAAAAGATGAGTGATGGGGGAGAGTAACAGAAGTAGAGATGAAGGGGGGAAGGAGGATACTGGAGCCAGAAGTAATACTGGAGAGGGAGAGCCAGAGATGTGATGGGGTGGAGGGGTGAGGGAGAACCAGAGATGGTGATTAGGAGTAGGGAAGAGTTTGAGTGAGACACCCACAGAAAGGTGATGGGGCAGAGCTGAGTGCCAGAAGAGATAATGGCAGAATGTGCATCTCAGAAACCAGAGAGGTAGTGGAGGGGAAGAGGAGAGAGAAAAAGAGAGGGAGGAGGAGTCAAGAAGGATGAGAGAGGGAGGAGTTGGGGGCAGGGAGATATTGGTATTGGGAATAGAGAGGTTATCAGAAAATGGGTGCTGGGCAGAGAGTGGTAAAGTAGCACAAGGAGTGGGCTGGGAGGCATTGCGTTGGGGTCATCGAGCCCCATTATTGTTTTTATAGGGGATGTGGATGTTATGCTAGGGTTGGAGGGAAGGTCATAGGGAATTGAGACAGACTGATGTGAGCCTGTCTCACATCAGCCCAGCCCTGTACTAATTCTACAAGAGAACCCACCACAGTTCAATAATCAGATACCCATACACAGCTCCTCGTCAGAAAAAGATGCCTTCCATATACCCCATTTATTACTGAGGGAGAGAATTCAATCAACCAACCCATCTTAAAAAGCCAAAACCATTGTAAAGTAGGTTCTGTGATTGTATTTAAAGTGGGTAGGCCTTGGATTTAGATTAACTGATGCTGTCTTCAAAGATTCAGCTACAGTAGTCCATTGGTCAAACTCCTCAACACCATTCAATGTCCATTTATCTCTCAAGCACATTAAAGGTAAATCAGAGAAGGTAATTGTGTTGTAAAGCACTCGTGCATTTTGGTCTAAAATCCACACTAACCTGTAATTATATAATTGTGCAGAGGAAGCTATGACTGGAGGTTTTGGTTTTTTTTTTTTATTAGAAACAGTGGTGGTGTTTTCCATTCATGTAATTTTCCTGTCTTTTTAGCTATATACTCTGTTCAAATTAGTAAAGATATTTAATCCTATTTAATTTAATACACCCATTTTAAAGTCAAACTTGCCAGTTTTCCTTGCATTTGAAGTTTATCTAGGTTAAAGCTAAAACAGAACTAATTTTTCTATAGTATCACTAATATTTGGTATAGCTTTGAGAAGTGCCATGGATTAGCAACAAAACATTTGCAGATAAATCAGTTTGTCCCTATAGTCCCTCCTAATCCTACAAGTTTCCTCTTTTAATAGCATATAAATAAATAGGAGACAGGAGATTACAATGTGATACAATATAGCTTTAATTTGACTTTTTTTTTTTTTTATTAGCCATTGGAAACATTTTCCCATTGCTAGTAAATTGGAATCTCTAAGAATAAATTAAAAGATAGTAGGCTGGAGTGGTGGCTCAGAAGCAGTTATCCTGGGCTTCAATGCTGGAGTGTTGTGTTTGATTCTCAAGGGCAACTGCTAGGCCTCACGTTGGTTGGTAGTGTGGAGGGTTTCTTGGCTATTATTCAATAGCAGTTGCAAGGTCCAGATGTATACTAAATGGTTTTCCCCTGCTATGTCGATAGAAAGTCATGCTTATCCAGCCCCCCAAACACTCAGTGCCCACCTAGCCCAGAATGAGATTGCCAGCTTCTTGCAAATGAAGATTTATGTCACCTCAGCTCACTGGAGGCCATTTCTAATTGCACTGAAAGTGTCAAGGCAGAAGCAACTACCACACTCAAAAACAAACAAATCCCTTTCAGGCTGCCCCCCCACTGTATGAACAGGAGCCCATAGAAGACATATGATGCTCCTAGAGAAATACCTACAGTACCTGCTTATAATGTGATTTGAAGTGATGAAAGGTGGAACATAAACAAATACATTCATTGTTGGCTCTGCTCTATAGCCTAAGGCAGAATAGCAAACTCTAGTCTTCCAGTATTGCAAACAGATCTGGCTTTCAGCACTGAATGTTCATGAGATGTTTCTTTACAAGAAACAGGTTTGATTTGCATGATTTGTCCATCCTGAAAAGCAGCCCTAGTTGCAGCAATCAAGGTTATCTCCCACTCACCCCACCCCCACCATTCCTTCATTAAAATCTCTAGGAATCACTAAAGAAGAAAAAAAAAAGTAACATTTGATGTGGTATTCTGGTAATGAACATAAGAACATAAGAATTTGCCATGCTGGGTCAGACCAAGGGTCCATCAAGCCCAGCATCCTGTTTCCAACAGAGGCCAAACCAGGCCACAAGAACCTGGCAAGTACCCAAACACTAAGAAAATCCCATGCTACTGATGCAATTAATAGCAGTGGCTATTCCCAAAGTAAACTTGATTAATAGCCGTTAATGGACTTCTCCTCCAAGAACTTATCCAAACCTTTTTTGAACCCAGCTACACTAACTGCACTAACCACATCCCCTGGCAACAAATTCCAGAGCTTTATTGTGCGTTGAGTGAAAAAGAATTTTCTCCGATTAGTCTTAAATGTGTTACTTGTTAACTTCATGGAATGCCCCCTAGTCCTTCTATTATTCGAAAGTGTAAATAACCGATTCACATTTACTCATTCAAGACCTCTCATGATCTTAAAGACCTCTATCATACCCCCCGCAGCCGTCTCTTCTCCAAGCTGAACAGCCCTAACCTCTTCAGCCTTTCCTCATAGGGGAGCTGTTCCATCCCCTTTTTCATTTTGGTTGCCCTTCTCTGTACCTTCTCCCTCACAACTATATCTTTTTTGTGATGCGGCGACCAGAACTGTACACAGCATTCAAGGTGTGGTCTCACCATGGAGAGATATAGAGGCATTATGACATTTTCCATTTTCTTAACCATTCCTTTTCTAATAATTCCTAACATTCTGTTTGCTTTTTTGACTGCTGTAGCACACTGAGCCGACGATTTTAAAGTATTATCCACTATGATGCCTAGATCTTTTTCCTGGGTGGTAGCTCCTAATATGGAACCTAACCAAGAAACTACAGCAAGGGTTATTTTTCCCTATATGCAACACCTTGCACTTGTCTACATTAAATTTCTTCTGCCATTTGGATGCCCAATCTTCCAGTCTTGCAAGGTCCTCCTGTAATGTATCACAATCTGCTTGTGATTTAACTACTCTGAATAATTTTGTATCATCCGCAAATTATGTAACCTCACTCATCATACTCCTTTCCAGATCTTTTATATATATATATATATATTGAAAAGCACCGGTCCAAGTACAGATCCCTGAGGCACTCCACTGTTTACCCTTTTCCACTGAGAAAATTGACCATTTAATCTTACTCTCTGTTTCCTGTCTTTTAACCAGTTTGTAATCCACGAAAGGACTTCGCCTCCTATCCCATGAAGCAGATTTGTTAGGCAAGACTTCCCTTGGGTAAATCCATGCTGACTGTGTTCCATTAAACCAGGTCTTTCTATATGCTCAACAATTTTGATCTTGAGAATAGTTTCCACTATTTTTCCCAGCTCTGAAGTCAGGCTTACTGGTCTATAGTTACCCAGATCACCCCTGGAGCCTTTTTTAAATATTGGGGTTACATTGGCTACCCTCCAGTCTGAATGATTTTAATGATAGGTTACAAATTTTAACTAATAGATCTGAAATTTCATTTTTGAGTTCCTTCAGTACCCTAGGATGCATATCATCAGGTCCAAGTGATTTGCTACTCTTTAGTTTGTCAATCTGGCCTACTACATTTTCCAGGTTCACAGTGATTTCGTTCAGTTTGTCTGACTCATCACCCCTGAAAACCATCTCAGGAACTGGTATCTCCCCAATATCCTCATTAGTAAACACAGAAGCAAAGAATTCATTTAGTCTTTCTTCAATGGCCTTATTTTCCCTAAGAACCCCTTTAACTCCTTGCTCATCTAATGATCCAACAGATTTCCTCACAGGTTTCTTGCTTCAGATATATTTTTTAAAAGTTTTTATTATGAGTTTGCGCCTCTATGGCCAACTTAATTTCAAATTCTCTCTTCACCTACCTTAATGTTTTACCCTTAACTTGACAATGCTTATGTTTTATCCTATTTTCTTCAGATAGATCCTTCTTCCAGTTTTTGAAGGATGCTTTTTTGGCTAAAATAGCCTCTTTCACCTCACCTTTTAACCATGACTAATCATTTTGCCTTCCTGCCACCTTTCATAATGTGTGGAATACATATGGACTGCACCTCTAGGATTGTATTTTTAAACAATGTCCAAGCCTATTAAACACTTTTAACCTTTGAAGCTGCACCTTTCAGTTTTTTTCTATTTGCCTCATTTTATCAAAGTTTCCCTTTTGAAAGTTAGTGTTAGAGCTGCAGATTTACTTATTGTCCCCCTTCCAGTTATTAGTTTAAATTTGATCATGTTATGATCACTGTTGCAAGTGGCCCCACCGCCATTACCTCTCTCACCAAATCCTGCGTTCCACTAAGAATTAAATCTAAAATAGCTCCCTCTCTTGTTGGTTCCTGAGCCAATTGCTCCATGAAGCAGTCATTTATTACATCCAGGAACTTTATGTCTCTAGCAAGTCCTGATGTTACATTTACCCAGTCAATATTGGGGTAATTGAAATCTTCCATTATTATTGCACTGCCAAATTGGTTAGTTTCCCTGATTTCTCTTAGAATTTCATCATCTGTCTGAACATTTTGTCCAGGTGGCCGGTAGTATACACCTATCACTATACTCTTACCCACCACACATGGGATTTCTATCCATATAGATTCTGAGCATTTAGTCTCTTATATGATCTTTATCCTGTTGGACTCTATACCTTCCCAGACAAAGTGCCACACTCCCACCAACAAGATCCTCCTTATCTTTGCGATATAGTTTGTACACCTATATAGCACTGTCCCATTGGTTATCCTCCTTCCACCAAGTCTCTGTGATGCCAATTATGTCAATCTCATCATTTGCTGCTGTACACTCCACCTCTCCCATCTTATTTCTTAGACTTCTGGCATTGGCATACTGACATTTCAAAGTGCATTTTTTGTGCATTTGCTTTCCGAATTATCCCTAACAACTGAAAATCATTAGCTTTGGTGATTTTTTACATATAGCACATGGACTATGTTTTCTTTTAATGGAACCTCGCTGTTGAGATGCCCTAACTCTGTTTCATTAGTATCCTTCAAGGATACATTCCTCCAAACCATGCACTGCTGCGTGACTGTCAGCTTTCCCCTTTGTTCTAGTTTAAAAGCTGTACTGTTACTGCAGAACAGGGTTCTACTGCCTCTGGCCTACATGAAATTGTGACATTGCTGTAGTTTAGGGACTTAGGCTTTTAAACATGAACACCATTACAATTACAGCAGTTATTACCAGCACCTGCCATCCTCTCTTTTCATGATAAACAATCCTCTAAGTGTTCCACCCCACTGGATGGGAGCTTTAGGAGGGAGAATGCTTCTTTGAGAAGGAAACAGTATAATGCATTCTCAAGTGCCTATACCACTTTTCCAGTAGGGACTATCCATGATGGTTTACAAGTTTAGAAACAGAATACCTCACACTTGGAAGTGACACAACAAAACTCATAGGCCAACACATCCTTCTTGCTCACCTTGCAACACATGAGATGACCTTACATCCACTGTTATGGAGGTTGGCCTGGTTGTTTTGGGGGGGAAGGGGGAAAGTAGGAGTAAAGGAAGAGCTCTCAGCACTCTGGTAAACTTGAATGAAGTGGTGGCAAGGGTACAAGGCAGGGTTGTCCACGTCTAAGAACTATTACTAACATTGACTATCTGAGCTGTCAGTAAAGAACACACAAGTTGTGGGCAAGCCTTGGATAATTTTCCAAGTTGTGGGTGTGTGTTTTGGGGGGGGGCGGCGCAGGACTCTTTTCTGCAGCCCTTAATTATTTGAAAACTTAACGGGACCCTTCGCACCAAGGGTTTGGAAGGTTCTGATTTAAGGGATTCTGCTTCAGTAATTCAGGCTCTTTTGTGCAAGTGATTTAGCAACCTGATCATAATTAAAGAATAGTATTTGGACAGGAACCTTAAAATCCTTTTTACACAGCAGCCCCACTGAAGTTTCAGATACCAACTATGCCTTTGCGTTTTGCTGTTGAGTTACTATCCCACAGCTAAGGAAAGCTCCTATCACATCCTTCAATAGTGATAAAAATCAGACAGACTTATGTTCAATTTAGGCCATAGGAAGAGGAAGCCCTAGATTAACTAAGCAAAATATGCATGTGCATACAGCACAAGGAAGGGACTCCATAGAGCATAAAATGCAAGTTTTCACTATGTTGGGCCCTGGTTATAATTAATTTGCTTATATTGCTTACTATTTACTGGTAAATAAATATAAACTTTTAAAAATAACTAATAGTTGGGAAAAACCCTAATTTTTAATCTATTTCCACTTCAGCACTTATGCAGGCTGATGCAATATTGGCACACGTTAAAGGGGTGCTCATGCATTTGCATGGGATGAACACTATTACCTACACAAGTTTTGGATGTGCTAATGCCCGTTTTGCAGTTGCAGGTTGACCTATGCACTGCAGCCAGCACATGGTATAGCATTAGCCTGATTGAGTCAATGTCTTGGCAGTTAAGCAATGGAAGGGCTGAGGGAGCACTACATTTGGGCTACACTTAGGGCATCAGTTAGCCTTAATCTGGCTCTGGTAATAGGACAAACAAGGATTCTCACATTCAGTTGGGTATCACTGTCAGGCTGCCAGAAATAAGAGATAGATTTTAGAACAATCTGAATAGTTTCATTACAGTAAAAATCAGACCTATCCGAGAACGTGGATTTGAAAACCACTGGCCTGTAATAAGATTCATGGTCTTTGCACAGCCTCCGTTCCCACCTGCCACCTCCCTCTCAGGTGCTCTGAGAACTGCTGCTGTTCAGGCATCCCCCAAATCCAAGTTGTGTTACAACAGCCACTGGTTCCTCTGCAAATCAGATTAACCATACTGCACCTTAGCACATTACTTTAATTAAAGCATTCCAAATCCATCATGACAAAATCAAAAAAATATTTTTAAAAAAAGTTTTTAATCAGATTGTTAGCATTAATTGATGAGCTTTTAGCAGACAGACTTCAGTACTTGAGCTTGTATTGCATCCACTGCTGTACCAGAAAGAAGGAAGACATGTTACTGTAATTTATTTTTTATTGCTTGTGACAGACATGAAGGTTGCCATTTCCAAGGTGCATAGATCTACAGTGCTAATATCACTTTTACATTTTATTTAGCTTTAATAGTGTACACACCACTTATGCAATGCCTCTTCCCCTCAGTTGTGCCATGCAAACCACAGGATTGCCCAAAAACAAAAATGTATGGACTCTTTCAAGCATAAAAGTTCAGTGCATGCAAACATTTGCTTTTTCCTGCCCAGAACACACATACTAAGCAGGTCCTCTTTATTGCCTTCTGTAGCCACCTTTTTTGGTTCCACGCCCTATAAAAAAAAAAGCAAATAAAGCTGGTCAGATCACTTGCATCTTTATCTCTATGCTAGCCCTAAGCTATGTCAAGTTTAAGGAGTCCCATAGCATTACTAAACTTAAAGTTTCACATTTTGGGTAATCTTTTTGTATTTGGAGGCCCTGCATAAGCAGCAGCCCAAAATTGAGGATTTAGGTAACCTAAATCTGGCACTGGCTTCATTCTCATGCCCCACAGCTATTTAACATACTGCAACTGAGGACATTTCAGGTTTTAAGCGAACAATCCAATATACCTAAAATATAGCATTTAAGTGAACTTCTTCCCTGGTTCTGGTACTTCAATGAGTCTGCATGTTTAACACTACAGAAATTCATTTTACTTTAATACATTTAAAATTGATGTCTGGAAAGTTTAATTTTACCGTCTCAAACTGCAGACATGCACTCAGGCCCATCTGCTAGGCCAGTGGCAGCACTGTATTATGTGGGAGACCTAGGTTTGTTTGTTGGACCCATCTCCTGCCTCTCAGGTCAGCTACAGAGAGGTTGGCATCTTGCTCAAAAGCATAAGAGGACATGGGTCAAGGAGTGCACTGTACCTCACATCCAGAGGACTGTCATATCTAGGCAAGATGAAGAGGGTGTAGGCTATGAGGAGGAATGCAGAAAAGCCCTGGGTTGCTACCAGTGAAGGGCCAGGGTGCTAGCTGGGGCAGGTTCCAAATTGAGCTGCAGGCCCAAAAGCAGGAAAAAAAAGTTGCAGGACCAAAAGAACCACACACCTCTCCCCCAGATAAAATACTGTCACCCTTGTCATGCAAGATATTTTAATGCAAAGATGCATATATCAGTTGAGTCCAGAAATGGAAAGCCAATAGCAAATTAAGGGCCTAATTTACTAAGGCTTTTCTCCCATTCTCTATAGGAAAAATGGTTAATGAATCAGGCCCCAAGATTGTAGTGTCATACTGAGTTTTTGTTAATTTCATACTGGCAGTGTGAAAGTTACTGAACGTTTGGCTTTGAGTTTACATCATTACTGGTCAATTTCTCCTTATGTTATACCAACAACAGGGCTTGTTTGCCAATATGGCTTGAAGATATGTACATTTACTCTTATGCCAAGATTTCAAGCTTTCATTGCAGGTAAGAGAGCAAAGTATTAGAGTCAAAGAAATCCAACAGGAAAATAGGGAAGAATCATTTAAAAAAAACAAAAAAAAAACAACCAAGTTTCATATCATGACTGTAAAACCAAATGAAAACAGATTTTGATAACAGCACTTTTTTGGTCTGGCAGTTTCCTCCTGCACATTTTGGCCTACAGTTCAGTCAAAATCAGCCTCCTTTGAACACCATGAGCCTTCATTTGCACTACCTGTGATCTTTCCTCTTATTTGTACAACTCACCACTTAGCTCAGCCTTTGCAGTTCTAATCTTTGGTCAGGGGCCATGGACCCCATCACCCTCCAGATCCTTGTAAAGTAGATCTTAGATAAAAATGTAGGTTTTGCTATTGAGATGGAGGGGACTCCTCTCTCCAGGGACTGTTAACACTGCCTATGGAGTATCCCCATCCCTCTCCCATCCACCTCTAGCTCATCCTTTGATTTATAGGCAAGAAACACTTTCACATTAAAAATCAGCCTTTTATTTATAACACAAAAGTTTGCCCCAGGCTTTATCAAGAGTTTAATCTGGTAGTAACCTGAATATAATTAGTGAATATACCAATACATTTAAAGGACTGATTGTACACATTCCTACTCCCACAGCAACCTAAACTTAACTAGGAGCATGTATTTTGTTTTATTGCGATTTTACTTTATTGTATTTATTACTGCTGTAAACCATTGTGATGGCTATACTGAATGACGGTATATAGAAATCAATAAATCAAGGCAGAAGTCCATGAGCAAGAGGAAGGCCTTCCACTCTTTTGTATAGAGTATCACATGTATGATTTTTTTTTACCTACCAGTGAAAGGTATGTGTGCACCCAGTGCAAACAGCTCCTGGATCTCAAAGAACAAAGCCAATCTCTGGAGGCTAGAGTGAGACCCAGAGGAGCTGAGGCAGACAGAGAGGTATATAGATGAGACTTTCAGGGACGTAATAACCAAGTCCCAACTCCAGTCTGTCTCCCCTGGTGCTGCCTTGGAAAAGGAAAGTCTCCTGGTCAGACAGCATCAACCTGGAGCAGCAGGAAGTGATCCTGTAGCAAGGACCTGCTCTCCAGGTGATGCATTGTTCTCTCACACAGATGTGTCTCCCAGGGCTACTGCCCAGGAGGGAAAGGTTAGGTCGGCCATCATAGTTGGTGATTTAGTTATTTGGAATATAGATACCTGGGTAGTTGGTGGACTTGAGGATCGCCTGGTAACATGCCTGCCTGGTGCAAAGGTAACAGACCTCACGTGTCACCTAGATAGGATTTTAGACAGTACCTTGGAGGAGCCGGCTGTCGTGGTACATATGGGCATCAACATTATAGGAAAATGTGGGAGGGAGGTTCTGGAAGCCAAATTTAGGCTCTTAGGTAGAAAGCTTAAATCCAGAACCTCCAGAGTAGCATTCTCTGAAATGCTCCCTGTTCCTCGCACAGGTCACCAGAGGCAAGCAGAGCTTTGGAGACTCAATGCATGGATGAGAATGGTGCAAGGAAGAGAGATTCAGTTCTGTAAGGACCTGGGGAACCTTTTGGGGAAAGGGGGAGTCTTTTCTGAAGGGACAGGCTTCATCTTAACCAGGTTGGAACCAGGCTGCTGGCGCTAATCTTTAAAAAGGAGATTGTTCTAGTTTAAAAGCTGCTCTAAGGAGAAAGCCAACTGTCGCTCAGTAGTGCATGGCTCAGACAGAGGTTCTTTGAAGGATACTAATTAAGCATTAGAGTTAAGGCATCCCAATAGACAGGTTTCAATAGCAGTAAAAATAGTTCCTAAAAGTAAAGAACCACCTGAGATAAGACTCCAAATTATCCCTGTCAACTGAAAAACAGGCTATTAATACAAACAAAACAATTTGAATGGTCTGTATGCCCATGCCAGAAGAAGTAAGATGGGAGAGTGTGTATAGCACTGAATGATTAGATAGGCTTAATTAGCATCTCAGACATGGGAGGATAACCAATGGGATACTGCCTTACCAGGGTTTAAATTATATCCCAATCGGGCAGATACGGTAAACCGCATGGGAGAGCCAGCGAGCGCCCACTCTCCTGGGCGCACGAGTCAGTAAATAAAAATATGCAAATTAGGGCCCACGGTAAAAGGAGGCGCTAGGGACACTGTCAAAAAGGAGGCTCTAGGGACGCGCTAGAAGTGGCAGCTGTCAGCGGGTTTGAGAGACGCTCAATTTTACCAGCCTTGGGTCTCGAACCCACTGACAGCCACGGGTTCGGAAAACAGACGCCGGCATAATTGAGCATCCATCTTCCAACCCACAGGCAGATTTTAAAATTTTTAATTTTATTTAATTTTTGGGGTCTCCGACTTAATATCGCTATGATTAAGTCGGAAGGGTGCACAGAAAAGCATTTTTTTCTGCTTTTCTGTGCACTTTCCCTGTGCCAGCAGAAATTAACTTCTGCCTTTGGGTAGGTGTTAATTTCTGAAAGTAAAATGTGCGGTGTCGCTGCACATTTTACTTTCTGTATCGTGTAGAAATAACTAATAGGTCCATCAACATGCATTTGCATGTTGCGAGCACTATTAGTTTCGGGGGGGGGGGGGGGGGGGGGAAGGGGGGGTTGGCCACGCATTTTCGACGCGCTATTACCCCTTACTGTATAAGGAGTAAAAATAGTGCATTGAAAACCGCGTGGCCAAACCAGGGATAAAGGTGCGCTCCATACTGAATTGGCCCGAATGATAGGGAGGAGCAACTTGGTGGGGGAGGGGGGGGGGGGCAAGGGCACTTTCTGTCCAGAAAGGCATAGAGTCCAACAGGATAAGGTAGACTAAATGTACAATAGAATCTTTATGGGTAGAAATCCCATGTATGTTGGGGAAGAGAACAGCAATAGGTCAAATGATGGGACGGATGATAAAATGCTAAGAGAAATTAGGGAAGCTAACCAAATTGGTAGTGCAGTAATGGGAGATTTCAATTACCCCAATATTGGCTGGGTAAATTTAACATCAAGACATGCTAGAGAGAAAGTTCCTGGATGGAAAAAATGACAGCTTTATGAACAATTGGTTCAGGAACAGACAAGAGATATTTTACATCCAATTCTTAGTGGAGAGCAGGATTTGGTGAGAGATAACTGTGGTGGGGCACTTGGTAGTAGTGATCATAACATGATCAAATTTGAATTAATGACTGGAAAGGGAATAAGTAAATCCACGGCTCTAGCACTAAACTTTCAAAATGAGAAAGAAAAAAAACTGAAAAAAGCAGCTTCATAGGTTAAGAGTGTACAACAGATGTGAACATTGATAAAATAAAGTGTCTTATAAAGCACAGTCTAGATGTAGTCTATGCATTAAGAAAAGTGGAAGGAAGGTCAAACGATTGCCGGTATGGTTAAAAAATGAGGTGAAAGTTTTTTAGCTAAAAGATCTTCCTTCAAAAACTAGAAGGATCCATCTGAAGACAATAAGAAAAAACGTGAGCACTGGCAAGTTAAATGTAAGACATTGATAAGACAGGCTAAGAGGATTAGAAACGAAGTTGGCCATAGAGGTGAAAACTCAAAACACTTTTTAAAATATATCCAAAGCAGGAAACCTGCCAGGGACTCTGACAGTTCGATAGAGGGGTTTAAAAGGGGCACTTAAGATAAGGCTATCATAGGACTAAATTAATTCTTTGCTTTTGTGTTTACTGAGAAGGATCTTGGGGAAATACTTATTCAGGAGATTGTTTAAGGCAGCGGTTCTCAACCTGTGGGTCGCGACCCCGGCGGGGGTCGAACGACCAAAACGCAGGGGTCGCCTAAAGCAGGTCCCCAACCACCGGTCCGCGGACCAGTACCGGGCCGTTGGGGTTTTTTGCCGGTCTGCAGCGCCGCGGCTGCTGCGGGGAGGCGGGGCGAAGCTGGCGACCTGCCTCCTCCAACCCCAAAAGGGAAGAGACATGGCCCAAAAAGCTAGCGCGTCGCAGTGACGTATGTTTCTGGAGCCGCGCAGGCAGGAAGGAGGTGTATCAGCCACTGCAGGTGCTCCTACTTCCTTCCTGCCCGCCCTGGAAGACAAATGTTGCCGGAGCCGCACGGGGAGGAAGGAGGAGGCGCGTCAGCCGCGTGGGTAGAAGAGGCGCTTCAGCCGCGTGCAGAAGAGGAGCAGCGGGGCCGGGAAGACTAGGGCCACTGCAGAGCCCATCCTGTGGCAACCCGTAAAGAAGAGGCCCAGAGGTGAGAGAGAGGTGTGTGCGAGTATGAGATGAGTTGAGAGACTGTGTGTGTTTGCAGAGACAGCATGTGAGAGCCTCTGTGTGTGTGAAAGAGACAGCATGTAAGAGTGAGAGCCTGTGCTTGAGCAAGGCAGCATGTGGGGGTGTGAGAGAGCCTGTGTGTGAGACTCAGCCAGCCTGTGCCAGTGAGAGCCTGTGTATGTGTGTGTGAGAGAGAAATGCATGTGAGAATGAGACCTGACTGTGTGTTTGAGGGAAGAAGACAGGTGGAGAGAAAAGAAATAGAAAAAAAGGCAATATAAAAGGAAATGGCAAAAAATTAGAAAGGGAAGCAGAAGTAAAAAAAAAATAAATTACTTTTTACTGATTGGCACATGTAATCTTTGGGAATGTGCAAGAGTAGCACTTTCTCTATGGCGGATCTCACAATGTACGAGATCAACATGGAGGAAGTGGAAACCCACGGGGCCTGCACAGAGGAGGCAGCAGAATGGGCTTCAGTGCCAATAGCAGCAATCAGTGCCTCCCCAATAGCCACGTGGCAGCAGTGGCAGTAATTAGATTAATTGTTTGACTCAGCTGGAGGTGACAAAGTATAAAGTGGGATGTGAAATCAACTTGATCTGGTGGAGAATTAGGATTGCTGTTACACATGAACTGTATTTGGCAAACATAAAGGGAGCCAGGATAATCAATTGATGCCTGCAGCTGAGGACTGATTCATTATGACTCATGTAGAAATTAGTGCATTTTCCAGATTAGTCTGCATAACAGAATTCTCAACATTCAGCATTATTTCTGCTGCATAGAGTTTTATCTGAGAGGCTCTGAGGTTGTGAGGGAGCCAGTAAGAGTGAGAGCATGAGTGTGTATGAGAAAATCCAGGGGAGTAAGAGTGTGTGTGAGTGGGGGGGGGGGGAGAGAGTGTCTTACACCCTGAGAGTGTATCAGTGTCTGTGAGAGTGAGAGGTTATGGTGGGTATAAGAGCATGAATGTGTATGTATGTGACAGTGTATGTGTGAGAGAGAATGGACATGTGAGTGTGTGTGTGAGAGAGAGAGGATAACCTCCTAATCCTCGACAATATCAGGGTGACTGGAAATCAAGAGCTCCCATGTATGGATAGCAGGGGCTTTTTAAAATCCTTATTAGTTTTAATTATTGTGTGTTATTTGATATATGTGCTGTTTTGAAATATTATTGGTGTTTGGGAAATTATAAAAATGTATATGATTTTAATTAATAGAAATTCTATTTATCAGTAATTTTAAAATATTCTTTTATTAGTATGGTTTTACTATTATAACTGATGCTTTATGTTTCTTAATTTTATTGTTTTATGAGGAATGGTGGTTCTGTTTATAAATTTCATAATAAATAAGTATGCACTAAAATCCAACCCCATCCATAACCCCGCCCCCATATGACCAAAACCCCACCCTCACCCCGCCCTCGCAGGGCGAGGGCGGGGCAAGGGGTCACCACAACATGAGGAACTGTATTTCGGGGTCACGGCATTAGAAAGGTTGAGAGCCACTGGTTTAAGGGTAATGATTCAGATGAACAGATGAGAAGCACAGAAAGCCTTGAACATGTAGTAGGCCAGATTGACAAACTGAAGAGTAGTAAATCTGGACCGGATGGTATACACCCCAGGGTTCTGAAAGAACTAAAAAATAAAATTTCAGACCTCTTACAAGTAATATATAACCTATCATTAAAATTGATTGTACCTAGAGACTAGAAAGTGGCTAATGAAACAAAAAAGGACTCCAGATATGATCCAGGAAACTATAGACCAGTGAACCTGTCTTCAGTGCCAGGAAAAATCATGGAAACTGTTAAAGAAGGGGTTACTAAGCATGTGGATAAAGTTAAACCAGTAGATGTAATGTATTTGGATTTTCAGAAGGCGTTTGACAAAGTCCCTCATGAGAGGTTTCTAAGAAAACTAAAAAGTCATGGGATAGGAAGAGATGTCTTTTTATGGAATGCAAACTGGTTAAAAGACAGGAAACTGAGAATAGGATTAAATGGTCTACTTGGACCGGTTCTTTTTAATATTTATAAATGATCTGGAAAGGGATACGATGAGTGAAGTGATCAAATTTGCAGATGACAATTTTTCAGAGTAATTAAATCACAAGCGGATTATGATGAGTTGCTGGAGGACCTTGTGAGACTGCAAGATTGGGCATCCAAATGGCAGATTATATTTAATGTGGACAAGTGCAATGCATGTAGGAAAAAATATGCCATTGCTGTAGTTACACAATATTAGGTTCCATATTAGGAGCTACCACCCAGGAAAGATATAGGCATCCTAGTGGATAATCCTTGAAATCATTTCAGAGTGCTGTGGCAGTCAAAAAAGCAAACAATGTTAGGAATTATTAGGAAGGGAATGGCGAATACAACAGTGAATATCATAATGCCTTTGTATCGCTCCATGGTGTGACCACTCCTTGAATACTGAGTTACACTGGAGAAGGTGCAGAGAAGGGCGACCATAAGGGGCATGGAGCAGCTCCCCTATGAGGAAAGACTACAGATGTTAGGGTTGTTCAGCTTGGAGAAAATACAGCTGAGGGGTGGATATGATAGAGGGCTATAAATTCATGGAAGTACTTGGAACAGGTAAAATGTGACACGGGTATGTATTCTTTCGGATAATATAAGGACTAGGGGACACTCCATGAAGTTAGCAAGTAGAAGTTAAGTAGCACATTTAAAACAAATCAGAAAATTATTTTATTCAATGTACAGTTAAGCTCTGGAATTCACTACCAGTGGATGTGGCTAAGGAAGTTGTTGTAGCTGGGGTTAAAAAAAAAAAAAGGTTTGGATAAGTTCCTGGAGGAGATGTCTATAGACTGCTGTTAATAAGGAATAGCCACTGCTTGTTACCAGCATTTGTACCTTGTGATCTATTTAACGTTTGGGTACTTGCCAGGTATTTGTGACTTGGATTGGCCACGGTTAGAAGCAGGATACTGGGCATGATGGACTCTTGGTCTGACCCATTAAGGAATATCTTATGTTGGTTCAGGGAATAAAAGCTAGGCCCAGAAATTGAACTAGATCCTTTGCATACCTATGTGCAACACTTCCATTGTGCTAGCCCAATATAGCTTTATTGATGTTCAAGACTTTATATGACTTAACTCATGGGGGAAGGCCCTTTAAATTCACCCTTCCCCCCAACGGGCTCCCCCGCCGATCGCGAGGCTCGGCCCTCCGCTCCAACAGGCCCTTCCTTACCTGCGGCAACGTGGGCAGCCAGCCAATCGCAGCACCGGCGCTCCTGTGACCTCACTCGTCGGCGACTCACTGGGGATTCATAACTAGAACTCCTCCCCTGGCGTCGCGCGCACGAAGGAGCGCGACAAAGGGGCCTGCCCCTTTGTTCGCCCCTTCGTGCGCCCTAACTACTTGGCTAATGTGTTTTACCCTCTTATGTCCATGTTCACTTTGTGATTGCTCCCCCCTCGTCCCCCTGATAGCACCTCCATACAATTAACACCTTTCAGTCCCCAACCCTCCCCCCCTCTGCCCTCCCTCCCCCAATAATAGTAAAACAAACCTAAAAAAAAAAAAAAATGCCCCCCTACACATGCTGCTGTCCTTTTCCATTCCAACAGAGATACCCCTCATATATCTCCCCTTTCAAACCCTACCCTCCTATACACATTCAAAGGAGACTCACACCCATCTTGATTTCCCCCCTTACTCAACTTCTTGGCCTTTCTTTGATATCTATTCTCCTCCTCAATGCCCAATCCCTCCAGAAGAAAACACATTTACTCAATGACCTCCTTACTGATCACAACCCCGAAATCTGCGCCATAACATGGTTTAAGCTCCATGACACCCCCCTCATTAACCAGCTCCCTACCGAAACATACGACTTTTTCTCTATACCCCGGAAAAAGAAGAGGTGGGGGTCTACTCCTGGCTGTAAAGAAAGAATATAAACTCTCCTCCATAAAATGTAACCTCCCCAAACAATATGAAATTGGATTTCTCAGATCCAGCGTCCTCCAAATCTGTCTCATCTACACCCCCCCAGGACTGCTAGAAAATGACTCCTCCCCTCTCATCGAATTCTTTGCAGACTCTCTCTCCCCAGACCTTCCTACCATAATTCTTGGTGATTTTAATCTTCATGTCGATGCCACTCCTCTTTCCCCTGCCTGTGATGCTTTCCTCTCCTCCCTTGAAGCCATGGGTTTTAAACAACTCATACACTCCCCTACTCATAAGGCCGGCCACACTCTAGACCTTATCTTCGTCAATAGCCCCCTCACTGTCATCAACTCACCATACTGCACCCCCATCCCATGGTCCGACCACTCTATCATCCAAACCACCCTGGCTGTCCAACAGTCCTCCCCCCCTGCCCCCACCCAGGCGCAATCCTTCAAATACCGTAAATCATGCTCCCTCGACACCCTCACTATGGCCTGCTCGGACGTTTCCAACCAACTTGATATTTCCTCAGCCGACAAGGCCTTCACCTCATGGCACGACATCACCCTCAACATAGCAAACAAGCTCTGCCCCATTACTACAAAAACCATTAAACCTGCCCATCCAAACAGGAAACCATGGTATTCCGCAGAGCTCAAGAACCTCAAAACTCGTCTCAGAACCTTAGAAAGGCAATGGCGCAAACACCCCTCTGCAGCATCCAAAACTGCCTATTACCAGCTTATGCACCAATACAGGAATACTACTCTCTCAACTAAACGTGAATACTCTGCCAAAAAGATTCACAGTTTCCAATACAATCCCAAAGCACTCTTCACCATGATCTCCAATCTGACCAGCTCAAACCCCACTCAACCTCCTACTCCCACCACAAAAAAACATTGCAATGAACTTGCTCACTTCTTCCAAACCAAAGTGTCCTCTCTCACTGCACGCTTTGCAGCCAACCCTAACACCGTGAAACTGCCTTCTTTCAACCTTACCTCTACCCTCTCATCTTTCGACCTATCCTCTTCCCTTGAAATTGAAAACATCTTAAAAAAAATGAGACCCTCCTCTCACCCCTCTGAAACCATTCCTACTAAACTTCTCCTATCTATTCCCAAAGCTATTGCCAAACCTCTCTCATCCATCTGCAACTGTTCCCTGGAGCAAGGTATAGTCCCTACACTCCTAAAACAGGCAGTGGTGAAACCAATCCTTAAAAAACCCAGCCTTGACCCTTCTACTCTAGCTAACTTCAGACCTCTCTCTAATCTCCCTTTCCTATCTAAAATCTTGGAAAAATTAGTCAACTCTCGCCTATCTGATCACCTAGAACACCACAACATCCTTCCTCCCACACAATACGGCTTCCGGAAAAACCTGAGCACTGAAAAACTGCTGCTATCCCTGACGGATACCATCACTAAAGGATTCGACACTGGGAACTCATTTCTCCTTGCTATGTTAGACATATCTGCAGCTTTTGATACTGTTAACCACATCATATTAATCAACATTCTCAGTAACATAGGAATCTCCGGCACTGCCCTCTCTTGGATCAAATCATACTTACAAGATCGTCATTATACAGTATCCACTGGCAACAATGAATCCGACCCAGTTAGCCTTAACCAAGGCGTCCCCCAGGGTTCCTCTCTCTCCTCTACACTATTTAACATTTATATGCTCCCCCTCACCACCCTCCTTACTAATCTTGGCATCAAACACTTTATCTACGCAGATGATGTCCAAATCCTTTTCCCCTTCACTGACTCCCTCCAAACTGCTCTTCAAAAATGGGAATCCTGCCTGACGGTTATCAACCAGCTACTCACTGACATGCACCTTGCCATTAACCCGCAAAAAACTGAACTCCTCATCATCTCCAACAAACATTCCTCTCTCTCCATTCCCACTGCGTACTCCTCCACGCTCTTCCCCTCCCACACCCGTAGCCTGGGCGTCCTCATTGACAACCAGCTCTCTTTCAAACCCTTCATTAAATCTATCCTAACTGACTGCTACTTCAAACTTCAAACTATCAAAAAACTCCGGCCCCTCTTATTCTTCACTGACTTTCGCACAGTACTACAGTCTATTATCTTTTCCAAAATAGACTACTGTAATGCACTCTTCCTTGGTCTCCCTGCAACACATACTAAGCCATTACAACTCCTACAGAACGCCACAGCACGCATCCTCACCAATTCCAGGAAACGTGACCACATTACTCCTACCCTTATCGATCTCCACTGGCTCCCAATACAGTCTCGCATCCTGTTCAAAGTTCTCTCCCTCATTCATAAAAGCATCACCAATGAAAATACTGACTGGATCAACCCCCCACTGCTTTCTCGCACATCCACTAGACCGACTCGCACTGCCCTCCAAGGGACACTCCGTACCCCCTCTATCAAATCCACCAATCTTGTTTCCACAATGAACAGAGCCTTTTCCCTTGCCGGCCCCACCCTGTGGAACTCTATGCCCCCAGACTTGCACACTGAAACATCCACACCCAAATTCAAAAAAAACCTAAAGACCTGGCTATTCTTACAGGCCTACCCCTCCCTCAGCAATCATCCTCCTGATAACCCCCTAAGCTGTGTATAATGCATTCCCTGTATCACCTTTTACAATGTGCTTCTGCTGTCTTTATCTCTCAATTACCTTCTCCCCTATGACCTCTTGATTTGATTACAATGCTTTCCACGTACTACCGTCACTATGTGCTCTTGTTAATTTTCCACGTACTACCGTCACTATGTGCTCTTGTTAATTTTCCCTCATCTGCTTCCAATTGAGGAACCTTCGTTCCCTGTAAATAGTTACCCAGTTACTGTTTGTTGATGTTTATTTCTTGTATGCAAAGTTTACTGTTCTATGTAATGGCAGTGCCAAAAGTTCTGTATAATGACACTGTCAAAAAGTTTTAGTTATCTGTAAACCGATACGATGTGCAAACGGCTATCTGTATATAAAAACCTATAAATAAATAAATAAATAAAATATGTATTATAACCAAGCAGCATTACTGTTGCGTGGGTCGGATGCACTGCTCAATGTGCGACCCCGCTTACCTTGGCTTTGGGGTTGCATCTGGGGCCTGTCCATGGCACGGCTGTTGCTATGCGTGCGACTGGTCAGGGCTCTGCTGGGCTCTCGTCCGGCTTTGGGCTCGCATCTAGGGTCGGGCTGCGAGACCGAAGCGGTGCATCTGGTCAGAGCTCTGCAGTCTTCGCCGGGGTTTCTCAGTTCTGTCGTCATCCCGGCTCTTTAGGCATACGCTCAGTTTACTTTTAATTTAAAGGGCCAGTAACTTCTAGTCTCATAGCCCTATTCTTTGACATCACAGTGCAGGGACTATATAAGGATAGTCCCTGCACTTTACTAGTGCCTTAGCAATGACATTTCCTAACGCCTGGCTTTTCCTGTACTCCTGGGCATCCTGAGTTTTCTTTTGTTCCTGAGATTCCTATGCTTCCTGGGTTTTCTTGTGGTTCCTGATTTTTTCTCCTGTGCTTCCTAAGTCTCCTGTGGTTTGAGGTTCCTGTGGTTGCCAAGTTCCTGATTCATCCTGCTTCTCAGACTAACACCTGTCTTGACCTTCGCTTGACCACAAATATCGCCACCTGCCCCAATTCGTGCCAGGACACTGACGAGTATAGCCACCTACCTTGACCTGTGCCTGGACATCAACAACAGAGACCCCACGTAAGTCCAGCCGGCCCCAGTACCCAAGGGCTCAACCTAAGGGGAACATGGGTTGATAGTAGAGATGTGCATTGTTTTTATCGTTTCTGGCTTCATTTTGGGGGCCCCCATGGGAAATTTCATTTTTTCCCCGAGGTTTGGGGTTTTCCCCCCCCCCAGGGGCCCCCCCCACCCGATTTTTGGGTTAGTACACACTAACCCGAAAAATTAATTTCGTAAACGTTTCATTCGTTTTTCGGTTCCCCTGAACCATACTGAATTAGTTCATTGAAATTGCCTAATTCGGGAAAAATGAATGCACATCTCTAGTTGGTACTGGTGAAGCTCCAGCAGGGTCTCTGCTTCTCTCCAGCCTCGCCTGCCGAAGGTAGGGATTAGTGGGGTTCCTCCTCACTGGTTGAATCACTCTCCTTCGGTCCAAGGGTTCACGTCCAGAACAATTACAAAGTAATGCTTTAAAATAAAATTCTCATGGTATCTGCAGTAATTTACTGGTGAAAACCAAGGTCTATGGTATTTCCCAAAAACAAGAAAAACAGTGTTTATTAACTGATATAAATGCCCAGTGGTCAGCACCACGAAATAAGCATGCTCTAATCTTCACAGCTTTAGATGTTCTCTGTGAAAGAAACAAAAGAACGCCTTATGGGGAGGTAGTGTCCATCTGTAACAAGTAATCAGGAGAGAAACCACCAAATGGATTTAGATAAAGTGTGCCTCTGATTTTTATCCACTTGCTTGCCAGAAATGCACCAAACTTGATATGTAAGAGTTCTACAGACACAAGAGCCAAAGACGATATTTCCAAAGTATGATTTTTGACTCATTTCGGTAAAAGTCTCAAATATCAAATTGCATTCGCTGGTCTCTGCTTCTTGCTACTTATGCTCCCGGAGCAACTGTGTGTGTGGAAGGCTGATCTCTATAATGGGTAGTTTCAGCAGTTCACTCCTACCTAAAGAAATGAACGTGAGGGTAGGCTCACATTCTCCTGGTGCAAAGCTAGCAGCAGCAACAGAAGTAAAAATGGTTTTCAGATTCTAAATGAATGCTTAGTATTTAGTTCCCCCAAAATAGCTTTGCTTTAGTACAAAGCACTATTGACATGTCTGTTTGCAACAGGTGCGAGACCAGGCTGTCTACTTGTTAATCTTACATATGTAAGCTTACTTTGAATCTTTTTCAAGGAAGATAAGCAGAAAAAAGAAAATTAAAGGCATAAACTACTGGGTAAAAAGTGTGGATACAGTCATCTCGAAACCTAGACCAGTGATGGTGAACTCCAGTCCTCGCGTGCCACAAACAGGCCAGGTTTTCAGGATATCCACAATGAATATGCATGAGTGAGATTTGAAACAAACAGAAACGATGGCAGAAGACGACCAATAGGCCCATCCAAGTCTGCCCAGCAAGCATTCACACTTGTTTTCTCATACTCCAACCGCTGAATTCAGGGCAGTTATTGGTAACTTTTTGATTCTAATTTCCTTCCACCCCTGCCATTGATGCAGAGAGCAATGTTGGAGCTGCATTAAAGTGAAGTATAAGGCTTAATGTATGAGGGTAGTAACCATCGTATCGAGCAACTACTCATACTGCTGAGATCAATGCCTTGTTAGATGTCTGGATGTAAATCCTATTTCTTCATTCCCCCCTGCCGTTGAAGCAGTGAGCTGCGCTGGATATGCATTCAAAGTGAAGTATCAGGCTTAATTTGTTAGTGGTAGTAAATGCCACAATAAGCAAGTACTCCCATGCTTATTTGTTTACCTAGACTTTGCAATTCAGTCCTTGCTGGTTGTCACCTAAATATAAATCCTCTTTTCTTCATTCTCTGTTGAAGCAGTGAGCTGCACTGGATATGCTTTCCAAGTGAAGTAACAGATTTAATTGGTTCAGGGTAGTAACCACCGCGACAAAAATGCTTCTCCCACGCTTGTTTACTCAGACTGTGCTACCTTGTTGGTTGTTGCCCGAATGCAAATAACTCTTCCACATCTCCTCTAGCCGTTGAAGCATAGAGCAATGTTGGAGTCGCATTAACCATGTGAACGTTTATTGAATAAGGGTATTAATCACCAGGTAGTAGCTGTCATACCTGCAAGCCACCCCCATACCTCTTCTCTTATTCCCATCCTCCAGGCTTTAAGGATCCACAGTGTTTATCCCATGCCCCTTTGAAATCCTTCACAGTTTTGGTCTTCACCACTTCCTCTGGAAGGGTGTTCCAGGCATCCACCACCCTCTCCGTGAAGAAATACGTCCTGACATTGGTTCTGAGTCTTCCTCCCTGGAGTTTTAAATCGTGACCCCTGATTCTGCTGATTTCCCCCCCCCCCCCCCCCAACAGAAAGGCTTGTCGTTGAGTTTGGATCATTAAAATCTTTCAAGTATCTGAACGTCTAACATATTACCCCTGCTCCTCCTTTCCTCCAGGGTATACATAGAAACAGAAATGACAGCAGAAGAAGACCAAACGGCCCATCCAGTCTGCCCAGCAAACTTTCACACTTTTTTTTCTCACATACTTATCTGTTTCTCTTGGCTCTTAGTAACCTTTTATACATATTTAGATTCTTCAATCTCTCCTCATACGTCATTCAATGAAGACCATTCAACTTTTTGGTCACCCTTCTCTGGACCGCCTCCATCCTGTCTCTGTCCCTTCAGAGATACGGTCTCTAGAACTGAGCACAGTACTCCAGGTGAGGCCTCACCAAGGACCTGTACAAGGGGATAATTACTTCCCTTTTCTTACTTTATATTCCTCTCTCTATGCAGCCCAGCATTCTTCTGGCTTTAGCTATCGCCTTGTCACACTGTTTCCCCAACTTCAGATCATTAGACAGTATCACCCCAAGGTCTCTCTCCTGCTCCATGCACATCAGTCCTTCACCCCCATCAAATACAGTTCTTTCAGATTTCCACACCCCATATGCATGACTCCACTTCTTGGCATTGAATATCAGCTGCCATAACTTCGACCAGTCTTCCAGCTTCCTTAAATCCAGTCTCATTCTCTCCACACTCCTTCCAGCATGTCCACTCTGTTGCAGATCTTAGTATTATCTGCAAATAGACAAACCTTACCTTCTATCCCTTCTGCAATGTCACTCAAAGACATTGAACAGGACCGGTCCCAACACCGACCCTTGCGGCACTCCGCTCATCACCGCTCTCTCTTTAGAGTAAGTTCCATTTACCTTCACACATTGTCTTCTGTCCTTCAACCAGTTTGCTATCCAGGCCACCAGCTTGGCTCTCACACCCAAGCTTCTCATTTTATTCACAAGCCTCCTGTGCGGGAATGTATCAAAAGCTTTGCTAAAATCCAAGTAGATGACATCAAGCGCTCTTCCTCGATCCAATTTCTTAGTCACCCAATCAAAAAAGTCGATCACGTTTGTCTGACAGGACTTTCCCTTGGTGAAACCATGCTGCCTCTGGTCCATCAATTCTGCTTTTAGATAGTTTACTATTCTTTCCTTCAGCAGCAACTCCAATACTTTTCCCACCACCAAGGTGAGGCTAAATGGCCTGTAGTTTTCCAGCCTCCCCTCTGCTCCCATTCTTGTGAAGCGGGACCACCTTCACAAGAGTCACTTCTCCAATCACTCGGCACCACTCCAGTTTCTAGGAATCTATTGAACAGGTCACACAGAGGAGCCGCCAGCACATCTCTGAGCTCCCTCAGTATCCTGGGATGAACCTCATCAGGCCCCATGGCTTTGTCCACTTTGTTTTTCTAGCTCTTCCCATACATTCTCTTTCGTAAATAGAGTTTCATCCATTCCACTCCCCTCCAGTTTCATGTTAACTAGTGACGGCCCTTCACCGGAGTCTTCTTTAGTGAACACCGAACTGAAGTATTTGTTTAATATTTCTGCCATTTCTTCATCTGTCTCCACTCATTGATCCTTTTCACCTTTCAATTTCAGTATACCACTTTGGACTTTTCTCCTTTCACTGATGTATCTGAAAAATGTCATCTCGCTTTACCTCTTTGGCAATCCTTTCTTCCGCTTGACTTTTTACTTTACTTTCTTCGTCTCCCTCAGTTCCAGATATTCTTCCTTGTGATCTTCCCTTTGGGATCCTTTATATTTATTAAACGCTGTTCTTTGTGAACCGGATAGGTTTCATTCTTTTCTTTACTTTTCTAGCATATATATTAGTCGCTTCGGTAATTGCTCCTTTTAGTTTGGCCCACTGTTCCACATCTCATTTTCTCCCAGCCTTCTAATTCTTCCTCCAGGTACTTTCCCATTTCAACAAAGTCCGTGTTTTTGAAACACAAAACCCGGGTCTTTGTGAGACTTCTCTGTATCCTATTAGTGATATGAAACCATATTGTTTGATCACTGGTACTGAGGTGTGTGCCCACCTGGACGTTAGAGACATTATCACCATTTGTGAGCACTAAATCGAGTATAACTCCCTCCCTTATAGGCTCCATTACCATTTGTTTGAACAGAGCCCCTTGCAAGGTATCCACTATCTTACTACTGTTAGATTCCACAGAAGGGATTTTCCAGTCTACATCCGGCAGATGAAAATCTCCAACAATCACCCCTTCTCCCTTCTTCCCCATCTTTTGGATGTCTTCAACCAGATCTGTCTAGTACTTCCATTTGATTTGGAGGTCTGTAAACCACGCCAATAAAAAACAGATGCCCCATCTTTTTTTAGGTTGGCCCATAAAGCGGGCGTTCGTCCGCTCTCCCGCAGACTTTACTGAATCGGCCTGTTTGTGATTTATTTAGCTGACCTTTGTTATCTCCTTTGCCCTTATTAATTGCACTGTGATACAGATAAGGCGTTTTGTACTTGTGTTACTTGAGAGAGTGTGTGTTTCCGCAGCACCGGTCTTACTCTACCAGAGCCCACCGTAAACCTGTTGATTTTTGGGTTCCTTGTCGCCCTGGGTAAGTGTGTTTGTGTGTGTGTGTGGGGGGGGGGGACATGTGGGCTGCACAATTGTGTAGAATGGGTGCCTGTTGGTCACAGGACTTATCCTACCTGAGCCCACTGTAAACCTCTTTTTGAGTTTTGGGGTTTTTTTTTGCGGTAATGAGGAATTAATTTTGGAATACTGTGAAGTTATTGCAGCTAGTTCTGCTTTAGCTTTAACCAGCTCCTTTTTGAGGGAAGAGAGTTCTGAACAAATGGGGCAAGCCCTAAGTTTCCAAATGATTTCCCTCAATATAAAGGCTCCGCAATTGTTGCATTGGATAGTCCTCATTTTGGTAAATTTGATGGGTAACACCTGAGGAATTACCAAATTTCCACCCTATATTGTTGCCAATTATGTATTCAGGCAGACTATCATAAAACCAACCCCAAGCGTGGGTGGGTAGAGGGGGCAGGGAGAGAGAGAATTAAACAGTTAACCCTTGGTCAACGTTCTCAGGACTTGTATCTGCAATTGAGTTTGAAATGACCCTCCCCCTGATTGGCTAAAATGTTTTACTTAGTGCCTCCTGTCTCCTGGCTGACCACAACCCACAAAGGATCTGATTGACCCCTGCTGGCTCTGAGTCAGCAGCCCCCAAGCTAGTTACAACAGGACTTTTTCTGGAATTTTTGTCTTTTGCTTTAAATGAACCCTCAGCAAATTTATGCCCCAATATTAATATCTAAACAGAGATTATTAGTGACAGCTAAATCCAAATAAAGAGATATTAATGAAGCAGTATGTGATTAGATCTAGAGGGGGTTTTTTGGGGTTTTTTTTCTTGAATCTTAAATAAACCCCAGCAAATTAATGCACAATGTCAGTATCTAGAAAGAGAGATTATAATGAAAGCACAGACAGCAATATATTATTCACAGAAGCCCTCTAAAATAATTTTAAATTAATAAACAGTTATTCCTTAGCTGGACACTGGAACAGTGTCTCCTGGCTGAGCACAGCCCACAATTGCATATGAACTGTCTCTATTATATGCAAATCTCTCATGCATATTCATTGTGGATATCCTGAAAACCTGGCCTGTTTGTGGCACTCTAGGACTGGAGTTCACCATCACTGACCTAGACTGTTAAAATTAACAGTGGTGAGGGGGGATAAGCTCATTGGAAAAAACTTATGTTGGACATATGTGACTATTGGAAAACATCCTATCAAGATTGTGGATTGTTTCCTTTAATACTGATGTTATATTTTGCCTAGATCTGTATTGTCACATGTGATTCCAAAAAACAAAGCAAGCAAAACCAAAAAAGCCACCTTCACAGATGAGATAATATAAAATGTTTACAAAGTGGTACCAACCAGCATTAAATGTAACAGAACAGTTAAACTTTCGTCAGCAATGCTTATAACAGTCACTGGGGGGAGAGGGGAAGAGGGACTTTATATTTAATACACATGCTCTCCCCCCCCCCAACAATATGGCTATCTACAGGGTTTTCAATAAACTGTCTCCTCTGTAGCATGAAATATTCTTTTTTTTAAACTATTTAATTTAAATATTAAATCAGCATTACTAAAGTTTTACCAATGTCTTCCCTGTAGCTTCCCAAAATCATTTGAGGACAGCGATGACAGGAAAGCATCACAAATTGTCACACTCGTTGGGGCTAATCATCCCTCTTATAAGGTCACAAACTGCATCATACACAGTGTGAGCCAATCTGACTACTTCATGTAAATAAAGCTTCTGAAACTGCAATTATAAAGGAGAAAATTAAGGCGTTTTGACCTCCAACTAATCTAACTTAAAGGGGGAGGAGAAGTATTAATATTTTCTTCATTTCAGCTATCAAATATTGTACAGAATCCAAAGGGTACATTGTTTTAAAGAACCTGTGTCCATGTGTAAGAGGTACTTCATTCCTTACCATTTATTTTTCCCCTGGCTAACTCTAGGGATAACCTTGGCACTTTTTAGACCAACCCTAAGGTTTTCCCTCACCCAGGGTGCTGGCATTGATTAACCAATATAAAAAACTGACTTAGCATGTGCCGGGTATAGTTGTGGTTTTAGTTTTTGGAAGGGCAGGAGTAGTGATTTTTTTCAGTGGACCCTTGTAGACCCCCACAGCAATTAGTATTGGGTAATAAGGACTGTGTTCTTGCTAGTGCTCTCATGGACTTGAGAGAAAAAAATTAGACAAAGTTGGTTTTTCCTTGACTTGTGTGACAGGGCTTTGTCAGTCACTAATATTATCCTCATTGATTTTCTAGCAAAGGGTAGGAGGAGGGGTTTTTGAATTGTGATACTTCATTGTTAAGACCTCACCTTTTGGGGGAAAGGGATTCTAGGGGTATATAATCGCTTGGAGCATGCTCAATGATTTAGTGGGAAGGAGACTGGAGTTGGGAGCTGAGAAAGTGGAGAGCTAGAGATTCCTCCAGGATTTCAAGCAAGTGTATTGGAAACCTGAAGATGCCCTCCCAGGATCTCAAAGAGGCAAATCAAGCATTCAAGCCAAGAGATTTTAAGTAAAGGATTTGTTTTTTCTTAAAAGATGATTTTGGATTGATTGACCAGCACTAGAGGAAAGGGTATACTCCTGGTATCCCAGAGGACTGGATCAAAGATTTTGCCTAGGCAACTAGTTAACAGCACGGGTAATCAGAAGGATTAAGACTTTGATTTTTGAGTCTGGACTATAAATTTGAAATTTTGTGATGTTTTGATTTTTAGGAACCCAGTTTGACTTTTTGTGCTTGGGGATATTTTTCCCCATCTGACCAATTTTAAGCTGGAGCTACAGTCCAGTTATCCTACCCTCACTGGTGAGGATATATTTTCTATGGATGAAGGAGCAAAAGCAGGGAGAGAAGAGAGGGAGGAGATTGGACAAGGAAACCATCTGTTTTATCTTAGTGATTTGTTTGATGTTATTTTTGCAATTCTAGCCTGGATACTTTTTTTTGAAGTTGCAGTAAAGACTATTTTGAAAATGTTTGGACTCCTGTTGATTTTTCCTAATACTCTTAATGCAAGAACTGAATGGATGGGTCACTGGTTTGAATCGTGGTTCCTTTCCCTTTTATTGGTTTTGGCTTCCTTGCTCCTTTTTCTGGACAATCTGGCACCCTGTGGAGATTCTCTGCCTAGAGCATGAGCCAGGCTTGATTGTGAGCGATAGTTTTCTCCCCATCTGGACTGGACCTGGATTTGTAGCACCCCTGGATATGGCTAGACTACCCAAACAGGGGACCAGCTACACCTGCTCCCAGATCAAGGGGGGGGGGAAATCACCCCTGCCAGAGGAGAACAGGAGGGTGCTACTTTGCCCTGCAATCAATTTAAATGGGGACTATGTAGCCCCAGAAAGAAGAGTTGTTTTGGAAGAGTATGGGTTTTTCTTTCTTTTTTGTTGGGAGGAATCTTACCAAATTCTTACCCAAAGGACTATTTTTTCTACTTTTGTGTCACCAGGAAGATACATTCTCAGACTGGAGAGAAAAGACTAAGGCAGTTGGAGATTTCCTTTGAATTGTATCAAGAGATCTTTTTGAGCTTTTTTTTCTTCTGATTTTGTATTCTGATCAAGTTTTCCTAAGATAAAATAAAGTTTTATTTGCATGCCACTTCAAGAGCACTGTCACTGGCTGGTCCTGTCCTCTGGAATACCATGGCACGCGAAATAAAAGACTACAGACAAATCTGAAATTATTCAAAACTAATCTGAAAACCTGGCTTTTTAAACAAGCATTTTATAAAGATAAAGAAAAGGAGAAAAATAGTTGAGCGATAAGGATGCACCAAGCTAGAAGTTTTCAGTAACCTACATAAGCACATTAATGTTAAAATCACACTGCCTAATTTGTTCCTAACAATCAGGTTTAACTTACACACCTAGTTTATTATTTTAAATTGTTACTGTACTATGATGGCACACGAGTAATTTGTAATCTATACCACCCATATTTCTCTTTATTGTGCCCTTCTGTAAACCGTTGTGATGGTTATTTAACTTAACGACGGTATAGAAAAGTTTTTAAATAAAGTGCCTGGCCTTCTACGTTCAAGAACAAGGATGTAAAACTTGGAGCTTGTATAGCTGGAAGAATGTGAGTTGTAACAGTGAGTAAGGGTTCCCACTCCCAAGACCCTAAGGCCCCAGAGGCTTGTCCTCCCCTGCTGGTGGAACCCTGGCACCCAGTGGGCAACAGATTTGCTGCATGGGGGGAGGGGGGGGGGGAGAAGAATTATATGTCTGGGAAGATAAGATTGGCCCAGGGACTATGAGTGGCCACTGATAACAGCTGAAGAGGGGGTTATACATACTGGGGGTAATTTTCAAAAGGAGTTACACACATGTAAATGTAACTACTATTGTAGCAATTTTCAAAAGCCATTTACTGGAGTAAAGTGCACTTACACAAGTAAATCCTATGGACAATTCAATGGCATATATCGTAGCAATTTTCAAAAGCCATTTACTGGAGTAAAGTGCACTTACACAAGTAAATCCTATGGACAATTCAATGGCATATATCGTAGCAATTTTCAAAAGCCATTTACTGGAGTAAAGTGCACTTACACAAGTAAATCCTATGGACAATTCAATGGCATATATTGTAGCAATTTTCAAAAGCCCACTTACTCAAGTAAAGTGCATTTACTCGAGTAAAACCCTGTTTTACTCGAGTAAATGCTTTTTAAAATCAGGCCCACTATTAGTATGTGGTTTTTCAAACCTGGTTCCCAAAAACGTGTGCTTGAAACACAGTTAATGTAACCTGTACAATGGTTCTTAAGATGCTGCTTGAAAACAATCTGATGGCAGATAAAGACCAAAAGGCTCATCAGATCTTCCCAATTCAAGATGCATTACCTTGATATTTTTTCCTTTATAACTAGGAACTCCATCCCCCACACCTGTAGTGAGAAGCTATTCTCTGTATATGCCATCTGGCCCATGGGTTAACATTTTAATATTACTGAGTTTACCCCCCCTTGAGCCTCGTATCGTGACCTCTTTCAAGAATTCTTTTCTACCCAAGATAACATTTGTTTCTTGTGCATTTACACAAGTGCCATAAAAGGTGAGAACAAAGGTTCACCAAACCCAGCATCCTGTCTGATTGTAACCATTCCAGATCACTTGAAGTATTCAGCAGATCTTAAAAGGGAAGAGCCATTCCCTGTTGATCATTCCTAAGAGGTGACAATCTCCCAAGTCTAATTGTTAATGGACTAGTGTTCCAGGAACTTACCCAAACCCTTTTTTTAAACCCAGCTACTAACCTTGATCACATCTTTGGGCAATACATTTTAAATCTAATTGTGCATTGACTAGGAAATGCCTCTGTCATATCCCTTCTCTCAGTCTTTTCTCAGATATGAAGAGTCCTAATTAATTTAGCCTCTCTTCATAAAGGAGCCATTCCATTCATCTTTTTTGTTGCCTCTTTATACCTTTCCTAGTTCAGCTATGACTTTTTGAGCTTGGTGACCAAAACCACACCTCATACTCAAAATGTGGTCACACCATGGATCCAAAGCAACACAGACTAGATCTACTTTTCATCAACCCTAATGATTGGCCCCTTTACATTGGTTTTACAACTAATCTCATTTAACTGCACACTCAATTTATCATTTCCAATATAAGCTACCCTTTTCGTACATATAACAGAGGCCACATCAACCCTGATTTATTTAAAGACACATTCCTTATTGAAACACTCATCTTATCCAGACAATATTGAGATAGCAGTAAACACCTGGAAAGAGACCTTAGATCACATTATAGATTAAGTAACTCCATGAAAATAATCACACACAAGAAGAAGCCATTATGCGCCATGGTATACCCCCAAATTAAAATCCATGGAGCAGAATCTCAGATGTCTAGAGCGCCGATGGAGAAAGAACTTATTACCTCAAAGAAAGATGGCATATAATATATATTTAAGGAATTACAAAAATAAGGTTAATACCATAAAAAGGTGCTTTCTACTCAAAATTTGATCTGCCTCCAATAATTATACACTTTTTAGTGCAGTCACATCCTTGTCCAAATAAACACCGCTTTCTAGTACAGATTTCTGTTATCAATTAGGCGCTTTCTTTATTGAGAAACTGAAAAAAAACCATGACTCTCACTTGTCAATTCCTACTGAATCTTAAGATTCCTATCCCATTGCTAACTGGGATATTTTATCAGTTAGCGCCGACACTATACAGTTAATATCTGAAATGACAAATTTTATTTGTCCACAAAACTTGTTCCATTGCAATATTAAAATATGCAAGTGAAATATGTAATACCTTGCCTCAATTAATTTATCCCTTTCATCTGGTAACCTGCCAGCAACATTAAAACAAGCATCAGTTACTCAAATACCAAAAAACCAGTCAGTTGGCTGCTATGATTTATTTAGCTACTATCCAGTTTCATCACTTCCCTTTCTATCCAAGCTTATTGGATCACTTGTACCACACCAATTCACTGACTTTCTAGACTAACATGAAATCTTAGATGCTCACTGGCATGGTTTCAGAAAAGATTTCAGCATGGAAATACTTATCTTTCAACACAATACATCACGGTTTCAATGCCAACAGAGATAAACATTTTGGTGTTGGACACATCTCTGCATTTAATACTATTGTACAGTCAATCCTAATATGCTTAGCTTCATAAGAACAAATTGCCATACTGGGTCAGACCAAGGGTCCATCAAGCCCAGCATCCTGTTTCCAAAAGTGGCCAATCCAGGATACAAGTACCCAAACAATAAGTACTTCCCATGCCACTAATAAGCAGTAGCTATTTCCTAAGTCAACCTGGCTAGTAGTTTATAGACTTCTCCAGGAACTTGTCCAAACCTTTTTTAAACCCAGCTAAGCTAACTGCCTTAACCACATCCTCTGCCAATCAATTCCAGAGCTTAATTATGCATTGAGTGGAAAATAATTTTCTCCGATTGGCTATAAATGAGCTACTTGCTAACTTCATGGAGTGCACCATAGTGCTTGTATTAAGAGTGAACAACCTGTTTAAATTAACCCGTTCTAGTGTTTTCATGATTTTAAAAAAAGTCTTCCATTATATCCCCCTCCAGCCATCTCTTCTCCAAGCTGAAGAGACTATCCTCTAACCTTTCCTCATAGGGGAGCCATTTCATCCATTTTATCATTTTCGTCTAATACTGTTCCGGCAGTTGACGCATTACAGGCTTCAGCTTAAATTGTCAAAAAAATGAAGTCATACTACTCTTCAATAAGAAGCCTGGCATATCCATTTCCAGCCTCTATATTCTTTCAAGGTAAATTCTCAATAGGACAAGCCACCAGGATTTGTTTAATCCTCAATTAAAACTTGTCAATGAAGCATATTTCTTTTGTTGTGAGATCCTTGTTCTACAAACTACATCTAATAAAAGGCTTGAAACATTTACTGGAACCCCAGGACTGAAGATCTGTATTGAAAGCATTAATTCTAAATTCACTGGATTACTTTATCTGGATTTACCAATGGCTACAATTTGCCCTTTACAAATTATTCAAAACTCTGCTGGAAGAATCTTAATTGGAATCAAGCTCAGGCAACATATTACAGACGCTCATGAAATTATACTGGTTGCCAGTTGCATGGAGGCTGCAATACAAAGTTCTTAATCTTATCTACAAGTTATTGAATAATGAATTGTCCACCTGGCTCACTTCAGCCCTTCATTGTCCTTGCAAACCATCTCAACATTTACATGCAATCAAACATTTACTAGAAATACCAGCACTGAAAACAACCATACTCAAAGTCACTACAAACAGAGCATTCTCAGTAGCTGTTCCATGTTTATGGAACACTTCTAGAATCTTTTCCCACAGCACCATTTCAAATAGTTTAAGAAAAAGTTGAAAATCTACCTTTCCAAACAGGTATTTACAATCTAATATGGGTCTTACAACATATATACTAAAAGGAAAAAGTATTGTTATTCATTGTATGTTAAAGTTTAATTTATGTTTTGCCCTTGATTTTGGTGTGTAGTGTATGTGAGCCACCATGAACTCAAATGTAACATGCAGATATTCTTAGTTTTATTCTTTATTCCTTTGCAAATAATTCCTAATACTCTATAAGCTATTTTGTCCACTGCTGCACACATTCATGAGGATTTCAATGCTAGGGGACTTTAATCTTCCAGATGTTGACTGGGATATCCCAATTGCAGTATTTTCTAGAAGCAGGTTGACCCTGGGATTCTCTGCAAGGAGAACAGGTTTTTGTCAACTGGTAACTGAACCCACATGGGAGGAGGCGATACTGGACCTGGTGCTTTCCAACAAGGACAGTATTTCCAATGTAGTGATGATCATATGGGAACCAGTGACTACCGGAGTGTGGTGTTCAATATTAGAATGCAAGATATTAAGATTCATTCTAAGGCAAGAAGTCCTAGACTTCAGGAAATCTAACTTGCTCAAAATGGAGGTATACCTCAAGGAATCGTTAACTGGATGGGAAAATCTAGGGAAGAAGTAAAGGCAGTGGGCAAAACTAAAAGGAGATATAAGGGCAACTAATTTTTGTTAGGAATGTATATGAAGGGAAGAGGAAAAGTTATGGTATTCTAAAAAATTAACTGAAAAGGTAAGGGAGAAAAGATTAGCATTCAAACTACAAGAGATCACACAGAGAAAGCAGAAAGGTGGTGACAATATCTGGAAAAACTAAGAAGCTGAGAAAGTAAATCAGGAATGCAAAAATTAAAACAGAAGAAAACAGTATCAGGGGACAAGACTAAGATATGTTATAGAAGAAAATGCAAAAGTGGCATTGTGAGACTGAAAGGTGAAGGAGAGGAATGTGTAGAGCAGAGCTTTCCAAACTTTTCATGTTGGTGACACACTTTTTAGACAAACATAATTTCGGGACACAGTAATTCAGTCTACTAGTAAACCAGAGGTTAAAGGTTAAACGAACGAAACATATTTCGACAATTTATGTATGTTTCCTTAAATACATACATAAATAAAATGTTTCACGACAACCTCTCATGAAAACCTTAAATTTATATTAAAAATATATATTCCAAGATTCATGTTATTGTTATAATTTATGAGAAACAATAATAAATTGTCTGTCCCCCACACACTCATCTCTCTCCTCCCCCCCAGCACATGTCTGGCCCCCACACACTCATATCTCTCCCCCTCAAGCACATGTCTGTCCCCCCAGCACATTTGCCCCCCCACTCACTCATCTCTCCCCCCCCAGCACATGTCTGGCCCCCACACTCATGTACCTCGTCTTTTTGATTGTTGCCAGTTAAGTGCTTCACTCCCTTCCATGATCACCAGACACTGCTGCTTGCAGTCAGTACTCCTCATGGCCAGGCCTCATCGGCAGCAGCAGCCAATGCAAGGATGGCTGGGCTCGTTCCACCCACCAAGCCCCCCAAAAAAACGCGATTGACAGCAAAAATCACCCAATAATAAGCAACCCATAAACTGAAAAAAAAAGTGAATCTCTAGGGAAAAAAAAGCCCAAACTCGCATCAGAGTTGACCGGGCTTGCGCGACACACCTGCACACTGCAGGCGACACACTAACGTGTCCCGACACACAGTTTGGAAAGCTCTGGTGTAGAGGCTGATGAGGAAAAAACAAAATTGCTTAATATTTCTATTCAGAGCCATAGAAGGGCATGGAGCAGGACCACAAAAACAAATACGATTGGAAGTGCGGTAAACAGATGATTTTTAGAACAATGTGTTTGTGAGGAGCTATTTAACCTTAAAGTAGATAAGGTGATGGGGCCAGATGGGATACATCCAAGTACACAAAGGGAACTTAGAGATGTCCTGGCAGTTCCACTGGCTGACCTTTCCAATGCTTCTTTAGAGTCTGGAGGACTGGAAAAGGGAGGATGTGGTTCCTATTCATAAAAGTGGAAGTAAGAAGGAAGCTGGGAACTTCAAACAAGTTTGACCTCTGTGGTAGGCAAACTAATAAAATCACTGCTAAAACAGAATAGTGCAATTTCTGTTATCCAATGGACTGAAAGATTGGAGGCAGCATGATTTTACCAGATGTAAACCTTGTCAAACCTGATCAATTTCTTTGATTGGGTGACCAGAGTTGGATAAAGGAGGAGTGCTAGATGTAGTATACTTTGATTTCAGCAAGGCCTTTGACAGTTCTAACGAGGAAGATTTGTGAATTGTGAGCCCTTGGTATGGATCTTAGGGTGAATGACTGGGTTAGAAACTGGCTAAGTGGGAGAAGACAAAGGGTAGTGATAAATTACATTTTCTCTGAGGAAAGGGTTACTACTAGTGGGGTGCCTCAGAGATCTGACTTTCAGCATTTTTGTGAGAGAACAGAAGAGTTGTCAGGAAAGGTTGGGTTTTTTTTTTTTTTGCTTATGATAATATGCAAATTTATCTCATGCATATTCATTGTGGATATCCTGTAAACCCGACTGGCTGTGAGATCCCCAGGACAGGTTTGGGAAGCCCTGGTCTAAGATCTGGAAGCAAAGATTTAATGCTAAAAATGCAGAGTAATGCATTTAGGATGCAAAAACTCAAGGAAAAGATATAGTATTGAAGGTGAAATTCTTCTAAACACAAAGAAAAAGTAGGATGTGGGGGTAATTATATCTGATGATCTTAAGGTGGCCAAGTAGGTGGATAAAGAGACAGTGAAAGCCAGAAAAATGCTTTGCAGCATAGGGAGAGGCATGGTCAGCAGAATAAGGGAGGTGATATTGTACGTGTATAGGTCCCCTGGTAAGACCTCACTTCGAATACTCTACAATTTTGGAGACCTCACCTTCAAAAGGATATAAACAGGTTGAAGTCAGTCCAGAGGGTAGCTACTAAAATTGGTCAGTGGTCTTGGTCCTAAAGCATATGGGGATAGACAAAGTTCTAAAGATGTATACCCCAGAGGAAAGATGAGATAGGGAAGATATGTTAAGAGACTTTCAAACATCTCAAAGGTTTCCATGCACAGAAGATTAGACTTTTTCAATGGAGCAAAGGCTCTAGAAGAAAGGATCATGAGATGAGGTTGAAACAAGTAGATTCAGGAGGAATCTTAGGAAATGTTTCTTTACAGAGGGTAGTGGATGTGTGGAAGAGCCTCCCAGTGAAAATGGAGACAAACAGTATCAATTCAAGAAAGCATGGGATAATTACAGAGGACCTCTAAGGAATAAGAAAGAATGCTGAATTAAGTGAACTGATGGGTAGACAGGATGGGCCTTTCAAACTTTCTGCTGTCATGTTTCTATACTTCTAAATCACACTAAGGTCCTTTTCCTGGGAGGTAACTCCTAATGTAGAACCTAATCCAGCATCATGTACATATTGTTAAAATTATATTTCCCTACATGTATCTTTACACTTGTGTTCTAGGGTTTACATATTTGTGTTTTTGTGTCTTAAGTTTTTTATTTAGATGCTATACTTTGTTAGTGCTTCCCTGGACAGGCTCTACACAGACTGTATTCATTCAGAAATACAGTCTCCAGAATGGAGAAATAGGATTTACCCAACAATCTCCACTCCTTTACTTCTGCTACACCAGTCAAGAACATGTGGGTTTAGTCCCCTCATCCAGCAGCTGGAGGAAGATTTTTATGACATCACATGTACATGTGTCATGCATAGAACCAGATATAGCCAGTATGCTATCAAAGCTAAAATTTAAACTATAGCAACCAGCAAACATTAAAACTGAAATTTAAAATTTTGACCTAATCTTAACAGAAATGTAACTACTTTTAGGTAAATCATCAATTTACACTATCACTTTAATCTAGTCTTAATCCCTGGAGAAATGAAAAATCTACTCAAATCATTTCCCCCTTTTATTATAAAATGTAATCAGACCTATCTCAGAGGTAGCTCAATTTACATATCCCAGGATGGGCTTCTTGATTTGTGTAGTGGATTTAAAGTAAAGGAAGTTATCAGGTAAATCTTAATTTCTCCTTCCTTGTCCTTCTGCTCCACTAGTCAAGAACATGTAGGATGTATCAAAGTCCCATTACAATAAGCAGGTAAATTGCAAACTCGCTCTTAAGACAGCTGTTCCAAAATTAGCATCCTGTCTCACAAGAATATCCAACCTATAATGCTTGGCAAATGAACCATAGAGTTGTCCAAGTTGCCGCTTACTATTATATTAACCGGATTTACTGAAGTTACCTCTGCCCATCACGAAGACTGTGCTCTAGTTGAATGAGCCCCGATGCCCTCTGGCATTTACAACCCCTGTAGTAAATATGCAGATGCTATGGCTTTCTTAATCCATCTTGAAATAGTCGCCTTTGAGGTGGTCTCACCCTTGTGTGCCACTGAACACCACAATCTATCAGAATTATAAGATTCACATTGGGAGTTTTCCCAAGATGGCCACATGGTAAAGGAGTGTGCTCCATGGACTCTCTTCCCCTATAAAAAGTTTCCTCCTTATTTTTCTTCCGATTTTCTACAGGTAAGAGAAAGGGCAGGGCTCTAGTATTCCTGAATATGTCAGCAACCTCAATGTTGAAAGGCCCGATGGACAAGACACTTTCTTCAGAGCTGGAACCCTCAGCTGGATAGTTTGCAGACTGACTGCTCATCAGCTGCAGTCCTTGCTCTGAAACCTCTCTCACTACAGAGCAGCACTGCGGATCTCCCCAACCTGGGACATCTGTGGCCAATGGCAATGGGATCGTTCAGTCATGGTCAGGCGACATCACGTTGCCAGTTGTTTCGGCATTGAGAGATGCCTGACCTGGGGAGCAGAATCTAGAGGAATCTTCTGTATGGAAGCAGCCAGTTTGCTAGATTGTTTTCCCTCTTCATTGTCTGCTACGAAGGGAGTTGTAAATACAGAGCTATTTCCCCTACTTATGATAAAACCCCCTAACATTACTCTGATTTAATATGGGAAGCCATCATGAAGCTTTCCCTTCAAGTGGCACAATTTGTACCTCAGTTTTAGGCGTTATCTACTGCAGTCAATGCTTCATAGACTAACTGATATATCGAGAATGAAACAAGTGTAAACTAAAGACACAGCCTTACAGAACTCAGTGGGAGTTATATCTACTGGTCATTTATATATCTGCAAAGGTGGAAAATTTGGAAAATGTTATTTGTTGAAAATTTTCCAAAAGAAAAAAAAAGTTGGTATCCCCTGTGGAGATTCTGTGCAGATATTACGGAAAATGTGAAAGTTTAAAAAAATTTTCTCCTCCCAATTTCGAAGGTGTACTACCTGCCTACAAGTCTCAAAACTTTGCAAGGGAAAGATGACTCTCCACCTTTATTTGAATTATCACATTTGTCTTCTTTTCTAGAAAAATCTTCAGGAGTTGAGCCTTCTACTTTAATTGTAACTTTTGCTATTAAGTCAGACCGTGACCATCTTGAAATTGTTTTTTAGTAATAGAGATGTTTCATTTTTAGGATTGAGAGTTCATATGTTTACTGATGTTGCTAAAGTAATTCAACCTAAGAGAAAGTGACTTGATATGTCCAGTGGTCGCTAATTTGAAGGCTTTAGATTGGCTATAATTCCCCCTGCAAATGTGTGATTAAAATTAAAGGGGTAAATATATTTTTTGAACCCTCCCAACTGACTCTCTTAATGATAAACTACCGAAGGAACCTGCTTCCTCCGCCACAAGTTAGATATCTCCACAATATTGGTGCCCAATAAGTTGAGTGTTCTCTCCTTTGGTTATATATTCTTCTGATTTTGTAATATTTTATTTATTTATTTATTTATAACTTTTATATACCGGCATTCGTAAAAAACATTATGTCGGTTTACAGACAACTGAGAAAGGAAGTTACAATGATAGGTGGAGGAAGGATAGATAGTTAAAAGGTGAATTAACTTTACTGTAGAGCCAACGGGCGCCACAGTTATTAAATGAGATTACATATGGTTAACCAAGTTAGACATAATTAATTATATACAAGAGGTGACAGTGTGGGGGATAGGGCGGGGGGGTTTCTTCAGGTTTTGATTTGGAAACCCCCCTTGTGGGGACAGAGTATGAGAGATTTTTATTTTAATTTCCTTTGTGAGTCTCTGTGTGCCGTTTCTATACAAGTTATTTTGCTTGGATTATTTGAAAATTTCATAAATAAGAAAGAATTACAAATTTTACTTGTCATCTTTAAATATTCCCTTACCATCTGACATCTAAGAACTGTAAAGTCTGCAGGCCCCTGCAATCCTCAAAAAGATGTTGGTATAATGCACTGCTTTAACTAGAATGCTAAAGCCACCTTATGTAAGAAGGATGTAATAGGTCTCAGCATTACAAAATCCTTACTAAACCTTAGAAAAAGCCTTGCAAGACAAGTTATAACTCCAAAATGCATTGTGCCGCGTTGACAATAAACACACAATTTTCAAATGTCAAGTCCTTCAGTTGCTTGTTCCAACGGTTCATAAGGATGACTTGCTAACATGCTATCAAAATTCAAATTTGAAAACAGTATCACAGGCCTCAATGTAGGATTAAGGCATTTAATTCCTTGTCGGAAAAAAAGTGACACCTTGTGAGACCTTATAGATGTCCCCTTAATCTTTTCCCTTAATGTGAGAAATCGCTGTAACCTGTGCCTTTAAAGAATTCAAGACCAAGCCCTTGTCAGGACACTTCTGTAATTATGTCAGAATATCCATTTGGGACACCATGGCAAACTAGTCTGTCTACAATATATTGCAAAAGTTTGCCATACCCTTACATAACATCTGTTGAATTCTTTTTAGAACTTAACCTTGTTCTTGCTAACTGTATCCCTTCTTGACTAATTTCACACTCTCAAGAGCCATGCATAAGTGAGAAGATAGGTTTCCCAATATCACTGGTCCCTGGTGGAGACCCCCTATCCCTTGAAAATGCAATGGTTGATCCACTATCAGTCTGCTTAGATCAGCATACTATGTCTTTGCAGCCAATCAGATGTCACTAGGACCTCATATGCCTACTCCTTCACAAGCTTCTTCATTACAGTCTATTAATGGTCAAAGTGGGGAAAAAAAAGCAACATTTCCCTTGGCCACTTTTATATCAATGTGTCTATTACCTTGCTGCCATAATCTGTTTGTTGGCTGAAGAACCTGGTCTTAGTATTCTGGTGAGTTGCCATTAAAACCATCTATGGTTCACACCAATTTTGTATTATCTGCTTGAGTGCCCAATGGCCTAGCTCCTGGATCTATTGTATTTTGTCCCAGAAAATCTGCTTGCACTTTCTCCTGACCTGCAATGTGTAATGCTGAAAGCTGTAGCAGATTTTCCTTCAACTATGCAAATAGTATCTCTGCTTCCTCTGAAGTTCTCTGCCTCCAGGTACCCATTTGTTTATATATGCTATTGCATAGTACTAATTGTTCCTCACTTAATCATTGACTGAAAAGTGAGCAAAGATAGCTGTATGACTCAATTCTAAGCAGTTTATAGACCCATACTCTCTCTCTTTACTCAACCCTGAGTGTAATGATCCTGGCAAAGGGCACCCATAATCTCTTATGTTGCCTTAATTTCCAATTTGGGTACTCCAGTGATATACCACTCTGCACATTCAGAGTTTGTCCAACATAAAACTTACCATTTTCAGGTGAATTTTTTTTTAAGCATGTAGCACATTTAAAAAATAATCAGAGAAAATTTTCACTCAACACAATTAAACTCTGAAATTTGTTGCCATGGGATGTGGTTAGTGCAGTTAGTGAGGCTGGGTTTAAAAAAAAGGTTTGGATAAGCTCTTGGAGGAGATGTCCATTAACTGCTATTAATCAAGTTTACTTAGGGAATAGCCACTGCTATTAATTGCATCAGTAGCATGGGATCTTCTTGGTGTTTGGGTACTTGCCAGGTTTTGTGACCTGGTTTGGCGTCTGTTGGAAACAGGATGCTGGGCTTGATGGACCCTTGGTCTGACCCAGCATGGCAATTTCTTATGTTCTTTATCCTAAGCATTGGCAAGTTAAATGTAAGACACTGATAAGACAGGCTAAGAATTTGAAAAGAAGTTTGCCATAGAGGCAAACACTAAAAAAAAACCTTTAAATATATCTGAAGTAGAAAGTCTAAGGGATTCTGTTGGACTGTTAGATGAACAAGGGGTTAAAGTGGCACTTAGGGAAGATAAGGCCATTGTAGAAAGACTGAGTTTTGCTTCAGTGTTTACTGAAGAGGATGATGGGGAGATACCCATTCGAGACTGTTTTCAAGGGTGACGATTCAGATGAACTGAACCAATCTCCCTTGTGTAGAAGTGAAAGCATGGTGCCTAGAGAAACCATTCTGAACTTTTCTTTTTTTAAGAATTTGTTGAGATTTCTGAGATCTAGAATGGGACGTAGGCCTCCGGTTTTCTTTGGAATGAGGAAATACCGGGAACAGAATCCTCTGCCCTTTTGACTGTGTGGTACTTGTTCCACAGCTTTTGATTGCAGAAGAGCGGATAATTCTGTTTGTAATTGAAGTATGTGATTGTGATTGAGATGAGAATTTTGTGGTGGAAACTCCTGAGGGAGTGATGTGAAGTCGAGGCGGTAGCCTTGATTAATTATCGAAAGGACCCAATGATCGGATGTTATTGCTGTCCACTCCTTGCAGAAATGGGATATTCTTCCTCCAACTGGCAAGGTGGTTTGGGGATTGGAATATAGGCCTTGTTCTCTGAATTTCGTTTCAAAAGCCCGAGGCAGGTCCAGTTTGAGGAGCTGGTTGGGGTCTCGCAGACCGCTGTTGTCTCTGTTGAGGTCTTTGTTGAGACCTGGGAGGTCTTGGCCTAGAAGCGGGAGGATAGTACCTTTTTGCCCTATAGAAAGGACGTTTTGTCTCCCTACGCGGTGGTCTGCGACTTGTGTGGGTTGCAGGGTCATGAGGTAGCATGGAGAGTTGTTTTAGAGTCTGAGTGCTCTCGAAGTTGAGCCACAGCATCCTGAACTTTGGTGCCAAACAAATTATCTCCCTGACAGGGAAGGTCTACCAATTTGTCCTGGACTTCTGGGCGTAAATCAGAAGCCTTTAGCCAGGCCCACCTTCTGGCGCTAATGCCTGATGCTGCTGTTCTAGAAGATGTTTCAAAAGCATCATAAGCGGCTCTGACCTCGTGTTTCCCTGCATCCAAGCCTTTCTGGATTATGTTCTGTGCTGCTTCTTGGTGTTGAGGCAGAGAAGGTACAAATTCTTCAATCTGTTTCCAGAGATTTCTGTGGTGTTGAGTCATGTAAAGTTGGTATGCTGCAATTTTTGAGTTGAGCATAGCCCCCTGATAGATTTTTCTTCCCATCTGATCTAAAAATCTATTGTTCTTTCCTGGAGGGATCGAGGCATGAGTTCTGGTCCTGCGAGATTTCTTCTGAGCAGATTCAACTACAAGTGAATTATGAGGAAGTTGAGTTTTCTCGAATCCTGGTGCAGATTGAACTAGATAGGTAGAATCTACCCTTTTATTAACAGCAGGAGTTGTACAGGGGTGTTTCCAAATCCTCTGCTGGAGTTGTAGTAGCACTTCATGGACAGGGATGGCCAGATTGTGCTTAGGGGGATCTACAAACTGTAAAATTTCCAATGTCTGTTGCCTCATCTTTTTCTGCTTGTAGTTGGAAGGGTATGGACTCAGCCATCTCCTGTATGAAGGATGAAAAGGAAAGGTCCTCTGGAGGTGACTGTTTCTTGGATTGAGGTGGAGAGGGATCAGACAAAGTCCTCTGATGAGGGCTCAGATGCTGAATCCGACCAGGTATCTGAAGCTGGTGTTTGATATGGAGGAGGCCCAGGCCTTTGAGGTGGATGTATCCCAGAAGGGCCTTGTAATGGATCTTGTGGATCAGGTGAAGTTTCTTGCTCCTCCTCTTCTTATCCAGGCATAATGGGCAATGAAGCTAGAAGGTCCTGATATCTCTTAGTGAGCAGGCTGTGTAATTGTGCTTCAGAACTGGAAGTGTCTGGAGCTGTGGTAGAAAGTTTTGGCAAAGAATGCTTGGATTTCCCCCGATGATTTTTGCATGGAAGTGGTTTTCCTTTGCAAAGGAGGTTTGGATGGTGCCATGGTATAGAGAGACATCGATGGTGTAACAGATGACATCGATGATGTAGTAAAGGAAAACAGAGATAGGAATCATCGATGTTATAGGCCGGGTTGGCATCGAAGGCATCGAGAATGGTAAAGGCACCGATGGTATCGATGGGATGAATGCCTGAACCGGCTCCGTCATCGATGTTGTCATTTGCATCGAGGTAGACATCAGCGGAATCGAAGGCATCGACGATACCGCTGGCATCGGCTGAGCTGTCTGCATCGGCTGTAAAGCCGGTATCGAAGAATCTTCCTACCTCGGCGATCCCGCCGGCATAGACATGGTTGTCTGCATTGGCGATGGTGCTGGAATTTGATGTTTTAAGGCATCGGTGACTATTTGTCTGATTAACACAGTCAAGTCAGAAATCAAAGTCGATGCCTGCTGTGAGGTCGACGGTATCGATGTTGGAACCAAGGGAACGGAAGTCACCGTAGGTGAGGACGACTTTTGCTTCTTAGCGCTCGGTTCATCCGGCGGCGGAAGCGGTGGGATAGATCGATGCCGTAAGTGCTTGTGCTTCGATCTTGGTTCAGATACTGACCTTGTCGATGAAGTGGAGGGTGTTGGAGAAGAGGCATCGCCTGAACCCTCCGGAAGTCTTTTCTTGAGAAGAATCTTTTTAAGTAAGGCCTACCGTGATGATTTTGTGGAAGTTGTCGGTGAAGGCCCTGATTGGATTTGAAAAATCTGTGCCATTTTTTCTTGGCGGAGTTTTCTGCCTTTTGCCGTCATCTCCTGGCATTCTGGACAGGAAGCGATGTCGTGCTGTCCTCCGAGGCACCGAACGCATTCGATATGCGGGTCCGTTATGGACATTGTTCGGTTGCAGGCTGGGCACTTTTTGAAGCCTGATGACATCTTGACTCGACGTCCGTCGATGAAAAAATGTTAAATTTATTAGCGGAAGCTAATTTCTTTGTCACCGTCCGGTGACAAACACGATGAGACCCGAAATGGGGCAAAATGTTTAAAGTATTGACTTTTTCTGTCAACTTGTGAGGAAAACCTCACAGGGCTCCTGTGACCGCGATGTCGATGGCAGCGCGGAAAAACGAAGACTGAAGTGAGACCCCTGTGGCAGGGAATATCATGGCATGCCGGGCATGCTCAGTAGCCCCAGGCTGCCAGTCAAAAGCTTCTAGAAACTTTGCCAGAAGTTTCCCGCATTAGGGCTCCGTGAGTGACGTCACCCATATGTGAGGACTAGCATCCTGCTTGTCCTGGGATAACTTACTGTACGTTATACCCTGCCCTTGCATCTTTCTATGAAAGCCCTTTAAAGTTTCTCTTTCTGCCAATTATGGAATAAGGTTTAAAAGCATTTATATAATCATACTACGTCCATGATATCTTGGATTATGTTTAAAGCATAATCCGATTGTTGGGCATACCTGCACAATTCCATCTGGTGCATTCCATGATCTTAAAAGATTAACAATATACATTGCAGATTTTGTATGGACTAAAAAAAAAACCCTCAGCTAATTTGAAGGTTTGAGAGAAAATGTGAGAGCAGGATAGCTTCAGTGGCAACAAATCCCATTTGTTAACTGACCCCTCAAGTACTAGCATGATTTTTGACTCTATTCCTACCTCAGGACATAAAACCCACCTTTGCCTGTGACTGGAATTGCAGGTACTAGAGTTCAACAAGGCTGGAGTTTTTAACATTAAGGCCATCCTATTCACACAAGTAACCCAGGTTTAGTAGGCAGGTAAGCCAGAATGTAGGACATATTGTATATTTTTCCACAAAACTCTAGAATCTAAGATAGGAAAAAAAATGTAATTTTCCCCTCGCCTCCCCCCAAACCACCCTACCATGGTTCAAATACAGCATTCTGGTCCTTGAAATTATTTGCCCAACCAAGACAGGTTATCACGAGCTGATGAACCCAAGTACTATACACCTGCATGTGTGTAATGCCTCATGGTCTATCACCACAATAAAGTAGTGTTTTATTTTATACTGTTCTCATATGACAAAGAATCTGACCATAATAGCATTTTTCATTCTTATATCTGCATCAACTGCAATGATTCTACTTGTCTAGTCCTTATAGGATTCCATGTTTTGGGCTAGCTAATCTAGATTGTGCCTTTGGACACTGCAAGGCAAGGACTGCATAGCAAATTGGTGGAGATAATAGCCATATAAAATATTGGAACTGCAAGTATGCGATAGCCAACATTCCCATAGGCTGAATCCATATTACTACTATACATATTTTCTGCTGTAATATATGGTAATCATTTAAAAGTATGATATCTAAAAGGTGATTTTAAGTTATCTTAAAGTGATTGCATGTACTCATGGGATAGATAAAAGGAAATACCAATTAAATACAATCTAAAAAAACCACAGTAGCGTTCCACTATATAAACGTGGATTTGAAAGTTCTACTAACCTCTATACCCAGAGGATTTAGCAATCTCCCAAACTTCCACATCTTCTGGATCATTTCTTGTGATTTTGCTTTTCAGGCAAGGCTTTAACAGCCCTTTCTTCTTTTGTGGTTTACCTGTAAATAAATAGTGATGAATGTATGAAGCTACTACAGATCAACATTTATAATGCAACTCACTGTAAAAGTCACAGCATACTGGGAGTCAATATAGTCTAATAGTCTATTTTTATATATGGGCTCTATTAAGTGCTCTCCATGTTTGCCTTTCCCCCTTAAAAATTAATTTAAATTTCCTTCTCAGTTACAGCAAATAGGAGAGACTACACTAACCACTAGAGCTACAAGTACATCTACATTTCAATAGAGGTCAGAGGATCTGTAGATAGGCAAAGAAGTCAGAGTGCGGTAAGTCAAATTTTGTTTTCAATTCTTGAAAGCTGTGTAACACATTGGAGTTATGAGGGAACATATGGACGTGCGTTAATCCTTTGAGTCAATCCATGAAAATCTATTCTCCATTCCAGGTAAAAACTGGGTATTACCACAAATAGCCAGAAGTGGAGAGAGAGTGTCACAGATAAACCCAGATATTTGCATAAGTGGTGTCACGTCTGCCTGCAGGATTTGATGATTAAACAATGCCTAAATTCAAAAGGAATTTGGGTGGCATGTAGATGTAATAACGAAGACAAAAACCAATTCCCGAATCATCTTTGCAAATGAGAAGGGTCAGAAATCGGTGGTCCCCAATAGCAATCGCCAATATGCCTTAACATGCAGGTGAGGTTAAAATTTTGAATATGCTGACAAGTCAAGCCTCCCTGTGATATAGACTTACACAGATGCTTCAAAGACAACCTAGCTTTTCTGCCATTCTAAATGAACGGTCAAATGGCTTTGTTAATCTCTAGTATGTTCTCTTTAGCCAAATGGGTAACATCTGTAATAAGTATATCCATTTAGGTACTTCCATCATCTTTAGTAATTGGATCCTACCACTCAAAGATAGAGAATGTTGAGATCATTGGGTTAAATGTGCCTTCATTGTTTGCAACAGCAGACCTACATTAATTTAATATAAGTGTTCAAACTCAACAGGGAATTTTAGACACCCCCCCCCCCCCCCCAGCTGGCCTTAAGTTCACCATATACTTCCATGGCTTCGGACTTGTCCCTATTTATTTTAGGGCCTGAAAATTGCTCAAAGATCCTGAAGGGCCAACATTCAGCAACAAGTTGTGTGGGTTCATATGAGAGATCAGTACATCATTTGCAAAACACCGCTATTTTAAAAGCAAGCATCTTCAACTTCCAGACCTGTAATGGTACCATCCTTCAGCAATTTTTCATAGTAACAGGTCTATGGGGCATCGCTGGCGTACTCTCCTTTGGATAGTGAAAGCTAAGGATTTACCACCATTGGCTAATATGGGATATTGGGGTCTTATATAAAAGATATGCACTTAATGTCTCCCTGAAAGCCGAATCACTTAAGAGCTGAGAAATAATAAGGCCAGGAAACATGATTAAAAGCTTTTTATGAATCAAAACTCACTGCTATGGATGGGACTAGGTGATGTTTACAGTAGGCTATTGTTGTAATTTAGTAATACGAGTACCTGCAGTATGGCCCTTAATAAATCCTACTTGGAGAGAGATATGTGGGAAAACCAAATAACCTACCAGCTAAAATGTTTGCATAAATTTTAAGTCACAATTTAATAAGGAAATTGGTCTATATAAAAAGAGTGGGTTAGGTCCTTCCCAGGCTTTGCCAGAACTGGTATGTATGCTTTGTTGAAATCACTTGGGAATGCTTTTGGCCAAAGCATCTGCAAAGAAAACTCATTGGCTCAGTGACCTGATCCTGTAGTATTTTGTAATAGTCATGAAAACCAATCACAGCCCAGAGCTTTTCCTTGTTTGCTTGTTCTGATGACATTCAAGATTTCAAAAAAGATTGAATTGGCCTATTTAAATATGCTAATTGTCACTTGGGAACCTGTGGAATAGTTAAGGTTTCGAAAGAAAGAACCAGGGGCATAGTTGACGAAACTATCATCAGTGTATATCTCATAGAAGTGTCTCAAGGTCTCGCAAATGTCCAGACACTTAACTGCCCATGTGCCCTGGCTGTTCCTCAATTTTCTATATAAGTTTTACCTTGCCTAACCCTCACTGCATTAGCCAATAGTTTGCCTGCCTTGTTCCCATATTTGAAAAACCTATGTTCAGAATATTGGAGCATCCTTCGTGCTCAGATGTAAGCAGGCCTGCAAGCTGGCAAGAGTAGAATTATATTCCAATTTAGTCTCTATTAAAAGTTGCCAAATCATTTTTTCTTTAGCCAATTTCAATTTAGATTCTAAGTATAGAATCGTTCCATTCAGGCATTTATTTCTGCTTTTCAAATGAGATTATTTCTCCCCTTAGCAACACACTACTAGTTTCCCAGAAAAGACTGAGTTGTAACATGTTGGGCATTATGGGAAGCAAACTCCGCCTATTTGGATTGTAGAAATAGTTGAAAATCTTTACCCTGTCTTAAAGGCAGGAATCTCCATAAACTTTCTCCCTGTTCAGTATCTTCTAGACTGATATCTATCCAACTAGGGGCATGAACAGAAACACTAGCTGTGCCAATTTTTGCATCAATAAATGGAGGAAATAATTCTTGTGAACCTAGAACATAGTCAATCTAGATAATTGTTATGAGCTCTGGAAATATGAGTAATCTTTTTCATCCAGATGCAATCCCCTCAAAGGTCCAACATATGCATATTATGGCACATATACACTATAGCCTTCTGTTGATCAATACCCCTTCTAGGCAAGGATCGTGAGCGAAGTTTAAAAAAAAAAAGTCACTCACAATTAACCAGCCCTGTCTATGTACTACAAGGAGATTCACCAACCCCTTAAAGAACTCATGCTAGTAGGTTCTAGGACCATATAAATTACACAACATGTCGTCTTTACCCTTTAACTTCCCCACCAGTACCACATAACTGCCCTCTGGATCTAAAAATTCCTTTTCAGGTTGGAAGGACATTCTTATGAAACATTGCTACTCCAGCCTTTTTCTCTACCACAGGAGCAAAATGTAAAGTTCCCACCCACTTGCGACTCAGTTTTTTGCTCTCCACATCTGTTAAATGGGTCTCTTGCATGCCCGCTATATCCACTTTGGACCTCTTCAGTGACTGCAGAAGTTTAGTTCACTTGATAGGATTGTCAAGACCATTAACATTTAAAGAGACCACATGTATGCTATCGCCCATAGGTTCTATATCTCAAGCACCATCCCTGGTCACCTAGCCTGGATCCACAACAAGTCTGACAATGCCTTCACTTCCATAGAAGATAGAAAGCTCTTTCTGAACTCTGAAACATGACTCCTCTGTTCTTCACACAATAAAAGCCCTTGAAAATATGAAAACTCCATTCTATTCCCTTCCCCCCACAATCCTCCATTGTTCAAAAACTACTTTGTAAGGAGAATGGAGTATGGTCTAGATGTGTACAGGCACCATCCCTCCTAGAAAGTGCCCTACAAAAACATGCAAGATTAATGGAAGAGAAAAATTGTACAAGAAACAGGAAAATTAAGCTACACATCCAGGCTCTATGCCCTTTTTTCCCCAAGTCAGGAACCAGCCAAATTTAGTAGCTCAAATAGAAGAAATAAGAAGTATTTAGGAACCAAAGAGGTGAAAAAAGTGAACACAGTTATGACTGACAGTAAAAAATGTTCTCTCTTTATGCTCACAGTGGCATGTCCCGAATCATCCCAATTGCTCATGAGGCCTGAAAATTCCCAGCCAAAGCCTCTGTAACCTCTCACCACTCGATTAATTATTTTCTTGAGATTCTGCCAGAGGCATCTACAGGGAATCTGTGGAAGGAAAAACAGCCCCTCACATGCCCAATATTAGCCTTGGCCCCAACTGCAAGCCAGCAAAGACTTGAATGGGCGGCACAACTGTATTAACACTGCTCCTCTGAAACAAAAAACAAAATTGGCACATACAGCAGCTTACACAGTGATGCCACCCTGCCTTCAAGGTTGCCCCAGGAACTCAGTGAGAGCTCCAAGAGCAACCCGCCAAATCAAAGTCAGGCTCCGATGTGTCTCCAGCAAAAGTAACCCCAATACTCTCATGGAGGAAAGCTGCCTCCAGTGCAGTCCCCTCTGCTGTTCAAAATCCTGGGGTTCTCGCTCACTTCCACAAGAGCCGTACCTTAACAGCCACACCCACTCACCAAAAGATTACAGATTTCATACGGCTCTTCAGTCTGCTGGGAAGATGTGGTCACCCGATGGCAGAGCCAGAGCCTAAAGTACAAGTTGGCAGCGGGCCATGAAACTAACAAAACAGGAACAAAAACAATGGCACAGCGGCCATCTAAAAACTTCCATGAAAAACAGAAAGGAAGTATACCAGAAAGGCAACACACGGTAAGCCTTCCATAAACGCTTGTGCCTCCGTTGCTTCAAATGTGTGCTCTTTACCAGCATGCGAAGCTTGGCCGGGTATTGTAGTTGAAAAATCGGACCTGGTTTTGAATGCGCTCCATTCAAAATCGGGGTAAACAGTTTGCGACACTGCTTAACTTGAAATGAAAAATCCTGAAATATTTTCAATTGAAACCTTTTTCAAAAAAAGCCTGCATCAGCCTCTGCTTATGTAGCCAATTTAAGACTTTAGCAATAATGATGCAGGGCCGGTTATCTCCCTCTTGTCGAGTCCCCAAGCAATGAGCTCTATTCTCAGGATCCCCTTAAGCTCCATGAGGAGCAGGGCCTCGGGCAGCCAATTTTCTAAAAAAGCGTCCAGGTTATCATTCTGGCTTGTCCACTATCCTTATATTGATGTGCCTTGATCTATTCTCTAAATCAGTTTTATCCACTTGAGCACAGAGTTTTCTCTAATGCAACTATTTTATTTGTCATCGCTAAGGAGTCATCCTCTAAGCTTGAAATTTAGCCTTCAGCAATTTCCATTTGGAGGCTCAATTCAGAGATAGCACTTTTGAGATCTGTTACCTGTGCTGATAAGTCTTTAAATCTGGCATCCAAAGCAGTGATTACTGCATTTGTTAGCTACTTTGTTAGGTCTGCAATAGTATCACTGTGAGGAAGAGAGGATGGTTTCCCTGCAGCAGCAGCAGCCATTTTGTCTGGAATTTTTCACTTCTTCCTTCTCCTTTCCCCCTTTCAAGGGCATAATACCTCGTAATTTTTGCATGCACTTATCTATGGACATACACCCAAGTCCACTGATCTATCAAAGTAGTAAAAGGTCAAGGATACCAGAGATATTGAGTGAGAATGGGGGGGATGATGATGCCTAAATCCACACATGTGCCTAGGCTCGCCATATTACGCGAGTCCCCCTCTTCATTTTTTATTTTCCCACTGTCACAACAGGATGTTTGATCTCTCTCACTGCCCGTGGGTTTTTGCATAAATCTAGTTTGACAGTTTCAGTTTATTTTAAATTTCTTTAAGTATTTTTCCTTTATGTCTTTTACAATTCAAAATTAATTTTTTCTCTTATGTTAGGGAAGCAATCAAAGACTGCAGGAAACGTGGCTACAAAATAGCTATGGTCAATCTTCCTAAAGTCTTTCGGAGGTTCCCAGGACTCTCCCTATGCCATCTCAAACTAAGACCTGCACTAGAATGTCTCTTCAGGCCATTGAGGAACAGACTCCTCAAACTGATCTTTGAGGCATCTTCACCTAATGGAACATGGGTCTCATTGTGGGGCAGACCAGAAAAGAAAGAGGTTCAAGTCACTCATGCACTCTAGCAAATATTCTTCTTCCTCATGTTCCCATCAAGAAGAATTCCCCCTCAGGGGAATACTCTCAGTATCCTAAGTCTGCGCAGAAGTCACACACACACACACACACACACTCGGAAAGGAAGTTCATGGCTCCAAAAGCCAGAGATAATCTGAAATAGCACTCTGGAGCTAATTCATGCACTCAGCAACTAGAGTTCAATAGAAATAAGTGCAGACAATTTTTTGCTGGTCTGCATCAAGGATGAAGGATCAAGGGTCTGCATCAAGGATGAAGTTGATGGCTCTCTGGCTTTTGGAGTTCAATAGAAATAAGTGCAGACAATTTTTTGCTGGTCCAATTTATAATGATTCTTTTTTATTGTGAAAACGGCAACTCCACCTTCACACTGAATTCATATGAATTCAGTGTGAAGGTGGAGTTGCCGTTTTCACAATAAAAAAAGAATCATTATAAATTGGACCAGCAAAAAATTGTCTGCACTTATTTCTATTGAACTCCAAAAGCCAGAGAGCCATCAACTTCATCCTTGATGCAGACCCACTCCAGGCATCTTGTGATGGACTGGAACACAAAGAAAGTGCTTTGTTAAAAATATATTTGCAATCTCCAAAAAATATACAAGAAGTGATGTGGACTGGGACCTCTGATTACATGATTCAGCCTAGCAAAAAAAAAAAAAAAGCTGTAAGATTTGAAAAGCCCAAATCACCTGTAGCTAGTGATATAAGATCCTTTAAAAATATATATATCAAGATCAAATTGCACCGCATATAACATTAAGTGGTGACTAGGGAATTATTTTTGGAGAGCTCCTTTATTCCTTTTCCAGCACAAGAAGATCCAGAGCCATCTGGAGGAAATTTCTGGCGTCCTCAAATATATCAATGCAATCCTCAGCAGTCCCCGTGCACAAGATCCTGAAGAAACTATAGTTTAAGATAGTGCCTACCTTTTTATAACAGTCACAAGGTAAAGTGATCTTAAAAAGTAGAGTAAAGGACTACCCAGGTCAGTTTAAGCAGTATTCAGTAAGACAAAGAAGCCAACGATCTGCTCAAATAATCCTCCAGGGCAAGAACGTAGACTTGACAATATGTGCAAGAAATTATCAAGCTGCCAAGCTACACAGCAGGATTTCTGCTAACCAATTTCAAATCACATTAAATCTTTTGCAAAATATTATATTGAGACAAAGCTGCTTTCCTTCCTCCTGAGCGTCAGGGAAAGTTCCAGTCTCGTTTCCTAGAAAAATGAATGCTTGAAACACTTCAAAATCCATATAACAATTTCAACACTTCTTCCAGAGCTTCAACGGTCACCAATTGGTACCAGATTAGGGTGGCTCAAGGCCTCGGGACCGAGAGAGGATGTGCATAAGTTAGCAGATGCACCATGTACTAGAGACAGCCTCTTCTGGGATAAGGTGAAAGAGAAAAAAAAATAAATAAAGTACATGACACTGCAGACTAATCTCAGTAACTACAGATTCAGCAACCATCCAGAGAAGGTACCATCTGTACTATTATTCTCATAGGCAATGCACACCTTATCCTTAGCAAAGAGTGTTAACAACCCAAGCTATGTTTTAGGAACAGGCATCAGTCCAAACAGAGGCACGAAAGTTTGCACTACCTACTCTTCCAGGGAGAGGGGGGGCGGGAGGCTCCAATTCTTTTACCATCAATGGTTCCTTTTCACCACAGATAAATGGGTTATCCAAAAGGATATAGATTACATTCCAAAACTATTTATGACTACTCAGTTGCCACATTGCATTCTCAAGCTTCAATTGCACATAAAAGAATTAACATCTCTTTTGGCTTCTCAAGCAACAGAACCAGTTCCATTAGCAGAGAGAAAGAAAAGCTTTTACTTAAGGTTCTTCCTTATTTCCAAGAATTCAGGAGGATATCGTCCTACCCCGGATACAAGAGAATTACATTTTTCAAACGAGAAAAATTCAAGAGGCATTCACGTGCAACCTTCCTTCCCCTTCTGGACTTGAATGATTAGCTAACTACATTGAATCTCAAAGATGCTTATACTCCTTTCCTGATGTATCCAGATCACAGGAGGTACCTCCAATTCACAGTGGAGAGCCACCATTATCAGCAACCCAGAGAGTCTTCACAAAATGTCTAGCAATAGTGGAAGCTCATTCTGTTATAAGGATGTTGGTCTACACCTACTAAAACGAATGGGTGGGCCCGTGGTGCATACAAGGGCCCACGGCTTACCTGGGGTCGTGGGCCGAAGAAGGGCGGAGGATTCACCAGCGGAGCGGCGCTGGCTGATGGTCTCAGGGCGCTCCTGTGCTCTGAGGGTGGCGCTCCAGCACGTCCCAATGACATCTGTGGCGTTGCCGCGCACTGGGGGGCGTTCCTGCGGGCCGGTGTCATCGGGGACAGCCGCGGCTAGCCCCGAGGACGTCGGCCTGAGTACTTAAAGCGTGAGCTGCACCGCAGCCAGCCTCTTTCCAGGGACTGACTTCCCACCCACCCACGGGAAGGGATTAAAGTTGTCAAGGATCAGTGTGGGGTCAGGGCGTCTACGTGCTCGTAGGTAATGTCGCAGCTTGGGGGCGGGTACCTGGGCCAATAGAGAATTAGACATAGGTCAGCCGCGGGGCTGACAAAAGGCAGGTTGTCAAAGGGGTGGGGACCACACCCTGAGGCAGGGCCCCCTTGCTTGTAAACGTGGCGGGGGGGGGGGGGGGCGGAAATGATGTTGCCTTGCTAGAATCGTGGCGGACAGCAAAAGGGGGGTTGGGTCCCAGTAGCGGTGAGACCGAAGGATTGGCCCAGGTGGGTGAACTGTTATAATGTTGAGTTCATATTAACTTATTTTAATAAAAGCTGCGGCTGATTCATACCAAGATTAATGTGTAACGTGCAATTATTTCGGGGATGGGAAGGGGGCAGGATGCTGAAGGGAGCCAGAGAGGCGTCATGGCTCCCAGAGTCAATAAAAGCTCATCAGCTCTGGGTGACTGCAGTTTCAGTAGAATTTTTTTTACATCAGTTTCAGTACTGAACATTTGCAAACCAGCAACCTGGTCTTCTATTTACACCTTTGTCAAACATTACTACCTGTAAAAGGACTCTTGCACAGATAGTGCTTTGGGCTAAGCAAGTCTCAAACCTCTAAATCCCTTCATCTCCCCTGCCTTCTACTTTTTCTCCATGTTGCATACTCAACAATACAAAGACTTTTTTATGCTTGGGAATCCCCACTTGTTTGGCTATTTGCCCTGCTTGTTCATGGAGAAAGTGAAGTTGCTTACCTGTAACAAGTGTTCTCCATAGACAGCAGGATTAAAAAAAAAAAAATTGGCCATACAATCCACCGCTTCTCCCCTTAAGAGTTGAAGCTCAACTAAGAAAAGACTAAGAAAACGCAGGTAGGGCCGGTGCATGGGAACACCTGCATATGCTCAGAAAGATTTCTTTTCAAGTTTTGAAAGAGCATATCCAGGCTGGCAACTTTTGATGACATCACCCACTTGTGTGGATATTTTGGCCTGCTGTTTATAGAAAATACCACTTAGAGGCAAGCAACTTTGCTTTATTGGTATTAAACTTGTTGTCTTAAAATAAGTTAACATTCAAGTCCCCAACCCTTGGTGAGGGGGTACAGATAAAGAACTGCAAATACATATTGGAAAAAACATTTTAGAAAGTAGAAATGCGAAGATAGAAATAGAACTTGTGTGTGTTATCAAAGTGTTTATCTAGAACCCACACAGTAGCTGGCTGCTATAATTTTTGCAGGGAGAAAGGTTTTCCTTCTGATTTCTGTTCAGTATGATCCATTGCCAGAAAGGTCCTACACCATTAGGAGAAGAGGAGTCTGTACCTACACAGTAGGAGAGGAGATTATACTTCTCTACAGAACAGACGTTGGATTTGAGGTACCAAGGAGTGTCCTAAGGAGGTATAGGAGCACCTATCACCTGACATTAGGAGGTCCCACATTTGAATGTTGCCTGTAACTTTGTAAATGGAAGAAGCAGATTCATCTTTAAGCCAATGTACTGTTTGCCAGATTGTCACAGTTTAATTTTAGCAAATTTTGCTTTAACAAATCACTCTCCATCCTTTAGATGGTGTTCAGAGTCCAACTGCATAAACCCCAAGGGCCTAGAAGCGAATCTTCTCCCTACTCACAGAAGAGCTGTACCCACAGACCCCATTCCCCTTTACAGTCAGGAGGGGGTCCTATATACATTTTGCTGCTCTTGGTACACTTGCACCCCACCTCTGTAAACTGTAAAACATCCCAAACTACAACCCTAAGTCATCCCTATAGTTTTGCTTTTATGTTCTTGCATCTGCTCTGCAGAGGACCTCAGGTGCAAGTCCTACATGTATGCAGATTTCATATTCATGCTTACCTCCTTCCTACGGGCCACCACACTCAAGCAAGAGCACTATTTTCATTTAACTGGCACTCCAGCCTCCAACTCCCACTATCTTCTCAAATAGCCACCACTCTTTTCTATGCACACTTAAAGACCAGGTCTTGACTGCCCTGAACCCAAACTCTGCCTGCCCATGTAAGAGTCCTCCAATGATAATCTTTAAAATTGCACCCCCCCCCCCCTCCCTTAAGTTTTCAAACCCTCTGCTATGGCTTCACTGTCATGCTCAAGACTTTGTTTTTTGCTTGCGTCTTGACTAAATTGTTTAGTCTTAGTTATCAATTCTAAATTGTGATACTTTTAGATCATTAGAGTTTTGTAATTTACTGTTTTGGTTGTTGAGTTGTGCTGTGTTTTATGTTGCTATTTATTATGAATGTGATTTTTTATGTACACCACTGATTTTAGAAAGGCAGCATAAAACTAAACTACATTGCAAACGCCAATGAGTACGGGGACTGCCCATTCCAGAGCTGTGTAGATTTGGAATGTTCTATGCAAATCATAAGAAACAATATTCTTTTAAAAAAAAAAAAAAGAAGAACAGAAGGTAAGAGTGTGAAGGAAATACTCAAAATAGCCAATGAAGAATATACCCTGTTCCTTTGTTTTGGTTGGAGGTTGCAGGCCATACAGTTCAGAAAGCTTTGGTTTTGCACCTTTTCCAACCCAGTATTCTTCAACTGTCTTTTCCATGCTTCCCTTTTGTGGTTTTCCTAATTAAAGCACAGAAACATTTAAGAGTTTAAACACATGGCTATGCTTCTGGAAACACAAGGCTACAGGTTTGAAATCTGGAAGGAAGCACAAGAATTTAGCTTGTTCCCCATTACTTTCAAAGCCCTTCTCTCAAGTGCACCTTGGTGGCTCACATGCTCAATGGCCTGGCTAGTGAAATCTCATTTTACCTCAATAGGCTCTCATTCAAACAGTACACTTGTTGAAAAAGAGGAGAACAATTACAGACCAATGTGCATACCAGTGGTACAGCTCATAGCCTAGGGATGTGAACAAGAAAAATTTAAATCCATATTTTAAGATACATGCCAAGTAATGAAAGGAGGGACGTTCTTGCTCATGGGTTTCTTGGGAGTTCCATCAAGAATAGCCCAGCCCAAGGATTGTCCCTGTCCCGCAGATAGAGAGAACGAGATTTTAGGCAGAGGGCTGCTCAGCATAAACAGCGCCATCCTGATGCACTTCCACAGTTGAAAGTTCTTCCTGAGGTGAAAAACTTGACTAGACATCCTGAGACCTATCCCAGTTTAAAACCTATTGTCTATGCCTAGAATCTCCCTTATCTATTACTTTAAAAATAAAAAGAACATAAGAACATATTTGCTATACTGGATCATACCAAAGGTCCATCAAGCCCAGCATTGTGTCTCCAACAGTGGCCAAGCCAGGATCCCATGGGGTAGATAGATTCCAAGCTGTTTATCCCAAGAAAAAGCAGTGGATTTTGCCAACTCTACCTTAATAATGGTTAATGGACTTTTCCTCCAAAAACTTCTTCAAACCTTTTTTTAAATGCAGCTACACTAATATATTTCACCACATCCTCTGGCAATAAATTCCAGAGCTTAATTATGCATTGAGTAAAAAAATATTTTCCCTTACTTTTAAATGTATTACCTTGTAACCTCATTGCGTGTCCCCTAGTCTTTGTAAGGGAGGTAAAAAAAATAAAGGGAGGCTGTTTGGATTATTCTTGGTGGAACTCATAGAAACCACATTAGCAGGTAGGAAACATACCCCTTCTCCTACAATCCACCAAGAGAATAATCTAGGCCATCAAAACCGCCATAATTAGCAAACACATCAGGGAGACATTTGTTAAATTACTGCAGAAAGTTGTCCTAAAGACTACATCAGAAGAAGCCAGAACAATGTCTAACTAGTGTTTGCATGGAAGCATGTTTTCAGAAGAGAAGCAGATTCCCTTGCTGCACAGGACATAGCTATTCCTCTTGTGGCATGTACCCTAACCAATTCTGAAGAACAGATTTAATTGCATCTCTAAGCCATCTGGAAAGGAGTGACAGCTTGATACCTTTTGTGACTCCAATATAATCCAGATAATCTGACAGTCCAAAAGCAGGGGTTCCCAACCCAGTCAGGTTTTCAGGATATCCACAATTAATATGCTTGAGTGAGATTTGCAAGCACTGCCACCATTGCATGCAAACCTCTCAGGCATATCCATTGTGGATATTCTGAAAACCTCATTGCACGGTGGGTCTTGAGGACTGGGATGAGAACCACTAGTCTAAAGGATCCTTTCTAGCAAAATCTCTGAAGTTCTCTCAACATTCAATGAGTGCAATTTAATCTTATCTGAAGGAGGATTTGCGCAAAAAAACAAAAAAAACTTTCCCCATTAACATGAAAGGCAGATGCTCTTTCAAAATAAAGAAATTTCCCAACAATTGCTATGACCTTGGCCCCTTTTAATGCCATCTCATAAAATGTTTGAAAGCAACAGAACTAGGGGGAAAATGTATGCAAACTGGAACAGCCATGGAATGGATAAAGCATCTGTTCCTACATCCCTAGGATATGAAATGCTTGATAGTCACTCTTGTTGAGGAGAGTTGCCATCTGGTCTACTTACAGACCCCCACATCAAACTGACTATTTGAGCAGGTAGATTCTTCACCCAGGAAGTTTCAAGGATTTAGCAGACTTGATTCAGAAAAGCTAAGATAAGAACTTCTGAAGCAGAGGACTTTTGGGACAAGTGAAGATCATTTTCCAAAATTAATCAGTTTGGTCCCAATACCTCTGCTTCTTTATACAGAACACTGTCACCTTATTGTATAACTAAATTCCAACTGGTTTGTGAATTACATGCGATGGAGAAGGTACAGAGAAGGGCAACCAAAATGATAAAGGGGATGGAACAGCTCCCCTATGAGGAAAGGCTGAAGAGGTTAGGGCTGTTCAGCTTGGAGAAGAGACGGCTGAGGGGGGATATGATAGAGGTCTTTAAGATCATGAGAGGTCTTGAACGAGTAGATGTGACTCGGTTATTTACACTTTCGAATAATAGAAGGACTAGGGGGCATTCCATGAAGTTAGCAAGTAACACATTTAAGACTAATCGGTGAAAATTATTTTTCACTCAACGCACAATAAAGCTCTGGAATTTGTTGCCAGAGAAGGTAGTTAGTGCAGTTAGTGTAGCTGGGTTCAAAAAAGGTTTGGAGAAGTTCTTGGAGGAGAAGTCCATTAATGGCTATTAATCAATTATAATTAGGGAATAGCCACTGCTATTAATTGCATCAGTAGCATGGGTTCTTCTTAGTGTTTGGGTACTTGCCAGGTTCTTGTGGCCTGGTTTTTGGCCTCTGTTGGAAACAGAATGCTGGGCTTGATGGACCCTTGGTCTGACCCAGCATGGCAATTTCTTATGTTCTTATGTACGTGGCCTGTACAGTTCTCATACTGAGTGGATATATAGAAAGTTTGGATTCTTATTGTCCAGGAATACTGACCGAGTTGTCCAGTCTTGGGGGTGGGCCCCTAGCCTTTCAGGCTGTCATCTGTAGTTTTGTCAATCCTTTCAATCTAATTTGAGGAGATATTCTTTTAGACACCAAAGTGATTCCCCAGCTTGTATAGAAAAATGAGCTCTATGTCATATCTTTTCCAGTCCTGTCCCAAGTATCAAAGGCTATTCAATAAACTTATTCTATATCTTGTCCAGCTGAAGAAGTCTATTGCCACTGCCATTAGCCTTTTCATACGAAAACTATCTTCTGCCAATGGATATATACTTAATTCAAAAGGCAATAGAAAGTGTTGGTCAATTATAAAAAAAATGTGCTTCTTAGAGTAACAGCAGATTATTTTCTCCAGTTTATAATCCAGCCGTGATTGCATAGACTATTTAGAAAGGTCCTCCATTTATGCCTCTGACCTTTACTTGGTTAGTGCTTTTAATCACTTGATTAAGAATGGCATAACTATTCTATTTCCTAATTTTGCTAATACAACCTCTACCACTTGAGAATGACCTGGGAGTAGAAGTTAATCCAAAAAGGGAAGCACCATGTATCAATAATGCTATGTTTAAACTATTCCAGAGATATCTCAGGTGAGCTTCTTGAATTGGGTTATGAAGATGAGCAGCTTAAAACTACTGTAGTTACAAAAACATTTTGCATCAAAGCAAAGAGATCTCACCAACTTCATTTTGAAGTGATAAAATATAGTAAACTTAAAACAGCTATGGCCACCGATAGGAAGAGCCTGTGTTCTGCTTTTTAACTAACTGGCCAATTCTTCCACTGCTGTTTGAAATAGGTAAAAGCTGGTTTGCTTTCTAGCTTCTCCTGCTGTCCCAAGGGATGCAAGTTCTCTCTCCCCCCCCCCCCCAACCCCCCAATGTCATCCCAGTGGTGACTTAAAACCATGCCTAGGGACGTCGATAGGAGGCTGCTCCTTTGTAAGAGACTATTGGGGTGACTGAGGGTGGGTTTGGTTACTGTTTAGCTTTCTAAAGAAGTAGCTGAAAACGTAAGTGAGAAAAAGGTTAGCATTCATAAACTACAAAATGTCACAGAAAGGAAGACTGGAGACAATATCTGAACAAATTAAGAGAAGCTGGGAAAGTAGTCAGCTATGCGAAAATTAAAATAGCAAACATGGCGAAACGGGGTGGGGGCAAGACTTCTTTGTAAAGATATGTTAGTGATAGAAGGAAGTGCAAAAGTGACATTGAGAGACTCAAAGGTGAAGGGGAGGAATATGTAGAGGCTGAGGAAAAAGCAAAATTGCTTAACAAGTATTTGTTCGGTGTTTACTGAAGCGCCTGGAGCAGAACCACATAAAAACAAATAAGATTGAGTGAGATAAAACAAATCAATTTTCACAACAGTGTTCCATGAGGAGCTAACTAAAAGTAGATAAGGCAACGGGGCAGGATGGAATACATCCGAGGGTACTAAGGTAACAAAGATGTCCTAGCAGCTCTGCTGGCTGTCCTTTTCAATGCTTTAGAGTCTGGAGTAGTTCCAGGGGACTGGAAAAGTGCAGATATGGTTCCTTTTCATAAAAATGGAAGTGAGTAGGCTGGGAACTACAAGCCAGTTAGTCTGTCCTCTGTGGTAAGAAAACTAATGGATTAGCTGCTATAACAGAGGATAGTGCAATTTTCATAATACAAAAGACTGCAAGTTATGAGGCAGCATAGTTGTACCAAAGGCAAATCTTGTCAGGCGAATCTGATCAATTTCTTTGATTAGGTGACCAGAAGGTTGGATCAAGGAAGAGTGCTAGACATAGTGTACTTTGAGTTTAGTAAGCCTTTGACACATTGCCACACAGAAAACTTATAAATTGTGTGCCCTTTGTTTGGATCCTAGAATGACTGACTAGGTTAGAAACAGACTAAGTGGTTAGCGACAAAGGTACTGTAAATAGAGTTTTCTTTGAGGAGGGTATTGTTACTAGCGGTGTTATCAGAAAATGTTATTTTGTTTATTGATAATTACCTATATTCAGTGTAGTCAGTAATCAATAGGCCATAAGGGAAACCATAGTATTAGTCATGGCCTCTGCTGGAAAGATTCCAGTCCCCTCTTCTCCCCCTTTACAGACCTTGAGAAGAGCTGTTTACAGCTAAATCCCTATCTGTAGTGGGAAAGGAATGTTTAAAGTTTTGAATTTTATGGCCTTGAGCAGCTTCAACCATTTGATTCACAAGAAGAGCTTTGAAAAAAAAGCTAAATCTTATCTGTCTAGTTGAAAGGGGCCCCCTTTCACTTTAAATAAAATGCATATGAAGCTTCCTAGTATATAGGGGAGTGCGTGGACTCTTGTCTCTGAATTATTAGAAGAAAGAAAAAGACTGAAAGAGTATTTTTCACCTGGCACACCTTGGCATTAAATAAGACTGGAAAATGGGCAACGCTTTAATTGGTAGGAAGAACTCCTATATTTTTATTTTCCATATCCTGATATTAATTATATTGTTTGAACCTTTATCAAGGTTTTGCAAACTAATGATTTCAAAGGCTAAAGATAGACGTATTGACAGAACTAATACAGTTAATTTAGATCAGAGGATTTTTAGGGTATAAAATGGGAAGCAGACAAAGAAAAGCTGGGACTTTGGGTTTTTCCTTACATGTGGAGAGAGAGAGAGACAGAGCGGGCAGCTTCAGATATCTGGTAAAGAAATTATCTTTTATTCAAGCACATTAGAACCCATTAATTGCTATTGTTTCTAGATTGGCATATGTATTAGAAATGCATGAATTACGGTAATTAAAAGATAATGTCCTTGGTGGATATTTATCTAATTTTAATTTTTTTCTGTCACCCTATTAATGGTTTTCACATTGATTGTAGGGTATAGTCTGTTAAAATTAAGGTTTTAACATAGAAATGTTTCTTAGAATCATTTAGAGACTAATATTGATATCTTTATCTGAAATAAAGAACATTTTTTACTACAAATTGTTTGGTTTTATTCTAAGTGCATGCTGTGCTGCATGAATTGATCAATAACGTTCTGGAGTAAAACCGAAGACATCTCTTTAAATAAACTGTCTATAAGGCAAGAAGGGTAGAAGGGAGGATTTAAGTATAGGGTTTTCATCCAAGCAGGATTCCCTGGTAATAACTAATTCTGTTAGTGATAAACCCCTATACTTTCAAACCTTTTCACAGTGTGCCTCAGGGATCAATCCTCTGATATTCTTTTCAACATTTTTGTGAGCAGCATAACGGAAGGGCTTTCTGTAAAGGTTTGTCTTTTTGCTACAAAATATAGAGTAATGCATTTAGGATGCAAAAACCTAAGGGAAATGTACAGTATTGGAGGTGAAATTCTTCTAGGCACAAAGATAGATCAGGATCTGGGGGTAATTGTATCTGTTGATCTTAATATGCCCAAACAGGTGGCTAAAGCAACAGTAAAAGCCAGAAAGATACTTGGCCACATAGGAAGAGGAATAGTCAGCAGAAAAAGGGAGGTGATATTGCCCTTGTATTGGTCCCTGGTGAGACCTCACTTGGAATGCTGTGAATAATTCTGGAGACCGCACCTTCAAAAGGATATCAACAGGATGGATTTGGTCCAGAGGGTGGCTATTAAAATGGTCAGTTGTCTTCATTCAAAGCATATCCTTATATTACCCTTTCCACCTGTAGGTTAGGAGGAAAAAAAGTTTATCCTAGTATTGGCCAATGTGAAGTCAGTAATGGAGAAAGTTACGTTATTGTATATTTTATTAGATACTATTGATTTTCTGTGTGTAATAGAAACTAAGTAAAGAAGAATGAGGGAATTTTCTCAATTCTGGCTCAAAGACAAAGGGGTAGAACCAGTGAGGTGGAGGGGAGGGAGGTGTAATTTATAAAGATGGTTTTAAATTTAATTTTGGAACAACCAATTGGTAGTAAGTGCATAATGCTGTTTCCAGGAACTAGGAGGCATGTTTGGATTCTAGTGGTGTATTAAGCTCCAGGAGAGCACTTAGTTTCTATTCTGGCCTTGAATGAAGTCATTACAAATGTCACTGATACGTTTGATAGTCTATTGATATTAGATAACTAATGTCCATGTTGACTATATATATATTCTGGGGTTTGACTAGGTGGTGAAAGCCTGCCCACCAAAAGGTGAACATTCCCTAGATCTGATTTTTATTCCAACTGTTGGGATGCAACATCTGAAATGAAAAACGTTAAGTTATATCCCTGTTTGCTGGTTGGACCATTATTTAGTTAGAATTATGGTGGACAAAGTAGATACAAGTAACCTGGGGTCTCAAGGGGAGAATAGACTTACACAGGAAGTGTCCCTTGCAGGAAAGTTTTTTGGCGATCATAAGAATTGCTCTTGAAATGGAAAGTCTTATGGCTAACATATTGATGCAATTGCAGCAAGGGGAACTAAAATCCACCATGATTCTACTTTATAATAGATTAACTGTTCTATATGTTCCATGTAAACCTCCATCTCGGCAATAGTTATCTCTGTTATCTGTGAACCGGAGTGATATGTATATTATACAGGAACTTCCGGTATATAAAAACCAAAAATAAATAAATAAATAAATGATTAATGTGGCTATCAAACCGTGTTCCAATTATTTGAAACACCCTTCATGGTTTACTTCAGTACTTCAGCAATTAAAGGTAAATAGAAATAGACTTGGAAGTGGCAGAAAACTCAATCTAGAAGCGGATCAGTTGGTATAGCAAGCTGGCACTAACTTTCAAAAAGGAGATGGAGCAGCTTTTAAACTAGAACAAGGGGGAAAGCAGACAGTCACTCAGCAGTGCATGGTTCGGAGAAATGTATCCTTGAAGGATACTAATGAAACTGGAGAGTTAGGGGATCCCAACAGAGAGGTTCCATTAAAAGCATGCATAGTCCATATGCCAATATGTAAAAAATCACCAAAACTAATGATTTCCGAATTCTCCCAAACAACTGAAAAGCAGGTTGTTAAAGCAAACAAAACACACACTTTGAAATGTCTGTATGCCAATGCCAGAAGTTTAAGAAGTAAGATAGGAGAGTTAAGAGTATATAGCAGCAAATGATGAGATTGTGATGCCAATTATGTCAGAGACTTGGTGGAAGGAGGATAACCAATGGGACAGTGCTATATCAGGGTACAAATTATATCACAAAGATAGGGAGGATCAACTTGGCGGGGTGTGGCACTTTATGTCCAGGAGGGTATAGAGTCCAAAGGGATAAAGATCATACAAGAGACTAAATGCTCAGTAGAATCTATATGGGTAGAAATCCCATGTGTGTTAGGTAAGAGTATAGTGATAGGAGTATACTATTGTCCACCTGGACAAAATGGTCAGATAGATGATGAAATGCTAAGAGAAATCAGGGAAGCAAACCAATTTGGCAGTGCAATAATAATGGGAGATTTCAATTACCCCAACATTGACTGGGTAAATGTAACATCAGGACTTGCTAGAGACAAAGTTCCTGGATGTAATAAATGATTGCTTCATGGAGCAATTGGTTCAGGAACCAACAAGAGGGAGCTATTTTAGATTTAATTCTTAGTGGAACACAGGATTTGGTGAAAGGTAACGATGGTAGGGCCACTTGGCAACAGTGATCATAGCATGATCAAATTTAAACTAATAACTGGAAGGGGGACAATAAGTAAATCTGCAGCTCTAACACTAAATTTTAAAAAGGGAAACTGAAAATGAGGAAAATAGTTAGAAAAAACTGAAAGGTGCAACTGCAAAGGTTAAAAGTGTTCAACAGGCTTGGACATTGTTTAAAAATACAATCCTAGAGGCCCAGTCCATATGTATTCCACACATTAAGAAAGGTGGAAGGAAGGCAAAACGATTACAGTCATGGTTAAAAAGTGAGGTGAAAAAGGCTATTTTAGCCAAAAAAGCATCCTTCAAAAATTGGAAGAAGGATCCATCTGAAGAAAATAGGATAAAATATAAGCATTGTCAAGCTAAGTGTAAAACATTGATAAGACAGGCGAAGAAAGAATTTAAAATGAAGTTGGCCATAGAGGCAAAAACTTTTTAAAATATATCCAAAGCAAGAAACCTGTGAGGGAGTCTGTTGGACCATTAGATGACTGAGGGGTTAAAGGGGCTCTTAGGGAAGATATGGCCATTGCAGAAAGACTAATGAATTCTTTGCTTCCGTGTTTACTAATGAGGATGTTGGGGAGATACCAGTTCCAGAGATGGTTTTCAGGGGTGATAGTCAGACGAACTGAACAAAATCACTGTGAACCTGGACGATGTAGTAGGCCAGATTGACAAACTAAAGAGTAGCAAATCACCTGGACTGGATGGTATGCATCCTAGGGTACTGAAGGAACTCAAAAATGAAATTTCTGATCTATTAGTTAAAAATTTGTAACCTTTCATTAAAATCATCCATTGTACCTGGAGAGTGGCCAATGTAATCCCAATATTTAAAAAAGGCTCCAGGGGCGAGCTGGGTAACTATAGACCAGTGAGCCTGACTTCAGTGCCGGGAAAAATAATGGAAACTATTGTGAAGATCAAAATCGTAGAGCATATAGAAAGACATGATTTAATAGAACAGAGTCATCATGGATTTACCCAAGGGAAGTCTTGCCTAACAAATCTGTTTCAGTTTTTTGAAGGGGTTAATAAACATGTGGATAAAGGTGAACCGGTAGATATAGTGTATTTGGTTTTTCAGAAGGCGTTTGACAAAGTCCCTCATGAGAGACTTCTATGAAAACTAAAAAGTCATGGGATAGGAGGCGATGTCCTTTCGTGGATTACAAACTGGTTAAAAGACAGGAAACAGAGTAGGATTAAATGGTCAATTTTCTCAGTGGAAAAGGGTAAACCGTGGAGTGCCTCAGGGATCTGTACTTGGACCGGTGCTTTTCAACATATATATATAAATGATCTGGAAAGGAATAAGACGAGTGAGGTTATAAAATTTGCGGATGATACAAAATTATTCAGAGTAGTTAATCACAAGCAGACTGTGATACATTACAGGAGGACCTTGCAAGACTGGAAGATTGGACATCCAAATGGCAGATGAAATTTAATGTGGACAAGTGCAAGGTGTTGCATATAGGGAAAAATAACCCTTGCTGTAGTTTCATGATGTTAGGTTCCATATTAGGAGCTACCACCCAGGAAAAAGATCTAGGCATCATAGTGGATAATACTTTAAAATTGTTAGCTCAGTGTGCTACAGTAGTCAAAAAAGCAAACAATGTTAGGAATTATTAGGAAGGGAATGGTTAATAAAAAACGGAAAAGGTCATAATGCCTTTATCGCTACATGATGAGACCGCACCTTAAATAGTGTGTACAAATCTGGTCGCTGCATCAAAAAAAGATATAGTTGCGATGGAGAAGGTACAAAGAAGGGCAACCAAAATGATAAAGGGGATGGAACAGCTCCCCTATGAGAAAAGGCTAAAGAGGTTAGGGCTGTTCAGCTTGGAGAAGATTCGGCTGAGGGGGGATATGATAGAGGTCTTTAAGATCATGAGAAGTCTTGAACGAGTAGATGTGACTTATTTACACTTTCGAATAATAGAAGGATTAGGGGGCATTCCATGATGTTAGCAAGTAGCACACTTAAGACTAATCGGAGAAAATTCTTTTTCACTCAACGCACAATAAAGCTCTGGAATTTGTTGCCAGAGGATGTGGTTAGTGCAGTTAGTGTAGCTGGGTTCAAAAAAGGTTTGGATAAGTTCTGGGAGGAGAAGTCAGTTTAACTGCTATTAATCAAGTTTACTTAGGGAATAGCCACTGCTATTAATTGCATAAGTAGCATGGGATTTTCTTAGTATTTGGATAATTGCCAGGTTCTTGTGGCCTGGTTTGGCCTCTGTTGGAAACAGGATGCTGGGCTTGATGGACCCTTGGTCTGACCCAGCATGTCAATTTCTTATGTTTCTTAGGTATACAATAGTGAGGTCACAAGGGCAAAGTAATTTTTTTTCCCAAATCATTGCTCTTGCAAAAAAAAAAAAATTGAGGGATTTAAAATTATCATAATTTTTTGATATCTCCCCCTCTGGAGGACCTGAAGATTTGTGCTTAGCAGATGTATTTATTTTTAGGTAAAGTAACTTCAATTAGGGCTAAGAGTGAGTAATGCCCACCCCCTGTTAAGTTTGTGCTGTCTCAGAAGATGAATAAATTCTAGAGTGTAGAGATAGATACTACTACAATTTTGATGGATGTAAATATCAAGTTTTAGACCCTTGTCTCTCATGGTTGATAAAAGGTCCAAATGACGTGCTTGGAGAATGGCTTAAGCAAATAGTTAATTCTTCATTGAAATAGGGTTATATGTCTTTAGCACTGAAAGAGGCAGTAATTGACTCAAATTGGAAAAATGCACAACTCTGGATATTCCTCATTTAAATAATTTTCCACCTTTTTAATCTAATATACCCTTTCTAGAAAAGGTAATTGAGAAGGTGATGCATTGCAAGTATCAGTTTGTTGATACAGTGGGGTACCTAGATCAGTGTTGGGCTGGTTTTTTTCCCCACACACAACACACTTAAGTGGGGCCTTCAATACTGTTCTGTTCTTGGAGGACTGACTGAAAACAAATTGGAAGGTTTGGTGAACAATTGGTGCGTATCTTGACTGATAGTAGTGAGTTGTTTTAGAGCACACTTTTGTGCTGGGGCCACATTACAAGTTATCGACAGCAACAAGGGCCGAACAGGTGGGGTGAAGCAGGGGGACCCCCTTGGAGCTCCTCAACATGACAATCATACTCCCAGCACCTGCTGCAAGCATTTCAGTATCCAGCAGGCTTATGCACAGTTTTTAGCACCTGAGGAGCCACCTTCAATCATGGATCTCAGCCTCTTAAAATTAGAGTGACCTTCAAACCGTGAGATACAAGGTGTTTTCCTGGCTAGCAGACTACCCCTCACCTAAGTCCAAATACGGAACAGACAGACTCATCTAATAAAATGGCCATAAAATATAAATAGAAAGGGACAAAAAACTGAATTGGAAATCACTAAAAGCCAGACTCACATGCAGTGCAATAATGCAAACAAATATCACCATTCCCCATAAAACAGACATAAATCAATCATAACAATGAGTAAGCCACACTAATAAAAAGAATACTTCAAAACAGATGAATAGAGCATAATTTAGGGAATAAGGATAAAAAAGCCATTAAATGTTCCCAAATATTTCAAAACTGCAGTCATATCAGACAGCCAATAATTAAAACTAATAAGGATAAAAATTTTCCTCTCCATATGTATAAACTTTTGATTTCTAGTTACCCTGAGACTGGATTAGCGGAAGGGACATGGGAAGACCACACTCTCCTCTCTCATATATACTCACACAAGAATCCTTTCTACCTTCTTTTCTCATGCCCACTTCCTCCCTCTCACTCACCTTTCAGTCATTCACCCCCTTAAGTCATTCACGATCCTCCTGGGAATTTCAATGTTATGGAAGAAAATAATCAGTAGGAAAGTTGCTTTTCCCACTGATTTTTCTCCTGGTTGTTCTAACAGTCATTTTTCTACCTTTTTGTTCTAACATTGAAATTCCCCAGAAACATAAAATAAAAACTCTAGGGACAAAGGTCCCTAGAGATAACTCATACCAAACCATGTGTTGCTGAGCAGCTCTCAGCTTTTCCCCATGATTTAGTTTAAAAGCTGCTCTGTCTCCTTTTCAAACATTAGTGCCAGTAACTGGTTCCACACAGATAAATATGGAGCCCATCTGTCTGAACAGATTTCCCCCTTCTTCAAAATGTCTCCTAGTTTCTAACAAATATAAGACCCTCTTGCCTGCACCATGGCCTTATCCATGCATTGAAATTCCAGAGCTCTATCTGCCTCTGGGTCCTGCACATGGAACATTTCTGAAAATAGAAATCCAGATCATCTGGAGTTGATCTCCCAACTAAAACCCTAAGGGGCCGATGCAATACAGTGCGCTTTGGCGAGTGCACCGTTTAACCCATGCTTGGGCACTTTTTGGATGTGTCTACAACCCCTTATGCTATAAGGGGATTAGTGCATTCAAAATGTGTGTGTCGCCCCCCCCCCCCCCAAAACTAATAGCGTTCATTACATGCAAATGCATGTTGATGAGGCTATTATCTATTCTCGCCAGATCCAAAAAAAGTGCAGCCGACCCACACATTTTTATGGTCAGAAGTTAACACCTGTCCAGAGCAGGCACTGATTTCTGAACAGCTCAATAAAGTGTACAGAAAAGCAGAAAATACTGCTTTTCTGTATATCCTCTGCCTTAATATTGTGGCGATATTAAGTCAGATGAACCAAAAGGTTAAAAAAAAGTATGCGGGTGGTCAGGTTAGGAAAAGGGATGCTTGTAAAATTGAGTGTGCATTTTCCTAACCCGCCTACAGCCCCCTCTCTCCTGGGCACCTGTCAAGGAGGCACTAGGAGCACACATTTGTCCCTAGCGCCTCCTTGGCAGCACTACCCCTCATTTAAATATTCAATGTCAGGCCCAGAAGAGGTGCTGGGCGCCCATTTTCCGCTCTGATTTATTGCATCGGCCCTATGTTTTGCATCCAGAACCCGCACCTTCCTGAGTCATTGGTACCCACATATACCACAACAGCTGGCTCCTTCCTTCACTCTAGGGGAAACGCAAGGTCCACCATCTTTGCACCAGGCAAGCAAGTTACCAAGCGATCCTCATGCCCAGCCACCAAAGCTATCTACATTTCTAATGATGAATCAACCAATAAATGCTGTCCTCTAAACTCTTCTCACCCCTAGTGCGAGAGATCACTACCTGTAGGGCAGACCTCATTACAGAGCACTTTGTCAGGTGTTGCTCCCCTTCTAGGAGACCTTGCTTCTTCAGTGCAGCTCAGGGGCTGCCAGGGTACAGGTGGGACCACTCTTGTGCTTATCTGCCACAGCTCCTCCTCGTCTGCTGCTCCCACCTTCAGAGATCTGACTTGTTCTTTGCGAGCTAGGAGCTCTTCGCACAAAGTGCAAATATACAGCTTCCCACCACAGGCAGGTACTCATACATATAACACTCTGCTGTCTGCATCTTTTTGTTTCCACTTATAAAAGTTTAAGTTCCTTACATTTGGTTTATTTATGCTTATGCCACTTGCCAGTGACCTATAATTGACCCATTTCTTTAAATTGCAAAGATTAATTTGCACTTAGAGTAAAGCCACAATAGGCTCCTATTAAGCACAATTTCTCCCCAACTCCAAGCTTCTTTTCTGCAGAGCTGCTAGGAGGATCCTGGGGAGCCCAAATAAAGAAATTCAGAGCTACCGAAGTCTTATTTCATCTACTAAAGGAGTGAATCATCTATTACAAATAACTTGAACTGAATTTTGTCAGGAGATGAAATGTTAGCTCTAAGGAGATTTAATTACTATTATCTTTTTTGCTATCCATCTGAACTTTGCTGTTGAACTTGTGGTTTGACTTTTGCAGAAGAAATCCTAATTTGGGGGTTTAAATACATTTTAGCAAGTTGGAACTAAATTTCAGTTCGGGCAACATCTTTTTTCAGGGTTGGGTTCACCTGAGGTGAATGTTGCTAGCCAGTTGGTATTCATGAGACACCGCCACACACTTAGGGGGTGTTAACAGTTCAGCTACAAAGGGTAAAGTCTCCTTGTCCAGTAAAGAAATCATCTTAGGAGCATGGTCCACTATAACTGCTCGACCACCCTTTCCAAGAACCCAGAAGCCATAGAATATGTTTGGACTTTTCTCCTTCCTTAATACCTAGTTACATTTTATGCATATCTAGTTATCACACATGCTTGAACTCTGCCACTATTTTGTTTCTTATAACCTCTGCTGGAAATCTACTTCAGGTGTCTATCACCCTCTGTGAAAACTTATTTTCTCATATTCCTTTTGTTTCCCCCTCCCTTCAACTTAATATGATGCCCCCTGTCCTTTCTTTTCATTTTATAGGAAATGCTACATTCTGGTAATTTACAAACCAAAACAGTAGCAGTATGATGGCATCAGGCTTCATGGAGGAACAATGGTTAAAATCCATACTTTAATGAATATGGGGAAGTGGGGGGTTTGAACAGCAGCCTTACTAATTTTGGTGGTTGTTGAGGATCATTACAAAATTTATAGTACAAAATGGAAGGGGGCCTGGGTATTGGATTAACTGTTGGTCTTATAAGAATTGAAATTGAAGACAAGGCCCAAGATGGGCTACCAGTGAAGGGAGTGGAGTCAGAACTTTTAATGGATTTTGGATATGCTTGGAACAGACATGAAGGGCAGTGGTTGGTTGAAAGGTCAGGTAAGAAAGACAAGATTGGGGGTAAGGGAGAGGGAGTTGCTGTTTGCAGCTAGTAACTTATGTGCTTATCTACCCAAAATCAAAAGAATCTCAATTGTATAGACTGGATGGGTCAATCTAGTCTATCTGCCATCATCTACTATGTTAATGGAAGCCTGATAGATACTTGAATATTTGTATCTCCCATTTCCTCTCATTCTAGAGTACACATTTTAGCCCGGTCAGTCTTTGGTGTCAGTCCTATGAACTGCTGCTACCTTGTCAATGTCCTTTCATAGATGGGGTCTCCGGTTCTCAAGGTGGGGGCTCATCTTTACAGGTAATATTACCTCTCTTTCTACTGGTGATCTCTCCTTATGTACTGAAGAATGCTATTAGCTTTTTTCACTATTTTGTCACATTGACCTTGTGGTCAAGGGTTAGAGATTCCTTTGTTTGGAGACTGCTAGTTCTTCACCTCAAAAAAGAATCTGGTCCTTTGATTTCTATATCCTCAATGTATGGATTTACATGTTGGATTAAAGCATAGCTGCCATACTTTTGGCCATAAGATATGCCATACTGGGTCAAACCAAGGATCCATCAAGCCCAGCATCCTGTTTCTAACAGTGGTCATCCAAATCACAAGTACCTGGCAAGTACCCAAATATTAGATAAATCACAAACTTATAAATCACTATTGCTTATTAATTACCATAATAGTTTATGGATTTTTCTTCTAGGAACTTATCCAAACTTTTTTTAAACTGCTGTAACCATATCCCCTGGCAATGAATTCCAGAGCTTAACTATGCGCCGAGAGAAAAAGAACTCTGATTTGTTTTAAATGAGCTACTTGCCAACTTCATGGAATGCCCCCTGGTCCTTCTTTTATCTGAGAGAGTCAATAACTGATTTACATTAACTTGTTCATGTCTTTTCAATATTTTGTAGACTATCATTTCCCCTCCCCCCCCTTAGTCATCTTCTCCAAGCTGAACAGCCCTAACTTCTTTAGCCTTTCCTCATAGGGGAGCGGTTCCATGCCCCTTATTTTGGTTGCCCCTCTCCGGTGCAGCTATATCCTTTGAGTTGCAGTGACCAGAATTGCACACAATATTTAAGGTGCAGTCTTCACCATGAAGTGATAGAGGCATTATGAATCCACAGTTTTATTTGCCATTCCCTTCCTAATAATTCCTAACATTGCTTGTTTGATCACCACAGCACACTGAGCTGACGATTTCAATGTATTATCCACTATGACGTCTAGACCTCTTTCCTGGGTGGTAACTCCTAAGATAGAACCCAACATTGTGTAATTACAGCAAGGGTTATTTTTCCCTATATGCATCACTTTGCACTTGTCCACATTAAATTTCATCTGCCATTTGGAAGCCCAATCTTCCACTCACAAGGTCCTCCTGCAATTCATCACAATTTGCTTGAGATTTAACTACTCTACATAATTTTGTGTCATCTGCAATTTGATCACCTCACTTGTCTTACCCCTTTCCAGGTCAATTAATAAATAAAATAAAAATAATAATGTGGTTAGTGCAGTTAGTGTAGCTGGGTTCAAAAAAGGTTTGGATAAGTTCTTGGAGGAGAAGTCCATTAATGGCTATTAATCAATTTTACTTAGGGAATAGCCACTGCTATTAATTGCATCAGTAGCATGGGATCTTTTTAGTGTTTGGGTAATTGCCAGGTTCTTGTGGCCTGGTTTTGGCCTCTGTTGGAAACAGGATGCTGGGCTTGATGGACCCTTGGTCTGACCCAGCATGGCAATTTCTTATGTTCTTATTAAAAAGCCCAGTCCAAGTACAGATCCCTGAGGCACTGTTTACTTTTTCCCCCACTGTGAAAACTGACCATTTAATCCTATTCTGTTTCCTGTCTTTTAACCAACTTGCAATCCACAAAAGGACATCGCCTACTATCCCATGACTTTTTAGTTTTCTTAGAAGCCTCTCATACAGGAATTTGTTAAACGACTTCTGAAAGACCAAATATACCACATCTACCAGTTCACCTTTGTCCACGTTTATTCACCCCTTCAAAAAAATGTAGGAGATTTGTGAGGCAAGACTTCCCTTGGGTAAATCCATGCTGGCTGTGTCCCAAACCATGTCTATCTAAATGTTTTGTGATTGTATTCATTATAACAGTTTCCATGATTTTTCCAAGTTTTAAAGGATAAGAGAAAAAGATGGAAAAAATGAGAAAGGAAAAAAGAAAAGAACAAAAAAAATGAAAATTGGGTAAAGAGAGACGATTAAAATGAATAAAAACTTGGTGTAGAGAGCAAGCTGAAAAGCTCAGCCTAGGAGCTGGATGGAATGCTAAACTTCTTGATGAAATCTAGACGCTCAACAATAAGGTGTTACTCATTCACCTTTCACCTGAAGATTTTTTATTAAAAACAAAAACAAACTAAGAACCTCTAGTGGGATTATACAGAACATGCTTGGGGTCTCGCAAACAGCCTTACCAGGGATTTTAAGGAGTACATATTCTATATAAGGCATTTCCCAAAAATAGCTGGGCACACTTGGTCATACTAAGGCATAGGGTTACATCAACAAAGGACAATTTCAGATGTATAAAATTAGCAGACCTAACTTTGTGAGATATCTTTCTGGCTGGACACTAATTAAAACCCCACTAGAGGTTTTTTGTTTTTTTTTTTTAATAAAAATCTTCAGGTGAAAGGTGAATGAGTAACACCTTATTGTTGAGCGTCTAGATTTCATCAAGAAGTTTAGCATTCCATCCAGCTCCTAGGCTGAGCTTTTCAGCTTGCTCCTAAGAGGGACAATGCAGCACAACCCAGAGGACATCTTTCCTCTGTATGTGAACTGTTGGTAGTGTTTGGAATAACTGCAAGACCTATGCTGTTGTCTGCAGTGAGTAAAGTTCCAGAGAATTAGCCTCATCTCAGCTCAGAGAGATGGGACCTATCAACTCCACTGCTTTATTATCCTAATCGGTCAGTCTCCTGGATCTTGGGAAGGAAACTGTGCCAGCTTCACCTAGAAACAATGCTGCCAGATCTGTATATGCTATGGTGCTATAATCTTATTTGATATAAAAAAAATTCATTGAGCTATCTGTAGATTAACTGTCAATGATTTTCACTCCTGTATAAAACAGATCGTTGAGGAACCCCAAGTTTGCCATCTGATGTTTTTGGTGAAGAGTCACTTCTAAGAGAAGGAAAGAACGAGCAGCCATCTGTTTAGTAAACCCTTGAGGGAATCTTACTGTGGAGCCTTGCCAAACCCCAGAGGGAGTCTAGTTGTTTTTAACCAGTGAGCAGTTAAATTTGAGTTTGGTCCACTACACCATCTATTCAACTGAGACTACCCAAAACAAGTTGTAGAAAAATTCTTTATTCAATGCACTGTTAATCTATGGAATTTGTCAGAGTAGCTGGGTTTAAAAAAAGGTTTGGATAAGTTCTTGGAGGAGAAGTCCATTAACTGCTATTAATCAAGTTCATTTATTTATTTATTTATTTTAAGTTTTTCTATACCGGCATTCGCGATAAATATCGCATCATGTCGGTTTACAATTAACAAGTAGATAGGGAACAAAAAAGGCAATAAATAACATTGATCTAAGTAATAATAAAATAATAGTAATGGTAGTAAAAAACATTAAACAAGAGAAGGCTAAGGAATGCAGTTACAATAAAACAAGGGAGTAATATAACTTGGATCAGAGAAAAGAAGCAGGGGTTTAAATATAGTTAACAATATGCCAGTCAATGTGCTTATAGCGTTGAAGAATTGCCCTTATGAGGTAGGGATATTAATTACTATGATTAAGGCAAAGTCTGAGCGAATAGGTAATAATGGAATAGGTTCAGTTTAGTTCAGGAAAGGCTTTCATGAATAGCCACGTTTTAAGTTTTAAGTCACGTTTTAAGTCCACGTTTTAAGTCAGTAATAGCAGAGGCCATTCCCATTTAGGGAATGGCCTCTGCTATTACTGACATTAGTGGCATGGGATCTAAATGTTTTGGGTACTTGCCAGGCACTTGTAGCCTGGATTGGCCACTGTTGAATACAGGATGCTGGGCTTGATGGACCCTCTGTCTGACCCAGTATGGCAAATTATGTTCTTGTGTACTTCTGAACCCAGCAACCCAGGCAGGGATTGGTACAGTTAGCAGTACAGAATTTAAGCCTTATATAATAATTGCATCCTTACCTGTGTAGGGACAACTTACCCCCTAGTGACTTCTGCAATGTCTTCTTCAGTTCAGGCGCCTCTTTGAAGGTTTTCTCTAGTCTCATGGTAGGCTTCTTTCCATGCCCCCTATACTCACTAAAGAGAACTTCACATTGCTCTCTCTCCTTTGGCCTGTGGACTTGATATGCATAAACCCTTTTTTTGGTCGCTTTCAGTTTCTCATTAGCTGACCAGTTGAGTTGAGCTGGGGACATCATTTTGAAGGGTTTGCCAAACATTTTCTTTTGAGGAAGCTGCTTGAAGAATCTACCTGCACTAATTCCCAGTTGCTCCCTTGGAACCAAATCCCGAAAAACACACTCTGCTTCATCTGTTTCCTCATCCTCCTCACCTTCTTCCTCACAGTCAAGGACATTTTCTTCTCCCAGGACCCAGAATTCCCCAGAATCTTTAAGTTCTGACAGAAATGAACTTTTCCTGGGTTTCTTTTTCACAGAGTAAAGCTTTTTTTGACTAACACCTCGCAGAAGTCCAAACTTTCTGCTTTTAGGAGAGCCATCTGTAACTGTCAGTCCTGAGGAATTCTGAATATTTGGATCTTTGCTATAGAGGTTATTTGCAACACCAGCCTGCTCCCTCAGAACTCTCTTGTCTTCACTCAGTGAACCACTACCTTTAATCTTCTTCTTTCCCAAACCCTCTGTGCTCTTTTGAAAGGAGTGCATGCTTTTTTTAAGTAAGTAATCAGGCACAAAATAAGGCACTGGCAAATTATCCACTGAAGACTCTTCATCTCTTGAAGACAGCTCATCCGAAGTGCTACTGAGTAAACTGCAACGTTTCTGTTTCTTCCGCAAATACGTGTCATAGTTGTAGTTTGCATCCATATTGTCAAAGCAAGCCAACCAGCCAGGGGATGGAACATACTTTTCAAGAGATTCCTCAAACCACAAGTTAGCTTTGTTATCCAACTCTATCTCATCACTGCAAATTCCTGTTTGACATGAACTTGGCAAGTTTTGTTGTTGATCAAAGCCATTAATGAGCTTTTGGTTGGATTTGACTAGTGTGATTGGTTCTGAAGGGCTAGATGCTTCCTGAAAACTGTTGGACCCACTGGATCTTTGAGTCTGGCCTATGTCCTGCTTTGCAGCTGATGGAGTATCATAATTGGAAGCAGGCACCTCAGTAGACTGGAAGGTGCCAGACTCGTGGTTTCTAGCTGGCATTGCTTTCGTCTTCTGTTTCTCTTTTCCCTGCTTATTTACTTCAGGCCTAGTACCACTATTTAGGTTTGCTGAGGTTTTCATCTCTTTTTCATGCACAGCATCAAACGAGAACTTCAGAGGGAGTGGAGCTCCATGCCCATCTTCATCTGAATGCCCAACACTGGGTACCAGCACCTCTCCTTCAGCATGGGAGTCAAACATCTCTCCATTACAAGAGTGAACATGCATCATATTCTCTGGCACCTCTTTGCCATTTGCCATCTCATACATGGGGATAGTTTCCTTGTAGGATTTCCAGAGCTGTATTGCTGCAGGGGGCCCATTCCCATACTCTATTCTCACTTCCTCCTTCTCAAAAGAATAGCTTCTTGAAGGCATGTTTCTGTACGTGGAAGAACCACAGCCATTCTTGCTGTGAAAGTCTCTTTCATGTCCCGCAATCACAGGGGATAATGTGTCGTCCAAGTTTTCCAAGTTACTTTCATTTTCTGTGCAAGTACTGGAGCAGCAGGTCCTGCTGCCTGTATTGCATCCTTTCACATCTGTGCTTGGGTTTTGTGTTTTCAACTGGCTTTCTGGCTGCCTGGGGTCGGTCTGTGTTTCTTTGGTTTCTGTTCTTCTCCCAGGGCTACCAAAGTGTCTAAAGCGTGTGGCATGGTAAAACATAGGGGAGGGAGGGTGTGGAATAAAATAAGGCCTTCTGCTCATTCTAGTGTGCACTTGAGGCTGTGGAACGAAGAACCCAGGGTACTCTGGCAATGCAACAGAATAATACGGAAAGTACGAATTTCCATTTCTGAATCCTAGGAAAGAAACACACAGAAAAAGAAATATAAAAATGTTATGTATTTGGAAACAAGTTTGTTACATAGAGTTCCAAATCAATTTCTAAGCAAGGATCTCTTCCATCTTATTCAGAACACAATCAGGATTTGTGAAGCTTTCCCTGCTATGAGAGACAGTCCACTGGGTTTCAGCAAAGGGCATCTTGTCAGTCACATACTTTCTTTCAATTCCAATACCATTTTCGCCACTACCACCCCTCCACTAAGATGCTGCTGTTTCATGCAGCCATCATCCTTGCTGTAAAGAAATTATTTTTCTTCTGAGCTACTGAACTCAGGTGTCATGACTTGCTCTACAACTTCATTTCCACTACAAAAAAAAATGTCTTTGCATTGTTTATATCTAATAGGGTGTCAAATTCTGTCCCCTGTGGATGGTTTGCCCTTTAGTGGAATGGCAATTGTGGCCTCAACAGCTCATCCTGCAAGTAGTGCAAGTCAGACCCTGCCCCTACGAGTGAGGTCAGTTTACTGTAGGTGTATTAGTGCAGTGTACCACTCCCCACTGGGAGGGTCTGGGTGTTAAAACTCTGCCCATATGACATAGGGGAAGTAAAGAATCAGACTCAGCTCAGAACTGAGGGAGGGCACTCAAGGGGCCATATCCCCTCACAGGGTTGGGCTGGGGAACGAGGAGAGGATTCCAAGCACTGGAGGAGAAGGAACCGAGGTGAGGAGTTTCTGGAAGTCCTGAAATGGGTTCCAGAAGCTGGGGGGACGAGTGCACTAGGATGTGTCGGAGAAAGGGTGGCCTGCCTGGCAAAGTTCATCAGAGTGAAGTGGAAGCCTTAAAGTAGAAGAGGATTTCCCTGGAGAGTTGTCAGATTGGGGGTACTGAGAGGTGGCAGATGAAAGACATCCTGCTGGGAAAGTTCAGAGACTGACTTAAAATCAGCCCGAGACTCCATTGGGGAGAAGGAGAGGGACCATGAGGGGAAGAGAAAAAGGACCCTGGAGAAGAATATTTACAGTTACCAAACAAGTACAGGAAGGGCCCAGGGTGGAGAGGGTTACCAGGTCCAAAGAGTTGACCTGTTTTGGGGAAGAATTGTGAAGCGGTGAAAGTGTTTATTTTTGGTAATCTTTTTTTAATAGAGTTAAAACGTGAGCATTCCTTAGAAGTGTATTTTAGGACCTTGTGTTTTCCCAATTATCAGTCAGTAAAGATATTTATTTTGAACAGAGCTGCTGTGGACTTGGTCTTTTTGAAGTGCAGGAAGAGTCCATGAGTACAAAACCCTTAAAAGGCCTTGAAAAGGGTGAATCTCTCTCCCCCCCCCCCATGTGGGAACCCCAGTACAGTAATGGGGCCTTGCATGGTCCTTGGCCCTCCCCGTGTGCCCCCATGCCCAAGAGCAGACTGGAATGGGAGCTATATTTCCTTATAGCATTTGACCATTTATCCTATCCTCAGTTTCCTGCTCTCCTCCAAATCAAACATGTAGGTCCTTACAGGACTTGGGCTATAGATTCAACACTATTTTGGGAGCCGTCTGCAAGATTGCCTCTATTTTTAATGCCACTGGATAAATGGCCTCCAAAATGGGATAGTAGCCCTCTTGCTAGTATTTGTACAGTATTTCTACTGGTTAAACCTTGGCCTGTGTTATTCTGCTGGTTCATCCCTTGGCAACTGAGATCAGATATGATCTTGTCCAATTCCTTCGTATGTTTGGTGGCAATTAGTACTTCGCATCCCTATCATGCACTACTCTATTGTGTTCCCACCAACCAAAATGCACAAATCTACCCATATTGACATGTGCATTTTAGGACACTACCAAGTCAAAAGTACATCTGGATCATTCTAAAGCAAGGAAGGTAGTTAAATGATTTGGAGAGTCCTCCACATTCAGCAAGTATACTTTTGCATACAAAGATTTCTCTAATATTGTGGCAAGCACATAGGGGTCGATGCAATACAGTGCACTCAGCCAAGCGCACTGTATAACCCGCAGTTGGACGCGGGTTGTATAGGCGCTTATTAATCCCCTTATGCAATAAGGGGATTAGCGAATCTACAACACAGAGTGAATCTAATAGCGCTAATCACACACAAATGCATGTGATTGATGCTAGTAGGCCTTCATTCCCGATGCAAAAAAAAAATGTGCATCTAGGACACACATTTAGCAATCAGATTTTAACACCTGCCCGGAGAAGGTGTTAATTGCTGAACGCTCCTTAAACCAGTACAGAATAGCAGAAAAAACTGCTTTTCTGTACTGCCTCCTACTTAATATCATTGCGATATTAAGTAGGAGGAAAAAAGAAAAACTAATCTAACCAAAAAAAAAAGTAAAAACAAAAAACACACTAGCAATCAGGTGCAGAAAACTGATGTTCAATTGAGAAGCATCAGTTTCCTGAACCCCCTGGCTGTGCGGTTTAGGAAAATAGATACAGATAAACTGCCTCTGCTTTCCTAACCGGCGGAGGGCCGATGCACTTGGGCTCTCCTTAGCAAGGAGGTGCTAGGGGCGCGCTCGCGCAAGTGCCCCTAGCACCTCCTTCTTAATGCAACCCCCTAATTTAAATATTGCATGGCACCCCCATGAGGGGTACCTGGGGGTGCGTTAAGAAAGCGGGCACAGACTGTTCAGCGCCCGCTTTCTTCTCCAAAATATTGCATTGGCCCCAAAGTTGCCACACGTTTACCGCTCTTTATCCCAAACAAAACAGCTTTGTATTCTTAGAAATCTTTAAAAAAAAACAAAGCATGAAAATATTAGGCATTTAAATTATGTTAGCCCTACATACAGTGTCCGTGACACGAAACAGATTTAATTAGCAAGGGAGAAAAATGTAAATGGAGAAAGTTTGTCCCTCCCGTCTTTTTATCCTTCATTTACAAGCCATCCCCTGCCCCAGACAGCATGACTGTGCAGCAGCACCAGGACCTGGGCTGGAAGATGCCAACTGAGAGGCAGTCCAATGTGACCATCAGGGGCTGCCACAGCAGCAACAGTTTCCTTAGGCTTGAGGGAGCCTCCTCTATATCATGACTAAGCACAGCTAGCCCTGACAAGTGGGCTCCAGCAAATAGCAGGCTTGAAAGTGTTTTTTTGTGGGGGCGGGGAATGCTGTATGGCTCTGTTTAGTAGAGATTTCCCAGCGGCATTAATACCAAAGAACTTTCTGGGAGGGTCATCATATCCTTAAATGGAGAGCATGAATGCCTCCAGGCATATATTGTACAAGTGAAATCAACCCCTTAAAAAAAAAAAAAAAGGGGAGGGGGGTCCAATGTGCAAAAAAATTACTTTCCCTCGATCCAAGAAAAGTAAATTGCCCACTCAAAACACAGCACATTTCAGCTGATTGCCTGTGTCAAGAGCAGAATCTAGGGCAGAGTTGATTCCCCATTGCTCCTTCGAGATGTACAGAGATGATTACAGGAGTGTTGGAGAATGAACTCTGCCCTAGATTCTGCTCTTGACACAGGCAATCAGCCAATGTGTGACTGCTTTGTGTGAGAATTCGTTACTTTGGCACCCCCTCTTCCCCTCAGAGGAAAACTCAGGGATATCAAATTATTTGAAGGCTTAATGTAGTTGCACACCTCTTGGTTTTATTTGCCAAAGAAAAATGACTAGTGGATTTTCACCTCTCCCATCCAATGAAGCCAAGATGCTTGAAAATGTATCAGCTACACAGCTTGATGATATCCCCATAGGCCTTTCATAGAATTATGTACACACTCAATCATACTTTACTTTCCCAGACTATACTCTTCTTTTACCTGGTGCAGGTGGCAGGTAGTATGGGTTGTAGACCTGACTGAGGTACCATGGATTTAGGAACGGTTGTTGTGCTGTTGGCTGTGCATAAAAAAAGGGTCTTGAGTGGTTTGTGGGATAGGATCCACTCTCAGAAGCAGGTGCAGTGTTCATTTTTCTTAGCTGAAGGGAAACAGAAATGGCTTCATTTTTGTGGTCAAAACCAACCATAATTGCAGATTTCTTCCAGACAAACCAGGCTTATTACGTGCAACCTGAAACTTAAGTTGATTTTTGTTGCTGCTGCCCCACAACTGATTTCTGTTGGTTTTAAAGAACTGGGAACAAGCTGCTCTTAATCCAGGGTGTGCAGCTAACATTACTCAGTGAAAATAAACACAACTCCAGACCCATCGTGTTTACTGTAGCATGAGCTCTGAAGCAAGCCAAACGGCAACATCTTTTACAAGCAAGAACAAATGTAAAAGATTTGTGTAGCTTCCTGCTGCAGGAAACAGCTCTTCTGCAGGACTTTCTGATTTGTAGATCTTCAGTTCTATACCAAAATTGCAATTATGTCAGCCTGAATCTGCTGCTTTACTTAAGAGAGTAGCACTATGTCTAGCCTGGTGCCTCAGTTGCGGTTCCACACAGACTCACTGATTTCATCCCCTGGGTCTTCATATCCAGACCCAGAGGGAATCATGATCATCACTCAAGGGTTGAAGCCCAGCTGCTGGATTTAGGGTGCATGATTGCAGGGGTCCAGAAGGGGTCCTCGGGCATGGCTGCCAGCCCAGGATGGTCACGGTAATGACTAGACAGGTACATTTTGGTGTGAAAGTGGTGGGGAGGGGTCAAAGGAATAAAGATTGGCAGAAAAAAAATCCCCCAAACAGCTGCCAAAAAAAAAAAAAAAAGCATCTTACAACAGGAACCCAGCTTCGGTCCCAATTAAACTGGAAGCCCAAAGAAGCAAGAGAAATACTACCGGGTCAAAAAAATTGACTAGCAGAAGCATGTGACTAGTGCTCAGTACCTCACCATCGCAGACTTCTGGCCTCTTCACTTCCTAGTTTTTGTTTTGATTATTGAACTGTAACTTTGTGATGGTGACTTCTAGGGAAGACAAAATAGCATAGTCAAGTCATGGAAGGCAGGTGAAAAATCCCCCAAAGGATCTCCCCTAAGGCTGAACTACTTTAAAATTTCAAAGCATTTTCTGCCATTAAATAATTTTTTTTAAAAACCACCTTTGAAAAGGAGACATTTGAAAATAAAAACAAGATATTCAAAAAGCCAATTCCAACTGGTCTGCAATCAGGAGTTGTGAAAGGCAGCAGCAACATGATCCAATATAAAAACCTTATCAGAAAAGTTTTAACATTCAGAAATACAATTCAGCTATAAAAAGGAGACATTTGGTTTATGAGTGAAAAGGATGTACATTAGAATTACAAACTGATACATTTTACTTTTCATTCTTGCATCTGTACCAGACTTTGAACTGTAAAATATGTTAGATAAAAAATATAGTAAAAATACTAAACAAGGCACTGTTAATCAGGCCTAGACCGGACTTGTGCACACTCACTGGCACAAGAGGCATGTTTGAATCCCATAGCTAGCAGGTACAGGTAGGTAAGAGTTGAGGCAGTTAGATTCCAAGTAAGGAAGGAACCATGACTAACAGCAGAGGGTGACACCTGCCAGTAGAGAACAATATTTTTAAGGTTCTCGGAGAAGATTCCCCAGCCAGATCTGCCTGCATATGGGAATCCAGATCCCCTAGGAAAACTAAAACACACAAGCCCTCCCCCCCAGAAGCTGGCACCCCCTCCTCCAACACAGTAGCTGTAGTATACTACCTCTACATACATCTCTGAACACACACTAGCCCACAGCTTCCATACCATGACCTAAGACAGATGTTATCCTCACACAAATTCCCCTACACCTCCCCATGCCAACACAGACACCCTCCCCTCACCCCACTATACACACATGCTTCCTGCCTCCTCCAGACATCCCCCCACACCACATACACACATTCCCCTCCACCACACACCCCATTTTATCCTGCACTCCCCCCTCCCCCCCATATGTGTGGATTTATGCACTGGACATTTTTCAGAGAAAGGAGGAAGACTAGAGGTGACATGGTAAGACAGAAAGGAGTCAAGGAGAAAGGTGTGGAGAAAGATGAAGAAATACAGAAATATTAAACAAATACTTCATCTGTTTTTCCACCAAGGAAGACATTGCTGCTTGCTAGCAAGAGCCCTGATGAGAGGGTTAGATATAGCCTCATTTTCAGAAAAATGTGTTTGGGTGAAACTAGGAAACCTGAAAGAGGACAACGTCATGGGGCTGGATGAAATACAACCCAGGATACTGAAGGAGCTCAGATAGGTGCTGGTGGGTCCACTGAGAAGACTTGTTCAATAGACCTTTGGACACGGAGTGGTGCCATGGGACTGCAGAAGCACGGTTGTGGTCCTGCTTCAAAAAAGTGGAAGCAGGGAGGAGGCTGGAAACTACAAGCTGGTTAGCCTTACCTTGATGGTGGGAAAATTAATGGAGAGACTGCTAAAGTAAAGGATAGTGAATTGTTTGCAACTCAATGGGTTAGAGGATTCAAGGCAACAGTTTTACCAGAGGAAGGTTACTTGGGTTTAGCAAGTTTTTTTGATGCAGTCCCACATAGGAGGCTCACAAATAAAATGAGAAGCCTGGAGTAGGTCCCAAGGTGGTGGAATGGATTACAAATTGGCTGGCTGACTGACAGACGACAGCAAGTAGTGGTAAATGGAACCTATTCTGAATAAAGAAGAGTGATAAGTGGCATCCCTCTGGGACCAGTTTAACATTTTTTTATACCAGGATTCCTGTAAATTTTACATATCGTCTGTTTACATTGTAACTGAAAAACAGGCATGTGAAATGCAATTACAAAGAACAGGGCATAAAACTTGGATCAGGTTACATGGGGAGAAACTTGGCACATAATTACAAGGGGGGAGAGCAAACGCAAATTAATATTAAAAGGCGCATAATTTAATATGAGAGGAATAAAGCTATGGGGTAGCTGAAGAAGAGTAGGGTTACTAAATTGTAAGGGTGGCATGAATGGATAGTCTTAATTTGGAGAGTTGGCTGGTGTGATGGTGTTGATGTATGTTGTTGTCGTACTTAGAATGCTTGCTCACCTCCATTAAACAGTTCTGTTTAATGTCTTAGTGAGCAATATTGTGGCAGGATTAGAAAGTGAAGTTTGTCTTTGTGCAGATGACACTATGATCTACAACAGAAAGGACACATCTGAAAGAGCAGAGAGAATGAGAAGTGACTGAGAAAAACTGGGAGATGTGGTCAAAGGTTGGGATTCAATGCCAAGAAGTGTAGTCATGCATTTGGGGTATGGCAATCCAAAGGAGCTGTGTATGTTGAGGGGTGAAAGATGTATTTGCATGAACTGGAAGAGGCCTTGGGACGATAGCATCCGATGATCTAAAGGTGGGGAAGTAATATGACAAGGCAGTGGCTAAGGCCAGAGGGATGCTGGGATGCACTGAAAGAGGCATAACTAGCAAAAAAAAATAAAATAAAATAAAGCAAAAAAGGCAACACCACTGTAAAGATCCTTTGTGAGGCCTCACCTGTAATAGTGTTTAGTTTTGGAGACCTCATCTCAAAATGAATAACAGAATGGAAGGGGTTCAGAAAAGGGGTTCAGAAAAGGGGGTTCTCAAACAAATAGACCTCTCAGACGCCAACACAGCCACCACCTCATGGATCAAACTCACGAACAAAATAGCGAATCAACTCTGTCCAACCTCCTCAAAAGTAATCCAATCTGCACGAGACAACAGAAAACCATGGTTCACCCCGGAACTAAAAGCCCTAAAACAAAAATTATGAAACAAAGAACAAAGCTGGAGAATCAACCCTACACCCACATTCAGACTGGACTACAAAGCCACCCTTAACACCTACAGAAACGCCATACACAAAACAAAAAAGGACTTCTATGCAAAAAGAATTCATAACTTCATCTTCGACTCTAAAGCGTTATTCTCTTACGTATCATCTCTCACCAAACCGACACCACCATCCATTCCAGACCAACTAGCGCTCAGCAAGGCCAACGAATTAGCCACCTACTTCAAAACAAAAATCTCAAACCTTACTAGCTCCCTCACAACCCATCAAACTCTACCAATACCTCATAGCTCATACCAACCCACTCTGAATTCTGGACTAGAGTCATTCGAGCCCACATCCACCATGGAGATTGAAAATTTACTTAAAAAAATTAAACCATCTGCACATCCATCGGACCCACTCCCTACTAATCTGCTCACTGCCATCCCTAGCACCGTCGCAAAACCTATTGCAGAAATCATCAACACCTCTTTGGCCATGGGCACAGTTCCTAACCAACTAAAACTTGCAATCAAACCCCTACTGAAAAAACCAAATGCATCACTAACAGACCCAGCTAACTTCAGACCCATTGCAAACCTGCCCCTGATCTCCAAATTGATGGAAAAAGCCGTAAACAAACAACTTTCCGATTATCTCGAGGAATACAACATTCTCTCCCCTGCACAATATGGTTTTCGAAAATCACTAAGCACAGAGTCACTTTTGCTTTCTCTCACTGATAATTTACTTTTGAACCTGGAGAAAAAACAATCATTCTTACTGGTCCTACTAGACCTATCCTCAGCATTCGACACGGTAAATCACTCACAACTCCTAGAACAACTATCAAACATAGGAATTAAAGGCACAGCTCTCAGTTGGTTCAAATCATTCCTATCAAACAGGTTTTACCAGGTCAGAATTAACAAGGATTCTAACCCCATCCTATCAGACCAAGGTGTACCTCAAGGTTCTTCCCTCTCTCCCACCCTGTTCAACGTCTACCTCCTCCCCCTCTGCCATCTGCTATCACAGCTCAAACTTACTCATTACCTCTATGCAGACGACATCCAGATCCTCATCCCTATCACAGAATCTATTCAAAAAACCTTCACCTACTGGGAGAATTGTCTTCAACCAATTAAACAAGTACTCTCCAGCCTGAACCTGATTCTAAACTCCAGCAAAACAGAGTTGCTACTGATTTCACACAACCCGAACACCCACACACCTAACCTGACACAAACCACATCTTTAAACATTGAGCTCTCTGCTGACGTCAGGAATCTTGGAGCATGGCTGGACAATCAACTTAACCTAAAAAAATTCATAAACACAACCACCAGGGACTGCTTCTTTAAACTACAGGTCCTAAAGAAACTAAAGCCACTCCTTCACTTTAATGACTTTCGCCTCGTTCTTCAATCCATTATTTTTTCGAAACTTGATTACTGCAACTCAATCTTACTTGGCCTCCCCTCCAACAGCATCAAACCCCTACAAATAGTACAAAATGCCGCAGCCAGAATCCTAACCAACACGAAGAGAAGAGACCATATTACCCCCATCTTGAGCAACCTCCACTGGCTACCCATCAAACAGAGAATCCTATATAAAACATTAACCATCATTCATAAAGCAATTCATAACGTCACACCTATATCTCTACAAACCCAACTTCGTCCACACTTATCTTCCAGACCCATCAGAAGCGCCTACAAAGGCACGTTAGCCGCAGCTCCTGCCAAATCAACACTAAGAAAAAGAGCACTCTCCACTGCGGGACCACACCAATGGAATGCGCTCCCACCAGACCTTCGACTCGAACCCAATCTACTAGAGTTCAAAAAAAAGGTTAAAAACCTGGCTCTTCAGGCAAGCTTTCCAATAGGCACCTCCTCCTGACTTTCAGATCCAACCATTGCAGGGTGTCACCAACACCTTGCCACTTAATTTTCATACCGTACTTGCTTATTCGCAATTCTAACAGTCATTATTCACCTTTATATAACCGTCTACTGCAGACCATATTCGCTTCTAAAGTTCTTTGTAAAAAAAGGTTAAATCTGTTAAATGCTATTGTTACATTCTATGTTACTTGTAATAATGTTCAATGGTTTATTGTTATTGTTCCATGTTCTATGTAAAAAAACCCAGGTCTAACTTCCCAGACCAGGGCAACCTCTTTCGTTACTTGTAAACCGGACTGATTTGTATTGCATACAGGAATTCCGGTATATAAAAATTTAAAATAAATAAATAAATAAATAAATAAAAGATGAACCAAATGGTGTGGGGCCTGTACAGAAAGCCATGGGTATTGAGACTGAAGGAAGAGAGAAGAGACAAGGGAGATTTGATTCAGACTTTTAAATACTTGAAAGGCATTAACGATACGCAAAAATCAAATCTTTGCTGATGGAAAGAAAGCTTCAAAACTAGGGGTCATGATATTTAACTCCAAGGGGGATGATTCAGGAGCAAAGTCAGGAAATATTTCTTCACAGAAAGGGTGATGCATGGAATGCCCTCCCAGAAGAGGTGGTAAAGATGAGAACAAAACCTTTATAGTAAATAAAAACGGTGAATGGGAGTTGGTAGCTTAGTTTTTTGGTGAAATAATTCTGTACATTTCTGAACATTAAGTGGTACTCCTTTTATTTATTTTATTTATTTATTTATTGGTTTTTATATACCGCCGCTCAAAGATATCGCATCAGTGTACATAGAACAAGAACATACACCAGGGCATTAGACATTGAACAAATTAAAACTTATTTTCCTTATGCTAATTCCCCCTATTTATTACATATTACAATGGTATTGTTTCTTTTTTGTGTATATATATATATATATATATATTCGTGAATGTTTTCATTTGTAATTGTAAATTGCCTTAGTTTTTCATTGTATTAGCTGAAAAGAAAATATAACAGACTGAAAGAACAATAATGAAATTCAAAAGGAAGTGGGACAAAGATCATCTCTGCTGGCTAGAGAATGGAAATGAAGAAACGGAGAAACTTTACTATCACACCTAAAGTTGACAAGGTCCATAAGTTAGCTGGAAAAACTTATCCAGCTAACTGTTGAATATAGCTGGCTAACATTAGGACAGTTATTTGGCATGCCCAGGCTTAGCCAGCTAAGTCTAAATATCTGAGTTACACAGTTAACTTGGCTGGCTAACAACTCCTCCCATTATGCCCCCCAAAAACCCCTAACAGACCTAGATTTATCAAACAGCTATAAATATAGCAAAAACAGTACCTGCAATAAAAGAGGGAGTGTGGTTAGGCTAATTTTCCTACTCCCGCATTGCACAGAATTTCTGCAAGCTGCGATAAATTTATCACAGCAGCACTAATTTTCACATCACATGCTGATTAATCCACTTCTCAGTTAGCCAGTTAAATGCTTTTGAATTTGTACCTCTATTTCTGCATGGGTGTAGCCTGCATTGAGCAGTAGTTGCTACTACCCTTAAAAAATGAAAAAAAAAAAAAGTCTTGCTGGGCAGAGTAGATGGGACTATTTTGGTCTTTATACGCCATCATTCAGCATGTTACTATGTTACCTGACACTAAGACTATGTTCTGTGAAATGGAGCAAAGAAAGGCCAAAGGAAAAACAGCTTTCATAGAGAAATTAACTTATCACAGTTAGACCTGTCTCAAAGAGCATCTCTTAGAATGTGAAAATAGTGGAAGAATACCACAGGAACTGCCACCCCTTCCCCAGAAACAGCTGTGTGTTCCTGATCACTGAGAGGATCACCTTGCTGGTGGATGAAAGGAATCAGTAAGTTTTTGCTTGGGAAATTTTCTTTTAAAGTATTGGGACAAAGCCAACTATTTGGGAATATTATTTAATGTGTTTGTGTGTTGTGCTTCTAATAGAAAAGAAGGGAATAAACTGAAGAAAGAGTTTGTATTTTAAATAGTCAGTAAGGCAGCTAATAAGCAGAAGTTAGAGTGTTTGTATATTTAAAAAAAAAAAAAAAGTTAGCCAGAAGCTAGAAATAAGCTAGGAGCAGTGTAAACCTAAGTAAAAAGGTTGAAAAGTTCAGCACTCACCTCGGAAAGGTGATAAGGTAGTCCAGCAGCAAGAGGGGGCCTTCCCAGTCTTTTGCATTGAGTGTCACATGTATGATTTTTTACCTGCCAGTGAGAAATTGTACATGTGCATGCGATGCAGAGAGCTCCTGACTTTCAGAGAACGAGTCTGATCTCTGGAGGCTAGAGTGGCAGACCTGGAGGAGCTGAGGCAGACAGAGGTATATAGATGAGATCTTCAGGGACATAGTAGCCAAGTCCCAACTTCAGACTGGCAGCCCTGGTGCTGCCTTGGAGGAAGGTGGTCTCATGATCGGAGAGCATAAACCTGGTGCAGCAGGAAAGGATCCTGTAGCAAGGACCTGCTCTCCAGGTGGTGCATTGTCCTTTCGCACCAAGGATGTGTCTCCAAGGCCTACTGCCCAGGAGGGAAGGGTTAGGTTGGCCTTCATAGTAGGTGATTAGATTATTAGGAATGTAGAAAGCTGGGTGGCTGGTGGGCATGAGGAATGCCTGGTAACATGCCTACCTGGTGCGAAGGTGGCGGACATCACCTAGATAGGATTTTAGACAGTGCTGGGGAGGAGCCGGCTGTCGTGGTACATGTGGGCACCAACGACATAGGAAAATGTGGGAGGGAGGTTCTGGAAGCCAAATTTAGGCTCTTAAGTAGAAAGCTTAAATCCAGAACCTCCAGGGCAGCATTCTCTGAAATGCTCATTGTTCCACGCTCAGGTCCCCAGAGGCAGGCAGAGCTCCGGAGTCTCAATGCGTGGATGAGACGATGGTGCAAGGAAGAGGGATTCAGTTTTGTAAGGAACTGGGGAACCTTTTTTTTTTTTTGGGGGGGGGGGGGGGGGGGGGGGAGTCTCTGCCGAAGGGATGGGCTCCACCTTAACCAGGGTGGAACCAGACTGCTGGTGCTAACCTTTAAAAAGGAGATTTTAAACTAGAACAAGCTGCTTTAAGGGGAAAGCCGACAGTTGCTCAGCAGCACATGGTTCTGAGGGAGGTATCTACAAAGGATACTAATGATGCATTAGAATTAGGGCATCCCGACAGTGAGGTTCCAATAATTAGAAAAGTAGTCCAATTGCCTGTAAAACTCACCTGAACTAAAAAATTCTAACTTATCCCTATCAATTAAAAAGCAGAATGAAAATACAAAACAAAACAAACTTTGAAATGTTTGTATGCTAATGCCAGAAGTCTAAGAAGTAAGATGGGAGAATTAGAATGTATAGCAGAGAATGACAGACTTAATTGGCATCTCAGAGACATGGTGGAAGGAGGATAACTAATGGGACAGTGCTATACCGGGGTACAAATTATATCACAAAGACAAAGAGGAGTACCTGGGAGGCGGTGTGGTGCTTTATGTCCGGGATGGCATAGAGTCCAACAGGATAAACATCCTGCATGAGACTAAATGCACAATCGAAACTTTATGGGTAGAAATCCCTTGTGTGTTGGGGAAGACTATAGTGATAGGAGTATACTACCGTCCACCTGGTCAAGATGGTGAGACTGATAGTGAAATGCTAAGAGAAATTAGGGAAGCTAACCAAATTGGTAGTGCGGTAATAATGGGAGATTTCAATTACCCCAATATAGACTGGGTAAATATATCGGGACATTCTAGAGATATAAAGTTCCTGGATGGAATAAATGACAGCTTTATGGAACAATTGGTTCAGGAACAGACAAGAGGGAACAATTTTAGATCTAATTCTCAGTGGAGCACAGGTTTTGGAGAGAGAGGTAATGGTGGTGGGGCTGCTTGGCAATAGTGATCACAATATGATAAAATTTGAATGACTGGAAGGGGGACAGTAAGCAAATCCACAGCTCTCGTGCTAAGCTGTCAAAAGGGAAACTTTGATAAAATGAGAAAAATAGTTAGGAAAAAACTGAAAGGAGCAGCTACAAAGGTAAAAAGTGTGCAAGGTGTGGACATTGTTAAAAAAAATACCATCCTAGAAGCACAGTCCAGATGTATTGCACACATTAAGAAAGGTGGAAAGGCGGCAAAACGATCACCAGCATGGTTAAAAGGTGAGGTGAAAGAAGTTATTTTAGCCAAAAGATCTTCATTCAAAAATTGGAAGAAGGATCCAACAGAAGAAAATAGGATAATAGGGATGTGAATCTGGCTTCGGACAATTGAAAATATCGATATTTTCAAAATAGTCAAATTGGGGGCTCCCCCGAAACGATAGGAAAACCCCACGATATTGATCGTGGGGGTTTTCTTATCATTTTGGAGAAGGGCGGGAAAAACGGCACACAAAAATAACCCCTAAACCTATCCCGACCATTTAAAACTAATCCCTTTGCTTCCCCCACCCTCCCGACCCCCCCCCCCAAAATAAACACAGGTACCTGGTGGTCTGGAAAGAAATAAGACTAGTGAGATAATCAAATTTGCAGATGACACAAAATTGTTCAGAGTAGTTAAATCACAAGCAAATTGTGATAAATTGCAGGAAGATCTTGTGAGACTGGAAAATTGGGCATACAAATGGTAGATGAAATTTAATGTGGATAAGTGCAAGGTGATGCATATAGGGAAAAATAACCCATGCTATAATTACGCAATGTTAGGTTCCATATTAGGAGCTAGCACCCAAGAAAGATCTAGGCATCAGTGGATAACACATTGAAAACGGTTCAGTGTGCTGCGGCAGTCAAAAAGCAAACAGAATGTTGGGATGCCTCTCTGTATGCCTCCATGGTGAGACTACACCTTGAATACTGTGTACAATTCTGGTCACCGCATCTCAAAAAAGATAATTGCGATGGAGAAGGCGGACCAAAATGATAAAAGGAATTGAACAGCTCCCCTATGAGGAAAGACTAAAGAGGTTAGGACTTTTCAGCTTGGGAGAAGAGACTGCTGAGGGGGGATATGATAGAAGTGTTTAAAATCATGAGAGGTTAATGTGAATCATTTATTTACTTTTTCGGATAATAGAAAGACTAGGGGGCACTCCATGAAGTTAGCATGTGGCACATTTAAAACTAATCGGAGAAAGTTCTTTTTTACTCAACGCACAATTAAACTCTGGAATTTGTTGCCAGAGGATGTGGTTAGTGCAGTTAGTATAGCTATGTTTGAAAAAAGGATTGGATAAGATCTTGGAGGAGAAGTCCATTACCTGCTATTAAGTTCACTTAGAGAATAGCCACTGCCATTAGCAATGGTAACATGGAATAGACTTAGTTTTTGGGTACCTGCCAGGTTCTTATGGCCTGGATTGGCCACTGTTGGAAACAGGATGCTGGGCTTGATGGACCCTTGGTCTGACCCAGTATGGCATGTTATGTTCTTCCACAAATCAACACCAATATTACAGAGCTCTTCTGGAAAGGTCCTAAGGAACTGTGGAAAACATTCTCCACAGTCTCTACAACACTGAGAGGTTGGAAGAACTCACTGTTGATAGATAATTTCTTCCTGGCAAGATGACAAATTTATAAAGCCAATTGTGTAAGTTGCAAAACATAGCATATGCCTTAGTCTCTGATTCATAACCACCCTGAGGATACCAAATGTAGTTGTAGTTCACACTATGAAGCAGAAAGTATAATAGCACTGGGCTTGTGATTATTATAATAATCTACTAATGTAGTACATTATCAGGCAAGTCTGTAGTATGCAAGGCTTTTCTTGTTCTTGTACACTGTGACCAATATTATTAGAATTACAATTTACTAACAGAGAAACCTGAATTGTCAGTGCTTTCCATAAAATTATACCAGCCATGTTTAGTTCTCCTGCAAATACCGTTTAAAAGGATTTTTTTTGCATGTTTCCACCATCCACAGCCTCTCCTTAATCTTTTCCCTGCACCACACACACACACCCTTTTGCACTCCACCCCATGCCCCCTTACCAGACTCCAATCCTACCACTGCATGCTCTCTCCAGCTTTTTCCCCACCACCATACACACATTTCCCCCAAAAATGTGTGCAATGCTGCCAGTGGAGAGCAGATTACAATATAAAATTCTGTCATCCATAAACTTCTCCACAATAACTCAATCCCTTGGTTTAATGCCATCCTGCAGATTTATAAACAGTCTGGAGTTCTAAGGTTGGCAAATAAAAATCTGCTTGAGATACCATCAGAGCGGCACATCTTGAACTAACTAGGGAATGGGCCTTTTCTACTGCAGGACCAAAACTAGGAAACTCACTCCCTGAATCCTTGCATTCCATTGCCTGTGCAAAAACATTCAAATGTTCAGGCAAATCTGTGTGTAATTTTTTATTTTTAGTTTACAATTTTTTATATACTGCTTATATCAGAAATATTGCATTACAAAGTGTACAGAGCAACATATTTAGTATTGTTTTAGGCGGACATAACCACGGATCATTTAGTTATGGTAAGGCAAAGTTGTTTTGTTTGTGTCAGTACATTTTGTTCTATTTGTCTTGATTTTTTTTTTTTGTGTATGTGAATCCTGGAATCCACCCAGAACAGTCCTGAATATGTGTGGAATACAATTGTTTTCCCAATATAAATCCCCTAGGTACTCTTTCTTCCCCACACACATTTTACTCACTTCTTAGGACTTATTTTATCTAATTTACTATCAATGCATTTGATTTTCAAATCTTGTTTTGGTGATATTTTCCTCATTTTACCATATAAAAGAGGATTGAAGTATTTGTTCAGCCATTTTTGTACCTTAACACCCACTGACTTGAGACACTTGAGGGATTTTACTATTGAGGTTTTAAGTATACTGAATTATAGTTGATTGTTATATTTGTAGGATATTAATATGCAGTTATACACTGAGCATCTTTTGGAAACATGTGTAATCAACTGGAAAAGTTGCAATTCCTCCTTTTGTGCATGAGCATTTCGAATGAATCAGCTCCCAAAGAGCCACGAGTAGCCGCCATTGAAAACCCCTCCAGCTGCTTTGATTAACACCAGAGTATTCTGAAAGTCAGAATCCTGTACACTAAGTTCCTAGGTGGTTGCTGATGAAAAAAAAAAATCACAGCCCCATGCCAGAGAGGACCCTGTAGCCCTCTGCATAGGATAGAGCAGCAAACACCAGCATTCAAGTGCCTCTCCCTGCAACACATGGAAAATCTGACATGATCATGATTTTATCACTCTACACATTTGAAGTCCCTCACCTTGAACTTATAAAATATTTGATATTCCACCTTTTTTCTAAGGGTAGGCACAAGGTCAATTACAAAGGAAGAGAAAAAAAAAACTAGAAAAATTTGAGAGTTAATACATTATTTCCATTCAAATATGAGTACATTCTCTTACTTTTCTATAGCATTAGCTACCTTGTAAAAGGCATAATTTTGTTTTTAAACCATATCCTTACCTGCATGCATGTGCTGATCATTGACACAAAGTTGGACAAATGCAGCATGAATAGCTTAAGGTTTGAGGGAGCTTTTGCCAAACAGTGTATACACCAGGGGTAGGCAACTCTGGTCCTGGAGTACCATAAACAAGTCTGGTTTTCAGGATTTCCACTATGACTAGGTAATGAGATATTTGCATGCACTGCCTCCATTGTATACAAATCGATATTATGTATATTCATTACAGATATCCTGAAAACCTGGTCTACACTCAAGTACAAAATAAAAAGGTGGAATTGGGCACATCTTTGGACTGAATCCCTTGACAGATTCAAATTTCATTTTTTTCCACAGATTAATAAGAACCTATACTTAGGACCAACCAAGGATGCAACTGAATATAACACCCCTCCCCCGGAACAAAACACGAAATATCTCCAGAATTGTCATGAGTACCACATTAAGTATATGAATGTTCTCAATTGTTCTCCTGCCCTCATTTTTTGTCCCTGAAAAAAATGTGGTGGGGGAAGAGAGTTGAGGGAGACTCCTAAACAGACAATGAGAAATTACTACTTACCTAATTTTTTTTTTTTTTTTTTTTTAAGGACAGTCAGATGAACCAGAACAAGTGGGTTATGTACCTCTACCAGCAGATGGAGACAGTACATATACCCCTGCAGTGACATCAGCCTGCCAGTAATCTCTTCAAAAAGTCAACTGGCAAAAAACTAACACACAAAACACCCACAAACACAAATTGTGTATTCCAGTAACCCTGTTTGTAACCAACAAATCCAAATGTATGGTTCAACTGGTATCTACTTCATACGCATATCATTAAGCCAAACTTCAAATTTTTTGGGACCCTTACTCTTAGAGTCAGTAATTAATAACAGACTCATTGTGGTATCAGGTCACTTTACTTTATTTTCATCATCTTTTCAATTTTTTCGTCTTTCATCATATATGAATTGTTAAAAAATAGGCTCTAGTTCTATTGTTTACAAGAACAACTCTGATACTATTTTACGTTACTATTCTTTATTATATATCATTCAAAGCATGTACATGACAAAATCCCAAGGTGTGCTGACAAACTTTAAGGTGTAACACACTTAACAGCTCTTATTTTAAAGCTATAATAGCCAGTCACAGTCCCAACTGATTTAAAAAATGATACTCATCGCAATTAGCGTCTGAATCTCAGTCCCGACACGATCGCGTTTTGGACCGAAAGGTCCTACCTTAGGGGAATCACTCCTTTGAAACTGTTTATCTGTGACGTCCAACGAAGTCCAGCAAAATTCCATCCATTAATGACCAATGGCTATTCTTAAATCCATAACTATTTCGCGGTCTACTTTTAGATAGATAACCATGTCAATACTCAAACAGGAAGCACTGAGCTCAGACAAGAACATAACTCTAGTCTAGGGACTGGACTGATAATTACCAGTAATCCCTGTAACAGTCACACAAGAGGATCATAGTACAATCATTCGGCAGCCATCCATTGCTCCTACCATGTGACAGGGGCCGGCCAATGGCACTGATAGCCCCTGTCACATAGTAAGGGCAAAGGCCCATCGGTGCCATTTTGATTAGGGGCAGCCAACAGCCTGAGAGGGAGACCATCGCTCCCAGGACCCCCACTGGACCACCAGGGACTTTAGGCAAGTTTTTTTTTGGGGGGGGGGGGTCAAGAGGGGGGATTGTAAATAATTAGATCTGAAGGATTGGGGTGGGTTTGGGGTTTTTCTGTGTGCCCTTTCTCCCCCCCTCCCCCCAAATAATAAAACCACATGAAATTTCGGGGGGTTTTCTATTATTTCAGGGCCTCCTCGAACTGTGATGAAATAGGAAATATAGACGATATTTCCTGTTTCGTCTAAAATGGATGCACATCCCTACTGTGAAGGACAACACGCAATCCAATTTCTGTAAAGGCTCAGGAACCTCCAGTTACTGGATATGTCTCTTGACAACCAAGGGTCAGACTATACTCCTCTACAACTCTGTCCAGAGATGGCAGGGAGATTGGCTGATTCAAGTGAAATCCAGTGACCATCTTTGGCAAAAAGAAACAGCATGCAGCTGTATTGCCCCTGGAATCACCTGGAGGAATGGCTCCCACAAAGACAAGGCCTGCAGTTCAGAAACTCTCCATGCAGAACAAAATGCCACAAGAAACAGTTTAAGGTCAATAACCACAAGGACAGGTTACTCATGACTCCATAGGGGTACTGGAAACCACAAGGGAGGACAAAGATGTTTCACTCCTTTCAGTAAATGGGCCACATCAGGATAAGCAGACAAGGAGCCACCATTTACCTGGCCCCTGAAACAGGCGAGAGCCGCTGCTTGCACCTTTAAGGAATTGAGAGCCAAGCCTTTATTAAAGCCATCCTGCAAACATTCCAAACTGAGTGGGATCTTGGCTGAATGAGGAAGAGTACCTCTATCCTTACCCCAGGCCTCAAACACTCGCCAAACCTACATATAGGCCAAGGAAGTGAAGAACTTTCTAGCTCTATTCAAAGTGGAAATTACTGCCGAGTATCCACATTTTAGCAAGTGAGCCCTCTCAAGGGCCATACTGTAAAACAGATCTTTGTGAAGAACCATACCTTGCCTTAACAGATTCCTGTGTGCCAGAAGTCGAAGGGGTAAGTCTCCAGGAACCTCCACAAATCTGCATACCTCCTGGGACAAATTTGGAGCAACCAGGAGCACCATCCCTCTGTGGCGCTCTATCCTTTGCATCAATCTGCCCAACATGGGCCATGGAGGAAAGGCATAGCAACTTGTCTTCTGGCCACTCCTGTACTAGGGCATCGATCCCAATGACTTCAGAGCTCTCCAGTGACTGAAAAAAAATCACTGAACTTTTGCATTGCGAGAAGTTGCCAGGTCTAGAAATGGAGGACCCCCAGCAATCCAAAATCAGCTGAAATGCCTTGTCTGACCATGCCCATTTTTCTGGGTCCAGACTCCCCCTGCTGAGAAAGTCTGCTCTTACATTGTCTTTTACTATGTGTGAGGCTGAGATCTGGAGATGCACTTCTGCCCATTACATAAGCTGATCTATTTCCAGCCTTACCTGGCTGAGCACAGAGATGGGGGAGGGGAGGGGAAGAGGGTATATGCCATCACCGCTACACTCTGCTTCCTGCACCCACTGCAGCAACGCCACACTAGCTGAAAAACCAGCTTCTGGATCAAGGCACTCATCTGAGGGACTATGGAAATCACCTCAGGAATTCTCAGCGGGGGGAGGGACCATTTGATATCACCACAGAAGAGCAGGGCAAATACAATCTTGAAAAAGAATTTAAAAAATGAAGCAATCCCCAGAAGGGAGATGCACAGCCACCATCTGATGAAAACTGAAAATACTGACAGGCTAATGTCACTGATGTCAAATTGCTCTGTTTCCATCTGCTGGTAGAAGTGCATAACCCACTTGTTCTGGATTCATCTCACTGGACGTTAAAAAATTATGATTCCTTTTAGTGGAAAAATCTATCTATAGCTATTTTTATTTTAAAAATATATATCTGTGGAAAGTTAATTTTAGACACAGATCTCTGGAAGACTTTATATCATGAACAGACAGCTATGGATCAGAACAGGCTCTAATGATTGATGAGTCTGAATCAATATATTGTATATAATTTAAGTACAAAAAATTATACAAAGGCATGACACTTACCATTTGTTCACTCATTCCTGAGACTTCCTGGCACCCATGTGCTGATAAAGAGCAGGGATGGCCCCAAGGAACATTCGGTTCCCTGGGAACAAAATGCTATGACATTTGGTATTTATCATCTGGGAAGATCAAATGCTAAAGACTAGTACCCATACCAATGAGCTGATAAGTTTATTTATTTATCTATCAAGTTTTATATACAGTCGTTCGGTTTCGCCATCACAACGGTTTACAAAGTATCGATGTTTAACAAGTGTTCAGAAATTCACGTGCTTGTTAACATTGTTATCGTAGTCATTCTAAGCATAGTTTGGTTGTTAAACTGTACAGGTTAAATGACGTGCTTTGTATTGGTTCTGCATGTTTATATGGGTCGGTAGGGATGGAAGTTGTAGCATAGAGTCATTGGGAGTTTTGGTAGGCTTTGGTGAACATCCAGGTTTTTAGTTCTTTTTTGAAGGTTTTTAAATTTTGCTGTGTTCTCAGTTCGGCTGGGAGGGTGTTCCAGAGTTAAACAGTTGGTGTCTTTTACCAAATGGGAGACATTATGTTTTACATTTATCCTCCCAACATACCTATAGCTTTCTCTGGTAAACCCAAACATTATACATTGTCTTAACAATTGCTGCAACCACTAGGCATTTTGACTGTCATACAGTTTTTGTAATATATTATGTAATATAGTTGCTATCTCAACAAAATTGTAAGTTCGCTGTATCCTTCCTGCTATTACTCTCACTTGGTCCCTTAGACCGTTCCACATTCTCTCCCCGTTCCTTAGGATCCCCTGTTAATTGTAACTTTATCCTTCCTTTCTCCCTACTAGTTTTTTGGTTTCCCAGTTGTATGTGAACCGATGTAATATTCATTTGAATGTCGGTATATAAAAGTTATAAATAAATAAATAAAGGACTGGTATTGAAATGCCTTTGAAACATCTAACTTGCAGAGGGATATATAAAGCATAGCATTTGCTTATTTTAGTTGTATGAGCTAAACAGACCAGAGGCATCTTCTTCAGAATCCCTGGGCCTGAAAAGTCCTCCAGATTTCCTGTGAACACTGGCTTATATGAGAAGGACGTAAAAGGGAGGTGTTCATCTGTTCTTTATTATTCTATTTCTGTCTCCTATTTACCTGTATTGATTTATGTACAGCTTACTGTGATACTGTATTCAATGTTGATATTAGTTTGCTGATTATCCATATATTTACAACATTTAGTAAACTAAGTTTTACTTTACCAGATTGTGTGCCGCGTGTTCTGACATAATATAAAATATACCTCCACACGATCACTGCACACATTTGGCATCACTACAGGATTATATTTATATTATGTTATTGTAACACAATATTGGGGATGGGATTAGTGATTGATAGTTTTCCAGAGTGTTAGATAAATTCTTTTGTCATCTTCTGAATATATGTCCTTTTTGCTGTTAATCCTGGGATCATGTGTAAGTCTAGCACTACTCCCAACGGCCAGGTTATTGATAGTACTAGTCCACCCAGACATGCTAACAGTTTAATGTTCCAGCACAATTATTGAACCAAATAGGAACTGCAGATTTAAAGGACCTTATAACACCAGGATAAAACTCTGATTTGATTTCAGAGATTGTTAACTGTCTTTTCCAGAGAAGGTTCACAGGTGTCAGGAACTGTTTGGAATGGGGTCCCATGCTTTTAACTGATTGCCCTTGCAGTGAAAAACTGCTGTTTGCCCAATTCCTGGAGCAGGGAATGGCTTCTGATCCAGAATCACAGCCCGGTCTCAGTTTATACTTGCAGTAGACTTGCACAAGTGTGTAGGGATTCAGAATTGGGTCATGGCAGAACACAGGGGTTCCTTTATTGGGGATAATGAGAATTTGGTTGCTGTAGCAGCAATTACTAATGTTAAAGTTTTAAAAATTGAAGACACAGGGAGTTAAGGGGTTAACAGCAGAGAGAAAGGAGGGTGAGGGGGGGATGCAGGGAAGTTTCTCATACGCAAATACAAACTGAGGAGAAAACATTTAAATGAATTGATTTTTAAGTTTAAAAGTTATGACAGACTGATGAGGAATTAAAGATATTTGCAGATAATTAACTTGATTTAGCAAGAATGTTTAATTCTGTTTGCAGTGAAGTAAAATCCGTATCTTGTCAGAACAGGGAATGTATACCTCTCTTAATGACTGGCATTGAATTTGTACAGAAACTAATAAGGTTTGGTTTCTATAAGCACTGGGTGAATATTTGTGTGAAAATGATCAGCACTGCTCTATGGTTCAACTTTCTTTTTCGTTTCTGCATCAGGCAGATGTGCAGTATAGGCTTTATGTCCGATAGCGAACATACTGCTACAAGAAAGGGGAGACTAGATTAAAAGAAAATGCTTCTGGTCCTGAATCAGACCGGAATGCCTGTCATCTGACTAAATGTGTTCATAAAAATGTATTTTTTTTATCCCTATATGTAATGAAATATTATAGATACAATTTAGTGAAAGAACCTGTATGACAGAATGAGTTGAAACATGCAGTTAGTTTCTGAGTGCCTTGATCTTTGAACAAAGCAAATGTTTGTAGCTGTTTTTACAGAGATCTGATATAAAAAGATGAGAAATTTCCTTATCTCATTGCTTTTTGCTTCAAAAATTAGAGAGATTTCTTCCTATTATAGAATTTTTTTTACTTAATTTTATTTTTATTTCATATCAGGTATTAATTCATACACATGCATCTGACTTAATGATGGAAGTGCAAAGGTTTTGCTTTAATGACAAGTTTCGAGAACACTGTCTTGAAAGAACTGTACACACTGAAAGACACCTTCAACCTTTCATTTTTGGACCGAAGTGCTTAGAATTTATGCATAAGCTGCCCATAATTTTTACTATTTTTGTTTCATGAAGCAATCTATTTGAAATGTAATAACTATCATGATGAAATATTTTTATGATACACTAGTTAATACCTAATTATATATGTACTTGCAGCTGCCACTACTTTGTTGCTCACATACATGATAAAGTCTGAATTGATGCAGTTTTATTAGTTCTTAGTTGTTGTTCTCTGTGTTCCTGGTATAAGCTGTCTGTATGTTCTCACAACATTCAGGGAGTACCTTTTCTTTGTAAGAAAGAATTAGGATAGATTTTTGAAATAGAGGTTTGTTTTTCTTTTTCACCTCTTGTACCACTGGTGGGTGGGGGAGTAAATGCCATACCTGAGTTTAAATGTTCTGGATACCTAAAAATAATTAGCAAGCTATACTGCCAGTGGGAAAATGTTAATCGGACCAGAGACCATACTTCATGGCAGGGTGGAGACACACCCAAATAACTGCACCTGTGGAGCTTTTGTTATGCAGGCTACACTGAGCCTGACATTGAGTACACAATGAATGCTGGCCCTATGTACTCTAACAAGCGGGTGGCCACCCCCCCCCCAAAAAAAAATAAATCAGAATAGGCTAACCATGTATACAACTACCTGAATGGAGATTGCAATGGATGCCAAGATACTGTGGCAGGTCGTGGCAAATTAAAAGTACGCTTTGCTATTTTAAATTGGCCAGTTTCTGGGTCAGTTAAACTCCAGGTGTACTTAGATGGGGTTTAGGCAATAATTGATGAGGGTCATATGACCAATTACACAGGCTGATACAGTACAGTGCGCTCCAGCGGAGCGCACTGTTAACCCGCGATTGGACGCGCATTTGACGTGCTAGCTTTACCCCTTAATTCAGTAAGGGGTCGAAAACGTGTGTCCAACCCCCCCGAACCTAATAGCGCCCGCAACATGCAAATGCTTGTTGATGGCCCTATTAGGTATTCCCGCGCGATTCAGAAAGCAAAATGTGCAGCCAAGCTGCACATTTTACTTTCAGAAATTAGCGCCTACCTAAAGGTAGGCGTTTATTTCTCCAGGCACCGGGAAAGTGCACAGAAAAGCAGTAAAAACTGCTTTTCTGTGTACCCTCCGACTTATTAAGTCTATATTAAGTCTGAGGTCCCAAAAGTTACAAAAAGTAAAAAAAAAAAAAATTTGAAGTCCGCCCGCGGCTTGAAGGAATCCTTCTTCACCCTTACCTGGACGATTGGCTGATCAGAGCAAAGTCACCAGAGGAAAGCCGCCAAGCAACCAGCAGAGTCATAACTCTACTGGAAAGCCTAGGATGGGTAGTCAACACAAACAAAAGTTCCCTTCAGCCCTAACAGTCGGTAGAATACCTAGGAGTCCAATTCGACACCAAAGAGGACAAGGTCAGCCTGACCCCCACAAGGAGATCAAAACTGTGGAACCGGCTGCAAACCTTGCTGAACGATCCTCGTCCCACAGCATGGGATTACCTGCAAGTCCTCAGGCTGATGGCATCCACAATGGAAGTTGTGCCATGGGCACGAGCCCACATGAGGCCCCTACAGCGCTCACTCCTATCACGGTGGAGCCTGTATGTCTATCACTCATGGGCAGAGTTAGGACCCAGCTACGGTGGTGGCTGCAGGCCAGCCACATGAGCCGGGGATCAAGACTATCCTCCCCAACCATAGATGCCAGTCTACGAGGATGGGGAGCACACTGCGAGGAGCTAACCGCCCAAGGGCAGTGGAACGCAGAAGAAGCGGGATGGAACATCAACCGCCTAGAAGCGCAGGCAGTCAGACTAGCCTGCGGTTCACTCACAGACTTCGAAACAAAGCGGTCAGAGTAATGTCTGACAACGCCACGACAGTGGCCTACATCAACCGGCAGGGGGGAACCAGAAGCAAACAGGTGTCCCTAGAAATAGACCCCCTGATGGCGCCTGTGGAAGCAAACTTCCAGGAGATCTCCGCCATCTACATTGCCGGGAAAGACAACATCACGGCAGACTTCCTCAGCAGAGAAAGTCTAGACCCAGCAGAATGGAGGCTGTCGTCCACAGCCTTCAAGATGATAGTGGATCAGTGGGGAACACCTGATATGGGCATCAGCGTAACATAAGCCTTTGGCTCAGGACTTTGGCTCTTTCAGCTTATCCCAGACTCCTTTGCTGTCTGACTTAACTGAAACTACTGGCAGACACTGAACTGAACTTAAGTTGACCTGTGTGTGAATGGCTACTGAGCACCATCTGGAATGAATTCAGACCTAACCAGATATGATGAAAGGTCATGAGGTTATCGATGGCAAATGGCTGAGGCCACATTCCAAGCTTTGTTCTCACAGATTCCTATCTCGACTGAAAGAGGCCAGTTAAACTGAAGATTCCCTGAGGTCAAGACTCTGATCAAAGGCCTGGAACGAGCGACAGAACACAGACCTACTACAATGATTGATATATTGACAGGACGAACTAACAGAAGATTGACAGTACTCAATAGAAACATGGGCCCTTCTTAGGCCTAATTGGATTTTAAGGTGGGAGGGGGTATCAGGGAAGCATAGATACAGTTTGCCTGATTGGATAGGACACAAGTGGTACCTGATACTTTATACAGTCCCTGGATGTTTTTTTTATCTATAAAAAACTTAGCCCTGACTAACAAATGCTGAGACATGCAGGGAGAGCCCTTAACAAACAGTGGGCTCCCACTCTATGCCACCCAGGGGTCTAATGTGATTGGCTCTCAATATTGAATAAAAAATAAATTTATTCTGATTAAAACTTGGTACTGGACCTCTGTTCTAATGGCACATAAAAAATTAAACACACACATCGGACATGGACCTTCTGGCAAACAGTTCCAACGCCCAAGTATCCAGATACTTCAGCCGCAGGTGGGAACCACAGTCCCAAGGGATCGATGCCCTGGTACAGCCCTGGCCCCCGGGGATCCTACTATACGCCTTCCTGCTGTGGCCCCTACTGGGTGTCATCCACAAGATACACCTACACAAGGGACTAGTTCTTCTGGTGGCCCCGGACTGGCCAAGAAGACCCTGGTACGCAGACATGAGAAGACTGCTGGCAGGGGACCCCCCCCTGCCCCCACACAGAGACCTGCTACAACAAGGTCCGATCCTCCACGAGGACCCAGCTCAATTCTCTTACAGTCTGTCCATTGAGAGGGCTCACCTGAGAAAGAGCGGATACTCTGGGGCGGTAATCGACACTCCTCAGAACACGCAAGTTCTCCACATCGCTAACGTACATAAGGATCTGGAGAGTATTTGAAGCCTGGTGTGAAGACCACAACATCAAGCCACGCTCATTTACAGTTCCCGTGATCCTGGAATTATTACAGAACGGACTACAGAAGGGTCTGTCCCTCAACTCCATCAAGGTACAGGTGGCCGCATTGTCATGCTACGGCTCCAAGAGCGAGGGTGACAGCATAGCTTTTCACCCTGACGTGTCACGCTTCCTGAAAGGAGTCAAACACATTCACCCACCACTAAAGTGACCGGTACCTCTGTGGAATCTCAATCTCATTTTGGACTTCCTAGCAGGAACTGCCTTCAGACCCCTCTGAGGCCTGTCCCTCCGCCTGTTAACCTTAAAGACTGTTTTTGCTGGCGGTGTGTTCAGCCCGCCGCATATCGAAACTACAAGCACTGTCCTGCCGTGAGCCGTTCCTCAGACTCGCCCCGGGGTCCATCCAACTATGCACGGTTCCCTCCTTCCTCCCCAAAGTGGTCTCACACTTCCATCTTAACCAGACCATCTCACTACCAATGACGGATGGCTTGAAGAATTCGGAGGAAGTCCGAAGTCTACACCTCAACATCAGCAGATTCCTATCCAGATACCTGGAAATGTCCGAACCCATACGAAAAATGGACCACCTTTTCATCCTTCACAGCAGAAAGAGACAAGGGGAAGTGGCCTCACGGGCAACCATCACCTGCTGGATCAAGGAAGTCATCGGCGGCCTACATAGAAGCTGGCAAGCCACCACCTCTATAGGTCAAGGTCCATTCTACCAGAGCCCAGGTAGTATCCTGGGCAGAAACTAGACTGCTGTCACCTGCCGAGATCTGCAGGGCGGCTACATGGTCTTCCATCCATACCTTCTCCAGATTCTACCGTCTGGATGTTTTGGCTCGGGAGGACACAGCAATTGCAAGGGCAATACTAAGTGAGTCACGGGCAGCCTCCCACCCGGTTCGGGAGTAGCTTTTATACATCCCATTAGTCCTGAGTCTATCTGCTACATGCTAGGAAATGGAGAAATTACTTACCTGATAATTTCGTTTTCCTTAGTGTAGACAGATGGACTCAGCATCCCACCCTTGGCTGCCGTCTCGTATGGTCTTGCAAATGATTCAAGGGTAAGCCATGTTTTCATTTACCTAGGGCATCCACCCTGCCGGGTGTCGACGCTTTCTGGTTGAGTACACTGGCGGCTTCCAGCTATAGTCAATCAACCAGTTCAAATTAATCAAGTTTTAATGTTTAACCAAGTTATGAAGTTATCCAAGTTAACCAAATTACTAAGTTAATCAGTCAGTCACACATATATCCACAATGCTTTTCGAGGAGAATACTGAAGAGCTGCACTTCCTGCAGGGGTATATGTGCTAGGGGCTGACGTCAGATTGAAATCTGATCTGTCTCCAACTGCTAGGAGTATACTATACCCATTGGTCCTGAGTCCATCTGTCTACACTAAGGAAAACGAAATTATCAGGTAAATAATTTCTCCAGTTCTGATCCAAAGAAGATGGGGATGGAGTGTGGAAAGAATTTTAGACAGCTAGATCTCTGGAAGTCTTTGTACCACAAATAGACAGCTATGGATTAGAACAGGCTCTAATGATTGATGAGTATGAATCAATATATTGCATGAGATTTAAGTATAGGGATTGTACACAGGCCTGACACTATTACCATTTGTTCCCCCATTCCTGAGACTTCCTGGCACCCATGTGCTGATAAAGAGCAGGGATGGTGCCAAGGAACATTGGGTGTCCCTGGGAACAAAGGCCATGGCATTTAGTATTTATTACCTGGGAAGATCAAATGTTAAAGACTAGTACCCATACCAATAAGCTGATAAGTTAAACAGTTTGTGTCTTTTACCAAATAGGAGATCAAAGGACTGATATTGAAATGCCTTTGAAACATCTAACTTGCAGAGGGATATATAAAGCAAAGCATTTGCTTATTTTAGTTGGATGAGCTAAACAGACCAGAGGCATCTTCTTCAGAATCCCTGGACCCATAAAGTCCTCCAGATTTCCTGTGAACACTGGCTTATAAGAGGAGAGTATATAAGGGAGGTGTTCTGTTCTTTATTAATATTCTATTTTTATTTCTCCTATTTACCTGTATTGATATATGTACAGCTTACAGTGATACTGTATTCAATGTTGATATTACTTTGGCAATTTAACAAATTTATTTCCAGCATTTAGTAAACTAAGTTTTGCTTTACCAGATTGTGTATAGAGTGTTCTATGACATAATATAAAATATACCTCCACACGAACACTGCACACAATGCCACATTTAAATCCACAGCTCACAGTGGCATATAAATATAAAAATACAAAAAAAATTAACATATAGGAGTCAAAAATTGCAGTTAGTCTGCCTAAAGTAAAACAGGTCCATGGCCTGCCAATGTCACTATCTAAATTATTCTCTCATGTCTATCTATATAGAATATGCTTGGCTTCAGTGTGTGTTGTGGGGCGCATGCGTGTCTTCCCCACCAGCCACTAACCAAGAATTTAAAAAAAATTCACATCCTGATTTTGGGTCCCTCCCTCAACCCACCAAACCCACTTTAGCAGAAGCCAACCTCCCCCCCCCCCCCCCCATCATCCAGTCCATACCCCATTGTGGTTTCACAGGTTTTGCAAGGGCACCAGTTAACCCCATCATTCTTGTCCCACTCCTCCGATTTGCAAAATGGCCCTCAGGTTCAAAGGTTGCCATTTTGCAAAGCAGGAAGAGCAGGGCAGAAACAAGGGGGAATGGCTCCTGGGGCCCTTTGCTGAAATTAGTTTGATAGGCAGGGACGGGGGTATTTTTATTTTGGATATGACATGTGGGGCTGGGGGTTTAGGATTGTACTGGGTCCAGCTGGCAGGGGAGAAGGGATTGTTGAGATTGAGCAGGGGCAGGGAGGCAGGATATGCTGAGGCTGGGCCAGTGATGGAAGAAGGGAATGCTTGGGTTGGTCTGGTAAAGGGGGGGGGGGGGGGGGTGGCTCAGAGTCCTGGAGATTGAGCTGGGCATATGAGAGTGAGTGCTGACTTCAGGAAGGGACAGGTGTTCCAGATGTGCTGGAGTAATACTGGGGAGGGAGAAAGATTGCTGGAGTCGGTCTGGGGAATGAGGTCAAAGTATGCTGGGATCAGGCTGGAGAGTCTGACAGAAGTGTGCTGGAGTCAGGTTAGGAACAGTGGTCAGGCTTATGCTGGGGCCAGGCTGAACAGGAAGAAGCATGCTGGAATTGGGCTGGGGCAGGGGTCAGGGTGTAGGAACCAATTTTTGAAATGGTGGAGGCGGACTTGGACATTGTTGCTGTCACAGAGACATGGTTCACGGAATCTCATGATTGGGATATGGCCACACCGGGCTATAACTTGTTAAGGAAGGACAGAAAAGGGGGAGGAGTGGCTCTGTCAAAAACAATATCCAAGCATCTGAGCTGGAAGGAAGATGGGACAAAGAAGAAGCATTATCAGCAGTCCAAAAAAAAAAAAAAAAAAAAAAAGATGGGGCATCCATTTTTATTGGCGTGGTTTTCAGGCCTCCAAATCAAATGGAAGTACTAGACAGAGATCTGGTTGAAGACATCCAAAAGATGGGGAAGAAGGGAAAAGTGGTGATTGGAGATTTTAATCTGCCGGATGTAGACTGGAGAATCCCTTCTGCAGAATCTAACAGTAGTAGAGAGATAGTGGATGCCCTGCAAAGGGGCTCTGTTCAAACAAATGGTAATGGGACCCATGAGGGAGGGAGTTATACTCGATTTAGTGCTCACTAATGGAGATAATGTCTCTAATGTCCGGGTGGGTGCCCACCTCAGCACCAGTGATCAAACGGTATGGATTCATATCACAAATAGGATATAGAGAAGTCGCACGAAGACCCGAGTTTTGCAGTTCAAAAACAGACTGTTGAAATGGGGAAGTACCTGGAAGAAGAACTAGAAGCCTGGGAGAAAATGAGAGCTGTGGAACAGTGGGCCAAACTCAAAGGAGCAATTACCAAGGCAACTAATCTGTTAGATAAGTAATGAAAAGCAACCTGTCTCTCAAAGGAGGTGGCTGAGAAAATAAAAGCTAAAAAGAACAGTGTTTAAGAATTATAAAGGATCCCAAAGGGAGAATCACAAGGAAGAATATCTGGTGGAACTGAGGGAGGCGAAGAAAGTAATCAAGAAAGCAAAAAGTCAAGCGGAAGAAAGGATTGCCAAAGAGGTAAAGCAAGGTGACAAAACATTTTTCAGATACATCAGAGAAAGGTCCAAAGTGGAAGGACCACGTGATCCGATGCGCGAGTAGGACGTGTGTCTACCTAAGTCTCAACTCCCCCACCAATAACTGCCGTTTTCGGACGCATTTCTTGGTGAATCGGGCCCCGAATATCTCCATCCGTGGCTACCCAATGTAGCATCGCTGAGCTTTGGCACAGAAGCAGGGAGATGGCCAGCAAACCGCAAAGGGAGAAAAAGATTCCGGGCAAGGCGGCAGATTCCAAGATGACCACCGGGCCGCCTAGTCTGAACCAATGCAACGGTTCCATCAACGGCATGATAATGGAGGAGGTTACTCGGGCGGTAGTCTAGGCTCTGGACACATTTTCAAGCCAGCTCTCAAATTACTGCTGGCAACGAAACGCTACAAGAAATCAAAAAGCAAGTCAAAGAGACTCAAATCAGAATTACGGGTCTAGAAACTGATACCTCGGCCCTACAGCAGAAACAGGGGGCCTTGAACAGCAGGCACAGGAAGCTAAAGTGGAGGACTTCTCACCGATTTGTGGGTTTTCCGGAGGCTTTACCAGACCGAGATATTCATGCATTACTGGAAGGATGGTTGCTGGACAAACTAGGTCTTTCTCCTCCACGAGGCACACAGATTGGGAGCCCGGATTCCGGGAAACGCCAGGCCCAGAATAGTGATAGCCCAATTTTTGAATTATTCCTACAAAATGGCTATACTTCAAGCATACAGGAAAAGCTCTTCGTTACAACATGAAAACTAAGATTCTCATTTTTCAAGATTTTTCAGCCACCGTATCACTGAAGTGGAAAGAATTCTCTGGGATCTGCGCCAATCTCCAAGAAGCAAATACAGTTCGCACTACAATATCCTGCATGCCTACGAATGGAATATAATGGCACATGTTGGAGTCTGCTGCAAGCACCCAGCAGTTCTTGGACACACAAGGCAACAAGTGATGTTGAACTCTGCTGAGCAACAACTTGGGCCTCTCCTCATGTGAGAAAGGCAGAAGGGTAATTGTGACAATAAGTGGGGGCCCATGAGCCTTGAGTCTAGAGCTTGGTGGACATTTAGTGGTGGTGCGGACAGACTGTTTAGTCTAATAATGTTGTCAGAAATTTTCAGTATCGGTGGGGGAGCCGAAACGGATACAAACGGTCTCCATGCCTCCATTTTTTTTTTTTTTTTTTTTTTTTGGAGGCGAGGAGATGAGGAATGGAGGGGTACAATCAGAGGGGGATTGGTGGGGAGATGGGAAGGGGAAACTATGTTCCACTGTTCAAGAGCCTTTGGGGAAGTGATCTAATGGTCAAAGGGGAAAGTGTTCAGCCCCTAGCTTGGGGGGGGGGGGGGGGGGGGAGGAACACAACAACATGCAATGTCTGGTATACTTTGCTACAATGATATTACTGGATAAAATATGGCTGATGGGCTTAGAATCCTCTCGTGGAACGTAGCAGGTATTGGCTCCCCAGTAAAATGTACAAAACTTATTCAGCTGAATGGAGATTGACGGTGATAATCAATAGCATAGCCCTGCTGCTGAATATCCCAGATAAGCAGGTCGGATAAATAACCAGATAAGTAGGGGTGCAGGACTGCACCTCTGGTACAAAGGCAGCCGCTTCAGGAACATCACCGGGACCCAATTCTGCTGTACGGATTATGACCAGTGCTGCTGAAAGCTTGAGGTTATTCCAAGGGGAGAGAGGGCATCAGCACAAGCAAGGAAAAAGCAGGTGGCCACTGAGCTTCCCCAGTTCATGTGTGTATTAAGCCAGGTTTTTCAGCTTGTTTGAGATGCTTAACGGGAAATTTTTCAAAAAGAGAAGATGGATTTACCCGTTTCTTAGCAACTGGAGTTAAGGGGTCACTACGGGGAACACTGCTGTATGCAATCCCTGGGCGAGTGTGAACGTTTTCTAGCTAAGATTCTGTGACCAAGGCAGATAACTTCTGTCTCCCAAATGCCTTGCTGGTCTCAGTGTGTTTTTATTGCTCTAAATGCCAAACTGGATCTCCATGCTGACTGTCACAAAAGCTCCCAAGGGATTGCTTTAGTCCTTTTGAAGGTCACTTCAAAGAGATGGAATGAAATGAGGTTTCTCAGCAGCCCACCCCTTCGGAAGACCACTTACACCAAATATTAAAGGACAGCAAGGTGGGGGAATTTCCTCCAGTCAACAGCAGTAGTTTTTCCTTGTCCCAAACTCAGTACATTTTTCCAGCATGAGGCATCTGGAGAAGTCTTAGATGCCAGACATCTAAAGAACACAACTGGGTTCCCCTTTAGAAGGGGTGCAAAGGATAACTGCCACAGGAAAGCATTTTCTAGTCCAGTGGTCTTCACTAACTTCCAAGCAGTGGACACTTTGAACCCAAAGAGGTTGGAAGACTGGATACATTTTCCCATGCAGGGCTGTGGGCCAACAGTACTACCAACTAGCGCATGTCACAACATGTCCCCACCTCTCTCTCTCTCGCTCCCATTCCACCTTATCCTGCCATTCTCTCTTCCTGCCCCCTCCCCTTGGGCCACCATTCCAGCTCTCTTCCCTCCTCCATCTTGGGCCACCTCTCGGAGCCAGGATTAAGGAAGTGGGGGCTGCTGCCCCAGGCATTAAGTCCTAGAGGGTATCAGCAGCAAGGTTGCTTTTACCCTATGGGCATAAACACACAAGGCTCTGTCCAGATGACTATTGGCTAATGCCCCAAACCTCTAGCAGTAGAGATCAGCCCTCTGCTTCCTACCCCAGCCCCTCCCTCCCAGGCAGCAGGCAAGGAACTGGATGGGAGTGGATGTGAGCCTGGAGTAAACAGAGCAAAGAAGGAACCCTCCCTAATCCAGCCCCTTCTCCTCTTGTTTCCCTCCTCTGCTCCTATCTACAGGGAACAGGAATTGCAGTGGGGTGGGAACTGGAGAGGAGAGCAGAACAGTTACCTGCATATTTCTGTTTCTAATTTCTGATCCCTTATTCAGTATTTGGCGAGGTTCTGTCTGTGGTTCTGTATGTGTTACAGAGGTGAAGTATTCTGCTAGCATGGAGGTTCTGTGTAGGGATCTGTAGCAGTCCAGCTTGTTCATTTTTCTCACTAGAAGGTGTATTGTGTTGCCTTTGCATGCAGGGTTGTTGCTGTTTGAGTTCTGGGAGTTAATGCTGTGTTGCTAAGGCAGATTTACTATATAGGTTCTGAGTGACTTTTTGCAGGGTTTGTGTGTTACTTCACAAAGTGCCTGGTAATTGAGGGACTTTGTCACTGAAACTGAAGTGATAACATAATTTGAATGTTTTTCATATGGTGAGTAGTAAAGGAAAAAAATTCTGGTTCAGCCCAACCAGCCATTTCAGAGACTACCTTCTACAGATGTTATAGGAATACCTTAATTGATAAATTTAGGTATTTCTTGGGGTTTTCTTTTGTTTTTTTGCAGTCTATTTCCAAAAATCACCAAATACATTCACCAGACTGATATGATTTCTGAAACATGTTTTGCAAGAGAGTTTAATGTTTAAAAGTATGATGTCCAACTATGTGATGTTACAGGATTTTTCTGGGAAGGATTGTGGTGGGGACTTGATAGTGGAGTTTAATGATAAAACTCAGGGGGAGCCTGTGAGCCTGAAAATTACTGTAGGAGGATGCACAAGGCTGAAGGACCTAGGAAAGTGGTGGGGGACCTCCAGCCACTCGTTTTCAGGACACTGCAATGAATAAGCTTGAGTAGGAGAAGGGTAGGGACTGCCTCTCGGCTCACTGGCCCTGTGTTGATTTTAAGTTTCTTCAGCTATGGCTGCTCCCACTGCAGAAAGATCTGCAGCACTGCAGCCTGAGGAGCACAGGAGGGAGGAGAGGGGGCTGCCACAGGGAAGGGGGACAGAGGGGAGCCAGAGAAGGGACTGATGCTGTGCAGTCCATGGGGGGGAGGGGTTACGAGGGCACTGCTGCTGCTGCTGGGCAGGGGGATAGGTAAGAGTGAAAGGGGGATGCAAAAGAAGTAGGGGGGGGGGGAGAAAAAGATCTAGGGCAGGGGTGGCCAACCTTTTACACCCCAATAGCCAAGGAATCAGAATGCACAGTATCTAAGAGTCACACATTTTCAAGAACTAGGTGCAGAGTCTCACACCATCTTCTCCATCAGTCTGTTTCTCAATTGCCTGACATCCCCCCCCCCCACCATCCTCTAAAGAACAATGATGGGGGCTCCATGATCCCAACGCAATGCTTCCCAGCCCACTCCTTCTGCTACTTTTCTACCTTCTGCCCAGCACCAGTATCCTGATATCCTCTCTACTCCCAATACCAGTATCTCCCTGCCCCCAGCTCCTCCCTCTCTCTCATCCTTCCTGTCTCCTCCTCTCCCTCTCTGGCCTCTCAAATGTACACTCTACCATTATCCCTTTTGGCTCTCACCTCTGCTTATCATCCTTCTGTGGGTGTCTCAAACTCTTCCCACTCCTAATCACCATCTCTGGTTCTCCTCTCACCCCTCCACCATCATCACACCTTTGACTCTCACTCTCCCCACCACCACTACTACTACTGGCTCCAGTATCCTTCCTCTCCTCTCCCCATGGCTCTGTCACCCATTCTTGCACCCTTTCAAACAACCATGTCATGCTTCATCCCTTTCACCACCAAGACCATTTCTGGATTTTCACCCACCCCTCCCAATAACCATCTCTGATTTTTTTACACACATACTCCTCTGGCTTTCTTGCACCTCTACTGCCTTTCCCCCAGTTCTTCCAAACACCATCTACCACATCCCAGGCTAAATCATGTCAACTCCACTTGCTCTCATATGGCTCTCATGCATCTTTCTATCCCTAGCCCCAGTCCCCCTCACAACTGCTGCATAATGCATGGCTGCATGGACATTGGGAGGCAGAAGGAACCAGACAGTCCAATTTTCATTCTTAACTTCAGGGAGATATTCAACTCTCCTCACCTCCCCCACAACAATTAGCTTCTCTTTCTGCTGGCCCCAGCAATCAACTCTTCTCAACTCCTAGTATTTATTTCTTTCAACTCTTCCAACATTCACATTACTCTTCCCAGAAGCATTCACCCACCTCTTCACCACCCCACTCCTCCAAGGATTCACACATCTCACCTCTTCTCACACTGCTCTCCCCTCCAAGTATTCAACCCCTTTCAGCATTCACCACTTTCCCTGGCCACAATGTATTCAGGCCTGACTCCATCCAACCCTCTGTTAACTGAATCCCAAGTCCTGGGAGCACAGTGATCTGCTGGACCAGAGGCAACATTGACTAAAGTCTCTCCCCTCCAGACAGTAGAAAACAGAAGAGCCCTCTACTACTCCAGGCAGCAAATGAAATGGTGGACAGAATGGGGAAGGCTGCAGGGAGCTGACTGCTGTCCTGTCAGCAACAGCCTCACCCCTCCCCTCCTGTCCAGTACTGCTACATTTAGTCAGGAGGGGAAGAGGTAGTGCAGGGATGAGCAGAGAAAGGCCTCTGCTCCCTGCTTCAGCCCCTCTCTGTTTTCCCTGCAGTCAGCAACACTGTGAAAACAGGAAGGAGCTGGAATAGGAAGCAGCATGGCTCTTCTCTGGGCAGTGTGCTCCCTCCCTGACTCTCCTCTGCAGTGGTGCTAAGTTGCCATGGGGAAAGGATGACAAGAGCCACATTTTGCATATGAAAGAGCTGCATGTGGTTTCCGAGCTGCATGTGGTTTCCAAGCCACAGGTTGGCCTCCCCCGACCTAGGGCAAGTAATAGGGGGTGATGCAGAGTAAGAAGTGGGGGATGAAAGAGGGGGGACAGGGTACAGTGGATTAGAAGAGAGGGGGAAACAGGAGAAGCAGGGGGAGGAAAAGAAAGGGATTACTTGGCATGAGAGAGAGAGAGAGAGAGATGTGTTGCTGAAAACACCTCCACTATAAGGACAGCTATGCCTTTGTTGCTGAAGAAAGCATTGTTAGACCAGACTCTGGAAAGTGAAAGAGGGGGCATAATTCTGTATATCTGTCTCAGGCACAGAAAAAGCTGGTCCTAGCTGTGCTGCCACTCCGCCTCTCCCCCTCTCTGTAAATGGATCGGTGCGATGCCTACCTGGTATGCCAATAAGGATCAGCACAGCTGTGCCATAATTTACTTTGTTTTTATCAATGGAGGGAGGGGAGACCCTTATACTAAAATCTTGACAGATTTGACAAGAAAGTGCTATATAGTTATTTCATCTGTCAACTCAATTATGTGTTGGAATAAAAACGTCCCAGTACTGCAACTGTGCACAGAAAAAAGTCAGATTTAAGAATAAACCTAGCTATATTAAACTCAAAAGGACTGCTCTCTTCTTTCCAATAAACGAATCATATTAAGGAATGAGATTGTGCAAACCACTTCCTACCTATGGCAGACAGTCAAGAACAAGCCACACCTAAAGACTAAGGAGCAGCAGAGGCATGCAAAGGACTTTTTACAGGTGTTCAAATGAATTGAATATGCGCCTAGGAAAGACTGATTACACAAAACTACTGATCACCTTTTTTTATCCGCTAATATAAATTTCTTAGTCACTTAAAAGGATCTACATTTGGGTCCTAAAAGCCTGTATTTTGTACCGGAGGCACGCCTTATAAGAAACAAGTTTTGCTTTCACTCACATATTGCTGGAGCAGACAAATTCCCTTTTATATCAGGAGGACCTCTAGAGCCACAAACAGGCCCGATTCTCAGGATAGTCACAATGAATATGCACGAGGTGCATTTGCACGCAGTGCCTGATTGTATGCAAATTTGTCTCATGCATATTCATTGTGGACACCCGTTTGTGGCTCTCGAGTTGGCCACCCTTGCTTTACATTAATGTATACAAGGAATTAATGCTTCAGCTATGACACACAGTAGCACAGCACTGAAAAGAAAATAACCACTCAGAAAAGAGCTGCAGAAAGCATTACAACCAAATCGATGTAAGAAAGTAATCCATGAAAACAGACATCAATCCCTGAGAAACTAAACAAGAAAAAGAAAATTTTAAAAAGCCCTTTACCTTCAGACAAAAAAAAAAAAAATTCTTTCCAACCACTACCATCTTCAAGATTATACCCTGGGAAAATGCAAAAGTCAATCCAGGCACCCTCTCTCACTTGCTCTACTTGTAGTCTTTAAAATTACCAAAAAAAAAAGAAAAAGGAAAAGGTTTCTTAATGCCAGCTCAGACTGCATCAAAATGCGAACAGGCCTCAGAAAAAAGGTGGAACCCTCCAGAGGACAATATAACTGATTTCCAAAAATGGAGAATTACTTCAAAATATAACATTTTACTTTGGATATTTCTCTTTTTTTCTTTATCTCCTAAACCTCAAATAACCATATCCCTGACCATAGAACTTTATTATCTTGAAGAAAAATAAAAATAAATCTTACTTAAAACATTCCATGTAATTCCTTTGAATCAAGGGAGCCTTAAGGCTCTCACCTTTACCTTAGTGAAGCAAATAAAATTGAAAAGCCTTTTTTTTTTCTTTGCTCATACATGCAAAAGTTCACTTTGAAGAAATATAGCTGAATGGCATCCTTCCCTCAGCAACTGCTTGTATATGCTCCTCCCTATCCAAATTCATCTTACCCCTTTTCTCACCTTATTTCTGGAACACAATTACAAACCTCCAAAAAAAGCCCCACTCCCGTGCAGCTTATTTATAAACTGCTGCCTGCAGGATAGCTGCTGAGCACTGCCAGTCAGGGCAGCAGACCAATGGGAGGAAGAGGAGGGAGGGGGGAAAGTATTCTCCCATCCATCCGTCTTCAATATTTTCAGAACCAGGCCTGGAATTCCCCCCACCCAGGGGTGGGAAATTCCAGTCCTCAAGGGTGACAAACCAGTCTGTTTTTCTAGGATAGCTCAAATGCATATGTATGAAATAGATTTGCATACAGCTGAAGCAGTGAGCATGCAAATTTCTCTCATGCATATTCATTAGGGATATCCTGAAAACCCAAATGGTTTTCTGCCTTCGGGGGCTGGAGATGCCCACCCCTACACTAGCTGGTTTCGTTTTTGGGATATCATAATGAATATGAATGAGATAAATTTGCACATATTGGAGTCTGAGTATATGCAAATGTTTCCCATGCATATTTACTGTGGCTAGTCTGAAAACCCAACTGGCTCTGGGGTCAACAGGACAGATTTGGGAACCCCCTGCTTTAAAGCAGCAGTTCCCAAGCTCTGTCACCCAGTGATATTTAGCATAACGAAAATATGTAAATTAAGTGAACTCTTAGACCAAAGCCATTCAGCCATATTTGATGAATATTCATTGTTGCATATAGTGAAAACCAGACTTCTGGATATTGAAGACCACAGCTGAATAGCCTTTAAGGTGAATTTTAAAAGCCCGACGCATGCATCAATTAGGGGATGCGCCAATATATCAGGCTTGCGCACGCCAAATGGATTTTAAAAGCCGCCCAGATACGTGCGTAAATGCTATGCACACATCTCGGAACTTCTCAAAAAGGGGCGGGGACAGGGTCTGGGTGGTACATGGGCGTTTTGATACTCAAACCAGAAATTTGTACATAAATACTTACACGATCCTACGCACATCAAGGTCCCCTGCCACATAACTTTACTTCTGCTATGGATGGCATGTAAGTTTTAAAAAAAAAAGGTCTGGGGTAATTGGCGGGGGGGGGGGGGGTGTACAGACTATCAAACCAGGGGATTTAGAAGTCCTATCTGTTAACTGGGTGAACTCGGGAGGAACTGGTAAAACAGGCAATTGTGTTGGCGTGCGTCCTTTTTAAAATGTCACCACTTATGCAGTAGAAGCAGCTTTTGCGCGCACAAGCACGTGTCCACTTAAAGTAAGTCGCACTTGTGTGCGCATCCAGGCTGTTTTATAACATGCGCACATATATACAATATGCATGCCCCTCGGCGTGGGCCAGCACACAGGCGCACGTTTACACCCACACGCTGCTTTGAGAGTATCTGTCCTTGTGTTTAGTATTCTCTCGGGTCTCCAGCAAAATCAGCAGGCACAAGCTCCAGCATAACCCAGAAAGTCCTTGGGAAGGGGAGCAGGGGAAAGCAGTGGGGAAAGGAGGAGAAAGAGATGGATGGGTGAGTGGGGGAAAGAAGAGAGGGCCAGGGTTGCAGGGGAAGGAAGAATGGCAAAGGGGAGCAAAAGGGAAATGCCTTCAGCAACTATTTCTTTTCAAGGGCAGCCGGCATCAAATAATCATACAGTAACTGATGACCTTGGTCAATGCTGACAGTGCTCTTGTGTCTGATTTTGAACAAAAACAACAATCACACTAGAACAAATTAGTAGTAACTGTTCCCCATTTAATAATACACACATTTTGTACATTTTCTATCTTTTCCCACTACTATGAACCTTGCCTCCCTTCCCCATCTCACAAAATATCACTCCAGCCCCTGTATCATTCACTCCCACTCCTCCAGGACTGTCAAAAGGTTGGGTTTTCAGGATATCCCTCATGAATATACATGAAATAGATGTGCATGCCAACTGCCTCCATTGCTTGTAAATCTATATCATGCATATTCATGAGTGATATTTTAAAAATCCATCCTGTTGGCTGCTCTGGAGGGCTGGGAGTGAATACCACTGATTTATTTATTTAAAATCTTTTCTATACCGTCGTTAAGTTAATTTACCATCACAACAGTTTACAAAAAGGCACACAAAGTAATAAAAATTGTTTAGGATAGATAACATATTATAGACATGCCAATAATGAGCGGTAACAGGGTTCTTTTAATATAAAAACTATTTGTTGATTTGTTTTCATTAGTTTGGTGAGTCTCTATTGCAGTTCATATCTAAGGTTAACAAACTAAGGTATATTTAGCGGTGGGACAAAACGGAAAACTAGAAACTCCGTACTCGGTGCTGAGTTACGATCTTATTTGGTTTCTCCATTCTCTTTATAAAAAGCCTGTTTAAAAAGCCAAGTTTTTAGGCTTCCTTTGAAAAGTTTGAAGTTTCTCTGCAGTCTTATCTCCAGTGGCACTGATCTATATCAGGCTCAAACAATGTAATGCACTGGATCTGAACCACCCAGCCAATCAGGTTTTCAGGATATGCACAGTACAAATGAATGAAATGTGTCAGGCTGCCCAGTATATGAAAATGTATCTTGTACCTAATCATTGTGCATTTTCTGAACACCTAACTGGCCTTGGGACTCCCCTGGAGATGTATGGGAACCCTCTCTTAGAGGCACATCTATCCAGTCTGGTTTTCATAATAAATATGCATGAGATAGATTTGCGTACACTGAGGGGTAGATTTTAAAAGCCCTGCGCACCGGCGGCCTATTTTGCATAGCGCAAAGCCCCAGGACGCGTGTAAGTCCTGGGGCTTTGCTTGTGGGGGCGTGTCCGGGGCATGGTGGCGGTCCGGGTGCGGCGCCGGAGGCGTGACGGCAGTCCAGGGGCGGGGCCGAGTGCTCCAGCACAGCGGCCTGTGCCGGGGCAGGGAGCCGGCGACGCGGGCAAGTTACGCCTGCCAGAGGATAGGCGTAACTCAATGAAAAAAGGTAGGGGAGGGGGATTTAGTTAGGGCTGGGGGGTGGGTTAGATAGAGGAAGGGAGGGAAAGGTGGGGGGGGGGACAAAAAAAAAGTTCCCTCCGAGGCTGCTCCGATTTCGGAGCGGCCTCGGAGGGAATGGAGGCAGGCTGCGCGGCTTGGCGCGTGCAGGCTGCTGATTTTGCGCAGCCTTGCGTGCGCCGACCCCGGATTTTAAAAGATAAGCGCATAGCCACGTATCTTTTAAAATCCGGCGTACTTTTGTTCGTGCCGATCGCGCAAAGAAAAGTACGCGCGCGTGTACTTTTTTAAAATCTGCCCCTGAGTCTCCAACATATGCAAATCTGTTTTATGCATATTCATTATAGATATCCTGAAAGCCCAATTAGTTAGGTATACCTTCAGCAGAGGGTTGGGAAACACCTCAGGGAGTCTCAACCCGGTCCTCAGGGCACAATTAACCGGTTAGGTTTTCAGGATCACCACATTGAATATGCATGAGATAGACTTGCATACGATGGAGGCAGTGTTGCAAATCTATCTCATCCCTATTCTTTGTGGATATTCTGACTGGCTAGGTGTGTCCTGAGGTCTGGGTTGAGACCACTGTGCTAACTATTATGGAGGCTATACATCCTCCCCAGTCCCGCTTGGTAGGGAGGGAGGGGGTTATTCATCGAGTAGGAGAAATGTTAGTTGCTCCTGCAGGACCACTGGGTATCATGGCCTGCACTTTCCAGCCCCATCAGATGGAAGACATGATCCTGCGCCTCTTACACTGCAGCCCCCAGTGCTGCCATCAGAGCCCTTTAAAACATTTCTCAAGGTCATTTTCACAAAGTTCTCAGTCATTGAATTGCTGGGGGGTTTTTTGTTTATCAGATGTAGGACAGGGTGGCTTAATATTACCTACTTCATATCCTGCACTCTGAATGCACATACAGTCTCTCAGGACACACGCTTTCATTCTCTTGTAAGGAGCCATGAGCCCTTTATACACACATTAAATAAACACAACTGTTACGTGATACTGTTTCTTTATCTCTGGGATTATAAATTGCCCTTGTTCCTTAAGATATCAATTTTCCCATGGCTCTTATTGCTTTCTTGACAAATGATGTTTTAGTTCTCAGTTTTTTACCTTCATTTGGAATGAAAGATTTGCACCTTTCATTATGGCTTTCCTTCCCTTCACTAATCCAGATTCCAAATACATAATCAAAATGTCAATATTAGATAATAGTTTATGCTTAATAAACCTTGTATTCTTTTTTTAAACAGTGGAGTGCCTATCATTTTCATATACCCCTGTGAACCTCTGCTATCCTGGGGCTGGCCTGGAGGCTCACTAGCAGCACTGTGTGCACTGCCATGCAGAGGACCTGGATTTGATTCCTGTCCCAATTTCTATTCCCTGGGCTGGCCAGGACTGGGGATGCTGCAGAAACTGTGTTCACAGCCCTATGGTGGGTGGGAGGGCTGTCCCTGAAATGGATCAGCTAAATTGGGAGGGGATAAAGGTAGGGGTCAGTGGGGGGAAATAATCTGGGTGTTTGTGGATTGAAGGTTTCTGGTGCCCTGAAGGTTCCTGGTACCCTAGTCCAATAGAACTGGTTCTGACTGAGCTAAAATTCCAAAAGAGTAAGAAACTGCTGGGTCAGAAAAACTCTCCTTTCCTAAGGCCCACCCATCATTATATGTGACATTAGTTTGTAAGTATGAAGGTGATGAAGCTGCAAGTTCCTTATGACCTTGGGCAAGTCACTTCACCGCCACTGCCTCTAGTACAAACTGAGGGCTTCATTTGCTAAGCATTTTTCCATAGACACAGAATGGGAGAAAAGCCATAGATTGTGCAACGTCTGAGGACAGGGAAATACCTACTGTACCTGAATGTAATCCACTTTGAAGTGTCTGAAAAGCGAAATATAAATCAAATAAATAAACAAAACTGATTATCACACAGCAACCTTGACTCACCCAAATATATAAATAAATAAATGAGCTGGCAAATAAATAAATACACACATACATACATGCAGTATCTCTCTACATATACACATTATCATAGGGAAGCCAATCACCAGGTCCTTCTGTGTTGGCTTGTGAGCATGTGAGCTAGTGGCACAAAAGGGCATTTGGTATACTGCAGGGCAGCAAAGCTGGCGGAGTCCCTTTCTCCACAAGCAGAAGAAGGAATCCTGCGTGGCATGGTGGAGAGCAGCAAGGCTAGCAGGGTCCTGACTCCACCCACCGGCAGCAGAAGGGGGTCTCACCTGGCAGAGGCCTATGAAGCTTGCCGGGTCCCCACTCTTTCCTCCACCAGCAGAAAAGGAAGTGGCAGTGAGATGAGGAGAAGGAGGGAAGAAGAGGTGAACAGAAGGGAACATGGGAAGAGGGGGAAGGGGGGGGGGAAGGGGTAGAGATGACAGGAGGGGGGGGGGAAGAGGGTGAAAGGACAGGAAGGGAATGTGAGTAAGGAGGGGAGGAAAATGGAGATTGGGAAGAGGAGTGACAAAAAGGAGGAAAAGGAAGTGAGTGATGGGAGGATGGAGGGTTGAAAATAGGGGTGGGAGGGAAGCAGACAGCATTAGCGTATGAGGGGCTGAGTGGGAAAGAGTGAGCCACAAATGCACCACTCTGTCATTTACACCCCCCTCCCCCACAACAGACACCCACACACAAACAATCCCATAATCCCCACTCACACAGATACAGACACACAACCTCCCCTCCGCCATGTCCTCTACTTACTGAGATGCAAACATCCAGGTCACCCAAAGAGAAAACATCTCCTGCCTGGAACTGGGTGATTTGGCAGCTCTGATCATTACAGTATTGAGGGTACATGTTGTAAACCCATTTTACCCTGTCATTTTCTACGAATATATAATATGTTGGGAATGGGATTGAAGCCTGTGAATTGACGTTTTCAGAAATATAACTGCTGGTTTCTCTTCAGTAATGAAATAAAACTCTCATAGGGTGTTCTAATAATCTGGGGGGTCATTTCAACCTTGTCCTACACTTACAACATTTTATGGCAAAATTATATTTGCCAGTGTGGGCAAATAAAATTATTTGTGCCCCATGTTTGCATAGATCTGCAAACAGCAGGGAAGCCACTTGGGCCAATCAGATGGGGTGGGGGTGGGGCCCAGAAGAGATATTTGACCTGGGACTCAAACTCCAAGGGGACCTCTAATTTAAATGCTTGTTAATTTTTTTTTTTAATTTATATTTTATTGATTTTCAAATGTTATAACAAAGAATACTTTGTAAGGAAATACAGAAATCCAATTACCAAAGGAAAAATTAACACAACTTCCATCTATAATCTATATATATGGATTTAGGAAAAACTCAACTGCATTACATTGGAAATAATGAGGAGGAGGACATCCAAGGAAAACATAAGGAGAAATGCTGAAATCATAACATATCATATTTACTACTGATAGGAACCCATTACAATATATGTCCCTTAATATACAAGGCTATGTCCCCCCTTCTATGTATCGCATGCATATTCATTGTGGATCATCTGAAAACCCAACCGGCTTGCGGTACTCGAAGACTGGAGTTGCCTTCCCCTGTTCCACATTACCAACTTCATTGCAATATGTATAGCAGGGCTGGGGAGCCTCCAGTCCTCGAGGGCAGCACACTAGTTGGATTTTCAGGATATACATGCAATAGATTTGCAAACATGCTATCCCAATTGTATATGGCCATCCCACCCAGGTCATAAGAACATAAGAAGTTGATATACTGGGTTAGACTGTTGCGAGAGTGGGCCCTTGGACCAAGACGAGGATGATGTTACCTGCAGGGAGGGGCCCTGCAGGTCCTTGTCATCGACCAGAGCAGAGATCCAACAGAATCTTCACAATACCAGCCCTCATTGAGCCCGTTAGTGCCAAGGCCGGCTGGACTTAGGCGTGGGTCACTGATGGCAAGGATTCTGACAAAGACTGAGGCTAGCAGCCGAGATGATATCCACAGTAGTACAGCAGGCGGCAAGCAGAGTCAAGGTGTTCCAGGGGTCAAGGCAGGCAGCAATCAAGCGAAGTCCAGAAGACATACCAGGAGTTGTGGCAGGCGGTGGGCAAGAGAAGCCCAGAAGAGGTCCAAGGTCAGATGGGATCAGTCCAACAGGAGATGAGGTCAAGAGCAAACTGTGGTCAAGACCAAGAAAGCAGTCCTGAGGGAAAACAAGACAAAGACTTGGAGACAGGAACACGGAGTAAGGAACACAGAGTCAGGAACACTCAGCCAGCTACTCTAAGGAGTTCAACCTGTTGCTGAGGCATCTAAAGCAGGTCTAGATGGGCCATATATAGTAAGACCTAGGTGACATCATCAATGGGCATCACAGGAGGCTTCCCACCATGGGCCCTTTAAACTGGGGCGAGACACACGCACGCCTAGGGACGCTCGTACATCTGAGTGGCGTTCCCGGTGATGGCGTGGCCCATTGCATGTGGTGGACTGCCGAGTCTGAAGTCTGGGGATCGTCGGCGGTCTCCCTGCCGCCTGGAGTTCTTGTAAGAGCGGCCAGCCGCGGGATAGGCCCATGGCTGGTTGAGCGCAACAGTACCCCCTCCTCTAAACCCTCTCCCTGGGGGTCAGAGTTTCCTGGGATGGGCTGCATGGAATGCTTTAAAGAGATCCTTATCCATGATATTTGAGGCAGGCTCCCGGGTATTCACCTCCGGTCCATATCTCTCCCAGGAGATTTAGGTACTGTGATGGTAATCCCACAGAGGTCAAGGCTAGCGGAACAGGAGAGAGAGGCTGAACTTGAGGGAGACACGAGGTATGGCAGTGAGGAGCCTACCTTGTTAGTTGCAGGGTTTCCTAGTCAGAATTGGGGGATCAGAGGCCTAGTGGTGCAGTCGTCGAAGTGATTTGGCCCAGAAGGAGTTCCTCATAGATGAAGAGATTATTAATGGTGAGCCCCTGGGAATCATCGGTAGCTTCAGGTGATCCATCAGGGTCTTCATGATGAAATCCCCCTTGCACCAGAATCCACTAGTGCGAGGGTGGAGAATATGTGATCTTACAAGGGATTTTCATGGGAAGAGTAAGTTGGGGAGGGGGAATAGTTTAACCTAGGGACATCTCCCCACTGGCTCCTATGCTCAGCAGTTTCTCTATTTCACGGGGCATTGTACTAGAAGGTTCCCCTTCCCTGTGCAGTAAAAACAGAGACCCAGGGTATGGCTATGGGGATTCTCCTCCAATGTGATGTGGCTCCTCCTGAGCTGCATGGGTTCCTCTGGATGGGCCGAAGTGGGCGTTGTCACCAGAGCTGGTGTACGGGGATGCAAGAACGACAGAGCCAATGGCACCTGCCTGCATGATGCTCGCAGCTCCTGACCCCGCTGTTGAAGGCATCGGTCAATCCTCCTGCTCAAATCTATGAAGGCATCTAGGGAGTCAGGCAGCTCTCTGGCAGCTAGCTCATCTTTGATTCCGGAAGACAATCCTTCTAAAAAATACTCCAAAGATGATCCTCCCGCCAGTTTAGTTACGTGACCATAGTGCGGAACTGAATGGTGTAATCAATCAGGGGTTTGGAGCCCTGCCACAGTTGCAGCAGATCCGAACTGACGGTAGCCACACGACCCAGCTCATCAAATATCTGCTTAAAGGCCTTGATGAATTGTTGTAGGTCCTGAAGTAATGTGTCTCCACTCTCCCAGAGAGGGGAAGCCCAGGCTCAAGCTTTCCCGTCAAGAGGAGAGAGAATTAAGAAGGTTTTAATAATGCTGCTGGAAAACTGTGCCTGTTGGACAGAGAAGTGCATAAGCACAGATTTAAAAATCCATGACATTGTCTAGGATCTCCCGCATATCCGGGTGGTACCAGAAGATGTACTGCTGGAGGAGCTGCCATGGTTACATGTACTGCCAGAAGCCCAGCGCTTGGGAAAGTGGTGGTGGCATCAAGACGGGCGCTTAGAAGTTGCATCAAGCTTGTCAGTGCCTCCAGAAATTGTTGCTGCTGCTGGATCTTCTGAACCAGGCCTGGGATGACTTGGAGACCTGAGTGATCTGCTGGGTCCATGGCCTCAGCAAACTGTTGCAAGAATAGACCCTTGGACCTAGACGAGGTTGACGCTACCTGCAGGGAGGGGCCCTGCAGGTCCTCAATATTAGCAGGCAGAATTGACCAGACGGAGACCCAACAGGACCTTCACCAATACCAGCCCTTGCTCCCCGCAGGTTGAGCTCTTGGGTGCCAGGGCTGGTTGGACTTAGGCACAGATTTCTGATGGCAAGGAATCCAATGAAGACTGAGGCTAACAGCCAAGATGATATACACAGTAGTACGGCAGGCAGCATGCAGAGTCAAGGCGTTCCAGGGGTCGAGGCAGGCAGCGATGAAGTCAAGTCCAAAAGATGTACCAGGAGTCGAGGCATGCGGTGGGCAAGTAAAGTCCAGAAGAGGTCCAAGGTCAGCCGGGGTCAGTCCAATAGGAGGTGAGGTCAAGAGCAACCCACGTTCAAGGCCAAGGAAGCAGTCCAGGCGGAAAACAAGGCAAAGACGTGGAGACAGGAACACGGAGTCAGGAACATGCAACCAGCTACTCCATGTATGCAGTGCAACAATGGAAAAAGAGAAATGTCACCATTTTTCTGCAGTGAGCTGTAAGGGGAAGTGTCCTAGTTCTACTCTCCACCCTTTTTTGAGGGAGCTTCTGTGAATGCAGGAACTTGAGGTGCAGGGTTTATATTAAGATTCTGTCCTAACTTTAGAGACCTTCATTTTCAGTTTCTATTTTATTTTTCCTGGGAATTTCAATGTTACAACAAAAAAATCAATAAAAGAATGACCGTTATAACAAATAGAGAATTGGCGAATTGGAATGAGCGAAAGAGATTGTCCAGTGAAACCGCTTTGATATATTATAACAAATAGAGAAACATCAGTGGAAAACTCACAAGGTTTATCTTGCAGTGCACAGTTCAGGCATCAGCTACTTCAAGTGTGCAGGGCTCCATAGCCCGCATGGTTAAATCAGTTGAAATTTGAACTGCACCCAGAAGAGGAGCTGGAGCACGAGCGCAGTGGTGTCTAGCCTTCCCAGCCAAAGAGAGGAGTGGGAGGCTGGCTGGGCCTTCTTGGCTAAAGAAAGGAGCCAGAGCAGAAATAAGCCCTTCCACCCATCTCAATGTCGCTCAGGCCCAAGGAGGTGTTTGCTGCTGCTGCTGCCTGCATGTTCTGGGTGGAAACAGTGAATCTTTGAGTGGGAGAGGGATGGTTGGACAAAGAACATAAGAACATAAGATATGCCATACTGGGTCAGACCAAGGGTCCATCAAACCCTGTATCCTGTGCCCAACAGTGGCCAATCCAAGTCACAGGTACCTGGCAAGTACCCAAACATTAGAAAGATCACAAGCTACTATTGCTTATTAATCACTGTCATAGCAGTTTATAGATTTTTCCTCTAGGAACTTATCCAAACCTTTTTAAACCCAGTTAGACTAACTGCTGAAACCACATCTTCTGGCAAGGAATTCCAGAGCTTAACTATGCGCTGAGTGAAAAAGAATTTTCTTCCATTTGTTTTAAATGAGCGACTTGCTAACTTCATGGAGTGCCCCCTGGTCCTTCTGTTATCTGAGAGAGTAAATAACCAATTTATATTACTTGTTCAAGTCCTTTCATGATTTTGTAGACTTCTATCATAGCCCCCCTCAGTCATCTCTTCTCCAAACTGAACAGCCCTAACTTCTTTAGCCTTTCCTCAAAGGGCAGTCGTTCCATGACCCTTATCATTTTGGTCGCCTTTCTCTGCACTTTCTCCAGTGCTGCTATATCCTTTTTGACATGCAGTGACCAGAACTGCACACAGTATTCAAGGTGTGGTCTCACCATGGAGCAATACAGAGGCATTATGACATCTCCGTTTTATTTTTGTTAGGGTTTGTGGACCCTTGGCCTGAGGTGGGGTTGGCGCTACCTGTAAGGGGTGAACCCCACAGGTCCCCACCATCGAGAGGCGAGGCCAGACAGGAAGCAGATGCTGACAGGAGCTTTGCCAGTACCAGCCCTCATTCCCCGCAGGTTGAGCCCTTGGGTACCAGGGCCGGCTGGTCTTAGGCGGGTCTCTGCGTGGCTGGTCCCGAGGAGCGGCCAGAAGAAGCTGGAGCTGGGTCTTGGAGCCAAGATAGATGGAGCTGGAAGTGACAGGCGGATGGACCGCCAGGTCCAGTCCAAGAGCAACAGCAGGCGGCAGTAGACAAGGGTCAGGTCCAGTCTGAGGTCAAAGGCTGAGACCAGGACCTCCGAGGCAGGAAGGCTGAGACACCTGAGGCAGGAAGGCTGAGACCCCTGAGGCAGGAATCACAAGGCAGGCAAGCTGAAGCAGGAACCTCCAAAGCAGGTGCACTGAAGCAGGAGCCAGGGAATCCATTGCCAAGTCAGTTAGCTGGGCCCAGAGGTGGTCCTTATATAGACCGAGAGGTCTGATGTCATCGCCGGGGCCAGCCCTTGGTTTCCCGCCACTGGCCCTTTAAGAGGAGCTAAGGCAGCGCGCGAGCGCCTAAGGAGGGCCCAGATGGAAGCCACGGTCGGAGGATTTCGGCCGCCTCAAAGCCCGCAGGAGGCCCGGAGCAGGAGAGGAGACGTGGCAGCAGCAGCTTTCTAATGCCGTGAGGGTGCCAGCAGCCAGCGGGAGCAAAGGGCGGCGGGTGAGTGGTGACAGTCGCGGTTTGCCGCAGCTGGCCAGCGTAACAATTTTCCATTCCCTTCTTAATAATTCCTAACATTCTGTTTGCTTTTTTGATCGCCACAGCACACTGAGCTGACAATTTCAGTGTATTATCCACTATGATGCCTGGATCTTTTTCCTGGGTGGTTGCTCCTAATATGGAACCTAACATTGCGTAACTACAGCAAGGGTTATTTTTCCCTATATGCATCGCTTTGCACTTGTCCATGTTAAATTTCATCTGCCATTTGGATGCCCAATCTTCCAGTCTCGCAAGGTCCTCCTGCAATTCATCACAATCCGTTTGAGCTTTAACTACTCTGCATAATTTTCTGTCATCCACAAATTTGATCACCTCACTCGTTATACCCCTTTCCAGATCATTTATGGATATATTAAAAAGCACCGGTCTGAGTACAGATCCCTGAGGCACTCCACTGTTATCTTTTTCCACTGTGAAAACAGACCATTTAATCCTACTCTCTGTTTCCTGTCTTTTAACCAACTTGCAATCCACAAAAGGACATCACCTCCTATACCATGACTTTGTAGTTTTCTTAGAAGGCTCTCATGTGGGACTTTGTCGAACGCCTTCTGAAAATCTAAATACACTACATCTACCGGTTCACCTTTGTCCACATGTTTATTCACCCCTTCAAAAAAAATGTAGGAGATTTATGAGGTAAGACTTCCCTTGGGTTAATCCATGCTGGCTGTGTCCCATCAAACCATGCCTATCTAAATGTTTTGTGATTTTATTCTTTATAACAGTTTCCATGATTTTTCCTGGCACTGAAGTCAGGCTCACCGGTCTATATTTTTCCAGATCACCCTGGATCCCTTTTTAAATAAAGGGGTTACATTGGCCATCTTCCAATCTTTAGGTACATCGGATGATTTTAATGATAGGTTACAAATTTTTACTAATAGATCTGTCTAGTTCTTTCAGAACCCTGGGTGGTTACGATCTGATCCAGGTGATATACTGCTCTTCAGTTTGTCAATCAGGCCTGTCACATCTTCCAGGTTCACAGTATTTTGGTTCAGTTCATCTGAATCATCACCCATGAAAACCTTTTCTGGAACGGGTATCTCTCCAATATCCTCTTCAGAAAACCCTGAAGCAAAGAAATCATTTAATTTTCCCATGATGGCCTTATCTTCTCTAAGACCCCTTTAACCCCTTGATCATTCAATGGTCCAACCAACTCCTTTGCAGGCTTTCTGCTTCAGACATATTTTAAAAGTTTTTAACCATGCCAGTAATCATTTTCCTTCCTTCCACCTTTCTTAATGCGTGGAATGCATCTGATCTGTTCTTCTAGGATGGTATTTTTTAACAATGTCTAAGCTTGTTGCACACTTTTTACCTTTGTAGCTGCACCTTTCCGTTTTTTTCTATTTTTCTCATTTTATCAAAGTTTTCTTTTTGAAAGTTTAGCGTTAGAGCCGTTGATTTACATACTGTCCCCCTTCTAGCCATTAATTCAAATTTGATCATATTATGATCACTATTGCCAATGGGCCCCACCACTGTTACCTCTCTCACCAAATCCTGCTCCACAGAGAATTAGATTTAAAATTGCTCCCTCTCTCGTCAGTTCCTGAACCAATTGCTCCATAAAACTGTCTTTTATTCCATCCAGGAACTTTATCTCTCTAGCATGCCCAGATGTTTCACTTACCCAGTCAATATTGGGGCAATTGAAATCTCCCATTATTACTGCACTACCAGTTTGGTTATCTTCCCTAATTACTCTTAGCATTTCACTGTCAGTCTCACCATCTTGACCAGGTGGACGGTAGTATACCCCTATCACTATAGTCTTCCCCGACACACAATGGATTTCTACCCATAAAGATTCAATTGTACATTTAGTCTCATGCAGGATCTTTATCCTGTTGGACTCTATGCCATCCCAGACATGAAACGCCACCCCACCACCAAGATGCTCCTTTCTATCATTGCGATATAATTTATACCCCGGTATAGCACTACCCCATTGGTTATCCTATTTCCACCATGTCTCTCAGATGCCAATTAAGTCTAATTCATCATTCATTGCTATACACTCTAATTCTCCCATCTTACTTTTTAGACTTCTGGCATTAGCATACAAACATTTCAAAGTGAGTTTTTTGTTTGTATTTACATTCTGCTTTTCAGTTGACAGGGATAAATTGGAATATTTTAGCTCAGGTGAGTTTTTAATTATAGGCACTTGGACTACTTTTCTTATTATTGGAATCTCTCTGTTGGGATGCCCTAACTCTAATGCTTCATTAATATCCTTTGAAGATACCTCCCTCCTAATAATGACTGTCAGCTTTCCCCTTTATTCTAATTTAAAAGCTTCTCTATCTCCTTTTTAAAGGTTAGCACCAGCAGCCTGATTCCACCCTGGTTAAGGTGGAGTCCAAGCCTTCGGAAAATACTCCCTTCCCTAAATGTTTCCCCAGTTCCTTACAAAACTGAATCCCTCTTCCCTGCACCATCGTTTCATCCACCTATTGAGACTCTAGAGCTCTGCCTGCCTTTGGGGATCTGCGTATGGAACAGGGAGCATTTCAGAGAATGCTACCCTATAAGTTCTGAAATTTCAGCTTTCTACCTAAGAACCTAAATTTGGCTTCCAGAACCTCCCTCCCACATTTTCCTATGTCGTTGGTGCCACATGTACCACGACAGCTGGCTCCTCCTCAGCACTGTCTAAAATCCTATCTAGGTGACGCGTGAGGTCCGCCCCCTTCGCACCAGGTAGGCATGTTACCAGGTGATCCTCACGCCCACCAGCCACCCAGCTTTCTACATTCCTAATAATCGAATCACCAACTATGTCGGCTGACCTAATCCTTCTCTCCTTGGCAGAAGCCCTGGGAGACACATCCTCGCTTCGAGAGGACGGTGCACCACCTGGAGAGTAGGTCCTTGCTACAGGATCATTTCCTGCTGCACCAGGTTGATAATCTCCAATCATGAGCCCTGCCTCCTCCTCAAAGGCAGCACCAGGGATGCCAGACTGGAGTTGGGACTTGGCTACTATGTCCCTGAAGATCTATCTATATACCTTTCTGTCTGCCTCAGCTCCTCCAGGTGTGTCACTCTAGCCTCCAGAGATCGGACTTGTTCTCTGAGAGATAGGAGCTCTTTGCATTGGATGCACACATACAACTTCTCACTGGCAGGTAAAAAATCATACATGTGACACTCGATGCAAAAGACTGGGAGGCCCCCCTCTTGCTGCTGGTCTGCTGCCTTCATCTTAAATTTGTTCAGTTCCTAGTTAAGTTTTAGGTTACTATGGGTGTAGGATTACCTACAATTAGGGTCCTTTAAATATATTAGGGTATTTATTTATTTATTTGTTTATTTGTTTAGTTTTATATACCGTCATTCGGTTCAGCCATCACAACGGTCTACAAAAATCAAACAGAGAATAAACCATTAAAAACATTGATGCATAAATTTATAGTGGAAAAGAAGAAGGGATCAGGGAGAGGTTGGTGGTGAAAAAGGGAGCATAAGGAAAAGAAGGGAAAAGGATAGTGCTAACAGTATTGGTATTTAAACATCTTCGGGATGGTCTTCTAGTGTTGTTAATTATAAGTTCATATTGCTATTATGATGGTCGTTGCCAGTCGATATTTCATTATCTCTTTTGTATGAGTATGGTTGGTAGTCTTGGTTAAAATTAGATTGTTGAAATAAATAATCATTAACGTAGACTTTATGAAAAAGAAAAGTCTTTAGATCTTTTTTGAAAGTTTTGATATTCGTTTGAGTTCTTAAATAAGGTGGTAAGGAGTTCCATTTTTTAGGACAGGCTATGGAGAAAGCTCTATTTCTTGTTGTTGAAAGATGAGCATCTTTGATGGGTGGAATTATTAGACGAGAGGTATTATTTGATCGAAGATTCCTGTTGTTGTTCTGTAACGTGATTTTTAAGTATTCACTATATATCTGGCAGTGACCTACAAGGGAATGATCAAACTCTTGATAAGGTGTGGGGAATTTCTGAGTTTAAGTTAAAAGGCAGATTTAAAAAAAAAATGTTTTTAAAGTATAAAAGTGACACCTGCCTATAAATTAAAGGATGAGCTAGGGGTGGGAGGGTTGGGAAATACAAACACACAAACTTCTGTTTGTTGCCTGGCTTTCTGACTATCTATTTAGAACAAAACACATGGACATACTAAATAATATACCCCACTACTTTTAAGTTTTAAAAATTTTCTCCAAGCAGTACTTACTGATTCTTTCAAGCCACTAGCAATGTGATCCTCTCCTCTCAGTGTTCCCACTGGATTGTCGAGGGAAAAGAGAGAGAGCATGTATGTGTGTGGGTATGTGGGGGAGAAAGAGAAAGAGCATGTATATGTGTGGGTATGTGGGGGAGAGAGAGAGAGAGAGCATGTATGTGTGTGGGTATGTGGGGGAGAGAGAGAGAGCGAGCATGTATGTGTGTGGGTATGTGGGGGAGAGAGAGAGAGCGAGCATGTATGTGTGTGGGTATGTGGGCGAGAGAGAGAGAGAGAGCATGTATGTGTGTGGGTATGTGGGGGAGAGAGAGAGAGCGAGCATGTATGTGTGTGGGTATGTGGGGGAGAGAGAGAGCATGTATGTGTGTGGGTATGTGGGGGAGAGAGAGAGAGCGAGCATGTATGTGTGGGTATGTGGGGGAGAGAGAGAGAGCATGTATGTGTCTGGGTATGTGGGGGAGAGAGAGAGCATGTATGTGTGGGTATGTGGGGGAGAGAGAGAGAGAGCATGTATGTGTGTGGGTATGTGGGGGAGAGAGAGAGAGAGCATGTATGTGTGTGGGTATGTGGGGGGGAGAGAGAGAGAGAGCATGTATGTGTGTAGGTATGTGGGGGAGAGAGAGAGAGAGAGAGCATGTATGTGTGTGGGTATGTGGGAGAGAGAGAGAGAGTATGTGTATGGGAGGAAAGAATATATATCTGTAAATCTTTCCCAGGGAATGTGTCAAATTCCAAAGGGCCATAAAAGAATTTATTATACATGGCTAGCTCCTCAATCTCTTGTTCCACATTCTTTTCCCAAGGGTTGGGTCCTTTCTGTGGAGGTGAAGAAAAACCTTCTTGGCCCAGGCAGGGTTGTGTAATATCCCATGGGTGTGTGTTACCCTTGCTCTTTGAAACAGGTACTCTTACAAACCAGGCAGGACTCTTTGGATGGGTGTTAAAATTAAAGTTTACTTTCAATGAGTTTAAAATAATCAAGAGGTGCAACACATTAAATGTCCGGTTATATGCAGAATCCTTAGATTTACATGAGCCAGGATTTACTTGATCTCTAACTTTGTAGATGTGTCCCTCCGGGCAGGGGCTTGAAACTGCCTTATCCTCCATGGCAGGGAATAAGTGTCCCAAGTGGGCTGGAGGTGTCCTAACCATGACGGATACCCTACCCAGTAGCTGAGGTCCATGAAGAATCCCAAACTCCAACCTGGCAGTGTGCTGTGTCCCAGGGGTAGGAACTCCATTGAAGGTCTCCAGATGGCCTTCTCCTCTTTTCTCCCTCCAACTCCTCTTCACAAGACAGATGCAGCTTTCCAGGAGGAAAGGCCTACTACTGAAAACAGTCCTTACAGTTTCCAGCTCGGGGCAAAGAAGGGTGGCAGAAAACAGTTTTCTTCCCTTTTGGTGGTAAGAACTCCGTCTCTTATCAAAACACTTCTGTCTGTATGGTTACTGCAACCTCCTCTTGAACTGGGCAAAGAGATACACAGCTCCCTTCTGACCCATTGAGCAGGAGGTTCTGCCTGCCAGAAGACTCAGAGCAAAACTATGGGAAAACTTCAGAAAATCTGCAAAATACCTTCTGATTCTCTCTCTTTCCTCTAATCCACTTCTGGAGACCTGGCAGGGCAGTGTCTCTCCCTCTCTGTGCTAAGCAGAGGGCCTAACTTGGAGAGCACATTGAAAACACTCCTCCCTTGAATTCAAATCTACATTGCCATACTCTAACTAAGGCTAAGCCTCCCCTTGTAGACTAGATCATCTCTCACAGGCTGCATTTGGGGGAGGGCCTATGCAGGAATGCTGTCTCCACCTAAGCCAATATAAATCCTAAGGGCTAGGAGCTTGGGCCAATTAGTGGATGATCACATATATATGTATATGGGGAGAGAAAGAGCATGCATGCATAAGTGTGTATAAGTAGGCCCTGGTGAGATTTAGTCATTTTTACTTACAGTGTTTGTTATGACCTCTAGTGGCCAACACGTGAATAGAACCTGATTTTTACTTTCAGCTTGTGACCTCTAGTGCTCAGATGTGTTGTGTTCGGTGGTCCGCAGGCTGCCTCTGCGAACCGCCAAACTCACCTCCCCAGCCAGGGCATCTTGACTGGCTCCTGATGTGACCTGATGCTGCTGGTTCTCCATGTGGCGGGATGTCGCACTCCTACGCAGCAAGAAGCCACCAGCTCTACACATGGCAGGACATTGTTGGAGTGCCCAACTTCACTTTATTTAAAGGGTCCGGACTACTTTCTGCTTCACCTGGGTCTGCCTGCCGATGGTGAGAACCTGCAGGGTTCCTCCCCGCAGGTAGTGGGGAGGAACCCTGGCCTTGGCCTCGGCCCAAAGATCCACAGACACAAAAAAATTGGTATATTATTTCTTATGTTTACTTATTGTTGTAACCTCTGGTGGTCAAAGAGAATATTCTATCTTACTTTTATTGTAAAACAATGAAAATGAAACTTATTTACCAAAATAGTAGCAAAAACCCATCCAATAAGAACATATATATGCCATACTGGGTCAGACCAAAGGTAAATCAAACCCAGTATCCTGTGTCCAACAGTGGCCAACCAAGTCACAAGTACCTTTCAAGTACCCAAACAATAAATGAATATATCCCAAGCTACTAATCCTTATTAATTAATAGCAGTTTATGGACTTCTGCTCTAGGAATTCTTCCAACCCTTTTTTAAACCCAGCTTTACTAACTGCCTTATTCACATCTTTTGGTAATGAATTCCAAAGCTTAATTATGCATTGAGTGAAAAAGAATTTTCTCTGATTTGTTTTAAATGAGCTACTTGCTAACTTCATGGAGTACTCCCTAGTCCTTATATTATCCGAAAAAGTAAATAACCAATTCACATTTACCCTTTAAAGTCCTTTCATGATTTTGTAGACTTTTAGCATATTCTCCCTCAACTGTCTTTTATCCAAGCTGAATAGCTGTGAAGGGTAGCAGGTATGTGAGCCCTTTGTGCTGCAATGTAGTTGACACAGCCGCGAGAGTGAACCAACAAGGCCAACGCCGGCAGCTGGCAAAAGCATCCTGTACCGGGACAGTTTGAAGTTTCATCTTTTCTAGCTGCCTCCCCCACAGATTGAGCCCTTGGGTTCTGGAGGCCAGCAGGACATAGGCGGGTCACTAGGCTGGTGAAGATAACGAAAGTCCAAAGGCACACCGGGGTCTCAACAAGTAGCAGTCTAACAGAGTCAGAGGCAGGCCAAGGTCAGGGCATGCATCTAGAAAGAGTGGTCAGGTCCAGACAAGGGATCAGGTCCAGGCAGCAGACAATCGGGGTCAGGTCCAAGCAAGAGATGAAGATCCAGAGCATCAAGTCAAAGGTGGATGAAGACACTGGACAAGACAAATAGGGCAAGGCAAGCAAGGCTGTATGAGGAAGGCTGAAGAAGACGAGGAAGGCTGCAGAAGGCAAGCAGGCAAGGCTGGATGAGGCATGAACCAGGAATGCAGGATACAAGGAAGTGGAGCAACACACACTGCAAGACAGGAGACCCATTGCTGAGGCAGAGGTTGGCAGGCGAGCTCAGCTTAAATACAGGGAAGCACTGACATCATCGGTGTAGAGAAACTAATCCAAAAGCTGACCAAAATCTACCTCTCTTAATAAGGGAGGCAGACCTTCTCAGTCAGGGAGTGTACTGAAGAGGAATCTCCTCTAAATTTATTTAGATTTTTATATTCTGCTTTTTCACACTTTATTCAGCACTTGAAAGCAGATTACATTCAGGTACTACAAGTATTTCCCTATCCTGAGAGAGCTTACAATGGAGAGTAAAGTGACTTGCCCAAGGTCACAAGGAGTGCCAGTGGGACTCAAACTCTAGTCTCCTAGTTTGTAGCCTGCTGCTCTAACCACTAGGCTATTCCTCCACTCCAGATTACTCCTCCACTACACTAAACTGGATTAGTGAGCCAAATTCAGCAGGGAGAAAGTAAAATAACTCCTTACTCCTCAAAACCTAACTCAAAATGACCACACTCTCTCTACTTCTAGATTGCCTTATACCCCTGGGATAACCAATCAAGTCAACTCAGTGGAGAGACTGAAAGAGAATCCCAATGCTGTTTCTAGTCCTGATGGTATGGGACCTAGGGCCATCTAGTGACTAAATGAAGGGTTGATCACATTGGTAATAGAGTTAAGACCACCATAGACAATGCAGGGATATAACGACCCATCCTTCTTCCCTACAAAAAATAATTCAGCCCCTGCAGATGAGAACGAAGGGTGAATGAAGCCTCTGTCCAGGTTCTCTTTAATATATTTGTGCATAGCCTCTGTTTCAGGAGCAGAAAGTGTGTACACTCTACCTCTGGGTGGAACCTTGCTGGGGACCAAGTCTATGGCATAATTGTAAGAACGATGAAGTAGCAGGACCTTCACCTGCTGTTTTCTGACTACATCTGCAAAATTCGGTATATTGTGATGGCAGGCCCAGAACTCTGCTGTAACTTTCTGGATCATAGACACCACAAGGAAACCTTGGCAAAGCATTGCTTATGACAGCTAGGACCCAATCTAGCAATTTGGTTCTGGAAGCCAAATTTAGGATTAAAAGTAGAAAGCAGAAATCTAAAACCTCCAGGGCGGCATTCTCTGAAATGCAGGTCCCCAAAGGCAGGCAGAGGGAAGAGGGATTCAGTTTTGTAAGGAACTGGACAACCTTTTGGGAAAGGGAGAGACTTTTCCGAAAGGACAGGCTCCACCTTAACCAGAGTGGAACCAGGCTGCTGGTGCTAACTTTTAAAAAGGAGAGAAAGTAGCTTTTAAACTAGAACAAGGGGGAAAGCTGACAGTCACTCATAAGTGCATGGTTTGGAGGAAGGTATCTTCGAAGGATACTAAGGAAACAGGAGAGTTAGGGCATCCCAAAAGAGAGGTTCCAATAAGAGCAAAAGTACTCCATGTGCCTATAAGTAGAGAATCACCTGAGCTAAAGGATTCCAAATTATCCCTATCAACTGTTAATACAAACAAAAAATGCACTTTGAAATGTCTGTATGCCAATGCCAGAAATCTAAGAAGTAAGATGGGAGAGTTAGAGTGTATAGCAGTGATTGATGAGATACACATAACTGGCATCTTAGAGACCTGGTGAAAGGAGGATAACCAATGGGACAGTGCTATATCAGGGTACAAATTATATCGCAATGATAGGGAGGACCAAATTGGTGTTGTGTGGCACTTTATGTCTGGGAGTGTTGTGTGTCCCATCCGCGGTAGGCCCGCGTCCAGGCCTACTCACCTTCGCAGCACTGCTCCCGGACCCAGTCCATCCTCAATCGCGGCTGTGGGCAGCCTCCTACGCTCCCGAGTCCCACCTGCCTCCTCGGCTGTTCCTGGCTCCTCCACGGACCTCCCCAGCATCCGGTGGGTCTCCCTGCGTGGGCTGCAGAGACCCTGCCGTCCTGCCTCCTGTGGACCCTCACTTAGGCGAATGTGCGCACACCTCTTCGACCTTTAAAGGGGCCGCGGTGGGAAACTAGCCCGCAGCTCCAGATGATGACATCATCGGGCCCTGCTACTTAAGGCAGGGCCCGTCACTAGTTCCTTGCCTTGGCAACAGGTTTCCACGTTTGTTCGTGTGCTCGTTGCTCTTCATTCCTGGTTCCTGATCCTGACTTCGTTCCTGGTTCCTGTTCCTGATCTGTACCTGGTCCCTTCCTTGTTCTTGCTGCACTATGCTCAGGACTGACCTTTGGCTTTGACCCTTGCTACGTTTGGACAACACTCAGGATTGACCTTTGGTTTTGTCTCTTGCTACGTCTGGACCATACTCAGGACTGACCTCCATCTTGACCCTTTTTTCACTTGACTCCGTACCTTGCCTTGTTCAGCTGCCTGCCCTGTCGCCAACTGTCTGAACTATGCCTTCGGTATCTCCTTGGATTTGGCCATTCTAGGCGCCACCTGCCTCCACTCTGTTCCTTTTGGGCGCCCAGGTCTCTGGATCCCTGCCTCATCCAGACCTACCTCGGTCCCTTGATACCTCTGCTGGTCCCTGGCTACCATTCCTCTCATCTACTGAGAGTCATCATTCAGATGCCTGCCTAAGACCACCCGGCCCCGGTACCCATGGGCTCAACTTGCGGGGAACAAGGGCTGATATTGGCGAAGCTCCAGTCAGCCTCCGGCTCCTAGTCAGCTCCACCTTCTGACGGTGAGGACCCATGGGGCTTGCCCTATGGGTAGCATCAACCCCACCTCGGGCCAAGGGTCCACCACCAGTGCAACAGGGAGGGAATAGAGACCAACAGGATAAAGATCATACAAGAGACTAAATGCTCAGTAGAATCTATATGGATAGAAATCCCATGTGTGTTGGGTAAGATTATAGTGATAGGAGTATACCACCGTCTACCTGGAGAAAATGGTCAGACAGATGATGAAATGCTAAGAGAAATCAGGGAAGTTAACCAATTTGGCAGTGCAGTAATAATGGGAGATTTCAATTACCCCAATATTGACTAGGTATACGTAAAAGCAGGACATGCTAAAGATGTAATAAATGATTGCTGGATAGAATAAATGATTGCTTCATGGAGCAATTGGTTTAGGAACCAATGAGAGAGGGAGCTATTTTACATCTAATTCTTTGTGGAACGTAGGATTTGGTGAGAGTGAGAGAAGTAATGGTGGTGAGGCCACTTGGCAATAGTGATCATAACATGATCAAATTTGAACTAATGACTGGAAGGGGGACAATATTTATTTATTTATTTATTTTTAGTTTTTATAAACCGACGTTCCTGTATAAAATACATATCACACCGGTGTACAGTGAAGTAAAAACTGTCGCCACGTGGGCGGCTTACATTATAACAAATAACAATTAACATTTTAAATAACATTATAAATACATTTAACATTTTTAACAGATAACATAAAGATTAGAGGAGAGGTTACAGTAAACAATCGGGGTTGATTGAGATTCAATGATGAGCTCTTCAAGGGCTATGGACAACAAGTGGGTCTGGTCAAAGGCTAAACTGAAATAGTATTAGCTCATCCTGCTCTTAGTTCTCCGGGAAAGCTTGTGTGAAGAACCAAGTCTTTATGTAAATATGTAAATATGTATGTATTATTATGTATGTAAATATGTAAATATGTAAATATGTATGTGTTATGTAAATATGTAAATCTACAGCTCTGACATTAAATTTTCAAAAGGGAAACTTTGATAAAATGAGGAAAATAGTTAGAAAAAACTGAAAGGTGCAGCTATAAAGGTTAAAAATATTCAACAGGCATGGACATTGTTTAAAAATACAATATTAGAAGTGCAGTCCAGATGTATTCCACGCAATAAGAAAGGTGGAAGGAAGGCTAAACGATTACCGGCATGGTTAAAAGGTGAGGTGAAAGAAGATATTTTAGCCAAAAAGACATCCTTCAAAAATTGGAAGAGGGACCCATCTGAAGAAAATAGGAAAAAGCATAAGCATTGTCAAGTTAAGTGTAAAACATTGATAAGGCAGGCTAAGAAGGAAATTTGAAATGAAGTTGGTTGTAGATGCAAAATCTCATAATAAAAACTTTTTTAAACATATCTAAATTAGGAAACCTGTGATGGCGTCGGTTAGAAAGATAGATGATCGAGGGGTTAAAGGGGCTCTTAGGGGCAGATTTTTAAAAAGTACGCATGCGCGTTCTTTTGTTCGCGCGACCGGCACAAACAAGAGTATGTCAGATTTTAATAGATACATAGAAACATAGAAATGACGGCAGAAGAAGACCAAACGGCCCATCCAGTCTGCCCAGCAAGCTTTCGCACTTTTTTTTTTCTCTCACATACTTATCTGTTTCTTTTGGCTCTAAGTAACCTTTTTTATTCTATTTCCCTTCCACCCCCACCATTAATGTAGAGAGCAGTGTAGGAACTGCATCTAAGTGAAATAGCTTAATTAGTTAGGGTTATTAACCACCGCAATAAGCAAGCTACACCCATGCTTATCTGTTTATCCAGACTATGTAATTCAATCCTTGTTGGTTGTTGCCTGAATATAGATCCACCTTTCTTCATTCCCCCCTGCCGTTGAAGCAGAGAGCCATGCTGGCTTTGCATTGAAAGTGAAGTATCAGTCTTATTTATTTATTTATTTATTTATTTATTTAGAGCTTTTCTATACCGGCATTCATGATACAATCATATCATGCCGGTTTATAGGTAACAGGGGGTGCCAAAAAACCTTGAAACTTTAACAAGTGGAAAAGAAGCAAAAAAGTTACAATAAAACAGGGTTGCTGGAACTGGGGGAGGAAGGAGACAAAAGAAGAAGTATTTTTACAGAAGAAATTATTTACATTGTGCAAAAAGGTCTCTTAAAGTTTATTAGTGACTCATTTAGACTCGGGAAAGGCTTGTTTAAATAACCAAGTCTTAAGCCTTTTCCTGAAAGTTAATAAGCATGGTTCCAGTCTGAGATCAGGTGGTAAGGTGTTCCAAAGAGAGGGTCCCGCTGTAGAAAAGGCCCGATCTCTGAGTGCTAGATGGTGTGTGGACTTGGTTGGGGGAACTAGTAGGGAACCTCTGTAGGCTTCTCTGATGGGTCTGGATGACGTGTGTAGTCTGAGGGGGATTTGGAGCTTAAGCAGGGCTTGGGTATGGATGGATTTATGGATGATGGTAAAGGACTTGTGAAGAATTCTAAAATGTATTGGTAGCCAGTGTAAAATGTATCGGTAGCCAGTGTAAATTTTTGAGAATGGGAGTGATGTGGTCTCTTCTTCTGGAATTTGTCAGGATTCTGGCTGCTGCATTCTGGAGTATCTGAAGGGGTTTGATGAATGAGGACGGGAGACCTAGCAAGATAGAATTGCAATAATCTATCTTGGAGAATATTACGGCTTGTAGGACTGTTCTGAAGTCTTGAAAGTGAAGGAGTGGTTTCATTCTTTTTAGTACCTGCAGCTTATAGAAGCAGTTCTTGGTAGTGTTGTTAATGAATGATTTTAAATTCAGGCGGTTGACTATTACTACTCCTAGGTCTCTTGCTTGGGTAACAATGGTGTTAGCTAGAGCACTTAGTGGGGAGTTGCTGTTTTCCGGAGAGATGATAAGGAATTCCATTTTTGCTGAGTTTAGTATCAGATTTAAGTTTGCGAGGAGTAGGTTGATCTCTTGGAGGCAGTTTTCCCACTGTTTGAGAGTTCTAGTGATAGATTCTTTGATGGGGATCAGAATTTGCATGTCGTCGGCGTAAAGGAAATGTTTTAGTTGAAGGTTAGTTAACAGTTGGCATAGAGGAAGAAGGTAAACGTTAAAGAGGGTTGGTGACAGGGAGGAACCTTGGAGGACTCCTAGTGAGGAATTGAAGCGGGGGGATTCTTTATTATTGATTCTAACTTTATAACCTCTGTTACAGAGGAATGTTTTGAACCATGTGCAGGCAGTGCCTGTTATTCCAATGTCAGATAGGCGGTTGAGGAGGATGGCACGATTTACAGTGTCGAAAACCGCTGAAAGGTCCAGGAGGATTAGTAAGAATGATTGTCCTTTGTCTAAGCCCATGATGAGTTGGTCTGTTAGCGATAAGAGTAGGGTTTCAGTGCTTAGCGCCTTGCGGAAACCATATTGGGTGGGGTACAGTATTTTGTGATCGTCGAGGTAATCAGAGAGTTGCGAATTGACAAGTTTTTCCATAATCTTGGCTACAAAAGGAAAGTTGGAAATTGGACGGAAGTTGTTTGGATTCTTGGGATCCAAATCTGGTTTCTTTAGGAGAGGTTTAAGCGAAGCAAGTTTTAGGGCGTTGGGGAAGATTCCCTGTGTTAAGGAGCAGTTTATGATGTCCGCTAGTGGTTTGGAGATGGTGTCAGGTATTAGCAGAAGAAGTTTCGATGGGATTTGGTTGAAGGGATGGGAGGAAGGTTTCATTTTCTTTAGCAGAGATTGGATCTCTAAGGCGGTGGTAGGTTCGAACGAATCCAGCGATGTTCTTTAGTTGAGGAGGTGGTAGGAGCTAGTCTGAGAGGTGGGGCTAGGGGACAAGAGGGTTAAGAGATTGGTGACTTTGCTTTGAAAGAATAGAGCCAGTTCATTGGCTTTGGATTGTGCTTGTTCGTTAGGGATAGGCGGTGTCTAAGGTTGTGTTAATTCGGATACGTAGGAGAAGAGGGCTTTTGCGTCGAAGGCAAGGTCATGAATATTGTGGGCGTAGAAATCCCTTTTTGACCTTAAGGTAGAGTTCCTGTAGTGGTGGAGGGCGGATTTGTAGGTGGATAGTGTACTGGGGCAGGGGGTTTTGCGTCATTTGTTTTCTTTCTTTCTGAGGTTTTGTTTGAGTTTTCGTAGGTCAATGGTGAACCATGGTTGTCTCTTTGTGGAGTTGGGGTTGAGTTTTTTTGTTGATAGTGGATGTTGCGGCCTCGCGGCCTTGCATTCCGTTGAGTTGAATGGCCTAAAAGGCCTTGCATTCTGTTACACTCTGGTGTTTTAGTGTGCCCTTGGGCCTCAGCCCAACCCCAGGCACACCCAGGGCCGACCCGAGGGTTGACGGCTTATTCCAGCGTGACTGGCAGGCTATCCTCCACCAGGCCTGCAAGCTCCCACAGCCAACAACAAGAAGATGTTGGAATGTGAATGGTCCTCCGACCATTCCAAGCCCTTTCGGACCTGCTGCGTGGAACAGCATGGAGCGCAGGCCTGGCCTGAGGTAGATGGCAGGAGCTGGACTGAGAACTGGAACCAGACTAGAACAGTAGACAAGAACTGTAGCAAGACTCGGGTACTGGAACCAGACTAGAACTGTAGCAAGACTCGGGTACTGGCACCAGGCAGGAGCTGTAGCAAGACTCGGGGACTGGAACCGGTGGGGATGCAACGGCATGACAGATGAGGGCTAGTACAAAGACATCACAGAAGACACATTGCACAGTCTCTCAGGGTGCCCTACTCAGCCCACCCTCGGGACTGAGTCATGGACCACCCTGTCCCATTGCGCGCCCTACACAGCCCGAAGGCTGGTCACGCACCACGAGAAGAGCGGGACATGCGCAGGGAAGATCCAGACGAGGAGGAACTCCAATGTCGGGACCAATGACATCCGAAGCTCCGACGGCTGGCAGGAACAGAAGCTCCAGAGTGCAGGGACGGATCCCACCTGTTGGCCACTCCAAGGCCCAGCAGGTCAGAAGGCCAGGAGCACATACGAAGACGCAGGGAATAACATCTGGGAAGGCAGGAACATCAGGATGTAGAAGATCATGGCAGGACATCAGGACGAAGATCAGGACAGGAACATCAGGATGCCTGGATGGGACATCTGGACAGGGACCTCAGGCACGAAGACAAGACTTGACAGGGCGAAACAACAGGAACTCCATGGAGAAGACAAGAAGGCCTGATGGAGCTCTGGCAGGCAGGAGCCTCCAGAAAGAAGACACTCCGATGCAAGGCAATGAACAGACTGACGGAGCAGCCCTTTATAGGGCTAAAGCAGGAAGTCCACCTAAAGCTGGGACCAGCACACTTCCTGTGCCTGGCCCTTTACATCTGGCAGAGAGGATTGGGCCGGCGCCTAAGAAGCAAGCAGGAAGCTGTGCAGGACTGCGGACAGCGGCCTGCACCGACGTAGAGACGCTGAGAAGGCAGGGCTGGCCTGAATGCAGGCCCTGACGTCGGCAGCAGCTCCAGCCACTGCGAGGAGCCCCGAGGGCGGCTCCAGCCGCCAGACCAGCCCGGGCATGCGGCCTTAGCACCGCGAAGATGCCGGTGATGTCGGGGGCAGTCTCGGCCCGCGGTGAGGGACAAGAAGGCCGCGGTTCCGACCGCGGGGGAGAAAGGCAGCATGGGTGAGTAGTTCTGCTCGCGGGGGGGCCCGCGGGCAGTGGGTCATAACAGTGGACATAATTTATTTGCTATTTCCTCTGTGATATTGCTCCAAGATGATATGACAGAATTGGGCTCTGAAAGGGTTATCGCATGCGATAACAGGGCTTTTCGCATGCGATAAGCCCTTAACGCATGCGAAAACGCCTTACCGCATTTTGAAAAATGAGGCCCTAAGACCTTTAAAGGGCCCGTGGCGGGAACCAGGCCGCGGACTCCGGATGTTAACTTCATGTCCTGCTCTGTATAAATTCCCTGGTTTTCCCTGAAGACTTTGCTTTTGCAACAGGTCTCCTTGTTTTACCTGTCCTTGGTTCCAAGTGCTCGTTGCCTCATCATGTCTTCGTTCCTGTCCAGTGTCTCCGGTCCCTAGTTCCTGTGTTTGTGTGTCTCTTCGTATTGACTGACTTCTGGTGCCGACCCTGCTTCGCTTTGACTACGCTGCCTTCTCCGAGCCTGACCTCTGCCTGCCTGACCATGCTGCCTTCTCCAAGCCTGACCTCTGCCTGCCTGACCACGTTGCCTTCTCCAAGCCTGACTTCTGCCTGCCTGACCATGTTGTCTTTCTCCAAGCTTGACCTCTGCCTGCCTGACAATGTTGCCTTTTTCCAAGCCTGACCTCTGCCTGCCTGACTACGCCTGCCTTCTCCGTGCCTTGACCATTGCTACGCCTATGCTTGCCTTCTCCATGCCTTGACCTTTGCTACGCCTGACTACGCTTGCCTTCTCTGTGCCTTGACCAATGCTACATATGACTTTGCTATAGACTCTGATATGGTCCAAGTTCCTCGTTGCCTGCTACAGTTTCCTTTGACTGCCAGCCTCAGTTCAAGTTCTTCAGTGACTCTCTGGACTCTATCCTTGGGACGTGGACTCTTAGGTCTTCGGCCCCTCTGTGCCCAAGCACCCTCAATTTGTTCCAGTTCATCGGTGCTTGGCTTTCCATTCCGCAACCTGTCCTGGATAGTACTACGCCATCTGCTGGCTGCTGTCTCTGGGCTGAACTACCTGCTAGTACTGTTCTATCTCGAGGCCCACCTAAGTCCTGCCGGACCCGGCACCCAAAGGCTCAACCCGAGGGGAACGTGGGCTGGTATAGGTGAAGCTTCAGTGGCCTCTAGCTTCAGGCCACTCCACCTGCTGATGGTGGGGACCCATGGGCCCTTGCCTACGGGTTGCGCCAACTCCGTCTCAGCCCAAGAATCCACCTCCAACGCAACACAACAAGGTTTTATATCATCTTACCATTTTCATATTCCTGTCTTCCTTCTGACAGTCTCACCACTCTCCCAACTCTTTAATTCCTCCTGCCTCTTTTCCCCTTCCCTCCAAAATGTCCTTCTCTGTCTCCCTCCCTTGCTGCCTTCTTCTGTCCCACTTCACCCCCAAAATACTGATTCTCCCTTTCTTCTGTTTCCCTCTAACCCCCGAGAATTCCCTCTCTTTCCCACTCAAGGATTCCCCTTCTCCCTTCTTTAGGCCTACCTCCTCCTTCACCCACCTCTGCCTTCTCCACCAGGCCATCCAAAGCATGGGTCTAATGGAGGGAGCTGCTAATGGCCACTATGGGAACAGGAGCTGTTGCATCCTCCTTACTCACTTTTGCAGTCCCTAGAATGTCTCCAGCAGAAGGAGCTGTGCCTGGGACTGAGATGCAGAGGATGCTTGCTATTCCTGCAGGACCTGCCACAGGGACTGAGATGCAGAGGATGCATGCTATTCCCGCAGCACCTGCCACAGGGACTGAGATGCAGAGGACGCATGCTATTCCCGCAGGACCTGCCACAGGGACTGAGATGCAGAGGATGCATGCTATTCCCGCAGCACCTGCCACAGGGACTGAGATGCAGAGGACGCATGCTATTCCCGCAGCACCTGCCACAGGGACTGAGATGCAGAGGATGCATGCTATTCCCGCAGCACCTGCCACAGGGACTGAGATGCAGAGGATGCTTGCTATTCCCGCAGCACCTGCCACAGGGACTGAGATGCAGAGGATGCTTGCTATTCCTGCAGCACCTGCCACAGGGACTGAGATGCAGAGGATGCATGCTATTCCCGCAGCACCTGCCACAGGGACTGAGATGCAGAGGATGCTTGCTATTCCCGCAGCACCTGCCACAGGGACTGAGATGCAGAGGATGCTTGCTATTCCCGCAGCACCTGCCACAGGGACTGAGATGCAGAGGATGCTTGCTATTCCCGCAGCACCTGCCACAGGGACTGAGATGCAGAGGATGCTTGCTATTCCCGCAGCACCTGCCACAGGGACTGAGATGCAGAGGATGCTTGCTATTCCCGCAGCACCTGCCACAGGGACTGAGATGCAGAGGATGCTTGCTATTCCCGCAGCACCTGCCACAGGGACTGAGATGCAGAGGATGCATGCTATTCCCGCAGCACCTGCCACAGGGACTGAGATGCAGAGGATGCATGCTATTCCCGCAGCACCTGCCACAGGGACTGAGATGCAGAGGATGCATGCTATTCCCGCAGCACCTGCCACAGGGACTGAGATGCAGAGGATGCATGCTATTCCCGCAGCACCTGCCACAGGGACTGAGATGCAGAGGATGCATGCTATTCCCGCAGCACCTGCCACAGGGACTGAGATGCAGAGAATGCATGCTATTCCCGCAGGACCTGCCACAGGGACTGAGATGGAGAGGATGCTTGCTATTCCCGCAGCACCTGCCACAGGGACTGAGATGCAGAGGATGCATGCTATTCCCGCAGCACCTGCCACAGTGACTGAGATGCAGAGGATGCTTGCTATTCCCGCAGCACCTGCCACAGGGACTGAGATGCAGAGGATGCTTGCTATTCCCGCAGCACCTGCCACAGGGACTGAGATGCAGAGGATGCTTGCTATTCCCGCAGCACCTGCCACAGGGACTGAGATGCAGAGGATGCTTGCTATTCCCGCAGCACCTGCCACAGGGACTGAGATGCAGAGGATGCATGCTATTCCCGCAGCACCTGCCACAGGGACTGAGATGCAGAGGATGCATGCTATTCCCGCAGCACCTGCCACAGGGACTGAGATGCAGAAGATGCATGCTATTCCCGCAGCACCTGCCACAGGGACTGAGATGCAGAGGATGCTTGCTATTCCCGCAGCACCTGCCACAGGGACTGAGATACAGAGGATGCTTGCTATTCCCGCAGCACCTGCCACAGGGACTGAGATGCAGAGGATGCATGCTATTCCCGCAGCACCTGCCACAGGGACTGAGATGCAGAGGATGCTTGCTATTCCCGCAGCACCTGCCACAGGGACTGAGATGCAGAGTGTGTACTCTGTCCTTGCAGCTGCTTCTGAACACATTTCAGGGACCACAGAAGAAGGTGAGGAAGACGCAGAGGCTTCTATCCCTGTGACAGCTGCCTCCGGATGATATTCCCACTGCTAGGGGACCTCTATACTCCCTCTGTCTTTCTCTCTCTCTCCCCTAGGCATCTACTCTCTCCTCTCCTTTGCCTGTGCAACTCCCCTAGTCATCCACTCTTCTTCCTCTCTACCTCTGCTACCCTGGGCATTCACTCTCTCAACAAAATGCTGTCTCCTTTTCTCCCCTTCACTTGTTCCTCCCCTGACCATCTCTTCCCCTCGTTAACCTCCTTCTATTCTTCTCTTCAATTTTTCTCCCATGCTCCACCTTTCTCTCTCTTCATGTTTTCTTGGGGAGAGATAAGTAGCCATAACCATGTGCGGACCAGTCAAAAATACATCTTTTCTCTCTACTTACCATTCTATTCTTTTGTTCTCTCATAAGTTCCCTTGCTCTCATTTTCCCCCTCCCTCTTCTTCTTCTCCACTCTTTAGGCCCCCCTTGTCTTACCCTTTTTCTCCCCTTGTCTTTCTTGCTCTCCCTCCTGTTTCTCCCTACTCACCACTTTCTCCTCCTTGCCTTTCTCTCTATCTCTCTCCTCTTATTCTTCTTTTTCTCTCCTTATTCCTTCTCTCCCTTCCTGTTTCTCTCCTTACTCTTCTCTCCTCTTTCTCTGCCCTTCTCACTCTTACTTCTTTTCTCCCCTTGCCTTTTCCTCTGTCTCTCTTCCCTTACTCTTCCTTCTGTCTCTCCCCATGTCTCTTCTCTCTCCCTTGCTCCCTCTCTCTCTCCTTCCTCTTTCTTATTTCTCCTTCTGCCCCTGATTTCGCATCTAGCCCCTTGCTCTCCCCTCCTTTTACTCCCTTTGTCAGTGCACTTCGTGGTGCTGGAGAACTTGATTCTGAGTAACTGTGGTAACCAAAAGCAAGCTTTCCTGCCTCCTATAGTTGATTGATTTTGGTGAGCACAATATGGCCATCAGCAGCAGATGACAAGGAAGCAGCAGCAACAGACTGTGAAGCACTTCTTCCCAATTCTTGAGGCAGTAGTGCTGCAGCAATCCCAGTGCTCACCCAGTGAAAGCTCTGGCTTTGCAGTAGGCCCATGGGCATTAAAAAAGGAAGAGCGAAGTAGTGCCCCCATAGGCATGGCACCCTGTGCTGTTCCACATGTCTCATCCCTGAAAACCAGCAGAGCTGGCATGCAGTGGGTTTATTCTAGAGTAGAATAGACTATATTTTGGGATGTAACTCTTGTATATGCTGTCTATATTCTAGCTCAGAGGTTGGCAACCTATGGTATGTGTGCCATCAGTGGCACACAAGATGATTTTTGGTGGCACAGCAATGGTGGCCCAGCAGCCAAAGAAGGGTCTGGTGGGCTACTCTGGATCTCATCCTGTGACAACCGAAGAAGTGGCTTGATGAACCACCACAGGTTTCATCCTACAGTGGCTGAAGAAGAGGTCTAATGGGCTGCTGTGGATAGCATCCTATGGCAGCCAAAAAAGAGGGGGAGCGTAGAGTCAGAGTCTGAGTGTGTGTGTGTGTAAGTGAGCAAGAGAGCCAGTGTGAATGTGTGAGTGTGAGAGAAAGAGAACCTGTGTGAGCGTGTGTTTGTGGGTGAGAAAGAGAGAGGAAAAGTGCTTGAGAGCATGTGTCTGTGTGTGTATATGAAAGAAAGCACGTGTGTGTGTGTGTGTGTGTGTGAGAAAGAGAAGGTATGGGTAGGTGAGAGCATGTTTGTGTGTGCATGATAGAGAGAGGATAAAGTTTGTGCAGCAAGCCCCACCCCCATCCCATTAATCCACAACAATCTCAGGCTAACTGGAAATCAAATTTCCCAGGTATGAAGAGCAGGGTATTTTTTAATAACTATTAGTTTTAATTATTAGGTGTTATTAGATGTGTCTGCTGTTTTGAAATATTTTATTGTTGTTTGGTAAAATTTAAAAAATGTATATATGAGTTTTAAATTATTTATTCTTTTTATTAATATTACTATTATAATTGATATTTTACATTTCTTCATTTTATTGTTTGATGTTTTATGAGGAATGGTGATGTTTCTGTTTTCCTATTGTTGTACTGCATACAGACTTGCTTGTTGTGGTTTCCAGTTCAGCTTTTTTCTATGTTTGTATTTTTATTTTATAGCCTCTTTATTCTGTATTTGGTGACAGTCTGTGTGATTGAGATGAAATATTCTCCTATCGTGTAGTTTCTGTGTGGGATCTATAACCACTTGACTTGTTCTAATAATGGGTGTATTTACAGTGTTGCCTTTTTATAGTTAGGGTCATTATTGCTGGAGTCTGGCAGTAAGTATGTTATGGTATGGCAGGTTTGCAATAGGTTCTGAGTCCAATTTTTGCAGGGTTTTGAATTATTACACAATTTTCCTGGTAGTGGAGGGAGTCCCCATTGCCAGAATTTTAATATTATTTTTCTATGGTGAGTGGTAAGGGGAAATGTCCTTGTTCTGCTCTGTATCCTTTGTTGCTGTGGAAAAGGGGGGAGAGGGATTGAGACCAGACAGAGAGTGAGATTGCTGGGGATGTTAACCCTGCCAAAAAAAATTCTGGACTATGCAGATGTTGGTAACTAAATAAATGCAACAATAGAGGACCCTTCTGCTGTGGCATGGTTGACACAGCCTAGTAGGCAAACCTACTAGGTCCATGCCATCAGCTGGTGAACATGCACTGGCTGGAACAAGACTAGAGTTTCACCTATACCAGCCCCATTCCACACAGATTGAGCCTTTGGCTTCCAGGGGTCGGCAGGACTTAGGTGAGGATCCCCACAGGGTGTATAGGATAAAAGGGTTTGGGGCTGGCCATGGACAAGACAAGCAGCTGTCAGAGAATTACCAGTAGCCAAGCAGAGGTCAAGGTAGGCAGCAAGCAAGCCATAGGCAAAGTCTATAACTAAGGTCAGTGGCAGGCAGGAAAGAAGTCTGGGTCCATAGCAGAAGTCAGGCTGGAGACAGGATAGACCAGAGGAACTGGACAAGGCAGGATAGGCTGAACGAGGTAAGGCAACCAGGAGGAGACAAGGCAGGCTGGAACCAAGGCAGGATCGGGAACCAAGGCAGGGTCAAGAACACAGGAGCAACATGTAACTGCAATCAATGAGGAAGACCCTACACCATGGCTCCGATTTCCCTTGAACTGAAGAACCGGTATACAGCCCTGGAAGAGGAGGAGGAGATGTCATCCCATGATGGGGAGGACCCAGGACATACAAATCCCAAAGCTCTGGACATAACAGCCACTGTAAATAGGAAGCAGAAGGTAGTGGTTGTTGGTGACTCGCTTCTGAGGAGCATGGAGGCATGCATCTGATGAATAGAGATGTTGTCCCAGGAATTATGCTGTCTGCCAGGAACCAAAATCCAAGACATTACAGAGAGATTGCTGAGAATCCTCAAGCCCATTGACCACTATCCGATGCTGGTCATCCATGTTTTCACAAATGATACTATGAGGTACCACACAGATCGTATCAAAAATGACTTCATGGCTCAGGGAGAGAGGGTAAAGCAGATAGGTGCATAGGTGGTATTCTCCTCGATCCTCCCAGTTAAGGATAAAGGCCCATGCAGGGAAACTTGCATTCTGGAGATAAATGAATGGCTGAGTAGATGGTTTTGACCTGTTTTGGTTTTCTGATATTTCAAGGATTGCTTAACAGAAAGGGGATCCACTTGTCGAAGAAGGAGCACAGCGTCTTTCAACACAGAATGGCAAACCTGTACAGTACTGTAAGCTACTGTAAGCTAGAATCAGTGGGAATGAGCGAACAAAACCCTTAGTAAAACATTAAAAGGTAGATTTTGAGTAGCACATGGGTACGCGTATGGACGTGCCGATTTTATACTGATGCATGCATATGTGCACGAATGTCATCTGGCACGCATAAGTTTGGGGATTTTAATAGATGCATGCAGTGACGCATTAGGGCCTATTTCCCTGTTCCCTCTTAGTTCCCTCTTAGTTCACTCCCTGTAAAGGAGATTTCCTAAACCCCCTATCTAACCTGCCTCCCTTTTACCCCGACCCATAAAAATCCATTGACTACCCTAAATTATTTTGTTTTCCTACTCACCTACAGTTCATAGCAGCAACTAACACAGTCATCGGATTCCGGCGCGCACTTGTGTGCGATTTGGAAATGGCACTGTCCTGGTCCGCCCATGCCCCATGCCCCAGCCAAGCCCAGACCTCACCCTCGGCCTGCCCCTTTTCGCAAAATCCTTTCCAATATGATACACATGTGGCTGCTATTGCAAGTGCGAGGTGCAGTCGCTTGCTCAGAGAGATTGTGAGCCCTTGGGCCACGGCGCAGCCCCAAGACACACACCGTGGGAGGTGAGAATGTTCAGGCATGGGCTGGACCAGGATCAAGGGGTGGAACATCAGGAACTGGAACAAGGCAGGCTCAGCCCTCCACTGGACCTGCACACACCAGTGAGACCCAGCCACGCAATGCTGGCCTCAAGAGTAGCTCTCTGGCCCTTTCGGACCCGCTGCTTGGGAACGACGAGTGCGTGAGGCCAGATGGAGGCTGAGGACAGGAACGAGATGAGACATTGAATTCAGGATACTTGGAAGACTCGGACAAGGTTTCGTGGAACTTGGAAGACTCGGACAAGGATCCAGGATACTTGGAATACTCAGACGAGGATTCAGGGTTCAGGCACTAGTACAGGGTGAGTACTGCACCGCAGCACGCCCTACACAGCTGCCCATGGCTGGTCGCAGACCATGCCGAAAGCGAAGCAGACTCCAGGTGAGAAATTGAAGACTTGGAACTGGAAACATGTTGAAGATTCAGGAGAGGCCTGAACCAAGGCGCCGCCCTACACAGCTGCCCGTGGCTGGTCGCAGACCATGCTGAAGCGGAGCAGGTTCTGGATAGAGTCTAGGGCATGGACGGAAGCAGGCAGAAGGTACTCCGAAGAACGGGAACAGGATTTAAGGATTCAAGACTCGGAACTCAGATTCAGGAACAGAACTCAAAATTAAAAACAAGGGGGCTTCCGGAGACTTGCACTGCAGACATGAAGACAGGCCTTGTGCCACAAAGCTCTCTACACAGCCCCCCATGGGTTGGTCATGGACCACAACGGTGGCACACCAGGAAGGGTGGACAAGCAGGAAACCTTGGAGCAGAAAGAAGAGCCGGAGACAGGGACATCAGGACCAGGACTGGAACACAGAACATCAGGAACTTCAGGACATGGAACATCAGAACTTCAGGACAAGGAACATCAGGACATCGAAGAGACAACGAAGGAGCTTCAATGAAGAACAGGACCAGAAACATCAGACAAAGGAGACCAGGAACATCTAATTGTTATGGTTAAGCAATGTTTGGGTGGATTCTTGGGTACTGTGGCAGATGACTACGCCCACAGGGAGGGGTCCCGTGAGGCGCCACAGTACTGGGCTACACGCAGACACACAAACACAGAGTTTAGTTCTTTTATTAAACAGCTTGTAGTGTACCACCAGAGGTGGCAGTAGTGAGGTAGTCTGGAAGTAGCAGTCTCAGGACCCTCGGCAGAGGGGACCCTTCTCACCCCGTTGGTATAGGGGAATTCTGGTGTAGGTTTCCCAGCAAGGTAGCACTGTGGATGAGATAGGCTGAGGGTTAGATTACTCACTAGATGGTTGCTGTTTGTATGCGATTCCACCAGGTTGAAGAAGTTAGGTAGCAGCACTGAGGCAGGGAGAGCAGGCCCTTGAGGAGCGAGTATCTGATCCCTGTAAGGCACCTGAAATAAAGCAGAGGGCCCCCGAGGAGCAGGTACCCAGGTTAGCAATACCCCGAAGGGAAGAGAGAGAGCTTCCAGTGACAGCACGGAAGCAGTAGCTTAGAACTGGCCGAAACCAATCCTTTGCTAACTCAACGAGCTAGCAACTTAGTACAGGCTATATACCTGGATGGCATGACGTCAGTAGAGGGGAACGCCCCAGAGGTTCACGTCCCCCTGTGATGACGTCACGCTGCCCAGATATTTAAAGTCTACAATGTTTGCTAGCCTTTCAGTTAGCAAGGGGATTCTTACGGATGGGATTCGCTCTCCGTACCCAGCTACTCTGCCTCTCCAATTTCCATTGGACTCTTAACGTTAACGGAGTACCCGTTCCTCGAGGGCCTCACTTGCTTTTCAGGTCACTATCAGGAAACCGATACTCGCTCCTCGAGGGCCCATGTTCCCTGACTCACTGCCTGCTCCTACCTTCTCTTCTGCCTGGAAGGATTCACTATCTTCAACACCAGTAAGTAGTACCATCTTCACCTCAGAACTGTTCCCTGGAACCAGGTACTCACTCCTTGAGGGCCTGCCTCCGTTCCAGCCCTAGTGCCATCTCCTACGTGGAACCGCTGTGTGAGTACATTACCTTCAATCTTCTCAGCTCTCAGGGATCAGGTACTCGCTCCTCGAGGGCCTGCTCTCCCTATCCTGGGGTTCTCCATACTCGGGCTTTGTGCATATTCCACTGTACTCATTATTCTCAGTTCTTTTCACTACAGCCCTGCTACCGGAGGAGTCACTTTTCCAGCGCCTGAGGGACACTAGCCCAGCCGGGCTACTTCTACTGCTCATTACTGCCACCTCTGGTGGCTTCATCACATTGTCTAATAAAAGATCAATCTCTGTGTTTGTGTGTCCTAAGCTGAGCCTGACCTGTGGCCCCTCACGGGACTTCCCCCATGGGCGTGGTCAACTGCCACAGTGTCCAAGGGTCCACCCAAACCTCACTAATTATAACACATGGACAGTGGAAGTGGCAGTGGTGGCAATGGTAGTTGTCCATAAACCACTTCGAATGGTGTTGATCCAGTGGATGTTGCTGGATGAGAGTTGATGGCAAATTCAACCCAGGGTAACAGTTCTGCCCAATCATTCTGGCGAGTGTTCATGTAGGCACGAATGAACTGTTTGAGTGTCCTGTTCATCCTCTCTGTTTGACCGTTGGATTGTGAATGGTATGCTGAGGTGAAGTCGAGAGAAATATCAAACGTCTTGTACAATTCCTTCCAGAATTTAGTTGTGAATTGGACTCTGCGATCGGAGACTATGTGCTTAGGCATGCCGTATAGGCGGGAGATGTGCGTGATGAAGAGCTAAGCTAGCTCCATAGCTGTGGGTAAACCAGGGAGAGCCACAAAGTGAGCCATCTTAGAGAACTGGTCTACAGTTACCCAAATCGTGTTGTTTCCTCCTGAGAGTGGTAAGTCCACCACAAAATATTTAGCAATGTGTGTCCATGGCGCGTCTAGTACTGGTAAGGGTTGGAGTAGACCCCAAGGATGACCAGGTGGCATCTTCTGTCTGGCACAATTTGCACATGAAGCAACGTAGGAGAATGTGTCTTCCTTCATGGTGGACCACCAGTAAAACATTTGTAGTTTAGACAGAGTTCTGCGTTGACCAGGGTGTCCAGCCAGTTTGGAGTCGTGAGCCCATGCTAACAGCTTTTTTCTGAGCTTCTTGGGTACGATGGTTTTACCTGCAGGTACTGAGTGAGTAGCTGCCAGAATAACTCTTTTCAGATCAATGATGTGTTGTGGTTCTTCTGGGATATCCTCAGAGAGGAATGAGCGAGATAAGGCATCAGCTCTGGTGTTTTTATCTCCAGGGCGGTATTTCAGCACAAAGTCGAATCTGTTGAAAAACAGAGACCATCTCGCTTGCCTATGGTTTAGGCGCTGTGCGTGGCGGAGGTATTCCAAATTCTTATGGTCTGTAAAGACTGTGACTTGATGTTGCGCTCCTTCGAGCCAAGGGCACCACTCCTCGAATGCCATCTTTATCGCCAGGAGCTCTTTATCTCCTATTCCATAATTATTCTCTGCAGGAGAGAAGCGACGAGAGAATGAACATGGGTGTAAGGCCTTGGAATCACCGGCCTGACTTAGCACGGCCCCTACGCCAACGTCTGAGGCATCGACCTCAACGATGAAGGGCTTAGTGGGATCCGGGTGTCGGAGACACGGCTTGCTCGAGAAGGCATCTTTTAGTTTCTGGAATGCAGATATAGCCTCCGTAGACCAATTAGCAACATTGGCACCTTTCTTCATCATAGCTGTAAGCGGAACAGTGAGCGAGGAGGAACCCAGGGAGGCAGGAGCAGGCAGCGGCATCCCTGCCACGTGAAGATGAAGAGGACAGCGGTGGCAGCACCAGGGCCGCATGAAGAGGCCTCCCAGCAGCAGCACCATGGCCTGCAACCAGCCTGGAGTCCTCTCTTCTTTCTTCACGGCTGGAGCCGCTCCTGCTTGCTTCTTTGGGCCTTCCACGTGGCAGGGACGCCACCAACAACCCTGCTCTCTCTTCCAGCTTGCTAGGGCGTGGGCATGTGCCTCTCTCCTGCTCTTCAAGGGCCAGACAGATGTGGCCCCCTGCTAGCTCCTCCCTGGGCGTTGTCCTCTTCAGCCCTACAAAAGGGTCCAGTGTTCATTCCAGCTTTGCCTTCGCAAGGAGTTAGGCGCTCCTGGGATTTTCCTGTCCTTCGCTCCAGGAGTCGTCCCTGTTCCAGCTCTTCTTCAAGGTCCTGTGTTTCCTGTTCTTCGTTGGAGCTCCTCGTCTTGTCCAGTTGTCCATGTTCCAGTCCAGATGTCCGCCTGCTGTTCCTGATACCCATGGTCAGTCTTGTTGTCTGTCTTCCAGTTCCTGCAATCCGTGTTCCAGTCCAGATGTCCTGTACCCCTGGTCCCTCGTTGCCACCCTTCCTGGCGTGCCACGTCGTGGTCCGCGACCAATCCCACGGGCAGGCTGTGTAGGGCGCCTCGTGGTGCAATGCCTTCCTTACTTCTGCAGCACAAGCCTCTGGGAGACTTCTGCTTGTATCCTTGTCCCTGGTCTATGGAGTCTCTTGTGCTCGCTCTGCCCATGCCAAAGACTCTGCTAGTACCTGTGCCGTTCCAGCGAGGTCTGCGACCAGTTACTGGCGGCAGTGTAGGGCGCACCCTGGTGTAGGCCTCTACAGCTTTTGAGACATGCTGTTCATTACTCCACTTCTCGTCTAGAGGCTATTTCGAGTCCAGCGTGATCCACGACCAGTCCCGCGGGTGGACTGTGTAGGGCGCGCTGCATCATAGTCTCAACCCAGTACTTTGATTGACTCTCCTGAATACCTTGAAACTTGCTTGAGTCTCCTGAATACCTTGAACCTTGCCTGAGTCTCATCTGTGCATCCAAGTACCTTGTTCCTGAGTCTTGTCTGTACATCCAAGTACCCCATTCCTGAGTGTTTGTCTGAATCTTCATGTTCTGGTCTTCGCTGCCCTGGCCTCCATCTGGCCTGCCGCTTCTTGCCGTTTCCCAGCGGCAGGTCTGAAAGGGCTTGGAACGGTCGGAGGACTGTTCATAAGACCACCATTACGTTGATGGTCTTCCTGAAGCGTGCAGGTCCGGGGGAGGGTCAGTATCTTCAGTCATCTGTCTTCAGTCCAGCCTCGCTCCTGTCCAGCCCATGCTCGGGCATGCCTCGCCTGCCGCGGCACCTCTTCAGAGTTCCTCTGGGGTCGAGTCGTGGTCCAAGAACACACAATCCCCTGGAAAGCGGAACCGCTCTCCTAGCACTTCCTAACAGCTCCCTTAAAGGCAGGGCTCACAGACTTTTATCATGGGTTACAAAAAGTGTTTCGGTATATACAGATACAAACATGAACCCACTGCTGGGGACAGAACAACCTCAATTCAATGTTTTGGATGCTGAATGCTGATGACTTGGCTCATAGGCCCGGTGCAAGGGTATTCGGCGCTCTAGGCGAATCTTACAGCCTGGCAGTGCCCCACCATTGACTTCCTCACAAACAGTTTTAAATTATGCATTTATAACAATAGCTTTTACTTGAAAAAGGACACTCAGAAAAAATATAACATACATGTTATTGTGATAACTTGCAGTGCTGTGGTGCCAACCAAACAACAACAAAAAAAAAACAAAAAACAAAACAAAACAAAACACTTTGAGCCCTTATGTATTAAGCTATTGTGAAATGATGGGTGTGGGCTTGGCTCTCCCATATCAAAACAGCACTAACTGCCAGCATATAGTCAGTGACAACCCTACCTATGAAAAGGCACACTGCAAATATTACAACAGGCTAAAAGTTACCAATACACCTTTCAGAAAAACAGAACAAGCCAAGCTGCTATAGATTCCTACATACTTCCAGAATACCTCACCTCAGTCACACATGCAGAACACAGACCCTCACCAAATACAGAATAAAGAGACCATAAAATATAAATAGAAACATGCAGACAAAAACTGAACTGTAAATCGCAACAAGCAAGACTCCGTATATGGTGCTACAATGGAAAAAAAGATATAGTTCCATTCCACATAAACCACCATTCCTCATAAAACATCAAGCAAAATCAAGAAATATAACTGTAAAATCATACTAATAAAATATTTCTAAACAGCTGACAGTGGTGACATTACACAAACTGTTTCCTCTCTCCAAAGCCAAAGCAGCAGAACATACATGCTCAAGGAAACACAATTCTAATAGAGGGAGCGTGAAAAAAAGTTTAAAGTCCTGAAAAAAACTTCAAAGGATTTAAAGGTACCGTTCCAATTTTTATTTGTGACGAACTCCACGTTTCAAGAATACAAAGATGAAGTTGTTAAATCCCACTGTTTCGCCAACAAAGGCTGAGTTGGGAGGGATTGTACAAGCAACAAGCTCAGAATCACTTCAGTATTGAGGACTTTGTTGGCAAAACACGGTGTCCATGTCGGAGGATTTAACAACTTCATCTTTGTATTCTTGAAATGCGGAGTTCTTCACAAATATGCCACTTATGTCAAAGCCCTAAGCAGCATATGGTAAAAACATATATAAAATCAAAATGAAACATACATCACAAACGTACAGCAGAGCAAAAACAAACAGAATAAGAGCATAGCCATACAATCAGTTATGTTAATAGAACGCTTGCTTAAAGAAGAAGGTTTTTATCATAGCCTTGAAGCTCTTAGTACACTCTGTCATCCTTAGTTCCTGTGGCAGAATGTGTTCAGCTCTGCTGCATCTTAGGATTGTAAATAACAGCTTTGTTCGAAACTCATCAGCTCAGAGCTCTGATTTCTGCAGTGGCTCATCCTATAGTACCCTTCAAGTATATTTGCAAAGCTGCAACTTAGTCATCAGTTCACACTGTTGTGTCTCTTTGCTTTCTGACAACCTCTTAAGGACTGACTGTAACTTTGGAAGGGTGGAGGGAATGCTAGAGATCAGGCTGGGGAAGGAGGGGAGTGAGTATTGGGGACAGGCTAGGGGGGAGAGAGAGTGGGGAGAGAGGGCAGGAGGAAAATGCTTTTCCCTGTCATTTTTGACAGTCAGTTCACTAGTTTAAAAATATTTAACTACCCATATTTCCCTAATATCAAATGGGGTAGAATAAAATAATACATAAGTGCTCAATTTTAGTAATTTATCTTTTTTTCAGTTTTTGGTCACATCCCTAGCTGCTCCTCTGAATTTACTTTGATATTTTGGAAGCTGAACAGAAGCAAGCAAAGGAATTTTCTTATCAGCTGCAGCCACTTCGGACTCTTGGTATTTGACATGTCCTGCCTGAGAGAATTTTGCTCACAATTTTTTTTTTCCTGCAATACATTTGTCCAGGACTTCAATGGCATACTTATTATCTTGCTTGCTCAGCACATAAATGACCAAGGCCTTGGCAACCACAATCTTTTTTTTTAAACTCTTCTTTATTAGCTTATACTATAAACCAAGAATTAGAACACAATATAAACAAAAACAATGACAAAATTCCCAATCTTCCTCACCCTCCAACATCCCCCAAATAAATCCTTGCAACACCATGTATACGTGGTTGCACACAAGTTATAAATGGTCCACAAGCCTAGAAACTATGAATTAAACACCACACTTCTAGCTTAAGGAGATAGCACCAGTAAATACTCATGCCAGATGTCCAAAGTAAGGTCATATTTCCTCACTGATTACATTTTTGCAGTTAGGTGTTCAAAAATCAAAAGTCTGTGAAGTCCTAATTTTGGACCAGGTTCATTAAGGCTTTTCTCCCATTTTGTGTTTATGGGAAAAACCTTTAGTGAATCAGGTACTTCCACTGAAGAATTATAGGGGTCTCAGGTACAGTCCAATAAGCCAAAACTTTCTTCACCAGCAGGGATGCTTTCTGCAGAAAGATATTTCTCTTTTTTAACCCCTGTATGTCTTCCCGCCCCCCCCCCCCCCCCCCCCCCCCTCCTGTGGGCCATGTTGGGCAGAGTGATCCGGAAGATCAAGGGGGATAGCTTCTGGTAGACTCCCCCCTCCGTCTTCCAGTGCACAAGGATCTGCTGCGGCAGGGGCCTGTTCTTCACGAAGATCAGACTTGATTTTGTCTTATGGTATGGCCCTTGAAAGTGCTCGCTTACTGAAGTGTGGATATTCTTCTGAAGTGATTGCCACCTTGCTGTGAGTGAGAAAGTTCTCCACTTCCTTAGCCTATGTGCGAGTTTGGCGAGTGTTTGAGGCTTGGTTTGAAGATCGAGGGGTTGTTTCTTTCAGTTAAGATCCCGCCCATTTTGGAATTTTTGCAGGATGGATTGAATAAAGGGTTGGCCCTTAATTCCTTAAAGTACAGGTAGCAGCTCTTGCCTTTTTCAGGGGTCAGGTGAATGGTGGACCCTTGGCTCATCCCAGATGTGGCCCATTTCTTGAAAGAAGTGAAGCATCTTTGTCCTCCCTTGGTGCCCTTGTGGAGTCTTAATCTGGTTTTGGATTTCTTAGCGGGCTCTACTTTTTGACCAATGTGTAACCTTTCATTGTGGTTATTGACATTGAAAACGGTGTTTCTTGTATCAGTTTGTTCTGTGCTTAGAGTATCTGAGCTGCAGGCCTTGTCTTTCCAGGAGCCATTCCTTCGAGTGACTCTGGGGGGCGATATAGCTGCATACTGTTCTTTTTGCCAAAAGTGGTCTTGGATTTTCACTTGAATCAGTCCATTTCCCCACCATCTCTGGATAGGGAGAGAGGTGCGGAGGAATATCATCTGTTGCGACCCTTGGATATCAAGAAAGATATTGTGAGGTATCTAGATGCTTCTAAACCTCTCAGGAAGACTAATTGCCTGTTGTCCTCCACGGTGGAAGTAAACAGGGCAAGCCAGTTTTGCGGGCTACAATAACTCGCTGGATTAAAGTGGTAGTCACAACCGCGTATGTGGATGCTGAGCAGCCGTTACCTAGTCAGGTTAGGACTCATTCTACTAGGGCTCAGGTAGTGTCATGGGCGGAAGTTAGACTGCTGTCTCCCATCGACATTTGCTGAACTGTGACATATCCTCCTTACACACCTTGTCCAGGTATTATCGTCTGGATGTGCAGGCCGGGGAGAATGCAGCCTTTGCACATGCGATTTTAACTGGATCACGGGCAGCCTCCTGCCCTGCTCAGGAGTAGTTTTGGTAAAACCTTCTTGTTCTGGATCCACCTGTCTAAACACTAAGAAATGAGAAATTACTACTTACTTGTTAATTTCCTTTACTTTAGTATAGACAGGTGGATCCACCTTCCCGCCTTTGTCTGCTGGTGGGTTGTGCTATTGTCCTCCTGCATGGCTGCCTGTTTCCAGAGTTACTGATAAGTGTTAATCCAGACCCTAGTGTTAATACATTATTTGCTAAGCTTTGTGTTTCCTGTTGGCTGAGAGCTTGAATGGTTATCTGTTATTAATCATGTTTTGGTAGTCTGTCCACAGTTGGCTTTTGTAGAGAATACTGGCGGGATGATGTCACTGCAGGGGTATATATACTGTGACGTAAGCTTTGTTCCGTCTCCATTTGCTGGTAGAGGTGTATAACCCACTTGTTCTGGATCCACCTGTCTATACTAAAGTAGTAATTTCTCATTTAAAATCGGAGGCCACGGCACACGGAAGCTTTTTAGCCATGTATATTTAATACTGCTCCTGATGAGGGGCAAGAATGTAGAAATTGCATTTTAGGCCTAGCATAACAGAATGAGGTGTCTGGGTCAACTTTGGGGAGCTGGGGTGCAGGCTGAAGAACCAGAGGGGTCTGGATGACCTCGAGCTAGTCTGAGCAAACTAAGGACTACTTTGCTCCTGGGGGAATTCTACGCAAAAAAATTTAAAATTCTGCGTACAAAAACTTAAAATTCTGCAAACTGTATATTGGTCAAAATAACACAATTTACATGACAGTCTTTAATTAATTACATTTTAAATTAATACAGAAAAATGTTATTACTTAAAGAGCAGAATTTCCCTAGAAATTCACTGTAAGTGTGTCCCTTCCACTCGCTCTCCCTGGACACTTTGCCCTCTCAGCCCCCAACTCCTCCACCTGCCAGTATCTCTCCCCTCCCTAGGCTCAACCCTTTCCACTCTATTGCCAGTCCCAGAGTTTGACCCTGTTCTCAGTAATGCCCCTCACACAGGCTCCCTCTGTCCCTCTCTCTCTCACACACATGCTCCCTCTAATACACATACACACATCCCTCATACAGGGCCCTCTCTCTTGCATACCCACCCACACAAGCTCCCTTTCTCTCTTACACATATGTCCTCACACAGGCTATGTCTCTCTCTCAAGCACCCCTTCACACAGGCTCTGTCTCACACATACACAATCCCTTCATACAGGTTAGCACCCTCACATACACACAATCCCTTTTTCATACACACGAGCTCCCAATCTCTCACACACATACACACTCCTTCACAATCTCCTCATATAGGCTCCCTCTCTCTGAAACCCACACTCAAGCATCCCCCCATTACCTCCCATGCTCTCTCACACCCTCGTGCTCTCACCCTCCCCTCCCCCAATATAGGCTCCCTCTCTCTGAAACCCACACTCAAGCATCCCCCTCTTACCTCCCATGCTCTCACACTCCCCTCCCCTCATATAGGCTCCCTCTCTCTGAAACACACACTCAAGCAATCCCCCCTTACTTCCCATGCTCTCTCTCACCCTCCCCCACACCCCCTCCCCTCTCTCACACCTTCTCTCTCACCGGGGCCTTTATCTTCGCTGCGAGTGGAGTATACTCCATTCACAGCAGACAGGGGCCTTCCATCTTCGGCGCGCTGGGGCCTTCATCTTCGCCATGAACGGAGCGCGTCCCGTGACACATGCGGGCCTTCATCTTCGCGTGCTCCATATGTGGCATGCAGGGGTCTCCTCTGCTATTTTCTGCGTAGAATTGCCAAATTCTGCGCAGAAAATGGCTATTCTGCATTGGAGGGGGGGGGGGGGGGGAATTCTGCGCTCCACAGTAGCGCAGAATTCCCCCAGGACTACTACTTAGTAAAATTGGGAATTTACTTAAAATTTGCTTACCTGCGTGCGTTGAAGCTGAAAAGTCTTAAGGAAGATTCATGAAGTACCTTTTCTCAAGTAACGGCTTAAAATTAGGATCACATATGCGATAGGAATATTTTAAATCATATGCGCGCAACTGCACATATATGATTTAAAATTCCAGGGTATGTCCACTAATGTGCCCATGTTTTAACGTTACTGTCCTTATGTACAAGATCTGTGTAGTTTTTTTACAAAGCAACTGCCAAGCCTTCCTACATGAGGTACATTTTTTAGTTATATAAGCCAGCAGCTCTTCTACTGTAACTTGTAAAATATTGTACAAAAGAATTGGAAAAGCCCCATGCTTGCATAAATTGAAAAGATCAATAATTTGAAGTAACTATAGGTGTCTGTTTACCCCACAAGAATCATCACATAATACCATGAATTTCCTTGATCTCTCTTTTCCGTAACCATATGAGTAATATTTGCATTACGTATAATCACTTTGCCAGCACAAGATGGCACCGGCCAACCATTGCTCCTACCATGTGACAGGGGCCGACCAATGGCACCGGTAGCCCCTGTGAAATAGTAAGGGCAAAGGCTATCGGTGCCATTTTGAATACCAGCAGCCGACATCCTGAGTGCAGGAGATCACTCCAGGACTCCCGCTGGACCACCAGGGACTTTTGGCAAGTCTTGGGGGGGTCAGGAAGGTGGGGGTTGTAGTAAATTAAATGTAAAGGGTTGGGATGGGGGTTTTTTGGGAAACGAATACATATGTAACTAATGAATGGATCGGGATCCCCCGAGAACGGATGCAATGGATTTGGGTCCCGACGAATACGAAAACCGAATGGGACAAATCCATCCCTGCTGCACATCCCTACAAGGTATGGCTCAGTACCCACTTCATTCGTCTCAACCTACCTTCAGCTCGATTTGCTCCTCGGTATATCGGACCTTTCCCTATACTCCGTCGCTTGGGTCCAGTCACTTACAGCTTGCAGTGACCAGCATCCTTAAAGATCCACAACGCCTTCCACATCTCTCTTCTAAAACCGCTCATTATATCTGAGTTTTCTAAGAAGACACCTGAGCCACAACCGCTCACTGCGGAAGAGGACATTACCTACCAGGTAGATAACATTCTTGATGTGCGGAAACATGGAAGACGCTGGGAGTACCTTATATCCTGGGAAGGATTCGGACAGAGGAAAATAGCTGGGAGCCTGCAAGTAACATCCTTGACAAGGAGCTGTTCAGACAATTCCACTTGGCTCACCCCAGGAAGCTGAAACCCCCGGGGAGGGGCCCTATAAGAAGGGGGGTACTGTTGTGCCCGTCAGTGCGACCTCTCATGCTCACCTCTTTTTTCCCTGCACTGTCAATGATTTGGAGAATGGCAGCCTCCACCAACCAATGCCGACCTCCTCGGCGTCCCCGGTATGGCGTGGGCGCTGCCGACCGCCATCTTAGTTCTGGAATCACCTAGACACGCACGCGCGCGCAGGGCCTCCTTTTGTATACATCATGACGGGAACCACGGCGGCGTCCCCTCCTGGTGACGTCAACCCGCTTGTGTACCTAAGCTGACTGGCCCATTGCTAAGACGAGTTAGCAAGGAGTTCTCTCGTTAAATCCGCTCTACATTGGGATCTTCTGTTCCAGAATATCCTCATGGCATTCGGACGCTCAGGGTACCTGCTCCACAGGGGCCATTCCCCGTCTTGGCTATCCGCTCCTCGGAGGGCCTTCCTGCCTGGGACTTCACCTGACCCGATCCTTGGGTCTCTCTCTCTCTTGGGACTTCCTTGTGTGAGTACCTTCTTCAGTTTCTACGATACCTACATTGCTGAAGTCTCCACGGTGTACCCCATGCCTTGGGCCACTACCGCTCTTTAGCATTATCACTACCACCTATCCTGAGCTACAGGGTATTGCTGCAGCTACTCAAGATCCTCTGCTTGGTTCCTGTATCTCAAGATCCATCTGCCTCATCTTCTACAGTACAGTTATCCTCTGCATACCCCGCACTGCAGGCCACTACTGGATCTGCATTTCTGAGGTATCTCCACCAGCCTGCAGTAACCTTCTGGTGTACCTCGCACTGCAGGCCACTACCGGACCTTCTCATCTACAGTACCACCCTGGGTATATCTTTGCTCAAGAACTGTGTTTGTGCATTTCCCGCTCCTCGGGTTATGCTTTATCTTTTCTCTCTAATACAGTCTCTCTCACAGTTGTGTCCTACGTCACTGAGACCATGCCCACTGACGGTGAGGCTCACGGGGCTCCCCATGGGCGGAGACATCTCTCATCTCAGCCTGGGGTTCACAATTTCCTACAAAACAATAACACACATGAGACTGAACATCCCATAGGCATGCATTTATCAAAGTAATATTGCTTCCTGAATGCGAACCCCAGTAAAGGGAAACTTCTTGGGTGTACTGGAAGAAGTCTGAATGCCTATTCTATGACAGCTTTTGCCCTAAGAGCACCTGCGTCGCATGTTCTGAGAAGCGCCACCGCCGAATCAAAGGATGCATACTGCACCAAACACTCCTCTGAGGGCAATTGGTCATTCACATACGCTCCTGGGGGGTATGACAGATTCTGATTGAGCCGGAATTTGCCTTTTTCTTTCTTAGGAATGACTGCCAGTTGCGAAAGGAACATGTTCTGGAAAGTTTGCCGTGGGAAAGGACTGGCCATCCTTCCGAGTGCCAATTCGTTCTCTAGCTTCTTTTGCACTATGTCTGCATGTTGGGTTGCTGATGATGCATTGCTAGTCTTCGTTCCCTTTATCTGGCCTTGGAATGGAATGATGAATCCTTCCCAAAATCCTCGCCAGATCTTCTGTGCATTTTGACGGCGAGGATAACGTTCCAACCATGGTATCATTGCCTCCAGCTTGAAGGGTGATGGGACCTTTTCGAACTGCAGGCTCTCAGATTGTTTTAGCCTTACTCCCTGTCGTAGGTCTTTTTGGGAACTTCGTCAGTGGGTGTGGAGCCATGCATGCTCCTCGTCTGGAGCCTGCTTCGCATTCAAGCGTGGTCCGCGACCAGCCCATGGGTAGTGGCTGTGTAGGGCGTGCTGCGTGGTAGGGCTCAACCCAATACTTCGCTTGCTTCTGAATCCTTGCCTGAATTCCTTGAATACTTTGAACCTTGCCTCGTTTGAGTCCTTGTCTTCAGTGCCTTGTTCCTGTGCCTTGGTTTCCAGTACCTTGTCCTGAGCCTTCGTCTGCCCTCGTCCGGAGTCTGGCCTGGTGCTTCTTGCCATTCCAGCAGCAGGTCTGAAAGGGCCAGGAACAGTCGGAGGACTGTTCATTACCAACATCATGATTGTTGGTTCCAGAAGCATGCAGGTCCGGCAGAGGGTTAGACAGTCAGCTTCCACCCATGCTGGGACGTGCCTCGCCTACCTTCTGTGCTTCTTGGATTTGTCTGGGACTGTGCTGAGGCTCAAGGACACACAATCCCCTCGAGTGGGAGCGCTCCCTCAGAACTCCCATAACATCTGCAAGTATTAAGGTAAACAAAATGATAAAGCATTATTACACGATAAGCAACAAGTCAAACAGTGTGGTACTAACGTTTCGAGGTATCAGCGGCATTTCTTCCAGCTAGCAATGCATTTCCTCTACCGAAGGCGCTGCACAAACTCCATTTTTAAAGCACAATAGACCACTGGACGGAAGGCACGTGGAATCAGGGTAATAACGTCAGTGGTTGCTATATAGGTAGATGTGTTAGATAACAGAGTACCATTCAATGGACATGCTCAGGCCATTGGGCTGCATACTGTTCAAATAAAAAATCCATCACTGTTCATGAAAATTAAGAATATTTGTGGATCACCCCCCTAGTAAACATAAATATTTTGTCAATCACCCGTCACTTAAGATCCACTAATTGATGCTGATATTGTAGACGATGTTGAACAATAGGTGCTTGAATTTTGCCAGTGGACAAACAGCTTCAGTGTTCAGTCAGACGAATGCGAATCGGACATTTAGTCCTGCCCACATATATTTTGTGGCAGGGGCATGTAATGATGTAGATTATGTGGGATGTTAAACAATCAGAATAAGTTCTTGCCATATGGATTTTGCCAGTATTGTCAGTCCACGTAGGACCAGAAAGAGTATTGGCAGAAAATGAACATTTATTACATAGCCAATGTCCTGCTGGGAGGTCAATCTAAGATGAAACATCTGGGTGTAGAAATGAATGGGTAAGCAAATCCCTTAAATTTTTGCCACCACTGTAAGTGATCGTAGGAGGATCAGCAAACACTGGGTGAGTTTTTAAAACATAAAAATTCGGGAATAACTAGTATACAATCAAATCGCAAAAAAATAACTAGTTATGTATTTAGATATTTGCTGCCGAAAAATACTGTAATTTCTTTATGTTACTTATTCACTGTTAAAATTTTTTTTTACTTTATTAATCTTAATTAAACTTTTTAAACATTTAGTTTTTTAATTAGAGAGAAGACCTCAGTATTGGCAAGAGATCCAAATTTTCAGAAACTTCTTATGAGCCAATTGTTACAATCACCGGTCTTTTACTCTCTTATTTTGAATTTTAGTAAAATTACTTGAATTTTTTGATCAAAGTCTTATTTCCATATCGCTTCAATTTTATTCCCTGTGACTTCAATTTTGTTCTTTTAAATAAAATTGCCTTGATTCACTTGCAAAACATATTGAATCATAGTACTATTGTATATCTCAATAAAGTTCTTATGACGTCCCTTAATCTTTTCTTTCCCGCAACTATGATTTTTGTCACTCTTTCGTCAAAATGTTATTTCAATGTAACTTCATTTGATTATGAATTTTCTTCACAGCTTATTCTCAATAAAGCATTTTCTTCACAACCTATTCTCAATGAAACATCAATAACGAATATTAAAATAGGATGTCATTGTATATCTCAGTTGCAGTTCTTATAATACCGTCAATTTATCTTATCTTTTCCACAACAATGATTATTACCAATCTCTTTAATCCAATTGTTGTTCTCAAATGACTTTAATTTACTCACTCGTTTTATTGAATTACTTGAAGATACTTGCTGTTGCAATTAATTCATTATGTTATTATATATCACATTAAAGTTCTTATGACGCCGTCTCTTGATCTTTTCTTTCCCACAACTATGATTTGTATCAATCAATATTGTTTTCATGTAACTTCGATTATGAGTTTTCTCCACAGCAAATCATCAATATCAAATAAAATTGTGTTTCAGCCCCTCTTTTTTGAACTTCGGACTGGTAACAATCACACTGTTCCTCCGTTCCAATTAATTTTCATCAAACAGAACACGACTTTACATGTCCTGCAACAAATATTCCATTCCAACAAAAATCCCGACACTTTGAGTAATGGCAGGGCACTTATCTTTTGCTTGTAATGTAGTAACTTTTCATTGACTTTTCTTTAACCGCGCTGCCGTGCCTCTAGCCCAAGTTTGTCTGTTGACCACTGCCAACGTGGCCGATGTTTCGCTAAAACGCTGCTTCAGGGCGTGCTCTAAAATTCAATAGCAAAAAATAAATTCATTTATTTGTATTCAACAAATTTTTACATCGGTAGTTTTGTCTGGAATACTCACAGTTTTTATCAATAACCTTCTTCTTCAATTGTCGGGCTTGATCTGAAACATTTTTTAACATGGCCGCGCTTGTTTTAAACACCTGGTTGGCTTAAAATACACCAATCATGATATCCGTCTTGAATACGTGTGACATATTGATATCAAGTTTAAAAGTCTACACAACCATGGTTTCCATGGTAATGCGTGTGGCGCACTGACGTCAAATTTAAAGGTCTGTAGAATAGTATGACACTTGCGCGCATGCTTATTTGATCTCTTTTTATTCTCGGTTCCAACCGGTATATATCACCATGCAAGATGCGTTTTGACACAATTTCCTGATTGTTTTAATGTAAGGTCACCATTTTATATTGTGTCTTGTTTTATATGAAAGCAGCATCTAATTACTATGCCGTTGCTTCTTGGTTATCTAACCATAGTGCTTGCTACTGCGATCCTATCCCCACTCAGTAACCACTGTTTCCCTTCTCTTCAATTGTGATTACTCATGTTGTTAATCAAACTTTATTTGTGCTCATCTGAATTCGCAAATTCTCCCATATTGTTGGGCAGATTTTCAAAGGCTACGCGTGTAACCTGAGGAAATCTGCCCCTGCGCGCGCCGAGCCTACTTTGCATAGGCTCAGCGGCGCGTGCAAGCCCTGGGACGTGCGTATGTCCCGCGGCTTGCAAAAAGGGGCGGTTCGGGCGTGGCCAGGGGGCGTGGTGTCAGCTCAGGGCGTGTTCAGGGGGTGTGGCCGAGTGCCCCGACACAGCGGCCTGTGTCGGGGCCTGCCGCGCCAGCAGACATTCGGCGTGTGCAAGTTACGACTGCCCGGAGGCAGGCGTAACTTCCTGGATAAAGGTTAGGAGGGGGATTTAGGTAGGGCTGGGGAGTGGGTTAGATAGGGGAAGGGAACAGGCAGCCCGCGCAGGGCTCGGCGTGCGCAAGGTGCACAAATGTGCACCCCCTTGCGCGCGCCGACCCCGGATTTTAAAAGATGCGCACGGCTACGCACGTATCTATTGAAATCCGACATACTTTTGTTTGCGCCTGGTGCGCGAACAAAAGTACGCGCTCGTGCTTTTTTAAAAAATGTACCCCTGTTTGTTTTAATGTATTAAACTGTTCCAATCGATCCTGGAATTGAGACCAATCTGCTCCTCTGAGCGCAACTTAAAGATCAATTTCTGCTCTTTTCTGAACAACCATCTTTCTCGATTGCCCCCTCTTGAATCTTGTTTGATGTGATCAATCACAAACCATTTTAAATCTCCTGTACTGTGATTTCCTGAATGCAATGTGCAAAGATTGGTGCAGTTGTATTTTTGTTCTTTAAATAACTCTTATACTCCCCTATTCTCAATTTAAATGATCGTTTCGTTTGGCCCACATAAATTTTATTACAGGGGCATCTAATGATGTACACAACAAAATCCATTTGACATGTAGTGAAATTATTCAACTTGTACCTATATTGAGTTTGGGTACAGCTGTATTCTTTAAGTTCCAAAATTTGATCACAAATCTTACAGTGACCACATTTAAAGTGGCCTAATGGTATTCTTCCATCAATGGACTGTATTTGATTTCATTTCTCTTGTAAGGTAGAGGGCCTTAAAATTTCCTTTAAAATTCTTTGTTCTCGAATAGGCTACTCTAAATTCCATATTTTGCATTCCAGGTATCATTTATTTATTTATTTATTTATTTTTAATTTTTATATACCGGAATTCCTGTATACAATACAAATCAATCCGGTTTACAATAAACAAGTTACCCTGGTTGGGGCGGTCCGACCTGGGCTTATTACAAGGAACATTGAAAGTAACAATAACATTTAACAAATAACATTTGACATTATTCGTGTTTTGAAACAGTATGTGTGTTCAACTTTTTACAGGGAACTTTAATAGGATATAGAGTAAACAAGTATACAGTTATATAGAATGTGATTAATGACTGTTAAATACACATTGTGAAAAAGCAAGTATATAAATTAAGTGTCAATGGTGTTAGTGACATGCTGCAATGATTGGATCTGAAAGTCAGGAGGAGGTGTCTAGTTACACTCTGGGAATTGAAACGCTTGCCTGAAGAGCCAGGTTTTTAACCTTTTTTTGAACTCTGGTAGACTGGGTTCAAGGCGTATGTCTGGTGGGAGAGCATTCCATTGGTATGGTCCCGCAGTTGAGAGTGCTCTTTTTCTTAGTGTTGATTTAGCTGGAGCTGCGACTAATGTGCCTTTGTAGGCGCTTCTGATGCGTCTGGAGGATAAGAAACCAATGATTGCGCATCAATTGAACTACCGTATTTTACTTGATGAAGGCAAATATTGCGTGACACAAGTAATTGTTTCCAAATCTTGAGATTTGCATTGTTGAACTAGAAGTGCATTCCTGTCATAATACAGTGCTCTTTTAAACCCAGTCTTTATACATTTATTTGGATAACCTCTTTTCTTGAGGTCTACCATTAAATGGTCGGATTGTTGTCCGTACATCTGTATGTTTGAACAGTTACGTTTATATCTCAAAAATTGCGAGAAGGGAAGACTATTCTTCAGTGGCATTGGGTGATGTACAGTTTTCGACATTTAAGTTAAGTACCAGTTATGAAGGTTGCTCCTGGATTTGAAAAAAAGTTTTGCAGTTAAATATTGTTTCTCCCCTGAGGACTCTTTCATGACTTTTTATGATTAACAAAGAAAATTCCAAAAAAAGATTCCTGACTCAAAGGGCTAGATTTTAAAAGCCCTGCGCCGGCGCGCCTATTTTGCATAGGCCGCCAGCACGCGCAAAGCCCCGGGACGCGCATAAGTCCCGGGGCTTCGCAAAAGGGGCGGGAGGGGGCGTGTCCAGGGTCAGAGGGTGGTCCTGGGCGGGTCTGGGGGCATGGCGACAGTCCTGGGGCAGGCCAGGAGGGCGGTCCCGAGTCCCCCGGCACTGCGGCCTGTGCCGGGGGATGCGAGGTGGCGCGCACAAGTTACACCTGCTTCAAGCAGGCGTAACTTGCCCAACAAAGGTAGGGGGGGGGGGGGATTTAGGTAGGGCTGGAGAGTGGGTTAGGTAGGGGGAGGGGAAGGGAGGGGAAGGTGGGGGGACGTGGAGGGAACGGAGGCAGGCTGCGTGGCTTGGCGCGCGCAGGCTGCCGATTTTGCGCAGCCTTGCGCGCGCTGACCCCGGATTTTATAAGATACGCGTGGCTATCTGTTTGGTTAACATGGATTTAGTATCTCTAATGTAGGAAGCCATCTTAGGAATCAGGGGCTGAAGAAATTTATCAATGAAAATTGATAATGGTTCTAACAACGAGCCAATAGTACTCAATTCTACTGCACATTGTTGGGACGTTTATCCATTCTGTTTATTTGTCTTGTGCATATATGGCTACTATCCCCCTTTAAATAATTTGTGAGAGATTTATTGGTAACTGTACAGTGGGACCATGTTCACCGCGATGTTGTTCTCGACTGCTCACTGCTCTCCTTCGCTTCTTGGACTGGCTTGTCTCTTGCCTTGCTGTCGGCATGATCTCTGTATTTGCTCTTTTATCCCTGGCTATCTCTTTTGAAGTTGCTGCACGCGCTGAATATAGTTTGCATCCTGGCTGTTCTGCCGCTGTCATGGTGCTTGCAGGGGCATTGCTGGCCAGTGGAGAAGGTACAGAGAAGGGCAACCAAAATGATAAAGGGGATGGAACAGCTCCCCTATGAGATAAGGCTGAAGATGTTAGGGCTGTTCAGCTTGGAGAAGAGACGGCTGAGAGGGGATATGATAGAGGTCTTTAAGATCATGAGAGGTCTTGAACGAGTAGATGTGACTTGGTTATTTACACTTTCGAATAATAGAAGGACTAGGGGGCATTCCATAATAACTTAAGAAATTGCCATGCTGGGTCAAACCAAGGGTCCATCAAGCCCAGCATCCTGTTTCCAACAGAGGCCAAACCAGGCCACAAGAACCTGGCAATTATCGAAACACTAAGAAGATCCCAAGCTACTGATGCAATTAATAGCAGTGGCTATTCCCTAAGTAAACTTGATTAATAGCCGTTAATGGACTTCTCCTCCAAGAACTTATCCAAACCTTTTTTGAACCCAGCTACACTAACTGCACTAACCACATCCTCTGGCAACAAATTCCAGAGCTTTATTGTGCATTGAGTGAAAAAGAATTTTCTCCAATTAGTCTTAAATGTGCTACTTGCTAACTTCATGGAATGCCCCCTAGTCCTTCTGGAGAAGGTGTGGATGGAGGACTATGTCGCTGCCCTGCAAATCTCGGCGGGTGACAGCATTCTAGAATCGGCTTTGACCTGTAAAGGCGGTAGCTTGCCCGCTTCTAAGTAGGCTGCCTTGATAACTTCCTTGATCCAGCGGGCTATGGTTGCCCGCAAGGCCGCTTCCCCTTGTCTTTTCCCCCTGTGAAGGACGAATAGGTGGTCCGTTTTTCGTATGGGTTCCGACATTTCCAGGTATCCAGATAGGAGTCTGCCGATGTTGAGGTGGTGAAGGCTACGAGCCTCTTCCGAATTCTTTAACTCATCCGGCGATGGTAGTGAGATGGTTTGGTTAAGATGGAAGTGTGACACCACTTTGGGAAGGAACGAAGGGACCGTGCATAGCTGGATGGTTCCCGGGGTGAGCCTGAGGAACGGTTCACGGCAGGACAGTGCTTGTAGTTCCAAGATGTGTTGGGCTGAACAAACCGTCAGCATGAATGCTGTCTTTAAGGTTAACAGGCGGAGGACAGACCTCGGAGAGGCCTGAAGGAGGTTCCTGCTAGGAAATCCAAGACCAGGTTGAGATTCCAAAGAGGTACCGGCCACTTTAGTGGTGGGTGGATGTGTTTAACTCCTTTCAGGAAGCGCGAGATGTCCGGGTGAGAAGCAATGCTGTCGCCCTCACTCTTGGAGCCGTAGCATGACAATGCGGCTACCTGTACCTTGATGGAGCTGAGGGACAGACCCTTCTGTAGTCCATTCAGCAGGAATTCCAGGATCACGGGAACTTTAATTGAGCATGGTATGATGTCGTGGTCTTCGCACCAGGCTTCGAATACTCTCCAGATCCTTATGTACTTTAAAGATGTGGAGAACTTGTGAACTCGGAGTAGGGGGTCAATTACAGCCCCCAAGTATCCGCTCTCTCAGGCGAGCCCTCTCAATGGCCAGGCCGTAAGAGAGAATTGAGCTGGATCCTCATGGAGGATCAGCCCTTGTTGAAGCAGGTCTCCTTGTGAAGGCAGTGGCAGGGGGGTCCCTGCCAGTAGTCTTCTAATGTCTGCGTAGCACGGTATTCTTGGTCAGTCCGGGGCCACCAGAAGTACTAGTCCCCTGTGAAGCTGTATCTTGTGAATGATTGCGCCCAATAGGGGCCACGGCAGGAAGGCGTATAATAGGGTCCCCTGTGGCCAGGTCTGTACCAGGGCATCGATCCCCTGGGACTGAGGTTCCCGCCTGCGGCTGAAGTACCTGGGTACTTGGGCGTTGGACCGGTTTGCCAGGAGGTCCATGTCTGGTGTCCCCCACTGATTCACTATCATTTGGAACGCTGTGGGCGACAGCTTCTATTCTCCTGGGTCTAGACTTTCTCTACTGAGGTAGTCCGCTGTGATGTTGTCTTTCTCGGCGCTGTGGGCGGCTGAGATCTCCTGGAGGTTTACTTCCGCCCACGACATTAGAGGGTCGATTTCCAGAGACACCTGTTGGCTTCTGGTTCCCCCCTGACGGTTGATGTAGGCCACTGTCGTGGCGTTGTCTGACATTACTCTGACCGCTTTGTCTCGGAGCCTGTGAGCGAATCTTAGGCAGGCAAGTCTGACTGCCCGCGCTTCTAGGCGGTTGATGTTCCATCTCGACTCTTCTGCGTTCCACTGCCCTTGGGCAGTTAACTCCTCGCAGTGTGCTCCCCATCCGCGTAGACTGGTGTCTGTGGTGAGCAGGGTCCAGGTTGGTGAAGATAGCCTCGTTCCCTGGTTCAGGTGGCTGTCCTGCAGCCACCACCATAACTGGGTCCGGACTCTGCTCGGGAGTGATAGACGAACAGCGTAGTTCCGGGACCGTGGATTCCATCGTGTCAGAAGTGAGCGCTGTAGGGGTCTCATGTGAGCTCGCCCCCATGGCACTACTTCCAATGTGGATGCCATCAGACCTAGGACTTGTAGGTAATCCCAAGCTGTGGGGCGAGGTTCGTTCAGCAGGGTTTGTAACCGGTTCCTCAGTTTTGATCTCCTTGTGGAAGTCAGGCTGACCTTGTCCTCTTTGGTGTCGAATCGGACTCCTAGGTATTCTAGTGACTGTGTGGGCTGCAAACAACTCTTTTTTGTGTTGACCACCCATCCGAGGCTCTCCAGTAGAGATTTGACTCTGTTGGTTGCTTGGTGACTTTCCTCTGGCGATTTCGCCCTGATCAGCCAATCGTCTAGGTAAGGGTGTACGAGGATTCCTTTCTTCCTCAGTGTTGCTGCCACCACCACTATGATCTTGGTGAACATCCGGGGTGCTGTGGCTAACCCGAAGGGTGGTGCCCGGAACTGGTAGTGACGGTCCAGGATTTTGAAGCGTAGGAAGCGCTGTTTCTGATGAATCGGGATGTGAAGGTAGGCCTCCAAAAGGTCCAGGGTTGTGAGGAACTCTCCCGGTTGTATCGCCCTTATTACAGAGCGTAGGGTTTCCATGCGAAAGTGGGGAATCCTCAGGTGGCGGTTGACCAACTTGAGGTCCGGGATGGGCCTGAACATCCCCTCTATCTTGGGGATGATAAATAAATGGAATAATGCCCAGTATTGATTTCTTGTGGAGGCACTGGGGTTATGGCCTCGAGGGCCAGTAGTCTGGTCAGTGTAGTTTCCACTGCCACCCTCTTGGAGGGGGCATGGCAGGGGGATTCCACAAACTTGTCCGGGGGGCGTTCGTAGGAAATCCAGGTAGTATCCCTCTCGAATGATGGTTAGGGCTCACTTGTCCGAAGTTATCTCGACCCATCTGTGGTAGAACAGGTCTAGTCTGCCCCCTATGGCTTCTTCCCTTGGATGGGTCAGCTGAATCTCATTGTGGGGTATGGCTGGGGCCTGGACCCGAGCTGGTTCCCCTCTTGTTGTGCTTGTTCCGAAAGGACTGGTTCCTGCTCGTAGAGCGGGGCGCATGGTAGTTGCTTCTGTATGGATTGAAGCGCTGTGAACTTCTGCCCCTGGAAGATCGGGGGAAGGGTCGCTGGTGTTTCTTATTCCTGTCCTTTGGTAGTCGCAGTAACGGGGACTCGACCCATTTGTTAGCCAGTTTCTTTAGTTCGCTGCCGAAAAGAAAGGATCCTTTGAAGGGCATCCTTGTGAGACGCGTTTTGGAAGATGCGTCGGCCGACCAGTTTCGGAGCCAGAGTTGTCTCCTGGCAGCCACAGCTGATGACACTCCTCTGGCCACTATGTGCACCAGATCGGAAGCAGCGTCCGTGAGGAATGATACTGCTGGTTCCATGGCCTCCCCAGGGGTGTTGTTCCTGGTCTGAGATAGGCAGGAATGTGTCACTACGGTGCAGCAGGCCGCTATTTGTAGGGACATAGCGGCGACATCAAAGGACTGTTTAAGGATGGATTCCAGATGCCGGTCCTGAGCATCTTTGAGTGCTGCTCCTCCCTCCACTGGGATAGTAGTGCGCTTTGAGATCGCGCAGACCATGGCATCCACTTTTGGGCATGTCAGAAGTTCTTTGGCCGCCGGGTCCAGGGGGTACATGGCTGTCATAGCTCGTCCCCCTTTGAATGTGGACTCTGGAGCACTCCATTCCAGGTCAATTAGCTGCTGGGCGGCTTGTAAGAGAGGGAAATGGCGAGAGGTTTGGCGGAGTCCCTCTATCAGGGGATTCGCCTTAGGATACCCCCAAAGCGCCTACATCCGGGATAGCGAGCTCCTTCAGACTGTGGGTGACCAGGTCTGGGAGCTCGTCCTTGGTGAAGAAGCATCTCAGGTTCGGTGAGGTTCTGTCCCCGGGGAGAGTTCCCCTTCCTCTAGGGGCTCTGTTTTCTCTTCAGAGTTGTCCGTGTCCCCATAGGTGAGGCTTCTGGGCGGTGGAAACATTTGTCTAGGCCTAGAGGGCCCCGCAGCTTAAGGGTCTTCTGGTGGAGACTGTGGCTGTCTAGCTGGAGGCTCCGTCTGCATGTGGACGAAGGTGTGTAGTCCTTTGAAGAAGTCCACCCATGAGATAGACGCTGGGTCAAAGCTAAGGGGGCGTTTGGTCCCTGGGGGGTCCATGTCTGAGGGGGTGTCCTCCTGGAATTTGCTAGGTCCGGGGTACTCACTGAGGAGCTAGTACTCGGTCCTGGGTGGGACTGGCCCTGGCCTGGATCTCCTAGGACCTCCTCGCATTGGGCGCACAGGGCGTTGGCCTCTTCGCTTTGTGCGGCTCTGATATGGCATGCTGGGCAGAGGCCTTGAGCTCCGTTCCCGGTGGTGCCATGGCTATAGGCGCGTCAACCCTTCTTTTAATGTACTCCGGCACGTCTAAGATGTGCGTGCGGGTTGTGCGCACAGATGTGCGTCCAAGTCGCAGATTTGGGCTCAGCCCGATAGGCGCGCGTGGCCCTTGTGAGTGTTCTTTATGCGCACATGTATTTTGTGCGCCTAGTTGGCCTTGTGTGCCCGGATCGAGACGGCGGACAGGGTGGCGAATAGGGCCAATATGGCGACGGCGACCACGCGGGCAATATGGCAACCACCTCGGAGGGTCTCCACGTGGGAGGACCCTTGAAACTAACCGGGGCCTAGCCCTGCTAGGGCGGATCAACCTGGCGGCACAGGTCCTGGCCGGCGACTTGTGTGACTCCTCGAACCTTGGAGACCGGAGTCTATGCTGAAGATTTCTACCTTACCTTGTCTTCGGCGCTACCCGGTTTCATCCTGGGCGGTCTCCGGCTGCGGGGGGAGAGGGCAAATACCTTCACCGCCACGCTGGAGGTTGCACCCGCTGCCTCTCAGCCGCGCCCGAGATCGAGGGCTAGGTCCTCGCCGTGATTCGGCCGCTGGACCGAGGCTCACCTCCGAGGGACCATGGAAATCACCTCGGGAATTCTCAACTGGGGGAGGGACCCGAGGGTATCACTGCAGGAGAGTGGGGCTCGTCTTCAGGGGTAAGTTTTCTTCCGAATTTGGGTTTTCTCTGTTGAATTTTGTTCTAACGCTGTGAGAGCCTGCAGATAGTCTCTAACTGCTATGGAGACAGAAAATACTGAAGATCTGCACTTCCTGCAGGGGTATATGTACTAGGAGCTGACGTCAGATTGAAATCTGATCCGTGGAAATAATTATTTATGGACTTTTCCTACAGGAACTTGCCCAAATCTTTATTAAACACAGCTATACTAATATCTTTCACCACATCCTCTGGCAATGAATTCCAGAGCTTAATTATGTGTCCAGTAAAAAAATATTGTATTAGTTTTAAATATATTACCCAGTAATTTCATTCTGTGTCCCCTGGTCTTTGTACTTTTTTGAAAGAGTAAACTGATTAAACTTTACTCCTTCCATTCCACTCGTTATTTTACAGACCTCTATCATACCTCCCCTCAGCAGTTTCCTCTCCAAGCTGAAGAGTCCTAACCTCTTTAGCCTTTCTTCTTAGAGGACTTGTTTCATCCCCTTTATCATCTTGGTCGACCTTCTCTATACCTTTTCTAATTCTGCTATATCTTTCTTGAGATGCGGTGACCAGAACTGAAAACAATAAAGAGGAAGTTGCACCATGGAGCTATATGTCTTAGCCCTGGTTTGTCGTCATATCTCTACCCATGGTGACCTACGATCCCCTCCCTTTCTCAGGGAACACCTGAATATAGGTGCAGTTAGGCGCTTTGAGCAGTATTTTTCTGTACTGGAAAGTCAACGTATAACAATGTTATGATAGGTGCTAGCTGTCGAAGAAACTTTTGCAGGCTGGAGTAAAACTCACACACAACACATCTCTGGGATTCATAACGTAAAAAAAAAGTACCCAACCAAAAAGAAAAGTAGGCTATAGTTCTGGGATTTGACCAATCCAATCATGCTAGGTAGGCGTTAATCAACTTTTTTGTGCCCGTTCTGCATGGGCTGGTACTGATTGCTACCATGCACTGAACAAACGATGAAGACTAGGAAGGGAAATTACAAAAAAGGTCATCAGCCAGCCTCCTCTCCCCTCCTCCACTTTTTTTCTGGCTTGTCAGTGTAGCGCCTACTAGACGCAATCCTCCCCCGCTTCGTCCTTCTCGCCCGCCCTAACCAGCCACCGCCATAACTAGAACTCAACACCTTTTAATTTTTTTTTTTCAGAGTTTTCTTTTCTATCCTCCCACACTGCGGCTGCGCCGTCCCAATTTTGTTACTGGGTTTCCGGCGGGGCGCTGGTAACGGGGAGAAGATGGAAAAGACGAAGGAGCGCCTGCAGGAGGAGCTCGTCCAGCGGGCGCCGCGGCCGTTAAGTTTCTGAAAGCCAGCAAGGCGGCGGTTGCTTCGTGCCCGCGCGGCGGCGGCGTTCTTTGCCTTAGGCTGGAAAACGGAGGCCTGGATGCGCGCCCCCGTGGGGGAGTTCCTGCCGCAGCAGCTGCGCAGTTCCGAGTGTGTCTGAGCGCGAGCGCGGCCGATAAAGGCGGGGAAGAGCGGCGGCAAAGAACATAAGACTCCCCCCCTCCCCTCCCAAGGAACAAGACTGAGCGCGCATATAGAAGGGGGGGGAACTGCTGCCACCCACCTTTTTCCGGTACAGTAGCCGGTTGCTCAAGTTACGGTGAGAAAGAGAGACCGGAGCTTGGCAGAGGTGAGCGGTGCAGTGGGGGAAAGGAATCCTGGGCAGGAGTTCCTCTTTTTGAGCGCGCGCCGTGCAATGCCGGTGAGTAAAAGGGATGGGTTGGGGACTTCTCTCTCTCTCTGTGCGCGTCTAGGAGGGGCGGGAGACAGAGATGGAGGCCAGGTCTGGTGACGTGCGCTCGCGCTCTCTTCCTTCATTTTTACCCTCGCCCCCAGCCGGGGCTCTCTTGTTTGTGTGCATATTGCTTTCTGTTTTGGACGTACTTAACTCCCCCCCCCCCCACCCCCCCTTTCCTTTTCTCCGGGCCTGAGGATGGAGGTGTGATGGGGCTGTTGTGGGGTGAAAACCAGCTGGGGGGGGGGGACGGGGACTGGGCGGCACTGCGGCAGGAGCCGGGAGGAAACAGCCCGGGTTCGCCCTGTCCGTGGCCCGCTGCGCCCTCTCAGCCGTTTCGTATCCCGAGCTTCCGAGTCGCTGTGTGCCTGACTCGGTTGCAGGGGTCACGGGGGAGGGCTGCGGAGTGTTTGAAGAACTGATCCGTAGTTCGGCAGCGGTTTCCCCCTCGCTGCGTAGAGCGGGAGGGGGAGTCGGCATTGTGGTTGCCGCTTAGTGTCTGTTTTGCTTAGTCGCAAAGGGCCAGGAGGTCATAGTGGTGGATGATGGGTGCGACTCAACACCAGCCAGGAGCGGTGGGGGGGGGGGTATAACACCCCCTCCCCTTGTTGCTCTCCCAAACTGTTTGTGCTACCATAGGACTTTTTTTTTTTTTTTGACAGTTTAACAAAATGGTGTGAGGGAAATGTAACAGGATGTGGGATTCCTTTTGGCACCCTTATTAGGTAAAGCTGGGGTGGGACATGATCTTTCTTGGCAGGTGGCGTTTCACTGATGCCCCTTGGCAGTATACCTCCTAATTTGTTTCCAGGTTATATACCGGTGAGCACTACGACCAAAAGAGAGCGTGGCATTTTCTCCACTGTTCCCTCTTTTTTCTCAGCGCTTCCTAGGTATTCTCACATTTTCTCTTTCACCCACTCCTGTCTTCTTTCCCATTCTGTCTCTTCTCCCAGTTCCTCTTTTATAATGCTTCCTATCTTTCTTGACCCTTGTCACCACCACCCTCTCTGTTTTTCTTTCCTAATCTTTTCCTGCCTCTACCACCTGCCTTACTCTACCCCCCCCCCCCCCCCCCAAATAACTAACTGAATGATTGAGGCCTACTCTCATCTGTTCCACATTGTAAGTAGGTTCAAGTCTAGTGAGTTGGCATTTCCTACTTGCAGTGCTGCCAGGTTTTAAACAGGGTGTGTAACTCAAGTAACCAGGAGAAAAAGTGGGGGGATCTTAAACCCAAAAGTAGCCTAATGTTCAAAAGATCAAATAAAGACTAAATATCTTCAATAATTGTATTTTTGCTAATGTATTAAAACATACAAACTTGTGTAGTGGTTGTGCATCAAACACATTTTAATTTTGAAATTAAAACAAATCCTTGGAGGATTATTTTCAAAGATATTTCTATGGGTAAAATTGCTTTACTCAATGAAATGAGCTTTTGCAAAATTCCTTGCTCAATATGTGTGTACAAGTACGAACATAGTGCTTGTATGTGCATGCTATACTGGTGTTCCCAGGTGTGGGGTTGGAGACATCAGTTGCTTTTGCATGCTGGTAGTTTTAGTGGGATAATTTTCAAAGTGTAAAGTCTGTAGTAATTGACTTTTAATCTATGAAGGCAATTGCAAAATGACTCCCAAAGTGTTAACAAAACTTTGCATATACAGGGCTTGATTTTCAAAGTAACTTCATTGCATTAATCTTTGCTGTATGAGTGGCACTTTGAGAATTGGTAAACGGTTGGGCATGCAAAAAGTATGTGCAAAACCCTATTTTCTGCAGACTTTTATCCACAGTAGCAAGAGGAGGAGGAGTCAGGATTAGGAAACTTCCAGAGTGGTATGTAAATGTACGTGAGGAAGTTAACACCTGTTCTGAGTGCAAGCAAGATGGCAGCCCTCACATGGCTTGACATCATCCCATGAAGCTTGGCACAGAAAACTTATGTAAAAATGTCTAGAGCTTTGATTATGCCTACTGGGCATGCCCTTTTGTGCCATTATGCCACACATTCACTCTAGTTCCTTCAGCCTTTTTTTTTCCCCCCCATGGAGCCCTCTGGTCATGGCTTTTTGCATTCCTTTTTGTTTCAGCTGAATATGTCTAGCAGGTGCCATGGACTCCCATGATAGATGTATCCTGTGCCTGGGGGCATCATATGGTGTCCATGGGTGTCCGATATGTTGTCATGAACCCAAAAGGATGCTGATCCTGACTGGAACTCATGGAAAAGCATTTCAGGCACTGGAAGACAGATCTTTCAACGTCGAAAGACCTTGGCGCTGCATCGTTGGAAGGAGCATTATTGGTATCGGGTGATCATCTATTCCCTCGGTGGTGTTGGCTGATGGGGAACCTGGAGGCAGGCTTCAGCCTGTCTCTTCCTGATAGAAGGTGTTAAGTTCTGCCTTTTCCACACCAGCGTCAAGGGAGATGAAACATAGCTGTCTATTGGTTCCTGATGCTGGGAGCAGGAATGGTCTTGAGCATGCCAAGAACCCCCTCCTATGTGATCTCATGGCAAAGAGAGCTCATCCTCTTAGCAGACCAGGGACTTGACACCTTCCATCAGTACAGGTGTCTGCTGCCGATCAACCTCTCAGGTTCCAAGGAGGATGTGGGCACCTCTCCTGCTTCCCAGTCAGTGTTAGTATCGGTAGTCTTTGAGAAATGGTTGGATACAAAGATCAGCAGGCCTTGGAGAAGCCTCTGTGTAAGGGCATTGAGGCAGGTGCCATCTAATCTTAATCCTTTGCTCCGTTCCCTTTGGATGCTTGGAGGCAAGGTGCTTGTGCTGGATCTGATGCTGATGCCCACCCTGCTGTTAATCTCCTGCTCCTTCAGTGAGGAAGCTTCACTGGGGGTTTAGGGTGCTATGTTCAACGTCTGCATAGCTTCCTATCAATGCTCTATGGGCCGTGCTGAAGCAAGTACAAGGAGGACAGCCAAGCAGCTACCTCAAAAACAGCAATATTTCCTCCAGTCACTAGTGGACAAAGGATTAGAACACAGAAAACACGGTCCATTCATCCTTCAATGTGTTTGAGACTGCATCAGGAGTGTCTGCTGTAGGGATTTGAGCCTATAGACTTGCCTGGCTATGGACCTTACTTCTCTGACCAGGAGTGGAGAAAAGACTTGCTTACATGCTGTATATGGGGAGAATCTCTTCAAAGATGGAGTGAAGGTTGTGGTAGTGCAGATGAGAGATCACACAATGTGCTAACAGCTCTCTGTTGGCACTCAAGACCTGGCCTCTTCCTCCAGGAGGTATCCAAGACTTGGGCAGCGAAGGTACATTTTCCACTCAAGGTGCTTTCCTCAAATCTCTTGATCCCTTGCATAATAGGCCCCTGGTGCTCGTCTGAGGCGGCAGAGAGTGCCTAAGCCCCAGTCAGTATCTGCAACAGAGTTTTGACTTGATTGCAGAGAACATGGCCAGTATCTCAGTACCCATGCCGGAAGACCACCTGGTCTGAGGGAGATTGCAGTTTTGTGTAAACTGCTGGTCCAGTGTAACTTCAAACGTGGGTCCTCAGCATAGAAGAAGAGTACAGATTAAATCTATCAAGTCTCCTGCTAAATTGATCCCTGGACCCCAGTTGGGGGTTACTTGCATTGGGAATGTCTTGGCATGGAGCTTTCCTCCTCCTTAATGGCCAGTGTGATTGAGCCTGTCCCACCAAGACAGAGGGTGGCGTTTTACTCCGTATTTCCTGATTGCAAAGAAAACAGGACTTTGTCCCATCCTAGACCTAAGAGCCTTGTACAGATTCATCAGAAGAGAAAAGTTCAAGATAGTTATCCTGGGCACTTTAATCTTTCCTTCAAAAAGTGGACTGCTATGCTCCATCAATCTCAAGGATGCTTACACTTGCACAGAAATTTTCACTGTCACAAGAAATATCTCGGATTGGTGGTGGGAGACAGTCATTTCCAGTACTGTGTTCTGCCTTTTGGGCTAGTGTCTACCCTGAGCTTCTTTCCAGAATGCCTAGCTGTAGTGGTGACACACTTGCACACATTGGTGATGCCTATGTATTTCTATCTGTATGATTGTCTGGTTAAGAGTGCATCTGACCATCTGGGTATTGGAGTTACCAGGGTTTGTCAACTACCCCAAGTCTCAGTTGAGCCTGTTTCAATTGGAGTTTATCAGAACTATGTCAAGACATGACTTGTTAAGACTGCCTTCTACAACAAAGGGCTGCTGCCCTTGATGTCTGCAGTGGAAGAGATACAAAAGAATCATCAGACATCAGCATGGGTGATATTGAGGCTGTTGGGCCTCTTAGCATCAACTGTACATGTTGCTCCCATGGCACATCTCTAAATGAAGAGAGTCCAGTGGACCTTGAGATCTCAGTGGCTGCAAGCCACTCAAGACCACTGACACCACATCCAGATGACAAGACTGCTCAGTGACTCCCTGTCGTGGTGGTGTGACAATTCCAGTCTGAGGGGGATCACTTTCCAAATTTCTCTGTTTATAAATTGTCCTTAAGATAGATGCATCCCACCTGGGCTGGGGAGCTCATGTGGAAGGGCTTTGGACCCAGGGCTAGCTCAGGAAAAATCTCCACAGATATATTTCCTGAGACTTCGGACAATCCAGTATGTTCTAGAGCAGGGTTGTCCAACTCCGGTGCTCGAGGGCCACAAACCAGTCTGGTTTTTAGGCTCTCTCTAATGAATATACATGAGACAGATCTGCATGCAAATTCATTAGGGTTACTCTGAAAATCAGATCTGTTTGCGGCCCTCGGACTGGAGTTGGACACACATGTTCTAGAGCAGGGGTGGGAATTCCAGTCCTCGAGGGCCACAAACCTGTCGAGGTTTTAGGATATCCTAATGAATATGCATGACATAGATTTGCATGCAAATCTCTCTCATTTTATTTATTTATTTAAAACTTTTCTATACCGTCGTTAAGAAGGGGTCCGTCACAACGGTTTGCAATAGGGCACATAAAATAAAGATGCTGAGATCTATTAATTTACACACGTGCCGTAATTTTGATTCGGTACATAGTTTTCTTAGTGAAATACTTGATTTGTGATACAATACTGTCCAGGAGTTATCAGTTTAAAAAACAATTCTAACTTTATAAGTTAGAATTGGTGAGGAACGAGAAGGTAGAGTAGAAACAGCTAGAAATATGGCTACATACTTTATTCGTTCATACCTCTCACTTCGCCTGCCTCACTGTTTCCCCTCCTCTGTTTGGTAGGCTTGCTTGAAAAGCCAAGTTTTTAAGCCTTTTCTGAAGGTTTTGTTGTCTTTTTGCAACCTTAACTCTAGTGGCATGGTGTTCCACAGTGTTGGTCCTGCCAAAGATAGTGCTCTCTCTCTTACTTGAGTTAGTCTTGCTGTCTTAATTGATGGGATAGTAAGGAGTGCTTTATTCGCTGATCTTAGGTTTCTGTTTGGTACATGTACGCAGAGGGCTGTGTTAAGCCATTCTGCTTTTTCGCTATGTATTAATTTATGTATGATGCAAAGTGTTTTGTATTGTATTCTCTGCATATTCTCATGCATATTCATTAGGGATATCCTGAAAACCAGACTGGTTTGTGGCCCTCGAGGACCGGAACTGCCCACCCCTGTTCTAGAGGCTCAAGAGATCAGCCATACAAAAAACTTTTTGTCCAGGTGGAAAAATAAGTTGTGATGTACCACATCAAAAAGCAGGGAGGTATGGCATTGTATTGCTTGTCATGAGACCGTACAGATGTGGGGCTTTGCCATATCTCGGGATGGTGCTCAGAGCGAGGTGTTTATGAAGAATAGCCTTATGGATAGACTGTCTGTCCTTAGAACCCCACGAGCAGTCCGTTGACCAAGGAATAGCGAATTGGATCTTCCACCACTGGGGTACACAGATGTTGGATCTGTGTGCATCCTCTTCAAATAAGAGAATCGCACTCTTCTCTTCTAGAAAGTGGGCATGTGGCAAACTAGTCTTGGATGCCTTTGCTCTGAATTGTGGCAGGGGACTGCTGATTCACATATTCCACTAGTGTCAAAAACTCTTTTGAAGCTCAGAGGACAGGGGGACCATGATTTTTGTAGTCCCCTTTTTGGTTAAGACAGATCTGGTTTCTGCTGCTTTGGGAGATGCCCATCAGGGAACTGACTAAACTGGGGACTTCCACAGATCTTGTCACTCTGGGTCAGGGTAGGAAGTCCCCTCTCAAGGTCCAGTCTCTGTCACTTACTTCCTGGATGTTGAGAAGTAGATTTTGATAATGTGCCTAGTTACTTTAGCTTCAAGGAGAGCTGTGGTTCCACTGCCCACTTCTCAAGAAAATATAGGGTGATATTCCATTTATTTTATTGTACTCAAGAAAGAGGGCTCTTTTAGTCCCATCCTGGATCTCAAAGGTGTCAACAGTCTGCGAGTATAGTATTTTCCCATGGAAACTTTGCGCTCTGTTATAATGGCGGGGGGAATTTTCTGACCTCTCTGGACCTCCCCGAGGCATATTTTCACATTCCCATCTGGCTAGAATGTTGTCTGCAGTTTGCAGTTCTGGGACGCCATTATCAGTTTCAAGCGCTGCCCTTTGGTCTGGCCACCGTTCCCAGGACCTTTTTCAAAGTAATGGTGGTAGTTGTGGCAGAGTTGAGAGAGGATGGGATCCTGGTTCACTCATATTTGGATGACTAGCTGATTCGAGCCAAGTCGCTTGAAGAGAGCAGCCTGGTAATCCGCAAGGTGATTTCCCTGTTGCAGGAGCTCGGCTGGGTGGTGAACCTGGCCAAGAGCAGTCTTCAGCCTGCTCAGTCATTGGAATACCTCTGGGTTCAGTTTGACATGAAGCAGGGCAAGATTTTCCTGCCAGAAGCTTGTTTTCAGAAGGTAGCACAGCTAGTCTGTTTATGAACACTTTGCACCCGATCGTATGGTCCTACCTGCAAGTAATTGGTTTAATGGCTGCAACACTGGAAATGGTACCGTGGGCGAGGGCACATGTGTGTCCTCTCCAGCGCTCCCTGCTGTCTCAGTGGAACCCGCAGTCTTAACTGTATTCAATTCAGCTCCACCTCCCAATGGAGGTCTCCTCCCAACTGCAGTGGTGGCCATAGGTGAATCATCTAAGCAAGGGAGTTTCCCTAGCACCAACGGAATGGCTAGTACGGAACACACTGTCAGGAGCTTGACAGTGCAAGAGCGCTGAAATGCAGAAGAGTCTCTCTGGAACATCAATCAGCTGGAAGCCAGGGTTGGTTGGTATACTTGCAGTTTGGCGACAGACTGCAGGGTCAATCGGTCCAAATAATGCCAGACAATGCAACGACTGTTGCTTATGTCAGACGGAGAAACAAAGAGCCAACAAGTGTCACAGGAAATAGATCAGCTTATGGCATGGGCCTAAGTACATATGCAAATGATCTCAGCCTTGTACATAGCAAGAAAAGACAATGTAAGAGCAGACTTTCTCAGCATGGAAAGCATGGATCTAGGAGAATGGGCATTGTCAGATGACGCATTTCACCTGAATCTGGATCGCTGGGGTCTCCCATTTCTAGACCTGCTGGTGACTTCTCGCAATGAGAAAGTTCTGCAATTCTTCAGTCATAGGAGAGATCCAAAATCATTGGGGATTGATGCCCTTGTGCAGGAGTGGCCAGAAGACAGGTTACTGTATGCCTTTACTCCATGGCCCATGTTGGGCAAATTGGTTCAAAGGATCGCGTGCCACAGAGGGATGGTGTTCTTGGTTGCTCTAGACTGACCCACGAGACCATGGTATGCGGATCTGCAGAGGTTCCTGGTGGACTTGCCCCTTTCGACTTCCAGTGCACAGCAACCTGCTGTGGAGCGGACCTGTTCTTCATGAAGATCCAATTTGACTTTATCTTACGGTATGGCTCTTGAAAGGGCTAGCTTGCTGAAGCATGGATACTCTGCGGCAGTGATTTCTACCTTGCTGAGAGCTAGAAAGTTCTCCACTTCATTGGCCTATGTACAGGTTTGGTGAGTGTCTTGAGGCCTGGTGTGAGGATTGAGGTACTCTTCCTTGTTTGGTCAAGATCCCGTTCATTTTGGAATTTCTGCAGGATGGCTTGAGTAAAGGCTTGGTCCTCAATTCCTTAAAGGTACAAGTAGCGACTCTCGCCTGTTTCAGGAGTTAGGTGAATGGTTGTTCCCTGTCAGCTCATCCTGATGTGGCCTGTTTCCTAAAAGGAGTAAAACATCTTCATCCTCCTCTGTTTTCCACTGCCTTTTATGGAGTCTTAATTTAGTATTGAATTTCTTAGTGGGTCCTATGTTTAGACTGTGTAAACTGATCTCGCGGTTACTGACCTTAAACGGCGTTTCTTGTGGTAATTTGTTCTGCATGTAGGGTTTCCAAACTGCAGGCCTTGTCTTGCCGGGAGCCATTCCTCCAGATGACTTCAGGGGCAGTACAGCTGCATACTGTTCCTTCTTTTTTTACCAAAGGAGGTCACTGACTTTCACTTGAATCAATCCATCTCCCTGCCATCTCTGGACAGAGAGAGATGTAGAGGAGTATAGTCTGTTGCAACTCTTGATGTCAGGAGGCACATTGTCGGGTATCTGGAGGTTACTAAGCCTTTCTGGAAGACGGATCGCCTGTTTGTACTTCACGGTGGTATTAGGCAGGGAGAGGCGGCCTCGTGGGCTACAATAGCTTTCTGGATTAAGGAGGTAATCACGGCTGCATACATTGATACTGGGAAGCCATTACCTAGTCAGGTCAGGGCTCATTCCACTAGGACTCAGGTAGTGTCATGGGTAGAAGCAACATTGTCTCCTGTCAACAAGCTGAGACATGGTCTTCGTTACACGCTTTTTCTAGGTATTATCGCCTGGATGGGCAAGCCCGGGAGGACACACAGGACCATGGGCAGCCTCCCACTCTATTCTGGAGTAGCTTGGGTACATCCTACTTGTTCTGGATTCATCTGACTAGACACTAAGAAATTTAGAAATTACTACTTACCTGATAAGTTTCCTTTTCTTTAGGATAGCCTGATGAATCCAGCTTCCCTCCCTTGGCTGCTGGATGATTGTATTATGGTCCTCTTGCATAGTTATGTGTTACAGGGTTACTGATAAATGTTGGTCCAGTCCCTAGACTAGTGTTAATACATTCTTGTCTGAGCTTAGTGTTGCCTGTTGGCTTAGAATTGAAATAGTTATCTGTTTTTAATCATTTTGCTAGTCTGTCTACAGTTGCTTTTGAAGAGAATACTGGCAGGCTGACGTCACTGGAGGGGTGTATATACTGTGACTTCAGTTTGCTCAGTCTCCATCTGCTGGTAGAGATGCATAACCCACTTGTTCTGGATTCATCTGACTGTCCTAAAGGAAACTTATCAGTTAAGTAGTAACTTCTCATTTGCTGTGTGGTGTGAGCAAAAGACCCTGGATCCTTTCTCCTGCTCCACAGAAAAGCTGCTTGTTTCACTACATTTGTCTGTCTGGATTCGGGGCCAACTCCATAAGCATTCACCTTAGTGCGGTTGATTCCCACAATCGCCATATAGATGGTGAGCCTTTCTCTGCCCTGTTTATGCGGGGCCTGCTTCATTTGAAGCCTCCTGCTGTGTCTTGGGACTTTGTCTTCATGTCCCAGTTGATGAAAGCTCCTTTTGAGCCACAGCACGTTTCAACCTAAGTACCTGATCTGGAAGGTTGTTTTGTTTTGAAGTGCAGGGTCGGTGAACTCCAGGCTCTAGTAACTTATCCACCTTATACCAAATTTTATCATGATAGGGTGGTCTTATGCATGCATCTTAAGTTTCTGCCTAAGTTAAGTGTTGCAATTCTATTTTAACCAATCAATCAGTGTAACATTTTTTTTTCCCATGCCACATGTCCTCCAAGGTGAAAAAAACTGCACAGTTTGGACTGCAAGAGAGCCTTGGCCTTCTAGCTGAAGCCCATAGAAAGTCATCTGAGCTTTTTCTTGACGCAAACTGAAGATTGACATTGCCAAACAGATTGTCTAGCTGATTGCATCTTCAAGTGGGGCTGATTCTGGTGGGCCCTGACAATGCTCACTATCTGAGCATTGGTAACCTTGGTGGCTTACCTGTGATCATTCCCCATGGAGGAATGTGGATTTTTTTCACTCATTCACATCACACTATTGTTTGGACAGGGATGGACACCCTGATAGTAGGTTTGGCCAGTCTGTCTGCCAGAATTTGTTTGAAGTGCAGAACCCAACTTTTTTCTCTCCTATGGCCTATTGTTCCAGGGTGCCCTTCATAGGTTAAATTTAAAAATAGAAAAAAGGCTTTGTTGCCAACAGAATTATTGTGCTTGTTAGCACTCTTTTGATGGAAGCAGCCTGTAGCAAGGTTTTCTGTCGATAAGCAGGCTGAATTAGCCCTACTATTTGGGTGATGTCACCAGCACACTCAAGCAGACACTTTCTTCAAGATTCAAAGTCTTTTGTGTCGTGCATGCACGGCACTTCCCATGCGCAGTGCATGGTCACTCTTCTTCAGCTACATTTTTTCCACGCTCGGGCATGGACATTTTTCTTCATATTCTCTTCAGAGATTTTTTTTTGACTTGAGTTAGCAACTTGAAACAACACTTTTCAATGCTATAATGGCCTAAAAAAACAAAACGGGCTTTTAAGTATTGTCAGTGCGGACACACAATGTCTGGCACTGATGGTCACAATTATGGTTATATCTGCTTGGGCCCAGACCATGCCCAAGTGTCATGTAGGGATTTGGACGCATGTCCCCTAAAACCCAAAGACAAAGGGCTGCAAAGATTTCCATCCTTAAGGAGAATCACTCACTGGCGTCAAGGTTTTATGCTCCCACTCTGGGACATTCCATCCAATCATCCCCGGACTTGTAGGTGAAGTCTCAAAACATGCCTAAAAGATTCTCTTCTGCAGAGCCAAGGCCCAAGAAATACCGCTTCAACTCTGATAGTGAAAAGGTAAAGTCCGGACAAGCCATGCAAGAACCCGACTCAGGTGTGCCGTCTGCGCCGCAGAATACTCTGCGCACGACGCAGGAGCTGAAGGGACAGTCTGTGCCAGATACCACACCAAAATCGCATGACACAACACCATTAAGCGCTCACAAGCTGAAGCACTCCTCGACACACACCGGTCCCACCAAACATGAGGCATCAATGCATTCGTACTATCACTCAGTCTCTTCGGCACAGGAGGAATGCCTAGCGATGCATGCATCGTCCAAACAGAGAAACACAAGATCTCCATCTAAATCTCAACTTGAAAGGGACCCTATCTTGGATATCTTATCACATCCTCCATGGGTTTCCACACCAAAACAGCTTTCCATTAGTTCAGCTTCCTCACAAAGTGGACAGTCAGAGTGCTCGGGACTTCCTTCTCGCTCAAAAAAAAAAAAATCACATTTACAGGAAGAACTTTCTCAGAGATTGCCTCCTCAGCAATCGCAAGGTTCTTGGACACCTCAACCTTCAGAAATTCTAGCTGCGGGCAATCACTGCCGAAAGGTGTCCTCCTATTCCTTACAATGAAAACACAAAAACATCATGAGGATATCAAATATACAAATATAAATTCTGCAATTATAACAAATCTATTCTCATCCTTACATTCGCAAGTATCACCATCTCATGTTCAAGTTCAGCAGGGGATTGTTGGCCTCCACAGTATACCACCATATAGAATAGAAAGAACCTCAAGTTCCCGCTTAAGTGCTGTTATCCTCCCCCTTTTTCCCCGTCTCACCCATGTGAAAATATTAAACTGGGCTGGTGGGCAGTGTTGGCTTGGGGGGTCCATTGTATCTAAACCACTTGTCATCGCCTCTGTGCTGCTTCTGCTGAAAGGTCCATGCTAACACTGGGGTCCACATCCTCTGGAGGGACTACTCAATCTACTGCTGGAGTCCCCTTGGTCAAGGGGGACCCAAGGTCACCACCTGATCTTCTGCTGGGGTCCACAGTCTCCAGGGGCACTGCTCAATCTGGACTCAGGATCACCTCCCGATCTTCCGGTGTCCTTCAGTTCCTCTGCCTGAGTGGGAGGGCTTTTCCTGGCTAGGGTTTACAGAAGCATTAAGCACATGCCTTGTTTAGCATTTAATGATTCAAGCACTCTGCAGTCTCAGCTTTTAGTGATTTTTAGCTCCGCTAAGCTCATGGTCAGTCATTTTGCTGTTATCCAACCTGGATGGGTAACCTCTCAGCCAAAAGGCCAAGACCCAGGCAGGATCATGGGAAGAGGATGTGTACCTGGATTTTTTTTTTTTCTGATGCCTGAGAACTGGACACCCAAGGGTCTGACTCCCCTTGTTAGGGTGAGAATGTTTGCTTCCTAGTACTGTCTTTCAGAACATTTTTCTCACAAATCCCTCTCATTCAGATTTCTCCAAAGTACATAACATAAAAAATTGCCATGCTGGGTCAGACCAAGGGTCCATCAAGCCCAGCATCCTGTTTCCAACAGAGGCCAAATCTGGCAATTACCCAAACACCCAAATAGCAGTTAATGGACTTCTCCTCCAGTAACTTATACAAACCTTTTTTGAACCCAGCTACACTAACTGCACTAACATCCTCTGGCAACAAATTCTAGAGCTTTTTTGTGCGTTGAGTGAGAAATTTCTCCGAATAGTCTTAAACGTGCTACTTGCTAACTTCCTGGAATTCCTCCTAGTCCTTCTATTTCCCGCTGATAGGGCTGAATTAGCCATGCTGTCATGGGAACTGTCAATCAGGCCCGGGAGGTGGAGCTTCAAAGTTGATTTCAGAAGTTTGTCTGAGGCTGCGCAGGAAGACAATCTCCTCAGCCTGTTTTTTCCACGCGTGGGAACGCACGTGGAGCTTCAGTCTCCTCAACTTTGATTTTTGGATCGGTGTTTCTTCAGCGTTTTTTCATTAGTATCAAAAGAGAGAAAATGCCCTGCCCATCGGGTTTTAAACCCTGCTCCTGTGGGAAGATAATGTCCATAACAGACGACCACGACCGATGCTACCGGTGTCTGGTCCCAGATCACCAGCAGGACACTTGTCAGCACTGGGGTAAGATGTCCCCAAGGGCGAGCAGACAGCGAGCAGAAAAAATCCAGGGCCTGAGAGCAGCGAAGAGAGGTTTGTACACCGCCCCCCCCCCCCCCCCCCCCCCCAAATTTGGAAGCTCACTCCTCCCCGGGGCCTGCAAAATCACTCCCCCTCAAAGCATGTCGAGGGAGCAGACTTCCTCCAGGCTTGGAGGTGAGAGAGGTGCTAGGCCTAAAAAAAATAGAGCCAGCACTCGGGAATGTGAACCTGCGTCGACTAGTCGTCCGCTGTGCACTCGGGCTTTGACGGCCATTGGGGAGCAGAGTGCATCGACACACCAAAGCACATGGAAAGACAAGGCATTCGACGCACGAGGAGTCATGTCGTCGTCACGCCAAATTGAAGCAGAAAACATCGGCGTAGACTATTAAGGAGTCGAGGCCGACGCCACATGCGTCTACCTCGAAGTCAGCAACGCTCATGATGCAGACCAGCGGTGCCAATGCAATTAGCGCAGACTTCCTTGGATTCGGAGCATATGCGCAGTCTCACTTCTCCAGTGCACTCCATGAGATTGTCGACGCAAATATCAACAGCGTCGACACATTCGATGAAGCACACGAAGCAGCCCCTGAAGAGGGGCGCAACCCCTACCACAGGCTGAAAAACAGTGAAAGACAGCTTCTTACCAAGATTCCTCTGTCCAACACCGTACTCCATCACCAGGAGTGGGAACGACGCAGTCGACTCACACTACCCAATCCCACTAGTTGTCAGAAAATGAATCACTAACGGGATCTGATGCAGAGTGGGTAAGAGTCCTGTCTCACTCCTCGGATTCATCAGCCTCCTCGGTTCAGGTTTTTCAGACCTCTCGGACACTTATAAGTGGCGTAATTCCGCCCAGAGTCTGCAGGAACCTTTCAAGGACAAACAGGTCACAAGACGGGAATTGCATGCTAAAAAACACTCTCGTCCACCACCGGACTCTAATATCCTGGAGGCGGCACTTCCACCACGAGGTGAAAATCCACCCCAAAAACGAGCAATGCCTTCTGAGACCCGCCAAGCATTCATGCAACTTTCTGAAGCTCTCTTGGGATTTTTCGAGTCTGTAAGCTACATTCATACTACCCCCCTCGGCACCAAGCACGAGACCTCCATCACCGGAGCCTATCTCAGTTCTGTTTCCTGACAGGCCTAAGTCTCCGGTACCAGATATACCGTCGCCGCAACCTCGGCAATGAAAAAACATCTGCACCTGCTTCTCCAACACTTACACCAACGTGTCCACCAACATCTCCAGATACTTCTACAGGATATCCTTCCGCCCCCCCCCCCCCCCCCCCCCCCCCGGATGAACTGGTGGAGCCTTACTCCCTGCCAGAAGACATGACATACCCCAAATTTCTAGAAAAACTTGGATCTGTGCTTCATCTTGAGGTACAGAAAGTTCCGGATCCCAGGGTGGAGACATTAGATCTCTTAAAGATATTTGATCTTCCATCGGAGCCTACCTCACTCCCATCTCATAAGGTTCTTGATGGCATACTGGAAAAGTCATGGGAGACTCCATTGGCGATCCAGGCAGTCTCCCGAAAGACAGATCTCAAATACAAGATGAAACCATCCCCTTACTATTCAGTGCCTCAGTTACCGCATGCTTCCATTGTGGTGGAGTCGGCGTTACACCGGGCAAAGAAAACGTGGTTACATTCCGCCACTCCCCCCAGTAAGGAGTACCGATGCTTAAATGAATTTACAAAACGTTCATTCCAAGCAGCCATGCTGACGACAAGAATTAATCACCATCAGTTCTATATCGTGCAGTATTTGCATGAGTGCCTGCAAAGGTTAAAGCATCAACTGCCATTACCTGACCCATCTAACCTGTTTCCACAGCCCATCCAGAATATGGAGGAGGGAACTAGGCACTTATTACGAACTGTTTATGAGGCGTTCGAAATGTCATTGCGAGCGTTGGCTTCGGCAATTGTATGGCTGAGATCTAGCGCCATCCGTGCTAGATCTCAGCCATGTAAAGGTGACAACCTCTTCGGGACCCAGTTTCAAGAGACTGTGGTCCAATTAAAAGAGCAGTCGGTGGCAGTTCAGAGTCTAATGCATCCTCAAACCTATGTGGCTTCGTCCAGGCGGTTCTACGCACAGTCTTGCAGACAGTTGTTCACCTGTCGACCATATCGTCCATGCGCTTCTTACCGGCCACAGCCATAACAACTACCACTGCAAGCAGCATAACAGCAGCTGCATAACCAAAGGGGTTGTCCTCATGCTCAAAGACCTCAGGGACAACAACCTGCCCCGACTCCCAAGGCTCCTTCCTCTTTTTAGGAGTTGCTCACCCACCTCCACGACCTCATTTCACAGCGGGAAGAATAAAAGCGCACATCCAAGAGTGGGAGATAACCACAGATCGATGCGTACTGGATATAATTTGACACAGTTACAACCTCCAATTTACAACATATCCTCCACTTCCATCGAATTTCACCAGAGGGAGAATGTTGAATCGACATCATTTGGGAATAGAAATAGCTTCGCTCTTACAACAGGCGATACATCGCATTTCTCCTTCCTCCCACTCTATGGGGTTCTACTCCCCATACTTCCTAATTCCCAAGAAGTCGGGATCTCTATGCCCCATTCTAGATCTCTGAGAACTCAAGTATTTACTCAGAGAAATTCAAAATGGTCTCCCTGAAAACCATTCTTCCTTTCCTGCAACACAAAGATTGGATGTGTTCAATCGATCTGAAGGCTGCGTATACACACATTCCTATGCACCAGGATTCCTGGCGTTACCTATCCTTCCACTTCAAAGTTCAACACTACCAATGCAGGGTCCTGCCGTTTGGCCTCTCGGCAGCACCCAGGGTGTTTAAAAAGCGGTGGCGTTTCTTCGCCAGAAGGGCATCAAGATATTTCCTTATCTGGACGATTGGCTCATAGTGGCCTCCAGCCCAGAGGCACTCAAACTTTATCTGCAGGACATATTCCACTGTCCACACAGATTGGGGCTCATTGTCAATTACGAAAAGTCGCACCTTCAGCCCTCTCAAATGCTACACTTCATAGGAGCTTGATTGGGCACGAGGAACAGTTTTTTTTTTTTTTTTTTTCTCCTGGACAAAAGGAGGCTTGTTGTTAGACAGCTCCTACAATCCCTCCAAGCCACTCACTCGCCGTCAGGTACTAACAGTCTTGGGTCACATGGCCGCCATTCACACAGTGCCAAGCACCAGACTGCACATGTGCCGTCTCAAGTGGCAATGGCGACAACATTCTCAGCCATTATCATGGGAAGTTATCCTTAACCCCAGAAATAAGGGACATACAATGGTGGCTGAACAAACCGTACTTATAAAAGGGGCCCCGTTCACCCTATTCCCACACAACACAGTCCTAACCAACTTGATTAATAGGTAATGGACTTCTCCGACGAGAACTTATCCAAACCTTTTTTAAACCCAGCTACACTATCTGTACTAACCACATCCCCTGGCAACAAATTCCAGAGTTTAATTGCGTTGAGTGAAAAAGAACTTTCTCCGCTTAGTCTTAAATGTGCTACATGCTAACTTCAGGGCGTGCCCCCTAGTCCTATTATCCAAAAGTGTAATTAACAGATTTACATCTACTCGTTCAAGACCCCTCATGCTTTTAAAAACCTCTATCATATCCCCTCTCAGCCATCTCTTTTCCAAGCTGAACAGCCCTAACCTCTTTAGTTTTTCCAGAGGAGCAGCTTCAGTAGTGGTAGACAAAAGACAGTTATGGTTGTTAAATTGGTCTGCTGATGCGATTTCTAAAGTGAATCTCACAAGGATGCCTTTTAAAGGATCTCTCTTATTCGGAAGCAAATTGGAGAAGTTAGCCAGCAAGTGGGGCGAATCTCCAGTGCCTCGGCTACCAGAGGACATGGGTATCAGATCCCAGTGCCCCTCCCCCAGAAGAACTAGGGACAGAGGCTCTCAACGCTTTTGCCCCTACAGGAACTCGCAGTTCCAGGCACCTCACCCCTCAGGAAGGTCTCGGCCCTTTCGGAACTGACAAACCAAGAGAGGGGCAGGCTCTAGCCATACTCCCCAATGAGAATGGGACGACCCATCCACAGGAAGAGGGAAAAGTTGACCCCCTATCATTGATGGGTTGCGATCAGGTCAGACAAGTGGGAACTAAACATCATTTGAGAAGATTACTCTCTGGAGTTCTGCAGCATCCTTCTGGACAAATTTATGTCGTCAGCCTGCTACTCCCACACCACGAGACTGGCAGTGGAAGCCACTCTGACAAGACTACTCAGTCTGAAGGCAATAACTCCGGTTCCAATGCCCCAACAAAATACAGGGCGCTATTCCATCTATTTTATCATCCCCGAGAAAGATGGATCATTCCAACCCATCTTGGATCTCAAGAACGTCAACAGTCATTTGCGGATAATAACTTCCGCATGGAGACTCTACGCCCTGTAATAATGGCAGTACAACCAGGAGAGTTCCTAACCTCCCTGGACCTCTCCAAGCCTACCTTCACATTCCAGTCCATCAAGATCACCAGCGTTTTCTATGCTTTGCAATACTGGGTCAGCATTACCAGTTCCGAGCGTTACCCTTCGGCCTAGCAACCGCCCCCAGAACATTTTCCAAAATTATGGTGGTCGTGGCAGCACCATTGAGGAAGGAAGGGATCTTAGTACACCCTTACTTGGACAAATGGCTGATCAGGGCAAAGTCTTCAGAAGAGAGCAGACAGGGTGACCAGCAGAGTCAAGACCTACTGCAGGATCTCGGTTGGGTCGTGAACACTGTCAAGTGCAGCCTGCAGTCCCCTCAGTCTCGAGTACCTGGGGGCCTGTTTCGACACCAAACAGAACAGTCTTCCTCCCTCCCCCGAGAAGGAAACTGATGGAACAATTACAATGATTGATGACCAGTGCACGCCCCAAGGTATGGGACTACCTTCAAGTCCTCGGGATCATGGCATCAATCCTGGAGGTCATTCCGCGGGCAAGGGCTCACATGCGACCACTCCAGAGCTCCTTACTGTCACGTTGGAACTCACTTTCCCAGTACTACAATTCACATCCAACTACCAGCAGAGGTACGTTCTCAGCTTCAGTGGTGCTACAGGAAGATCACCTAAGCAGAGGAGTAAGCCTATCCCCACCAAACTGGATTGTGCTCACCACGGATGCTAGCCTACGAGGGTGGGGAGCCCACTGTCGGGAACTGATGGCCCAAGGACAATGGAGCAAGGAAGAGGCGGGATGGAACATAAACCGCCTGGAAGATCGAGCAGTCAGACTAGCGTGCCTGCGATTCAGCCACAGATTCTGAGGCAAAGCGATTTGAGTAATGTCTGACAATGCTACAATGGTTGCCTACATCAACTGCCAGGGAGGAACCGGGAGCCTGCATGTGTCTCTGGAGATAGACCCTCATGACATGGGCAGAGATAAACCTACAAGGGATCTCCTGCCTCCCACATTGCAGGAAAAGACAACATCTCAGCAGAGAGAGCCTGGATCCTGGGGAATGGACGCCGTCAACCACAGCCTTCCAACTGATAGTAAATCGCTGGGGCCTCCCAGCCATGGACCTACTGGCTACCTCTCTGTGCCCAAGTCCCCAGGTTCTTCAGCCACAGACGAGAGCCACACTCCTAAGGGATTGATGCTCTCATCCAGACCTGGCCAGAGGAAGACTTACTATACGCCCCCCCCCCCCCCCCCCCCCCCCATGGCCTCTACTGGGCAAGGTTATCTGCAAGATAAGAGCACCACAGGGGACTAATTCTACTAGTGGCCCCGGATTGGCCAAGACGCCCATGGTACGCAGACGTGCAAAGACTCCTTGTGGGGAGCCCTCTGTGCCTACCTCCATACAGGGACCTTCTCCAGCAGGGCCCAATTTCACGAAGATCCATCTCCATTCTCTCTTACGGTCTGGCCCTTGAGAGGACTCGCCTGAAGAAGCGCGGTTACTCGAAGGCCGTGATTGACACCCTGCTCCGCGCGTGCAAGTTCTTGACATCTCTGGCATGCATACGGATCTGGAGAATATTCGAAGCCTGGTGTGAGGACCACGGGATACTCCCGTGGACGGCCAAGATCCCCATGATTCTGGAGTTCCTACAGAATGGTATGAAGAACGGGTTGTCACTCAACTCCCTCAAGGTCCAAGTAGCAGCCCTCTCCTGCTTTTTAGAGCCGAAGTGAATGGAATCAGTCTATCAGCTCATCCGGATTTAACCAGTTTCCTAAAAGGGGTTAAGCAACTTCGGCCATCCTTAAAGTGGCTGGTGTTCCTATGGAACCTCAATCTTGTATTAGACTTCCTAGCAGGGGCTTCCTTCAGACCAACACAAGGTCTGTCACTACACCTGTTAACATTGAAGACTGTATTCCTGGTGGCAATATGTTCAGCTCGTCTCATCTCCGAACTACAGGCACTGTCCTGTCTGGAATCGTTCCTTAGGTTCATTCCTGGAACCATACAGCTGCGCACCATCCCCTCCTTTCTACCAAAAGTGGTTTCCGAGTTTCATTTGAACCAAGCCATCTCCCTACAGTCTCCGGATGAACATAAGGATTCTGAAGACTCACGCCGCCTTCGCTATCTAAATATTGGCAGACTCCTGGTGCGATACCTGGAAAGATCGGAACCGGTGCAGAAAACGGATCGCTTGTGGATCAAGGAAGTAATCAAGGTGGCCTACATAGAGGCAGGAAAGCCCTTACCCATACAGGTTAAGGCTTATTCTACTAGGGCTCAGGCAGTATCTTGGACAGAAACCAAGCTACGGTCGCCCGTCGAGATCTGTCGGGTGGTGACATGGTCCACCCTACACACCTTCTCCAGGTTCTACCACCTTGATGTTCAAGCCCGTGAAGATGCAGCTTTCGCAAGGGCAGTACTACGTGGGCCACGGGCAGCCTCCTGCCATGTCCGGGAGTAGCTTTTGTACATCCCACTGGTCCTAAGTCCATCTGGCTACACGCTAAGAAATGGAGAAGTTTCTTACCTGAATTTCGTTTTCTTTAGTGTAGACAGATGGACTCAGTATCCCGCCCACGGCTGCCCCAGAGAAGGAGAACGTCCGGAAGCGAACCTAGAGATTAAGCAAATTCGGGTAAGCTGTTGGCTACCCCTAGTTCAAGACACCCGCAGTTTGTTGGGTGTTGGTATTAATTGGTTGAGTGCACTGGCAGTCTCCAGTTTTTTTGAAATCATTTAAGCAAATATATATATATATATATCCACAATGGCTTTTTGAAGAGCATACTGAAGAGCTGGGGTCACTGCAGGGGTATATCTAGGGTGACGTCAGCTTGAAATCTGACTGTCTCCCATCTGCTAGCAGAAGAGCACATAACCCACTGGTTCTGAGTCCATCTGTCTACACTAAGGAAAACAATTATCAGGTAAGTAATTTCTCCATTTAATCCTACCGTTTCCTGTCTTAACCAGTTTGTAATCCACGAAAGGACATCGCCTCCTATTCCATGACTCTTTAGTTCTATGTAAAAAACCCCAGTCTAACCTCCCAGACCAGGGCAACCTTTCGTTACTTGTAAACCGGATTGATTTGTATTGCATACAGGAATTCCGGTATATAAAAATTAAAAATAAATAAATAAATAGTTTTCTTAGAAGCCTTTCATGAGGGACTTTGTCAAATGCCTTCTGAAAATCCAAATACACTACATCTATCGGTTCACCTTTATCCACATGTTTATTAACCCCTTCAAAAAAAAAATGAAGCAGATTTGTGAGGCAAGACTTCCCTTGGGTAAATCCATGTTGACTGTGTTCCATTAAACCATGTCTTTCTATATGCTCTATGATTTTGATCTTTAGAATAGTTTCCACTATTTTTCCCGGCTCTGAAGTCAGGCTCACTGGTCTATAGTTACCCGAATCATCCCTGGAGCCCTTTTTAAATATTGGTTAAATTAGCCAGTCTTCAGGTACAATGGATGATTTTAATGATAGGTTACAAATTTTAACTAATAGATAAGAAATTTCATTTTTTAGTTCCTTTAGTACCCTAGGATGCATACCATCTGGTCCAGGTGATTTGCTACTCTTTAGTTTGTCAATCCAGCCTACTATATCTTCCCAGTTCAGTGATTTTGGTTCACTTTATCTGACTCATCACCCTTGAAAACCATCTCTGGAACTGGTATCTCCCCAACATTCTTAATAGTAAACATGGAAGCAAAGAATTCATTGTCTTTCTGCAATGGCTTTATCTTCCCTAAGAGTCCCTTTAACCCCTTTGTCATCTAATGGTCCAGCCGACTCACTCACAGGTTTCTTGCTTCGGATATATTTAAAGTTTTTATTATGAGTTTTTGCCTCTATGGCCAACTTCATTTCAAATTTTTTCTTCGCCTGTCTTATCAATGTTTTACACTTAACTTGACAATGCTTATGTTTTATCCTATTTTCTTCAGATGGATCCTTCTTCCAATTTTTGTAAGATGTTTTTTTGGTTAAAATAGCCTTTCACCTCACCTTTTAAACCTTGTAATCATTTTGCCTTCCTTCCACCTTTCTTAATGCGTGGAATATATCTGGACTGCGCCTCTAGGATTGTGTGTATTTAAACAATGTCCATGCTTGTTGAGCACTTCTTTTTTTTTTTTTTTAAACCTTTGCAGTTGTACCTTTCAGTTTTTTCTATTTACAGAAGATTTTGACATGACAATTTGTACATGACAATTTTGACATGACAATTTGTGCAAAAGTAACAAAGCTTTTAATAGGGAAAACATATGCTCTACTAATAAGGAAAATGCTAGGATTCTGATGATGGTCAGATTACATTTCCATCTTTGTACAGGATACAATGTTTTTGTTTCTGTAGCTACTGTTTCTCTTGTTTCCCTGAAGTTTAGAAACACAAATGTGATGGCAGAATATATAACCTATCTTGTCTGCCCAGCCAAACCCACTAATTCACCCATACTTTACAATCTCTGTTTCCTAGTGTGTAGCCAGATGGACTCGGGACCAATGGGTATTGTGCTCTCCTGATAGCAGATGGGAGACTGAGGCAGATTTCAAAGCTGACCTCACTCTACATATACCTGTGCAGCAAGCTTAGCACTTCAGTATTTCTCAGTCTCCACAGCAGATGCGGACACTATCCCACACACTAGAATAGTGTTAGTAATTACAACAAAGAAAGAAAATCTACCTTCAAGACTATCGAGCCCCGCTCTCCTGCGGTGAAACCTAAGGGTCCCTCCCCCAGTCGAGAATTCCTGAGGTGATCTCAGATATCCCTCAGAGGTATGCCTTGGTCCCAGCGGGGACTTAGCCCCCAGAGTGGCTTAAAGGCTGCAGGTGCACATCCGAGCATGGCGGTGAAGGTAACCCCCCCCCCCCCCCCCCCCCACAGCTGGAGACCGTTTGATGCGGTAAGCGATGAGACCAGGTAAGAAAGAAACTTTACATTCAGAATTCTGATCGCTGTACCGACTCTGCTTCCAGCAAGTTAAAGGGAGCACCAATCTGGTTGAGTAGCCTTGGTTAGGCTAGGCCCCGATCCAGTGCAAGGGTCCACACATGCGGAGACCCTTGGGCGGGGGGTGTGTGTGCCATCTTACACGCGGGGGTCGTTTGCGCCATCTTCCCTTCCCCTCGGCGGTATGCGCAGGATCTTCTGGCGGCTGATGCGCATAACTTGCGTGCATCCTATAGTTGCATACATAGCTGTGCGCGCAGTGGTGTGCACAACAGGACCACGCCCACTTCGAGCCATGCGCCTAACCACGGCCCTGCACAAATTCTCGCACGCAGTGTAACTTGTGCGCCTAGACATAGATTCAATGGCACCGGCATCTAAGAAGGCCAGAAGGCACTCTCTCTTCGCACAGCCTGCCACTTAAGAGCTGCGCAGACTGAATTGGAGTCCTGCCTGTGCCTGCAGTGCGAAGATTCCCAGGGGAACGGAATCCCACTGTCGGAGGGGTCCGGAGCTACCAGTGTTTGCTCCCCAGACCTACGTATCTCAACACTGCCTCCCCACAGGACGACACCTCTGGGACCCCTACTCCACCCCCCTCCCCTGTGATCAACATGGACCCAGGGACCTTCTCCTGGGTGGAATTCTTCAAAGGGCTGCAAACAGCCCCCGCTGTGGACCAGGCTCAACCCAGGCTGGAAGACCTTCCCAGCACTACTCTGATCCCTCGAGACAGGCCTAGTCTAACCAAGAATTTCCCTATTAAGGGCCCAGACACCTCAGTGATGAGTGACTCCCTGGAAGAAGTAGAAATCCCTCCAGGGATGCAACTATGCTTCGCTTCTTCCACAAGGACGAATCACCAGCCTTTGTTGCTCAGACTCCAAAGACGCTGGGCATTCCGGGCACTGACCCTATGGCGGAACCAAAGAAGAACTATCTTGAGGTCCCTTCGTAAGGCCTCATGCTACTTTCCTATGTTGGAAGCCATCCAGGAACTGATTGACATGGAATGCCCTGGAGGCCAGCTTCAAAGGGGGGGGGGGGGGGGGTCCTTGCAAGCACTATACCCCCTGGAACCTGCGGCCAAGGAGCACCTGCTTTCCCAAAAGTGGACGCTATTGTCTGTGCAATCTCAAAGCGAACAACGATTCCCGTTGAGGGAGGAGAGTGGTACTGAAGGACAGACGATTGGAGTCCATCCTTAAACAGGCCTTCACAATAGCAATGACATTGCAGATTGTTTCCTGCAGCACCCTGGTGGCATGTGCTTGCTTACTCCTCTCTAGAGTTGCAAATACGGCCGGAGAGACAATGGAATCTGTGGCATCCTTCCTCACTGACGCAAGCTCAGACCTAGTGCGCACCTCAGCCAGAGGCGTTGCCTCGGTAGTAGCAGCCAGAAGACAACTATGGCTACGAATTTGGTCTGCAGAAGTGATTATCTAAAGCAAATCTCATGAGAATCCCCTTAAAGGATCTCTTGTTCAGGAGCGAATTGGAGAAAGCCAACAAATGGGGCGAATCTCCAGTGCCCCGACTACCGGAAGTTAGAGGTAAAACACCCCAGTGTTCCTCCCCCAGAAAGACCAAGGGAAGAGGATTGCAGCACTTTAGACCCTACAGGAACGCACTGTTCCAGGTACCTCGCCCCTCCGGAAGGACCCAGTCCTTTCGGAGCTGACACACCAAGAGGGGAGCAGGACCGGGGGCAGGCTCCAGCCATACCCCACCATGAGAAGAGACCGGCTCATCCATAGGGGGGTGAACTTGCCATCTTCTATCAAACATGGGTCGAAATTATATCGGATAAATGGGTCCTAAATATCATTCGAGAGGGGTACTGTCTGGAATTCCGCAGCATCTCCCAAGACAAATTTATGAGATTACCCTGCCACTTCCACGCCAAGAGAGACTGGCAGTAGAAACCACATTTACAAGACTACTCAGTCTGAAGGCAATAACTCCGGTGCCCATGCCCCAGCAAACTACTGGATGCTGTTCTATCTATTTTGTCGTTCCCAAGAAGTAAGGGTCATCCGACACATCTTGGATCTCAAGAACGTCAACTTGCATCTACGGATGCCACACTTCCACATGGAAACTCTGTGCGTTGCGATGCTGGGTCACTATTACCAGTTCTGGGCGCTACCTTCTGGTTTAGCAGCCGCCTCCAGGATCTTCACCAAGATTATAGTGGTCGTGGCGGCAACACTGAAGAAGGAAGGGATCCTGGTATATCCCTACCTGGACGATTGATTGATCAGGGCAAAGTCTTCTGAGGATAGCAGGCATGTGACCAGCAGAATAAAGAGCCAACTGCAGGAGCTCGGATGGGTCATGAACATGAACAAAAGTGGTCTACAGCCTCTCAGTCACTAGAGTTCCTGGTGGGGGGCCCGGTTCAACACCAAACAGAACAAAGTCTTCCTTCCCCCTCCGAGGAGAAGGAAACTGCAACAATTATGACAATTGATGACCCATGCACACCCCAAGGTATGGGGACTACCTTCAAGTCTTCGGCCTCATGGCATCAACCCTGGAGGTCGTTCCATGGGCAAGGGCCCATATGCGACTGCTCCAGCGCTCCCTGCTGTCAGGATGGAACCCAGTGTCCCAGGACTACTCAATTCATCTCCAACTACCAGCAGAGGTTCGGGCTCAGTTCCAATGGGGGCTACAAGAAGACCACCTAGGCAGAGTAGTAAGCCTATCCACACCAAACTGGATCTGGTTCACCACGGATGCGAGCCTGAGAGGGTCAGGGAGGCCCACTGTCAGGAACTGATGGCCCAGGGACAATGAAATGAGAGAGGCGAAATGGAACATAAACTGCCTGGAAGTTCGAGCACTCAGACTAGTGTGCCTGCATTTCAAGTCCCCCTCAGGGCATGAGCGGAGGTAAACCTACAACGGATTTGAAAAGACCACGTCTCAGCAGACTACCTCAGCAGTGAGAACCTAGATCCAGGGAAATGGACGCAGTAGACCACAGCCTCCCAACTGATAGTAAATCACTGGGGCCTCCCAGCCATGGATCTATTGGCAACCTTTCTCAATGCCCAAGTTCCCAGGTTTTTCAGCCGCAGACGAGGACCACAATACCGGGGAATCGACGCTGTCATCCAGACCTGGCCACAGGAAGACTTATTTGTACGCCTTTCCACATGGCCACTTCTGGGCAGGGTCATCTGCAAGGTAGAGCATCACAGGGGACTAGTTCTACTAGTCTCCCTGGACTTGCCAAGATGACCATAGTATGCAGACATGCGAAGACTACTGGCGGGGAACCCTCTCTGCCCACCTCCACACAGGAACCTTCTCCAGCAGGGCCCGATCCTCCACGAAGATCCGCCTTGATTCTCTCTCACAGTCTGGCCCTTGAAAGGACTAGACTGAGGAAGTGCAGTTACTCAAAGGCAGTGATTGACACCCTGCTCTGAGCATGCAAGTTCTCCTCATCCCTGTTTTTCATATGGATTTGGAGAGTATTCGAGACCTGGTGTGAGGACAGCGGGACTCTCCCGCGGTCAGCCAAAGTTCCCACGATCCTGGAGTTCCTGCAGGACGGTATGAAAAAGGGGTTGTCATTCAACTCCCTCAAGGTCCAAGTTGCTGCTCTGCCCTGCTTCAGAGCAGAAGCGGACGGTATCAAGCTACCCAACCCATCCTGATGTCCCACTTCCTGAAAGGAATTAAACAACTCTGACCACCCCTAAAGTGGCTGGTGCCTCTATGGAATCTCAATCTAGTATTAATCTTACTAGCCGGGGCCTCCTTCAGACCAACATGCGGTCTGTCACTATCTCTCTTAACATTAAAGACGGCATTCTTGGTAGCAATAGGTTCAGCTCAGCGTACCTCCGAACTTCAAGCACTATCCTGCCGGGAACCATTCCTTAGGTTCACGCCGGGCACCATACAGCTGTGTACTGTACCATCCTTTCTACCGAAAGTGGTTTCCCAGTTCCACATGAACCAAACCATATCGCTACCATCTCTAGATGAGCACAAGGACTCGGAAGACTCATACCTCCTTTGCCATCTGAATGTCGGCAGAATCCTAGTCGATACTTTAAAAGATCGGAACCTTTGCGCAAAACAGACCACCTGTTTGTTCCTCACAGCGGGAAGAAACAAGGGGAAGCGGCATTGCGGGCGACCATAGCCCGCTGGATCAAAGAAGTAATCAAGGTAGCCTACATAGAGGCAGGAAAGCCATTACCTCTACAGGTCGAGGCTCATTCTACAAGGGCCCAGGCAGTCTCCTGGGCTGAAACTAAGCTGCTGTTGCCAGCCGAGATCTGTCGGGCGGCAACGTGGTCCTCCCTACACACCTCCAGGTTCTAATGCCTGGATGTTCAGGCCAGGGAGGACACAGCCTTCGCAAGGGCAGTTCTAAGTGGGCCACGAGCAGCCTCCCACCCTGTGCGGGAGTAGCTTTTTGTACATCCCATTGGTCCTGAGTCCATCTGGCTACACACTAGGAAATGGAGAAATTACTTACCTGATGATTTCGTTTTCCTTAGTGTAGACAGATGGACTCGGCATCCCACCCATGGCTGCTCCAGAAAACGAGAACCTTGGATAACAAATCTGGAGACTAAGCAAATATGGATAAGCCATAGCCTACCCCAGTTCGACACCCATACTTTGGTGTCTGCGTTAATTAGTTGAGTACACTGGCGATCTCCAGTTTGGAAATCAGTTGAACCAGTTCAAGTTTAATCAGTTTATTTAAGCAAACATATCCACAATGGCTTTTCGAGGAGAATACTGAAGAGCTAAGCTTGCTGCTCAGGTATATGTAGAGTGACTTCAGCTTTGAAGTCTGACTCAGTCTTCCATCTGCTATCAGGAGAGCACAATACCCACTGGTCCTGAGTCCATCTGTCTACACTAAGGAAAACGAAATTATCAGGTAAGTAATTTCTTCATTACTTCCTCATACATCCCTGGTTTCTCTTACTTTCTTGTATTCAGATATTGTTTCTTATTCTTCCTTCACTGCAGGGATGGGCTCTAGTTCTGCTGTGGCTTTACTCCGGCGGGCTTTCTTTTTGCGCCACCACGGGAATGGGCTCCCGTGGTGGCCTGGGTCGGGTTTCCTCTTCGCCGCCACGAGCTGTGGCGGCCTTGCTTGGTCGGGGTCGGGTTTTCCTCTTCGCCGCCACAGGCTGTGGTGGCCTTGTTTCGGGGTCGGGTTTCCTCTTCACCACCACCCCACCCTTGGCATTCTGATGCCTGTCTCACCAGCCAATCAAAGGCTTCCTCCCTTCTTCCTACTCCCACTGGCAGGTAGAAGGGAGGAGGTTTCCGATTGGCCTGTGCGTGGGTAGGAAGAAAGGAGGCTTCCAATTGGCCCACAGGGGCTGGAAAAAGGGAGAAGGAAAGCACAACGGGGCAGTGGGACACGGGAGACGTGACATACCTGCCAGTGTTTAACGACACACTGGTTGGGAAGCACTGGCTTAGGGTACTTGGGCTGTGAGAATGTACATTGTAAATTGGTAGATGTTCTTGTGATGGGGGCTATCTATTTGGTGACAAAGTGAAGGAAATGGTGGGCCTCATCTAAGACTACTGTTTAGTGTTGTAGATGCTAACTACTGCTACCATGGATCATCTTCACAGAAGATATTATCCATCTCAGTCTTGGAGGAAACAATTTTATTATCCTAGAAGGATTATTCCTTATCCATACCAATGATGTTGCCAGCATCCACAACCTCAATTGCAGCAGCAACAGCAGCAAAATAGGTCATGTAACAGGGATATACTTCAGCCAAAATCTAGCAACAAGCATTCCAAAAAAACAAACCTCACCTAGATTTGACTACAGCATCAATCTCAAATAACCTTCCAGTGGGGGAAGGTTACAGTGTTTTTACAATCTGTCACTGTAATCACTTGAGACATTGGGTCCTAAGCATTATTTACAAGGGGTACAAGCTCAGTTTCCAGTCTTAGTTGCCAAAGATCAAGTACTCATCTTAAAATACAAATTAGTCCTGTCAGCACTGGCCATGGAGCCAGTTTCATGTGGATAACATGAAGTGGCAGTTACCACCCTTAACAGAAACAGGGGTAACCTGCAACAGAGCATGTTGCAGGTTACCCCTGTTACTAGGAACAAGGGGTTTTATCCCAAGAAATCAGATATTCTACCTGTCAGATTGACAAGATTGAACTTTTTATCTCCAAAAAATTCAAGAAGCATTTCCTGGCCACTATTCTCCCCAATCTAGATAGCAATGATGGGCTAACCACATTAGACCTCAAGTATGCATATTTTCATCCATTCAAGTCACAGGAAACATCTCTGGTTCACACTATAGGAAGAGTATTATCAATATAAAGTTCTTCCATTCGGCCTTGCTGCTGCTCCAAGAGTCTTTATAAAATGATTAGCTGAGGTAGCTGCCTTACTAAGTAAAACATCTTTCTGTATTTCCATACTTAGACTGGCTGATATCTAGTAGATCCTTACAGAATGCAAAAATGTACACACCATTCACAATTTAAACTCTTCTGTTTAGAGTTTGTCATAAATTATGAGATCCCAGCTGAAATCAGCTGCTCAGCTAGAATTCATGGGGCAAAGTTGGACACTCAAGCAGGGATAGCCTTCCAGTCTCTTCAGAGAATGGAAAAACTGATACAAGTAGCTTGTTTTGTTTGTAACTAGAGTTCTGTCTCAGGAAATTTCTGGAGGAGTTGTCACATGGCAGCTACAGTTCATGTCATGCCTTGTGCAGCTGCACATAAGAACCTCACAGTAGCATCTCAAAAATCACTAGCATCATTCCCAATCCCTGTTCTTCAGGAAACTAATCTTATTCCTTTAACTTTCTCTACAGAGGTGGATTCAACCCCACAATCAACTCTTAGGATAATGGAAGGAATGGCTTCCTTGTATTCAGGAAATCTTAACAACTGATGTTTCCGTTCAAGCCTAGGGAGCAGATTTTGTCACCCTATTCTTGCAAGGGGTGTGATCTATTCAAGGAAAAATATCTACATTTATAAGTACTAGAAATGAAAGCCATTTACAGACTCCGAGCAACTGTCAAGCCTTTCTTTGCAGGCAAAGCATTTCAGATTTAAACAGACTAGATAATAACAATGTATTATAAACAAGCAAGGAAGGAACAGGGTCTCTAATGTTATACCAGCAGGCAATCAAAATATGAATTTGGATATTAGACAGGAACATACACATCAATAAAATACTGTATTTTCCGGCGTATAAGACGACTGGGCGTATAAGACGACCCCCCCCCCCTTTTTTATACATATTTTTAAGAAAAAAAATAATTTTACACTCAAACAGGAGCAACCCTATCTATGAAAAGGCAACACTACAAATACCGTATATCAGGCCCTAAAAACCAGTATACCTCTTATTAGGAAAACAGAACTAGCAAGCAGCTATAGATCCCCACACTTAAATAATTGTAAAACTATACTAATAAGCAGAATAAATGTTTCAAAACAGCTATGAACAGAATAACATCCAACAATTAAAAACTCATAAAAACTATTAAACATTCTCCAAACACCAATAAAATATTTCAAAAAAGCAGACACAACACATAATATTAAATAATTAAAATGGCAGTCAATCAAGAAAAATAACTTAAAAAGCCACCTTTCCTTACCCCCTCCAGCAGCTCTCCTATTCCTCTTCCTTAGGGCCCATGTCTCTCACACACACACCATACCAGTCATGCCCCCATGACCAGTTTCTGTCTCTCACACACCAATCATTTCCCAAACAGTCTTTGACACACACACCAGACACCTTCCTGAACAGTTTCTCTCATGCCATACACACACACAGGCTTCCCACTCCCGTGTTCTGCTTACCGTACATATACGGGCTTCTCACTCTCATAATCACTTTCTCTGTCTCACACACACACACACCAGTCTCTCCTTTCCATGCTCACTCTCCACGTGCACAGGTTTCTCATTCCCTGAATCACATTCTTTCTCTCACATTCACACACACCAGTCTCTTTCTCTCACACACACCGTCACCTTATCAACCAGTCTCTCTCTCATGCACACACACAGCCAGCCCTCCCGCTCCCATGCTCTCTCTCACATAATGAGGCTTCTTACTCCCATGCTTTCTCACATACCCAGATTTCTCACTTCCATGCTTTTTCTCTCTCACACTCACATACACATCAGTCATCTCTCTGAGCAGTCACTTTCATTCTCTCACACACATGAGCTCGCTGACCAGTTTCTCTCAATCACACACATGCTCTCAATCAAATGCATTCTCTCACTTACACACAGGCTGGCTGCTTCTCTCTCTCTCTCTCTCACTCACTTCCACTCCCCCCCCCCCCCCCAGCACAAATAGTAGCTGCAGCAGCTTCCTCCTCCAGCCCCCGCAGGCCAAGAAAGAAGAAACCCATCGGTCGCGGGAGGCTCATGCTGCTGTCTCCTTTCCCGATTACCAGCTCCTTCGACTGCTCGGGGCTGTTCCTGCTGTCGCCGCTGCTATTTTTTCACGCGGCGCAGCTCTTTCTTCCCGCGCATCACTTCCTGTTCAGGTTCAAAGGGGGGGGGGGGGGCGGGAAGAAGAAAAGGGCAGCCGCGGATGCCACAGTTTTGTTTTTTTTTTGCACCGCTGCCGTTCCCGCTGGGCTTGAACGTGCTGATAGCCCAGCGGCAACGGCAGTGCGGTGCGCGGGAAGGAGAAAGCCGTGCCGCATGAAAAAATAGCAGCGGCGATACAGGAACGGCCCCGAGCAGTCGAAGGAGCTGGTAATCGGGAAAGGAGACAGCAGCAGGAGCCTCCCGCGGCCGATGGGTTTCTTCTTTCTTGGCCTGCGGGGGCTGGAGGAGGAAGCTGCTGCAGCTACTATTTGTGCTCGGGGGGGGGGGGGGGGGGGGGGGGGGGGGGGGTGGAAGTGAGTGAGAGAGAGAGAGGCAGGCAGGCAGCCTGTGTGTGTGAGAGAAACTGGTCAGAGAGCAGGTGTGCCCTATATGACGATACCCGGCGTATAAGACGACCCCCGACTTTTGAGAAGATTTTCTTGGGTTAAAAAGTCGTCTTATACGCCGGAAAATACGGTACATCTTCCAGGCAACTATACTACTCTACCAGAGTCTCTGATCAGACACCTTCAATCTCATAAACTTTTTTTTTTTTTTTTTATACCTAGAACAACAAGGTGTAACCCATTTGGGATAAAAAGTACTCAATGTTTTCATGTAATAGTTTCAACTCTCCTACCTTCCGTATTCTCTGGTTGCAAAAAAAAAAAAAAAATCAATTCGCAACCCTCAACTTAGGAGTCACCACTTGTGTGGCCCACTTTGTCCTTCTTGTCTACAGAGAAAGTGAAGTTGCTTACCTATAACAGGTGTTCTCCTTAGATGGCAAGATAAATTAGTTACAGTCCCACCCTCCTCCCATAGAGTTCAAGAGGAGCTGCTGCGAAAGACAGGGGACTTGTGTGGATCTGATGTACCAGATTTCCCATACAAACCTCAGTTTTTCTGAGCTAAGGACTTGCATGCCCATGTCTGTGCCATCTGATATCACTTACTTGTGTGGCCTGTTTTTTCTTTCTATGGAGAACCCCTGTTGCGGGTAAGTAAACTTTGGTTTATCTACTTTTTTAATGTTCTTTAAGAAAAATGGCTTAAAATTGGAGGGTAAATACAATAAATATACATCTGTGTCTTGTCTTTCTCTTTAGTTGAAGTACAACCGCTGATCGGACATTTCCATGCAGTCTACCTCACACCTAGCATTTTTACTAATGTGCTGCACCACAGCAAAGCTCATCAGCGGCTCTTTGGGACCTCTTGTAAAATCTCTGGACAAAAGATTGCGACACCCAGTTAATGTAGAATGACCCTGGAAAACCTCGCTGGATCATCTGTCTAGGACACTTGCTGAATGTGTCTTTGCCAGCTCTGAACACTGCCATTGGAATCTCTTGCAGTATTTTATCCTGATTAATCATTACAGCTTTCACTTTATCCTGAAGATAGTTTCTAGCTCTTCTACCTGGGCCTGGAAAAATTAATGGAATACAATCATGTCCAATCAGGATGAGAGGCAGATCAATACGGAGTATGCTGTATCCTTGCTGGAGCAGTTAAAATTGTTCTATGAACAGCAATTGCTAACTGATATAGTATTAATTGTTGAGGGCACTGAATTCCCCTGCCATAAGATGGTCCTTGCAACATGCAGCTCTTATTTCAGGTAGGTGTTATATAGTCTTACTTGCTTTATTCAGGTAAAGAAAAATGTCCTTTTTGTTTTTGAGGCTGAAGAGATATGTACACCTAGCAAAAATGATATTGTCATTAGGAAAGATTTTTTATTATTATATGAAAATGTTTATTTTAGGAATGTTACTCTTTTTTTCTTAAATGGCTTAGTATTATTACCTTTTCTTTGTCTTTCAAAAGGAATTTTTATTTTGTATATAAGTACTTAACTCACAATCAAACCAATGTTGGTACACAACTGCATGTAAATCACAAAAATAGAATATTAAAAATTGGAAAAGGATATAAGGTGATGGGCTTTGAGGAAATGTTAAGAACAATGTTGGTCAAAAAATGTGGAATCATTTAAAACAGTGTCGGTGGGGTCAGGAGTAACAGGAAGTGCAGATGATACTTCTAAATATTTCAAATTTGTGCTATTCCTCTATTGATCCACAAATATTTTACAAAAAATGCAGTGCTATAATTCAGTATAAATATTGACCAAGATTAACAACAAAAACTGAAAACACTATAGAAAAAGAATTAATCGAAAAGATCACAGTTCCTAGTTGTAGTGGAACCCGGTAACTTTAGAAAAACCAAAGTGGGACAGGAGCCATAAATAGTGTTATGCTGAAAGTGAAAATAGAAATTAGAAAGGCCTCTTATGGCCGGAATGGTGCTTTTTAAATTGACTGATAGGTGTCTGCGTTGGTTGTGCACCGACACGCTTCGTCTGTGGTGAGTCGAGGGTGCATTGCAGTGATGCTACTGCAATGCGCCGGCATAATAAAGCTTCGGCACAGAATCCTCTTTGCGCATGACGTCGACCACTCTGCTTCGCTTCAGTGAGTTGACGCTTTGAAGCAGTTTCAACGCGTCTGTCCTCTGGGAGTGGATGCATCTGTGAAGCATGCAGCCGCGATGCCACCGACGAATCGCCCACTCCGAGCCCTGATCACAGCCGGGAGAGCAACTGCGGGTGTCCTGAAAATGTACTTAATTGGCGAAAAGCTTTTCACGTAGATAAGCAGCTGAATTAGCCATGCTGTCTGGGTATGTCTTCCATGCCACTAGGTGGCAGAGCTCTCAAGTCTAGCAAAGTCTTTCAGCTAGGTGCTCTCTTTTATATCTTCTCTGATCCACCTCAGGCTCCTCAGTCAGTTTTTTTTCCGTGTGGCAGTTGGCAGGCGAAGCTCTGCTCTCCTGTGAGAACTTTGTGAAGAAAAAGAAAATCTACTCAAACTTTAAAGGTTTGGTCAAAAAAATCATCAATAGACAATGCCACTTCCTGGCTTTAAATTTTGCTCCTGCGGCAAAACTGTCGGCCACCGATGGCCGCAAGGTGTTATATTTGTCTGGGACCATCCAATGACCAATTAAATTGTGAGGACTGTGGACGCATGTCTCCAAGCGCCTAGTGTCAACAGGCTGCAAAAATGCAGGAGCTACAACTAACTGCTACGGGCTCTTATGGCCCTTTTGAGGCCTTGGTGAGATCCTCCCCAGGCCCAAAGAGAGAACCACCCCCTCATCGAGGAGGGCTTCTTCTATCGACCCTCCCTCCTCAGGACACCCGCAGTTGCTCTCCCGGCTGTGATCGGGGCTCGGAGCGGGTGATTCGTCGGTGGCATCGCGGCCGCATGCTTCACAGACGCGTTGAAAACTGCTTCAAAGCGTCAACTCATTGAAGCGAAGCAGAGTGGTCGATGTACATGCGCAAAGAGGATTCTGCGCCGAAGCTTTATCATGCCGGCGCATTGCAGTAGCATCACTGCAACGCACCCTCGACTCACCACAGACGAAGCGTGTCTGTGCACAACCAACGCGGACACCTATCAGTCAATTTAAAAAGCACCATTCCGGCCATAAGAGGCCTCGGGAAGCGTCGCTATCATCAATGGGGGATCTGGACAGAGATTTCACCATTTCGTTCATTCACTTCTCCTTCTTCACCGGGAGAGATGTCTTCTACTTCCCTTCCATGGGAAGGGCCTCTGGCTCCAGAACAACCTTTAGATATTCCACAATTTCTGCCACTGAAACCGCCTCCACAAAAAAGGGGACCACTTCAAGAAGGGCTTCGCCCCACTCCACCTCAACCTGTGGTGACTCCTTCCACTTAAGGCTTGGCTGCACAAGCCATGACCCAAATCACAACCATACTGACTCAGTTTTTCCATCCCAACCCTTCCTCATTAGGTTCCACAGAAGCAATTAACACCTCACAAAGAACCTTCAGTACCTGCCAACGCATGACATCCTGCAGTGGAGCCAGTCATTCCAGGACCAGCACCAAAGGTCCCTTCCACTCAACCACCATCTCTGACACACGATTTAACAGATACGGATACTTCATCCACAGGCTACCCCTCTGACCTGGCAGAGGTTCCCCCAGAACAGTCTTCGCCTCTAGAAGACCTGACGTATTCGCAGTTTATTGAAAAAGTAGGACAACTCTTGAACGTAGAGACACGTCGACTTCCTGATCCCTTGCCAAGAAATGCTTGGCATATTGAAGATTTTCGACGTTCTTACAGAACCTGTGACTCTCTCCCGCAACACCTGGTATTAACAGCTCTGATGGAAAAATCCTGAGACACGCCATTGACCAGTCCTCCTAAATCAAGGAAAATAGACTTCAAATACCAGATGAAAGATTACTCTTTTTATACATCGGTTCAACTACCTCATAATTCTGTGGTAGTTGAATCCGCAATGCAAAAAGCCAGAAAAGCAAGAATATATGCTAATACCCCACCACACTGGGACCAAAAGTCACTGGATGATTTTGCAAAGAAATCCTTCCAGTCCACAATGTTGAATCCACGCATCCAGAATCATCAATTCTACATAACCCAATACCTGTTTTGAGAATCTCCAGGCATTGAAATTGTCCATGCCACAAGCTTCACCGGATGTTGCCCTTCCTCGTCAATATCATAACATCGAAGAAGGGCTTCGTCACTTATTACGATCTATCTATGAGGGATTTGATATTTCCTCAATCTTCAGCAAACGCAGTTGCAGCAAGATGCTTGGCATGGTTGCGATCCTGCGCCATATGGGACGGTCAATGAAAAATTGGCGAATCTATCCTGTCAACCCGAAAATTTGTTTGGAGACAAATTTTTACCGAAACGGTAGCTAAGCTCAAGGAACAAAAAGACGGCCGTCCTTTCCTTGACTACTCCTCACATTCTATCCAAATCAAGATGTCCTTCTTTTAAGCCCTTTTCATACTTTAAACCTCAAACCTACCAGCAGCCTCGCCAACCTCCCTATTAAGCTCAAGCACCACGTCAACGTGCAAGGGCTGCCCGTCCACCACGGCAGCAGGCGGATCCTCCACCCGCAAAGCCTCAATCTAGTTTTTGATCCTACCTTTGCCACCGTCACAACCCTCTCCTGTGGGAGGCAGATTAACCAAATATCTACCAGCCTGGAATCAAATAACCACGGATCAATGGGTCCTTACAATCGTACGTCAGGGTTACACCCTTCACTTTTCCTCCCTCCCGACCCTTCCTCATTAGGTTCCACAGAAGCAATTAATATTTCACAAAACCTCTGAAGGAACTTCAAATGCTTCTGCACAACAATTGAATTCAGAAATTACCTTCCGCAGTATTCCGTCAGGGATTCTATTCCCAATATTTCCTAATTCCCAAGAAATCGGGAGGTCTGCGTTTAGTCTTGGATCTACGATCCCTCAACAAACACCTCTACAGGCAGAAATTCAAAATGACTTCGCTCAAATCCTTCCTTCTCTATCTTCAATCAGGGGATTGGATGTGTATGCACATATCCCAATGCTCCCCAGTTCCTGGCGGTACCTATTCTTCCAAGTGGACAACCAACACTTTCAATACAAAGTCCTTCCTTTTGGCCTTTCTTCTGCCCCCGGAGTTTTTACCAAAAGTCTCGCAGTGGCGCATCTTCGTCGTCAGGGATGCAGATATTCCCTTATCTGGACAGTTGGCTTCTAGTAGCACCCAATCAAGACCTACTGCAATCCAATCTCCTCACAATTTCCTGTCTTGACAACCTCTGTCTTCTCATAAATTACGATATGAACCTAGAGCTTACTCAGACTTTGCAATTCATAGGTGCCTGCTTAGACACAATTCAGGACAAAGCTTTCCTCCCTCATCTGAGAGCTCTAGCCCTCTCCTCGCTGGCTATGGATCTACTCCACAACATAACCGCAACAGCTCACCAGATACTAACTGTTCGAGGACACATGGCAGCAGCCATATATGTGGTCCCTCTCATGCTTACACATGTCATCTGCAATGGGGCCTGAAGTCATAATGGATCCAATTCCTTCATTCACTGTCTACCCCAATTACCTTGACAGACAGACAGTATGAGGAAAGACCTCCAATGGTGGCTTTCTCCGTCAATGCTACAGACGGGCTCGCATCTACGACCCCTTGGTCATCAGATAATACCACGGGTGCATCCCCCAAAGGTTGGGGAGCTCATCTGGATCACTTAACAACTCAAGGTCTATGGATTGCGTACAAAAGGACACAACACATAAACCTCCTAGAACTCAAAGCAGTGAGAAACGCCCTTCAAGCCTTCAAAGATTCTTTGAGGGAAGATAGTAAATGATTCACACGGACATCCAGGTAACAATGTTTTACATAAACAAGGAAGGAGGGTCAGGTTCTTGGAACCTTTGCAAAGAAACTGTCCTGATCCTGGAATGGGCTCACCAGAGAGAGATTTCTCTTCAAGCAACTTATCTGCCCGGCATCCAAAACTCCAGAGCAGACAAGCTCAGCAGAATTTTTCATCCCCATGATTGGGAACTAGACCAGGCAGTAGTTCATCAAATCCTCTCCGTATGGGGTCTCCCTTCCATAGACCTCTTTGCAACAGAGAACAAGAAACTGGAAGCCTTTTCTTCAGTGTGCCTGAGCCCTCGTCGACTCGCTCTGGAAGCCTTTCTAGTGAATTGGTCTCACGGCCTCCTTTTTGCGTTCCCTCCGATTCCACTCTTATCCCCTAAGATCCAGAAATGCATAGAAGACAGAGTGGATCTATTTCTAATAGCACCAGAGTGGCCCAGATAGCCCTGGTACAGCTACCTTTTGCACCTATCAATTTGCAATCCCATACCCCTGGGCAGCAGCCCCCAACTACTCACCCAGAACAAGGGATCTCTTCTTCACCCGCTTCACTTGTCCTTACATATCACGGCATGGCGATTGAACGGGTCGCATACCAACACCTAGACATTTCATCTGATCTTAAAGATATCTTGCTGTCTTCTAGGAAACGGTCCACTAGACTTAATTACAATAGAAAATGGAATAGCTACGCTGCCTGGTGTTCCACCAGGAATCTTGACTCTTTATCTTGTTCACCTGAGCAACTTCTATCCTACCTCCACTTGCTCTACACGAGAGGCCTTGCGACATCATCACTTCGAGTTCATTTAAGTGCTGTAGCAGCTTACCACAAACTTCAACAGAAACCCCATCTCATGTCATGAACTAGTATCCAGATTCATGAAGGGTGCCTTACGCCTACGTCTGCCTTTACAAAAACCACCGGTACCGTAGGACATTAATATTGTCATTGAACAACTAATGCTTCCACCCTTTGAACCATTAGACACTTGTCATTTCCAATACTTGTCTTGGAAAGTACTCTTTCTAGCAGCTTTAACTTCTGCATGATGGGTTAGTGAATTACAGGCCTTAGTCCTCTACCCCCCTTACCTTCAATTTTACCATGACAAGGTGACTTTGCGAACTCACCCCAAATTCCTACCAAAGGTGATTTCCAGTTTCCATATAAACCAAACCATAACCTTACTAATTTTTCTGCCAAAATCTCATACGAATGATTGAGAAAAACTACATACTTTGGACTGCAAGCGTGCGCTTGCCTATTATAAGCAGCGCACCCATTCACCTACCAGATCATCTCAACTTTTTCTTTCCTTCAATCCGAACGCACAAGGATGTCCAGTAATGAAAAGAACTCTATCCATCTGGATTTACAATTGCATTCGCTTCTGCTACCAGCAACACTCGCAGACTCTACCTACAACTCCGAAAGCGCACCAAGCACGTGCACTCGCAGCTTCGATGGCTCATCTACATAATGTTCCCATCATAGACATTTGTAAAGCGGCAACATAGTCGTCGCTACACACTTTCACATCCCATTACTGTTTGGATAAACAGGCAAAGGATGACGCAATAATGGGCTGGACTATCCTACAGAAGAGCACACGTTCCTCTCACATGCAGCCTTCATAGGACCTGTCCGCCATGAACTTCGGTATTGAGCTACACTTCAATTAACTCTTCCATGCTCAATACATCAGCTGGGGACTCCCAGACAGCATAGCTAATTCAGCTGCTTATCTATGTGAAAAGAGCAAGTTTGCTTACCTTGAACAGTGTTTTCGTAGATAGCAGATGAATTAGCCATGCTGACCCGCCCGCCTCACCTGACAGTTCCAGCATACACCGCACTTGCTTTATTACTGACTGAGGAGCCTGAGGTGGATCGGAGAAGATATGAGGTAGCACCTAGCTGAAAGACTTTGCTAGACTTGGAGCTCCACCACCTAGTAGCACGGAAGACGTACCCAAGACAGCATGGCTAATAATCTGCTATCTACGGAAAACACTGTTCACGGTAAGCAAACTTGCTCATATTGGTGATGTGAGTGGCACATAATGAACACAGCGCAATTCTTGATATAAACGCTATTTAAAAAGGAACAAGTAGCTTAATCGGTGCGATGCATTTGAAAAAAAGAAAACACAAAATATTTAGATGTGAAAAATCTATTTAAAAAAAGATTGATTACCTCAACCGCAGAATAACTGTTAATTGTATAGCAAAGGGGAATTGTACTTTGTAACTGTTTCTATGGTGGACCATAAACTGGCTCATTTTATTAGTTTTTCTTTTTAAAGTAGATACTTAAGACTTGACTAGTACAGAAAACAAGCATAAGCTTGAATTGTAACTGTGGAGTAGTTTATTTTTACCTATTCGGAGAACTGCCATAGCTTCCTCTGCTTTAGTGGAACCCTTTGTCATTTTAACGTAGTAGTTACAGGAAGCAGAAGTTTGAATGCAATGTTTGGCACCAAAGTGAAAATAAATAAATAAATTAAAAAATTATATATAGATATAGATATATAGATATATAGATATATAGATATATAGATATATAGATATAGATATATAGATATAGATATATAGATATATAGATATATAGATATATAGATATATAGATATATAGATATATAGATATATAGATATATATATATATATAGAGAGAGAGAGAGATCTCTCATTGATTTTTATTTTTATTTTTCTATTTTTATTTTCTCCCAATTCACTTTATATTGGTGCCATAATCTTGTCTTTTATTATTCATTATACATGGCAGTTCCAACCTATATATATAGATATATATATATACATACACACACACATATATATATTTTTTTTTTATATTCATGGGGTATTTTTATATGTAGCTTAATTTGTTCTTACCTCTTATTTATGTCTTTGTGTTTAATATATTTACATTTATGTGGGATTTTTATATGTTTTATATGTGACTTATGTGCAATTTTTGTTGTAGCCCCTGAAGCAGCCCCCTCTGTGGGCGAAATTCGGCCAGAGTCTGGCAATTGTTGGGCAACTTTCTTAATTTTAATAAGGATTTTTTTTAGGACATTTGATCTATCTACTTCTTTGTTCACTTTATGACATCTAATGGAATTGAGGCGTGGTCAACCTCCTAAAATATCTAGAAGCCACTGATCTAATCCAAGTCTAGTTTAGTTGTTAAAGGTTTTTCATGCTCCTTGCTATCATCCCTATTATAAGCAAATGTTAAAATATAAGATCACTTCCTTAGTGTATCTTTGTTTGGCATTCTTTTGAATCATTTTGCAAAGCTTCATCAAACTTTTCTAGCAATGCAGATATTTCTCCAATTTTAGCTTCTGTACAAAGGGTCTATTAAAAGGTTTTAAGCGCACTGGTAAATTTGGATTCAGGTAATCATAATGTTATAAATGCAGAGACACTGGAAACTTACTTGATAGTAGTTGGAGCCTAAGCACAGTCCAAAGAGCAGTTTTATCCACTGTGGATATTAAATTTGTTAATGAAGACTTCAGTAATGGTGCCTTTAATAGGATCAAAAGTTCTTATCTTAAGAGCAGTTATCCTAATGTTAAACATTAGCAAGATGTTTTTAAATTGATCTGCCAATAAAAATTAAATTCAACTCATTCTGCATAACCAGAAGTGATCTCTACTTTTACTTAAAATTAATCAAAATCTTGCTGAGATATTTAGAGGTCTCAAACTTTTTTTCCAGAAAGTCAAATTCATTTTGAAGGAGTATAAAGTTTAGGCAACAACTGAACCAGCCATAGCAAATTGGACAAAGGAAGGAGTTAAGGAACAATATATTTTAAAAAGAAATCAGGCTCTATCAGAAATCTGAACCATTCAATTGGAGATCAGTCATATTGAGTGTAAGAAGAAGCTGTATATCTAGCAAAGATTTGTAAAGTTGTCACATGGTCCATATTACATTTATGATCAAAAGGTTACAAATAGGATGTTCTCATGAAAAAGAACACAGATTATAAAGCAAGCAATCTATATGCAAGTTTATTATCCTCCCACCCAGAACAGTCATTCTGGATTAGTGTAGCAGAAAACAGAGGAAGGAGAAATGTACTTAACCTGTTAATTTTCTTTCCTTTATTTCTGCTTTACCAGTCCAGAAACCCACCTGAGAAGTTAAAACAAAATATAGTTTTTATAGTAAATTGAAAGATTATATATTATAAAGTATTTTAATGTAATAGTTTTAGAGGACCTGCATCTATAAAGTAAAAAATTGGTATTTTGTATAAGTATTGAAATCTGCTTTAACTGTCACTGTTCCATATGCATGTAGTAGTGATGTCCCAGGATAAAGAAAATGTCCATAGGAGAGCCAACAAGATTCCTTGCCCCTTTTTTCCAAAAGGTTGAACCTCCAAATGAGTTGTAATCCTACTAATGCATAGAGTGTGTAACAGGAGCTTCAGACATGAATGAGGAAGATGCCTTTAGTTAATACTACCGGTAGTGAGAGAACTGGATATCAAAGTTCAGTCTTGTCCAGTTCATTAAAGTCCAGCTGCCCCACCAATCTGTGGTTCCCAAATCAGCGTTATAGTCAAAAAGATCTAAAACTAATTGGTACTGCTTAGAGCAGGGATCCTGCCCTACTGCATATCACTCATAAACTACAAACCATCAAGGGTAACTATGTCTGAGATAGCCACTCTGTGATTATCCCATTATATAGCCACAGTCTTTATTCTCCACATTTTTTAAAATATATTTTTCTTTTGGGATAATCACAGAGTGGCTGTCTCAGACATAGTTACCGCACATCACCACACATTAGGGTATTCCCTTGATGGTTTGTAGTTTGAGTTCTCTAAACGGGAATAGAGGTTTTGTTAGTGGCTATTGCATATCACAGCAAAATAGATGATCCAGTCAGCTGTTAAGTTCTAGAATAGCTGTACATCAGTTATGTGGTGCAATATATGTAATCTTGCTTACAAAAGCTAAAAAATTACTATTTCCATCATAGTGTAGGTAATGATTTGTGCCAACTCTTTATGAAACTGAAGAATGTAGTAAGCACCTCGTATCCATCTGAGGCATGTGACACTTAAAAGTTGTCAGCAATAGCCATTGGAGCAAGAAGACTAGATTGGCTTAGAACCTTGAGGCTACATGAAGATGTATATGAAAAATTGGTTTATTCATGTATGGAGGATCAGCTCTTTTGACAAGTGAAAGATACGGTAAACCTTATTAAAGAACATTGTACTACTGTACATTATCAGCAGCAACAATCGTCTTAAGAAAACCCAGCCCCAGTACTAGAAAAGGCAGCACATCTTTCCAAGAAGGCGATATTAACACTTAGCAGCCCAGACATGTTTGGGAGAGTGTAAACCAAACCAGAAACCAATTTCTTTGCAGCACTCAAACCAATTAATGAGGGACAAAGTGCTTCTGATTCTTAAGGGTTTACTTCTGATTTGTGAATAATCGGTCAGTGAACCACCTGATCCAGATACTTACTGAAACTTTGAATTTCTTCAGGAAGTAAAGGATCAATTTAAATCTTCACTTCTGTGTTTTCTGTAAAAATGAAGCCACTATATTCATAGTCCTGGATTAATGTAGTCAATGGGGTGAAGAGAATTAAGGCAAGAATCAAATCTTGGAACTTCACACACAAGTGAATGATTCTGAACAATTTGATTCCTTAACGACTCAAAATTTGATAAGTAAGATGAGATTCAAACCAAGCCAACACAGTCCCATCCATTTCTATTTTCTTCAGCCAATAGATGAGCATATTATCGTATCAAAGGCAGCACTCATGTCAGTAAAGACTGACACGAGTGCTGCTCTAGAACTAATCTATTTGTAAGAGCTACTAATGCTGACTCACTATGTTCCTTTCTGAAATCTGGCTGCCATGAGTGTGTGTTTTGAGGGTGTTTGTGTGTAAGAGAGCCTGTGTGAAGGTGCATTTGAGAGAATGCACCTACACATTGGGGGCGGGGGGGGGTGCTCAAGAGAGTCTGGATGAAAGCTGATTATGAGTGGTCAAATTCAGAATGGAGGGCTGTGGGGTGGAGATAGTGGAAGGGATTGAGCCTGGAGGTGAGAGAGAGCGGAGAAGTTAGAGCCTGTGTGAAAGGAGTCTGGCCAGGGGAGTAGGGAGAGAGGGTAGAAGGGACACGGTGTACTTCTAGGGGAATTCTGATCAAAATATTTAAGACTCCGCATCTTTGAATAACTTTTCTGTATTACATTTTAAGTTAATTACGCAGACTGTGATGTATATTATTTTGACCAGTATAAAGTATACAGAATTTTGCAGAATTACCCCAGGAATATCTTTGTTAAATCAGTTATGAGAAATTGGCGGGCAGGTGCTTTTATGGTTTTTCTACTTATGTGATAGCATCTATCAAGTGAAAATTGAATCAGATTGTTTGCCTTGGCTTCCCTTTGAAAGTTGGCATACCTTAAAGCTCTGTCCCTAGTGGCAACGCTTTTTAATATCTATCTTAGCGCTTTTTGTGTTACATCATTGTGCTCCATATTTAAAATATGCTAATGTATTCCCCCTCTTCCCCCCCCGTGGAATGTTGATCTTATAAGTACACTGGCACAAATAGATTTCTTTGCTGGTCTTCCAGGCCTTTATAGGCCTTGATTTTACAATCAGTAGATAGCAGAAGTTGCTTACCTGTAACAAGTGTTCTCACAGGACAGCAGGATGTTAGTCCTCACATATGGGTGACATCACAGGATGGAGCCCAATCACGGAACACTTTTGTCAAATTTTCTAGAACTTTGACTGGCACCTACTGGGCTAGAGCCAGTTTACAGTCAAGGGTATGCAGAGCCTCTTCTTCTGGAATGGCATGGGGCCTGGGAAAGAAGGTGGGTAGTATGATGGATTGATTAATGTGAAACTCCGATACTACCTTAGGCAAAAACTTAGGGTGAGTACGGAGTACTACCCAGTCGTGCAGAAGTTCGGTGTAAGGCGAATAGGTAACTAGGGACTGTAACTCACTTAACGGGCCAATACAGTGCAAACGCCCGCTCTCCCAGCGCGCGCGCAGGCCACTCCTGTGCACGCGATTCAGTATCTTTATTTAAATTAGGCCCGGCGGTGTAAAAGAGTCGCCTCTTTTTTTTTTTTTTTTTGATGGAAGCGGTGACTGTCAGCGGGGTTTGACAGCCGACGCTCAATTTTGCTGGCGTCTGTTCTCGAGCCCGCTGGAGCTACGAGCAATCAGATATGCTCTGTGCTTCAGGATCGCCTTTCCAACCAGCTCATCCTGATTCAGACAGACGGCCATGTGGTACATCAACAAACAAGGAGGAATGAGCTCCTACCTCATGTGTCAGGAAACTGCACAGATTTGGGCGGAGGCCCTTTCCCACTCGATGTACCTCAAGGCCACCTACTTGCCGGGAGTGGCTGTCAGAGGGCTACTGCTGTGTGGAAAAAAGACTGAAGGGGGATCTCTGCTGGTTGCAGGGTTAGTGCCATCCTGTCCATGCCCAGTAGGTGCCAGTCAAAGTTCTAGAAACTTTGACAAAAGTGTTCCGTGATTGGGCTCCATCCTGTGATGTCACTCATATGTGAGGACTACCATCCTGCTTGTCCTGTGAGAAAATACATTTTTTTAAAAACTGGAGTGATGTGGATTTCAAAATAAGTATAGCCAGCATGTGTACTATCATAACCTTTGGTAATTTTTATTCCCTTCTGAAACAGTGCACTACTTAAGCTTTTCTCCGAGAGCAAGTATGATGGTAGTCCTCACACATGGGTGACATCGGATGGAGCCCAGCACAGAAGTTTGAGATCAAAGAATCTAGAACTTTCAAGCATGCCCTGTTGAGCATGTGCAGCTGTAGTCCTCTCCTTACCCCCTAGGCAGAGTCCTTCAGGAATGCCATTGAGCTCTATGGTCACCCTTGACACTGTCTAGGAGCCGGTCCGCCCTCTATGCCGTAAGGGCCATCTGTGCCGAAGGCATTTGTGGAAGTGGAGTTTCTATGCACCAAAGACATCAAGCACCTTGGGCCTCGATGAGGCAGAGTAGCAGCACTGACCTCTGTCTGGGACCAGGTCAGCTATCAAACATTATGCATCCCCTTGATGCCATCAGAGCCACCCTCTGTTGATGCCTTGGTGGCCCCAGTGCCATCGCAGCGCGGAGCTGCCCTAATACATAGATGGTCTCTGCCAATGAGGTGTGGGGCCGCTATGGAAGGCCATCTGAGGTGTTGGCCAATGATGCTTTTTGTTGCCGCTCTAGAAAGTGTCGAGCACGACCCACAAGGCACTGGGATTGCCACTGAGCACCCTGGTCGTCTCCAAGGCTGTCAACCCCCGGAGTTCTTGAGAGTTCTCGAGCGACAAGGATTTCAGACTTGAACAGATTGAGTGCCAGGGTTGCCATTTACTCAAGGCACCCTGGTCACTGTGGTATCTAGGCACAGTGGTTTGGTGCCCCCAAGGCTCCTTGGTGGTGTCCTGATGAAACACTGAGGGGCATTGTGCTGTCCCATCACTGGTCTACAGCTATGGAGCAGCATACATGCGGATGATAAGAACATAAGAAAATGCCATACTGGGTCAGACCAAGGGTCCATCAAGCCCAGCATCCTATTTCCAACAGTGGCCAATCCAGGCCATAAGAACCTGGCAAGTACCCAGAAACTAAGTCTATTCCATGTTACCATTGCTAATGGCAGTGGCTATTATCTAAGTGAACTTAATAGCAGTTAATGGACTTCTCCTCCAAGAACTTATCCAATCCTTTTTTAAACACAGCTATACTAACTGCACTTACCACATCCTCTGGCAACAAATTCCAGAGTTTAATTGTGCGTTGAGTAAAAAAGAACTTTCTCCGATTAGTTTTAAATGTGCCCCATGCTAACTTCATGGAGTGCCCCCTAATCTTTCTACTGTCCGAAAGAGTAAATAACGGATTCACATCTACCCGTTCTAGACCTCTCATAATTTTAAACATCTCTATCATATCCCCCCTCAGCCGTCTCTTCTCCAAGCTGAAAAGTCCTAACCTCTTTCGTCTTTCCTCATAGGGGAGCTTTTCCATTCCCCTTATCATTTTGGTAGCCCTTCTCTGTACCTTCTCCATCGCAATTATATCTTTTTTGAGATGTGGCGACCAGAATTGTACACAGTATTCAAGGTGCGGTCTCACCATGGAGCGATAGAGGCATTATGACATTTTCCGTTTTATTCACCATTCCCTTTCTAATAATTCCCAACATTGTTTGCTTTTTTGACTGCCGCAGCACACTGAACCGATTTCAATGTGTTATCCACTATGACGCCTAGATCTTTCTTGGGTTGTAGCACCTAATATGGACCCCAACATTGTGTAACTATAGCATGGGTTATTTTTCCCTATATGCATCACCTTGCACTTATCCACATTACATTTAATCTGCTATTTGGATGCCCAATTTTCCAGTCTCACAAGGTCTTCCTGCAATTTATCACAATCTGCTTGTGATTTAACTACTCTGAACAATTTTGTCATCTGCAAATTTGATTATCTCACTTGTATTTTTTTTCCAGATCATTTATAAATATATTGAAAAGTAAGGGTCCCAATACAGATCCCTGAGGCACTCCACTGTCCACTCCCTTCCACTGAGAAAATTGTCCATTTAATCCTACACGGTTTTCTGTCTTTTAGCCAGTTTGCAATCCACGAAAGGACATTGCCACCTATCCCATGACTTTTTACTTTTGCTAGAAGCCTCTCATGAGGAACTTTGTCAAACGCCTTCTGAAAATCCAAGTGTACTACATCTACCAGTTCACCTTTATCCTTCAAAAAAGTGAAGCAGATTTGTGAGGCAAGACTTGCCCTGGGTAAAGCCATGCTGACTTTGTTCCATTAAACCATGTCTTTCTATATGTTCTGTGATTTTGATGTTTAGAACACTTTCCACTATTTTTCCTGGCACTGAAGTCAGGCTAACTGGTCTGTAGTTTCCCGGATCGCCCCTGGAGCCCCTTTTAAGTATTGGGGTTATATTTGCTATCCTCCAGTCTTCAGGTACAATGCATAATTTTAATTATAGGTTACAAATTTTTACTAATATGTCTGAAATTCCATTTTTTAGTTCCTTCAGAACTCTGGGGTGTATACCATCCGGTCCAGGTGATTTACTACTCTTCAGTTTGTCAATCAGGCCTACCACATCTTCTAGGTTCACCGTGATTTGATTCAGTCCATCTGAATCATTACCCATGAAAACCTTCTCCATTACGGGTACCTCCCCAACATCCTCTTCAGTAAACACGAAGCAAAGAAATCATTTAATCTTTCCGCGATGGCCTTATCCTTCTCTAAGTGCCCCTTTAACCCCTCGATCATCTAACTGTCCAACTGACTCCCTCACAGGCTTTGTGCTTCGGATATATTTAAAAAAGTTTTTACTGTGAGTTTTTGCCTCTACAGCCAACTTCTTTTCAAATTCTCTCTTAGCCTGTCTTATCAATGACTTACATTTAACTTGCCAACGTTTATGCTTTATCCTATTTTCTTCTGTTGGATCCTTCTTCCAATTTTTGAATGAAGATCTTTTGGCTAAAATAGCTTCTTTCACCTCCCCTTTTAACCATGCTGGTAATCTTTTTGCCTTCTTTCCACCTTTCTTAATGTGTGGAATACATCTGGACTGTGCTTCTAGAATGGTATTTTTTAACAATGACCACACCTCTTGGACATTTTTTACTTTTGTATCAGTTTCCCTTTTGAAAGTTTAGCACGAGAGCCTTGGATTTGAACACTGATCCTCTTCCAGTCATTAAATCAAATTTGATCATATTATGATCACTGTTGCCAAGCGGCCCCACCAAGTCCTGTGCTTTACTGAGAATTAGATCTAAAATTGCTCCCTCTCTCGTCTCTTCCTGAACAAATTGCTCCATAAAGCTATCATTTATTCCATCCAGGAATGTTATCTCTCTAGCGTGTCCCGATGATACATTTACCCAGTCAATATTGGGGTAATTGAAGTCTAAATACAAAACTCTCTTAATAGAAAATCCCACGATTTGAAATGAACAATATGAAAACACGTGGTATTTAGAAACTTTTTTAGAAAATAACGCTGTATAATTTTCTCATATGAATTTAAGGACCATCATACCACCCCCAGTGCTCACAAGTTAGACTTGCAGATTCATGCACTTTCACAGGGTCACATTTAATCAATTGGTCCAAGGAGCTAGCATCAAAGTTCGATCATTTGTATTTTTTGTATTTTTTACTATATATTAAAAAAGGTCAACTTTCCTTATTTGCAGGTTGTCGGGGGTGCTCATCTCGTAGCTACCATCGATCTTGTCCCCTGGGCTTTTGCTTGTATGCGTCTGTTACAGAAAGCTTTGCTGTCCTGTTGGCAGCCAGTGTCTGAGCAGTTCCACATAGTCCTTCCGTTCTTGGATTCTACTGCCGATGAATTACAGTGGTGGCTGTCTCTTCCTCATCTTCTGCAAGGGATGCCTCTTCACGCTCCACAGTGGACAATAGTGACCACGGATGCCAGCCTGTTGGGCTGGGGTGCGGTCTGCCTTTCTCAGTCCACCCAGGGAACATGGTCACAGACTCAGTCGCGCTGGCACATCAGTCGACTGGAAGCTTTGGCGGTCCGCCTGGCTCTTCAGGAGTTCCTTCCCCTGATCCGCGGCGAGGCGATACGAGTCCTGTCCGACAACTCCACCACAGTCGCCTACATCAATCGCCAAGGGGGCACTCGCAGTCCCCTGGTAGCCTTAGAAGCCAGCCGTCTCCTCGCTTGGGCGGAGCGTCACCTACAGTGCCTTGCGGCTTCTCACATCGCCGGAAAAGACAATGTTCAAGCAGACTTCCTCAGCCGGCAGTCGCTCAATCCGGGAGAGTGGGAGCTCTCTGACGCGGCCATGGCTCCGATAGTGGACAGGTGGGGTCCTCCTCACCTTGACCTCATGGTGACTCTGCACAATGCCAAGGCCAATCTGTTCTTCAGCCGCTGGAGGGAGCACGGCGCAGAGGGCGTGGATGCTCTGCCTCTACCTTGGCCACCAGATGTCCTTCTGTATGTGTTTCCCCCGTGGCCACTGGTGGGGAAAGTTCTCGGGAGAATCGAGCTCCACCGGGGACCGGTGATTCTCGTCACTCCCGAGTGGCCGCGAAGGCTGTGGTTTGCGGATCTCATCAATCTAGCGGTGAACAGGCCCCTGCGCCTCTGTCATCTTCCTAGTCTCCTCCGGCAGGGGCCTGTATATTTCAACCAGGCCGATCACTTCTGTCTTGCGGCCTGGCTTTTGAATGGCGTCGCCTGAGGCGCAAAGGTTATAGGGAGGAGGTCATCTCCACCTTGCTGCGAGCCCGGAAGCAGTCGACTTCTCTGGCCTATGTGCGCATCTGGAAAGTTTTTGAGTCCGCGTGTACGGAGGCGGGTGTCCCTGCGCGCTCCGCCTCGATTCCTTTGATTCTTTCTTTTCTTCAGAAGGGTCTCTCTAAGGGCCTCTCCTTTAGTTCTCTATGCGTTCAAGTCTCTGCGCTCGGCTCTCTCCTGGGTCGGGTGGACGGTCATGCCTTAGCAGCTCACCCTGATGTGATTCGTTTCCTGAGGGGCGTTAGACACCTCCGCGCCCCCCCCCCCCCTCTCGGGCCACGTGTCCGTCGTGGAGTCTCAACCTAGTCCCTCGTGCTCTCTGTGCGGCTCCCTTCGAGCCTCTTCGCCACGCTACGCTCAAGGATCTTACTCTAAAGACTGTCTTTCTGGTCTCTCTTTCCTTCTCGCCGTATTTCCGAGCTTCAGGCGCTGACCTGTCGGGAGCCCTTCTTGCGTTTCTCGGATTCCGGGGTTTCTCTCAGGATGGTTCCTTCCTTCTTGCCTAAGGTTGTCTCCACTTTTCATGTCAACCAGTCAGTCGAACTCCCAGCATTCTCTCCGGAGGAGGTTGCGGGTACGGCGGGTGGCGACCTTCGTCAGCTAGATGTAAAACGAGTCTTGCTTCGCTATCTCCAGGTCACCAATGACTTCCGGGTAACGGACCATCTCTTCATCCTTTGGAGTGGTCCCAACCGCGGTAAACAGGCTTCTAAGACCAATATTGCGCGGTGGTTGAAGGAAGCCATTTCCTCGGCGTATCTTTGTCAAGGTCGTCCGCTTCCTGAGGGTCTGAAGGCCCATTCTCTGCGTTCTCAGGCTACTTCTTGGGCGGAGAGTCAATCTGTCTCCCCGCAGGAGATTTGCAGGGCCGCCACTTGGACATCTCTGAACACTTTTGCTCAGCACTACAGTCTGGATGTACACGCTCCGGTGTTCGGTTCCTTTGGGCGGCAAGTGCTTAGTGGGACTTTCTCGGTCCCACCCAGTTTAGGGAAGCTTTGGTACATCCCACTGTCTGGACTGATCTGGGTACATACAGGAAAGGAAAATTAGTTCTTACCTGTTAATTTTCGTTCCTGTAGTACCATGGATCAGTCCAGACGCCCTTCCCTGTCTGTCTTCTGTCCTCTCGAAGCTTATTTTCTAGCAGGTCTGCAGATTTTCATATATTTCTTTGTGCAAGATTACTGAGCAATTACACCGGAAGCCTTGGTCGTTTTCTTATACCAAGTTGATGCAAGAGCATATAGGTATACCATGTTTTGCTACATTATTCTATATTTGCTCCGTTGAGCTTTACAGTTACTTGCTTGATCCTATTCTTGTGTTTGTTTTATGCTTTGACATATGTTATACTGAAGGGGTAGAGGATAGGCTCTGTCCTGATATAGGGCATCCTTCAAGTTTTAGTCTGTCTCCACCTGCTGGAAAGGAGGCTCAACCCACTGTCTGGGCTGATCCGTGGTACTACAGGAACGAAAATTAACAGGTAAGAACTAATTTTCCTCATGATTGAGCGCCTGCTCTCCTAACACATGCCAATTGACCTCTCTGGGGCGCCCGATTTGTAATATTTAAATTGGCTGCCATGGTAAAAAGGAGGCACTAGGGGGAAACTGTGCCCCCCCTAGCACTGCCTCAGCAGTGGGTGTCCAGGAGAGGCAGCTATCAGAGGGTTAGGAAAACTGACACTGAATTTTACAAGCATCCTTTTAGGTTCTTCTTATTCCTCCGGCTTAATATCACCACGATATCAAGTTCGTGGAGGTACAGAAAAGCAGTATTTTCTGCTTTTCTGTAACCTGCTTGGGCTGCTCAAAAATGTGCGAGTTGGGTGCATTTTTTTTTTTTTTTGTTGCATTGGGGGAGAATAGCTAATAGCCTCATCAACATGCCATTTGCATGTGATTGCTATTAGCTTAACGGGGTTTGGACGTGTGTTTTGGATGTGCTAATCCTCTTATAGCATAAGAGGTTGTGGACACAGGTCCAAACCTCACGTCCAACCATGGGTTAACCAGTGCACTTGACTGATCACACTGTATTGCATAAACCTGTTAGTGTATACCTGCAGGGAAGGGCACACCACTTTTCCCTATATTTTTGCAAAGCTCTGGCCAATACTGCCTTCAGCTTTTCTCACGTCACTAGGTTGCCCAAAGTGTTTTCCTGCTCACCTGAACTATCCTGTAGTCAGGATGGAGTGCAGTGTAGGTGAGCTTCAGGCCTAATATATCTCTCTGCTTGAGGGTTTGGGCTAGTGATCCCATTCAGGGAATGTCTTTCATCCTCTGAATCTCTTGGTGCTGTCCTGCTGGTCAGCTATGTCTGGTGCTTTGGCACATAAGGTCTGTCACAGACCCTGCCATTGTTGCTGATTGATTCTTCCAAGCCATGCTTGGGTTTTCTGCCCATTATTAGCCAAACATGGGCATGCTTCTGCAGAGACATTCTGTCCTTCGGATGTCAGTGGACCGCAGTTTCTTTCTGTGGAGTTCTCGAGCCCCAGTTGATTTTTTTGGTTGTCTTCTAACACCGAAGAAAATTGTGTGGTCTTCAAGAGTCTTTTCTTGTTTACATCTCTAGACTTTTTCCTGTATCCAGGAGGTTCTAGATCTACTGTTGTCAGGGTTTACCCTGCTTGTAATGTTTTCCATGATGCAAAATGTTTCTTGTTGGCACTCGCATCTTTCCTGTGCCTTACGCGCCCCTGCTATGCAGCAGTGTTTTGTGTGTCAATCTTTTCTATGGTTTTCTCTTTTTAGAACCCAACTCTTTTCCCACCTAGACCCTTTTATGGGTTGGCTGCCTCACAGGCAAAAGGGAGAGAAGTGGTGCTTTCAGCATAGTGCAGTTTCCCACTTTGTCCAACTTGGACAGCCTATAGCTTGGAATTCACCCATCTGAGGGCTACCATCCTGCTTGTCCTCAGAGAATGCAAAGTTGCTTAACTATAACAGGTATTCTCCAAGGACAGCAGGATGTTAGTCCTCATGAAACCCACCCTCATCCCCTGGGAGTTAGTTTCTACATGTATTAGCTATATTATGGACTGAGGGACTCTGCCTAGGGGGCAGGGTGACTACTACAGCTGCACATGCTCAGGGCATGTTTGAAAGTTCTAGATACTCAAGATCAGGTTCATGCAGGGCTCCATCCAATGATGTCACCCATATGTGAGGACTAACATCCTGCTGTCCTCTGAGAACACCTCTTATAGGTAAACAACTCTGCTATTATATTGATGCCAAGTTGACTTGCGTGCCTCATAAAGCTTTTGTTGCACTTTGTTTTTTTTGTTTTGTTTTTTTACAAATTGCAAGTACTGCGTCATTTAAGATATCCTGGCGATAAAATGTATTTTAGAACTGTTGGACAAGCATTTCTTTTTAACTACACTTGATTATAGTAATTCCTTATTGATTGGACTACCGAAGTACCATATTCATTCTTTGCAACTGTCGCAAAATGTGGCAGCATGCACTGTGCTGCACAGTTGATTGAGAGTGTGCTAAAGTTGTACTAGTTGCCAGTAGTACAAAGAATTAAGTTTAAAATTCTAACTTTAGTTTTTAAATGTATCAAGATGGAAGGCCCATCTTATTTAGTAGGATTATTACAAATCCATACATCATGTTGATATCTGTGCTCAAGATGATTTACTACTTAATATGCCTTCAAGAAAGCACATTCTGTTGGACCTTAACTATGGAATTCAATTCCTAGATATTTAAGATTGAATCCCGTTATCAAGTGTTTTAGTAACCATCTGAAAGCATTTTAATTTCACCTGTGCATTAAACTGTGGGCTGAATTTCAACATGCAGTTTTAATGTACAAGATACTGCAATGGTCTGATAACCCTCTAGGGACAGAAGCTACTGTACCTGAAAATAACTTGCGTTAAGCTATAGATGAAAAGGTGAGAACTAAATGTAAATGTTTGCAGTATATCTGAGGCTTATTAATAAATGATTCAAATTTGTATATAAAACTATTTTATATAGTTTGGACCTTGTTGGCAAATTTAGAAGATCCCTTAACCTCTAATTTCTTGGCATAGCCTTAATTTGTAGCAGATTTAAACTTAAAAAATCAGGAAAATGAAAATATTGGTGAAGAAAAGTATAGGAAAGGTAACCAAGGGAATAAAGATTTTAATTATAATGAAACAGGTGATTTGTTTTGATACAGATGCATGTTTCTCAGAGAATAAGCAGGATGGCTGACATTTGATGAAGCCTGGTACAGAACTTTGATTTCAGATTCTAGAGCTTTTAGCCTGCTGTAGTCTCTTCTGTGCATTCCAGGCAGAGCTTTTGCTCTGTCAGGCAATCTGAAGATAGGCCTCTTTCTTTCTTCGCCACTGGTGGATTGGGGTCCACCGGCAGCTGCATAGGGCTCTACAGCCAGGTGATGCTCCCCCTCTTCCTGCCCTGTTGCTCCCTCTGAGGGGCCTGTCACATTCAGCCACCAACATATAGGTTGAAGGTGGCTGAAGGTGCCAGTTGGCTGGATCTAATAGGACAAGTTGAGGAGGGCTTGAGAGAAAATTTTGCTGGGCTTGGCCCACAGGGCATAGTTTGCCCACCCCTGGTCTAGGTAGTCCTCTAGCTTGCATTTGTCTGAGTTCCCATCCAGGCAGGAGTTCCATGAAATTTTGTCCAACCGCTGGACATCAATGGAGGCTTAGACGGCAAAGGAATCAGGAGCAGAATGTTCCTGTGGAGAAGAAAGTATCTTCCCCAAGTTCTTGGGAGCTAGTCTCCATGGGCCACATATAATTTTCATCTCTGGTGTCTTGGATGACAGTCTCCCCCTCCTGCTTGTCAGACTGCTCTGGCAAAGCAGTCTCCTTGGAAGAGAGGGTGAGCTTGAGCCTGGACAATCAGCTCTGTTGTACTGTTGGAGCCATGCCTGACCTTGGTTGCACGTGCTAGTCTGTGCCAGAGCACTGATGGTCAGAGGCTGGGCCATTGATTTTAGTCACGTGCTGGGGATGCCATTCTCAACTGCAGTGAGTGCCATCATAGTCAAGCACAGTGGGGCATGTCAAGCACTGTGTGCCTGTGGCTGCCATAAAGTGCCATGGGTGCTGTCATGTGCTGTTGACTCCATTGATGTCCAGTAGTTGGACAGAATTTCATGGATCTCCTGTCTGGATGGGAACTCAGGCAAGTCCAAGCTAGAGAACTACCGTTGAATGATGTAGGTGCCATTGACTGGGGGGGGGGGGGGGCAATCGATGCTATTGACATTGAGCACTGTGAGCGCTTCTGACACCATAGGGTGCATTCGAGGCATTGGATAGCTGCAGGTGGTTGACTTTTGGGCGCTGGGTGGCCATTATCTTAACCACTGAATGCTTGGGCACCAGTCGCTGCAAATGGTGTCAGCACCATGGAGTTCCTGGGCACTATAGATGCCAAGGGTGCCATTGTGGGTGCTGTTGACACCAGAGGTGCCACCATTGAGTATAACAGATGCCATAAGAGGCATTGACAGTTGAACATCATTGGTGCATGCCAAACATGCAAGTACAGAGGCTGCTGGTCACCATCAGGGGCCATCGACAGATGCCACCACTGAATACCATCGCACACCTCATGATTAGCTCCTTTGCAGTGCACCACTGCAGGTATCTGCAGCTTTGTTGCAGTTCACACTGGGGCATGGAGCATGCTGTAGAGGAGGCTTCTGAGGTTAAGTGCAGAGGTGCCACCATTACTCTGTGCCCTCTGCTGTGTCATATTGTGAACAAGCATCATGGTGCGGTGCACCAGGATGTATCTGGCCTTTCAGGCGAGAATGAGCTCCTATTTACTCCAGGGCCACCCATTTGGGATAGGTACCAGGGCTGTAGAGATGGGACACCTCCCCCATGGGGAAGGGAAAGACTTTCACAGGCCCCCCTCCTGTGTTGGCCTATGCTCTGGATCCTCTTTGGTGAGCTTCCAGGGCACATATCTTCACAAGTTCTTTGCTTTTGCAGGGGATTTGCTTCTTCATGGCACAGCCTTCGATTTGGCCATGAATTAGAACAGATTCTTGCAGGTCGTCTATGGGGAGCTGGAGGGGGTGGGGGAGCAGTGAGGCATCCCCGCACCTAACCGCCATGGTGCCCATAGTGTTTGGGCCACCAGCAACTTGCTCTTAGGCCAATAGAATACTGTGGTGAGGAGAGTGGGCTCCCCCCCCTTTATAAATTGGTGACACTTTCCCACTCCCCTATGGGGAGCATGGGGTTCTGGGATCAGGACTTTGTTTCCCAGACCATGATAGTGCCACTGTGTTGATCAGTTATAGGACAGGGGTTTAGTCACATATGCTATTGACCCGATTCAAGTTGAGATCTTCATCCCCCTTCATAATTTTGTGATTATTAGCTTCTGAAAAGCATCTTTAGTAAGTTCCCTCTCGGCACCTTGTTTTCACTTTCCCTTTTCCGTGTGGCTTTGTCTCTGAGTGGCTGCTGCCTTTCTTGGCCATGCTCTGTATCTCACTGGATCAGAGATTGGGAAGGCGTATTCACTCTACCACGTTGCACTACTGCACAATTGATATATCTTGTATGTGGGGAGCTGTCACACAATATTGGCATTGGATTCTCTTTCATAGGAATGCACTCGCCAGCAGCAGATAAGGATTTCTCCTACATGTTGAATGTGCCTGCTGGGCAAAATATGCATGTTTTCACTTTGTGACTGTTCCTGCCAATCAGTGTCTCATTTGAGTGGTACTCTAACCATTGAAGGGATGATCTTTAAGATCATGAGAGGTCTTGAACGAGTAATGTGAATCTGTTATTTACACTTTTGAATAATAGGACGACTAGGGGGCATTCCATGAAGTTAGCAAGTAACACATTTAAGACTAATCGGAGAAAATTCTTTTTCACTCAATGCACAATAAAGCTCTGGAATTTGATGCCAGAGGATGTTGTTAGTGTAGCTGGGTTCAAAAAAGGTTTGGATAAGTTCTTGGAGGAGAAGTCCATTAACAGCTATTAATCAAGTTTACTTAAGGAATAGCCACTGCTATTAATTGCATCAGCAGCATGGGATCTTCTTAGTGTTTGGGTAATTGCAGGTACTTGTGGCCTGGTTTGTCCTCTATTGGAAACAGGATGCTGGGCTTGATGGACCCTTGGTCTGACCCAGCATGGCAATTTCTTATGTTCCATCCCATCTGCATTTCAAATGTCATCTAAACATTCAATAATGAGACCCATTCTGTCCCAGTACCTGAGTTATGTGGAGGTTCTCTGGCATTATTAATGGCTGCATGCATCCTGGGATTGGGAATATTGCGTAAGAGGCTCTGCCCAAATTGCATTTGCTTAAGAGTTGTCATTTCCCTTCAAATGTAACCCAAACATTGTGAATGTTTGTCTGACAAAGCAATCCTTGTATGCAGATGTATGTTCTACCTTATATACCCCTGAGGTTATTCGGTTGGAGAATGAAGTTTTTTTGTTTTTTTTTCAGTATATCTTGAAGCCCTATGCCATATGGGTGTGTGCTGTGTGTTCTGCTGGTTAGACTGAACTTGATCTGGGACCCTCAGGACTTCCAGGTCTGAGAAGTTGTCCTGTTTTTCCGCAGGTGCTGGCTCTTAAAGCATTCCTGTTTCCATCTTTCAGCAGAGTGGCTTCCGGATTTCTTTCTCAAGATGTTCTCTCCCTTGACTGTCAACTAGGGTTAGTACTGAGTTTTATTAGAATAAAACTCCTCCGTTGACAGTTTGTCTACTGAGGAGGTTGGACTTACGGGCTGAGTTAGACTCTGTTGAAGCTCCCTGACTGTAGGGGGTTGGTCTAATTGGGGTATTGCCCTATATCGATCTGTTCAGCTTAGAAGCTGTTTTTGTCCCTGTAGCCAGAAGGTCTTCCACCTTGTATTTCTTTGCTGCTTCTGACTTGTCTTAACATACAGCTTCAAAGAAAGGAACACTGTTCTTTACTGGCTTTTGGCCAGTAAAGAACAGTGTCCTGATTGAAATGCTTTTGGGGTTTTTTTGAGAGTTGATTTGTTATCCAGTTTGCTTCTTTCACCTAGGCTTATCCTGCCAAGTGGGAAGATAGACCTGTTATAGCAGTGCTTGGAGTGCGTGGGCTCCAATTGAAGCTCACCACTGTGTTCGGGGTCTTTGTGTGGTACTCTCACTGTGGGGTAGCTCTTTTGTGCCTTGGCACTCTTCTTTCTATGCCATCTGACCTGGGAGGTCAGGTCTTTTGTTGTCATTTATCAGGTGAGTCTACCATAAACCCTGTTATCTTTCTGCTTCTTCAAAGCAAGTACTTAGGTTCTATGCCTTTTGCTCCTCATGGCCAAACATTGGGCATAACTGTGTATAAGTAGTTCTTGCTCTTTGGATGCTAGTGATCCAAACTCTTCTTTCTGAGGGCTCTAGATTCGAATTGCCTATTCAGTTATCTACAACACCAAAGAAAACTATGTAATCTTGGTCCAAGAGCTTTTTCTTTTTTGGTTATTGATTTGCGTGCAGGAGGATTTAGACCTAATGACTACATTGATTTTTGTAAGGCGAAGTGGTGGTCGCGCCATGAGCTCACATTACACCCCTGCCTTTGGAGACTATTGCCGTATAGTGGGATTTTTATCACTGTCTGTCCTATGTCTCTGAGATGTAGAACTCAACTCCTTTCCCTCCTAGAGCATGTTATGAATCTGCATCTAAACAAACAAAGCCCCCAAAACAATCATGCTTTAATAAAGGAAAGGGGGCTAGAATGATTTATTTTGCCAACCACTCCGGTGATGTCTTTGCACTGTGGGGTTCCCCCCCTCCCTTTTTTTTTCTTGTTTTTGGGAAGCCTGTAGCTTTGGTGATCACCTATGTACAAGGATTGCCATCCAGCTTGTCCTTGGAGAATGCAGCATTGCTTTCCTGTAATAGGTTTTTCCCCAGTAGACAGGATGTCAGCCCTCAGGATTCCCTCCCACCTCCCCATGGAGTTGTTTTCTCCATGTCTTAGCTTTATCATGGACTGAGAAGCTCTGCCTGGGAGGCAGGGAGGCGACTACACCTGCACATGCTCAGTAGAATATGTTGAAAACTCTAGAATCTTTGAAACCAAAGTTCTGTGTCAGGTTGTCAGATGACGTCACCCATATGTGAGGACTGACATCCTACTGTCCATCGAGGGGAAAACTTATTAGTAAGCAACGCTGCTTTATATGTTTCAGAAGTTACTTCTGATGTGTGGTGATGCAATTGGCCTACCTCCTTTTTTTTTTTTTTTTTCCCCCCCCCCTACTGTATAAGTAGCCGATGCTGCTACTAAAAATTTTATATAGTACTACTATGCATATGCAGTTTTTAGATACTGCAGAAGTGATGTCTGTAATATCTAATATTGTGTCCTGTTTTGTTAGTATATTTTCATGTCTTGGGGGCTTGTGGCCTAAGAATATCTCAGTACAATAGTGCTACAGTAACAGTTTAAAGGAGTTAAAAGTGATATTTCAACTTCCTTTGATTTGCTCATTTTGTTTTTCTCTCTCCCTACCACCACTCTCTTTTCAGGGCAATGTTCATGAGTGGACTAAGTGAAAGTAAACAGTCACATGTACATCTGAGGAATGTGGATGCAGCTTCTTTACAGATGATAATAACTTATGCATACACGGGTAACCTGGCAATAAAGGAGAGCACTGTAGAACAGTTATACGAGACAGCATGTTTCTTACAGGTAGGCATGCATAATGGGCAAGACTGTACCAGAAGGTATATAATAGTATATTAATTGTATTAATGTATAATGCAAACTATTTAAGCAATCAATTTTAAGGATCTCATTCTTTCTTTACTTTTAAATATCTGATTACCAGAATATTTGAATTATTTCCAGGTTTTTTATAAAGATAAACAAGCTTTAAAATTCTATAAGCTGATGGCTTCTCTTTTGGGAAGTGTTTATTTGATACACCAGTCATGACAGTAAGCTCTTGCCCTACATTTTTAAAGTTTGTTTTATTGACTACAGCTAGAAAAGGCAATAACTGTTGAAGAAATTATAGAAGTTGAACCCTTGCCCAGTAGCGCAGTATGTATCATAAATTGAGATGTGCTTGTATGCCTTTCATGAAACAAGAAAAAAATTGGCCATAGTGTCGCATTAATTTGAGTGAAGCCTTGTGCTTTTTACAAACATTTTCAGAGGCACAACAAAAGTTGAAAAAGTATATCCTGAGGTAGTCTGAATAGTCAAGTTCCACCCTGCTCCTAAAGGGGTCTGTGTAGTGAAGATGTCAGCTATTTACCGTATAGGCGTCCGCTGTCCCTTCCCCTCCCCTCCCCAGCCTCAGGACGCATAGCAGACGCCCGATGAAGGCCTGGCTCGGCTCCCATCTCTCTGGCGTCTGTAGAGGCGTTCATGTCCGGAGCCTCAGATGCCCAGAGATGGATGGTACAGTTGAAGCCTGGCGTGATGTCCATGTCTGGATCCTCACAGACGCCCAGAGAAGGATGGTACAGTTGAACCCAAACAGAACACATACCTCCTCCGGTCTTTCTGCTGGGTTCCCCTGTTGGCCTCTCCAATCTGCCGAGCATTTTGAGCATTTCTCATTCTGCTTCACAACCGAATGAAAAATATCGCCAGAGCCAATATATGCAAGTTGTCCATGGCGCTGTCCGGTACGAAGCTGGCTGAACACCACACTAACGCCAGGGTCAGGGTAGGCGGTAAATATTTAGGTTAAAGACACGGTAAATAAGCTGGTTAAAAAGGCGATAATTTGGGCGCACGTTACTGTATCGGGAGGATAGCTAATCCGAACATTAACATATATACATGCGGCGGGCGGTAATGGATACACGTCTCTTTCAGCCAGCACTAAGGTCACGTAAAAGCAGATACTGAATCACGGGTCCGTCTTGCGCGCTCAAAACGTGTGTCCAAAGCGGGTCAAATGGGCAACCGCGGCCGCGCTTTACTGTATCTGCCCGATAATGTTTGGAAGATTCCAGACACGTACATAGAAATAAGTAGTCTAGATCTTCATTTTTTTGTAATAGACCGTTATGTAGTAGGGTTACTTTTTCATAAGCAAGAGGTTATGAATTTGCTTGACTATTGGGCAAGGGAGCAGAGATATGCCTAAACTTGCTACACCCTTTTCTGTTAGCTGTGCAACACTACTGTGAAGCATACTTGCATAATATACAGTAGTATAGTAAATGATGGCAGATAAACACCAGACTAGCCCATCCACTATGCACAACAAGGTATTTGAGCTTTAACTCTGCTCTGTGCAGGTACCCCATGCCTTCTGTTTAGAGTTTTATGAAAGATTCCTCTTTTTAATGCTTATGGTAAACAGGGTTCATGGTGGTCACATGGACATAGTTGTCATTACAAATTTTTTTTTTTTTAAAGAAAGGCATTTGTCAGAAGAATTGCAACATTCAGTTTCCAGAAAGGCTTAGGTACATAACTTCCTGTAATATTTCACTTTTAGATTTTATTTTATTTTATTTTTTTAAACAGTGATCTAGACTTGGAATCCAGTAATGCAGTGGGCTGCCTTTGGCCACCAAGTTATCTAACTTCACTGTGGTAACTGTCAAGTCAAGCACCTTGATATTTATGGTCAAACAGTTTTATATCAAGAAATCTTGCCAATCTTGTTGAAACACAAGGTATTCAGATGTGATATAAAGCAAATACGTAATTGCTTATTAGTAAAAGGTTTTATTATTACTATTCATTGTCTGGGGGGGGGTGGGAGGATTAGAGAATTTCCTTTCACTTGAGATCAATGAGAACATTTTTATCTGATAGGCAGTATTTGGTGTTTTCCTTTATTTGTATCACTCGCACTTCATGAGCTGGCTACTACTGAATCTGAGGTTACATGTTAAGGTTGTGTGACAGACCTATATAAAATCAACTCATGTCTCTTAAATTGTTCAGTGCTATAGATTAAAAAAAAAAAAGCAACAGAAGAGGAAGACATGGATTGAGACTGCATTGTTACTGTCTTTGATAACCAATTCAGCAGTGGTGACAGATGAACTGGGATGAAATGATCATGGGAAGGAGATGGAGAGGTGGGAGAAAAAGTGACTGAGAAATTATTGGAAAAATGAGAGGAATCAGCTTGAAAGGTGGTGGGTGGTATTTCCACAATATTGAGTTAGTCTCTCCAAGGCTGCTGAAAGTTCTTACCATTAAGCCTAACTGCCATTATCCCAGGACAAGCAGGATGCTATTCCTCACATATGGGTGACATCGGTAATGGAGCCCTATACGGAAAAACTTCTGTCAAAGTTTCTATGAAACATTTGACTGGTATCCAGAGTGCCTACTGAGCATGCCCAGCATGCCATGATATTCTCTGCCACAGGGGTCTCCCTTCAGTCTTCTTTTTTCCGCGGAGCTGTTAGCCTCGCGGTTAAATTGGAGTCCTGTGGTGATTTTTCACTACACTAAAACTTTTCGAAAAAAGTTAGAAAAACTTCCTACCGCAAGGGTCTCCCTTCCTTACCATCGCGGTAAGTTTTTCTCTTTCATTTTCGTCAGTTCCGTACCGTTTTTTCGCGCCATAGTAGTCGACAGCTGTCCGACTAAAATGGCCTCGGGTTTCAAAAAGTGCCCAAATTGTGCCAGAAACATGTCCATAACGGACCCGCACCAGGAATGTGTGCTCTGCCTGGGCGAAAAACACGATGTCAGGTCCTGCAGTCTCTGTGCCGAGATGACATCAAAGGGATGTCTGCTCCGGATGGAGAAGATGGAGCACCTTTTCAAAATTCAGTTTCTCCCAGCACCATCAACGTCAGCCCAATCGTCTCCCTCTGGGTCGATTCTTAAGGTAATCCTTAAACGACTTCCAGGTAAGGCCGGAGATGCTTCCACTCTCTCCCCCTCGCCATCGTCGAAGGCGTCCACATCGGGCAGTGAGAAATCGACAGAGAAACATCGACGCCCGCACACCTCAACCATCGAACCAGTGCCCGCTATGTCATCGACGGAATCTGCCTCCTCCGCTAAGAAAGCTCGGCTGAGCGTGGAGTCTCCGAGGCCTACGATTCCAGGGCGATCCCCACTGATATTGGTGCAGGGTACCGTACCTCCTCAGGGCTCTGAGGAGGTACCGGCATGGCCATCACCGCCTCCCCCCATAGCTGCTCTGATTCCATCAGCTATGCGGGCGGAACTTGATGGATATATCCGTCAAGCGGTACGACAAGCGCTCCTCGACATGATGCCATTACAGCCAGCGGCACCGACTTTGCCATCGGTGCCGCCTTCGATTCTGGCATTGATTCCTCCGATGACTCGATCGATGCCAGCCCCAGAGGTATCTTTTTTCCGACCTCTGATGCAAAAACTGGATACTTTGATTGATGCCATGTCGAAGAAACCTCAAGACATCGAGGAAGAACCTATTCCAGGACCTTCAGGAGTTTCCTAGGCCTCACCATCCACAGTCTCCTCTATTTCCATCAATTCCAAAGGTTCCACCATCGATGCCTACTAGGCCACAGCCAGTATTGCACCCAAGGGACACTGGTACAGATACTGACACAGATATATCGTCTGAAGATAATGCTTTCCGAACCATCACCTCCCGAGGACCGTAGAAAGTCTCCTCCGGAGGATTTGTCATTCTCCAACTTCATAAAGGACATGGTGGAGACTATCCCTTTCCAGCTACAGTCTGAGATAGATTCCAGACAAAAAACACTGGAGGTTCTACAATTCATAGATCTGCCAAAGGAAATTTTGGCTGTGCCTGTGCATGAGGTGCTCCAAGAACTCATGTACCGACTGTGGGAACATCCTGGATCACTTGCATCGGTCAACGAGATCAGATGCGACGTACCTGGTTCAACCAATTCCTGGATTTCAAAAGGCTCAGCTACCTCACCAATCCGTGGTAGTTGGTCAGCACAGAAGAAAGTTAAAAGGGTGAAAACTCACTCCTCCAAGCCACCAGGAAAGGATAATAGATTCCTTGATAATTTAGGACGTAAAGTATTTCAAGGATCCATGTTGGTATCTCGAATTGCTGCTTATCAACTCTTCATGAACCAGTACCAACGTAATCTCTGGAAGCAGGTCCAGGAGCTTACCCAGACACTCCCTGATCAGTACCCAGGAAGCCTTTTTTCAACTGGTGTATAAAGGCCTAGAAGCAGGCAAGCATGAGGTTAGGGCAACTTATGACAGTTTTGAAATGGCATCTCGTCTGTCAGCTTCAGGTATTACAGCTAGTCGATGGGCCTGGCTTAAGGCATCAGATCTGAGGCCAGAGGTACAAGAGAGACTGGCCGACCTTCCTTGTCTTGGAGACAATCTTTTTGGAGACAAGGTGAAAGAAGCAGTCGCCACGTTAAAAGAGCATACAGAGACTCTAAAGCAGATCTCCTTAATACCTCAGGAGTCTCAACCTCCTTCCAGGAGACTTCCCAGACGGGATACAAAGCGTCCATATTACCGCCAATGACTCTACTATCCTCCAACAAGCCGTGCAAGACCATCTCGCCCAGCTCAGCGTCCCCAGTCTAGGCAAAGGCCTTCCAGGCCTCAACCCCCTCCTCAGACCGCATCAACATCGGGGTTTTGAAATATACTCAGAGAGCAGAAGCCCATCCGTCAATCCACTCCCACACCTACCAGTAGGAGGTCGCATAGCCTTTTTTCATCACGCCTGGACCTCCATAACTACAGACCAATGGGTACTTTCCATTGCAGCTCACGGGAACCGATTGGATTTTCTCACTGTACCAAAAGACACTCCACCAATCTCCTCTTGGACAGTGAACCACCACTCCAAACTTCTAAAAACAGAATTATCCACCCTTCTGAGAGCCAGGGCCATAGAACCAGTTCCTGGGCCTCAGCGGGGCAGAGGATTCTACTCCCGCTATTTCCTCATTCCAAAGAAAACAGGAGGCCTACGTCCTATCCTAGACCTCAGAAATCTCAACAAATATCTCAAAAAAAGAAAAGTTCCGGATGGTATCATTAGGCACCATGCTACCTCTTCTTCAAAAAGGGGATTGGCTCTGCTCTCTAGATCTTCAAGACGCCTATGCTCACATTCCCATCTTTCCTCCACATCGCCAATACTTGCGATTTCTGGTCGAAGGACAACATTTTCAATACTGAGTGCTCCCATTCAGCCTAGCCTCAGCACCTCGAGTATTCACAAAGTGTCTGGCGGTGGCACACCTCCACAAACAAAAGGTGCATGTATTCCCTTATCTAGACGATTGGCTCATCAGGAGTCAGACGAAAGAAGGAGCTCTCAATTCCCTTGAGCTCACAGTCAACTTGCTTCACTCCTTGGGGTTTCTCATCAATTATCAGAAATCCCATTTCACACCATCTCACCTTCTACAATTCATCGGTGCAGATTTAAACACCATCATAGCAAAAGCATTTCTTCCAAGAGACCGTGCCCATACACTCATTCTCCTGGCACATTCTCTCCGAACTCAATCTAGAGTCACAGCTCATCAGTGCCTCACCCTCCTCGGTCACATGGCCTCCATAGTTCACGTCACTCCCAAGGCCAGACTGAACATGCGACTAATGCAATGGACACTCAGAAAAACAATGGATTCAAGCCATTCAACCGTTGTCCTCTCAAATTCAAATAACTCAAGAACTGTGTTCTTCCCTCCTTTGGTGGACATCAATGAAAAATTTGCTGAAAGGTCTACCTTTCCAGCACCCAGTTCCACAAGTAACATTAACTACAGATGCGTCCACTTTAGGTTGGGGAGCGCACATTGGTCGTCTAAAGACCCAGGGAACGTGGACAAAGACCGAAGCCTCTTTTCAGATAAATTTCATAGAGCTTCGAGCTATACGTTATGCGCTGTATGCGTTCAAGGACTGCCTTTCACACAAGACAGTTCTGATCCAAACAGACAACACAGTAGCCATGTGGTACATCAACAAGCAAGGGCGAACAGGTTCCTACCTCCTTTGCCCCAAGAAGCAGCACAAATTTGGGACTGGGCCCTAGCACATTCAATTCTTCTACGGGCCACTTACCTAGCAGGCATCCACAACATGCTAGCCGATTGCCTCAGTCGTCAGTTCCAACCACACGAGTGGTCCTTGGATCCAACGATAGCAACCAAGATCTTTCAATGTTGGGGTCAACCAACAATAGATCTCTTTGCATCCCATCTGAACTACAAAGTGAACGATTATTGCTCCCTGCTGCGGCAGGAGAACAGCCTACCAAAGGACGCCTTTGCTCGTCATTGGAACTCAGGCCTGCTATACGCGTATCCACAGATACCGCTCATAGCCAAGACTCTAGTGAAACTGAAACAAGACAAAGGGACCATGATACTCATAGCCCCATACTGGCCTCGACAAGTATGGTTTCCCACACTGCTAGACCTCTGTCAGTCAGGAATCCCATTCGCCTGGGAGGAGCTCCCAATCTCATAACTCAGGATCAAGGTCTGTTGCGCCATCCCAATCTTCAATCCCTATCCCTGACAGCATGGATGTTGAAAGCTTGATTTTACAACCACTCTACCTTCCAACCACTATATCTCAAGTGCTTATAGCGTCACGTAAACCTTCCACTAGAAAGAATTATTCCTACAAATGGAAATGGATTACTTTGTGGTGCACTCAGAAATCTATTGATCCTTTCACTTGCCCCACTACCTCACTACTAGATTACCTATACCATCTTTCAGACTCTGGTCTTCAGACTTCATCTGTAAGAGTACATTTAAGTGCAATCTCAGCTTACCATAACAAGCTGGGAGACACAACCTCTCGTCAGTAGATTTATGAAAGGTTTAACTCACCTTAAACCTCCTTTTCATCCCCCAAGCATACAATGGGACCTAAACATAATATTAACCAGGCTCATGCGTTCTCCATTCAAAACCCATAGATACCTGTGACCTAAAATTTCTTACATGGAAAACTATCTTCCTCATAGCCATTACATCAGCTAGAAGAATCATTGAACTACAAGCACTTATCACATACGAACCTTTTACAAAGTTCCTACATGACAGGGTGGTCCTCCGTACTCATCCCAAATTCCTTCCTAAGGTAGTTACAGAATTCCCCTTGAACCAATCCATAGTTTTGCCAACATTCTTTCCAAGGCCTCATTCCCACCAAGGAGAAAGAGCCTTTCATACCTTGGACTGTAAGCATGCACTATCTTTCTACTTAAACCGCACTGCAGTCCAAAGGAAATCCAGGCAACTTTTTGTATCTTATGATCCAAACAAGCCAGGTAAATCTGTGGGTAAACATACTTTGTCAAACTGGATAGCAGATTGCATACAGTTTTGTTATAAGAAAGCAGGCCTTACTCTTCAAGGGCGAGTAAAAGCACATTCAGTCAGGGCAACGTTAAACTCAGTAGCATACCTTCGCTCTGTACCTATTCTTGACATTTATAAGGCGACAACATGGAGTTCTCTTCACACCTTTACAGCTCACTACTGTTTGGACAAAGAAGGACGACAAGATTCAGCCTATGGACAATCTGTCTTAAAGAACTTGTTTCCAACTTAATCCCAACTCCTACTACATCCAACCTGCTGTGATTTTCGGCTGACTCATTTACAACAACAATACTTCACTGTTTCACTACAAAATGACTCAGCCTCTAGCTTGCTAATCACCCATATGTGAGGACTAGCATCCTGCTTGTCATGGGATAAAGCAAAATTGCTTACCTTGTAATAGGTGTTATCCCAGGACAGCAGGATGTAGTCCTCATGAAACCCACCCGCCACCCCGCAGAGTTGGGTACAATACATTTTATTTTATTTTTTTGGCTAACCGCTAATTGCTACAAAACAGACTGAAGGGAGACCCCTGTGGCAGAGAATATGGCATGCTGGGCATGCTCAGTAGGCACTCTGGGTGCCAGTCAAAAGTTTCATAGAAACTTTGACAGAAGTTTTTCCATATGTGGCTCCATTACCAATGTCACCCATATGTGAGGACTACATCCTGCTGTCCTGGGATAACACCTATTACAAGGTAAGCAATTTTGCTATATGGGCTGCTTCCCCCTTAGTTTAGTTCCCTTCTTTTACATTTCTTGATGCTCTGCAATGGTTTATCCACTAAATTATGTCAAAACTGCTTTCTGTCATGCCAACAGGTACTGTATGTGTACAGTCAATATCATTTGCCATTTATCTCAGCAGACCACAGGAGAATGTGCAGGAAAAAATTCAATGTCCACACAAAATTTAGTGATTTTTTTTTTTCACAAACCAACAAGATATTATATTAAGATGAACGTCAAAGGAAACCGGAAAAACTCATGCGGTGTATGGAAGTAGTACACAAGTAATTAAGCTTCAGGAGCGGTAAAAAAAAAAAAAGATAAAAATTAAACCCAAAATAAAGTAGAGCAGGAATAGCATGTTTACCGAAGTGTTTAAACAGACAAACATTAAGGAGCCAAACCGAGGTATTTGAAATATTTCCTTAATTAGCCCGTGCAAAATTAGAAAGGTCCACATGATAAATGATAAAAGTTATAATGAATTCTACATACACGCCTTTGTACAGTTCAAGTGATGGCGTTACTGGAAGCGCAACGGAAGCATGAAAATGGTAGCCATTTAAAATATTTTTCCTTAACCCATACAAAATATTTTTCCTTTACTTAGCCCGTACAAGATTTGAAAGTGCACATGATAAACAGAAATAAATTCTACAGACATACCTTTGTACAGTTTGAGTGATGGCATCACTGGGAGTGCAACGTGAGCGTGAAAATGGCCATTTAGCTTCAATAGATTTGGCACGAAAAGTTCAGTAACCAATCAAATAAAAGTACCAAGAATCGGACGTGACAGAAACCTTACCAAGTATTTATGAGAGAGACGGACGTAAAAGAAAACTGAAAATTATAACAAGCCATAACAAAGTTCATAATAACTTACATATAAAACAAAAAAGGAAAAAAGAAAAAGCAGAACACAAGAACGATTCCCAACAATGTAACAAAATCAAGGGATAATATATAATAAAACATAACATACAGGATCGAAAGATAAGTTAAACAAAATGACCCAAAACTTTCAGACGATTCAACAAGGGATTCAAATGAAATAGTGCCATTCAATTTCTTTATTTAGTCCAAAGGGTGTTAGACTGTGCAGGGTAAAAATCTATCTTTGTTCTCTACGGATAAGAATCTCAGAAAAATTCCCTCCACAATGTGGAGGGGTGATCACATCAATTACACAAAAGCGGAGATCAGAAATACTATGTGACTTTGTTGGTTTGTGGTCACGTTCGGTCTATAGCTTCTTTAGTTATTTACTGAAATTTCATGTCTAATACTTTCGAAGTTACTTGGCTACAATTTTTATGCTGATGTTGCAACACTATGAATTGTTTATAGTTTGATACTGTAAATTTGTTTAATTTAACGTTTCCGCTCCATCTTGTTTGTTTGTCCACTATGTTTCCAAGTTTTTCTTTAACTTAATTTTTTACTTTTTAGAACAACCAAAATTCTGTTTGTCCCTTCCGACGCAGCCTCGCGGAGAAACACGGGTCTGTCGGGGGACCCGCTTTGCATTTTTAAATGCTGTAATATACACACTGTGGAGTTGCCGATTCAAATGAAAAAATTACATCACTAAATTTTGTGTGGACATTGAATGTTTTCCTGCACCTTCTCCTGTGGTCTGCTGAGATTATTTGCTTGCAGAAGTGCTCCTGTTTACTGGTTTGATTTGTCCATTTATACCATTTTGAGATTTTTTTGCACACAGCGTTAGTCTTCCTATTTTAAGAAGAAAGTTCTCATAGTTGCATCTTAAAAATATTTTTAGGAACTTTTACCATAATGTCTAAGAACAATATTAAAAATAGGAAATCATGCTGGAGAGAAATATCAACTACAGAACTTGTCACACATGAACAAGTATCCAGATATAAACATACAATAAAGCAAATATAAACATATTGGTATTAAAAGCACATTTTATATTCTTTATATATTACTTCAGCCCCCAAGTGCTCGCATCTCACAGAACTTTTCAAACAAATTTGCCAACTTTCAAGATGGGTCACAAAACAATCATAAAAACAAGTACTAACAAAAGACAAACAACAAAAAGAGTATATCATTAGCTCTTTATCCCAACTTTCACATAAGTTGGGAGACCATGTATCCATTCTGAGGACTCAATCATTTTCAAAAGGATTCTCTGGCTAAGACTTCATGAGAACATAAGTTGCCATACTGGGTCAGATCGAGAGTCCATCAAGCCCAGCATCCTGTTACCAATAATGGCCAATTCGGGTTACAAATGCCCAACATTAAATAAACCCCATGCTACTCATGCCAGTAATAACAGTGGCTAATTCCCTAAGTCAGCTTGATTAATAGCAGTTTATGGACTTTTCCAAGAACTTATCTAAACCATTGTTAAACCCAGCTACACTAACTACCCTAACCATCTCCTTTGGCAACAAATTCCAGAGCTTTATGGTGCATTGAGTAAAAACTTTCCCTGATTTGTTTTAAATGTGCTGCTTGATAACTTCATGGAGTGCCCCTTAGTCCTTCTATTATCTGAAAGAGTAAATAACTGATTCATATGTATCCTAGTCCTCTCATAATTTTACAGATCTCTATCATATCCCCCCCCCCCCCCTCAGCCATCTCTTCAAGCTGAACAGCACTGACCTCTTTAGCATTTCCTCAAAGGAACGTTCTATCCCCTTTAACATTTTGGTCGCCTTTTTCTGTACCACCTCCAGTCCAACTACCGTACATACTCGTGTATAAGTCAAAGGTATTGTTTGGGCCCCAAAATCAAGATTTATCTGTCACCCAAAGATAAGTCGAGGGTAAAACCTAAGGGGGCTTATGAAATGGTGAAATCACACTAAGAAACAAATCAATAACTTAAGAAAATCGCCTTTATTTTTTAAAAGCAGAATAAAATGTCCCTGCTGTGAGACGGGAGTAAGAGGGCAGAGGAAATGAGTAGGGTTGTGGTTACCCAAAGGTTTGGTAGGCAGTCGTGGAGAATTCTGAAGACAAGATAGTCACAAAGAAAACTTTGAAAGAGATGAAAAGGTGTAGTCATTCTTTGAAGATCATTAAGAACTTGTCAAAATTTAGGACAGAAAGCAAAAAAATGCATTTTGGTGCAAAATGAACTCGAGTGACAACCTGTATCACGGAGCAAAGCACTTGATGTTTGCTTGTGGTCTCCCTTCTTATGAGTTTGACACGGTCATGCCCCCCCTGTTAAATCACTCCCCCCCCCCCCCCCCCAAAGACTCACCAAATGTCCCTGGTGGTCCAGCGGGGGCCCAGGAGCAAGCTCTGGGACCGTCTGCTGCAGGTAATCAAAGGGCTGCCCCGGCACCATTTTGATTACTGCAGCCAATGGCCCCGGAGCTGCTGATTGCTTCTGGGTCCCCTGCTGGACCACCAGGGACATTTGGTGAGTTTGGGGGGGGGGGGGGGGTAGGGGGTTGGAAGGGTGTGGGCCTGTGCACAACACACACACACACACATACATGTGTCGAGCCAGCTAATTTATGCTAATATTTTGGCATTAATTTTTAAACTTATACACAAGTATATACATTACATCTTTTTTGAGATGCGGCAACCAGAATTGAAGGTGCGGTCTCATCATGGAGCAATACAGAGGCATATGACATTTTCCGTTTTATTCACCATTCCCTTCCTAATAATTGCTAACACGGTTTGCTTTTTTTGTATGCTGCAGCACACTGAGCCAACAATTTCAATGTATTATCCCAGGACAAGCAGGATGATAGTCCTCTCATATGGGTAACATCAGATGGAGCCCTGGTACGGAAAACTTGTCAAGAGTTTCTAGAAACTTTTGTCTGGCACTGTGGACACATTGAGCATGCCATGATATTCTCAGCCACAGGGGTCTCCCTTCAGTCTCTCTCTTTTTCCCCCTTGCTGTAGCAAAGTACACCAGGAGCTCTGGAAAACCAATTCCCTCACATTTATCAGGGAAGAAAACTTTCCTTTTCACATAGTCTCGGTGAGTACATTTTTCAAATACTTTCTGATCAATTCCAGTCACCTTGGCGTCGATTCCCATCGACCGTTATCAGGCCAAAAATGTTGTCATGGCCTCGGGTTTCAAAAAATGTCCGGATTGCAACCGGACTATGTCTCACTGACCCACATTATGTTTGTGTTCTTTGCCTGGGATCAGGCCATGACTTCCGAGCCTGCTCAACTTGTGCCCAAATGACACCAAAGGGCAGACTAGCTCGGCTAGATAAGATGGAAGAATTATTTTAAAAGATTCCATCATTGTCGTCTACGTCTTCTCCAAGGATAACCCCTCCTTCGGCATCGACGCATCGAGAGGAAAAACGACTCCATGACCGGCCATCACTGCTGTCCGGAACCTCGATAGCAACATCTTCGGCATCGAGAAGCCATCGTGAGAAAAAGCGGCATCGACATCGGTCTACCGATTCAACCGATGAACCGACATCGGGATCCAGACCCATCAGATCGATGCGGAAGAAGGTCCGTGTACTGGAGCCAACTCCAGCTGTACACGTGGAACCAAGGCCCTCTCCACCGGGCTTGGTGTTGGAGGAAGTGCCACCACGACTTATCGTGGAAATACCTATAACGCCAGCAGTACCTTCCCTGGTAGCAGTGGATACTACCCCGATTTCAAGGGAAGAAGTGACCACTTTAGTCCAACAGGTGGTCGTCGAGGCTCTATGAAATCTGCAACCTCAGACAGCGCCTCAGACACCGGCATCGACACTGCCAGTGGCATCGAATCAGTCCATTTTTCTGCCTTTGAACAGGCTTGATGCCTTAATAGAGGCTTTCCCTACGGCACCGACAGAACCGGTTCCATCAAAACCATCGATACCACCGATGATTCCAGCCCACAGATCATCGGAGGAGGACGGGGGAGACTCCAATTCAGCCCCTGGTCGTCGGGGCTACATAGTTATCCAAAGGAACCCTTAATGCCAATACATCCAGGCCCCCTCAGGGGATACAAGGCACCGATTTCCATCAAGGAATTTGTTGCCAGAGAATGTGGTTCGTGCAGTTAGTGTAGCTGTGTTTAAAAAAGGATTGGATAAGTTCTTGGAGGTGAAGTCCATTACCTGCTATTAAGTTCACTTAGAGAATAGCCACTGCCATTAGCAATGGTCACATAGAATGGACTTGGTTTTTGGGTGCTTGCCAGGTTCTTGTGGCCTGGATTGGCCACTGTTGGAAACAGGATGCTGGGCTTGATGGACCCTTGGTCTGACCCAGTATGGCATTTTCTTATGTTCTTATGTTCTTAAGGCCTATCTATTCCCCATCGATGTCCTCATTGCCAAAACACATACCAACAAAGGCTATGTTTAAGTCAAAGCACCATCTTCCTTCAGATGATCCTGATTCTCCTTATCCAGGATACACCCCTTGGAAGGATGTGGATTCTGACACAGTCAGAGGAAATATCAGAACCCTCTCCACCAGAAGAGAAAAAACATCCCCGCCTGAAGATCTGTCACTTTCTAATTTTATAAAAGAAATGGCAGAAACAATTCCATTCCAATTAATCACAGAGGAAGACATAAGGCATTAGAGGTTCTACAATTTGTAGATGCACCTAAAGAAATTATGGCCATTCCAATCCATGACATCCTTTTGGAATTGCAGCAGAGAATGTGGGAACACCCCTGCTCCGTTCCTGCAGAAAATAAAAGAACAGACGCCACTTATATAGTGCAACATGCTTCAGGGTATCAAAAACCTCAACTACCCCACCACTCTGTAGTTGTAGAATCAGCTCAAAAGAAAGCCAGAAAAACACAGCCTCATTCTTCTGTCCCACCAGGGAAGGATCAACGCTTCCTGGATACATTAGGAAAAAAGGTCTATCAAGGTTCCATGCTGGTAGCACATATTGCAGCATACCAACTGTATGACAATACCAGAGGAACTTGTGGAAACAGGTTCAAGGTATTGTAGATAACCTTCCACAACAACATCAGCAACCTCTAACGACATTGGTGGACAAAGGACTAGAATCAGGAAAGCACGAGGTAAGAGCAGCGTACGACTTATTCGAGACTTCAACCCATCTCTCTGCCTCTGCAATCAATGCAAGAAGATGGGCTTGGCTTAAAGCCTCAGACCTTAGACAAGAGGTCCAAGAACGTCTGGCAGATCTCCCTTGCGATGGAGAAAATCTTTTTGGTGAGAAAATCCAAGCCATGGTGTCTCAATTAAAAGACCACCATGAGACACTCCGTCAGCTTTCCAAGCTACCAGCAGATCAACCATCCTCTCTCAGGCGACCAACTCTCAGAGATACGAGGCGACCTTTTTACAGACCTAGGAGGTATTATCCACCTGCCTCTTCAGGACATCAATACTGACCCCCACAGAGAGGATGCCCTCGCCAAACCAAGCAGCGGAAGACTCAACCACCACCTCAAACTGGTCCAGCAGCGAGTTTTTGAGTCGTGCCACGAGAACAGAAGTCTCTCTCTTCTGCTAAACCCTATACCCTCCCTACCAGTCGGAGGACGACTTCATTATTTTCAACACCAATGGAGTCGTATCACAACAGACCAATGGGTATTAGCCATACTAATAAATCGGGGTTATCGATTGAAATTCAAAACAATACCCCCACATTCACCTCCCATTCCACTCTGGACTCACATGATAATCACATCTCAGTTAGCAGTAGAACTCTTCTTTGCTGACCACCAGGGTCATCGAACCAGTTCCCCTGTCTCAGCAAGGGAAAGGGTTCTACTCCCGCTATTTCCTCATTCCAAAGAAAACAGGAGGCCTTCGTCCTATCTTGGACCTCTGCAATCTCAACAAATTTCTTTACAAAGAGAAATTTCGAATGGTATCCCTGGGATCCATCATCCCCCTTGCTTCAAAAGGGAGATTGGCTCTGTTCTCTGGACCTTCAAGACTCTTACACTCACATACCAATTTCCATACAACACCGCAAATACCTATGCTTTGTAGTGGGGGAAAAACCATTACCAGTATCGAGTTCTTCCATTCGGCCTGGCCTCTGCACCTCGAGTATTCACAAAATGTCTAGCAGTGTTGGCTGCACATCTAAGAAAAAGCTATATTCACGTTTTTCCTTATCTCGACGATTGGCTCATCAGAAGTCCATTCAAGCAGGGAATTCTCTTTGCCTTAAAAACCACAATAAACTTATTACACCTCCTGGTTTTTCTAATCAACTGTCAAAAATCTCACATCGAACAGTCTCAGCTCCTCACGTTCATCAGAGCAGACCTTGACACCGCAATGGGGAAAGCTTCCCTTCCATGCAACTGTGCAGACAATCTAATACGACTGGCAAACATTATGATTCATCATCAGTTCGCATCTGCTCATCAAGTTCTGATACTTCTAGGACACATGGCCTCCACAGTACATGTAACTCCTTTCGCAAAGTTAGCCATGAGACGAACTCAGTGGACTTTGAAATCTCAATGGCTCCAAGCTTCCCAACCGTTGACGCACACAATTCAAATCACCCACCAGCTTCGCCAATCACTTCACTGGTGGACAAATCAGACTGCGTTGACCTGCTGGTCTCCCATTCCAACCAACAAATCCGCAAGTCATCCTGACTACAGATGCCTCCAACCTGGGATGGGGAGCTCACGTCAACAGCCTTCAAACACAAGGGTTGTGGACTCTGCTCAAGAAAAAGTGTCAAACTTCTTGGAACGTCGAGCGATACGATATGCCCTTTATGCCTTCAAAGACTGCTTCTCAAACAAGACTGTGCTGATTCAAACAGACAACACAGTGGCAATGTGGTACATAAACAAGCAAGGAGGCACCGCTCGTACCTCCTATGCCAAGAAGCAGTACAGATCTGGGCTTGGGCTCTGGAGCACTTCATACAACTCCGAGCCAGTTATTTGCCGGGCATCAAAAACATTCTAGCAGACTATCTCAGTCAACATTTCAATCCCCACGAATGGTCGCTGGATCCACGTGTAGCAAGCAAAATTTTTCAACGTTGGGGTCGCCCAACTATAGACCTCTTTGCATCCAAACTGAACCACAAAGTGGAAAGGTTTTGCTCCCTTTATTTGCAGTTTTTATATACAGACATTTGTTTAGTAACTTCACATCGGTTCACAGAGAACATAAAATTGCAACTGTGCTAAGGAACATAGGGTTAGCAATAGAGCATTACATTTGACACATTAACATTAACAGAGCAATACAATTAACATATTAATTAAGGGGAGAGGGGCAGGGGAAGAAAAGAGCATAACTATATGAAAAATATCTGAGCATAAATGTGATTAAATAAGATAAAATGAACAAAAGAGATACTAATTAGATTGCAGTGTGATGCAATTTAGATAAAGCAATATCATGGATCTTATATACAATTTGGAAAGAGGTTGCTGGAACAAATGGAAAAGAATCTGTTAGGTCATTGCTAGGTTGGAAACCAGTCCCCAGGGATGCATTTACTCGCCCCTGGAACACAGGTCTTCTGTATGCGTATCCTCCAATTCCGCTCATAGCGCAAACTCTCGTGAAGCTACAACAGGACACAGGGACAATGATCCTCATAGCCCCGTATTTTTGGAGCTAAAAAAAAAACACGCAGTAAAGCAGGAGTAAAAATCTGTGCTAAGGTTAGTGCATTTCCATGCAAATTACTCTGCATGGCAAGGAGGCATGCTAAAGGACAAACCCCATAGCATAGGTTGTATTTTACCGTAGGAAATTTAACTCCTGGGTCAGAGCAGGAATCAAACGTACCATAGTAGAACAGGCTGAGAGGTGAACCCCTCCTGTCTACCCAGCCATCCAAGTCTGCGTCCTAGAGTTTAAAAAAAAAAATAGCAGTCGAGCATGTGCCTTGCCCTCCCCTTTCCTGACTAAAACTTGGGGCCAGAAAGCAAACTGCCTGTCCAAGCTTAAATTTAAAAAAAAAATGAAGTTTGGTAGTGAAGGACACATTTCCTACTGACTTCACTTCTCAGCCAGCCCATGGTTCAAAGTTTAACTCCCCATTCCTCTTGCCAAAGTAGTGACCAGGGTACCCAAGTTCCTAACACTCAGCTCCCACCCCAGCTGAAGGAACATTAGACCTTAATGGGGATTGTTCTTTTTACTGTCAGCTGCCAGTGAAAGGAATAAATTAATATTAATGCAGATAAGCTGAAAGCTGTACCAGAAGCCCATGGAAAGTGGTAAAGTCCATTACTTCTCTGGCTGGGGTTGGGAGGGGAGGATTGGGAACTTGGGTGGCCTGGACACTACTCTTTGGTGGGTGGGTGGGGAAGATTCTGCCTGATCAGCTGCTCAGACTGAAGTTTAACTTGGGGGGAGGGGGGAGAGAAGGGTTGGGAATTTTTGCCCACCTTTACTTTTGTGTTGCTTTTATTTCTCCATTTTTTAACATGGATTAGTAGTTTTATGTACATGCAAATGGTCCTTGAGTTTTTATTTAAAAAAAAAAAAAAAAAGCGCTTTTTACTATTAATGTGTTTGTGTTTTACTCAGGGTATTTGCATGCCATTAGCTTACTGCAACCCATGGGTCTGCAGGTTTTCACTGCGCATGCAAAGTGAAACTCATGCTAGAATTTACTTTGTTTTAGTGCAGGTTTTATTACATTGGCTCCATAGTCTTTTATAATCAAACTTTGTATGTAGCTATACTTTGACTTGAAAAGCTATTTGAAAGTTGTCAGATATAGGCAATAGATGTCATTGTAAAGTAGTGTTCCTGGTTGAATTTTAAATTGAATGTTTTATTTTTTGTATTACAGGTGGATGATGTCTTACAGCGATGTAGAGAATATTTAATTAAGAAAATAAATGCTGAAAACTGTGTGCGCTTGTTGAGCTTTGCTGATCTCTTCAGCTGTGAAGAATTAAAACAGAGTGCTAAAAGAATGGTGGAGCACAAGTTCACAACTGTGTACCGCCAGGATGCTTTCATGCAGCTGTCCAGTGATCTTCTGATAGATCTTGTAAGTAGTGACAATTTAAATGTGGAAAAAGAGGAGACTGTTCGTGAAGCAGCAATGTCCTGGCTGGATTACAATACAGTATCACGATCACAGTATTTGTCCACTGTTCTCAGTCACCTCAGAATCGATGCACTTTCAGAAGTAATACAACGTGAGTGGTTTCAAGGCCTGCCACCTAATGATAAATCTGTGGTGGTGCAAGGATTATACAAGTCAATGCCCAGATTTTTCAAACCAAGATTGGGGATGACTAAAGAAGAGATGATCATATTCATTGAAGCTACTGCTGAAAACCCTGGTAGCCTTTACTCTTCAGTCTGCTATAGTCCCCAGGCGGAAAAGGTTTACAAGCTTTGCAGCCCTCCTGCCGAGTTGCATAAAGTTGGAACACTGGTATCACCAGATAATGATATGTATATAGCAGGTGGTCAGGTTCCTTTAAAGAACACAAAAACCAATCACAGTAAAGCAAGCAAACTTCAGGCTATCTTTAGAACTGTGAATTGCTTTTACTGGTTTGATGCACAACAAAACACTTGGATTCCAAAGACCCCAATGTTGTTTGTTCGCTTAAAGCCTTCCTTGGTCTGCTGTGAAGGGTACATCTATGCAATTGGAGGCGATAGTGTAGGCGGAGAGCTCAACAAAAGGACTGTGGAAAGGTATGATGCAGAGAAAGATGAGTGGACAATGGTAAGCCCGTTGCCTTGTGCATGGCAGTGGAATGCTGCGGTGGTGGTTCATGATTGCATTTATGTAATGGCACACAATCTGACGTACTGTTATTTTCCAAGGTCTGGCACCTGGGTGGAAATGGCAATGAGGCAAACTAGTAGATGCTTTGCTTCAGCTGCAGCTTTTGGTGATAAAATATTCTATATTGGAGGTTTGCATATTGGCAACAACTCTAGTATAAGACTCCCAGCCAGCACTATAGATGGATCTTCTATAACCGTGGAAGTATATGATGTAAATAAAAATGAATGGAGCATGGCAGCAAATATTCCAGCAAAGCGCTACTCTGACCCTTGTGTTAGAGCTGTTGTGATCTCTAATTCCTTTTGTGTCTTTATCCGGGAGACTCATATGAATGAAAGAGCCAAATATGCCATCTACCAGTATGATATGGAACTTGATCAATGGTTTTTACGTCAGCAAATATCAGAGCGTGTTCTTTGGGACTTGGGAAAAGACTTTCGGTGCACTGTAGGGAAACTATACCCATCATGCCTTGAAGTATCTCCATGGAAGCCTCCAACATATCTCTTTTCCCCAGATGGGGCAGATGAGTTTGAGCTGGATGGAGAGATGGTTACACTTCCACCTGTATAGTTTCTCGAGATTGACTTGGCACACATTATTCCGTATTCCTAGATGATTTGATTGAACTATGTTTGGAACTGAACTGAGAACTGTAACTGTCAAGTCTGTCTTTAATATGTTATTTTTATGCCCTACTCGACATGTTTGTAGCCATTAATTTCAGAGCAGATCAGTGAATTTTTACAGGGAAATATGCTTCCATAATATGAAATATTTTACTGGATAATTGAAAGAAACCTATATGTATATTAGAGCTTAAGCGTCCACATCGTTACCCAACATATTGATCTCTAGCCCTGTGGAGTCTTTCCCTTCTGGAAAATTCCTGTGCAAGAGCAGTAACTATTCCTAGTGTGGTTTGTCAAATTGTTATGAAAGAATCTTCCATCTATTTTTTAACTATTTCTAAATATTAAGTGTTCTACTTAAGTGCTGGATTGGTTATAATTATTTTTTCAGTGTGACCTAGTTAATGCATTCAGCCACACCTAATAGTAATTTCTATGTTGATATGTTCCATTATAATTAAAAAAAAAAACCAAAAAAAAAAAACCCAAATCCCATGGCTCTGCCTTCTGTAGAAAAGGTGGAACCTCCTCTTTTGCTGACATGCTGAGCAAAATGACTGCAGGTTCAGTCAGGCTCTGTTAAATGCATGTATTCTGTTGTCACTAACCTGTACCTGTCTGTTTAGCATACAGGTCTTCCAGGCAACTGATAACTTGTCAGTTGTGGACTTACATTGCCGGGCTTGCAATAGAAATTGCCAGCTCCTTATAGTGCGGGTCATTGTGGAGTGTTAATCAGTAAATGCCTCCACATTCTCTATTACAGTAAAATGGGCTCAACATGCATATTACTTCCTGCTGCTGATGTCTTTTTATTTTTTCCATTGTAAAAGATTAAATATGGAATAACCAGGTCTTTATATTTTGGGGTTAATTTAATAACAAGCATTACTGTAGTGTGATTGTGTATAGATATTATTTAGCTATCAGGTTTTTTGTTTTTTTGTTTTGTTTTCTTCTTTTTAGGGGATTGAAGAGGGAGTGAACTGTTCAGGAATCCTCTGCACTCCTTGTGCAGGAGAGCAGATGCCTAGTGCTGCTCTGGCATTAATCCCAGGAACCACTAGCAGTAGCGGGGCACCACCGCCAATCTAACATGAGCACAGGTGCTTCATGACAAACTACTAGCATGTTTCAGCTGCATCATGTTCTGGCACTGTATTTTGAATGACATTAATTTATTAAAAAAGACTGAGCATTACTGAATTGTTTTCTTTTCTGGTTTGTAAGTGTTCAATTTTAAACTCCTTTTAAAACTCAAAGGAGTATTGCTTTGTAGCTAGTCTATTCCAATTATTGAAGTGCCAATAGATTAGTGGTTGGTATAAATAAAATGAACAGAAACCACTTTCACCTTGGAAAATATGAATTCTTGGGTGTCATCAAATTTAAAACAAAATAATTTGCATTCCATGCCCGGCGGGGAGCCGGGCATGGAATGCAAATGCCTAGTGGGCCACTCTTGGTAAGCAGAACTGGTGCTGCGAGATGAACCAAAAGCCAGGTTAAGGAGCCCGATGCTGACGCTCATCAGACCCCAGAAAAGGTATGGGTTGAAATGGACATAAGGCATGAGACAGACAGGCACAGCAATGAGGTCAGGTCCATGTGCTGATATACCTGGAGCATATGAGGCAGGCAGAGCTGCTGCAAGGCTTTAAAGTGCTTTTATTCATCTTGCCATTCACAGGGAAAATCTGGAAACCCAAGCAAAGGCATGTTTATTTTCAAAAACATTAGCTTTTCCATCAACTCTGGTGCCAGCCTTGAGCAATGAGAGCTCATGATATCCCCTGTCATTGAAAAGACACGTTCACTGGGCACACTGGTGGACAGAACAAATATCGCTGAGCCAGTTTGGCTAGGTATGGCCAGACAGTGGACTTGTGTGCCCAATTTGCCTGCAGATGTGTCTCCATGTCCTCAGTGGCCTCTGTAAGATACCGTGTTACTGACACTTGTGCTGGTGTCTCCTTTGCTTGGTTGGGCTGAGAGTCCTTCTTGCCAGCTGCCTATGCTCTAGCCTGTGCCAGAAGAGATGATTTTTTAGGGGCAGCATGGCTTTGGCGTACTGAAGTGGAGGAGGAAGTACTAGCTGTCATTGACAGAGTGCTCCTCCTGCTTGGGCTTGCACTACTCTCTGAAGTGCCTGCTGTTTCCTCCTCTGCTTCATGCCTAATCTGTCTCTGCCTATGGCGCTCCTGTTCACAGACTTTTTGTAACAGCAGGTTCTTCACAAAAGTGAGACAATCGGACTGTAGGGCAAGTTTCCCTTTTACACAGGGACTGTGGGGAGCATGTATGTGTCGTCTTTTGTTAAAGGGCCTAATCTCTCTTGCACTTGCTTCTGCAGAAAGTCCAGACAAGGCAGCACCTCTGTCATTCCCTCTTCCTGTTTAAAGCCCTCCAAATTTTCCTCTAGAAAATTAACTATAGGGATGGTATCAGCCAAGGTGGCACTTCTGGAACTCATCTCCTCCGTGGCATCCTTGGAAGGGCTTCAGGATTTTTACCAGCTGACTCATGACTAACCAATCATGATGCCCTAGGGGACTATGCATACCTGTCTCCATTTTCAGAGAAAGATCATGAAGGGGTGTCTGTTGCTCCACTAACCTCTGCAGCATCATACAGGTGGAATTCCACTGGGTGCCAATGTCTTGAATGAGACTCTTGAGGTATCCCCAAATCAGTCTGCTTTTGACTGAGAACCTGCTCTGCCTTCACACTTCTGTGGAAGTACCCTGCTATGTTCCTGCACTTCTGTATTAACATATGCAGGTATTCATTGTCTTGGTGCTTGGGCTCCGATTCCAGAGCTGTCTTCACTACCTGGTGCAGAGTATTGCTTTTACCATGTTTGCACCATTGTCTGTGACAAAGAACCCTGCCTGAAGATTCCTGGCTCTCTGGTGTAGCTGCCAGCCCTCCAGCAAGTCTCTGATGCATGATAGAATATTGGCTGAAGTATGGGCCTCAGGTGGGTGTACAGTAAAGCCCATCTGCACCCTGATAGTTGGTCACTAATAGAGCTGCTGCCTGCCCCTACCTCACCCAGGTTCCATCAGTGTGCTGTCAGGGAGAGGTAAGAGTGTGAAGCGTTCATGGTGGTCGAGACACCACAGGTGAAATGCACACTCCCCTCTACCTTAGCTAGCAGAGCCTGGATGCGACTGCGACACTGGTTGTACAGGCTGGGGATGACCTTTCTGCTAAATGTAGTTCTGGAGGGGACTTTGTAATTTGGAGCTAAGACCTGCAGCAAACGCTTGAAACCCACATTCTCCACTACCTGCAGGGGCTGGTCATAAAGGGCAATCATTATACCCGATGCTCCTGGTTACAACTTTTGAGGCTGCTTGTCTCCTTCCCCAGGATAGTGCTACTGAACACCACCCCATTTCCTCCATCGTGGGTTGTCGCTTCTGACGCATGGCAGGGGGCTGCCGGACTGCCACCTGACTGCTGGAAGGGGCTGAGGGCATGGGATGACTGCTCCTTTTCAACCACTTTACGCTGCATGGAAAAAGGGGTCCCTTGACTGGTACTACCACCATCCCCAGATGTCAGTACTGTTGGGTGTTGCTTCTGCATATGATGCATCATTCCAGAATTGGTTAGATGGTCCACTTGCTTGCCTCTGCTAATATCCCCTGGCACAGTAATTATACTGAGCAAAACACTTTAAAGTGGTTCCAGATCACAGATTTCTTTCATGATCCCTTCTCTATAGCCTTCGGGGTAGATGCTGGCACTGGAGTTGAAGTAGTGGGTGGACCCAGAAGCAATTCCAGGGGCATCTGTCACACTCTGACTACTCTTCCTCATCACCAGTTTCCCATCCTCCAGCACTGAAGTGGAGGCTAAGATGGAACTAACTAATCCTCCTAAACCACCTTCAGCTATGTCTTCTGTTTTTGATGAAGGGAATCCCATACAACCTGATTCTTCATCTGAATCAGAAGCAAACAATGACTGCGCTACATTGTCAGTGCTAGAGTATGCTGTCGCATTGCTGCTTTTGTGTCTTGTTCCTTTGCTTTCTCCACTACCCCAACTGCCTTGGATGGCTCAGCCTCCCCTTCCCTCACCTCCAAAACATGGTCAGAAACAGGTGGTGCATAATCTTTCAATTTAAGTTTCCTAGCGTGTAGCAGATGGATTCAGGACCAATGGGTATAGTGTACTCCTGATACGGTAGCAGGTGGGAGACTGAGTCAGATTTTTAAGCTGATGTCAGCCTACCTATACCGGTGCAGGAAGCTTAACTCTTCAGTATTTCTCAGTCTCCTAAGCAGAAGGGACACTACACACTTGCACAGTGTTAGAAAATCCAAACCAAAGAAGAGAAAATCTTACCTCTACAAGATGAGCCCCGCTCTCCTGTGGTGATACCTAAGGGTCCCTGGCCCAGTCGAGAATTCCTGAGATGATTTCCGAGATCCCTCAGAGGTAAGCCTCGGTCGGGTAGCCGGTTCCCGGTGTGGACTTAGCCCCCAGACTGGCTGAGAGGCAGCAGGTGCAATACTGAGCACGGCGGTGAAGGTATTTTCCCTCTCCCCCCGCAGCCAGAGACCGGGAAGTGCCGAGACAAGGTAGAAAACTTTCTTAAAGTCTCTGGTCTCTGAGGCTCGGTTAGCAGCACAGATTGTCCTTCCAACATCTGTTAAATTGGGTTGAGTAGCCTCTCCAGGCTCGACCCCGATTAGGTGCGAAGGTCCTCATACGTGGATACCCTCCGGGGGGGTCGCCATCTTGTTCGCGTGGTCGTTGGTGCCATTTCCCCCCCTCGACCACCGCATTGCACACTCACCTGAGCTATGCGCAGTTCTGCGCACAGCGGCACGCACAACTGTGCCGGGCGCACAGATCTGTGTGCACAGCGGCGTGCGCATCACGCCCAGCACACAAATAGTGGCCTGCACGCAGAACTGTCTCCCAGCACGTGCACAGATGAATTTTGAGCCACTCCACGCACACAAATCATGGCACGCCGGCCAAGAAAGCCAAAGGACAAGCCCTCTGCCCAGCCTGGCACCTGAGCGCTGCGCAACCTGAAGTGGCCTCTGCCCTATGCCTGCAGTGCGAAGAGACTCAGGGAACCAAAGCAAGGCCCCCCTCAGCCAGTAGAGGGATCCAGCTCCACCAATGATAATACCCTGAACCTCCTGTATCTCTGACTCTGCCCCTACCCAGATGGGCACCTCGGGGGGCCTCCACTCGATTCAATATAGACCCAAGGACCTTTTCCTGGGTGGAATTCTTCAAAGGGTTGCAAACCTTTGTCTAGGCACAATTGGTACCTCCTGTGACACAGCCCCAGTCTCCACCAGAAGCGCAAGACCTTCCAAGCACCTCTCGGACACCCCCCACCCCCAGATGTGCCCCATCCAGGCAAAAGCCTCCTCTTGGGGGATACTGACACCTCAGGGGAAGAGTCTGACTCCTGGAGGAAGGGGAAATCCCTCCAGGGATGGATCAATACCGAACCATGATGCGATTCTTCAAAGACGAGTTACCAGATCTTGTGTCTCTGACCCTGAAGACGCTGGTCATTCCAGGCACAAGTACCACAGCAGAGCCAAAGACAAGCCCAGTTTTCCTAGCATGTAGCAGATGGACTCAGAAGGAATGGGTATAGTGTGCTCGTGCTAGCAGTTGGAATCAGCTCTCTCATTCCTCACTGACGCTGCCTCCGACTTAGTTCGTACGGCAGCCAAGGGAGTGTGGCATCCTCAGTGGCAGCCAGGAGACAGCTCTGGCTACGAAATTGGTCGGCCGACTCCCTCCTCAAAGACGCGCCTTACAAGAATGCCCTTTAAGGGATCCCTCCTGTTCGGCAGCGACCTCGAGAAACTGGCTAACAAATGGGGCGCCTCTCCATTACCCTGTCTACCGGAAGACAGTTCAAGAAGGAACCAGCGCCCTGTTCCTAGGCCATCCAGAGGTAGAAGCTCTCAACGCTTCAACCCCTACACGACTAGCTACCAAGCACCTCGTTCTCAGACCAGGAACCAGTCCTTTCGGACCAGGCACAAGAAGAGGGGAACCGGTTCGGGTTCCGGCCGCACCCCACAATGAGAATCAGCCGACCAATCTGGGGGGAAGAAGCCATAGGGGGCAGGCTAACCCTATTCTACCGCAGATGGGTCGAGATTACTTCGGACCAGTGGGTCCTCGCCATCATCCGAGAAGGGTATTACCTGGACTTCCTTCATCCCCCTCCGGACAAGTTTGTGGAATCTCCTTGTCCACCCCTCAAAGAGGGCAGCACTGGAAGCTACCTTGTGGAGGCTCCTGCCCTAAAAGCCATAATCCCATTGCCTGCATGGGAGAGAAATTCTGGGCATTACTCCATTTATTTCATCGTACCCAAGAAGGGGGGAACATTCAGACCCGTCCTGGACCTCACTTAAGGGTCCCAGGATTTCGCATGGAAACTCTGCGGTCAGTCCGAAGTGCAATACAGCCAGGGGAGTATCTCACATCCCTGGATCTGTCAGAGGCCTACTTGCATATCCCAATCCATCGGGATCACCAGCGCTACTTACGCTTCAAAGTCCTGAAACAACACTTTCAGTTCTGGGCTTTACCCTTCGGGTTAGCCACCGCGCCGCGGACCTTTACCAAGGTAATAGTAGTGGTGGCGGCGTCACTCAGGAAGGAAGGAATTCTCGTCCATCCCTACCTAGACGATTGGCTGATCAGGGCAAAGTCACCGGAGGAGAGCCACCGGGCAACCAACAGTTATATCTCTTCTGGAAAGCCTAGGATGGGTAGTCAACACAAACAAGAGTTCCCTACAGCCTTCGCAGTCGCTGGAATACCTAGGAGTCCGATTCGACACCCAGGGAGCCAGTCAGCCTGACCTCCAAGAGGAGATCAAAACTCCGGAATCTTTTACAGACTCTGCTGAGCACCACCCGGCCCACAGCTTGGGATTACCTACAGGTCCTCGGCCTAATGGCGTCCACTCTGAAAGTGGTACCATGGGCACGGGCTCATATGAGACAGTTACAACGTGCCCTCCTATCTCGGTGGAGCCCACGATTACAGAACTACACCGTGCATCTACCTCTACCCGCCAGAGTACGGAATCAGTTACTGTGGTGGCTGCAGCCCGGCCACACGAGCTGGGGGTCAAAAATGTCCTCCCCAACCTGGACCCTGCTCACTACAGATGCCAGCCTGAGCGGCTGGGGAGCACACTGCGAAGAGCTAACCGCCCAAGGGCGGTGGAACAGAGAAGAGTTGGGGTGGAACATCAACCGACTAGAGGCACGGGTGGTGAGGTTAGCCTGCCTGCGATTTGCCCACAGACTTCGAAACAGAGCAGTCAGTGATGTCTGACAATGCCACCACGATGGCATACATCAACCGACAGGGCAGAACCAGAAGCCGACAGGTATCCTTAGAAATAGCCCCCTGATGGCTTGGGCGGAAGCAAATCTCCAGGACATCTCCGCTGTCCACATCGCCGGGAAGGACAACACCACGGCAGACTTCCTCAGCAGAGAAAGCCTAAACCCGGGGGAATGGCAGCTGTCATCCACGGCCTTCCAGATGATTGTGGATCTGTGCGAAACTCCGGGCATGGACCTACTAGCAGACAGGTCCAACGCTCAAGTACCCAGATCCTTCAGTCGCAGGCAAGATCCTCTATCCCACGGGATCGACGCCCTGGTGCAGCCATGGCCTCAGGGGATCCTGCTATAGGCCTTTCCCCCATGGCCCCTGCTGGGCGCCATTATACACAAGATTCAGCGGCACAGAGGCCTAGTTCTTCTGGTGGCCCCAGACTGGCCAAGAAGACCCTGGTATGCAGACATGAGAAGACTTCTGGCAGGGGATCCTCTACCCCTGCCTCCTCACAGGGACCTGCTGCGACAAGGTCCCATCCTCCAAGAGAATCCAGCTCAATTCTCTCTTATGGTCTGGCCATTGAGAAGGCTCGACTGAAGAAAAGGGGATACTCGGGGTCGGTAATAGATACACTCCTCCGAGCACGCAAGTTCTCCACATCACTAACTTATATAAGGATCTGGAGAGTATTTGAAGCCTGGTGCGAAACTCGCAGCCCCAATCCACATGCCGCTAAAATCCCCATCATTTTGGATTTCCTGCAAGATGGGCTTCAGAAGGGTCTGTCCCTCAATTCAATCAAGGTTCAGGTGGCAGCGCTATCCTGCTACGGCCCCAGGTGTGACGGTAACAGCATTGCCACACACCCAGATGTTTCATGTTTCCTGAAAGGAGTCAAACACATTCGCCTGCCACTGAAATGGCCAGTGCCCTTGTGGAACCTCAACCTAGTTTTGGAATTCCTAGCGGGACCCGCCTTCAGACCCCTCCGAGGCCTGTCCCTTCGTTTGTTAACCTTGAAGATGGTGTTCTTGCTGGCCGTATGCTCAGCACGCCGCATCTCAGAGCTACAAGCGCTGTCCTGCCGCGATCTGTTTCTCAGAATCACCCCAGGGGCTATCCATCTTCGCACGGTTCCTTCCTTCTTACCCAAAGTAGTCTCACACTTCCACCTCAACCAAACCATATCCTTGCCAACCATGGAAGGTTTAACCTGACACTTCCAGGTTAAAGCACCTTTTAAGCTTTTAACCCGTACGCTCTATGGTAACACTTTATATTTATTTCCTGCCTTATCTTCTTTCCAGCTTGTTGCAAGCTTCCAAGTTCTCTTTCCCTGTTGATTGTAACTTTTTGACCTATTCCTACCTATTGTTATCTTTCGTTTACTTGAATTGTTACTCCAGTTATACCCTTGTTAAATGTAAACCGATCAGATATGGTTATTTACTATGAAGGTCGGTATAAAAAAACTGTTAAATAAATAAATGGAAGGGTTGAAGAAATCGGAAGCAAGTCAAATACTGCGTCATCTCGACATCGGCAGGCTGCTGTCCAGATACCTGGAAATGTCGGAAACAGTACGAAAGACGGACCACCTGTTCGTCCTTCACAGCGGGAAGAGGCAAGGAGAAGCGGCCTCATGGGCGACTATTGCTCGCTGGATTAAAAAAGTTATCAAGGCGGCCTACGTAGAAGCGGGAAAACTACCACCTCTACGAGTCGAGGCTCATGCTACCAGAGCACAAGCGGCCTCCTGGGCAGAAACTAGGATGCTGTCGCCTGCAGAGATATGTAGAGCAGCTACTTGGTCCTCCATCCATACCTTCTCCAGATTCTACCGTCTGGACGTCCAGGCCAGGAAGGACACAGCATTTGCAAGGGCAATCCTAAACGGACCTCGAACAGCCTCCCACCCAGTCCGGAAGTAGCTTTTGTACATCCCATTCGTTCTGAGTCCATCTGCTACACACTAGGAAATGGTGAGATTACTTACCTGATAATCTCGTTTTCCTTAGTGTAGGCAGATGGACTCAGTATCCCGCCCGGCTGCCGATTTATATATGGGGATTCACTGTTTCAAGGTAAGCCATGTTTCCTTACATAGGGCATCCACCCTGCCAGGTGTCGATGCCTTCCGGTTGAGAACACTGGCGGTCTCCAGCTACTGTCAATCGGTCAGGTTAATCATGTTCAGTTAATCAATCGGTCAGTCACACACATATCCATAAAGCTTTTGCAAGGAAGATTACTGAGCATCTGCACTTCCTGCAGGGGTATATGTACTACGTGCTGACGTCAGATCCATCTCCAACTGCTCGCACGAGCACACTATACCCATTTGTACTGAGTCCATCTGCCTACACTAAGGAAAACGAGATTATCAGGTAAGTAATCTCTCCATTATCACATCACCTTTTAAGCATGCCAACATCATTTGACCTCTCTTCCATTATTTTTAATGCATAGAATACATCTAGACTGGGATTCCAAGATGGTATTTTTAAACAATGCCCACACATGTTGTAAATTCTTAACTATTGTCGCTGCACCTTTCTGTTTTTTCCTATTTTCCCTCATTTTATCAAAGCTTGATGTTGGACAGTTTAATGCTAGAACTACTGATTTACTTAATGTCCTTCCTCTAATCATTAAGTCAAATTTGTTGGCACTACTATATGATCAGGGTTGCCAATCAGCCCCTCCATGGTTACCTCTTGCACCAAATCCTGCAGTCCACTAAAATGGCTTCCCCTCTTATCAGTTCCTGGACCAACTGCTCCCTATTGCAGTCTGTTTCATCTAGAAACTTTACCTCCCTGATGTTACATGTACCCAGTCAGTATTGTAATTGAAATCTCCCATGATTACTGTGCTACCAAATTTATTAGCTTCCCCATACTCAGCATTTCATCGTCTGTTCATTTTGACTAGGTGGATGGTAGCATACACCAACTGTTGTATTCTAACCCATCACACATGCAATTTCCACCCCTAAAGATTTTATTGTGTATTTGGTCTCTTGCAGGATCTTTATCCTGTTAAGACTCAGTCAGCCATAACCTAAAGTGCCATCCTATTGTGATATTTGTATCCTGGTATAGCACTATCCCATTGGTTATCCTCTTTTCACTAGGTTTCTGAGATGCTCATTCTAATTTTCTCATTTTACTTTTTAGACTTCTGGCATTGGCATACAGACCTTTCAGTGTATGTTTATATGTATTAACAATCTGCTTATCAGGTCACAGGAGTAACTTGGAACCTTTTTAACTGAAGTGTTCTTTACTTACAGGCATATGGGTTTGCTTTGCTTTTATTGGGCCCTCTCTATAGACATGCCTTAAGACCTCTGTTTTAGTACTCTTCAAAGATAACTTCCCTCTGTCAGGTGCTGCTTTCCTCTATGGTCTAGTTTAAAAGCTGTTCCCCATTTCCAAACAAAATTAGACCTCTTCCCTGCCCTGTTGTCTTTCCCATGCATTGAGACTGCAGAGCTCTACATGCCTGCAACTGGAACGGAACATTTCAGAGAGTGCTATCCTCTAATGTAACATAGTAAAGATGGGAGAAAAAGATCACATGGTCCAGCCAGTCTGCCCCCTAACTTTCTTATGGTAGTAACTGCTGGTGTTGTCTGTTATCCCCCAGTCTCAGGTTAAGATTAGGGATATTTACAGTCAAACCCAAGCAACTATCAAACCCATATTATTCTAGCAACGTTTTTATGGGGTGAGCAGTCTTGTTGCTGTTTCTGATAAGGCTGCTGCACTATGCTTTACTTTTGGACTTGGCTATAGAAACTCTCCTGCACTTTTTTTTTTAACTAACATCTGCAGATCAGTACTCCAGACTGAAAATGTCAGGGTCCAGCTTGGCTGTCATCTGAATCTGATTTCACTACCCCCCCCCCCCCCCCCTTTTCAGTCAAAGCAGAGAGCGATGTTGCAGATGCTCTGTATTTCAACTTTCTACTTAAGAGCTTTAAATGTGGTGTTACCAGAAGATGCCTTCCTGTATTGATGCCTACATCCATTACAACAGCCAGCTCCTCCCCAGCATTGTCTAAAATCCTATCTAGGTGACTTGTAAGTTCCACCACCTTTACACCAAGCAGGTACGGTGCCAAGTGCTCCTTATGTTTAGCCATCCTGCTCTCTACATGCCTAATAATTGACTCACCCACTATGATGGCTCTCCTAACCTTTCCCTACTAGCCCTACTAGCCCTTAGAGACTCATCCTCTTTGTGAGAGGATAAAGCATCATCTGGAGAGCAAGTCCTTGCTATAGGATCACTTCCTGCTACACCAGCGCAATGCTCTCTGACCGGGTGACCTTGATCCTCCAAAGCAGCTCAGAGGCTGCTAGACTGGAGTTAGGACTTGGCTATGTCCCTGAAGCTATTCTATATATCATCTGTCTGCCTCTGCTCCTCCTGGTCTGCCACTGTAGTCGCTAATGATCTGATTTGTTTGCCGAGAGCTAGGAACTCTTTGTACCAAAAGCACACATACAACCTCTCCCCCAACTGGTACATAACCCTACTTGTCACTCTGTGCAAAAGACTGGAAGGCCCCCAACTCACTATTGGACTACTGCCTGCATCTTAATATTGAGTTCTTAGTTAATTTAGGGTATTATGGGTATAAGGATGTGTAAATCAGTGTAAATGGATGTGGTATACTTAATGTTATTTTGGCAATGTCTTGCAAGGTGCCAATCTAATTCATAAGGATTAGGTCATGTCCTTGTTTTAATTGAATCATTGATGGATTGTTTTTAAATAGGAAAATATCTCTTGCCCTTTTAGTTGGGATAAGTCTATAAATCAAAGAATGAGCTTAGGGCTGGGAAGACAGTAAAAAATTACTTGCCGCCTTAGCCTTTTTTTGGTTTTTAAGCAAAATACACAAATAGCATTTCTTTTAGTTAGTATAAGTGAGGCTATCTTTCTTACCCTTTTAATTACGGCAGTGGAGTGGGAAGCTGCTTTAGCATGTAAGTGGAATGGGGATGAGAAGATGTTTGAAAATAACTTTTTGTACAGGGCCACAGTGGAGAAATCCTTCTGATGTTGCTCCCTAATCTTCTACTTTTAAAGCCTATCATGACCACCTTCTTCTAAAACAGTGGTTCTCAAATTTTTTTCTGTTGGGATACACCTGCTAGGATGAGAATCTAAAAGGAGATTACTGGGCACCTTGGATCCCTTGAAAAGGAATTTCAGCGAAATTTCCCTGATCTTACAGAAGATGAACCTGCACTGGTACGAAACCCATTCTCTGCTTCCTTGAATGTAGCCAGCATTCCTGATGAAGTACAGGATGAATTATTGGATATGTAGAACGATTCCTCGGCACGTGATCTGTTTAATAAAAAATTGCTTACTCACTTCTGATGTGCAATGTATCACTCATATCTAAATGTCACCATGCTTGCATTTTGAGTTTTACTTTTATTTGTCTCAACCTATCTTTGTGAGAGTGGATTTTCAATGCTGCTTCATATCAAAGCAAAGGCAAGAAACAGACTGACTGCTGAGGATGACATGAGGTTGGCTTTGACAAACACTAAGCCGTGAATTCTGATGGTGGTTGCCAAGATGCAGAGCCAACCATCACAATCATGATTAGTGAGTAATCATGAATGATTAAAACTAATTATTAAAATTACGTATTTGCTTATTGTTAGAATTATATTCTGAATCTGAAAAATCTAATTTCACTGTTTTCTTTTTTTCTAGGAAGCTAGGACTTAATTCTAATCTAAGACTATGTCCTATTTAGGACATGTAAAAAATGCCTTCTTATGTAATTGTGGAAGGGGGTCGCAGGTTACTTGGCTAATCTAAAAGGGGGTTGTGACCCAAAAAAGGTTAGGAAACATTGTCCTATCCTTTCTGTTACAAACCACATCAAAGCAGCAGTAGCTGCTGAAGTTGTCCGCACTATTCTCTTCCTTAGGGACCACAACCAGTCTGTCTCTCACACTCACCCAAGATCATTTTCTGTTTCTCACACACCAATCATGTTCCTGATCAGTCTCTCACACATACATATTCTCTCTATTTCACTTACACAGAGGCTCTCAATCATACACATGCCCCCTTCTCTCATAGCCACCCAGAACCATGCTCCCTCTCTCTTTCACACACAGAAGCACCCTCCCATACTCCCTCCCTCTCTCACACTCAGAAGCACCCTCCTCTCATATACACATGCACACTGGCCCCCAGCAGCTCAGCTCTGATCTTCAGCCTCACTTGCCTAGTCGCCGGCAGTGGCCAGGAGCTCCTTCCGTCTTTGACTGGTTCTTGGAGACCCACTGGTTGAGAATCACTTGTCTAGAGTATATATAGTTAGAACCTTCTACCTCAAGTTCTGCCCTCCTTTGGCCTGCTTCACGTATATCTATAATCCTTGTAAAGGTAAGGCCTCAAGCAGTGGCCACAGGACTCTGTGTGGTATCATTAACAACATGTACAATGGCATAAACAATGTCCTGGACTTAAGGTAGGCTTCAGAGAATTGTAGGGTACATAGAGGTGTGTTGGTCAGCAATAAAAAGGAGCATGGAGAAGACAGCAACTATCTATGCAAGGCTTGTTAACAGAAAATTTGCATGCACTGCCTTCATAACATGATTTTCTCTCATGCATATTCATTGTGGATATCCTGAAAACCTGACTGGCTAGTGGGCCCCCAGGATAGGGTTGGGGACCACTGATTTAGACAACCAAAGGCCAAAACAGAGGTGAAAATTGTCCAATGAAGAAAAGGAAATAAAGGGGTATAGGTAAGTTAAAGGTAAAAACTGGGATTTGTGAAAAGGTGGACCACCAGAAGGCAAGTCTTAAACAAGTAAAGACTTGGTCTTTTGAAGAAGGAGAAAGTGACAGACAAAGCAGGAAATGGCTTGAATAAATGTGAATAAATCCATTTCAGAGGAGGTGGTATGTGAAATACTTAAATGAGTGGATAAGGTCATAGGACTGATGTATATCGCAGGATACTGAAAGAGCTCAATATCATGCAGATCACATCCCAGACTGCTCTGTTCAACTTGTGCATGAAGATGGAAGAGGTTCCAATGGAGCAGTTATAGCTCAACTGCAAAAAGAAACAAGGAAGCAGTTAAGCAACAGGCTTATTAATGTAAGTAGTCTACATTCGCTTTGGACAAGAATAACAGCCGTATAAGTGGTGACATCCAACTGTGCCAATGAGAGAAAAGAATGCCTAGGTTAGTGGCTAAAAAGCCTGTTAGAGCATGCATGGGAATTCCCATGCTGCTCAAGCCACTTCAGTCACTCCCAATCCTTACTTTCAACTGTAGAGAGGTGGAAGAGATTGTGTTCTGCTGTCCAGGGCAATCACCTATTACAGCTAAACAACTGGAGGATTAAGAGGCAGTGGAAAGGGATTGGGTAAGAGGGCAGAAATGGGCTGGGATGAAAGGAAGAATGGGAATAGATAGTGGAAAGAAACAATCTAAGGGAGAGGGTGGATAACAGCAAAGGATCATGAGCTTGTGAGGGAATGAGGGCTAGGGGAGTGTGTGAAAGGGAGAAACTGGAGATGGGAAGGAGTGAGAACAGAAGAGGAATGAGAGGACTGGATTGGGAAGGGGGTGAGCATGGGAGATAAGGGGGTAGGAAGGTGTAAGATGAAAACAGGGGGATTGAGTACTGAGAGAACAATGGAGATAAGAGTTAGAGATGCCCCTACAGTATTTATTTATTTTAAAATACTTATATTCCGCTGTCTCCAGAGATCAGTTCGGCATGGATTACAATAAAAACAGTCATAAAATAATACACTATAATGTCAAACATTCTATTCTAAAATACACAATACAGCAACAAATATTTAAAATACTCAGACCAATATAATTAATCATGCTGCCTCATCCACAGGCTTGACTGAAATAAACTGCCTTTAATTGCTTCCTAAAAGCTTTATAATCCTGCTGCAGCCTCAAATCAATTGGAAATTTATTCCATTCATAAAGGGCTAGATAAGAGAGAGCTCGTCTTCCAGTTGAAGCCTTCTTGAACTTTTTCACTGGGGGAACAATTAATAATTGAATACCTTCAGCCCTTAAAGAACGACTTGTGTAATAAAATGCAATACACAAGGGGAAGAAATATTTAACAATTTAAAGACAAATGTTACTAACTAAACCTGCACCTCCATTTAACTGGAAGCCAGTGTAGATCCCTAAGTACTGGGGCTATATTTCTTTTTGGCAGCTATATTTTTTGGAGCTATATTTCTTTTTTGGGGCTATATTTCTTTTTGGCAGCCTCCTGGCTGCCAAAAAGAAATTCAATCTCACCCTGCAATCCATCTCACCTCCTCACAAGCTTGAAATTGGTCTTTTTAAATCTAAGGCCCTACAAATCTGCCTAATATATGCCCCCCCCCCAGGCATTCTAGAAAACAACCCTTCGCCACTTACTAAATACATTGATATTAACACCCCTGCCATCATCCTTGGAGACTTAAATCTCCACTTTGACCGCTCTCCTCTCTCACCATCCTGCGAAGCCACCCTGGCCTCCCTAAATGCACTTGGATTTAAACAAAATATATCAAACCCCTCTCACAAAGCAGGACACACCCTGGATGTTATTTTTACAAATTCCCTCATTCAAACAGACTCTCCCAAATGCACTCCCACACCGTGGTCTGACCACTACTGGATAGACATACTTGCACGATGAAGCTCACCACCCACCCTCCAGTCCACAATAAAAAGACCATAACGTTCAGAAAACATTGCAAACCTGAAGATATTATTGACCCTATAACAAAGGGTCTCAGGAATTTGGACCTCTCTGATACCAACTCGGCCGTTTCCTCCTGGAACCAAATCACCAAAGATATAGCAAATAAGCTCTGCCCTTTACGTACTAAAGAAATCTCCTCAGAGAAGAAAGATAAAAAACCTTGGTATATTCCTGAACTTAGAAATATGAAATCCGAGCTCCGAAAAATGGAAAAGAAGTGGCGTAGAAGCCAAACCTCATCACTACTCTCAAAATTCCGATCACTTCTCCACAAATACCGCAAAACCACAGACAAAGCGAAGAAAGACTACTATGCGGCAAGGATCCACTATTACCAATTCAACCCACGTGCCCTTTTTCAATACGTGTCTAGCATCATCACCCCCCTAGCAAATGTTAATGCAGAAAATGAGGATAAGAACAAATGTGAGAAACTAGCCACTTACTTTCACGACAAAATTGATACACTCATGGCACGCTTTGATACCTCGCCCTCTACCATCTTTGCTACAAATACTAGCACACACATCAACTCCCCCTCACACAAGTCTCCCACACACAATCCTTATCAGAACTTACATCAGTCAGCTACCCTTACAAGCTTTAAAACCACAAGTGCAATAGAAATAGAAGCAATTCTCAAGAAGATCAAACCAGCAATGCACCCCTTTGATATCATTCCCACTAAAACACTCCTCTCTATTCCTACAAAGATAGCCAAACCGATCTCGGAGATTATCAACAAATCTATCACCTCCGGTCTGGTACCTTCACAACTTAAACATGCCATAATAAAGCCAACTCTCAAGAAACTGGATTTGGACCCGACTGAACCTGCTATCGCCCAGTCTTGAACCTCCCATTTCTATCTAAAATAATAGAAAAAATCATCAACAAGCAACTTACAGAATTTCTAGATGAAAATCAACTACTCTACCCCACCCAGTATGGATTCCGCAAGAACCATAGTACAGAAACCCTCCTACTATCACTATCAGATACCATAATAAAAGCCCTAGACACTGGACACTCTTACATACTAGCGCTACTTGACATTTCTTCTGCATTTGATACTGTTAACCACAATACCCTTATCAGCCGCCTTGCTCAAATTGGCATTGCTGGCTCTGCCCTATGCTGGTTCCAATCCTTTCTGAGTGATAGGAAATACAGTGTAAAAATTGGCCGCCTTGAATCCAAACCCAAAAAACTGCAACAAGGAGTACCTCAAGGATCCTCTCTTTCTTCAACTCTATTCAATATCTACATCACCCCTCTTTGTCAACTCTTGGATAAGCTGGGTTTCCTGCACTTCATATACGCAGATGATGTGCAAATCCTCATCCCCATTAATGACTCCCTACCCAATGCTCTGAAAATCTGGGAGGCTGCACTCACAGAAATAATCTACTCATGGAAAACTTCCTGGCAATAAACACGACCAAAACTGAACTACTCATCATCACACCGCAAAACGATTCTTCCCTCAACTCTACTCACATTTTACAAGCCAGCCCTCTCATGACACAGCAGGTACGCAGCCTCGGCATAATCATTGACAACCATTTCTCTTTAAAAAAATTCATATCTGCCACAGTCAAAAATGGATTCTTCAAACTACATATGCTAAAAAGAATTAAATCTCTCCTACACCCTAATGACTTCCGAACAGTCCTACAAGCCACAATACTGTCAAAACTCGACTATTGCAACTCGATCCTCCTAGGACTGCCAAAAAATTCGCTAAAACAGTTACAGATGCTACAAAACGCAGCTGCCCGCATACTCACCAATGCACACCGCCATGAACACATTATGCCCTTCACTGGCTACCTGTAACATCCAGGATTTTGTACAAAGTACTTACCCTCATTCACAAGTCCATCTATAACCAAGATATGCAATGGTTCTCTGATCATTTCACATTTCACAAATCAAATAGATCAACAAGAACAATTCACCAAGCCAAACTCCAGACTCCCACTCTCAAGCATATCAAGCATGTTTCGACGAGAGAACGCTCATTTACGACTGCAGGAACCAACATTTGGAATAAAATGCCCACTGACCTGCGCCAGAAGCCCTGCCATAAGAAGTTTAAACAAAACCTCAAAACCTGGCTATTCAAACAAGCTTACCCATAATAGGAAAAGTCTTAGTCTGAACTGCCAAACACTCCCTCCCCTCTCTGCTATCCATAATACCTCAACAACTAATCTCTCTGACAACTCCTTGTAATTCATATATGTGGCCCTTATAATACTTTACCATCCTACAATTAGATTTCATTCTTCTACTCACCATACAACGCTTGTTGGAAAATACCTAGTTATTTTTAATTACCTTTTTATATATCTTCCCATGTTAGGCTTGCATCAACTCTATTATATGTTTTCTATCTTACATGTTTTGTTCTATGGTCATTAGATTGTAAAGCTTGTTGCTGAATTATTGTTTATTGTAAACAGAGGTGATGTTCTATACGTGCCACGGTATATAAAAATTTTCAAAATAAATAAATATATGCTCTCTTCTCAATATTCCAGCTATAACTCAAACAGTCACATTCTGTACCAACTGTAACACTGGCAACAATGAGTTAGGAAGCCCAATATACAATGTACTACAGTAATCCAGGTGGCTAAAGACCAAAGATTGTACAATTATCCTAAAATACATTGGAGGCAAAAACATTTGCAATGGATAAAGGTAAACTGGTAGATATAGTGTATTTGGATTTTCAGAAGGCGTTTGACAAAGTCCCTTATGAGAGGCTTCTAAGAAAACTAAAATGTCATGGGATAGGAGGCGATGTCCTTTGTGGATTACAAACTGGTTTGGATTACAAACTGGTTAAAAGACAGGAAACCGATTAAATGGTCAATTTTCTCAGTGGAAAAGGGTAAACAGTGGAGTGCTTCAGTGATCTGTACTTGGACCGGTGCTTTTCAATATATATATCCTACCTAATAAACGAAGCTTGACCGACGTGCCGCAAATGCGCAGTAGAGAGCAGCTCTACTGCGCATGTGCGGGCGAGCACGTCGTTCTTAGGCAGCGTAAAAAAAAAACAAAACATGGCGGCGGCGGCGGTAGCGGCAGCGGGCGGCGGTGGTAGCGGTAGCGGGCGGCGGCGGCACCTGCGGTAGCGGCAGCGGGCGGTAGCGGCGGCGGTAGCGATAGCGGGCGGCGGCAGCAGCGATAGCGGCAGCGGGCGGCGGTAGCGTCAGCGGGCGGTAGCGGCGGCGGGCGGCAGCGGTAGCAGCAGCGGGCGGCGGCGGCGGTAACGGCGGCGGGCGGCGGCGTTATCGGCGGCGGGCGGCGGCGGTAGCGGTGGCGGGCGGCGGCGGTAGCGGTAGCGGCGGTGGCGGGCGGCGGTAGCGGTAGCGGGCGGCAGTAGCGGTAGGTAGCGGTAGCGGCAGCGGCCAGGAGAGAGGGAGGGACGGACTGAGAGGGAGGGACTGAGTGAGAGAGTGGGAGGGAGGGACTGAGTGAGAGGGAGGGATTGAGTGAGGGGGAGGGGCTGGGAGGGAGGGATTGAGTGAGGGGCTGGGAGGGAGGGATTGAGTGAGGGGGAGGGGCTGTGAGGGAGGGACTGAGTGAGAGGGAGGGGCTGGGAGGGAGGGACTGAGTGAGGGGAGAGTGAGAATGAGGGAGAAGTGAGAGTCAGGGCCGCAGCGGCGAAGACGGGCGGCAGCAGTGAGGGAGGAGAGAGAGAGGGAGGGACTGAGTGAGAGGGGAGGAGAGAGAGGGAGAGGGAGTGGGACTGAGTGAGAGGGAGGGAGTGGGAGTGTGAGAGGGGGAGGGAGGGAGTGGGACTGAGTGAGAGGGAGAGGGGGGACTGAGTGGTGGGGGGAGGGAGTGAGTGGGACTGAGGGAGGGAGTGGGACTGAGAGGGAGGGAGGGAGGGAGTGGGACTGAGTGAGAGGGATAGAGGAGGGAGGGAGAGAGGGGGGTGGGAGTGAGTGAGACTGAGTGGGAGGGAGGGACTGAGTGGGAGGAGAGGGAGGGTGGGGAGGAGTGGGTGAGTGTGAGGGAGGGAGGTAGGGGGTGGTGAAGAGTGAGGGGAGAGAGAATGAGGGGGAGGTGAGAGACAGAGGGATGTAGCCCGTTTTAACGGGCTTAACGGCTTGTATATATATAATATAAATGATCTGGAAAGGAATACGAGTGATGTTATCAAATTTGCAGATGATACAAAATTATTCAGAGTTGTTAAATCACAAGCAGACTGTGATACATTACAGGAGGACATTGCAAGACTGGAAGATTGGATGTCCAAATGGCAGATGAAATTTAATGTGGACAAGTGCAAGGTGTTGTATATAGGGAAAAATAACACTTGCTGTAGTTACACGATGTTAGGTTCTATATTAGGAGCTACCACGTAAGGAAAAAGATCTAGGCAAGATAGTGGATAATACTTTAAAATCGTCAGCTCAGTTTGCTGCAGCAGTCAAAAAAGCAAACAGAATTTTAGGAATTATTAGGAAGGGAATGGTTAATAAAACGGAAAATGTCATAATGCTTCTATATTGCTCCATGGTGAGACCGCACCTTGAATAATGTGTACAATTCTGGTTGCCGCATCTCAAAAAAGATATAGTTGCGATGGAGAAGGTACAGAGAAGGGCAACCAAAATGATAAAGGGGATGGAACAGCTCCTCTATGAAGAAAGGCTGAAGAGGTTAGGGCTGTTCAGCTTGGAGAAGAGACGGCTGAGGGGGGATATGATAGAGGTCTTTAAGATCATGAGAGGTCTTGAACACGTAGATGTGAATCAGTTATTTACACTTTTGAATATAGGACTAGGGGTATTCCATGAAGTTAGCAAGTAACACATTTAAGAGAAAATTCTTTTTCACTCAATGCACAATAAAGCTCTGGAATTTGTTGCCAGAGGATGTGGTTAGTGCATTTAGTGTAGCTGGGTTCAAAAATGGTTTGGATAAGTTATTGGAGGAGAAGTCCATTAACGGCTATTAATTAAGTTTACTTAGGGAATAGCCACTGCTATTAATTGCATCAGTAGCATGGGATCTTTTTAGTGTTTGGGTAATTGCCAGGTTCTTGTGGCCTGGTTTGGCCTCTGTTGGAAACAGGATGCTGGGCTTGATGGACCCTTGGTCTGACCCAGTATGGCAATTTCTTATGTTCTGTGTTCCATAATGATTACTTTCTTCAAAATGTAGATTAAAAATCACCAATAATTATAATATTTTCATACTTCAACATGAGGCTACTAAGTAAATCATTAAGAAGATATAAGTCATCTGTTTTGTATCCTGGGGGAAAATAGACTATGCAGATGAACCACTCATGGAATTTTATCAATACAGCCTCAATTGGGAATTGATATTCCAGAGGTAGCTTTTTTATGTCATGTATAGCTTTAAAAAAAAAATCACGATCCCACCACCTTTCCTTCTTCCTCTCAATTCCTCTACATAGTCATAACCCTCAGGACAAGCACTATTCAACAAAACAGTGTCTTGCTTATAATACCATGTTTCAACAAGACAAAAAATGTCTACGTGCATGGATAACAAACCCCTAATAATATCATGTTTTTTCTGAATTGATCTTACATTGACATATCCAACCATTAGGACAAGAAAAAGCCTGAGAGGTCTTTGAGAATGAAGTAGCTGAATTAAGCACCTCGGGGTAAGTAATCACCCTAGTTGTCGGAGTCCTAATTTTTTTTTTTTAGACCTAGATATCGACCCCTCCCTTGTACAACGGGAATCATACTGAATATAAAGTAAAAAAACACAGAAACCACGACAAAGGAGACATGACTCACTATTGACACATCACAAAAAATATATGGTCCAGGGGGCCCACCAAGGGGCGGGCCCTTCGGCGGGTGCCCGCCTAACGTGCTTCTTTTTATTCGTGCACGCCGGCATCTCACCCCCCAGTGACATCACGATCACGTGACCAGCTCTCATTCACAGCACAGATCTCCAATGATTCCAGGCAAGTACAGAATCTCTCTTATTAAAGTGCAGAGAGTGCTTCACGAACCCAAAAGATGGGCAGCAGCTAGTAACACAGTAGAATGGGGACGCGTGAGAAAAGGTACAAGATAAAAGATGTGGTGAAATGGCAAGGAGGGAAAAATGAGAGGTGAAGATGGGGAGCACTTGAAAGGGAATAATTGGGATAAGCGAGAGCAGATGGTCAGAGAGAGCTTAAGGATGGTGAGAAGGCAGGCAGCAGTTGGGGAGCCAGATAGCTGGAAAACTGGTGACAGAGAGAGGGGCAGAAGAAAACTGAGGCACAAAGAAATGGAGGGAGAGAACAAACGGTAACATCTAGCTATGAGTGATTTGAAAGGCAGAGAAATAAGATGAAGGGGAAATATTATCAGACAGATATAGGGGAGGAAGAGAAGAAACAAAATGGAAAGGAGATATAGAATTGGAGAAGGCACTGAAGAGAGAAAATTCCAGGAGTAAAGCAATTAAAATGAAATGATTTCTACTTTTGATGTTTGGGTATTTTATTTTTTCTGGGGTCACTATTCAAAGCTGGCTGTTTTAAGTCATGTGGCTAAGACCAAATATCTGTAGTTAGCTGCGTAACTTGTACAGCTAACTCGCTCCACCCTGATTGCCCATTATACATACCTGCAAATTATACCGCTAATCTTTTAGTCATATAAGCGACATGTGGCTAAGCAGTGGCCGCTGAACATAGGTGCTTATTCAGGGGCTGCAAGTTAGCAGCATAAGTTACACTTGTCCGGTTAAATAGCACTCACTTATTCAGTTAAATAGCACTTTAAATATTGACCTCTGTTTAAGGACTGGAATATGTCAGCTTTGAGAATATGCATCTTTGATATCTTTTTGCCTTACAAAATACAGGAGTAAATGCATTTGTGTTTTTTCTTTTTTTTCCTCCAGTGTTGCTCTGGATACAGTGTCTGACTTCAGGGTTTTTATATCTATTCCATAGTCCCTTATTCAGTGTTTGCTGAAGGTCCCTTTACGCTAGTGTGAGGTTTGTGTAGGAATCTTTAGCAGTCTGACTTGTTCTGCTCTTGGAGTAAGAGGCGTATTGGTGTTTATAGGGCCTGCTAGAATATTTGTAGTGTACCTTTTTATAGGTAGGATGGTTGCTATTTGAATCCTGGAAGTTAGTGCTGTTTTGTATAGCAGGATTTATGAGGATCCATTACCAATTTCACCTCTGACCTGCAGGTAGTGCTGTGAGCTGCTTGGACTATCTATTCAGTTCTCCTAACTCTCTGCCCCTCACTTCCTCCCAATAACCATCTTAATTCCTGGCTATGCATGTATTTATACTCAAGCTTTATATCCATCAGTTGCCAGAGCTGGTTCTCTTGCTCTGGTTTTATCCGTTTACCTGACTCCAAAACACTTGTTCCTAATTTCCACCTTCAGCATGCCTGCTTGACCACTCCTCATGTTCCTGGTTTCCTGATATGTTCCAGGCTTCTCACTCCTTGTTTGTATGGAAGGCTACCCACATTTCTCATGCCTTGCCAGCCACCAGCACCTGACAATTCAACCTGAGAGGGAAGGTAGTTGACATAGGCCCAGGACACTCTACTCCTCTGTTTTCGGTCATCTGCTTGGATTTGCTGCTCATTCATGGGGCAACTCGCAGTTGATGCCCTATCAAGCTCAGGCCAGGATCGACCCCCACCAAGTTAGTCATGGTTTAGCAATCCAGGATAAACTTGGGGGGAGCTGATCCAACACTTGGTAAGCCTGCAGGAGCAAGTTAATGCACGTGTCTGTAACCTCCAACTTGCAGCCTCTGGCTAAAAGTCACAACAAATACCTCCTCTGCTTCTGCAACTGTGGAGCATCCCCTTAAGGAACCCCTGGTAGAAACTGACCTGCACTTTGTTAAAGAACCAAATCTTGCCCTGGCTTCTTGAACCAGTGCTCTGCCTCAATTGTGGAGGTCCTCAGAGTACTGAATGACCTGGCTGAAAAGTGAATGTAGCTCCTGAAGCAGGTGAGAATTGTCGAAACACTGACAGTGTTGGGCATCTCTGGCATTGGCAATACAGGACATTTCTGGTTTTGAGAAAAAGCAGAGCACAAGTAAATGGAAGAACATGAACTGTAGTCTCTAGTGATGGTATTCAATCTAACTATTCAGCTGATTATTATGAAAAACTTTGAGCTGCACACAACATTCATGATTTTCAAGCAAGATTATTAGATGTGGAGCAAGGACTCCAGCTTTTTATTTGCAAAAAATCGGAAGCAAAATTAACTCATGCTGGTCACCACACCTAGTTTGTTTTTTTTCACTCATTTGAGTCTTGGGCCCATTTCAGTGTGACTATACAGATATTTGATACTAGCATAATTACATTAATTTAATTTATTCACCTATACTTTCATTCCAGACACTTGCTATCCAAATTCTCTCAAATGATGGCATGATTCCAAATTCTCTGGACAGCCAGAGATTAAGAAAACTTTTGAACTGATTTCTAGGGTTTTATGGTGGCCTTCCCTGTGCAAGGACTGTTTGACTCATATGTCTTGGCTAGTCCAGTGTGTGCCAGAACCAAGGTGTCTTGTACAAAATCTTTGGGTGAATTGCATCTGCTTTTAACTTCTTCCACACCATTGACTGAACCTCTCTACAGATTTCATCACAGACTTGTCTATTTCCGCTGACTCTACTGCCATCTTTAGTGGTTGTGGACCATTTTCCCAAATGGCACACTTTATTCCCTTAAGCTGCCTTTGGCCCCTCAACTGTCATCTGTTAGGGAGGTGGTCGGTTTATGTGAAATTTCAACCACTGTTTTGTTAGATTGAGGTCTACAATTTGTTGCCAATTTGTGGAGGGCTTTTTTGTAAAGATTTTCATCAGAATACCATCCTCAGGCTTAATGGCCTTATAGTAAAGATTAACCAAGATCTTGAGCAGTTCCTTAGATGTTTTGTCTCTGCTCATCAAAATGATTGGGCTAGATTGCTCCCTTGGGTTGAGTTTGATCACAACAATTATGTCAGTTTCTCCATTCTTAAGTCTGTGGCCAACACCCTATCTTTCTCCCTCCTTCTGCTCCAGCCACTGAAATTCCTGTGACCAACAACTTAATGTGACATTTCCAGAAAACTGGGATATAAGTGTGCAGTAATTTGGAGAGAACTGTGATGCAGCAGAGGAAATTTGCTAACCATCATCATAGACATAAGCCCCAGTTTTTGTTATGACCGTCACCTGCGGCCGACCCAACTCATATCTTGTGCTGCCCTCTTTCCTCTCCAGGCGAACTCGCGGATTTGGCTAGCCACTGCTGCCGCCGCATGCCGTCTGCCTCCCGAGACTTCTCATGGCGGCTGGGACGCCGCCAACCTCCATGCCTCCTCCGGGCCTTCCTAGGTGTGCACATGCCACCGAGTCTCTCTTTAAAGACGCTTTATAAGACGATCTATAAGCATCTCCCTTAGCCTACACTAATTGACTTGGCAACTAGTTCCTTCGCCTGCTGGTGCCTGTTCCTGTCTCCTTGGATGTCGGTGCCTGACTCAGATCCCTACCTGCAGTTCTGGACTCTGGCTCGGGTACCCGCTCCTCAGGGGCCTGCGTGCACTTCCTTGGAAGACTTGTCTCCAGATCTCCCCACTCCTCGGGGTGGTTCCTGCGCTTCTCCAGAGGTCCTGCCTGCTGGCCTCCCCACTCCTTGGGGTTGCCTTAAGAACTGCCTTGCTGAGACTCCTACTCTACGCTCCCTGCTCCTTGGGGTTGTAGTTGCCTTACCACCAGAGACTTTGACTCTGCTCTTCCCCGCTCCTTGGGGCAGTGCCTACGTCTGTACATCAGCAACTTGCTCCACACTTCCCCACTCCTCGGGCCAGTGTCTGTCATTACTGCCAAGATTGAATCTGCGCTTCCCTGCTCCTCTGTGCAGCCCCTACATAATCTTGCCAAACACTCCGTTACTATGCTGTCCCACCCCTCGGGACAGCCTCTGCATCTCGCCTATAGTAGACCCTGTCCTTACGCTCCCCATTCCTCAATGTTTGCGTCACAGCACAGCTCTGGGCTAGTCTGCGATCACGTGGCAGAGACGCAGGACGTTCTCTCTACTGTACTCCAGCCATGTTCCCTGCTGCAGCTGACCTCTCCTCCCAACAGTGCGGGCCTGTGGGGCTTCACCCCTCAGGCTGTAACAACCTTCACCTCAGGCCAAGGGTCCATGAAAACACATGAATCCTAACAGTTTCAGGTTGGCAATAAGTCTGTCTACAAAGAATCTACGTCTGAGGCTCCCTCTTTCCCTCTACTAAGCTTTGCCACCAAGTACATAAGGCCATACCCCATTACTGAGAAAATCAATCCAATAATTGTGCCTTCAGCTTCCCAACTTTCTTACAATACTAAGAGAAGTATTAAGGTTAGCCCTGTCAGTTACAGGTGATTCTAGTTTCTTTGTCTGAACCTGGAACACCATAGATGCCAAATTGCCATGTCATGGCGGGAATCTCGGGGTGTCCCCCTCGAGTGACAGCATGCCATCCGAGTATTTAGCCTGCCCTTGTTTGCTAGCTAATTGAGTTAGCAAGGATCGTGAATGGATGGAAAGCTTCCAGTCTGAGCTACTCTGCCGCTACCTTGCTGCTGCTGGAAGCTTTCTCTGCCCTTCTGGATATTTCTCTATCCTGGGTACCCGCTCCTCGGGGGCCCTTTGCTTTTTTTCAGGTGCCTATCTGGGATCAGTTCCTTGCTCCTCAAGGGCCTGCTCTCCCTGGCTCAGTGCCTGTACTCAACTACTTCTGCCTGCTGGGATCTCCACCTATACAGCTACCAACTTAGTGAGTAATCTAACATTCTCAGTCTCTCCTCTACAGCTCTGCTGCGCTGGGAACCTGCATCCGGGTCTCCCTATACTATCTGTGAGACTGGTCCCCTCTGCCAAGGGTCCCTGGACTGCTAACTCGCATCATCTCACTACTGCCACCTCTGGTGGTATACATTAGCTGTACAATAAAAGACGAACCTCTGTGTTTGTGTGTCCCGAGTCTAGGCTAGTACTGTGGTTCCTCACGGGGCTCCTCCCCGTGGGCGAGGTCATCTCCACAGTACCCAAGAATCCACTCAAACAGCTCAAAGCCATAACAGATTGCTAACTCCATGGATTCGGCTCAGCTCACCACATTGCAGGCCATTCCAGGCCTGGCCCAGCGAATCTCCGAACAACAGAACTCGCTGGAGAACTTGACTACTGCATTTAACCAGTTGTACGCACAGATGAATACACCGACCACCACAGGTAAAGAAGTTACACCGCTAGACGTGACGGTCAAGACAATTGTACCTCTATCTGCTCCAACACTCTTCTCAGGGGAAGTTTGGAGATGTAGAGGATTTATCAATCAATGTTGCATGCACTTTTCCCTGCAACCTAATCATTTTCCTACAGTCTATGCCAAGACCACCTACATCTTGTCTTATCTGGATGGAAGAGTGTTGGCTTGGGCCTCTCCACTGTGGGACCGTGATGACCCTATCCTGCATGATCTTGCCGGATTCCTTTAACTGTTCAGATCAGTATTCGATGACCCTGCCCATTACAGAACTGCAAGATCTAAGTTGGTTTACCTGAAGCAAGGTAATAAACCTTTACCAGACTTCACCATAGAATTCAAGACATTGGCGTCAGAATTACCTGGGACCCTAAATGCCTGAAGACCCTCTTCTTTGAAGGACTGAACTCCCAGCTGAAAGACGAGCTGACGGCTCGTGAGATGCCTGAGATCTTGGCTGAACTAATGAAGTTGGCAACAAGGATTGATCGCCGACTTCGTGACAAGGTTCAAGAGACCAAGACTCCCAGAAGACCCCTTCAGGGAGAAACTTGAGTTAAGTCTACACCCAGGCCTGTTCCCTCAGATCCAGTTGCTGGTGAAGAAGAACCAATGCAATTAGGCCGCAGTCACCTGACTTCAAAAGAGAGAAGAACTCGAAAGAGGTTGGGACTGTGCATGTATTGTGGTCAAGCTGTTCATGCTGTACAAACATGCCCTATATGTCCAGGAAACTGGCAGACCTAAGTCCTGTGGTAGGTCTCTTCGTAAGTCTAACTGCACCCTCTCCTCCTCTCTTCCTGTATCCCTAATCTGCGGACCTTTTGAAGCATCTAGTGGAACATTTGCGGATCCCCACCACTACCATGATGTCTCCACTATTCCTATCTTTGATTCATGGGGAGCCCATACCAGGCGAAGTTACCCTGCTCACTGAACCAGTGAACTTACGTACTGGTGCTCTTCATACAGAGACTATTTCCTTCTTTGTGCTAGAGAAGGCCATGCACCCTTTAGTACTGGGACTACCGTGGCTGCAGAAGCATATGCCTCAATTCAATTGGGCCACTCTGGAGCTTTCACGTTGGGGCCCAGATTGCCATAGTAAATGTCTGATGGAGGTCTCTCTAATTCCCTGCATGCCAACTACCCCGTTGATGCCTGGGTTGCCGCCTCAGTATGCATATTTTCAAGATGTATTTTCCAAAGAAGCCGCAGACGTACTACCTCCACACAGATCCTATGACTGCGCCATCAATTTGAAGCCTAACACAGAACCACCCAAAGGAAGGGTTTACCCTCTCTCCGTAGAAGAAAATAAAGCTATGTCCGAGTACATACAAGAGAATATTCCAAAAGGCTTCATAAGACCCTCCAAGTCTCCTGCCGGCGCAGGCTTCTTCTTCATGGGGAAGAAGGATGGAACATTGCGTCCATGCATTGACTACAGAGGTCTAAAGGAGATCACGGTGAAAGACCGCTATCCCTTACCACTCATCTTGGAGCTATTCGATAGACTACAGGGAGCCAAGATATTCTCCAAGCTTGATCTCAAAGGAGCCTATAACCTAGTTCGCATCAGCTCTGGCGATGAATGGAAGATGGCTTTCAGTACTCAGGATGGGCACTTTGAATACCTGGTGATGCCTTTCGGTCTGTGCAATGCCCCGACTGTCTTCCAAAACATGATGAACGACATTCTGTGTGATCTACTCTACAAATGTGTCGTTGTGTACTTAGACGACATCTTGATATTTTCCCAGGACCTGAATACCCATCTGGAAGATGTCAAAAGAGTACTGCAAAGACTCCACGAGAATCGCCTATATGCCAAGTTGTCTAAATGCGAATTCCACAAGGAATCAGTGCCTTTCTTAGGGTACATCGTTTCAAATAAAGGTTTCCAGTTGGACCCACAGAAGCTGGAGAGCATTAAAAAATGGACACAACCCACTGGTCTAAAGGCTCTTAGATGATTTCTGGGATTTACCAACTACTACAGAACATTCATCAAGAACTACTCTTCACTAACTGTTCCGCTAACAGCAATGACTAAGAAAGGTGCCAACGTCCCCAATTGGTCTATGGAAGCTGTGACAGCATTTCAGAAACTGAAAGACGCCTTCTCGAGTAAGTTATGCCTCTGACATCCTAATCTGACCCGGCCCTTCATCGTAGAGGTCGATGCCTCGGATGTAGGCGTAGGGGCCGTGCTAAGCCAGTCTGGTGACTTTAAGACCTTGCATCCATGTTCTTTTTTCTCCCGACGCTTCTCGCCAGCGGAGAAGAACTGCGGCATTGGGGATAAAGAACTACTGGCAATAAAGATGGCGTTCGAAGAGTGGCGCCCCTGGCTTGAAGGTGCACATCATCAGATCACTGTTTTCATGGATCACAAAAATCTGGAGTACCTCCGTCATGCTTAGCACCTAATCCATAGGCAGGCAAGATGGTCCCTGTTCTTCAACAGATTTGACTTTGTGCTGAAATACCGCCCTGGAGATAAGAACGTCAGAGCAGATGCCCTATCTCGCTCATTTCTCTCTGAAGACGTACCTGATGAACCCCAACATATCATCGACCCGAAGAGAGTTATCCTGTCAGCTACACATCCGGTACCTGCGGGCAAGACCATTGTATCCGGTAACCTAAAGAAAAAACTTTTAGCATGGGCTCACGATTTGAAAATGGCTGGACATCCTGGTCAACGAAGAACTCTGGCTAAATTACAGAAGTACTACTGGTGGCCCACCATGAAAGAAGACACGCTCTCCTACGTTGCTTCTTGTTCCAATTGTGCCAGACAGAAACCTCCACCCGGACATCCTTGGGACCTGCTTCAGCCCTTGCCAGTACCAGATGAGCCCTGGACTCACATTGCTACAGACTTTGTGGTAGACTTACCACTCTCTGGAGGTAACAATACCATCTGGGTTACAGTGGATCGTTTCTCGAAGATGGCTCACTTCGTGGCTCTCTCTGGCTTGCCCTCAGCCATGGAGCTTGCAAGACTTTTTTCATCACCCACATCTTTCGCCTACACAGCATGCCAAAGCACATAGTCTCTGACAGAGGAGCTCAATTTACAGAAAAGTTCTGGAAAGCTTTGTGCAAGAAGTTTGATATCGCTCTTGACTTCACCTCTGCATACCATCCTCAGTCGAACGGGCAAACAGAGAATGAATAGGATACTCAAGCAACTCATTCGAGGCTCCTGAATTCCAGCCTGGTGATAAAATCTGGCTGTCAACAAAACACCTAAGGGGCCTCACTTTGTTGGACCCTTTCCCCTCCTCCGACGACTGAGTACTCTCACATACAGTCTGAAATTTCCAGCAGTGATGAAGCTAGTCCTTAGCGAGTTTTCCACCAAGACACACCTGAACCTACACCCATTGATGTAGAAGAAGACATCAAGTACAAGGTAGATGCCATCCTTGATGTGAGAAAGAGAGGCAGAGTATGGGAATACCTCCTGTCATGGGAGGGTTACGGATCTGAAGAAAACTCTTGGGAACCTTTGGCTAATATCATGGATAAAGAGGTGCACATGAGTGACCCCCTCGTCTTCCCATCTCCGAAACATGACCGATTGAGAGCCTGACGGGAAGTCATCGTTCCCCCGAAGGGGAAGCAGATAAGCACAGAGCGGAGGTATCTGTAATAATTTCGCGAATTTAGGAACCTTTATCACTTAGGGGGTAATCAGGTTTTCCCGTACCTGCAAGTGCGCCACTACATGCAAACTTTACCGGTGGCATCTAAGAGTATAACCCAGTTTCAGGCGTTGGACAGCATATTCCACTTCGCCAGTGCTCGCGCTCCCTCCCTTTCCAGTTACCATAGAGCTTTGCGACGCTTGACGGAAGTGGACGTCCACGCCTGTCTTGTGGCTCGATGGAATAGAGACGGGGATTTTTGCTTAACAGTTCTTATCTTGCGTAGGTGTTTTAGGCGTATTACTAGGATCTCGACCAATCAATATTTTCGGGAGATGCAGCTTAAGTTTTTGAGTCGGGCCTACGTGTCTCCCAAGTGGCTTTTCAACTAACCATTGCCACATCGCCACTGTGCACCCGTTGTCAGGGTGCGGTGGGCACTCTTTCCCACGTATTTTGGGCGTGCCCCACAGTTCACAGATTTTGGCGTAAGGTGATTGCCTACATGGAAGATTTACTTGACGTGGTGCTACCGATTTCTCCAATGTGGTTTTTATTTAGCTGCATCTCCCCAATCCGAGTTCGAGATCCGGGTTCACGCCTGTTGTTGCAGAAGGCGAGCCTAGTGGGGAAGAAATCCATATTGCTGGTTTGGCGATCCTCAGATGCCCCGTCGTTCTGGGTTTGGAGGAACCAGCTGCATGCTTTGATGACGATGGAAGGCATGGCTGCACGTGGCTCCCCTCAGCGACGACGACACTTCCTCGCTATCTGGACTCCGTATCTTCAACAACTGTCCCCGAGGGCGCGGAGTCTAGTGCTGAACGAGTGACAGGCCGAAGGACCTACCGGGCTAGGCGGCCCTTGCTATTTCGTTGGACTGACCATTCTCCTTTTTTTTCATCTTATTGTGGTGTTCATACACTGTAGAGGGGGGGGGGGGACTGTGGTATTTGTTCAACATTGTGGTGGGGGAGGGATCTGAAACCACCCTCCTCCACATTTGTTTGTTGTTTGGAAAATCTAATAAAAATTGTTTGAACATAAAAAAAAAAAAAAAAAAAAAAAAGAGGTGCTTCAGCAATACCACAGAATGCATCCTCAGAAATCAAGACCAGGTAGGAGGTCTGGACGGGGCCCTTTGAAGGGGGGTACTGTTGCATCCGTCAGTCTCAGATGGCTTCGACCTTTGTGCCTCACCTTTCTCTCTGCTCTCCCCACTAGCCTTGTGAAGATGACTACCACCGCGTCTGCATGCCACTCTCTCTGGCGTCCCCGGAACGGCAATGGCAAAGCCTCACGCCATGTTTCTCCTAAGGGCCTCCTAGGGTGCGCGCGCGCATGCCACCCACCTCAGGGTGGGAACCTCGGGGGCGTCCCCCTCGAGTGACGTCACGCCATCCGGGTATTTAGCCTGCCTATGTTTGCTAGCTAATCGAGTTAGCAAGGATCGTGAATGGATGGAAAGTCTCTGGTCTGAGCTACTCAGCCGCTTCCTTGCTGCTGCTGGAAGCTTTCTCTGCCCTTTGGGATATTTCTCTAACCTGGGCTCCTCGGGGGCCCTTTGCTTTCTTTCAGGTGCCTATCTGGGATAGGTACTTGCTCCTCAAGGGCCTGCTCTCCCTGGCTCGGTGCCTGTACTCAACTACTTCTGCCTGCTGGGATCTCCACCTATACAGCTACCAACTTAGTAATCTAACATTCTCAGTCTGTCTCCTCTACAGCTCTGCTGCACTGGGAACCTGCATCCAGATCTCCCTATACTATCTCTGTGAGATGGGTCCCCTCTGCAGAGGGTCCCTGGACTATCTCACTACTGCTACCTCTGGTGGTATACATCAGCTGTATAATAAAAGACAAATCTCTGTGTTTGTGCATCCCGAGTCTAGCCTATTACTGTGGTTCCTCACTGGGCTCCTCCCTGTGAGCGTGATCATCTCCACAGTACCCAAGAATCCACTCAAACACCTCAAAACCATAACACTTACCACACTTAAGTGGATAGTAAATCGATCTCCATACATCCTCTGGTTTTGAAGTTGATGAAGGGCTTGTAGTTTGAGACTTCTGGTTGCTAAGCCACCAGTACCATGGGATCTTACTGTCATTTTGGCACAACTGATGAAGTTGCCCTATGAACTGTTAGTCGGCTTCCTTAATTCCTTACCTGGAAAGTGGTGTTACTAGTCGCCATCATGTCAGCTAGAGAATTTGGTGAACTAGCACTGGTTCATTACTCTCTGCATTTTCAGTTTTTCCACAACAGGGTGATGCTCTGTACTCACACCAAGTTTCTGCCAAAAATAGTTTTTGGCTTTTCATCTTAATCAAGCCATTGTTTTACCCACATTCTCTTCAAGACCTCATGTACATAAAGGGGAAAAGGCTCTAATTTTACTGGACTGCACAAGGGTCTTCTCATATCTAAAGACAACTCAACCACATTGTCAAGCTTCTCAACTTTTCCTCTCTTAGGATCCCCAGAATACTGAGGGAACTCAGATGTGCTGGCGGGTAGGGATGTGCAGCAGGGACGGATTAGTCACATTCGGTATTTGTATTCGTCGGGAGCCAAATCCATTGCATCCATTCTCGGGGGACCCCGATCCGTTCATTAGTTACATATGTATTCGTTTCCCAAAAAAACCCCATCCCAACCCTTTAAATTTAATTAACTACAACCCCCCCACCCTCCTGACCCCCCAAGACTTGCCAAAAGTCCCTGGTGGTCCAGCGGGGGTCCTGGAGCGATCTCCTGCACTCGGGCCGTCAGCTGCCAGTATTCAAAATGGCACAGATAGCCTTTGCCCTTACACAGGGGCTACCTGTGCCATTGGTCGGCCTCTGTCACATGGTAGGAGCACAAGATGGCACCGGCCATCCATTGCTCCTACCATTTGACAGGAACCGACCAATGGCACCGGTAACCCCTACTGGCGGGTCCACTGTGTGACCTGTTCAGTAGATCCCTGGAAAAGGGTGCAGTGCCTAGTGACTGGAGAAGAGTGGTGGTAGTCCCGCTTCACAAGAGTGGGAGCAGATAAGAGGCTGGAAACTACAGGCTGGTTAGCATCACCTCTGTGATGGGAAAATTAATGGAGACTCTGCTGAAGGAAAGGATAATGAACTATCTACAATCCAGTTGGTTGCTCATTCAGAAGCAGCATGGATTCACCAGGGGAAGACCCTGTCAGACGAATCTAATTAATTTCTTTGATTGGGTGACTAGAGAACTGGATCAGGGAAGAGCGCTTGATGTAATTTACTTGGATTTTAGTAAAGTTTTTTTATACAGTCCCACATAGAAGACTCATCAACACAATGAGAAGCTTGGGAATCAGCTCCAAGGTGATGGTGTACATTACAAACTGGTTGATGGATAGAAGACAACAGATGAAGGTAAATGGAACCTACTCTAAACCGGCATTGTAAACCGGCATGATGTGATACCTGTCATGAATGCTGGTATAATAAAAACACTAAATAAATAAAATAAATACTCTGAAGAGAGAATGGTGTTAAGTGGAGTGCCACAGGGATCGGTGTTGGGACTGGTTCTGTTCAACATCTTCATGAGCGACATTGTGGAAGAGATAGAAGGTAAAGTTTGTCTATTTGCAAATGATACTAAGATCTGCAACAGAGTGGACACACCGGAAGGAGTAGAGAGAATGAAAAGTGATTTAAGAAAGCTGGAAGAGTGGTCGAAGATACGGCAGCTAGGATTCAATGCCAAGAAGTGCAGAGTCATGCATCTGGGGTGTGGTAATCTGAAAGAACTGTATGCATTGGGGGATGAAGGACTGATGTGCATGGAGCAGGAGAGAGATCATGGGGTGATTGTGTCTAACGACCTGAAGTCGATGAAGCAATGTGACAAGGCGATAGCCAAAGCCAGAAGAATGCTGGGCTGCATAGAAAGAGGAATATTTAGTAAGAAAAGGGAAGTGATAATCCCCTTGTACAGGTCTTGGTGAGGCCTCACATGGAGTACTGTGTTCAGTTCTGGATACTGTATCTCAAAGGAGACAGAGACAGGATGGAGGCAATCCAGAGAAGGGCGACCAAAATGGTGGGTGGTCACAATCAAATGACTTATGAGGAGAGGTTGAAGAACCTGAATATATATACCCTGGAGAAGCAGGGGTGATATGATACAAACCTTCAGATACTTGAAAGGTTTTAATGATCCATGGTCATCAACAAACCTTTTCCATTGGAGGCAATTTAGTAGAACTAAGGGTCACAATTTGAAACTCCAGGGAGGAAGACTTAGAACCAATGTCAGGAATTATTTCTTAATGGAGAGGGTGGTGAAGACTAAAACTGTGAAGGATTTCAAAGGGGCATGGGATAAATAAACACTGTGGATCCCTAGAAGTTAGAGGATGGGAATAAATAAAAAAGCTTGGGGGTAACCTGCACGGAGTGGCAGTTACTACCCTGGGAAGCTTGCTGGGCAGGCTAGATGGACCATTTTGGCCTTTTTCGGCCAGCATTACTATGATACTATAGCATGTGAGGAAATGTGATTTAAGTTGAAATACTGTTAGATTAATGCACAAGTTTTTGGAAAAATGAACTTTTGAGTAATTCATTGCCTCTCTCTCCCCTCATAAGAAAACTCTTACCTCCAATGATCCAAACATAGAAACCTTACTGATTAGCACAAAGATAATAAACTTCTGTCTAATATACAGCCCACCTGGGAACCTTGCCAACAACCCTTCCAATCTTCTTGAAATAATCACTACTTTACCCTGCAATTTAGAACAGACCATAATTGCAGGGGACTTTAATTTGCACTTTAATAATCAACAACATCACTCCTCAACTACCAACCTTATAGAAGCTCTGTCAGGCTTAAATTTCACCCCCATTATAAATGTCCCAACACACAAACAAGGCAATACGTTAGATCAGATTTTCATTAACACTTCATTTCTCAATCCAATACTGGATATTACCCCAATACCTTGGTCAGATCACTACTTGATAAAGGTAACAGGGAAAATAAAATCCTTAAATACTCACATAAAAGACCAAAAAATTCACTCAGTACTTCGACGAAAGAAGCTAAATACGGAAACCTTTATAAACACACTGATTCCAAAAATCAACCAAAATCCTCACACACAAATCTCAGACATGTTAAATTACTGGAATGATTGCATAACAGAAAGTTTAGACGCTATTGCACCCTTAGAGTCAGTTAAAAACACCAACAAGAAAACATCCTCATGGTATACCGAATCCCTTAAAATAATAAAACGCAAGTTACGGAACTTGGAACGAAGATGGCGAAAGAATCCTCGACCGGACAGAAAACAGGAATACTTCACATTGCTTCAAAAATATAAAAAAGAAATAATAAAAACTAAAAAATCCTATTACGCATCACAATTGAAAAAAGCATACGGAAACCCAAAAATCTTATTCACCATTGTACGAGAATTAACAACTACATCGGAACCACCTGTAATGATAACAAATGAACTTTGCAACAAACTAGCACAATTTTTTACAAAGAAAATTGAGACAATCTCGTCAGAATTTAAACACCTCCCACTACCAAAACCATTCTTTTCAATCTGTGACTGTATTTTTTCAGAATTCACAAACATAAATGACACCACAATCATAAATATACTTACCAAATCCAAACCATCAAAAAGTCCATTTAATCCGTGCTCAGGATTCCTACTCAAATCAACTAAGGAACATGTTGCCCCTTTCATATCTCAAATAGTAAATGCATCCCTATCTCAAGGAATCTTTCCTGACTCCCTGAAAAATACATCAGTTACCCCTATACCAAAAAAGAAAAATCAAGACCCTCTAGATTTATCAAATTACCGTCCAATTGCCACATTAACTTCCATCGCCAAAATAATTGAATCCGTTGTACTTCATCAAATTTCATCATACATTGAAGAAAATAGCATCCTACATCGCAATCAACACGGATTCAGGAAAGGACATAGCACCGAATCTCTTCTCATATCTTCTTTTGATACCATCATCAGAGGATTCGATGCAAATGTAAACTACATATTGGTTATGATAGATATATCGGCTGCCTTTGATACTCTAAACCATACCATACTCCTGTCTAACCTACAACAAATTGGTATTAGGAATACAGTTTTACAATGGTTCACCTCATTTTTACAAAACCGTCCACAGAGAATATCTTTAGGCAAATCAAAATCTGACTGGTATACAACTAATACAGGTGTCCCACAAGGTTCATCCTTATCTGCATTACTTTTTAATATCTATCTCTTACCCCTTTGTCGGCTTCTCGATGGCCTAAATTTAAATTTCAAACTTTATGCAGACGATATTCAATTTATCTTACCATTTACTGAATCATGGACCAAAACACTTTCATTACTCCAAATTTATTTAGAAACAATAAAAACCTGGTTAGCCCACAACAGACTCAAACTGAACGCAGCAAAAACAGAACTAGTATACCTATCTACTGTTCCTGATTCCAGCCAATGCCCTCCAAAAACATTCACTTTTGATGGACAATCTATACTAATAACAAACCATGCTAGAAATCTTGGTATAACAGTAGATTCCAAGTTATCCCTATCAAAACACATATCAGAAACTGTCAAAAAATCATTCTTCAAAATACATATGTTAAAAAAACTAAAACCACTTTTGTTGCCATCAGATTTCAGAACGGTAACACAAGCATTAATATTATCAAACCTGGACTATTGTAACGCACTATACATTGGACTTCCACTATCATCTTTACATCCACTTCAGCTCATCCAGAATGCTACTGCTAGACTGATATTCAACCTTTCAAAAAGAGAACATATTTCTCCAATACTACAACATTTACATTGGCTTCCCATTACTCACCGTATAAAATACAAGATCTTAACCACTATTCACAACTTACTTTATAACCCCAATTCTGTATGGCTTTGTTCTATGCTACACATATATAAACCAACAAGACAACTCCGATCTACCGATAAATGTTTACTAGAAATACCGTCAGTCAAATCCACCAGCCTAGCCCTAACAAGGAAAAGAGCTTTTTCAGTTTTTGGCCCATCTTTGTGGAACTCAATACCAGACAATATCCGGATGACACCAAACCGAAACGAATTCAAAAAGCTGGTTAAAACTTTTCTATTTAACGATGCATATAACTACAGTCCTATCACCTAAATAAATACCCTGAATTATCCATATCCGTTTGACACTTGCTATGAAAGAATTATTTTATTTTATTTTATTTCATTTTCTTTACGTATGTGAATTATGTTTATGTTATATACTTAAATTTGTTTTATTATGTATGTAAACTTGTAAACCGTCAAGACGGACACGTAAGTGACCCCATGTGCGGTATATAAAAAACTTTTAAATAAATTAAATAAATAAATAAGAACACATTAGTTGAGGTAGCACAGGTCCAGGATTCATAATTTTTTTTATTAATGATGTGGATGATGGCATGGAGAGTCAGCATACAATATGGAGATAAATCAGAGGGGTTGCAAGTACTCTGAAGGGCAGTGTTAAAATTAAAAATACTGCTGACATTTTGGAGAAATGGTCGGTAATAATTAGGAGTACAATGAGGGAAAATTTAGCACACCTAGGGAAGAAAAATCACATTCAGAAATATAAAATGAAGAATGGCAGGCTAGCAATAGTACTGCAAAAAAAAAAAAAAGAGATCTAGGTGTTGTAAGCAGATCACACACTGCATAGAAAATTCTGCAACATAGTCTTGTTTCAAAGAAAATGAACAGTATATTGGGGTGTATTAACAGGGTATTACATGTAATGTAATATTTATTCCCAGTAATGTGGATCTGACATGGTTTTCCAATGATTCTAACATGAGTAATAAGATACTGTTTCTAATATAGTGAAACGTCTGCTTAAGCAAAATTTTCATTTTCCTGAAAAGTAGGTCCACTATATCTCTTCTTCTGTGGGACTCATCTTGTAACAGAAACACCCTAGTCTGGTGACTTTTTAGCTTTTCAAATTTAAATGAATGTATGCAAGAACAAAATAGAGCCCAAGGAAATAGATGTTCTTTTTTTTATAACTGGAGAGTGGGGTGATGTGATATGAATGTTAGGATTCTTTAAAGTGTAGTCAAACAGTTGTTGTAGTGGACCATGGATGAAAGTTCTGAATAGCAAGGGTGATTGTGTCATCTCTGTGACAGCACTGATTTGTATTAGTTAGGGCCTGAAATGATTGCAGACAGCTCCACAAGCTGCAACTCCAAAACTGGTCTGACTTTATTTACAAAAGGCAATAATTATATGCTCTTCCACATGTACAATGTTTGTTTCTCGGTACTGAACAAAGTGGATTCAGTTTCAAAGTTCCAATACAGAGATCAAGTGTTTTCTTAACTCCCATTCAAACTTTAGCATGAAAATGTGTAATGATTCTAAAGCTACTCCCAGTCCCTTTGAGATCATAATTTACACACATTCCCTCCTTTACAAGCTTTTTTTTTCCTATTATTGATTTTAAGTTAGAGCTTTGGTATTGTGGTTTTGTGATGAAGGCATCTGATTTCTTGGGTAGTCACAGACCATAGAGCGATGTTGAGATATAGTAGCAGCCCTGAGCAAGCAGGAGAAGTACTGAAAGACAGAAACCACACCAGTATCTATCTCCAAGTATAGCATCACCTGATAAAGGCTGCAGAAAGCTTCCAGTCACACTGTCACTGTGTCTGCTACTTGTATTGCAGCAATCCAACAGTAAATATTTATGATGCATTATACTTTTAAAGGGTTGAATGGGAAGAAAATTAAAGTGTAGTTATTCATTTGATTACTTTGAAGTTACTAATAAGGTAAACAGAAAAAAAAAGAAATCCATTTAGGTAAGCACGTTGTGCTTAATTAAATTTGTTGCTTGTACAATTCATGCTGTTCCATTCAAACAAATATTGCTAGGTTTCCATTCACATTTACATGTGTTTTTTTTCAGTATCATGTTTGGGGTTGGGTTTTTTTTTTTATTTGTTAGTATCTATTGCTAAGTGAATGAACTCAGTCCAGTATGCTGACCATTCATAAGGTTTTCATTTGTTGTAACTATTTATTTATTTATTTATTTAACATTTTTCTATACCGAACTTCATGACAAGATTCATATCAGACCGGTTTACATGGAACTTAGGGGCTAACTAAACATAACCAACTAACAGGAAGGCCGAAGCGTAGTTACATATAACAGGGAAATAGAACTTGGGGGCTAGAGTAGCCTGGAAATAAAAGGAAAGCAAAAAACTAGAGGATGAGAACTTATGTCTATACAGTGACTGGAGCGGGCGTCTGGCTAATTGGGAGCGCACTGTTAACCCGCGTTTAGAAGCACGTTTTCGACACGCTAGCTTTACCTCTTATACAGTAAGGAGTAATAGCACGTCAAACGCGCGTCCAACCCCCCTGAAACTAATAGTGCCTGCAACATGCAAATGCATGTTGATAGCCCTATTAGTTATTCTGACGCGATACAGAAAGTAAAATGTGCAGCCAAGCCGCACATTTTACTTTCAGAAATTAATGCCTGCCCAAAGGCTGCCGTTAATTTCTGCTGGCACTGGGGAAGTGTACAGAAAAGCAGAAAAAATGCTTTTCTGTACACCCTACTACTTGATATCATAGCGATATTAAGTCAGAGGCCCCAAAATTAAAAAAAAAAAAATTTAAATTGGCCGGCACCTCGCGGTCGGAAGATAGACGCTCAATTATGCTGGTGTCCGTTTTCCAAACCCGTGGCTGTCAGGTGGTTCGAGAACCGATGCCGGCAAAATTGAGCGTTGGCTGTCAAACCCACTGACAGCCGCCGCTCCTGTCAAAAAGGAGGCGCTAGGGACGCACTAGTGTCCCTAGCGCCTCTTTTTACTGCGGGCCCTCATTTGCATGTGGGCTGATACTAAATCGCGTGCACAGGAGAGTGGCCTGTGAGCGCGCCGGGAGAGCGGGCACTCGCCGGTTCACCTGCACTTTTTTCTGTATCAGCCCAATAGTTTGTAAATGTGGTCAAGGGGCAGGAAGTACAATTCAGGTATGTTGCCAATAAAAAAAAAAATTTCGAGTTGCATGTTAAAGAAGGAAAGACTGTTCTTCTGATCGGGATCTCAGGTTTATTTGGAATGTCTCTAGAGGAAAGCACAGACTTTTCTGTTGTGATACCTTTTGAAAGACAAACAAAAAAGATGATGTAGTACATGAGCTTTAGAGATCACATGATTTCCCTTCTTCAGATGTGTGTGTGGTCTTAAACTCAAGCCCTATAACACTTTTTTGTTGGTTAGAAAAGTATCCCACTGTACTGACATGCCATGGGTCCCCTCCCTCCCCTGAACCAGTATAGGTACTAGAACTACACTAAAGGAAAGCATCAAACCCCACCCACAGCATAATGCAAACATTAGAAATTCTTTAAAAATCCACCTCGATCAAGTAAATGACTGAAGCAAAAAAGGCTTTCAGTGTCTAAAGTAGTTCCTGCAGTGCCACATAAAAAAAAGCATCTGTCATCCAAAACAAGATTTTATCATATTGGTGTAGGGGCAAGCTAGAAAACCAGCTCTGAATTTCAAGATTAATGGTAGAGGAAGTAGATGTGGACAGCTCTGTTGGTTAACCATTGCTCCTACAAAAGAACTGGATTGTAACCCAGAAGAATCAATTTGCTTTTGATACTGTGCCAGCTATAGAACATGGGACATGCAAGTTCTGCTTTTTTTTTTTTTTTTCTGTTTCCTTGTTGAAACATGAAATATATGTTTGCTCAAGAATTTGAGCCACCATCCAGAGCAGAGCATCCACACTGAAACTTGTTGATTTTTATAGTAGGTTGCTTTTCAAAAGTACTAATCCCATATAGCCTATAAATTGCACAGTTATGTTCTGTCACTGCTGTGGCTTTGGTAGAAATTGTGTTTTTCTAATATGAACTTTATTATTTCAGACCTTTACTTTTCACCTCGATTCCAGATGATGATATGTGCTGTGGAATGTGATTGAGGCAAGACTATTCTGTGACATTCTCTCTGCATTTCTTGTCTATTACTTGTTCTGTGTCTTTCTAGAAGATACTCAAACCTTCTGGAGCCAAGTAATGCCTTTTTGTTTTCCTTTTTCTTTGAGGATGTCATTTCAGACCCTGGGGCGCTGAGTGTACTTTTTGGTATCTTTCATAGAAATATGTAGAGAAACCAAATCTTGAGTAAACAATTCTGTTCTCATATGCTGGATTAATTTACAGTCAACAATAGTTAAAATTCAACATTGTAACTATGGGAGAAGATCCTACTCATTTTATAAAATGTTAAATAATGGGTGCTGATGAGGAGGGGAAGGTTTTCAAAACTATTAAGTTGTTGCAAAGTCTGTGGGTATTTTTTCCCATGGATCTAGCCCTAGTTTGCAAACCGAAAGTATCCATGTACTTTCTCCCTAGGTAGTTTTCAAAGGAAAAGTGCCTATAGATTTGTACCAGCTTTTTCTGGAGAGACTGTATCCTTACAAAGCAACACACACAGTTTTGAAGATGCAGTTGCATAGTATTGCTGCCTTGACCTAAGCCCTTGTCTCTGATCCTTACTACTTTTCTCCCCAGGTAAAAGTATGCACACTGTTGATCCTCGTGTATACGTTGATGCATGCACAAGTGGCGTAGTTCTCAGCCAGCTTTTTACCTGGCCAAATGACTTTTGAAAAATGCCCTCCCTATGCCTAGTGCTACTACATTACATTGCTGTCAGATGGGCCTGCTTATCTGTTTGTTTGTTTGTTTATTTATTTATTTATTTATTTATTTATTTATTTAAGAGTTTTTATATACCGTCATTAAGTTATTTACCATCATAACGGTTTACATTAAGGCACCTATATCAAAGAAAGTGTAGATCCTAATTTACATGGATGGTGCCATTGTGATTTGGTAACAAACAGTAATTAAGAATAAATATGGGTTGTGCTCAGGAAATTACGTTTAGAGAAATTCCCTTGGGGGGTTAAGTGTTTTATGGTACTTCATCCTGATGGTTTGACTACAGTTAAAAGTGAGTGAACTAATTTCCAGTAGTATCTGGAAAATATGCTTTGGGTGCTCTGAGTCCGCTTTAGCCTTATTTATTTGCCTGCATCATTTTCTTTCTTGAAGGCTTGTTTGAAAAGCCAGGTTTTGAGTTGTGTTTTGAAAAGTTTATAATTACTTTGGAGTCTTAAGTCAAGGGGCATTGAGTTCCATATTGTGGGACCAGCCAGAGATAGTGCACGTTCCCTGACTTGGGTAAGTCTTGCTGTTTTTTTTACAGATGAAAAGATAAAAGATAAAAGAGCTTTGTTTGCTGATCTTAAATTTCTGTGTGGTATGTGTACTCAAAGTGCTGTGTTCAGCCACTCTACTTTTTCATCATGGATAAGTTTGTGTATTAAGCAAAGTGCTTTGAACTGAATTCGCTGTTCTATGGGTAGCCAATGTAGTGTGGCAAGTGTATCTGTTATGTGGTCTCTTTTTTAATTTTTCCAGTGAGAATTCGAGCTGCAGCGTTTTGTAAAATTTGTAGCGGTCTTATTGTAGTGTAGGGTAGACCAAGCAGTAAAGCATTGCAATAATCCGTGCTGGCAAATATCAGAGATTGGAGTACTGTACGGAAGTTTGGCAGGGATAGTAATGGTTTAAGTTTTCTAAGTATCATGAGTTTTGCATATCCTTCCTTTACCTTTAGTGAAATGTGTTGTTTGAGGTTTAGTTCAGTGTCAATTATTACGCCGAGATTGCGAACTTTCTCGACTAAATCAATTTTTTGGTTGCTATTGAGAATTATTGGAGTTTGTGTAATATTCATGTTTTTCCTAAGTGTATGAATTCAGTTTTGTCTAAGTTGATTATCAGCTCCATTTGGTTTAGCAGTTGTTTTATTATGTCTAGATTATGGCTAAACTCATTGTTTTTTCAATAGTTTCATCTATTGGTAAGATTAGTTGGATGTCATCAGCGTAGATGTAGTGTATGATTCCAAGTCCGGCCAGGAGATGGCATAGTGGTAGTAGATATATATTAAAAAGCGTCGCTGATAGTGCCGATCCTTGTGGGACTCCTGTTTTTACGGTAATCTTTTCGGATAGAGTGTTTTTAATTTGGACTTGAAAAGTTCTGTTGTTTAGATATGATTTGAACCATGTTATTGTTATCTAGCCAAACATTTCTTTCCAAATTCTTGGCATTAGGTGTATGTGAACTTTGTCAGGGTTGTAATGCTTATAGTGTTCAGGAACTTTTCATGAGGGTGGCATAACCTGGTTGTACATATTCACTTTGCAGCTAGTCTGAGACTGAACCCATCTGAACTTCTCTACAGCGAGTAGGAGTCACTTTTGCAGCAGCTGTCATCCTCTCTTCCATTACCTCCGTAATATTATCAAGCGCCATTGCCTCTGATAGAGAGGTGTTGCGAGAAGAGGCAGTTAGTGCTAGAGCACCTGGCTTAACTTCTATTGATTGTACTGATTTTTGTGACATGGAACCCATCCCATATTAATTTGCTTTTAGGCTATATGACTCTTCTTTTCCTTTGAGTTTTAAATACTACAGAGGTAGTCGGGTTGAAAGAAGATCAGATGTCTACTGTGTCTTAATGACCTCATTACCTAAGTGGTTTCTGTGTAAATGCAGGGTCCTGTAAAAAAAACTTCCCATCCTTGAGACTCTGACCAGGTCTAACAGAGCAGAGTGAATCAAATAATTTATCTTTTTCTACCATCAGCAATGAACTTATGGTGTCTGCATTCATTTACTTAAATATGCCACATCAGTCTACTGGGACCAATTTCTTACTATGCCAGCACTCAATAGTCAAAAACTGCCAGCATAATCACAAGGCCTGCTTTGAGCAGCAATTTCTTGATTTTTGTGATCTGTTAAGTTGTATTAACATAATTATTAGTGTTTGCAGAACTGATCATACTTCTGAAATGGTATGCTCAATTTCAGGTATTGACATCCCTAGCCAGAAGTACTTAAGGGCAAAACTAGGTGTAGCAGGTATGGAGAAGTGCAAGCTGAAATATTTCCACAACTCCCAGTCAGGGCGTAGGCCTCTGCCATTTATTCATGCAGTATTTGTGTGTAAATTTCTCCCCATGCCTGTTACTAGGTTCACAGTAAGGGCTGTTGGAAGACAAGACAAGCTGCTCATTTGAGAGTTAAAGAAGGGGACCTTATTCTGCCTCATTGTAGTTTATGCTGCCTAGGAGAGCTGCTACCCGTACAAACTTGACTGCTTTTAGAATATTTCATTTTTGGTTTGGTCATTTTGAGGGCAATTTGCATGGGCAGACCAGCTTAGGGACTTAAGGTCCGATTTTAAAAAGGCCCACTCACAGCCAGGCCCTATGCATGCCACGCACATTTTAGAATGGGCCCAGCCATGTGTGTAACCCCTGTTATGCGCAGAAGTGCCGGGCCAATAAAATGGGATGTGCCAAGGGAGGGGTGGGGGCTGGCCTGGACAGTGGCCATTAGGCTCTTTCCTGGAGAAGCGCACGCTGGCAGCCACGCAGAAGATACTGCTCCTCCTGAGCAGAAATAAGTATTAAAATTAAAAAATGGGGAAAGCTAGGGTAGGTTTAGGGGGTCGGGGAGGAGAGGGGAAGAGGGAGGGTTAGAGTTAGGAAAGTTCCCTCTCAGTCCACTCCTTAACTGGAGTGGACTGGGAGGGAACTGGGCAAAGGCCCGATTGCGTCACCACATGCTCTTTTGAAATTTCTCTCCCTCTGTGCGCGCGAGTTGCGGGCTGCCCGCACAGATGTTAAAATCCGGCGTGCGTGCAGATACCGCATTTTATAACGTGCGCGTGTTATAAAAAGATCACGTTTGTGTGCGTACGCTGGGAACTGCGCACATATGGATGCACGTGCGGATATTTTAAAATCGACCCTTTAGTCTTTTTAGATGTGAAGTAGCCTGGGCACTGGACTTGTCTGACTCTTGCCCTCCTCTATCTAGCTAAAATTATAAATGTTCTTACAACTGGGAATAAGGGTTTAGGAACCCTGGTCAACTTCTATGCCTCAATAAATCTCTAAGGGCCTGATTTTATACTCAAGTAAATTGGCTTTTGAAAATTGCTACACTATATGCCCATTGAATTGACCATAGGCTTTACTCACATAAGTGCACTTTACTTGAATAAATGGCTTTTGAAAATTGCTACAATAGTAGTTACATTTACACACGTAACTCCTAAGTGAACAGACTCTGATGCAACCTCTACATAATATAAAGCTAAACATATCTTTCTTTTTAATGCACAATGACCTTTGATTGTAACAGATTTAAAATAAAAATGGAATATGCCTCCCCTAGCATTCAGTCCCCCCCACCTTCTCCTCTTCTTGTAACTGAGCCTATAAACAGCAATAAGGCCAGCAAATGTGCCCAGAGGCTAGTAGGGGAAGGAATGGCACACATTACTAAGGGAGAAAAATAGGGGGGGAAAGACTCTCCCAGAACCTGCCTTTGATGGGAGAGGACTTAAAGCCTGTCATTTCTGATGAAAAGGCCCTTAGCAAGGTTTAAAAAATGATGTAATAAAAGCTGTCATTCAACCTGCTTTGTATAAACATTATTTTCAAAATAAGCCATTACCCAGGTTTTGGTCTTGTTCATGCTTATTTTAAAACCATGCCTGCCCTTCTTTTGTTATGAATGACTAAATCCTTAATGAGTTGCTCTGCCACATGTGCATGAGTCATTTGTAAGTCATCAAATAGAAGCATGTGCTCTTCTGTATGAGGCAATTCCTTCTGCATGGCATATAATTTTACTTGAAGGGAAAAGCCACCATTCCTGCCTTGTGCTTCAGAAGTATTTGCTTCTCTGTCAGTGCCCTAATACGCTGTGGAGTTACAGAATCAGAATCGTGAGGGCCTGCGTCGAGAGTTTGCATATAACCCTTTTATTACGGCAGTAGCTTATGAAGCCTGCTACGATTCAGGCAAAGCAACAGTGATGGTCTTTTGTGTACTGCAACTCTGCTAAACATAGAGGGGCAGATTTTAAAAGCCCGGAGACGCACATATGTCCTGGGGCTTGAAAAAAGGGGTGGGGCAGGGGTGGTCCGGGGTGGGGGCGTGGCCAGAGGCCTCCGAAGGGCCACTAGGCCGGGGGATTGTGTGCTTGGCCGGCAGGCGCAACTTACATAATAAAGGTTGGGGGGGCGGGGGGTTTAGATAGGGCTGGGGAGCAGGTTAGGTAGGGGAAGGTGGGGGTGGAAGGAAAGTTCCCTCCGAGGCTGCTCCAATTTCGGAGCAGCCTCGTAGGGAACAGGGAAAGCCATCGTGGCTCCCCTAGGGCTCGGTGCATGCGCAAATCTACACCCGTGCGTAGGTATTAAAATCGGGTCCAGACTGTTTCTTTTGGATTTAAATGTCCTGTTCTATATGAACAAGTTGCCTTTAAGCAAATCTGGAAAAAAAAAGGCAATAACTATGGAAGATAAGTCATAGCCAAATAGAAAAAGAAACAACAATGTAAGACGTTCAACAAAAAACTGTGCAATGTCATGACAAAACTGAATTCCTGGTGATGGCACCCAGTAACTGCTGAAGGTGGTGTAGAGATATATATATAGAAATCCTCCTGCTTTTCATTGTCTCTTAGCTTCCGGTCAAATGCACAGTGGGCTGCTCTGTCAAAATCTCTCCTGTGCTTTAAACTGCAGTTAGCAAAGGGCCTGCTGTACTCAGCTTCAATCTGGTAGTTGATGGTAACCACAATTTGGGGTCCATAAAAGAAGAGGTCTGATGTTGGATTGTTGTGGTCTCAGCCTCAACTCTCTGGGTTTAAAAAATACAGCGATCAGGTCCATAGTAAACTGGACCTGACGCACAGGCTTGTGTGTGATATTTTCTAGTTCTGGACAGGAAAAGTACCAAACTCAACTTTTTCCACTCTGTGCGCGCAGCAGGCTGCAGCCCTGCACAAGATCTGTAATCTGCTCTTTACTACTCTGAAGAAGACTCAAAGTGTTTGGATTTCTCAATGAGAGTCTCACACCATGATTTATATTTCAAAACGATAAAAACATTCTTTTGGGGTACCAGCAATCAATTCAGAATAAAAATCACAAAAGGATGAATTGCAGGCTTCCACAGCAGCAGCAAAATAAATGTGCTTTACTCTTCCTCTTGTGAAACATTTACATCTTTAGGGGCCGATGTGCACTGTATAACCCACACTCGGATGTGGGTTAATTAGGCGCTAATCCACCTCCTAATGCAATAGGTGGATTAGCGCCTATTTAACCCACATCTGATGCGGAGTGAATGCGATAGCGCTCATCACATGCAAATGCATGCGAATGAGGCTATTACTCATCCACTCCGCATTAAAAAAAAAAAGTGTGCGTCTCAGACGCACATTTAGCTCTCAGATATTAATGCCTGCCTGGAGCAGGCATTAATAACTGAGTGCATGTAAAAGAAGTACAGAAAAGCAGAACAAACTGCTTTTCTGTACTTTTTTTTTTTTACACTTAAAAAAAAAATACCTCGGCAGACCGCCGCGTTATGAAGACAGACGCCGGTAAACTCGGCATCGGTTTTCATAACTGGCCGCGGCCCTAGCGCCTCCTTGCTAGCGCGAACACCTAATTTGTTTATAGCATGGCTCCCCCTCTTGCGGGCGCCATGCACGCATTAAGAAAGCGGGTTCTGAAAAGTCAGCGCCCGCTTTCCGCGTTTGATTATAGCATCGGCTCCCTTAGTTTTTACTCCAAGCCTGGTGCTCTAGTTCTTCTTCTTCCATAAGCTTAATAGTAGCCACATCAGCTCACTGGATTCTTTATAAGAGAAATTGTCTAGATAATGCCACAGAATCTGCGATAATGTGGTTGTGGTCTATACATCCTCTCAGATCTCCCTTGCTCAAATTGCCCACCAGCATCCATGGTGAACAGGGGGCTTTGTTGAATAGGAAAAACCAGCAGGCCCACTGCACTCTTTTCCTCTAAATTCCACTGCAGAAATACACATTCCCACTCATCACAGGCTTATACTGAGACAGGGCACACAGTCTCCAGCGCTCACTTACCCACTTTCTTAAAGAAAGTGGATAAGTGTCTTTCTCTTCTATCTTAACATAATCTGTACCCAAACAAAATAGAGGTTAAGTGACAATGTTGGGCCAAGGACACATTACTAGTGCCATAGGCCCAGAGATTAAGGCCTGAGTCACAATTGTGGATTTTTTTTTCTTGGTACAAAACTGACCACTGGCCAGTTCAAATACAAACAATTTCTCCCTCAGTTTCTCACAAGCAAGATCCATGGTCATTGTGGGCATTTCTTCTCATGTTACTCAGGCACTGATGGATAAACAGCTCAATAAAACAAAACTCTTATGGAGCAGTAAGAGAGAAATTTTGATTTTCTAGTGGGTTGCAAGTGTTTTGTAGTCAAATTGCAACATTAATAATTGAAACAAAAAAAAATTCCAACAGCAATCTCATTTGTTGTGCTTTTGGCTGTCGTCTTTTGCAATAATCTGGCCTGTAGGCTGACTCTACAAGGTGATCAGGCCTACAGCATACAACACAAGTGCAAAGCAACTCTGGGTTAACTGGGATAAGAGTGCCAATGACATCTGTTCTGTAGGGAGCCCTATGTCTCTACTAGCACCTGCTTCTTTCCACTTGATAATCTCTTGTCATAAAAAAAAGGAAGAGTAGGAAAGGAAGACGTGGAGTACATAAGAATTTATGGCTGCCCTCCAGGCAGACTGTATTACAGCACATGGGAAACAAACTTAATCCACTTGGAATATTAAAATCTATGCAAGAGGAAAGACCATGGCTACAGGCAGTCTATTCTGAAAGCAATGCTATGTCCAGCCAGAGAACTGCAGTACAAACCTAACCATACAGAAGAAATTATAACTAAGCTCGCACCCCCACATACCCTCTTGTAAAAATGCCGTGCAGTTTTACATGCGCTGAACAAACTGGGCCAGATTTTATAACATGCGCGCGGGCGTAGATTTGTTTGCGCAACCCGGCACGAACAAATCTACGCCCGATTTTATAACATGCACGCGCAGCGGCGCATGCATGTTATAAAATCCAGGGTCGGTGCGCGCAAGGGGGTGCACAATTGTGCAAGCCGAGCCGAGCAGCCTTCCTCCATTCCCTCCGCCCCCTTGCACCTTCCCCTCCCTTCCCTTATCTAACCCACCCCCCCTGACCTTTGTCGAAGAAGTTACGCCTGCCTCCGGGTAGGCGTAACTTGTGCGCGCTGGCTCTCCATCCCCCGGCCCGCTGGCTGTTCCTGAGGCCTCGGTCCCACCCCCGGAATGCCCCCAGGCCGGCGCCCCGCCCTTGAATGCCCATTTTTTCAAGCCCCGGGACTTGCGCGCGCCGTCGAGCCTATGCAAGATAGGCTCGGCGCGCACAGGGGGAGGCAGGGGTAGGTTTTCGGGGGTTACGCGTGTAACCCTTTTAAAATCTACCCCACTGGGAATAAAAGACGATAGAGGCTGATACAGTAAAAAATGCAGGAGAGCCGGTGCTCCCAGGCAATTCTCCTGGGCGCGCGATTCTCTATTTAAATGAGGTATCGTGCTAATAAGGAGGCGCTAGGGACATTAATGTGTCCCTAGCACCTCCTTATTAGTTAAGAGGTGGCTGTCAGCGGGTCCTGACAACCGACACACTACTGTACCAGCATCAGTTTCCGAACCCGCTGACAGCCACGGGTTAGGAAAATGGATGCCGGTAAAATTGAGCATCTGTTTTTCTAACCTGCTGACTGACTGGCAAATTCTTTTTTTTAATTTTTGGTTCCTCCAACTTAATAATGGTAGGATATTAAGTTGGCAGGTGTACAGAATCAATATTTTCTGCTTTTTTGTACACTTTTTCAGGTTGCTTAGAATTTAACGCCTGCCCTTGGGCAGGCATTAATTTCTGAGAGTAAAATGTGCGGCTTGGCTGCACATTTTACTTTCAGTAACCCCGGCAACTAATAGGTTCATCAACATGTATTTGCATGTGATGAGCGCTATTAGTTTTTGGGGAGGTTGGCCGTGCGTTTTCGTGCACTATTACCCCTTACAGTATAAGGGATAATAGACCGGGGGGGTGGGGGGGGGGGGGGGGTGGTCGGAAACACGCAGCCAATTGCATGGTAAACGGTGTGCTCAGCCGAGTGCACCGTTCTGTATCAGCTTGATTGTGTGCAAATGGTCATGTCCCTTCCTCTGCAGTGGCTGATTATATATATATATATAATTTATTTATTATTTATTTAACATTTTTATATCCCGAAGTTCGTATGGACATCACATCGGTTTACATAGAACTTATAGAGAGGAGGAAATGGAAAAAATAAGGGTAGGAAGTTACATAATAATAAAAAAACCTGTATAAATGAATAAGGCAAAGAGTAGCGGTTAAAGGATAGTGGAGGAAGGAATGGTAAAGAGGGGTGAAGCAATAGAAACAAGGTAACTGTGGTACAACTAAAATGATTAACTCAGTGAGGGATTATGTACGGGGGGGGGGGGGGGGGGGGGGTTGGGAAGCGAGTTGGCAAGGAGGGAGTGGAGAGGAGAGAGGATAAGTGTTACCTGACAGCCTGCTTAAAGAGCCAGGTCTTTAGTTTCTTTTTGAAGGGCTGGGTACATGGCTCAAGTCGTATATCTGGGGGCATTATGTTCCAGTGGGAGGGGCCAGCAATGGATAATGCTCTGCCTTTGGTGGAGTTGAGGTGTGTGAGTTTAGCAAGGGGGGATGAATAGGGGGCCAGTGTGGGCTGATCTGGTGAGTCTGGTAGGGGTGTGAAAGTGTATGGAGTTGTTTAGCCAATGCATGCTAGGGTTATGGAGGGTTTTGTGAATTCTGAAGGAGATTGGGGAGCCAATGTAGGTCTTTTAGGATGGGGGTAATGTGATTGCGTTTTCGGGAATTAGCGAGGATGCGGGCAGTGGCATTTTGGAGCATCTGCAGGGTTTTGAGAGAGGCAGCAGGTAGGCCAAGTAGGAGTGCGTTGCAGTAATCGAGTTTGGAGAAGATCACTGCTTGGAGGAGACGGTGCGGAAGTCGTTAATGTGAAGGAGCGGTTGAAATTTTTTTAAGGACATGGAGTTTGTAATAAATGTCTTTCATGGTGGTGCTAATACATTTTTTGAAGTTGAAACTCCAGTCTAGAGTGACACCGAGGCTTCTTGCCTGATGGAGCAGGCAGGGAGATAGGGGGGTGGGGGAGGGAACAGAGGGAGGATTGGTTGTGAGTGAAGAGGAGGAGTTCAGTGCGAGGTTTAGATTTGATAGGAGCTGGTTACTGGAGGATAGGCAGTTTTGCCAGGTTTGGAGGGAGGTGGTGATGGAGTTGGTGATGGGAATGAGAATTTGGATGTCGTCTGCGTAAATGTAGTGGATGAGACCAAGGTCGGATGGGAGATGACGGAGGGGCAACATGTAAATATTAAAAAGGGCAGATAAGGAGGAGCCTTGGGGGACACCACGGGTAAGATTGATGGGGAAGGATTCGATGTTACCAATCTTTACTTTGTAAGTTCTGTTGTCAAGGTAGGATTTAAACCAATTGAGAGCTGAGCCAGCGAAGACAATTTCAGATAGTCTGTCTAGGAGGATTTTGTGGCTAATGGTGTCGAACGCTGTATGTATATATGTGTGTGTGTGTGTATATATATGTGTATGTATGTGTATATATGTATAAAGCTATGTTTTACTGTGTCCATTCTCAATGAAGTATTTATACAGACCTGCATGCACAAAGAAAGAAAATGTGTACCTATGTTATACTGCTCTTCCCACACCGTTCATGACTAGTATATATTCTTATGGCTATGTCCATATGAGAACAAATAGGTTCCCTTAAGAGAAGAATGAGTCTTCAAGAATTAGGGAATTCATGCATTAGCACTTACTATGCCATATTATAGGGACCTTCGATTTCAGTTTTTATTTTATTTTGCCTGGGTATTTCAATATTATAACAAAATAAGTCAGTAGAAAAATTACTTCGATATAACATATAGGAGAAAAATTAGTGGAAAAGTTATTTTGTCCACTGCTTTTTTTTGGTTTAAGATTGAAATTCCCAAGCAAAATAAAATAAAAACTGAAAATGAAGGTCCCTATCCATATAATATATTTATACTTTACATGCTCTTTTCATTCTCCCAGTGGTTGTCAAACTCCTTTTGAATCTTTGCCGAGTCTGTATGGCTTTGGGCAACTACTCCTACTTACCATTTCTATAGTGCTTCAAGATGTGTGCAGCACTGTATAAATACACATAAGAGACTATCACTGCTCTGTAAAGCTTACAATCTCATCAAGGCATAGACAAGACAAATAAGGGGCTTTAGGAATTGTAATTACAGTAAATGTGGTAAAATTGGCAAGGCTATGATTAGGGACAGCCAGGTTGTAAGATTTAAAAACATCCTTAAAAAAAGTGGGTTTTTAAGACGGGGCTTAAATATAGCCTGAGAGTGAGCATAAAGTACTAAGTCTGGAAGGCTATTCTAGGCATATGGTGCAGCAAGGTGGAAAGCCCAGGGTCAGGAATTGATGACAGGCACAGATAGCAGCTTGCTTGATGAATAGAGGTCACAAGGAAGGGTGCAGAGGGAGATAAGGGGCCAATGTAATGAGCAACGCTGACCTTAGCACAGATTTTTCCATGCAAACTTAACACTATAATGTAACGGAGCTTTTTGCATGCTAAAACCAATGCTCAGATAATGAGGGTGTTATATAAATGAGTGTATCAGCTATTGCTAGGCAATGTAGGGAGAGGAGACTGCTTAGCATGCCAGAAAATTAACTCCTGGGTCTAAGGTGGAGTAAAAGTTAACTCACATTTCGAATGGCCATGTTATTTCTACTGCTGTGCCTATGTGGAAGTGGAAACAGCGGTAGAACAACACTGAACATCAGCAATGTATTTATTTAAAAAACTTATATACTGTAAACTTCCAAGAAATTCAGTGTTCAAAGCAGTTTACAAGATACATACATAAAATATATAAAACACAATAAAAACAGAACCAAATATACATTTCACATATTATCCTAGCCAAATGCCTCCTGAAAAAATAGCGCCTTCAATCTTTTTCTAAACACCTTGATATCAGCTTCTTTACGCAGTTGTAATGGTAGTGCATTCCAACTACTGGGGGCAATGCAAGAGAATGCCCTAGCTCTTGTTTGTTTTTGTAATCTATACTCTTTGTGGGAGGGAACTATTCATAATTCTTGATCTATAGATCTTAAAATACGCACTGGCATGTATTTAACAAACTTAGCTTAAAAGGAGACACGGTAACTCTCCATGTAGCAATTTAAAAACCTAATGGACAACCAATGCAAACTTTTCAATGCTGGGGTAATATGATAATGTCTTGACAATCCAAGCAAAACCCTTGCGGCCGAATGTTCTATTTGTTGTAACACGCAGTAGTTTGTCAGGCAAACCTATACAGACAGTGCTGCAATAATCCAATTGACCCAATACGAAAGACTGCAACATAATCTGAAACATGATCTATTGGAATCAAATATTGTAAAGGCCTAATCATTTTTAGCTTGTAGAATGCCATTTTTGCTACATGCCTAACATGAGGCGTCGTACTAAGCTCTGAATCTATATCTAGGAATAGCCTAGTGGTTAGAGCAGTGGGCTACAGACCAGGGTTCCAGTCCCGCTGTTGCTCCTTGTGACCTTGGGCAAGTCACTTTACCCTCCATTGCCTCAGGTACAAACTTACAGGCCGATTCAGTAAAGTCCGTGGGAGAGCGGATGAACGCCCGCTCTCCCGGTGCGCGCACCGGCCACTCGCCGGTGCGTGTGATTCAGTATTCAAATTAGGTGGTGTGGTAGAAACAGGCAAAAGGAGGCGCTAGGGACACTAGCGCGTCCCTAGCGCCTCCTTTTAGCCCAGAGTGGCGGCTGTCAGCGGGTTTGACAGCCAACGCTCAATTTTGCCGGAGTCTGTTCTCGAGCCCGCTGACAGCCACGGGCTCAGAAACCGGACGCCGGCAAAATTGAGCGTCCGGTTTTCGGCCCGACAGCCGCCAGCCCATTAAAATTTTTTTTTTTTTTAATTATTAACTTTTTTTTTTTTTATTCTTCGGGACCTCCGACTTAATATCGCCATTATATTAAGTTGGAGGGTGCACAGAAAAGCAGTTTTTACTGCTTTTCTGTGCACTTTCCCGGTTCCGGCAGAAACTAGCGCCTACCTTTGGGTCAGCGCTAATTTCTTAAAGTAAAATGTGCGGCTTGGCTGCACATTTTACTTACTGTATCCCGCGGGCATACCTAATAGGACCATCAACATGCATTTGCATGTTGAGGGCACTATTAGGTGTTGCGGGTTGGACGCGCGTTTTCCTCCCCTTACTAATAAGGGGTAAGGGAAACGCGCGTCCAAGGGCAGGTTAACAGTGTGCTCCTGTTAGTTTGTAAGCCCTCTGGGGATAGGGAAATACCTACAGTACCTGAATGTAAACCGATGTGATATCTCAGATCGAATGTCTGTATATAAAAATAAATAAATAATAATAAATCTCAGGTAAAATAGAAAAGCTTATTCCCTCAAAATGTATAATGACAGGACTTTCTTCCAAAGATGTTCTTGACACCCACAATGATTTTATCTTTGAAACATTTAATGCCAGACCATTACCAGCTAACCAATTTTTTACCTCATACATACACTTATTAAATGTATTTATAGCAATAGCTCCAATCACATCAATCGGGATCTATATCTGGAGATCATCAGCATACAGATAATATATCACTCCCAGCGTCTGCAACAAAGAACACAAAGGAACAATATACAAATTGAAAGAACTGATGAAAGGGCAGAGCCCTGAGGAACCCCAGATACTAACCTCCACCACGATGACTTTTTGTTCTTTACGTGCACAGACTGCTTCCTATTATCAAGAAAAGATGCAAACCATTCATTTACTATTCCCATAATTCCAATCTTTTTAGCTAAGACAATAATATACTGTGCTTCACAGTATCAAATGAGTTTATTCCACCTCAAACCTAGGAGTTATATTTCTGGTGTAATCTTTCAGGGGTAGGCACCAGTCAGGTTTTCTTGCTTTTTCTAAACAGCTGAATGGTATGCACTTTGCACAATACCAAAGTGGATACTGTTCATTTGTAGATGTACTTTTCCTAGAAGCCTCTAAAGTTCCTCATGAGAGGCTTCTAGGAAAAGTAAAAAGTCATGGGATAGGAGGCGATGTCCTTTTGTGGATTACAAACTGGTTAAAAGACAGGAAACAGAGAATGGACAATTTTCTCAGTGGAAGGGAGTAGGCAGTGGAGTGCCTTATGGATCTGTATTGGGACCCCTACTTTTCAATATATTTACAAATGATCTGGAAAGGAATATGACAAGTGAGATAATCAAATTTGCAGATGACACAAAATTGTTCAGAGTAGTTAAATCACAAACAGATTGTGATAAATTGCAGGAAGACCTTGTGAGACTGGAAAATTGGGCATCCAAATGGCAGATGAAATTTAATGTGGATAAGTGCAAGGTGATGCATATAGGGAAAAATAACCCAAGCCACAGTTACACAATATTAGGTTCCATATTAGGAGCTACAACCCAAGAAAGAGATCTAGGTGTCATAGTGGATAACACATTGAAATCTTCGGTACAGTGTGCTGCAGCAGTCAAAAAAGCAAACAGAATGTTGGGAATTATTAGAAAAGGAATGGTGAATAAAACGGAAAATGTCATAATGCCTCTGTATCGCTCCATGGTGAGATTGCACCTTGAATACTGTGTACAATTCTGGTCGCCGCATCTCAAAAAATATATAATTGCGATGGAGAAGGTACAGAGAAGGGCGACCAAAAAAAAGGGGAATGGAACAGCTCCCCTATGAGGAAAGACTAAAGAGGTTAGGACTTTTCAGCTTGAAGAAGAGACGGCTGAGGGGGGATATGATAGAGATGTTTAAAATCATGAGAGGTCTAGAACGGGTAGATGTGAATTGGTTATTTACTCTTTCGGATAGTAGAAAGACTAGGGGACACTCCATGAAGTTAGCATGTGGCACATTTAAAACTAATCTGAGAAAGTTCTTTTTTACTCAATGCACAATTAAACTCTGGAATTTGTTGCCAGAGGATGTGGTTAGTGCAGTTAGTATAGCTGTGTTTAAAAAAGGATTGGATAAGTTCTTGGAGGAGAAGTCCATTACCTGCTATTAAGTTCACTTAGAGAATAGCCACTGCCATTAGCAATGGTTACATGGAACAGACTTTAGTGTTTGGGTACTTTCCAGGTTCTTATGGCCTGGATTGGCCACTGTTGGAAACAGGATGCTGGGCTCGATGGACCCTTGGTCTGACCCGGTATGGCATGTTCTTATGTTCCACCCCGGAGAGCTTACACTTTATTCAGCTAAGGTGTCTGCAGGCTTCTGCTTTGACTTTAGTTGCCAAAATGGCATTGCATGTGAGATCAGCACTGTGCATCCCAGCTTTGGACACATTCTCACATCCAAGGTCACTTTGGCAAAGCATGGCCAGTAAAATCAAAGTGTAAGCTCTCTGGGGTGGCTCCTACAACTGAATACTACACGTCTTGAGCATTTTGGTGCTGTATAAAAAGTGTGTCCATTGCAGAGAGCTTACTCCGTAAATTTAACTCCTGGATCTGATGTGGAGCAAAAGTTAACTCACATTTCTGGAGGCCAGTCTTATTCTTTTGCTGTGCTTACTGTAGTAGAAGCAACTAGACACTATCACATGGCCACCAGAAATGTGAGTTTACTCTGTTGGATGCATGCATTAAATTTCCATCATTGTGTTATCCAAACCAATTGACACTTAGCCCTCCCACACCACTCACACCCCCATCCCAACATATACCCCTTTCCCTCTCCTCCCTCTATCTCCCACATCCCTTTCCTTTCCTTCCTTCACCTCTCTTTCACTCCCTTCCTTTCCTCACCTCTCACTCACACCCCTTCTTCTTTTTCTCTTTCCTTCCCTCCCCTTGCCAAAGTGGTCTTGGGTGCGATTGTGCCAAAGCTGCACTGCAGAGAGGTTACACTTTGATTTTATTTGTCATGCCTTGCCACAATAGCCTTGGTATGTAAGACTGGCACTGGGCATCTCGATTTTGGGCACAATCTCACATCTAAGACCATAGTGGCAAGGCATGGCAAGTAAAATTAAAGTGTAACATTTCTAGAGCAGGCACCTACAGCTCAACAGTACACACCGTGGAACAGTGGTTTTGGATACAAGACTGGTACTTTGCATCCAAACTTGGACACAATCTCACATAGTCTCTGTATATATCTACTTCCTTTTTTTTTTTTTTTTAAACTTACCGGAGCTCGGCCTTACCTGGCTGAGCACAGAGACTGTTCTTCACTTCAGGGGGAGAGGGCAATTGACATCACCATTGTACATAATTTTTGTGTCCATTGTGCTCAGCTTCCTGCACCTGCTGCCTTTCAGCTGCTCAAGCAGCTAAGTTAACGCCAGCAAAATCAGCTACTGGACCAAGGAACACCTCTAAGGGACCACAGAAATCACCCTCAGGAATTCTGAACTGGGGGAGGGACCTTTAGGTATCACCGCAGGAGAGTGGGGCTTTTGTTTCCTTAATTTAGATTTTTCCTTCCAAAAAACTCAAAGCAATCCCCACAGGGAGCTGTACATCTACTATCTGCTGGAGACGGAGAATACTGGCAGGTTGGGGTGCTGCAGGTCTATATATTATGATGTCAGCTTGCTCCATCTCCATCTGCTGGCAGGCGAGCATAAACCCATTTGTCCTGAGTCCATCTGTGTAACTGCTAGGAAAGGTGACATTGTAGGCCATGCCTCCTCTCAATGCGGTCAATGGTTTTTGTGTACCTGCTGTTCCTCTGCTGCTGGTGCACTGTCTGCGGGACCAAATCTGGCATGTCTGAGCTGCTGGCCTGATCAGGCTGGGTGTCCATAGGATCTGGCTGGGGAATGGGCCTGCTGGAGCGAGGTGATTCTAGGCCTCTGTTAGCTGCCTTGACCACATCCTCTGGCAAGAGATTCCATAGCTCAATTGTGCTCTGAATGAACAAATACTTTGTATGATTTATTTTAAATTTGCCAGTTGCTAATTTCATGTTGTACCCCCTAGTCCTAGTGTTGTTTGAACAGTAAATTGGCAGTTCCACCTCACTCATGATTTTATAAATCTCAAATTATATTCCTTCTCCATTGTCTCTTCTCCAAGCTAAAGATCCCTAATATGTTTAGCCTTTCTCCTTAAGGGAGTTTTCCCATCCCCTTTATCATTTTTGTCACTCTTCTCTGTACCTTTTCTATGTCCACTAATTCTTTACAAAGATTTTTCTTCTTGTGGTTTTGGGAGAAATTCTTTTGCCACCAGTTCCTGCCTGGTGAGATTTTGGATTTTGAATACTTTTTGGGACCTTCTACTACTAGAAGCCCAAGTATACTCATCAGAGAAAAAGACAGAGAAGGCAATCTCAGACCCCATTAGGAACTCGCTCTATCACTTGGAGGGTTGGGTTTGCCACCTAAGTGATACTGGCTCTGTTATTGGAACTGAGAAAAAGAGTTATTTTCATGAGAAGATAAATTGGAAAATTTTGTGAACTGGCTTCCAAGTATTTTTGGTTGCTGTAAATTTTTGGTGAACACCCCACCAGTGTCTTCATTCAGTCAGAGGTATTCTCTAGCAAAGACATCAAAATAGTAAGTACAGCTGAGAGAGCAACCACAGAGAGACAGACTGTGTATTGGTCCCCCACCTCACTATGCCTAAGGCCCCTGGAGGTTAAATCCTCCTCCCCACTGGATAGTATTCTGGCACCCCAGGGCCTCCAGTGGACTGAGTTAGGTGATACCGCAGGACACCACAGACTTTGTGAAGAAAGTGGCGTTGGGGACAACCATGTTCCTCTGCGTTCCGGGGGGTCCCCGAAGAAGACTTTCCATTTCCAACACATTTCCTCATTTTATCTTAAGTCTCCCTTTTTATAGTTAAATGCTACTGCAGTAGTTTTCCTGAGTATTTATCCTCCAGTGATTATGTCGGATTTAATTACATTATGATCATTGTTGCCATGTGGATACACCAGCTCTCTTGCACCAGATTCTGCATTTCATTGAGAACTAGATTTAATGTGATTCCCCCTCTGGTTGGTTCCATGAACTGCTGCTGCATGGAACAGTCATTGATGGCATCTACATGTTTTACCTTCCTTGCATATTCTGATGTGACATTTACCCAATCAATACTTGAGTAATTGAAGTCTCCCATTGTTGTTGAATTGCCCATTTTACTAGTCAGTCTAATCTGTTAGCATCTTGCAGTCTGTTTCCTCATCTTGACCAGGTGGGCGGTACTATATCCTCACTACTATGCTCTTTCCTTTTACCCTTGAAATTTCTATCCATAATAATTCTAGAGTGCAGTTTCTTTCCTGCAAAACTTCTATCTTCTTTGACTATGCCATCGTCAACATATAGTGCCACCATCCACACATTTTCATTGCTCTATTATGTTGATATAATTCATGCCCTGGTATCAGTGTGTCCCATTGCTTATCCCTCCACCAAGTTTCTGAATTGCCTACTATGTCTATATCTTCCCTTTTGTGCTATACATTCAAATTCTCGAGTCTAATTTTTATGACTTTTGGCTTTTACATACAGACATTTTAAAGTAGGTGGATCTGTATTTCTATTTTTATATGTACTTACAACCTGCTTACTATCAGATGATACAGGTAGTTTGGAGTTATTTTTATCTGCATGCTCTGTATTTAAATACATCTGGGCTTTTTTAGCTTTTACAACCACCTCTCGGTTGGGACATTCTAACTTATTTGGTTTGCCAGTATCCTTTGAAGATATCTCCCTCCAAACTACATGCTGCTGAGCCACAATTGGCTTTTCCCCATGCTTTAGTTTAAAAGCTGCTCTATCTCCTTTTTAAAAGTAAGTGCCACCTGCCTGGCTCTACTCTGGTTAAGATGGACTCATCCTGTCTGAATAGGCTCCCTCTTTCTAACAAATCTAAAACCCTCTTCCTTGCAAAAAACTTTTACCCTGCTTGACTCTGTGCCTTTTTTAACTTATAGTGCCACCTCTTCACCCATTTTCAGTTCAGGTTAACGAAATGGAATGGCAAGTCCCCTGACAAATCCAAATCCTTTTCAGCCCATTCAGTTCAGTCTCATTAAAGTCTATGGAAGAAGGAAAGAAATACATTGCTGGTATTCCAAGCCAGAAGGGATATGTCAAAGAAGGCACTAGAACAGAACATTTTTATTTTTATTTTTTTTTAGAGTATCTACACAAAGAGATTATCATAATAAATATTTAAGTCACATACTAAAATCTAACTCTTATAAATAGTACAGATATTTGAAATTAGATCTGGCAAGTTTTTTGTTTTTTTTAATATTTTGTTAAAATTTGTTGTTTGCTTATGCCTAAGCCCTGAGCAATACACATGATCACATCCATAATAAAACAAAAATCAAACTTAAGACAGACAACATCTGCATTAGGTCTGTATACCAATAAAAAGTTAACAAGGTTACTATCCTGAAGACAGACTGCTAAACATTCTACAGCATGAATATTCCAATCATTATTCAATATACAAGAATAATTTCTCAAAAAATCCACCTTCCCCCCCCCCTTTTATAATATGGTCTTGAAAATCCAATTTATGCTCCATGATTGAATTACTGAACTCCAAACTTTTTGCAACTGGAACAAGCATTAAATAGACCCAAACAGCACAAAGGAAAATGTCCTACTTGGACCTTCGGTAGATGCCTGTTGGAATTGCAGTTACACATTTAAGAGCAGGCTTAAAAACACCCCTGTTTTCCTCTCTAAGATCCCATCACACAGGAAATGAGTTGTGGAGAGAGAATACACATCTTAAATTACAAATCTTTAGAGTGAAAAAGGCTCAAGTGCATTCAGTTGTAGATGAAGGGCCACACAAAGGGGAAAATTCCCTTTGGTGATCCACCTCTGGCAAGTCCCAAGCTTAAGTCAGGTCCCCTGCCATTGACACTACATGTGGAGAGTGAAGCAAGGGGCGGGATGAATCCTGCCAAAGCCCCAAAAGTCAGCACAAATAAATGTGAATGTCAGCCTGACGACTTCAGGGGACTGTGGAGGCTCCCTCCAGCAGTTACTGGGCTTATGTCAGGTCCCCTGCTAATGATATCATTGGTGGAGGAAGGAGCAAGGCATTGGGGTAGATCTTGCTTATATTTGGCCAGGCCAAACAACTTTTTGACCAATTTGAATATCTCTCAAATATTCTCTCTTATAACAACTATTTAGTAAAACTCTCTTATCCCAAAAAATTCACCTTCCAGAGCCCAACCCATTGGGGTTGAATGAAGTCCTATGCTTTTTGCTCCTTCAGAAATGCACAGGGGTGGTTCTATAATGAGGCAGGGTGAGGCAGCTGCTTCAGGTGGCAGAATTTTGAGGCAGCAAAAAATGACCCCCTCCAAAAAAAATAAAAAAATAACTGGCTCTGCTGCAATTACCTCAGTGCCTTACATTATCAGAGAGGCACAGGTTTCAAACAGAAGTGCAGCATGAGCTTTCCACACCAGGCAAGCATGCAGTCTCACCACTTTATTCTACTTTGTACTGTACCGCTTCACCTAGCATGCAGCAGGGCTGAAACGAAGGTGCGATTGGTGTCCCCTTGTCTTGCTAGTTCGTCTTGCCCTGCTCAAATTGTGCCAGTGTCATTTGCAGCCTGTATTGTATGCTGATGCTGCACTGCCCAGGGTACATTTTAAGAAACAGCGCGTGTGCGAACAAAAGTACGCTGGATTTCATAAGATATCTTATAAAATCTGGGGTCGGCGCACGCAAGTGGGTGCACATTTGTGCAACTTGCGCGCGCCGAGCCCTGCGCGTGCTGCCTGTTCCCTCTGAGGCCGCTCAGAAATCGGAGCGGCCTCGGAAGGAACTTTCCATTCGCCCCCCGGCCCTATCTACACCCCCTCCCTACCTTTATCTTAAAAGTTACTACTGCCTCCGGGCAGTAGTAACTTATGCGCGCCGGCCCGGCAGGCCCCGACACAGGCCGCTGTGTCGGGGCAATCGGCCACGCCTCCGAACACACCCCCGATCCTAAACCGTGCCCCCTGGCCACGCCCCCGACCGCTCCTTTTTACAAGCCCTGGGACTTACGCTCATCCCGGGGCTTGCGCACGCTGCCGAGCCTATGCAAAATAGGCTCGGCACGCGCAGGGGGGATTTAAAAGGGTTACGCGCGTAACCCTTTTAAAATCCGGCCCCCCTAGTGCCTGTCTCCTTGGGATATAAGTGAAAAAACGTAACTTTTAAAAAGTTGGTGAGTAGCATAGGCATGTCATTGGTTAGCTGAACTGCGGTTTCCCCGTTGATGTTCCCTCTGTTTTTCAGTGCATGGCTCGGTGGGGGCCTGAGGAAAAGGAAGAGCACAGGGACGGATGTGGGGCCATGGCCATACAAATGGAGGGCTGGGAGAGCCGCGGCAGCAGCAGAACGGCAGGCAGGCAGCAGATAGGGATCGGAGGTTGGAGCAGGGCAGGGCTATGGCAGGAGGAGAGCGAACAGCTGCAGGAGACCTGGTATAAATACAGCTTTGATTTGCAGGCCCTGCTGTTCAGTAGCAGCATTGGGGAGAGCTAGTGATAAATTCCCACTGGAGCCTGCCTGACAACATTTGAATTTGACCAAACGGCACTCCATCTCTTCCTCACTTCTGCATAGCTGAAGAGAGAGAGAGAGAAGGACATAGAGCAGGGAATGGAGTGACAATGACTGAGAAGAGAGAGACTGGTATGGGGGCAGGAGATAACAAGTGACTGAAGAAAGAGAGACTGGTAGGGGGAAGAAGGTGACAGAGACTGGTGAGTGAGAGACAGATCTGCAGGGAAGGGGTGACTGTGGCTGGTGAGAGTGAGAGAGAGAGAGAGACTGATCTGTTGGGAGGGAGGTGACCCTGACTGTTGGCCTTTGGGTAGAACGTGCTGAACAGTCATTCTGGGTAGCACCAGTATCACCTATCCTGCTGCTGCCCGAAGAGAGGCCTGGTGGTTCTGCAGCAGACCCCATTCCGATGCAGCCCGAAAATATGTGGATACCCTTAGAGCATGTGAGAAATACTGAACCTATATAAATGCATGTGTCACACATGCACACATACGAGTATGTCACACGCATGAGTGTATGTGTGCAGGAGTGAAACAGAACTTGTGTATGTGAGAAAGAAGGGCTGTGTGAGAGTATGAATGTGTGTATGAGAACTGCGTGAGAGATTAAACATGTATAAGTGAGTCAGAGAGAGAATAAAGTTTGAGCATGCTACCACTTGCCTCTCCCCTAATCCAACAACAATCTCAGAGTGACTGTAAATGAAAACATCCCAGGAATGGAGACATTTTTTAAATTATTAGTTTTAATTCTTGGGTGGTGTTTGTGCTGTTTTGGAATATTATATTGATGTTTGGAAAATGTATAACATTTCTAAATTATATTGGATATTCTATTCATCAGATGTTTCGAAATATTTATTTTTATTAGCATGGTTTTACTATTAAGATTCATGATTTATATTTCTTGATTTTATTTGATGTTTTGTGAGGAATGTAATTTTGCACTGCATACTATGGCAGTTGCCATCTTGGTGGCCTGCCCACGGGGTTCCCAGAAGGAAAGAAAAGGCGCAGTGACATGCGTTTGGAAAGAGAAAGTGAAGGGAGGTGGGGGCTCAGCTGACTGAAAGGGAAATTCTCACTCACCCTCCTCTTCCCCTGTTCACATAGCTCTGCTCCCTTTCCTTTCTTGTCTCACTGCCGGGGAGGAGAGGGTGTGAGTGAGTGAACAGGAAAAGAAAGGAATGGAGTTGGGAGGAGGTATGAGTGAGAAGGGGTGGGGGAGGCAGGAGGTGTGAGTGAAAAGAGGGGAGGGGAAGGGAGGGAGGTCTAAGGAATGAGGTGTGAGGGAGAAGGGGAGATGTGTTAGGAGAGGGGAGGAGGTGTAGGGGATATGGAGGGGAAAAGAGGAGATGTGAGAGGGAGGGAAAGAAGAGGGAGGGGTAGAGGAAGGGAGGAGGTGTGGGGGAGAGAGGGAAAAGGAGGAAATATGGGGGAGGAAGAGAGGTGAGAAGGCAAGCAAGAGGAGAGAATGCAAGGGGAAAGAGGAGAAAGGAGGGGAAGGGAAGGAGGTGTGAGGGGAGGGAAGTACAAGAAAGGGGAAGGCTGCAGCTTTTGTGTTAGAGGGGGAGAAATGTGTATGTGTGAGCATGTGAGAGTGCACGTGTATGTGTGTGAGAATGAACATGTTAGTGTTCCTCCTCCCACTAATCCATAACAATCTCAAAATTACTGGAAAGCAAAAGTTCCAAGGTATGGAGAGTAATGATTTTCTTTTATTCTTACTAGTTTTAATTGTGTGTTATTTGATGTGTCTGCTCCTTTATAAATATTTTATTGAGTTTGTGGAAATTTTTAATGAGTTTATTGAATGTTCTATTTGTCAGATGTTTTGAAATATTTTTTTGTGTGTTTTTACTATTATGATTGATGATTAATATTTCTTGATTGTATTGTTTATTTTATGAGGAATGGTAATTTTTTTTGTTTTTCCATTGTTGCACTGCATAATAAGTCTGGCTTGTCATAGTTTCCAGTTCAGTTTTTGTCTGCATATTTCTATTTGTGCTTTATTGTCTCTTTATACTGTATTTCATGCAGTTTTGCATGTGTGATTGAGATGAGGTATTCTGTGTAGTTTTTGTATAGGAATCTATAGCACCCTGGTTTGCTCTGTTTTTCTAATAGGAAGTGTATTGGTGTTTTAGGGCCTGGTGTAATATTTGCAGTATTGCTTTTTCTTAGGTAGGATTGTTACTGTGTGTGTTGGCAGTTAGAGCTGTTTTAGTATGGGAGGTTTACCATATTATAATTTGTAATTCAGTTTACTCATGGCTTTCTGAGACCAAGCTTGCTCTTAATGCACTTCACAATAGGCCTAATACCACATGGGTTCCAAGTGTCTTTTTTTTTTTGTAGTTTTCTGGTTGGCACCACAAAAGTGCATGTAAATATAATATATATGGTGTAAGTAATATTTATACCTCAGAAGACTGTACTTCATCCTTTTTCATGTAAAATTTATTATAAATGCATAATTTTTAGCTGTGTATGGGGAGAGCCGGGGGAATGGGTTGCGTGCAAGGCTGTAAGGTTCGCCTGGAGCACCTAGTACCCTTGCACTGGCCCTGAAAGTCACACACACAGCCACACCATTCACCCACTTCCTCAGGGGGCAAATGCCTGGGAGGGTTAGGAGGCAGGTGATAGGGTTCCTGCCAAATTCCTAGAAATATCATTAACATTCTAAGAATCCTGACCCCGCATCCCCCCTTCCCTAGCATTTCAAATAGCAAAAGGGTTAAATGCCAAGGGGGCTTCCCCCCCCCCCGTTTATGCTTTCTCGCTGATTTGCCCTGTGCTGAGTCTGGATGGTGGTGGTGGGGTCACCATTTATTTCTTTGCCTCAGGCAGCAGATTGTCTTGAGCCACTGCTGGAAATGCATACTGTAATGCTGAAATAAAATCTACACTCATTTCTGCTGTTTTAACTTGCCTTCTCTCAGTACACAAATGTTCATACAAGCACCTGGGCGAAAAGTAGTACAACAAAGTTTATCACTTCATGTATTGTACTTTAATTCATCACTGTGTTCATATTAAATCACCCCCAGTTGCAAACCTTTAGCACCATGATCTGTTACAGGCTCCACTGAGAAAGCAGAGTTGCTTACCTGTAAACAGGTGTTCTCCCAGGACAGCAGGATGTTAATCCTCACAGATGGGTGACATCATCAGATGGAGCCCTGTCCCAGAACACTTTTGTCAAAGTTTCTAGAACTTTGATTGGCACACTAAGCATGCCTAGCATGCCACCAACCCCGTGGCCACACGGGTTCCCCCTTCAGTCTCATTTCATAGCAGAAAAGTAAGAGCGAAAAATAAAACAAACACGTAGGTGAACCCAACTCCGCGGGGTGGCGGGCAGGTTTTGTGAGGATTAACATCCTGCTGTCCTGGGAGAACACCTGTTACAGGTAAGCAACTCTGCTTTCTCCCAGGACAAGCAGGATGGTAGTCCTCACAGATGGGTGAATAGCAAGCTGCAGGCTGCTCCTGGAACACACTGGGCCAACAGACACCCAATAATGTACAAGCAGCACAACAGGGGTGCTATTGTCAACAATGGGGGCAGCCTGAACCTCATACTGGGCCCTAGGTAGGAAGAGTTGGGTTCTTACACTGGAAACCAATTACGGAGGACAAACTGGCCAAAGACGCTGTCCTGTCGACCGTCCTTATCCAGACAGTAATGGGCTGTGGAGGGAGCTCCATGTTGTGGCCTTGCAGGTTTCGGCAATAGGGACTGCCCAGAAGTGTGCTATTGATGCTGCCATGGCCCTCACTGAGTGTGCTTTCATTCGGCCCTCGAGCAGAAGGCCTGCTTGCTGGTAGCAGAAAGCAATACAGTCCGCAAACCAATTAGACAGGGTCTGCTTGCCCACCGCAACTCCGAGTCTATTTTTGTCAAAGGTGACAGAGTTGGGCAGACTATCTGTGGGCTGCAGTGCACTCTAAATAAGAGCATGCTTGCAGTCCAAGGTATGCAGAGCCCGCTCACCTGGATGAGAGTGGTCTTGGGAAAAAGGTGGGCAACACGATGGACTGATTCAGGTGAAAGTAATTCACTACCTTAGGCAGGAACTCAGGGTGAGTGCGCAGGCCCACCCTGCCTTGCAAGAACCTCGTGTAAGGTGGATAGGTTACTAGTGCCTGCAGCTCACTGACTCTGCGAGCAGAAGTAACCACTACGAGCAAGATGACCTTCCAGGTGAGGTGTTTGAATTTGCAGGAGCGCAGGGGCTCAAATGGAGGCCGCATGAGCTACACCAAGAGTATGCTGAGGTTCCATGCCACAACAGGACGACGTAGTGGAGGCTTCAGTTTAAGTAAGCCTTTCATGCACCGAGATTGGGGTGTCACCCACTCCATGGTGGTAGGCACTGATGGCACTCAGATGGATCCAAAAAGCACCAGAGGTAGTCAAAAAGCCTAGGAGTGGGGCAAGAGAAAGGGTTAAGACCCTCCTCCGTGCACCAGGACGAGAACCTCCTCCACTTTGCTTGGTATGACATCCGTGTGGAAGGCTTACGCGAAGCTACCAGGACTTCCGAGACATTATCAGAAAGGTTGAGGGATCGTAGTATTAGCCTTTCAACATCCAGGCCATTAGGGATACTGACTGGAGGTTCGGGTGGCGTAGCCTGCCCAGATCCTGTGTGATGAGAGTGGGCGATGTGCCCAGGCGAATGGGCTCCTGGATAGACAGGTCACGGAGAATGGGGAATCCGACCTGATTTGGCCAATGCGGGGCTATGAGGATCATGGAGCCTTGGTCCTACTGTAGCTTTACGAGAGTCTTGCCTAGTAGCGGTATCGGAGGATATGCATACAGGAGACCCGCACTCCAGGAGTGGGCGAAGGCATCCACGGCTGGTCCCTTTTGTTCCCTGTGCAGGGAGCAGAATCTGTCCACCTTGAGGTTCTGTGAGGATGCAAAGAGATCCACATCCGCTAACCCCACCAGCAGAAGATCCTGTCCCCTACATAGGGGTTCAGGGACCACTCGTGGGGTTGGAATGTACGGCTGAGTCAGTCCGCTACCACACTCTCGGTCCCTGCCAGGTAGATGGCCTGCAGGAGCATGGAACGTGACAGGGCTCAGGCCCAAATTTGCACCGCCTCTTGGCAGAGGAGATAAGAGCCTGTGTCCCCCCTGTTTGTTCACGTACCACATGGCCACTTGATTGTCCGTCTGGATCAAGACGACCTTATTAGACAGGCAGTCCTGGAATGCATAGAGTGCATGCCGCATCGCCCAGAGTTCCAGGAAGTTTATCTGGCATCTCGTTTTGGATTTCGACCCCACCCCTTGCGTGTGGAGGCCATTGACATGGCCTCCACACGCAACCAGCCTCACCAGCAAACTGCCTGGGTCGAGGAGGAAAGCTAAAACCCAGACTACGGGGTGCGGGCACCGATGGTCGGTGAGGTGAAACCAACGGCAGTGGCACCAGCATCGAGGGCACTGGGACCTGCGATGGACATCAGGGCACTGAGAGATCCGATAGCCTGAGGATGGGTTCCGGCATCGGTGGTACCATCCATGGAGATGGGCGAGGTGTCCGGAATCAGGATCAAGATGGGGAGGCACCGAGCAGCACATCCAGTCTTTACAGCAGAGGTGCCAAAAGGGAGGGTGCCAGTTCCGATGCTGGTATGGGTGCTGGTGTCAGTGGTGGCTGGAGACCCTGAAGGGCATTTAACACTGCCTTTTGAACCACGCGGTCCAACTAGTCTCTGAACGAGTGTGCGGACAAGACCAACCTTGGAGTAGGAGGCAGGCTGGGCATCACCAGAGCATCCATGGGAGTCCACGGAGGCTTGGTGTCCAGCGACGGTATCGGTAGGGAACGCCCTGGGCTCCCGGGACCAGAGGAGGATGGGGGCCTCCTCTCCCCGGCTGAGGCCGCTCTGATGTCTGTGCTGGCACCGGACGGTGACAACTGTTGGTGCAGTGTTGATGCTTCCCACGGGGCTCAGCCCGGTCCTTCTCAGGCACCGAGGAAGATGATGCAAAGTCTTTGAGTGTCCAGATGCTGGCGAGGGTCCCGAGTCAGATTGATCCCCACGACTCGACGTACCCGGTACTGGAATCGATGGAGCAGATTGCTTGGAACCAAACAAGTGCTCCATCTTGTCCAGACGGGTGCGCCGGCCTTTGGGTGTCATCTAAGCACAGCTGGGACAGACAGATGTCGTGCGAAGGCCCGAGACACAGGACCCAAACGTCGTGTGGGTCCATTATGGACATAATCCGCGGACACTCAGGGCACTTCCGAAAACTGGTCACCATGACAAAGAAGGGTGGTGTGCGATTGGTGGCCATTGGCCACCGGGAGGTAGACGCTCGGGAACTGACCGCAAAAAAATGTGAAAACAGACTTACCGAGTGCCAGAGGAATTGGTTAGCGATGGGGGATCCCAGAGCGGGGAAAAACCTGAAGAAAAACTTCGAATTGTTCTGTGGGGAAATTGTGAGGAAAAGTTCTCACAGAGCTCCACTAACCACGAGGCAACAGCTCTGCGGAGAAAGAGATTGAAGGGGGACCACATGTGGCAATGGGGTTGGTGGCATGCTGGGCATGCTCAGAATGCCAGTCAAACTTCTAGAAACTTTGACAAAAGTGTTCTGTGAAAGGGTGCCATCTGATGATGTCACCCATCTGTGAGGACTACCATCCTGCTTGTCCTGGGAGAAGAGTATTTTATTTGAGTTGTGTGCTGCTGTTAAGCTGCTAAGGCAGGAGTGATGGACTTATAGAAATAAAATGCAGTGTGCATCCCTGAAAATATATTAGACATGCCACAAGAAATCAATGCAACATACAGAAGAGTAGGGAAGGAGCAATTTTATTCTTCATTATATTTTTGCAATATAAGACATAAATTGCATTACAATTTAGGATAAAAATTTGTACATATAGTGCATCTGTACAAAGAAAATTAAACAGAAAACTCCCTTGCCCTTTTTAAATAACATTTTGAAACCTAGCAGCAACAGTTTCACTGCTAAAACCAAACTCTTATGATCGTCCCTCCATGTATTTAACATTACCTGTGTCTAACAAGTATTTCATACTGATGTTATACCTGACCCTTTCCAGGAATTAAAAACAAAACAAATCATGCTTTCTTGGTGAAAATTTAAATTTTCTCATTTCAAGTTTAAACAATGCTTCCATTTTTAATTTATTAAATTTTTTTTATTTACATTCCACTTTTCACAGTGCTTCAAAGTGGATTACATTCAGGTACTGTAGGTATTTTCCTATTCCCAGAGGGCTTACAATCTAAGGCCTAGATTTATCAAAATGCGGTAAGTACCGCATGCGATAGCAAAAGGGGCGTGGTCTGATGTATGTCCTGCATGCAACCGGAGGGGGGGGGGGGGGGGGGAGAGAGAGAGAGAGAGCGCCTGGCCATAATAGCATGTCCCGTAGATAGGTATTTGTATCCCAAGGCCAGCTAATTTTCACAAGAGACCACTGTTCTGTTCGTACGTCTCATGTAGAATGTGAAAGTGGCCCCTAACCCCCTACACTTTTATCTAATCCCCACCTCGAGTTACTAGGTGGGCCTATCCTAGGGATACAAATACCTATCTACGGGACATGCTATTATGGCCAGTCTCTCTCTCTCTCAAAGGCCTATCGCATGCGAAAACGGGGCTTTTTCGGATGCGATAAGCCCTTAACGCATGCGAAAACGCCTTACCGCAGTTTGATAAATGACCCCCTAAGTTTGTACCTGAGGCAATGGAGAGTAAAGTGACTTGCCCAAGGTCACAAGGAGCGACTGCAGGACTCTAACGCTGGTCTCCAATTCTTCTACTGACTCACTGATGAATACTATTGTTAAATATTAAATGACTGATACTAGAATTAAACCAAGTGGCAAGATAGGTAAAAATAAATAAAATGAGGGTTATAGGTGAGGTTCATATTCATGTCCTGCTATTCTACACATTGCTGATTTTCACAACTGCCCATGATTTCCATAAAGCAACAGGATTCAACAAATCTCCAAAATATTACCATGCTATGCAGAAAGCAGTCAGCATGACCAACCCAGAAATCTGGTTGCAGCAACCTGTGCGACTTGAAATGTTTTGGGATACGGTTCTATTCTACAGTCATTTGCTCCAGACTCTTCTGGCTTATGTACATCTCCTGGACAGAGGGCACTTGCACACTAGAAAAAGGAAGAGCTGACCAGACTAGGAACTGTTTCCCAGTACATAAATCCCCTGTATATAGGACAAATATGCAGCAACCACAATGGTTTGAGGTTCTTTGCATTTGGAGAAATACCACAAAGTCATCTAAAAATTAGGGACAAAATATGTAAAAACTCTGAAATGGTTCAATTTGCAGGATTTAAATGTACATATAACATACATTTCCAGCAGTAGCAGATTTTGAATATATTGAGAAGAATGGTAAATTTGAGAATCTTACATTAGTACAAATTCATCAAAGATTCCTGAAAATAATGTATGTCTCAAGACTTACATGTGTATATGTGGAAGCTAAGCAAGGCAGTTCATTTTTTTTTCTGGCACAAGAAGCAGTTCATCAATCAAACTTTATACAGTCTATCCTTTTTAAAGAGAAAACATTCATTTGTTTGCTTTTCTTATGCTGGCAAACAATTTCAAAGCACTGGGTGGAAAAAATTAATACAATCCCTTTCAAACAAATAGAAATTAGATGACAAACTGGGTAATGTAGAATAGTGAGAAAGTTCCAGTTGTCAAACTGGAAACAATTTGCCCAAGGTCCTTTTCTCCTTGCTGGAGGGCTTCGCCAATGCTGTGCCTATGGGAATTTCTTTTAGATATGGGGCTGGGTCTTTTAGTTTTCCATTTTTAACCAGACCCATTCCTGAAGATTTTATTTATTTTTATTTAGATTTATATTCTGCTTTTCAGCACTTCAAAGATCCGGCAATGCCCACTTCTGAGATATATATATATCAATTGATCTTTGAGGCAACCATCCTGTAGTGCAGTAGTTTTCAATCTGATACACAGGACACATTCAACCAGTCAAGGTTTTCAGGATATCCACCATGAATATGCATAAGAGATTTGCATATAATAGAGGCAGTACATACAAATCTATCTCATGCATATTCATGGTGGATATCCTAAAAAAAAAAAAGACCTGTGCGTTGCTCTCAAGGACTGGAGTTGGCCACCCCTGCTCTAGCCAGTCAAGTTTTTAGAATATCCACCATGAATATGCATAAAACAGATTTGCATATAATGGAGGCATCACTTGCAAATTTCATGCATATTCATGGTGGATATCCTGAAAACCAGACTGGGTGGGTGTGGGCTGAGAACTACTGCTGTACAGTGTACCTGTACTACAAACACCTGCAGCTATGCCTTTGAAAGGACTGTCATCTTAAAACAAGAATAATCCAGAAAAAACAAGAATAATCCATAAAAAAAGTGCCACACCAGGAAAAAATGTTCCTGACAGGAAAAATACACTAGGTATTTACAAAAGCAATTTGACAGATTCTTAATTGATTAAATAAAACGGTTGGGGGGGCAAGATGGCCGCCGAGGAGTGAACGGAATCGCAGCGCTCCCAAGGTGAGCTTTAATTTCTTGGCTTAAATATTTCCTGAACACTTTGAATTTCTTCGCGGCACTATGCCGCATACAAAACATAAAGCCAAAGTTAAAAATATTACCTCGACTCCTGTTCCACTAACAAGGCAGCCTCGGATAGAGGAGGCGTTTTCTGGCTGGTGACTTCAACGCCGGAGAGAAGGGCCGCTGGAGGCCTCAGTAACGAGCAGACGCTGAGCTCCCAGGCCACGGAGATTTCTTTAAGCCCCGGCGCACCAACTGCCCCGGCCCCACCGAGTGAGAGGAAAGATCAGGACGTAACGCCATCTGCTCTGTATGTAATGAGATCGGGAACTTCCCCGGAGGTAGAACTCCAGAGAGGGAACGAGGAAAGTTCGTTGCCCTCGGAGAGCCCTGACGGATCGGGCTCCAGGGGGTCAACCGGAGGAGGTGCTGCATCGAGCAGCAGTGGGTGCTAACCCCCTGGAGGATGAGAGGGGTGAAGGGAATATTCGAGTGATCTGTGAGGTCTCTAAATCTATGACTTCTAAAACAACGTTGGAAGAAATCCTAAAAGCTATTTCCTCAATGGAGAAAGCGATAGTTTCCCTAACCAGTATGGTAAAAGAGAGTATTTCAAAAAATCAGGTCTTGGAAGGAAGAGTTGAGAAGATAGAGACTGAAATTGGAGGAATAGAAAAAAAGTTAATTAATGTGGAAAATATACAAGCCAATTTAATAAAATCAGAGAACTATCAGAAGGAGAAAATGGAAATATTGGAGAACCAGCTGAGAAGAAACAACATAAGGATTATCAATTTTTCTAAAATGCGTTTATTATCTCATCGTGAACTGTTCAGAAGTTATCTTTTGAATCTGTTAAAATTTACTGAAAAAGATCTACCAAAAATTGAAAACATATATTATTTTGCTCAGGCTGTTGCTGATATAAATAATGAGGAACAAAAGCGAAATCAAGAAGCTACATTTGATTTAACTGCAATTTTGGAACAATCTCAAGAACTTGTTGTTGAAGATAGAGCAACGCTGTTTATTCAACTTTCTACGCCTTCAGAAAGAGATTTAATCCTGAGATCTGTTTTTCGAAATCAATCCTTAAAATTTTATGGATATCCGATAAAAATCTTTCCGGATTTCACCAAGAACACTCAAATTAAGAGGAAAAAATTTCTTGAGATGAGGGAGGAAGCAAGGGAGAAGGGAGCTAAGTATTCTCTACGTTTCCCATGTATATGTGTGGTGGTGTTTAATAATGCTAGATATATATTTAGAGAACCAGAGCAACTATGTGTATTCCTAGATTTCCACTCAATAGAACCTACAAGGGGGGGGGGGGGGTTGGCATAAGTAGAGATAAGCCCAGTTAACTCCAAGGTTTTGATAAAACTTGTATTTAATTTCCTGTATATTCTGCTTATATAACATCTTGTCTCCCAGATTTCCTGTATCAACATCTAGATAAGGGTTTATATAATTATTCTGCCTGATTGTAATTGGTGTTAAGTTGTGAAACTTTCTAATATATAACCCTATACTAGCTGTATTTTTTCTGAACTAAATAGTTCTGTATATCCTTTGTTATTGTTGGAAAATAAAAATAATAAATTAAAAAATAAATAAATAAATAAATAAATAAAACGGTTGAACAAAGCAAGTTATAAAGGCAGTATTACTGTGTGGATTTGGTCATGTTCAAATCACCTCAGATATACAAGGCTTTGTAGGTATCCTTCACATCCTCATATTTTCTTCATATTCTACCGTCTAAAAAATACAGACCATAATGCATTAACATAGAAGTTTGCTTCAATGATCCATACAACACATGCTTTCATTATGAAAGTACTATTACAGAAATTTTCCAAAGAAAGAATAAAACCAAAAGTCTTCATTGCATAAGTCTTCACACTGTTACACCTGGCGGTCGCAGATGGCTGCGACCATGCTTACTTACATCCTGCACTGTTCTCCAGCCTTCCCCGGGTCTGCTCGTGGCACAGGCCAATCTCTACCGCCGCGTTCCCCATGGCTCCTTGTGGCGGCTGAGATGCCGCCGCCGCCGCCAGCTACATTCTCTCAGGGGCTTCCTAGGCACGTGCGTGCGTCACCGGGTCCTCCTTTGAAGCCTCTTCAGCGGGAACCTCGGGGGCATCCCTATGTGATGATATCATCGGATCAAGGTACTTAAGCTCCACCTTCACCCTCAGCTAGCCAACTTGGCAACAAGTTCCATACGTCTCTACTAGTTCGTGTTCCGGTGGCTTCGCTGTTGGACTCCGTTGGATCTTGGACTGTCTGGTACCCGCTCCGTGGGGGCCAGTAGCGCTCTCATTGGGACTTTGTCTCCTGGCCTCCCCTGCTCCTCGGGCTGGCCCTGCGCTCCCTGTAGTCCTACTTTGCAAGGCTCCCCGCTCCTCAGGGCTGCCCCTGGAACACCCTTACCACCCGGGAGTTACTCTAGTGCCTCCCTGCTCCTCAGGGTTGTGCCTATATGCTGTCTGGACCATCAGTGCCTCCCTGATCCTCGGGGCTGCATATCTCTACTTCTCAAGAGACTCTCAGCACCGTCCCGCTCCTTGGGACAGTGTCCTTGTGCTTACTGTGACTGTCCGTGCCTCCCTGGCTCCTTGGGGTTGCGCCTCCATACTACGAGACTACCTGCACTTCCCTGCTCCTCAGGGCTGTGCTCCTCTATCTACAGAGACTGCCTGTGCTCCCCACTCCTCGGAGACCTGATTCGGGCTTCCCTGCTCCACGGGTTGGCCTGTGTCACTACAGCTGCACCTCCCTCACTCCACAGCTCCGCCCCTCAGGGGTGTGTCTCTGCTATCTCTCCTGCGCGCCAGTCTCAAGCCTCCCACTCTTCGGCCTGCCTGGCGCCTTCCCCTCCAGGGGTCTCAGTCAAGGTATTATCAGCAGTCCGCTTGTCTACTGGGGAAACCTTCCTGGCTCCTCGGGACCTCTCCACAGTCTTACCCAGAGCTCCCTGCCATGCCTGACCTCGCCGCCCACTGGTGTGGTCCTGTGGGGCTCCTCCCCATAGGTTGTAACAACTCATACCACGGACCAAGGGTCCACCAACCCACTAATCATAGCACACACTCTATATCATAGCAAGCACAAATTAGCTCCAGCTCAAAATGAAGAATCGAACTGTTTCTGTTGTATGAAGTGAATCTGAATTGTAGAGCGAGTGATATTTTGTGCTGATGTAGTAAACTGATGCAGGAATATTTCATACTCAGTCTTAATATAATAGAGCCCATCCAGTCTGCCCAATATGTTGGCTGAAAACAAAAGCCAGACAAGATTCAAGATTAGCTAGTCAATGGAATACACATCTAAAGACTGATTGAATGGGATATGCAAAAAAGAATGAATGATTGCTTCAAAAGTCAGACACGACTAATACAACTGATTACATAAAGGTTGAACAATGATCAACTTAACATCTAAAGGATGACTGAATATACATCTGAAGACTAATTCAAATCTAGCTCAAGAAATATACTACATATAATCCTGCAATTCTTGCATAAAATTATAAAAACAAAAAAGAAACCAACAAAAAGCAACACAACTCAGAAAAGGAAACAAGATGAGAAACAGCAAGAAAACAGAAGAGAAGCCAACATAAGCAGCAGATCCAGGACATACAAGAAAAGCCAAAAGTAAGAACTTCAGACAACAAGATCCAGGAACCAGAACCAACACTGAAAAATTCCTGTTTATCGAAGCTACCAGCACAGAGATCATAACATAAGAACATAAGAAAATAAGACATTGCCAACTGGGTCAGACCAAGGGTCCATCAAGCCCAGCATCCTGTTTTCAAGTGGCCAATCCAGGCTACAAGTATCTGGCAAGTACCCAAACACTAAGTATATCCCATGCGATAGCAGTGGCTATTTTTTTTAAAGTCAACTTGATTAATAGCAGCTAATGGACTTCTCCTCCAAGAACTTATCCAAACCTTTTTTTAAACCCAGCTACACTAACTGCTCTAACCACATCCTCTGCCAACAAATTCCAGAGTTTAATTGTGCGTTGAGTGAAAAAGAAATTTCTCTAATTAGTTTTAAATGTGCTACTTGCTAACTTCATGGAGTGCCCCACCCCCCCAGCCCTTCTATTATCTGGAAGAGTAAATAACAGATTCACATTTACCCTTGTTTTGACAGAATGTTAGATGTAATTTCCAACTTTGGTTCTATGTAAACCGACATGATATGTACCAGTACATGAACATCGGTATATAAAAGCTCTTAAATAAATAAATAAAAATACCCATTCTAGACCTCTCATGATTTTAAACACCTCTATCATATCCCCCCTCAACTGTCTCTTCTTCAAGCTGAACAGCCATAACCTCTTCAGCCTTTCCTCATAGGGGAGCTGTTCCATTCCCTTTATCATTTTGGTCACCCTTTGCTGTACCTTCTCCATCGCAACTATATCTATTTTGAGATACGGCGACCAGAATTGTACACAGTATTCAAGGTGCAGTCTCACCATGGAGGCATACAGAGGAATTATGATATTTTCCATTTTATTCACCATTCCCTTTCTAATAATTCCCAACATTGTTTGCTTTTTTGACTGCCGCAGCACACTGAACCGACGATTTCAATGTGTTATCCACTATGACGCGTAGATCTCTTTCTTGGGTGGTAGCACCTAATATGGAACCTAACATTGTGTAACTATAGCATGGGTTATTTTTCCCTATATGCATCACCTTGCACTTATCTACATTAAATTTCATCTGCCATTTGGATGCCTAATTTTCCAGTCTCACAAGGTCCTCCTGCATATATCACAATTTGTTTGTGATTTAACTACGCTGAATAACTTTGTATCATCTGCAAATCTGATTACCTCACTCTTATTCCTTTCCAGATCATTTATAAATATATTGAAAAGCACAGGTCCCAGTACAGATCACCTGAGGCCCTCCACTGCACACCCCCTCCACTGAGAAAATTGTCCATTTAATCCTACTGTTTCCTGTCTTTTAACCAGTTTGTAATCCACAAAAGGACATTGCCAACTATCCCATAACTTTTTATTTTTCTTAGAAACCTCTTATAAGGAACTTTGTCAAATAATGCCTTCTGAAAATCCAAATACATTACATCTACCTGTTCACCTTTATCTACATATTTATTAACCCCTTGAAAAAAATGAAGCAAATTTGTGAGGGAAAACTTGCATTGGATAAAGCCATGCTGACTTTGACCCATTAAACCATGTCTTTCTATAGGTTCTGTGATTTTGATCTTTAGAACACTTTCCACTATTTTTCCTGGCACTGAAGTCAGGCTAACTGGTCTGCAGTTTCCTGGATTGCTCCTGGAGCCCTTTTTAAATATTGGGGTTACATTAGCCACCCTCCAATCTTCAGGTACAATGGATGATTTTAATGATAGGTTACAAATTTTAACTAATAGATCTGAAATTTCATTTTTGAGTTCCTTCAGAACCCTGGGATGTATACCATCCGGTGCAGGTGATTTACTATTCTTCAGTTTGTCATCAGTCAGGCCTACCACATCTTCTAGGTTCACTGTGATTTGGTTCTGTTCATCTGAATCATTACCCATGAAAACCTTCTCTAGAATGGGTATCTTCTCAATATCCGCTTCAGTAAACACCGAAGCAAAAAAATTGTTTAATCTTTCTGCGATGGCCTTATCTTCTCTAAGTACCCCTTTAACCCCTCGATCATCTAACGGTCCAACTGACTCCATCACATGGTTTCTGCTTCGGATATATTTTAAAAAGTTTTTACTGTGAGTTTTTGCCTCTACGGCCAACTTCTTTTCAAATTCTCTCTTAGTCTGTCTTATCAATGTCTTACATTTAATTTGCCAATGCTTATGCTTTATCCTATTTTCTTCTGTTGGATCCTGCTTCCAATTTTCGAATGAAGATCTTTTGGTTAAAATAACCTCTTTCACCTCACCTTTTAACCATGCCGGTAATTGTTTTGCCTTCCTCCCACAAACAAATCAGTAAGCTAAGACTAAAAATCAATTATTATAAACAAAACAACACTCTCTTGCAGGTATTTGAGTGATACTAAGTATTCTTAAATTATAATCTAAAAAATTGTCAGTTAATGTTGCAGCAAAATCTAATGGAGCATTTCATCTATTACCTTAAATAAAGTACTGATTTAAAAATTAGTCTGTTCCTTTAGACTGATCTGGGGATAGCAGACAGTTATTGCATTTAACTTTTACCTTAATGTTAACTCATGCAAGGAACTGTAGTTAATAGCCTTGTTATATCTAATAAATAGCTGCTTCTCTCATGTAATAGAAGCAAAGGTCAATACATTCTGAACAAGGAGCTGCTGAACGAACCCCAGGATAATGTTATTCAAAGATCCAAGGGCCGATGCAATCTAGTGCGCTCAGCCTATGCAAGATTTGAAGACTGCAGACCACAGATCATCCCCTAGCCGACCTGAAAGAGCTTGAGTTCTTCTGCCAAGAATATTGGGTAAAAACTGCACCATACCACCATGTTAGTTGACACTAATCTTAAATGACTCATACCTGTTATTGCTGAAAAAGTATTAAGTCAAAGGGTGTAAAACTTATGCAATTGAGACTTTTTTTTTTAATTCTTAATTATTTTTGGAATATTTTTATAATTGTTCTTTCACAATGAAAATGTAGCGTATGTTGTGTAGATCAGTGGAAAATTACTTTAATACAATTTGATTTCTATTTTTTTTAGACAGCAGAACTGAAAAATGTACAAGGATGTGAAGATTTTTACAAAGCACTGTACTTTTACATTTATGGCATTCTTTTCTAAAGTTTCCACTTCAGTGTTCCATAGTCCCCTTTTCTTTCTAATCTATCTCCTAAGTAAAGATTTTGTTTATAAATAAAAAAGAATAGCAATACATTGTACCATTGTGTACCATGTGGAAGATTAGAGTTCAGCCTCAAAGTGCCATGCCAGAAATTTGTGATATAGCACTAGATGCTTTGCAGAGGCAGCACTGCAATTCTCAAGAGGTGCAGAAAGGAAAAGACAGGGAGAGAAACATTACATGACATGCAAATGTTGATACCTGTATGTAATCTCAAAGGCCACTTGGATAAGCTCTAGAGTTGCGTTTCTCAAACTAGCTCTTAAGAACCATCCAGCCAATTATGTTTTCAGGATATCCATAATCAATATGCATGAGATACATTCACATATATGAAAGAGTGCATGCACATATGAATATTCATTGCAGGTATCATGCAAATGAGACTGGCCTGGTGGTCTCTGAGGACATGGTTGAGAAACACTAATCTACAGGATATGTTTTGAGTTGCTTCTAAGAGGAGGAATACTAAAAAGAAAAAAAGCTGAATAATTGCAAATGAAGGTGCCAAGGGGCAGACTTCTACCTCTCCTTTCCTTCCCCCACTTTTATGATAATTAGCTGTCTCAGAAATGTCCACAGCAAGCATACAGGTTCATCAGAGATGCTGCATACACCAGTAAGTCTCATTGTAATTAGGAATAGTAGGATTTCCAGAATAGTAGAACAGAGGGACACCCCAAGTCCCCATCCTAGAAATGTGCTTGCTTAAAAAAAAAAATCAAAGCGGCAGTTAATCATACATTTTTAAGCAGTGATCTGGAAGGAGAAATCTGGTTTATAGTTTGCAGAAGAATAATCTGAAAGATTTCTAAGATATACAGAAAGAAGTATAGAGAGAGATATGGAAGGGAATTAGAATTGCAGAGAAGCGCAGTAATCCACAAAATCATGGCATGCAATGTTATGTTGAAAGCATCAGTAGTCCTCAGCTGTTATACAATGAGCCACATTAGCACTACATCACGTATCAAACAGCTGCATTCTGGAGTTTTTAAAAAATGTATTAAGCCCACATTATGATTTTTAAATATATTTCTATAGTATAAAAAGATACATTGAAGGAGTCTTATAGGAAGTATCTCTGCACTGTATAGAGCAATTTAACAGGGGGTGGGGCATTTTTAGATTACTAGACCAATATAGATCTACTATGCATTCATAAAGTTATGACAAAATTATTAGCCAAACAATTCTTTCTGCAGAATTTTTAAAACTGGTATTTGACCCTCCCTGCACTATGTATAACTGCAAGTTTTTCAAATTAATTTTTTTTCTTTGACCCAGTCTTCCTGCTCCTTTGGTCTTTCAGCTCAATCACAACCAGAGCTGGGGACTGGCACCACTGAACCCTCAAATTCACAACTGCATTAGGAATTTTTCTCATGTTTTTTTGTATAAATGTCTTTATTGAATTTTAATATACAAAGAGAACAAAATATACAAAGACAAAATCTGACAACACCCCCCCTCCGCCCCCCCCCCCCACCCTTGAGCTGCAGAAATTAATACATAGGCATCATCTCTGAATAGGAACAGTGAATTATCAACTGACAGATTTCACAGAATCATCTGAAGGCAGGGCATGTATGTATCACCTCTGCAGAGACTGGTATTTGCTTAATAAATGAGTTCCAGATCCTGGGAAAGGCAGATTTCCTTCCCCGCAATATCGTAGTCCAGGAGCCAAATTCCAAATTCAAAAGATCCAACATTTCTGCAAACCAAAACTCAAACAAAGGTGCATCATTCTAAACCCACTTATACAAAATGCATTTCCGAGCAATGCAAGTCCCTTTGATTAGGAGTTTACAGGCAAAATTACTACTGCTCACTTTGTCCGTAAGAATTCCCAAGACTCATATAGAGGCAGTCACAGGTATCGTAATCCCTAGCAATTTAGACAAGTATTGCATCACAGATTTCCAGGAACTATAAATCGGGGCGTATTCCCAGAGCCCATGATTTAAGGAAGCATTAGCTCCAGCGCATTTAAGTCACCGTGGAGAAGAAATACGTTTCATCTGCTTTGCTCTATTAGGGGAAATAATTAACCTGTGAATCACCTGTAAATACTGTTCCCGCAACCCGACCGATGAAATAGTTTTGTAAAAATCAGCAAGTTCATATAGAAAATCATCATTAAGCTTCATTCCCAAATCCAAATTCCAAAACTCCTCCAGAACCACAAACATTTTGTAGGGAGTAATTTAATGAAGAAATCTATACAGACCTGCTAGGGATTGGTTCCACCCCTGAAATAGACATAAGTCTTTGAAATGGCCCTGAGGAATAAGAGGCCTGAAGAGGCCCAAACTTTTTGGTAATAAAGCTCGCAATTTGTAAATATTGAAAAAGTTGCCTGGGATCAATGCCAAATAGCTCTTGGCATCAGGGGAAAGAATTCACTGGCGCTGATAATTAATAAAAACATGAAACGTGCTATGACCCACGTGAGTCAACTGCACAAAAATGTTACTATCCTTCTCAAGCAAGAACCATGGGTTAACCACATAAAGGTAGCCATAGAGAGATCTTCCAAGAGAGCAACAACTTCCGTCTCACAGATTTCCAACCAAATTGCATATATTTCACCAATATGTTATGGGATAAAAGAGAAGGAAGGTCCTTTGAACTTGCGTGAAGCAGGAACTGTCTAGCTATGGATACTGTGTTGTCTTAGGTAAGCTGCTACTAGTGCCAGGCATTTCATAAATACTCGGGGTGCTGACGCTAGGCCAAACGGAAGTGCTCAGTATTGAAAATGCCTGTGTCCTACCATGGAATCTGAGATATTTTCGATGAGTAGGGGATATGGCTATATGGGCATATGCCTCCTAAAGATATAGAGAGCAGAGCCAATCTCCTCTTTGTAGGAGAGGGAGCATGGTGCCCAAGGTGACCATCCTGAACTTTTCCTTGCGGAGATATTTGTTTAGGGCATGGAGATCCAGTATAGGACGTATGCCGCCTGGTTTTTTTGGAATCAGAAAATATCAAGAGTAGAACTCTTTTCCCTGCTGCACTTGTGGAACTGGTTGCACGACATTGGACTGCAGGAGGATGGAGAGTTCTGCCTCGAGGAGTGGAGTGTGGTCTATTAGACTCCTTGCCAGACGTGGTGGAGAGTCCTGTAGTAGTGTAAGTAAATTTAGATAGTAAGCATGGGTTACTATGGAAAGGACCCAGCGGTCAGTAGTGATTGTGTGCCATTTGTTGGCAAATTGGCACAGGTGGCCTCCAACAGGAAAGATGGATGGACTGGGAGGTTGACTGCTGCTCTCTAGAAGGAGTCAAAACCCCGATACAGGACCAGTCTGAGGAGTTGGTTGGGCTTTCTGTGGTCTATGTTGACGAGGCTGACCTCTTTGAGAGGGTCTGGATGGTCGAGTATGAGATGGAGGAGGGTAATACCTACGTGGTTAATAGGATAGCCTCCTAGATTCCCGTCTCAATGGCCTCTTGGCGGTAGACGAGAAGTCCGTGGGAACAGTGGACAGTTGGCGCAAGGTCTCATGGTGATCTTTGCATTGCGCCACTACCTCCTGAATTTTCTCGCCAAACAAATTGTCCCCTGTGCATGGAAGATCTGCCATCCTGTCCTGGACTTCTTGGCATAAGTCAGAAGATTTGAGCCATGCCCTGCATCTGGCGCTTATTCCTGCTGCTGAGACTCTGGAGGCAGTCTCGAAGATGTCATACGCTGCCCTCACCTCGTGCTTTCCAGCATCAAGCCTTTTTTGGATGATCGTAGTCAGTCCCTCCTGAAGTCTTGGACTTGTTTCCAGAGATTCCTCGAGTATTTTATTTTATTTATTTTTATTTAAATTCTTTTACTATACCGATACTCAAACGCGGTCTTATCGTACCGGTTTACAATAGAACAGGGGAAACCAATTAACAACTATATAGAAGGTAAAAGTTACATCAAACAGGGAGCGAAAAACATGGGAGCTGGAGGACAGGAAAGATATTTTAAAACGATAACAACTGAAGAGTGGTCAAATGGTCATTGAAAACAATTAAAAACAAAAGAAAGCGATACATAATCAGCTAGATTAATCTCGGCTGTAGGTTAATCTTAGGCAATTATTCACAATTATTCATAAATCTTGTGGACAGGGGAAACATGGAGAGGTAAGCAGGGGGGGAGGTGGCGGGGGAAGGGGGGGGGAGTTAGGGAAGCAGTCAGGGTGAGAGTCAATGTGGTTGATAAAAGGTTCCTTCAACAGTAAGCTTGAGTGAACAGCCAGGTTTTCAGTTTCTTTCTGAAGGAGAGATGGCATTGTTCCTGGCTGGGGGAAGCGAATTCCAATGGAGCAGACCCGCAGTCGAAAGTGCTCGCTTATGAATGGAGTTGTGGACCGAGGATTTGTTAGGGGGGGCCTTGAGAGAACCTTTGTAGGCGGATCTGATAGGCCTTACGGAAGTATGTAGTTCGAGAGGGATGGAGAGTTGAAGTGAGTATTGCGTCATGTATAGCTGGTAGGCTGCTATACGTGCCATAAGCATAGATCCCTGGAACACTCTTCGGCCGAAGGTGTCCAAGGTCTTTTGCTCTTTGCTAGGAGGGGCAGAATGAGGCCGGGACCTCTTAGCCGTCTTCTAGGTGGACTCAACCACCACAGAGTGGTGGGGTAGTTGGCTTTTTTGAAAACCTGGAGTTGACTGAACCAGGTATGTAGCGTCAGTTTTCCTGTTCACTGGTGGAATTCTACCAGGGTGTTCCCAGGTATGGTGTAACAGGTCGAGGAGAACTTCATGGACTGGAACTGCCATCACCTCCTTGGGGGCATTCACGAACTAAAGTACCTCCAGCATTTTATGCCTGGCATCCTCCTCCGTTTGCAGTTTCAAAGGGATGGTTTTAGACAACTCTTTTATGAAGTTAGCCAATGTGATGTCTTCTGGGGTCGAAGGCTCTGACAGAAGGTCCTTGGAGTCTTGAGAGTCAGAGGAATCATCACACCAAGGGTTGTATGGTAGATCTCCTTCACCCTGCGGGCCTTCAGATGGAGGCACAGGTCCACAGCTGGATCTGGAGGTGGCACCGATGGAAAAGATGGAGGCACAGACAGGAGGAGGTGGTACCAAGAACAGCAGTGGCACCGATGGTATCGGTGTTTTTGATGGTCGTTGAGGTGTAAGAGCACCTGATGGTTCTGGAATCAGCTCCGGCATCGGCTCTTCCTCGTCCGAAGACAAAGGAATCGGGATCAATGCTGGTGGAGGAATCATTGGTCTCAGAGGTGCCGCTGGTCCAGAAGGAACGGGCACCGATGGAAGTACAGCGATCAGGGTTACCAATCGCTCGAGGAGTGGAGCCAGCATAGTAGGCACCGAATCAGGCGTTGGCATGGGAGTTGGCGCCAGTGGTGATTGGAATCCACAAAGTACCTGAAGGACTGCCTCTTGGACCATTCGGTCCAATTCCTCCTGGAAAGCTGGTGTTGGAAAAATATGAGGAAAACGTTCTGTGAGGAAATCGTTGGGAGAAATTCTCAGAGCTCCTAAGAACCACGAGGCAACTGCTGAGTGGAAAAAGAGACTGAAGAGTGACCCCTGCTGGATGCAGGGTTAGTGGCACGCTGGGCATGCTCAGTGTGCTAATCAACGTTCTAGAAACTTTGACGTGTTCTGTGATAGGGCTCCATCTAAGGATGTCACCTATATGTGAGGACTACTATCCTGCTTGTCCTGAGAGAACTCCCCATTTACCATCATGGCATCAAATTTATTTATTTATTTAAAAAAGTTTCTATACCGTCGTTAAGTTAAATACCATCACAACGGTTTACAGAAGGGCACGATAAAGAGAAATATGGGTGGTATAGATTACAAATTACTCGTGTGCCATCATAGTACGGTAACAATTTAAAATCATAAACTAGGTGTGTAAGTTAAACCTGATTGTTAGGAACAAATTAGGCAGTTTGATTTTAACATTAATGTGCTTATGTAGGTTACTAAAAACTTCTAGCTTGGTGTATCCTTATCGCTCAACTATTTTTTCTCCTTTTCTTTATCTTTATAAAATGTTTGTTTAAAAAGCCAGGTTTTCAGATTAGTTTTGAATAAACTAATCTGGCGCCGGCCATCCAGTGCTCCTACCATGTGACAGGGGCCGGCCAATGGCACGGATACCCTGTCATATGGTAAGGGCAAAGGGCCATCGGCGCCATCTTTATGAGTGGCAGCTGACGGCCCGAGAACGGGAGATTGCTCCCGGGACCACCACTCGACCACCAGGTAATTTTAAAATGTTTTGGGGGGCTCGGGAGGGTGGGGGAAGCTAAGGGCTCATTTTTAAAGGGTCGGGTGGGGTTTTTTTTTTTTTAAATATCGGGCCATCGGCGCCATTTTTGAGTGGCAGCCAAAATGGTGCCGATGGCCCGAGAGCTGGAGATCGGTCCCCGCGCCCCCACTGGACCACCAGGTACTCGAAAACGTTTTGGGGGGGTTTGGGAGGGTGGGGGAAGGTAAGGGGTCAATTTTAAAGGGTCGGGCCTCACTAAAAAAAAAATTAACGATGTGAATCGGAATCGATTCCAATTCACATCACCACCAATCAGATTTTTTTCTCCCTCTAGCCGAACCTGATCGTTAAGACGATTGGGCACATGATTCACATCCCTACCTAATATGGAACCTAACATTGTGTAACTATAGGATGGGTTATTTTTCCCTATATGCATCACCTTGCACTTATCTACATTAAATTTCATCTGCCATTTGGATGTTCAATTTTCCAGTCTCACAAGGTCTTCCTGCAATTTATCACAATCTGCTTGTGATTTAACTACTCTGAACAATTTTGTATCATCTGCAAATTTGATTACCTCACTTGTTGTATTTCTTTCCAGATCATTTATAAATATATTGAAAAGTACGGGTCTCAATACAGATCCCTGAGGCACTCCACTGCCCACTCCCTTCCATTGAGAAAATTGTCCATTTAATCCTACTCTCTGTTTCTTGTCTTTTAGCCAGTTTGTAATCCACAAAAGGACATCGCCACCTATCCCATGACTTTTTACTTTTCCTAGAAGCCTCTCATGAGGAACTTTGTCAAACGCCTTCTGAAAATCCAAATATATTACATCTACCGGTTTACCTTTATCTACATGTTTATTAACTCCTTCAAAGAAGTGAAGCAAATTTGTGAGGCAAGACTTGCCTTGGGTAAAGCCATGCTCATTTTGTTCCATTAAACCATGTCTTTCTATATGTTCTGTGATTTTGATATTTAGAACACTTTCTACTATTTTTCCTGGCACTGAAGTCAGGCTAACTGGTCTGTAGTTTCCCGGATCACCCCTGAAGCCCTTTTTAGATATTGGGGTTACATTAGCCACCTTCCAGTCTTCAGGTACATTGGATGATTTTAATGATAGGTTACAAATTTTTACTAACAGGTCTGAAATTTCCTTTTTTAGTTCCTTCAGAACCTTGGGTGTATACCATCTGGTCCAGGTGATTTACTACTCTTCAGTTTGTAAATCAGGCCTACCACATCTTCTAGGTTCACCATGTTTTGGTTCAGTCCATCTGAATCATTACCCATGAAAACCTTCTCCGGTACGGGTATTATGATCAGAGTCCAGTCTCTACAGGACACAAGACACTGGTACAGGGATTGAGTACTTTCCAAGCATCAAGAACGTGCAAGGAATCACATAAAAAGGGCAATCCTTTAGTGCTACTAAGTGGTTTGCCTAGGGAGTGAGACTGGCGATCTAGGGAAGGATCAGACACACAATTAAGAACTCCCCCAAGCACAATGGGTGCTCTGCCTAAGGAAATAACATGAGCAACAAGATTGGAAAAAAAACCCCCATGATCATACTGATTTGACCCATAGACTGAAACCAATATTGTGAGCTTACCAAAGAGAAAACCCATTACAATAATATATCCGTCCCTATGGTCCACTAAAGACTGCTGCCATTGAAAAGAAACTGACTTATGAATCAAGATGGCAACGCCTAGACTATGAGATGGGCACAGTGCCACACAAACTTGGTTAAAGCCTTTCTTTTTTAATTTGAGATGTGCTTTGGCAGTCAAGTGGGTTTCCTGCAAAAAAAAACAAAACAAAAAACAACACAAAACAATTCTCTAAGCCTATTTAGAGAGTACTTTTCCCCTTTTCATAGGGGTATCCAACCCTGCCACATTCCAAGTTAGAAACTTAATCACACTCCTCATTAGCCAAGATAGAATACAGAACCATACAAATGAATGAAGTAAAAGATAAGAGTACATACTGGTCTGTAATGAAAATCAATGTAGTGATAGACATATCAGATGATCCAAGAAAAATACTCCTTCTCCATGACAAAAAAAAACCATGCAATAAGGAATGTGTCCCCTGAACTCACCCACTCCCTGCAGCCCAAACCCCACCTCCCCCTCCCAGAATCTCCCAACCCATCTCTTCTGCCCAACTACTCTAGTAAATACACTCTCTACCAGAGAGCAGGAGTCACCATTGTTGTGCATAGGTGCCTCCCCCCTTCCTCACTGGTCCAGCATTATGGTACAGGCAAATAGAAAACTGTAAACAGAAGCAAAAGCGGCAAATTTGTAACAGCCCTTAAAGCTAAAGAAAAAATGGAAATGTCAAACAAATATCCGCTTAACAACTAGGAACGTAAAACAGCAGATTAATAGCAGACCCCAGCAGATGGTAATACCAGGATTGATGTGAGGGACGTCCCAGAAGGGACATTCTTAAGAACACCAAAGTCCAGGAAAACAATAAAAAAAACTTTAGGATGTCCAACTATATGGGTTTACCGACCCACAGCTGACATTTCCACGAGTGGAGACTCTCAGCAGACAGCTGATCATAAACTATGGGAAAATATCAAATTCAAGTTAGGTGAAAAAAACAGAGAATTAGCGCTGTGAGAGACATAGATCGACCTCAAGTGTCCTGCAAAGTTGAAATGGCGTGCTTAATTCATCAGCCATTATTCAGGTCGCCAGCTTGGGAAGCTCATGCAGGAAATCCTCCGCTGCTTTGGATGAGTCAAAAAAGTGAACACCATCCTTGGCCCAGATCTTTAGGCGGGCTGGATAAAAAAGCTCAAATAGGAGTTGATGATTTACCAGGTCAGAACAAATTGGCATAAATACCCTCAGCAGCGAGGATACCTTTGGCGAAAAATCAATAAACTCTGTCCTTCACAGTGTAAGTCCCGTTTCTTTTTTTTTTTTTTTTTACTTCAAAACGGTTTTTATTGTGCTCAAAGAACTGCAAACACTGATATGACAAATACAAGGCAAGAATTGCAAAACAATGATACAGAAGGTTGCTAAGGAAATAGCAAGTGATTAATTCTCTTTACATCTCCCCCCAGTCCCCCTACCCCCACCAACCTCCCCCCTCGCTCTTAATCCTCCCCCATGGGCTGCAGACATTCCATGATAGTATATTAAACTAAACATAAATGATTGGCTTGCAGAATGAGAACTTTATGGGCATAGTTGAAAATTTTAGCTACCACAACTCTTGTTTCTTTTATTTTCTGCCTCTGGCTCACCCACGCAGTGCATGCGTTCTACCTTTAGACAACCTACCAAGCTCCAATGGCAGCCAATTCTCAAGCAATTCTTGCAGCTTAACAACAGTAAGCTGATCTGCAAGCCCTCAAAGTGTAAATTGGAGCTCCGTGATCTGTTTTCCAAATCCTTTATTTTAGCGTCCTGTGAGGTCACCAATTTTTCCAGTGAGGTGAGCATAATATGGTCAGTTGTAGTATCATCTTCAGCTATGTGTACCTGGCCCTCTATGGTGTCCATCTGAGAGTTGTAGTCAGACAGAGCTTTTATCTCTGACTTCTGAGCAGAGAGCTCATCAGACCAGGAATTTAGGGCAGCAACGACTCCACAGTGAGATCTGAGACCACTGAGTCATTCAGAGTGACAGCAGGAGCCGGGTCTGGGACGGTGGCCATTTTACCTTCCAGCGCACTCAGCTTCTCCTTTTTGTGAGTTGAATAGACATCTCTCAAACAGAATTCACAGGCAGGTTAAGCTCGCCCACACTGAAACGAGGGCAGGCGGAGAGTAAAAAACAATAAGGGCTCCGTTATCCAGATGTTATTAGTATTGAAAGGGAAGGCACCTGGAGCGCAAGGCAGAACGTCCTCTTCACTCACTATGTCACGTGATCTTCCCTTTCTCTTGTTTTTTATCTCCCCCCCCCCCCCCAAACTTTTAGCAGAAAATCTGAAGTTGAAATGAAACCCAGGTCCCTGCACTTGACAGGAGAGACAGTTTTAGGATTTTGCTGTTCCTAGGCACTGTTCATGTTGTTGCCCCTTCCCCCTCCTGGACAAGGGACAACAGAGCAGAAGACCTAAGGCACAGATTTCTTTGCTCTGTTCCAGGCTCACCTCCTCTGCTCATGTACCTGAATTGCAGGACTGGGACTAGAGAGCAGAATGGCTTCTCTTTGTTCCCTGCTGTGTGCTGTGGTGTCACCTGGCCACTCCTGTTCCTTGCACAAAGCATTTTTTCTTTGCTCCATCTCTTCCTGCCTCACCCCTCCCTTTTTGTTCTTTGCACTGGAAGGGGAGGTGCTAAGCAGGAAGCAAAAGGCTGCTCTCTGCTCTCTATTGAACATGTCAGCTAAAAGAATACTACCACCCTACTGTATGTACAGTGTAGTTAATTTATGCATCATTTTAGTACTTGCAATTTAGTCCAAAACTTTTATGATTTCTACAGTTAAGTCCTCTCAGAAACATGATCTGTATAATTACTATAAAACAAACATTTGACCTCATTGTATTCAGAAGACCTATAAGAAGGATCTGCTATTCAACCTTTTCTTTCCACACTCTGCACTTCCCACAAAATAATTTACTTCCTAACAGTAGGTCTAAAATAACTATGTAATACTGTGGACCTGATTCATCAACGCTCTTCCCCTATTCTGTTTCTATGGGGGGGGGGGGGGGGGGGGGGGAGACCATAGAAACAGAATGGGGAAGAAAAAAGCAGAGTTGCTTACCTGTAACAGGTGTTCTCCCAGGACAGCAGGATGTAGTCCTCATATGTGGGTGATGTCATCAGACGGAGCTCTGTTACGGAAAACCTATGTCAAAGTTTCTAGAACTTTTGACTGGCACACTGAGCATGCCCAGGATGCCATAATCCCTGTAGCCATAGGGATCTCCCTTCAGTCTCATTTGTAGCAAAAGGTGCAAGCGAAAAATAAAATAATAAAACGGATTTCTGACCCAACTCTGCGGGGTGGCTGGTGGGTTTCTTGAGGACTACATCCTGCTGTCCTGGGAGAACACCTGTTACAGGTAAGCAACTCTGCTTTCTCCCAGGACAAGCAGGATGGTAGTCCTCACATGTGGGTGATTAGCAAGCTACAGGCCGACTCATTTGATTTGGACCAACAGCATACAACTTGTGCAACAGGCACAACAACTGGTGTACTGTTGGGAAAAATGAGGCAGCCTGAAAATCACAGCAGGTGGATGTGGAAGAAGTTGGGATTATACTGGAAATAAGTTCTTCAAGACAGATTGGCCAAAGGCAGAGTCTTGACGTCCTTCCTTGTCTAGGCAGTAATGTGCTGCAAATGGGTGGAGAGAGCTCCATGTTGCAGCTTTACAGATCTCAGCAATTGGTACTGAACGATAGTGTGCTACTGACTTTGCGATGGCTCTTACTGAATGTGCCTTCACTTGTCCCTGAAGAGGAAGGCCTGCTTTCTCACAGCAGAATTTGATACGGTCTGCTAGCCAGTTGGAGAGAGTTTGTTTGCCCACTGCAACTCCCGGTTTGTTTTTATCGAAAGAAACAAAGAGTTGGGTGGATTTCCTATGGACTGCAGTGCGGTCTAGGTAAAATGCAAGTGCACGTTTACAGTCCAAGGTGTGTAAAACTCTCTCGCCCTGGTGAGAGTGAGGCCTTGGGAAAAAGGAGGGTAAGACTATAGACTGATTCAGGTGAAAGTCGGTTACCACCTTGGGAAGGAATTTAGGGTGATTACAGAGGACCACTCGGTCATGGAGGAACCTTGTATAGGGTGAGTATGTGACAAATGCTTGTAACTCACTGACCCTTCGAGCAGATGTAATGGCTACTAGGAAGATAACTTTCCATGTAAGAAATTTAACATCGCAGGAGTGCAAAGGCTCAAATGGGGAACACATGAATCTTGTAAGTACTACATTTAGGTCCCATTCAGTAACTGGTGGCCGTAGAGGGGGCTTAAGTTGTAGTAGGCCCCTCACAAACCGACTCACCAGGGATTGCACTGTTATTGGGGCATCCCCTACTTCCTTGTGGTACGCTGAGATGGCACCGAGGTGTACCCTTACCGAGGAAGTTTGGAGACCAGAGTCTGAAAGGTGCCAGAGATAGTCCAATAGAGATGGAGTGGGGCAGGAAAAGGGGTTGATACCTTTTTGTGTGCACCACGTGGTAAATCTATTCCACTTAGGATGCCAGGATTTTCGTGTGGAAGGTTTTCGTGAAGCTATAAGCACTTGAGAGACCTTAGTTGAAAGATTGAGCGATTTTAGGATCAGGCTTTCAAAAGCCAGGCTGTGAGAGATAGGGTCTGAAGGTTTGGGTGGCGTAACATGCCGTGGTTCTGAGTTATGAGATTGGGCACTGTGCCCAGGCGAATTGGTTCTCGGATGGAGAGGTCAAGAAGCATGGGAAACCACACTTGTCGAGGCCAGTCCAGGGCTATGAGTTTCATTGATCCCCTGTCCTGTTGTAGCTTCACAAGAGTTTTGGCTAGTAGTGGTTTCGGAGAATATGCATATAGGAGGCCTGTGTTCCAGGGGCGAGCAAAGGTGTCCACGTATAATGTGTTTTGTTGCCTGTGCAAGGAGCAGAATCTGTTCACTATGGGGAAATTTTATAAATTTGCGCGAGTGCGTACTTTGTTCGCGCACCAGGCGCGAACAAAAGTACGCTGGATTTTATAAGATACGTGCGTAGCCGCGCATCTCTTATAAAATCCGGGGTCGGCGCGCGCTGCCTGTTCCCTCCGAGGCCGCTCCGAAATCGGAGCGGCCTCAGAGGGAACTTTCTTTCTACCCCCCTAACCTTCCCCTCCCTAACCCACCCCCCCCCGGCCCTATCTAAACCCCCCCCACCTTTGTTGCCAGATTTATGCCTGCTGAAAGCAGGTGCAAATCTGCGCGCGCCAGCGGGCTACTGGCGCGCCATCACCCGACCCGGGGGCTGATCCAGAGGCCTCGATCACGCTCCCGGTCCCGCCCCGAATCCCCCCCGACATGCCCCTGGGGCACGCCCCTCCCCGCCCCTTTTACAAAGCCCTGGGACTTACGCGCGTCCCGGGGCTCTGCACGCGCCGTCGGCCTATGCAAAATAGGCGCGCAAGTGCCCTGTGTGCGTAAATCCGGCCGGATTTACGCACACAGGGCTTTTAAAATCCGGCCCTTTGTGATTCAGTTCGGATGCAAAGAGGTCGATGGTTGGTTGACCCCAGCGTTGGAAGATTTTGCTTGCTACACCGGGATTCAGAGACCACTCGTGGGGATGGAAACATTGACTGAGGCGATCTGCTAGCACGTTCTGTATGCCCGCCAGATAAGTGGCCCGGAGATGCATGGAGTGTGCAAGGGCCCGGGCCCGGGCCAAGGCCCACATCTGCGCAGCTTCCTGGCAGAACAGATAAGCGCCTGTTCCTACCTGTTTGTTCAAGTACCACATTGCAACTGTGTTGTCTGTCTGAATGAGAACAGTCTTGTGTGAAAGGCAGTCCTTGAACGTACATAGAGCATAATGTATGGCTTGAAGCTATAGGAAGTTGATTTGAAACTTTGCTTCGAGTTGTGTCCAAGTACCTTGAGTTTGAAGGTTGTTTACATGAGTTCACCAACCCAAGTTGGATGCATCCGTGGTTAAGGTCACTTGTGGAACTGGTTGCTGGAAGTGTTGACCTGTCAGCAAGTTGGCTTGGTTTGCCCACCAGAGAAGTGACAGGCACAGCTGGTTGGTTACATGGATCTGGGATGAAAGAGGTTGAGTGGCTTGGAGCCACTGAGAATTCAAAGTCCATTGAGTTATTCTCATGGCTAGCCTGGCCATAGGAGTGACGTGGACCATGGAAGCCATGTGGCCCAGCAATGTGAGGAATTGATGGGCTGAGGCTGTTTTGTATGTGCGCAGAGATGCAGCCAGTTTGGAGAAAATGTCTGCGCGGTCATTGGGCAGGAAGAACTTTGAGACTGTGGTGTCCAAATCTGCTCCGATGAAGGTAAGGAGGGGAGATGGATTCAGGTGGGATTTCTGGTAATTGATGAGAAACCCCAATGAGTGTAGAAGATTGATAGTGAGCTTTAGAGTGTTGAGAGCTCCTTGCTTGGATTGGCTCTTGATTAGCCAGTCGTCCAGGTAAGGAAACACGTGTATGCTGTTTTTGCGTAGATGGGCGGCAGCCACTGCTAGGTATTGTGTAAATAAATGGGGTGCTGAGACGAGTCCAAAAGGTAGAACCTGGTACTGAAAATGCTGATGACCCACTATAAAGCGCAGGTATTTGCGGTGAGGTGGGGATATGGCAATGTGTGCATAGGCGTCTTCAAGGTCCAGAGAACAGAGCCAGTCTCTTTGTTGTAGAAGGGGAAGCATGGTGCCTAGAGACACCATCCTGAATTTTTCATTTTATCGAAATTTGTTGAGATTGCGGAGGTCTAGGATGGGGCGGAGGCCGCGTGATTTCTTTCGTGTGCCCTCTTATGCCAGGGGAACAGCTTCCACAGCCCTGGCACTTAGCAGGGTGGACAGTTCTGACTCTAGAAGGCTTGTGTGATCTCTTTGGATCCACAGTGGATTGGGTGGTGAATCCGAGGGTACCATGAGGAAGTTTAGATGGTATCCCTTGGTTATGATGGATATTACCCATTGGTCTGTTGAAATGAGGCACCAGTTGTCTATGAAGTGGTGTAGCTGACCTCCTACAGGTAAGTCTGGTCTTAGATTCATGGAGTGGCTGCTGTTCTCTGGAAAGGTTTCAAAATCCAGAGGCCGGGCCCGCTTGGTTGTGATCTGGACGTTTTGGTCTGACGTGGATGTCCTCTTTGAGGTGGTCTGGTTGGTCTCATGCGAGATGTAGGTAGGTAGTACTTGCGTGAGCGATAAAAAGGCCTTCTGGGATCCCTTCTCGTGGTTTTACGAGCAGAGGAGGGAGCTTCAGCAGTGACTATGGATAGCTGACTCAGGGTCTCGTGATGATCCTTCAATTGAGCCACTGCGTCCTGTATCTTGTCGCCAAAGAGATTATCTCCAGTGCATGGGAGATCAGCGAGCTTATCCTGGATTTCCGGTCTTAAATCAGAATCCTTAAGCCAGGCCCATAGTTTAGCACAGATTCCTGTTGCTGATAAATGAGAAGTCATCTCAAAGGAATCCTATGCAGCTCTGACCTCATGTTTCCCTGCCTCAAGGTCTTTTTGGAGAATGGCAGTGAGGTTCTCCTGTTGTTGCTGGGGGAGGAAGTCTGCTATCTCTTGGACTTGCTTACATAGATTCCTCTGGTATTGTGACATATATAACTGATAGGCAGCTTTGCGTGACACTAACATAGAGCCTTGGAAGATTTTACGACCTAGAGCTGAAGAATGAGGGCACAATCTCTTTGCTGATTGATGAAGTAGCTGTGGCTTCTGAAAACCTGGACTGTGTTGGACCAGATATGTTGCATCTGTCTTCCTGACTGGTGGGACAGTGCAAGGGTGCTCCCATAGGCAATGTTTCAGATCCAAGAGCACTTCATGGACTGGAATGGCCATAATTTCCTTTGGGGCATCCACAAATTGAAGGACTTCTAACATCTTGTGACGGGTGTCCTCTTCGGTGACCAGGTCAAAAGGGATGGTTTCGGACATTTCTTTTATGAAGTTAGCAAAGGAGAGGTCTTCTGGAGGGGACAGTCTCCTTTCTTCTGGAGGAGAAGGCTCTGAGAGTAGGTCCTCTGTGGAAGTGTCCGTGTCAACATCCTCTCATGGATTATAAGGGGTCTCTGGTTGAGATCCCAAGGGAGGGAGGATGTCTGTTACTCCAGGACGTGCAGGCATCGATGGAGGCCTAGATGGAGGATGCAACGGCATCGATAGCATCGAAGGGAACCGTGGGCGTTTCGATCCCGAGAGCCCCGATGGACCTGGAACAGGTTCCGGCATCGATGGAAGTGGAGCTGGAGTAGAACTAGAGACCATGACCTCATCCTCCGAGGACCCTGGAATGGGTATTGGGGGCTTCGGCGGTTCAGAAATTCGACTCGGTACCGATGATACAGGCTGGGTAGGAAGGGCACCGATGAGGGTATGAAGGCGGTCCAGCAACGGTGCAAACATCGATGGCTCTGGTGTCAGTGCGGGGACCGGCATTGATGGCGGATGCAGGTTCCGGAAGGCATCGAGGACTGCCTGGCGGACAAGGATGTCCAGCTCCTCCCTGGAAGCTGGTATAGGTAGCGCAGCTACAGGGGGAGGCAGGCTAGGTGCTACTGGCACCTCCAAAGGATGCTTCATGCAGGAAGTGCCGCACAGGTGCAGCAGATCAAAACCTTTGACTTGGAGACTCAGCTGTCCGCCGGGCACCGCCGTGATGATGTCACCTAAATAGCATGGCTAATTCAGCCTGCTTATCGACAGAAAAAGCAAAACATACTCCCACAGATGATCTCTCTTACTTCATGCTTTCTCAGATCTTCATCTCCATATTTTCTATTAAAGTCACTGGTTGTTGGCAAAACCGTTAAGGTTCATATTGAACATCAAATTGTGTTTGCATATATCTGCAAAATTTCCTTAGATCTGAATTACTGTTGTGTATTCTCTGCAAGCCTATAAAGTTTCACTACACAGACACTATGGAACTTTTTTTTTTTTTTTAACAGTAAACATACATAGACTTTATAATCTCTAATAACAAATCTGCCTCCATACTTGAACCTCTCAATCTATAGAAAATCAAGTTTGCTTACTGTAAACAATGTTTTCTGTAGACAGCAGGGTGAATTAGCCATACTGCCTGGGAAGGTCCTCCGGCCCTCTATGTGGCGGAGCTCCTTAAAGCACACAAAACTCTGCTCTGTGTGCCCATGTGTGACCTCTCACCTGCTTGCCTCAGTTTTTTATCCAAGCTTGTATTGCATGGTTAGGAGACTTTCTGGGGATGCGGGTGGGTTAGCATGACTAATTCACCCTATCTATGGAAAACACACTTTACAGTAAGCAAACTTGCTTTTCCCCCCGCAGATAAGCAGGCTGAATTAGCCAAACTACCTGCGAGTCCCCAGCTGGAAGGTTGAGCTGCCATATGGAAGTGATGCATAGTTCATTCCGGTTCTTGTAGGAGGTGTGCTCAACCTGGTACATCGTTGCAGACAATCTCTTTAATTCTTCCTGCCATAAGGATGGCTCGGCCCACCACAGCGTCTGCAGCCGCCTGCTGGTTGAGACAGTAGTGTAAAGTGAAAGTATGCAGCGATGACCACGTGGTTGCTTTGCATATGTCCTGGATAGGCATCTCACTTAGGTGGGCAATGGAGGCTGCTGTTGCTCTGACTTGGTGAGCCTTTGGTGAGCTAGACAGGGTTTCCGCTCTTCTGTTGTAACAGAACAGGATGCATTGGGAGATCCAAGATGATAGGGCTCTCTTGGAGATAGGGAGTCCGGGGGCATTTGGGTTGAAGGAGACAAAAAGGCCCTGGACTCTGAATGCATGCGCTGTTTGTAATAAGCTAAGGCACGTTTGCAATCCAACATGTAAAGCTGTCTTTCCATTTCGGATTTGTGCGGCTTCGGGAAGAAGGTCGGTAAGGTGATTGGTTGAGGTGGAATGCTGATACACCTTGGGGATAAAAGACGGATGAGTTCCCTAATGTCACCTTGTCGTGGTGGAACTTCAGGTATGGTGAATAGTGGACCAACGCTTGCAGTTCACTGACCCTCCTTGCTGAGGTGAGGGCGACTAGGAAGAGGACTTTCCAGGAAAGGCACCTCATATGACTGCTATCCAGAGGTTCAAAGGGTGGGAGCATCAACTGTTCTAGAACTAGGTTGAGATCCTATGGGACTGGTGGCTTTTGAACTGGTGGGCGCAGCCATAGAATGCCCTTCATGAATCTAGAGGCAAGTGGGTGGGATGACACTGGGAAGCCATCATGAGGGAGGTGGTAAGCTGCAAAAGGGCTGACATGCATTTTGACAGATGCCATTGCCAGTCCTGCCTGGTATAGGGAGTGAAGGTATTCCAGAAGACATTCCGGAGGGCAGGAGAAGGGGTCTACTCCGTGTTCTCCGCACCACTTCGAGTACCTGATCCACTTGGCTTAGTAGTTTTTCCTGGTGGAATATGTCCCCAGAGGACACCAGTAGATCTTGAATTGGAAGCGGTAGGTCTAGGTATGTTAATACTGTTCTTTCAATCTCGACGCTGTCAGATGGAAGGGGAAGCACATGGGGTGAAGCAGGAACCCTCTGTCCTCTAGCAGTGGGCTGTTGAGTATGCCCACGGGGCACTGGCTACCCAATTGATAGGTGGACTTTGTGAGTGTCCTACAGTTGACTGGGTCATGCTGGAGTTGTGAGAACGAGATAGAGTCTGTCCTTGATGCACTTCTGGACGATCCTCAATATGAGCGGGATGGAGGGGGGGGGGGGGGGGGGCGAAGGACATCTAGCAGTCCTACCATCTGCGGAATGAGGAAAGTGTCCTTTAGTTGGCAGTGCTTGCTGGGATAGCCGGAATGGATCGCGGGCATTTTTCTTTTGTTTCCCGTGGCGAAGGGAACTATGGAGGAGTGGTCCCATGCTAGAAAGAAGTGGTTTGCCACCTCTTGGTTGAGTTCCTCTTCTTAGGGATGAAATATCCTGTCTGTCTGTCCTGATCGCTCACAGTACTAATGGGTTTATCCGCTGGGTTCTCTCCCAGTCCGACCATCAGCCTTGGGTTTGAAACTTGTTTATATAGGCTCCCCAGCCTTTGCTCGAGGCATCCAAGGTCAGGGTGACCTGACGAGTTAGCTGTCGGAGGGGCTTTCTCTTGAACCGTGTGGTAGGGCACAGTCACCACTGGGATTTCCTCTTCATGCTTGTGGTGACCTTTATCTGTCGTAATGGGGGGGGAGTGGGTTTGGGACAACAGGCTGCCAGTTGACGAGATAAGAAAACAGTTGCATTCCCTGATTCCTGAGATGGACCACAACCACTACTAGGCAATTTGTGAAGACTTCCGGGAATGACAGCCCAAATGGGATTACTTTGTATTGGAAATGTTGTCCATTGAGCTGAAAGCAGAGGCACTGCCCACAGGTACAGTGGACAAGAATTTGGCATCCCTCAGATCTAGCGCACTCCTCCAACCTTTGGGCTGTAAGAGAGGTAGGATGGGCTTGAGGGGGTCATCTTGAACTTTCCCTTGCGAATCTGTTGAGCATCTGTAGGTCCAGGATGGAGCAGAATCATCCCGATTTCTGGGGGATGAGGAAGTATGGGGAATAAATTCCCTGGTTCTTCAAGGAGATAGGGAACCGACGGATGCCATCCTAGTGAAGCAGTTTGAAGTTCAGGGTGTAGCTCCCCCAGATGGTCTGCAGTACCCAACAGTGGGTCATAATTTCTGTTGGCGATGGATATGGCTTGGGTGCACCTAAAACCTCTGTTGGGTCTTGGACCTGGTTGGGTCCTCAGGTCCACGTGGCTGACGCAGGTTGCATTGTCAGCTGCGGCTCTGTGTCTGCTGTGGTCCCCTGGATGGTTGGTTCCACTGCGGGTGAAAGAAGGGGTTAAGGTCTGCCCGTACGCGATTGAGCGTGTGCTCCACCGGGGGGGGGAGGGGGAGCGGAATAATATCTCCTTCCTGATGATTGATCTCCCAGGGAAGCCAGGGACTGAACCACGATGTTTTGTTCTTTTAGTTGGGGCATTGTCTCCCGCAACTTGTCCCCAAAGAGACCATCTGGGAGACAGGGGAGGTCGGCAAGCTTCTCATGAACATCCTCCCTGATAGCACTCGCCTGTAGCCACACCAAACATCTGGCTGCGATAGCTCCTGCAGAGATCCTGGCTGAGGTATCAAATGGTACGAAGCAGGTGGCATAGGCCTTCCTCCATCTCATGCAGCTGGGTTGGCAGGTGGCCATCTGGGTCAGCGCTCATCACCACAGGCTTCAGTGATTGGAGGTACTCGTACAAGTATTGGGTATTCAGCATCACAGCCTGGAAAGTATGTCTTCCGAAACTGTCCAAGAACTTGCTGTCCTTCCTTGGAGCGGTATTACAGTGCAGCCGAGATTTCTTCACACTCTTCATGGCTGACTCCACCATGATGGACATGTGGGGAAGCTGGACCATGTTGTAAAAGGATGATGTGCACATCCTGAACTTCAGGTCTGTTTTGCGGGATGTTGCAGACTCTGATAAGGGGAGCTGCCATGCTTTGGTCCATCCAAGATCATATGCAAGGGCAATACAGTTGGCTCTGCAGGTGTCTCCAAAGTATCCCCAGAACCTCCGCCTAGGGGTCCAGCACCTTCTTGGTTTTTATCTGGAGAGCAGTCCCAACCTTCTCCATGAATTTAGCGTAAGAAAGGTCTTCTGGCGAGGAGATAGGTCAAAGCTGTTCCTCTGGGGGGTCGGAGGGATAACCCAAAGGGTCAGGAGATATAGAGGATGAGTCGTATATGTAAGCCTCCTGAGGTGCATCTCAAGGGGTGCTTAGTACCGGCCGGTCAGTGCCCTCACTTGGTGAAGGTGCTATCGTGCAGGGGAATGTTCTCCCTGCCCATGCTGCTGTTCCAGCAATGACAAACTGTGTCATCACCTAGGAGGCTAGTTATCCCTGTGGCCTAGGGTAGGGTTCCCTCCGAGGCCCTCTAAGAACGCTGCAAGCAAGATATCAGAATCTGGGCCTCTAGGCCACATGGGCACCTGTTCTACACGAGGGGCCCGCTTGTGCCTCTTTTCCTAAGGGGTCTTGAAGGTATGATCCCTCTCGCTTGCGTCTCGACGCTGAAGACAGGTCAGAGAAGATCTTGGATGAATGGGAGGATCCCGTCAACCCGTGGACTGAAGTCTGTTCCACGTCCGAGAACACGAGCTCCAGATCCGGAACAGGGGCCTTGTGCAAGGCTGGCTGCTGGGCTGTAGGTGACAAGCCCTTATCCACCAGAGAGGCATGTCAGACCCGATGGTCTGAGGGTCTCTCCCTTCGTCGGTGTGTTTGACGCCCTCCTATGCCTCGATCCCGCGTCGTGTTTCCTATGTTTCGACGCATGTGCATCGATGTGGCGTCGTGCGCCGCTTTGATGTTTGCTCTCAGAGGCTCCCAGCTGGGCCACAGAGAGGACTGAGTGGATCCTCATGATGGTTCTGTAACACCCGATCCTGAAACTGCCTCCTTCAACTTCTCTATCTTCACAACCCTTTGCCTGCATGCTCTAGGGGACATATGGCCGCAGTCCCTGCAGCTGGACGGATCACGGTTCCCCAGGCAAATGTAACAGAGCACATTGCCATCTGTTACCTGCATCACTTTGCCACACGGGCAAAACTTAAAGCCAGGTGGTCTCGGCATTCTCACTTTGCTGTTTTGCAGCAAGCTGAAACAAAGTACGCGAAGTTGTAGCCAAAAAAAAATGGCAACAGTAAAGGAGAGAGGAGCTCCGTGTGCAGCCTGCAATGCGGAAGAACAAGACTGAGGCAAGCTGGGAGCCGCAGAGCAGAGGTCACACACCTCTATGTGCCTTCTAGCACAAAGAGCAGAGCTCTATGTGCTAGAAGGAGCTCCGCCACCTAGATGACCAAAGGATGTTCCTAGGCAGTATGGCTAATTCAGCCTGCTTATCTTACAGGAAAAAACTAAGTCATGTCAAGTCTCTCAGATATTCAAATTTTCTGCAGTTAGTCCAGCTGTAATCAAGAATCTTATGTAAAATCAAACCAATATATATTCAGTTTTGTTTGCAATCATGTAGTATATATACTCAAAATTAGCACAGTTTTAATAGAAAGAGTACATAAAATGCACAGTCCCACGATCCATTTGCCTTATTTTAAAGCATTTATTACCTACACTCTTTCTTTCTAGGCGAGGTACAATGAACATTTATAAAATCAAAACATACCAACACTGATGGTATATTTACAAAACCTTTTGTCGAAAGAAAAACCAAAATATCTTGCACATTTGAATCAGTCTCTATTTTGGTTTGTGAAACAATAAAATCTTGTAATTCAGGATTCTCAAATGCACAGTGACTTTCATTCTTGCTGCCTAGAATAATCCAAACCTTGTTTTCATGTTGCAGAATCTGCTTTCAAATTGTTAGACACCTTTTCATTGATGTCACTTTATTTAAATCTTTGACAATCAAAATTATCTTTCTTCCAATAGTACAGGTGCTGGGTCTTGATTTTTCAGGATATGAATCCTTGATCTTTTTGCTGGTGTTATGGGAAGGCACACTCAAAGCCCTTCATAAGCTAAATTTCCAATAGCTTTGGCAGAAATGTCATCATACATTTCACTAGGATTAGCATGAGTATCACAGCTTTCTCCAGGGACATAGGAAGAATGGACCACGTGGAAGGCTTTAAATTGCCTCCCTATGAAAGTTGGCAGGTCAAGAACAGACAAGGCAAAATGGGGATAACTCAGATCAGAGAGCTGCAATTGTGCTGAGTAGTCCATGTACTTTTTGATCTGGCCCTTTGCTTGAGGATGGCCCTTGCATAGTGCAGGATCCTGCAGAAGCCAACTCATAAGAGCTTAAATGTGCTCATCAAATGAAAGAAATATGATTTTGGATCATCGTCTTTTTCCCCTGAAGTCCCCCAAATTCTCAAAGTGTTTCTCCAACACCAGTTATTTTCATCTTGAAAGTCCCTTTTTGGTTCAGGAAGGATTTTGACTTTGTCCTATACTAGTGTCACAGTATATTCCACCAAGGAAGTCCTTTCCTCAAATTCTTCCATTCCCTCTTAAAATAAAGGGAACTGCACTGTAAGCAAAGCCATTTCCATTTTAATTTTAGTTGCACCATGACTCTCTGCAATTAGTACTTTCAGCAATTGCAGTTCTTAATGATCATGGTATAGAACATTTCAGTTTAATTGACAGCAATCATTTTTTTGTGATTGAGGAGGGTCCTGCTTGGATCTTTTGACATCATGTGAGCAATATTCCTGCTAACATACAGGTCAATACAGTAAAGTGCGGCCACGGTTACCCTGCTCCTAACCCGCTTTCTACCCACTTTTCAGCCGCGTTAGTCCAACCTGCGATACACTATCCCCTTTAACCTACTCTTACCGCGTCCTTAAATCACAGGTAACCCCTTCCGCCCGCGGCATGTATATTACATGTAAACGATCGAATTAGCTATTCCCTCCCATATAGTAACGCGTGCCCCGACTATCACTTTTTTATCCTGCTGTTTTGCCGCGCGTTTAACCTGCTAACTTACCGCCTACCCTTACCCCTGCGTTAGAGGCAGGGGTAAGAGTAGGCGGCAAACTTTCCCCCAGCCCCCGCTCACTTGCCCTGGCCGCGTCCATGGGTGCTGGTCTCCGGGGCAGCCCCAGTCCTCTCCCCTCCTCCCGAAGCAACGAAAGCGGAAAAAAGCGAAAAAGCGAAAAAAAAAAAAAAAAAAAAAGCGAAAAAGCGAAAAAAAAAAGTTGCAAGGGAGAGAGGACGAGCAATCCTACGCTAGGGATTGCCAGTCCTCTCTCCCCTCCTCCCGAAACAAGGCATGAAAAGCAGCCTTGCTTCGGGAGGAGGGGAGAGAGGACTGGCAGTGTAAAGCAACGAAGCGACTTACTTTTTTTGCAGCCCCCCTCTGGAGATGGACATCGGCGAAGACGACCGCGGCTCCCCTGCCTCCAGCTGCCCGCGAAGATGGACGCCTGCACGGGCAAAAGCGGCCCCTGTGCGTGCAATTGGGTCGCTCAAGGCGTGACGTCACGACGTTTGGAGTCACGGCATGTGACGTCACGTCTTGAGCGGCCCAATTTGCACGCACAGGGGCCGCTTTCGCCCGTGCGATGCATCCATCTTCGCGGGCAGCTGGAGGCAGGGGAGCCGCGGTCGCTTCGCCGATGTCCATCTCCAGAGGGGGGCTGCAAAAAAAGTAAGTCGCTTCGTTGCTTTACACTGTCAGTCCTCTCTCCCCTCCTCCCGAAGCAAGGCTGCTTTTCGCGCCTTGCTTCGGGAGGAGGGGAGAGAGGATGGGCAATCCCGAGCGTAGGATTGCCCGTCCTCTCTCCCCTCTCTCTCTTGCTTTTTTTTTTTTCGCTTTCTCGATTTTTTACCGCTTTCGTTGCTTGCTTCGGGAGGAGGGGAGAGAGGACTGGCAATCCCGAGCGTCTGAGAACCGTCTACTTCCTGGTATCTGTCATTTCAAATGTCATTTGAAATGACAGATACCAGCGTGTCTGTGAAGCGTTAGGCCAGCGCACCCAGGATACTGTATAGCACTCTATACAGTAAAATGGGTTGCGCGGGCCTAATGCTTCACGGACGCTTCTTAGACGCAGCTTGCATTTGCAAGCTATTTACATATAGTATCGAGCGGTAGGTGAGCTGGACTGCGTGCGGCAACCGCGGGTGCGCCCGGTACTAACGCAGCTCTTCCTACCGCTCCCTTACTGTATTGGCCTGATACATGGGGAATGTCTAATTCTTCTACCCATCTGGCACCGGTCTTGCTGTCTGAACTGTATGGGCCCTGTAGTCTCACAGCTCCATGCCATTCCAACTACCAAATGGCTGGAATGGTGCCAGTTAGGTAGAAGGGAGTTGGATTAGCAAGAACATTGCAGGTGAAACCACAAAAATCGTTTCTATTTTGTCTGATTTCCCATAGGTCTTGAGTGTTCTTGCTTTCAATAAGTATTTGGGGAGACAGCAATTTTACTGGCAGGGTCTACTGATTTTGGCTGGTTTCTCAGCAAGCAGATTTCTTACATGTCCATCCAGCAACAAGTTCTCTAGTTACCCTCCCTACAAATTTGTTTTAAAATGGCCCTTTATTAAAAAAACAAACACTTAGAGAATGTGAATTTTAGGCAGATTTATTCAGAAGCCTGAACAGCAGTATGTCATTGTTTTCTGATACTAAGGATTTGAATCAGTAGTCTAGAAGTAATAAACTTGATAATGCTATGCTCATTCCTCTGAGCCAACCCAGTCCCCATGGATGATACTGCAGGACTTGTAGTGCTATAAATGAACTCATGTGAGGTCGCAGCAGGTCATTCATGCCTACAGTAACAATAAAAGCAAAGTTCCTACCACTTTAGAATTATATTTAAATTTTAAAATTTTTATTACATGGTGTTTTCAAAATCACTTTCTCAGTAATGTTTTTTAGAATTGCCTTACTATTTATTAACATAACTAAGTTTGTATGAATAGTAGTCTTGCTTGTAAACAAAATGGTGCCCTCAGAAGATCCTGAAAACACAGACCAGATCATTCTTCACTATCTTAACTATCAGCACATTCTTGAACTGAAACAAGATACCTGCTGCTTGATCATGGAAATCCAAAACATTAGGTTTTGGTAGTGCTTCTGCTTTTCATTTTTTAAATGATTCAATTTTTAAATGATTTTAAGTTAGAAAAAAATCAAAACGATTTCCCCTTTCATGTTATACTTCAAATTTCATTTCAAAGAAAAAATAAGGGCTAAATGTGTTTGAAAGTGCTTCTTAGACAAATAGTAACTATTAGCACACAGCAGTGTCCAGGATAACATCTATACTAGCATAACCCTAAAGATTCACATCAATACAGTACAAATCATTTGTGTACAACCGCCATGAAGCAGAATTTTTAAAAACAGCACATGGGCTAGAGGCATATCTTTCACGCAATTATATAAAAAAATAGGCTATAAACCATCTTTTGAGAACATAGATAGGAGACCTTGCACTAAGTCCAGCAGAGGGAGATAAAGAACTAAGAAAGTGGCAAGTAAACATTTTATGACCAGTCAGTGGTACCACTGCTTCCAAAAACTGTGTTATGTAAGCATTACACTTCATTTTATAGCATAAGATAAATACACAATCAAGCATGAATTATGGATGAGCAATTTTCTGGAAGCTTTCATGCTATTTACATCTGCTATAGACATAAAAATCTCCCCCAAGCAGCAGTCATTCTTTATATACAGACTACATTTTCAAATAAGACAAAAGAACATACCATAAGATGCACTGCTACATGAATTAAAAAAAATATCAAATTTGCTAAGCCACAATACTATTTTCATTAGTTCCATCTGCATATAAATACTGTTGAAATTATGACTTAATATTACAATAATAAATGTACAATTTTCAACACCTTTTACATCCTAATTACTTGCACATATTTCAGAACCATGGAAACTTCAGGGCAAGATATGTTAGGTAGAAATGAAGACAGATTGAGAGTTAGGGGGGAAAAGAACCAGTGGATGATGTAAGACAAAGCTCATAAAGCATAGAGCTCTCTCATACTTGGAGGTCTCTAGTCTTTTACAGACTAGCTATGACATAATGAGGAATTAAAATCAGCATATGAGCACTGTAGATAGAATGGGGAGGTTCCAGGCCTGCAATGATTTCAGGAGATGAATGGTTTCACATTTAGAACTAAACAAAAACAGAACTGCCAGCAAAGAACAGTGCAGGCCAGGGCAACTCCCATGACATATTAAGTATGGTCTGTCATGAAGTGGTATGGTGCAAAATGTATAAATTGTGATGGAATCCTGTTCTTGGACACCATCACCCCTGACATGCAAAATTTCCTATAAAATATCATCCACTGAATTTTCTGTCTTGTGTTTGGCATCAAATGCTCGCAAGCAATTTGCAAAGATGCCTCATGTTTTCTAAGTCCTCATCAGCATGCATACACACGACAAATATGAACTGTGAATGAAGTCAACAGTGGAAAATTCTGACTGTTGGAGAACTAGACTGCTCACCCAGAACTCAAGGCTGCAGGCAAAGGCTATTGATCATTGAAAGATATATCACATGCAAGGAGATTTAATGTTACTATGCTATTGCCTACACTGAACTACTTCAGAGGGCAACAGTTCATTTTATGTATGGTGCTTATGATTTTTTTTTTTTTTTTTTTAAAGAAATCAAACACATTGTTGCGAGTTTCAGATGTTACTGGCAAGCATGAGTGGTATGGAAAATCCTCCCTGATTGAGGTAAGAATAAACCCTTCCTCTCATGGAAAATCACTATGGACTGTAAGTTTGTTGCATTATTACATTCCAATTCCAGGGCAGTGCATTAATTTCTAAAAGTTCTTAAACATTTATAAAATGGACAGGACTAAGTGATCTCTCTAATTAAATGACAATACCCTTCAGCCATGTGTAAAAACTTTGACTGTACAGTTTGACCCAGTTTAATTTGTAGTTATCCTTCACGTTAACAAAAGGGAAAACATTCTTGTTCAAAGCAACTGTCAATCAAAATTACCCAACTTATATATACTTCACTCAAAAGTCTTCTTAGAAAGTCAGCTACCTAAAATGAAATAAAAAAAAAATGTCTTCATTTTCTTAAGATATTTTCATGAATTTTTCAGGTTTGGAGCATCTCAGATTATGATGGAAGCTTCTATGTCCCTTCTCACTCTTTGGTTTTGGGGTATTTTAGTTGAATCCCATTCCGCCTTTTGTACGTGTTTCACGTAAATTATTTCACTGGGAAGCTGTAGTTTTACATTATTCTAAATTATGTCAGAGTGATCAAAGAGTTCCGAGAAATTGCCACTTAAAAGATAATGACAGGATCCTAAGGTGTTAAGTACTGAAACACACAGTACACATGATTCCACAGAGCTCCAGCTTCATTAGACAGCTACCCCCCCTGTGAAGGGAGCTTATCAACTTTATTTTTCTAGTTTAAAAATGAGGCTTAAAATCTCCTTTGGGACTTGTATTAAAATTAACATATCAATTAGATTTTTTTTTAAATATATTGTTAATAGCATTATAGAAAGCTCTTGGAACCACTTTTAGCCATCTCCATAAACTGGCAAACTTTTAAATTATTTTTGTCATAAGAACATAAGAAATTGCCATACTGGGTCAGACCAAGGGTCCATCAAGCCCAGCATCCTGTGTCCAACAGTGGCCAATCCAGGCTACAAGTACCTGAGACAAGTACCAAAACACTAAGAAGATCCCATGCTACTGATGCAATTAATAGCAGTGACTGTTCTCTAAGACAACTTGATTAATAGCAGTTAATGGACTTCTCCAAGAACTTATCCAAACCTTTTTTAAACCCAGCTACACTTATGCCCAAATTTTCAAAGGCCCGTGCGTGTAAAATACGGGATTTATGTGCTTGGCTGGGCCTTGTGCGTGCCGCGCTCATTTTAAAACAGTTCCAGTCATTGGGCATAAAACCCACTATGTGCACAAGTGCCGAGCCTGTCCAGGGGGGTGGGCCAGAGGGGCAGTTGTAGGCAGGGGGTGGGCCAGAACAGCGCCACTGTACGCTGTCCCGGGGAAGTGCGCGCTGGCTGCTGGCCAGCGTGCGTAACTTGCTTCTGCTCCAAAGGAGCAGAAAGTAGAAAAATAAAAAAAAAATTGGGGTAGCTAGAGTAGGTATTAGGGGTTGGGATGGAAAGAGGAAGGGGAAGGAAGTTTAGGCAGAGGGTTAGGGAAGTTCCCTCCCAGTCCGCTCCTTAATCAGGGGAGGCCCGATTGCGTCACCGTGCATATTTAGGGAAACTTTGCCCCCCCCCCCCCCGCACGCACCACCCGCACATCAGATTTTAACATGCGCACGCAAGTTATAAAACTGGCATGTCCCTGGGCGCGTGTGCTCCTTTTAAAATTGACCCCTAAATGCACTAACCACATCCTCTGGCAACAAATTCCAGAGTTTAATTGTGCGTTGAGTGAAAAATGTTTCTTAGATTAATTTTAAATGTGCTACTTACTAACTTCATGGAGTGCCCCCCCCCGCCCTAGTCCTTCTATTATCTGGAAGAGTAAATAATCGATTCACATTTACTCGTTCAAGACCTCTCATGATCTTAAAGACCTCCATCATATCCCCCCCTCAGCCATGTCTTCTCCAAACTGAACAGCCCTAACCTCTTTAGCCTTTCTTCACAGGGGAGCTTCTTCCATCCCCTTTATCATTTTGGTTGCCCTTCTCTGTTCCTTCTCCATTGCAATTATATATTTTTCGAGATGCAGCAACCAGAATTGTATACAGTACTCAAGGTGCGGTCTCACTATGGAGCGATAGAGGGATTATGACATTTTCAGTTTTATTAACCATTCCCTTCCTAATAATTCCTAATATTCTGTCTGCTTTTTTGATTGTTGCAGCACATTGAGCTGATGATTTCAATGTATTATCTACTCTGACGCCTAGATCTTTTTCCTGGGTGGTAGCTCCTAATATGGAACCTAACATCGTGTAACTACAGCATGGATTATTTTTCCCTATATCCATCACCTTGCACTTATCCACATTAAATTTCATCTGCCATTTGGATGCCCAATTTTCCAGACTCACAAGGTCCTCCTGCATTTTATCACAATCTGCTTGTGATTTAACTACTCTTTCTAAAGAAAGTGGTTTATATAAATTTTAAATTACACTGTTACAGATAAAAATGTTAAGTTATTCAGTCATAAAATTAAAATATTCCTTGGTTGCTGAACTCACAAGACTGAACATGCCAGAGATGTGTGTATATACTTTTATGACTATTCTTGATGTGTGCTCAGTTCTTATCTACAGATTTTGGAATGCTTTATTTTCAGTTACTCAAAACCTTTTAGGTTACAGTCCGCTTATCAAGTACAATATGTATAAAAACAACCAGAGAACATATCACCATTACATGAAAATTTAGATTAAGTAAACAGAAAACTTGATACCTATGTCATCTGATGAGGACAACACTAATTTTCTGTGTCTGAGATGTGTGTGTATATATATATATATATATATATATATATATACACACACACACACACACATGAATACACATTCATATCTATCAATCTTACTTGTTTCATAATTTACATCTGACAATAAAATGAACTATTGCCCTTTCAGAAAATGTTTCATTATTGAAGAGAATATTTTACCACTTTGAACATCACTATCAGCCCATATTTGCCATATGCATTCCCTTTTTCAAATAAGTTTACTTCAAAATATGCTTTAACTAATTTGGTACCACCAACATACATAATGCTATTTCTTGTACTGGATTATCACATGATCCTAACATATAATTAATATGAGTAGTTTGTTTGCACATGTGTCCTGGCAACAATCAGATCCATGAATTATACTCAAAATCATTTGATCCACAGTTGAGTACTGACCATGTCTATGTGCTCATCTTCCTAATACATCCCTCAGGCCCAATCTTCGTTCTGAATATATAACACATAGCTTAATCCCAGTAAACAAAAAAAAAATTACAAATGTTTTGGCCTTTATGAATGTAAAAAGTAACTACATTTTATAAAAGCAATATTGTCCAGCAAGGTAATGCATAAATCTGAACACATTCACTCAATCTTGGAACAAGGCCTATCTGCAAATGTGTTTGTAAAGGCTCAGATTCAACAAAAGTAGTCATTTCAAACAAACTCTCTATACAGATACAATTTTAAATGTTGTTACCCAGCCTCCAACTATGTGGAAAGAAACAGGCACATCTATACTTGCTTCTAACAAGAACTGAGGGATGGCCAGAAAACTTCTCTGCCCTGTAAACAATACTCTGTTTTGGTCCAACAATGTCAATTCCTATTGTGTACCGTTTAGGAAACATCATACAACCTACGCGATACCAAACCAATAAAATAAAATCATTCAGCAGTGTGAAACGAGTTGTTAGTTTCAATGCTTCCCCTCCTTTTGGTCTCCGAGGCCATGTGTGGTTGACTGTGTGAATGTGGATAGCCAGGAAGACATGGCCGACTTTGCACTTGTGAATGCACCGCCCACTGACTGACCTACATGACAAAGAAAAACATACATGTCAAACAAAACAGTTCTCAACAACCAAAAATGTTCACATTCAACAAAAGCTCTCAAAACACAATGAGGAGGAAAAGACTAGGAGCCCGATATAGCAAGGAATTTATTCCATTCTGTGTGCATTGGAAAAACTGAATTATCAAGAATTTATTGCAGGGTAAGGAGACACAGAAAAGAAAAATCCTACCTCAATATGAGGGTTGACATTTGTGGTTATTTAAATTTCATGAAAGTTGGAACTAGATGGCATAATAGATTAATACACAGCAGTATTCCAGCTTGGAAGTGAATTGAAATGGACTTTATGGTTTCTCAACCTATTTCCTGGTGAGAATTTATCCACCATAAACACTGCATAGTTGTCAACTTTCACTTAAAATACAGGATTAATAAGAATGGTTGGGTTAATGTGGATAAGGGCTTGATTATAGATCTCATGGACAATATGAGAACAACTGGGCAATCCTCGGTTTGAATTTAAGTGGTTACAAATAGGATTTTACTTTGTAAACAGTTAACCTGAAAGTTGAAATAATTTGGAATGTTAGCACTCCACATCCTCCTATCACAGCAATCTGAATAGCTGAACTACTATGTTTTATAATATATTTGACAGATCCTGGTTCTGAACCTGCTGCAGACTGGTAGTATCTCAACATGAATACCACCTTGTGTATACAATGGCCTTTGTGACATTGCTAAGTGGTGTTTAATCTATTTTCTAGCTTGGTCATGGAGAATCATCCAACAAGTCTGATTTTCAGGATATACCATAAGAGTCTAGGCCAGGTGTGTCTGATTCTGGTCCTTCAAGAGCCACAAACAGCCTCATTATCTGGATATCCACAATGACTATGCATGAAATAGATTTGCATACAATGGAAGCAGTGCATGCTTATATATCTCATGCATATTCATTATGGGTGACCTAAAAATCAGGCCAATTTGTGGAGAACTGGAGTTGGCCACCTCTGGTCTATGTTCTAAGACTGAGCGGGAAAGCACTGCTCCAATACAAATTATGTTCTTATGTTCCTAACTAGGCAGGAAGCCATAGTCACAAAAAGAGCAATATACTTTGATGGAAGCTTATGCTTGTTTGGGTTAATGGAGAATTTCAGTTTCCTGAACATAACATTTTTTTTAAGGTCACTAGAATCAGTATTAAAATGGCACAAGGTAAAAAAAAAAAAACCCAACAGAGTAAAAGTACTATTGCTTGTGAATCAGTCAGAAACCAAACAATGAGATATCCCTTTCTGATTTTGTTGTCCTCTGTAATGGTGTGAAAAGTTTTTAATGAACTCAAACAAATGAAGGGTGACCTCAGCAGGTAACATTTGTAAAACAAGGGCATATGGACATGTGTGAGAGGTACAGCATAGGGGGTGAAATTTTTCTAAGCAAAAAGAAGAGAGGGATCTGGGAGTGATCCTATCTGATGATTTTAAGGTGGCCAAACAGGTAGATAAGGTGATGGCAAAAGCCAGAAAGATGTTTGGGTGTATAGGTAGACGAATCGCCAGCAGAAAAAGGGAGGTGATATTGCCTCTGTGTAAGTCCCTGATGAGACCTCATTTAGAAAACAGTGTACAATTCTGGAGAGCACAAAGGGATCTTTTTATATCACAAAGGGATCTTTTTATATCACAAAACCGGAAGTTGCGTCATCGGGAGCAACAGTCTCCTTTTACGTCGGATTGTCTCTCTTAATATACAGTATCGCCGCCTCTTCATCTTTGGAACCAGATCATTCAGATAGTATTCCAGACCTATACTTTTTAGTATCACACAAATTAGTTATAGTCAAAAACTTGACATTCTGTGACGTGCCATACTCACCTGCTCCAAGACTAGCCACTTTAAATCTGTGAAATTGTGATGAAATGTAGCACAGTGTTGTACCATTGGCGCTGCCACTTTCTCAGTTTTTATACAGCTTCTGTGCTCAATTAATCTTGTTCTGATCTTACATTTAGTCCGACCGATATATAGCAGTTTACACGGGCACTGGATGGCATAAATGACCTGTTCTGAATCACAAATTGTGAATCCATTTAGTCTTAAGACCCTGTCTGAGTTTGCACTTGCCACTGTCTCCCTGTCACTGCCAGGGTACACATGTCGCAGTGGCCACACACCTGGTGGCCACCCGATGGCTGGGGCACTACTGTAGACGCGAACGTCGATTTCACCACCATGTCCCTGCTGTTGTGGCCCACGCGGGGGAGACATTCAATTGCATTTAAATATGCGCGAACAATTCTGGATCTACTGGTTAAATACAGTGGATCCGTCTGGATTAAATGAGAAGATCAATTGGTATTCTCTCATTTAGCGCTAATTTATTGACTAAGTACTGTCTGTTACTGTGATGAGGGACCCTGCCCTGTCAGCCCGCTGATGTTGAGAATTGGGGAAGACATTTTTGAAAGTACTACCCTCAATTGAGGGATTGGTTGAGACAATAAAATTATACAATGATGTGGAAGCGAAAGATTTGATCTTTGAGATATGCTTGAAGGCAGTAATGATTATGTGAGGAAATAGTTACTTGGAACACTTGGCATACGTATCTTACGCAACCTCAATGGAAGACAAGCAACGCGATTGTTTGTGTTAAAGATGAGTAAGAGATCTATGTGATCAATGAGACTGTCTTTCTATCAAGATAAGTTGCGAGTTAGAGGATCTATGATTCATGTGTCCGATGCGTTCGAAGGCAGAAGTGACGACGTGATGGGGGACATTAGATACACCTCCCTCCAAAAGATGAGGACGTGATAGAGAGCTTGTAAATTGACGTGATGTTGGTTTACATTATGAAGGAAGCCCATGTGACCGATGACGTGGAGGAGGTATTAAAAGAAGCCGACGTGAAAGAAGACTACTGATGAGTATGGCACGTCACAGAATGTCAAGTTTTTGACTATAACTAATTTGTGTGATACTAAAAGGTATAGGTCTGGAATACTATCTGAATGATCTGGTTCAAAAGATGAAGAGGCGGCGATACTGTATATTAAGAGAGACAATCCGACGTAAAAGGAGACTGTTGCTCCCGATGACGCAACTTCCGGTTTTGTGATATAAAAAGATCCCTTTGTGCGGTATGCCATTCCAAGAGCAGACGCGGCTCAAAGGGGCTGGCGCAGAATTAAGATGAACATGAAAGCCAAGAGTATAAGAAGGTGAAGATTCGCAACATTCAACACGGGACGACGCTCTTAGATGCAGATACTGAAGGAAACCCCCTGAGGCAGGACTTTTGTCCGAAACACGATCGTGTCAGGAGACCAACCAAGATTGGACTGGATGAGTATCATTGTTCCTCCTGTATCTTTGAATATTGTGATAGAAGCGAGAATTAACAATTTATTGAGACTTGAAAGCAACAATAATTTTTAACATACAAACAAAAATTTAAACAAAAAACAAAAAAATGATGTTGTAATTAAAGTAAGGTGACCCTATACCACATTAGAGTCTGTGTTACAATTCAGACCCTTAGAGTAAGGGGCCCACATATAGATTTGGCTAAAGATTTCATATTAGTTAAAATTGACCGGTTGTACCATGGTTTTGAATTTGTGGATACACACTAGGGTAACACTGGAATACAGTGGTTTTTTTGGGTGAAAGGTTGTGATTAATGTCTCCAAGTTTCCATGCACAGGAGGCGGGACTCTTTCAATGAAAAGGAAGTTCTAGAACAAGGTGTCATGAGTTTAGGTACAAAAGGGATAGACTTGGGAGTAATCTAATTATATATTTCTTTACAGAGAGGGTAGAAGATGCATGGAACGGTCTTCCCCATGGAGATCGTAGAGACAAGAACAGTATCTGGATGTCTTGAATGCTCTTTTGGAAGAGGTGGCAAGGACGAAAACAGTAAATAAAGTTAAAAGAGCATGGGATAAACCTCTAGAGGTTAGAATGAAGAAAAGGGTGCATGGGGGTAACCTTACCATTGCGGCAATTACTACCTTTAACAGACGGTATAAGGACTACTACCCTTAACCAGTCAGCCTTGATGCTTTTGAAGCAAAATGTAACCTCTGCTTCGACAGTGGGGGCAAAAGGGGGAATTGGAATCAGACAACAACCAATGCTGGGGCCCTGACTTTTACGGTCCAGGGTACTGATATGCAGATATTAGGGAAAAAGCACAGGACTGCTTCTATGGACAAGTCCAAAAGCATTCAAGCAGCATTGCCTGAATTATCATGAAGGCTGCTTGCCCCTTAAAAATCTTGCTAGCAGTAATAATGTTATGGATTTGAAAGTTGCTTGCTTTTGATTGTAAATATTACTACCCTTAACATATGGCTTGGGCATAACCTGCATGGAGTGGCAGTTACTACTCTTAACAGTAACATGGGGGCAACTTGCACAGAGCAGTAGTTATTACCCTTAACAGAAACATAGGGGTAACCTGCACGGAACAGTTACTACCATTAAGAAACTTGCTGGGCAGACTGGAAGGACCTCTTGGACTTTTCTGTCGTCATGACTATGTTACTATGTTATCTGAATTCAAGAAAACATAATGCTAACACAGAGGATTTCAGAGGATGAGGTAGGTATTGTAAAGCTGAATTATTTGGTGTGGAATGTACAGACTAGATAGGCCATATGGTCTTTTTCTGCCATCACATTTTTAAAATAAAAAGAATCTACTTTTTATTCCTCAAAAATGCAAAATGGTAGTAAAATCTAGTCAAAAATAAGGCAGAGAACAAAAATGAGGGCTTTATTTGAAGTTTAAAAATGGTACACACATGTTAATAACTTATTTATTTGAAAAGAAAAAAAAAAAAGAACAGGATGCATGATTATACTAGTTGGGCACTCAGGAGTTTATTTCAGAAACTATCTGAATATATGATTGTCCCTTTACTACTAACTTTCATGTTAGAAGACTGAACTTCTCAAGCACATTTTTTGTTCTATATCTTTGTTCATTAATGAAAGAAAAAGAAGCAAAAAACCCCTCAAAAAGGCTTAAAAATCAGACAAAACTACCTTGAAACAGAAAACCTGAACTGTGCTACTGCTTTACTGGAAATCTTGATAGTAGACCCATGATAATCCCAAACCATTTGGGGCTGAATGATTTAGAATACTGCACAAAGCTTGGAAACACATTCGTAAAGATGTGGGAAAATACTATGAATTTATCCCAAATACTTCATTTATATAAGCATTTATTGTTAACAGAGGGCAACAAAACCACTAGATTCACTTAAGGTTTCATACTCTCGTGTACTTTTAGGAGGGAATGAAGTACATTGGTTAGCCAATCCCATAATGAATCTTATATTTATTAGAATGTCTAAGTGCTGGGCCAGGCACTGCCATGCAGAAGGCTCCCATTTCAATCCCCGAGTTAGGCTGGAGATGCTGTGAAGATAATGTTCACAGCTCTTGGACGATGGAAGTGATTATCGTCATTCCAGGCTGACACCTAATGGCTGGATTCAGGGCCCGTAACTGCATGGTTCCAGAAGGAGCCCTGGTGCATGATCCCTGGCCTATGGACTGTCACAGCAATGACTAGATTAGATACATTGGGGGTCCTGGGGAGATAGTTTATAAGAAAGAGGATAAAATCCCTGGGTAACTGCAAATGAAGACTCATGGCACCAGCATTCCAAGTTCTGGCTCCCATTGAGCTGGAGGCCCAAAAGGATAAAAAAAAAATGTCCAGGTTCTGTTCCAGTCATGTTTGATGGCACCCCTCAATCCTTATCTCTTCCATTGTAACAGCAATGGTGACCAAAAGTAATCATCAATTGAAGGCATAGTCCCTCAACTCTAAGTGCATGTAATACAGTAGTGAGAACCCAGAATTTAAAGATCCTAGCTCACATTTGGTTTTGGCTGAAGAAATTTCTTACCAACAGCTTTTCCTGTCTGTACAACACTCCGGCTTGTAGTGACCACAGCATTGCCAATCTTTTTGCCCCGTTCACTATTCTGTACAGAACTAGGTAATAAATAAATAAATAAGCAAATGGTTAAAGCCTATTCCTTCATCTTTTCAGAGCATAAAAGGAGTCTAAAAATAAAGTTGATGACATGTAGCTGGTGCTCTCTGAAGACAGCAGTTCACCAGTCACATAAGTTGGAGATGCAGCTGTACTCAAAGCCTAACAAAACATTGATTCCAGAATTTTTTGGAAAGGTCTTAGGCCTTACAACATCTGTGTGGGAGCTCCTGTGCTACTGCAAGCCTGCTGCTTCCTTTCAGCTCCAGTAACACAGATTTAACTGGGAACAACTCCAAATGGGAAAGGTCAAGGGTTTATATAACTAATGAGCAGGTATCTTCAGAGAAAATAACAGTTTTCCAAGGAAATCCTTACACACACACACCACAGAGGTACACTTTTAAAAATATTTTTCATGCTTTGTATATTTAAAAACTTACTGTGAAAGCCTTAACTTCATGTCAGATACACTGTATTGCCCCTGGAAGGGATGACTGGAAAAGTAATTTAAGAAAGATGAGTTGGTTTACTGGTTTTATGATAATTAAAAACAGGAACAAGGCAGACAGCAGTTTAGCAAGGAGATCAGATGTTACAAGTTCAGAAACAAATACTTCTGATAAATGCCACATATCATGTATTACTGTACCATTTGTAAAGTGTGTTTTAATCTCCTCCACATAAGAAAAGAAAGTCCTGACTGATGTTACATCATAGACAGATCAGCAACCCCAAACTAATATGAGTTTAACACTGCCACACAATATTCTGTGCTACAATGTTTTAAAGTAAATTAGGTGGAAGTCACTGCTCTGTTATACTAATCTATACCTTACTAGAAGTACTTTGAATTAAACTGATTAATCTGTGCATTGCTGCGCTGTTTGCTCTTTTAATTGTTCTCCTGCTCTAAACAACTTTTCTTTTTTTGATGGCAACATTTATACTACCTAAATTATTTACTTTTTTGTTTTTGTTTTGTGGCTTCCTCCTAAATTGTAAACACTTTTCCACCATCAAAAAACTCCTTTACAATGCTTATCAGAAGCAGAACCCAGACCCAACAAGCCTCCTAATATTAAAAGCTAGACCTATGGTATAGTTTTATGGAAACATAAATACAATCTAGTTTGAAAAGGAAAGGGCATAAGCTTCAGCACAAGAAACTAAACAAAAGGCAAAAGTCAATAAAATTTACAGTATCAATCCAAAATAAATATGGTAAATACTGTTTAAGGCTTCCTAAGAGCTATACACTTCTTAGTGACTACCTAGACAAACTTGCTATAGTTACAGTAGAACGCAACAGCTACGGCTTAAAATTTCTTTGTGCCTTGTATTTTGTATGTTATATTAACACACTCACATACCTGCAGAATCACTGTAGGAGATCAGAGGCTAGGCTGGGCAGGCAGCAGCTGTTCAGCGACAGGAGGAGGAGAGCAGTGATGAGTTTACCTTATCCTCCACCACTGCAGCTCTGGGCATGACCGCTCTTTTAAACTGTATGGGACTCTGTACAGCCACGCAGTTCAAAGCAGTAGTCTGGCCATGTAGCAGAGGAGGAAGTGGCCCAAGACACCACTGCTCTTCTCCTCTTGCTGCTGATCAGCATAGGAGGGGGAAATGGGGTTTGTAATAGAAGGAAATGAAGAGAGAGAAGTAGAGGAGGGGGGGTGGGACAGGGGAAGTGGTGAAGGAGTGAAACTTAACTGGCCAGGCCCCCCTCCAACCAAAGAGGTGTTCCATTGTTCGTCACATACCCATTCTGCCACAATATATGACACAATGCAGTCTGAACCAGGGTACTGAATGCTACAAGGAACTTGTGAGCATAAAGGGACTTCCGGTTATGGTTGCTGGCTGACTGGTCATATGGGGAGAGAGCTCCTAGCTGATTTCCCTTTGTTTCTGATATTAGCTGGCTAAAAATGTTCTAAAGTGCAACACTTTGTTGGCTCATCAAGGCTCACAGTGGTGGTTTCTGCATTATAAAGGATTAAGTGTGGGGATATGAGTGCAAAACTCCAGCATGGCATTAGAGAAAAAAACACAGACGGGAGATGTGACGCAGGCCGCAGCAGAAAACAGTGAAAAAGTGGTGGCGATTATGTTGGAGGAAATGCTCCAGCAGTATCAGCGACATTCGATAAGAGCCTCATTAAGCTCCAATCCAGTCAGGATGGATGAGCTAAAAGGAAGTACTGAGGCTCAAGTGTGGTGCTTGGATGTAGCTGAGCAAAGAATATCAGGGCACGAAGATCGTATGGCGCAGGTAGAACAACAAATTACCATGCTGCAGATTTGGAATCGGTGGATGGCAGAGCAAATAGAGAAGCAAGAGAACTGTGGTCGTAGAAATTATCTCTGTATAACTGGTTTGCCGGAGACAGTGAAAGAGTTGGAGCTCGTCAAACTATATGAGATACAGCTGCCACGTGAGCTAGACCTGGTCGGCCATAACAACAAATTGTGTGTGAGCATGCCCATAGAATTGGTCCGCAGAGAGATCATAATACCAGGCTGAGGCCGTTTATTAGCCGTATCCTCAATTGGACGCACACGGTCTGGTTGCTGCAAGCATATCGCAAGAAATGCTCGTTGGAACACAATGGCTATAAGCTGTTTAATGATTTTTCCCAGCACGTAGTATCGCTGCGCAGAGAGATGGCGCAGGTCTTTTGGCGCTCCATCAGAAAGGTATTAGGTTTACCCTTGTTATACCCGGCAAAATTAAGAGTGCACTATGAAGGCCGTATGCAGATATTTGTGGAGAAGGCTGTAGTGATGAAATTTCTACAACAGCTCAACGTAGCAGGGTGAGCATGGACTTGTGTGGGCACTGCAATTTATGAGAAGGAGATCGGTGAGTCCGCCTAATTCATGCAGAAATGCCTATTTTTTTTTACCTCTTGTAGACTATGTTATTTTTATTTTTGCATTCATCATAGTTTTCCTTGATGGGATGGAATTATTACAACAGCTTACTTTGGCGAGATGAGCAAGAATCTATGTGGTTACTACTATATAGCTAATCTACCGATGAGCTTGTGAGAGAAAGATCGGTGTTGGAGACCAACTATTCCATGCAGAAATGGCTATTTTCTTATTTCTTGCGGACTGTTATTTTTTTTTATAGTCCTCACACTTCCTTGGTGTTTTTTTGAGATGGGAGCCAATGGAGTCCAGATGAAGCATGTTGTACATGGAGTTAAAGGATCGTTGTTCAGTTCCAGATACAGCTGGCATAAATTTCAAACTTTAACAATGTTTATACTTGATTTTATAGTATTACAAGCAGTTAAGCCCGTTAAAACGGGCTACATCCCTCTGTCTCTCACCTCCCCCTCATTCTCTCTCCCCTCACTCTTCACCACCCCCTCCCTCCCTCCCTCACCCACTCCTCCCCCCCACACCCACTCCTCCCCACCCTCCCTCTCCTCTCACTCAGTCCCTCCCCCCTCTCTCCCTCCCTCTCCCTCCCTCAGTCCCACTCACTCTCACTCAGTCCCACTCCCTCCGTCCTCTCCCTCCCTCCCTCTCTCTCCCTCCATCTCACTCAGTCCCTCCCCCCAGTCCCTCCCCCTCACTCAATCCCTCCCTCCCACTCAGTCACTCCCTCCCCCCTCTCTCCCTCCCTCCCTCTCACTCAGTCCCACTCACTCTCCCTCAGTCCCACTCCCTCTCACTCAGTCCCCCCTCTCCCTCAGTCCCCCCCCCTCACTCAATCCCTCCCTCCCCACTCAGTCCCTCCCTCCCACTCAGTCCCTCCCTCCCACTCAGTCCCTCCCTCCCACTCTCTCTCTCCGTCCCTCCCTCTCTCTCTCTCTTCTCCCTCCCTCTCTACTGGCCGCTACCGCCGCCCGCTACCGCCGCCGCTCGCTACCGCCGTCGCCGCCCGCTGCTGCCACTGGACGCCGCCCGTTATCGCCATCGCCGCCCGCTGCTGCCACTGGACGCCGCCCGTTACCGCCGTCGCCCACTACCGCCGTCGCTACCGCCGCCGCCCGCTACCGCCGTCGCCGCCGCCATTTTTTTTCTTTCTGACGCTGGCTCAGACCGACGTGCTCGCCCGCACATGCGCGGTAGAGCTGGTCTCTACTGCGCATTTGCGGCACGTCGGTCAAGCTTCGTTTATCTAGTAAGATAGATTGTTAATGCATTATACTTGGGGGAATCAGCATAGGTACACCCCCTAAGGCGGTGAGTGTGTTTGGCGGTGTGTCCCTTGGAGAGCGAGAGGGAAGTGATGAGCAAGAAAGGAAAAAGGAGTGGGGGATGGGAGATGTGCATGGGTGTACGAATGGGTATGTATGTTATTGCTGCGGACCATCAGGGGACAAGTGATTGTATATATATTTATGGAGTTAGCTAAGAGCACTGTGCAAAGGAAAAATAGGTCTAGATATATTCTACCTAGGTGCCGAAGCTGGGTGGTCTTGGGTTCCAGTTTTATTACTCACCTAGTTCCGTACTAGCGGAACTTGTTATATGTCTATGGTATCTAGATGGGCATGGCTAATATGATCTCTATACGTTAAATGTTGATGGGATCCATTCCCCAATTAAGCAAAAAAAAAAACAAACAAAAAAATACTATGTTCAAGAAGCACAAAGTACATTTTGTCATGCTTCAGGGAATGCATCTGAATGAGGAGGAACATTACAGTGGACCCTTGACTTACGAACTCAATTCGTTCCAGAGGGCTGGTTGTAACTCAAGTTGGTTATAAGTCAAGACTATATTTTCCATAAGAAATAAATACCCATAATGCGTTCCGAACGTCCCAAAGCACCCCTTACCTAACATTTTCATAATAAAAAAGGGTTGTATAATGTGCGTAATTACCAGAATCAGCTATAATCTTCCTAGTGTACTCACCAAAAAGTTATAAAATGTGCCTAGCCTACCAGAAACAACAATTTCATACTGTACTCACCATTCAAGTTGACATCTTTGGTTTGCAGGAAGGAAGGAGGGGGAGGATTCCCCCCTCCCCACCCCTCAGAGCATATATCTGGCCCCCAAACACTCATTTCCCCCTCCAAGCATACTCATGCCTCCCCTCCTGATACCTTGCTGTAGCCAGCTGAGTGCTACACTCCCATTCTGCTGCTGCACAGAAGCTTCCTTGGTCACCAGTGATGCTGTTGCTTGCTGCAATGCCATGCCGGGTCTGCCTATGTGCTCCTGTGAACATTTGCAGCTCTGGGTGCGCCTGAGATGGACAGGCCTCATCGGCGGCAGCAGCAGCAGCAGCCAATCACTGCAACAACAGAGCAGAAGTCCCACACACCAAGCCCCAAAAAACACGATTGACAGGAAAAAATGCCAAATTAGAAGCAACCGCACGCACGAGTGGATACACATGGCCTTGCCCGGCATTCAGGTTGTAACTCAAGACTTTGGTTGTAACTCAAAACTAAAATTTTGGTTGTGACCCAAGTTGTTTGTATGTCAAGCCAGTTGTATCTCGATGGTCCACTGTACATTGAAAAGATTAGGTGGGACAATGCTATTACTCATCTTACACACGCAAACAAAAGGGAGAAGTAATTCTTGTTCACAGACAGACACTTTTTCAATTGGAACATCAAATAACTGATGAAGGCGGCAGATATGTCAATGTTTGGAATGCTGCTGGGACAAAAATTGGGTTTTTGCAACCTATATGCCCTTAATATTTATTCTCAAGTTATTTTTGGGGATTTGGTATCTGCGTTGTTGCAGTTCTATGAATACAAATTGATAACGGAGGGGATTTTAATAAAGTTGCTGATTCTAGTATAGATTGTCCCAAGAAAAAATGGGAGTGAATTTCATGAATGCAGAATTGGGATTAGTGGATATATGGCAGACCTTACATCATGGGGAGTATGATTTCACATTTTATTTGAATCCTCATACATGCTTTTCGAGATTGAATTATCTATTGATCTCAGAAGAGCTATTTCAGTGATAGAAAAGTCTAAAATTGGTGTAATTTTAATATCAGACTATGCCCCAGTAATGATAGGTATGAAGACAGTTGATAAAGGCCAAAAGGCAATGAATTGGAGGGTGCAACCCAAATCTGCAAGTATAGGAGAATCCAAGAAATCTATATCTCAATGGATCATGTTATGCAAACAACAGAGGCAAACGGGTGAGCTATCCAAGTTGAGTAGATTTTGGAATAAGAAATTACAGACTGTCCTTGCCCCTGAAGAGTTGGGGAGAATGTGTAATGGCATACATAAATCTTATATGGACATGACCTTGCGTGAAATACACTTTAATATATTACATACTGTATATTGGGGAGAACTGCAGAGATATCATACGAAGCTGATCTCCTCACCTGTATGTAATAGATGTCACAGCGGTAATGGGACTATGGTTCATCGCTTTATATTATGTTGTGGAATGCAACAGTTCTGGGTTCAGATTCAGCAAGCTATTTATAAATGTATGGGGATAACCTTACTGCATGGTGTAACAATGCTCTTGGGGGACTTTTCTAAGTTATCAGACATGGAATTGGTGATGGAGCATTTTCTTGCTTTAGCATTGGTGGTGGCGTGTAAAAGTGTGTTAAACTGGATTGAAGAAACACCGCCTACTATATATGTATGGCAATGTAAAATGGTGGAATATATGACTCTGGAAAGGATTGAAGTAAAATATGACAAACACAAAGTTTCAATTTTTTTAAGTATCTACTGACTAAACTGAAAACTTCAGTTCTAGTGCAAGGGTATATACAATGGATTGGTAGACCATGATCTAGTGAGCTTGGGGTGGTAACTGGTTAAACATGAGGAAATGCATATGATTGAGATGATCAAGGTAAGGAGGGATGATGGGCAATAGGTATGTTATGTGTGGTTGGCTGAATGAGGAAGGTATGTATAAGTGTGTATGCGGTTCCATGGTCTTCTCTGGAGGAGGGCCTTATAGAGGCTAGGAAGGTTGATAAGAGGGACAAGAGTAAGGGAGGTGGGTGTTGAAGAGGTGGGAGGGGATATTTACAGTCATTATAGTAACATATATTAACAAAAATCAGAGATGCATGAGGAGCCGGCAAAGTTGCAAAGGTTTTTCTGATAAGACTTGTTTAAAATTTATAATTCATGTTTCCCTGCTTTCTTCTATGTGCAGGGATGGATTATGTTTTTTTTTCATAGTATTGGATTGTATTTATTGTATTCCACTGTTTTTGTTGAGAATAGCATCTAGTGTGTCTTGCTGAATAAAAAAAAAAAAAAAAGAACTTGTGAATGTTGGCTATTTGATAGGTACATTTTATATATCTTTTTTTATCATCATCCATGACCAATTTCTTAAAATACATTTTCCAGTGAATTTAATGCTCATGAAAGGTATCAGATTATCACAACTGGAAACTGATTTTCTCCATTTATCAAGATACAGACTACCAACTGACACTGCAAGCTTCTCCACAATGATCTATCAATATGCCACAACCCTGCTCTGGAGGGACCATTTCTGCATGTAAGCAGGTAAAGCGATGTTGCTTACTCATAACAAGCACTCTCCGTAGACAGCAGGTTAATTCAGCCACACAAGAGGGTGATATCATCAGATGTGCCGACACGGAACTTGCTCTCTTACAGCTCAGAAAGACATATAAATCTTTCTGAATACCTGCAGGTGTTCCTGTACAGCTGCTGCGAGAGTTTCCTCAGTCATTTTACAAGCTAAGGTTCAACTCTACCGGGAGAAAGGAGAGACTGTGTGGATGAATTATTTTGCTGACTACGGAGAACATTTGTTACAGATACACAACATTACATTCTCTGTGAAAAAGCAAGATTGAAGTCAGCCACACAAGTGGGGATTCCAAAGCTGAGGGTTGCAACATCATATTGTTTTTGTCCAATAATGGAGAAAATGCAACAGGGCAGTAGTGAAGATAGAGGAAGAGCTGAAGCACATGGTTAAATCTTTTCAGCACAGATTGTCTAAAGCTACTATCTCTGAGGGAAAAGTCTTTGAGACAGAAATGTTTAATAAAAATGTGGATAAAGGACTAAGTGTCCGCTTTACAGATTTCTTGTATTGGAGCAGTCTGGAGGTGTGCTAAGTAAGTTGAAGTTGAACATATTTGATAAGCCCGCACTTTTTTTTGGACACTGTAGTCCAGGGATAGCATAGCAGTATGAAATGAAGTCCAAATCCAGGAAGAAAGAGTTTGTTTCTTAATTGGGTCTAAGAAACAAGATAGTTGAGGAGATTATGTAAACTTTAGATCTTTCCAAGTAGAATAACAAAACTCTTCTGCAGTCTACAGTATGAAGAACTTGTTCACCTTTGTTGGAATGAGGTTTGAAAAAAAGTGTCAGGAGAATTATGGTCTGATTTAAGTGGAACTGACAAACACTTTATGTAAAAACTTTAGATGAGTCCTTAATGCTGCCCTATTCTTAGGGTCCTTCATGTTCAGTTTAAACTGATTAATTCCAGATTTTTCCAAAGGTAACATTTGGTTTAAGCAATTTTTTGTTCTTATTTTATGCTGATTTAGAGAAGCTCCATAGCTGGGGATGAATTTCAAGACCTTCTCTCACTGCAGGCCGATGTACGTGCTGCATTTCAAGTCTTGTCCTCCTCCACCTGTGAAAGTGCTTGCTGATATGATGTTTGAAGTCCTACCTCCCCCTCCTCAACCAGCTAAAGAGTTCATTCTGGTGCCTTAATGTGACAATCGAAGTGCCCCCTGTTCCCCCACCAGAACACCCTCCCAGCAGGCTCCCTGGCCAGCACAAAAGCAGATGAACAGTATTGTAGAGCACAGGAGCAACAGCAAGGAGGGAGGAGGAAACTGGAGCCACCACCATAAAGAATGAATGCTGTTGTTGGGGGAGGGGGTAAGAGGGAGATTCTTGGTGGGGGCAGGGAGAAATAGGGACATGCTAGGCAGGGGATGGGATATGCCAGTGAATGGGTGGGTAGAAGAATCTACTTAACATTGTTTTACTGTCCTGGCTTCTGTCTCCCAAAATAAACTTCATTATTTATCTGGAAAAATAATTAATAATTTTTCCACTTATTTTCTATTATTATTTTTTTAATCTTGTTATAATAAACTGACAAATCCCCTGGAAAAATAAAACTATAAAAAACAAAAATGAAGGCCACCTACTTATTCTTAAAAATGTATGCATAGGGAATATGGATTACTAAGGCTTGAAACAAGTTTACTCTGCATGTTGATGCCACTGCTATTAAAAACACCATTTTCTAAGAGAGAAATTTGAGCTCCATCATTGTTAAGGTTTCAAAAAGAGGATTCTTAGTTGAGAAAGAATGACATTTAGATCCCACTGTGTAGAAGGGACTTTTATGAGACATCAAACATGATACAGGCCTTTAATGAATCTTCTACTACTGGACAGCAAGAGATTGGAAGACTTAAGTGCTGGAACACCTGGATCGTGCTTAAGATCACTGACAGAATTAATTTTTAAATCCAATTTAGCTCTTGTGATGTACATCAAAAGAAAAATCATTTCCATTGAAAGCTGAAAGAAAGTCTGGTGGTAGGCCATCTTGCTGTGAAAACTTCCTTTACTTCCAAGCATAGAAGCATAGCTTGCACTATCTTGCTTTCAATACCCACCCGTGAGAGCTAAAGACTGAAGGCTGGCGTGAAGTAGTGTCCTGTTGTGTCAAAACATTTGGGAATATTTGCAGATGAACTGGTTGAGCATCAGCTAAGCACTGAAGCCATGAAAAAAATATTTATCATAGCCAAAAGGGGGGTGGGGGGGGGTGGGAGTTATTAGTATAATTTCTCCTTTGTCCTCTCTTAACTTAAAGATTGTTCTGGATATAAGTGGTACTGGTGGAAAAGTGCACATCAGTTCTTAAACCTATGCAATGGAAAAAGCATCTGATACTAGACAGTCGGACGCTGGTCTTTTTCAGCAGTAGAATAAGAGTCTGTGGTTGCAAAGAGGTCCAACTTGCAGAATTCCCCAGAGATTAAACAAATTGTACCTTGCTGTGATATAACAACCATTTGTGAGGTTGAGGGTGACGAAAAACCCACTAAGACATTATTTGCCTGCGAGATGACTGGCATTGAGAAATATTTTTTGTGTGATCACCCAATTGCATATCCTGCATGTTTCCTGTACAGCTTTGAAGAGCCTGTTCCTCCTTATTTATTGATATAATACATTGCTACCTAACAGTCTGTCTGGCCTAATTCTTTCATCTTGGCTGTTAATGGTGAGACTAACTCCTCTCTTAGAATCTGAAGTTTCTCCAGGGAAAGCTAGTAAGTGTTCGGTGGAGTGAGAGTAGGCATATTTTTTTAAATTTAGGCAGTAGTCCTTGAGAATTATCTTGAGGATCCATCAGTCTGTGGCAATGACAGACCACTGGAGGTGAAAAAAACTAAAGCTCCCCCCCACCCCCCCTGCTGGAAGGGCTCTGAGGAAGAAATCTTGTAGTCAAAAATTAGCCCCTGACATTTGTGAGGACTGCCAAATAGTTCTCAGTTGGGCACTTTCCCTGGGATGTGGTCTGCTTTGCTGTTGTATTGTCTCCAATAAAGATTTGGCTAGTACTTTCTATGATGGGTAACAGCACTGCTTTCTGTAGGATTATGGTTGGTATTTCCTTTAAACAGACTGTTTTTGGAAGTGGCTGCCAATAGAGTTTGGAGGATTGAACAGTGATCCTTCATGAGGTCACTCATTTCTTTAACTCTGTCCCAGAATAAGATATCTTCCATGTATATCATCTTATAGATCTGATGCTCTCAGCCAAGCGAGTCTTCTGGTAAAGCTCTTGAAGAAGTACTGAAAACATCAAAAGAAGACATAAGATGTTTAGTTCATTCTTAAGCTTCATGCAGATGAGGAATAAACTGGTCTTGTGTGTCTGAAAGAAGACTAGTTAGAGTGCTTCTTACCTTTGAAGGACATTATAAAGATACTGGACTGTCTGGAATTGGTGGGCTGAAATTCTACTTTGCAACATTACTGACTGGGAGATTTTCCTGTATTATCCAGTAATTTTGCATCTTTGCCAGAAGTAGTGAAGTGTACTTTACAAATGTTTGCTTTCTTTAGAGCAGACTCTAGTACAACAGATTCATGAGGTAGTTATAAATTAAGTTCTGGACATAGTTGCACTGTATACTTAAGGTCTAGTTTTCTAGCAAATGGTAGTGTAGAGAGAGGGGTCTGCTTCATTTTAGATTCTACCTCTTGAGGGCTTCATAAATAGGATGTAAATGGTTTGTTTAGATGAGAGTGTGTGTGTATATATATATATATATATATATTTTTTTTTTTTAAATACCAGGGAATTCTTCCCTTTGTTCCATCTCTTGCTCTAACTTAAATGGATTAGCTTTTACCATTTTCTGAAGGAGGGAAGGGAGGGTAGGTCATGTCTTCTGGTGAGGGATCTGAATCCTGTTGACTCCTCTAATGATTGATAGGAGTACAAGTCATAAGATGAATGAAAGTCATCTTCAGAATCAGAGTAGTAGCAAAGGCTCCAAAAATGATGATCTCTCTCTCGAGAAATTTTTTCTTGACTTTTTTTTAAATGGAGGAATGGGAATCTAATTGGGAATACTTCTTTAAAATTAATTCTATGAGCAAAGTATGTGGAGGAGTGGAAGGGATATTTTTCATATAGCTGCGGACAAATTCTAACCATAATTTTTGGATGAAAGAATGGTGGTCAGGAGATGGGAGCTCCACTGAAGAGGTGTCTCATTTATTTACCAGTCTGGGTGGTATGTTTTTCCCAAGAGATGAAACTCTGTGCTTTCATGTAGCCTCTGTGCCAAAGAGCATTAGTGCTGGAATCTTCTGCACTAGGGCAGATGATGTTGATGCCAGAGCTGAACAGCACTGACTTCCTGTGCACTGAAATCGTCTCAGTGTGGTGGAGATCTTTGGAGCAATTTGGTTCTTACAGATCTTTTTTTTCCTTTTTGTGTCCAGCATCTGAAGCTGGAGAGTCGTGGCTTCAATGTCAATATGACTGAAAATGTCTGTATAGGTAATGGTCCCTTTCAACTTTTCCTCTTCTCTTCTGACATAGGATGGATGGAATTTTAGTTTGAAATCTCTCTACGAATGTACTTGAGAGTTCATTCATCCACATGTGGCATAGTTATCCACCTCATGGGAGGGGTCCAGGCAGAAGAGGCAGAGATCATAGTAATCAAGGCTCAAAATCTTATGTTTTATTTTGTGCATGGTTTAAATCACCTCTTTCCTGACAAAGAGAAACAAAAAAATAGGGGGGGGGGGGGGGGGCATGATGTGGTGAGCACTGAAGATGTCTTCATGAGAGCTCTGGATGCCATTCCTGCAGTATTCAAAGTTTTGCAGTATTCTCTCTCACAAAATGTCAAAGGATCACTGAAATGTATGCTAGATTGGTTCAAAGTACTGAGATGGTTGACTTTGTGGGTACTGCTGCTTGGAGTGGGACAGGCAGTGTCCCCCCTCCAATGATAGGGTAATGGCTTGTGTTCACATATCGTTTTATTTCACCATAAAAGATTAAAGGTGTTACTTGGAATGTGGCGGGATTAGGAACGCCTGTTAAGCGGATAAAAGTACTCTCTCATCTTAATAGACTTAAGGGAGATATAGTCTGTTTGCAAGAGACACATCTGACAGATGGGAAGCACATTAAACTTCAACATAAGTGGGTGAGACAAGTCTTTGCTTCATCAGGCTCATCCAAAAGTTGTGGGGTTGCAATTCTCATAAGCAAAACTATAGATTTTTGGATACATAAATAAATTAAAGACCCAGGGGGTAGGTTTATAATCCTGCTCGGATCGTTGATGGGGAAATGTTATTCTGGCTTCCATTTATGCCCCTAACTTCTATGATCATGCCTTTTTTCCTAATCTTGTGGCCAAATTAGTAGAGGTGGGCAATGCTCCAATTTTCTTAGGTGGGGGACATGAATTGTATAGCTGATCCTACATGTGATTGTTAGCCAAGCAGTAGGCAGACACCAATGAGCTCTAGGAAAAGAATATTCTTTTTATGTAAATACCTAAAAATGATAGATACATGAAGATTACTCAACCCCAATGTAAAGGACTACCAATCACGCATGTGTAGATTACATTCCCCAAGTTTACAGTAACCCCCACCCCCACAGAGTTATCAGACATCTAGGATTAAAAAACCCCAGAATCAGTCGGATAAAAGTAGGTTCTGGCAGAAAAAGACTGTGACGGTCATGCAAAGGGAAAATAACATCAATCAGCTCAAAAAAACCAGAAAAAGTTCTTAGGAAGTGCAACATAGCAAGTGAGAAAAATTGGAAAGCTATGACTACAAATGCTCGCAGTTTGGGCAATAAAATCCCAGACCTGCAGGCCTTAATGGCGGAGGCAGACTTGGACATTGTGTGTTGCGATCCCGGGTCGGCCCCAGGATCGGCACTTACCCCCGTTGCGGTCCCGGTCCGTGCCCACCTCGCCCGGGCCTACAGGGGCCTCTAACGCCACGCTCCTGCTCCGGAGGAGCAGTCGGCGTTCTTCCGCGGCTGGCCGCACGCGTCTGAGCTCTAAATTTAAAGGGGCCAGCGCGGGAAAGCCCTGATCCTCCTCGGATGACGTCAGACGCTGCAGGGCTACTTAAGCCCTGCAGTTGCAGTTCTCCCTGCCTTGCAACGAGGTTCCACAGGGCTCCCTGTTCCCAAGTTGCTGCGTTCCTGCTTTTGTCCACCTCCTGCTGTTCCGGTTTGGCTCCTGACTCCTCTTCTGCCTCATCCTCTGGCTACGACGTTGACCTCTGACTCCTGGCTCGACCTGCTTCCGTCCACGACTCCGCGCTTGCCTTCTCCCTGGTTCTGGTGCCCTCCGTCTCCTGGTTTTGACTCGGTCCGCTTCACGACTCCGCCTTGCCTCTTCCTTGGGTTAGACTCGCTTGGACTACCGGACTCTGCCTCGGATCCCCGTGGTTCTTCAGTTCCTGCTTGGCTGGCCCCAAAGACTCTCCTAAGTCCCAGCGGCCGGGCCCCTACGGGCGCCTCCTGGGGGGGCTCCGGCTTCCAGGGCGAATCTCCAAAAGTCCCAGCGGCCGGACTCCTACGAGCTCCTCTCGGGGGAGTGCCGGCTTCCAGGGCGAAGATCTCCGAACTACCGGGCCAACGCCGTCTTCTCTCTATTTCTCTTCTGAGCCCTTGGTCGCATAGGGCTCCTCCGTGACTCTTCATCCCTCCGTCCACGAGTCCGTTTAGCCGCCCTCCGGTCGGGCCATCGGCTGCGACTCTTCACAGCATTCCATCTTTGGTCCTGACCGATCCAAGGGTCCACGAAGCTAACATTGTGGCTGTCACGAAGACATGGTTCATGGATTCTCATGACTGGGATACGGCCATACCGGGCTATAAAACTTGTTAAGGAATGACAGAAAGGACAAAAAAGGAGGAGGAGTGCACTTTGTGTCAAAAATAATATCCAAGCAACTGAACTGCAAGGAAAGTGGGGTGGAGAAGCAGCATTATGGGCAGTCCTAAAAAAAAGATGACGGTACATCCATTTTTACTGGAGTGGTGTACAGGCCTCCAAATCAGACGAAAGAACTAGACAGAGACCTGATCAAAGACATTATAAAGGTGGAAGTGTTGATTCTTGGTGATTTTAATCTGCCAGATGTGGACTGGAGTATCCCTTCTGCAGAATCTAACAGAAGTAGAGAGATAGTGGATGCCCTGCAAGGGGCTCTGTTCAAACAAATGGTAATGGAACAGAGTTTTACTTGACCTAGTGCTCACTAACGGGGATAATGTCTCTAATGTCCAGGTGGGTGCCCACCTCAGCACCAATGATCATCTAACAGTAGGGTTTGATATTGCAAATAGGATCTGGAGAAGTGTCACAAAGACTCGAGTTTTGAAGTTCAAAAAAACAGACTTTGTCGAAATGGGGAAATATTTGGAGGCAGAACTTGAAGACTGGGAGAAAATCGGAGAGGTCGAACAACAGTGGTCCAAACTAAAAGGAGCAATTACAAAAGCAACAAATGTGTATGTTACAAAAGAAAACAATAGTAAGAGAAATAAGAATCCAATCTGGTTCACAAAGGAGGTGGCTGATGTAATAAAAGCAAAAAAAGCAGCTTATAAGAAATATAAAGAATCCCAAAAAGTGGAACACAGGGAGGATTATCTGGAGAAACTGAGGGAGAAAAAAAAAAGTAATCATGAAAGCAAAAAGTCAGGCAGAGGAAAAGATTGCCAAGGAGATAAAACGAGGTGACAAAACATTTTTCAGATATAGCAGAGAAAGGTACATAATAGTATAGTGAAATTGAAAGGGGATAAGGATCAGTGGGTGGAGACAGATGATAAATTAGCAGAAATATTAAACAAATACTTCTGTTCAGTGTTCACAAAAGAAGACCCTGGAGAAGGACCACCACTTGTTATCAAGACTGTAGAAGGGTGTGGGGTAGATGAAATTCCATTTACGGAAGAGAATGTATGGGAAGAGCTAAGAAAACAAAGTGGACAAAGCCATGGGGCCTGATGAGATTCACCTCAGAATACTGAGGGAACTCAGATGTGCTGGCGGGTCCACTGTGTGACCTGTTCAATAGATCTTTGGAAAAGGGTGTAGTGCCTAGTGACTGGAGAAGAGCGGTGGTGCTCCCGTTTCACAAGAGTGGAAGTAGAGAAGAGGCTGGAAACTACAGGCCGGTTAGTATCACCTCGGTGGTGGGAAAATTAATGGAGACTCTACTGAAAGAAAGGATAGTGAACTATCTGCAATCCGGTGGGTTGCTCGATCAGAAGCAGCATGGATTCACCAGAGGAAGGTCCTGATTTCTTTGATGGGGTGACTAGAGAACTGGATCAGGGAAGAGCGCTCGATGTAATTTACTTGGATTTTAGTAAAGCTTTTGATACAGTCCCACACAGAAGACTCATCAACAAAATGAGAAGCTTGGGAGTCAGCTCCAAGGTGTTGGCATGGATTACAAACTGCTTGACAGATAGAAGACAACGGTTGATGGTAAATGGAACCTTCTCTGAAGAGAGAATGGTGTTAAATGGAGTGCCACAGGGATCAGTGTTGGGGCCGGATCTGTTCAACATCTTCGTGAGCGACATTGTGGAAGGGTCGTTAGAAGGTAAAGTTTGTCTATTTGCAGATGATACTAAGATCTACAATAGAGTGGGCATGCTGGAAGGAGTACAGAGAATGAGACAGGATTTAAGGAAGCTGGAAGAGTGGTCGAACATATGGCAGATGGGATTCAATGCCAAGAAATACAGAGTCATGCATCTGGGGCGTGGTAATCCAAAAGAACTATATGCGCTGGGGGGTGAAGGGCTGATGTGCACAAAGCAGGAGAAAGACCTTGGGGCGATAGTGTCTAACAACCTGAAGTCGACGAAGCAGTGTGACACCACTATAGCCAAAGCCAGAAGAATGCTGGGCTGCATAGAGAGAGGAATATCTAGTAAGAAAAGGGAAGTGATAATCCCCTTTTACAGGTCCTTGGTGAGGCCTCACCTGGAGTACTATGTTCAGTTCTGGAGACCGTATCTCAAAGGAGACAGTAGACTGTTGTTCCAAGCCCGTTAAGAACAACTGGACTGCCACGTGTTGCTCTTTGATTTAAGCAACTGTTTCTCTGAGTTTACCCCTGAAGAAATGATCTTCTAGGCTGGGAACATTTGCTAATTTGTCATGGGTTTTGCTGGCTGGCTCTCAACCCAGCCATTCAGCGTGATACAATGGAGGTTGAAGAGTAGGCTGCCACTGTGTCAAATGCCTCAAACTTCTGCTTCGAGGAGCAGCTGTGGGTATGAAAAGCTGCTGTCAACTGGAGGAAAGAATGGCTTCAGTTTTTGAATGCAAATGAATAAGTATTGCACCATGTAAAACTGGTGTGCAGAAATGTGTGCATTAAGCATGGAACTCTGGAACATTTTTTTTTCCAAAATTGTCCAGGAGCCTGGAGTCTTTCCCTGGGGCAATGTTTGAGAAAGCAGAGTTGCTTACCTGTAACAGATGTTCTCCGAGGACAGTAGGATGTCCGTCCTCAAACATGGGTGACATAATTGGATGGAATCCGCCATAGAAAACTTGCTCTGGCATGCATTATACCACGTGTCCACTTCAGTCTTATAATATAGAATTCAAAAGAAGAAAATTAAAAAAAAGGAGAAGAAACCCACATAGTAGAAACCTATGTGGGGTGGCAGGTGGGTTTCGGGAGGACTGACATCCTGCTGTCCTCAGAGAACACCTGTAACAGGTAAGCAACTCTGCTTTCTCAGAGGACGAGCAGGATGGCAGTTCTCACACAAGGGTAAATCCTAGCTACGGGCTGCTCTTCCAACACAAAAAGAGAACTACAAAACACCAAAATAAGTGCAAAGGGGCACAACAATTAGTTTTGTTGATAACAGGGAGGGGAGGGTGGTGGAGCCTGAACACAAACGGGCCCCTAGGTAGGAAAAGAGTTAGTTTCTAAATCTCAAACAAGTTCTGAGGACAAACTGGCCAAACTTGCTGTCGCTTCAGCCATCTCTATCCAAACAATAATGCAATGCGAACGTGTGGAGAGAACTCCACATCGCAGCTTTCTTCCATGGGAACTACTCATAGGTGGGTCACACACACTGTCATGGCTCTGACAGAGAGACCTTTGACATAGCCCCTAAGATGCAATCCCAGCTAGGCATAACAAAAGGAGATGCAGTCCACTAGCTAATTAGAAAGCTTGGCAAAGGTGATACCCAACTTATTCCTATCAAAAGAAACAAAAAGCTGGGAGGACAGTATGGGGTACATTCTAAAAAAAAGCACGAGCGCATACTTTTATTCGCACACCAGGCGCAAACAAAAGTACGCCGGATTTCAATAGATACGCGCGTAGCCGCGCATATCTTTTAAAATCCGGGGTCGGCACCCGCAAGAGGGTGCACATTTGTGCACCTTGCGCGCACCGAGCCCTGCGCGCGCTGCCTGTTCCCTCCTCCCACCTTCCCCTCCCTAACCCACCCCCCAGCCCTATCTAAACCCCCCACACCTGTATCGCAAATGTTACGCCTGCTCGAGGCAGGCGTAACTCGCGCACGCCGGTGGCCCGCTGGTGCGTCATCACCAGACCCGGGGGCTGGTCTGGAGGCCTTGGCCATGCCCCCCGGAACGCCCCTGGGCCGGCACCACGCCCCCCCCCCGGAATGCCCCGAACGTCGCGCCGCCCCCCGACACGCCCCCCCTAGCAAAGCCCCAGGGCTTGCGCTCACCGCCGAGCCTATACAAAATAGGTTCGGCGCGCACAGGGGCTTTTTTTTAAGGGTTACACGCGTAACTTATGCATGTAACCCTTTTAAAATCCGCCCCTATGGGCTTTTGTTCACTTCAGACAGGCACTTTTGCAGTCCACACTGTGCAAGACTTGTTCGCCTTGGTGCAAATGGGAACTGGGAAAGAATGTTGGCAGGATGTTGGACTGGTTAAGATGGAATTCTGAAACCACCTAAGGCAGTATTTAGTGTGTGCATATAAGACCACCCTATCATGGAAAAACTTAGTGTAAAGTGGATAAGTCACTAAGGCCTGGAGCTTGCTGATCCTGCATATTGAAGTGACAGGCACCAAAAATATGACCTTCCAGATCAAATACTTCAAGTCACAGGAGCACAGAGGCTCAAAAGGGAGCTTTCATCAGCTGAGCTAATACCACATTGAGATCCCAAGACCCAGCAGGAGACCTTAGGAGAAGCTTCAGCTGAAGCAGGGCCCACATGAAACTTACAATTATAGGCTGTACAGAGATGGGCGAATCAGCTTCACCATGGTGGTATGTGCCAATTGCACTTAGCTGAACTCTAACAGAGTTGGTCTTCAAGCCAATCTCTGATAGGTGTAGAAGGTAATCAGTTTTTGTGGGGAGCAGGAAAATGGATCTATGGCATTTCTGCTCACAGAAAACGTCTTCCACTTCAGTCCATAGGACTTCCTAGCTGAGAAACATCTTCTGAGAGATAAAGCAGTTGCAATACTTACCTTTCAACAACTAGGCTCAGAGAGACAGGGCTTAAGGTTGGAATGTCACAACCTGCCTCAATTCTGTGTGATGAGATATGGGGAAGTCCCCAGTCTGATTTGTTTCCAGATGGACATCTCCCTGAGGAGTGGAAACCAGACCTGTCTCAGCCAACCAGGGTCTATGAAGATTATAGTCCTTTTGTCCTCACAAAGCATCAAGAGAGTCTTCGCTACCAGTGGTGCTGGAGTATACGCATACAGGAGACCCTCACCCCAGTGCCGGGCGAGGGCATATGAAGCTGGTTTGCCACGTCTTGTACAGGGATCAGAAGTGAAGACCCTTCCTGTTCCAAGGCACTGCAAAAAGATCCACATCTGGGCTTCTCCAGAGGCAGAAGATCTGATTTGCGACCCCTTGGTCCAGAGACCATTCGTGGGGTTTGAAGGTGTAACTCAGTCCATTCACTATCATGTTCTCCGTTCCAGCCAGATACATAGACTGAGAACCGACCCATGACCAAATCTGGACTGCTTCCTGGAACAGGAGGTATGATCCTGTACCTCCCTGCATGCTGACATACCTTATTTCTACTTGGTTGTCGGTTTGAATCAGGTCAATTTTGTTGGGCAGCCAATCTCTGAAAGCACGTACTTGATAGCCCAGAGATCCAGGAAATTGATTTGATAGAGATGTTCTTGGACGGACCATACACCCTGAGAGCTGAGCTCATCTACATAAGCTCCCCAACCCAGGGTGGCTGCATCCGTGGTGAGGGCAATTTGGGTAGGAGGACTTTGAAAGGAGATCCCTCATTCCAGATTTGAAATTACTTGTGAAGATAACCTGGATTAAATTAAATAATGAAATTAATGGAACAGTTTTGTACAAGAGAAAAGAATGTCTTTTGTTTTTATGAGCAGGCAAGGCAGACCTTGGATGAGAAGCAGAAGCAGTTTGTGTCTCCAGTTTGTGTCTCCAGCTCAAGGCCTAGTTTTTGGACACAGAATATGGGGGGGGGGGGGGGGGGGGAAGTATACCAGATAACGGTACTTTGACATCATTAGTTTAGGTAAAGGTTCCCATTCCAAATAAGGGAGGCTTCCGAGTATGAAGAAAAATGAAGAAAAAACATTGTCATACATATATATAAGACAATAATGTATCTTATATTGGGGGGAAGCGAGATAGCAGAATAGGCTGTTAGATGCACTAAGCTGCTTCTAAGAAAGACTAATTATATATTAATTTCTTGCATTTTACTAATAAAAATTATTCATAAGATAAGAAGTTGTGGATTATTACAGAAGGGCCGGCCTTCTGCTCCAGAGCATAGGCACCAGAATTGAACTCTCTGTGTGCATGGAGAACACAGATAATGATCCTTTGAATTCCCTGACCATCACAGCGGTCAGGTAAATGAACACTTGCCACCAGGACAAAGAGCACCGGAGAGACGAGGTGACTCGGATGCGATCCTGGAGATTCTGCGTGGCCTGATGCCACTGTGACCTCAGGCTCTAATTGGGCCTTTCACATGTGTAAATGTGCCAAGGGAATGACATGAACTGTCATGGCCATATGGCCCAACAGCCTCAATATGTGCCAAGCTGATACCTGCTGGCCCTGCTGAATCCCTGAGTGATGGTCATCAGGTTGATTACGCTTTATTGAGGCAGGAAGACCTGGGCCTGAGCCGTGTTTAGCAGGGTCCAATAAAGTCCAACTAAGGTGACGGGCTGAGATGGGACTTGGGGTAGTTGATTATGAATCCTACTGTCTCCAACACCCAGACTCGTTGGTTCCCACCCAAGAGATGCTCTTGACCAGCCAACTGTTCAGATACGTGAAAACGTGAATTCCCATTCTGCGAAGGTGTGTTGCGACTACGGGCAGACATTTCGTAAAGATACATGGGCTGATGTGAGCCAAAACGGCAACACATGATACTAGAAGGGCTGTGAATTGGAGATATTCCGGCGACTTGAGAATATCTCGATGTGTGTGTGCATTTTTTAGATCTAGGAAGTATAGCATAGCCAGTCCCCTTTTTGCAAGAAAGGGATCAAGGTGCTCAGGGAAACCATCTTGAAATTTCTTTCTTTAGATGTTTTATATACTGTCGTTCTATATGAAGATCACAACGGTTTGCAGTAACAGCATTCATAGTCATGGTCTCCGATTATATACTTTGTGTCCACATTCAACTTCTAATTCAACATCACAGGAAGTACATATTCTAGTTCATAGTTATACATATTTTAGGATATTAAAGTAGCTACAATATAATTTAGTTCACACTGATACTTTTCTAGTTCACTACAACAGTAAATACAAATTCTAATTCTATTGGCAATACATTTTATATAATTCATTATATATTGCTCGCTCATCTAGCATTAACTCTGGTACAGTCATTGCTATTATCAGCATATTGACATTTTACATTAAATCATATGCCATTCTGAAGAGCTATGTTTTCAGTTCACACTTGAAATTCTGTTTCCTGGCACAATGATTCTGGAAGTGTGTTCCACAACTTGGGGCCTGCTATTGAAAACATTGGGTCGCTTATTTGCGTTAGGTGTGTGTTCCAAGGAGAAGTCCTTTGTTTTGTGATCTTAGGTCTCTTTTTGGTGTGTAGGGTTGAAGTGTCACTCCTAATAAGCATGGATCAATATTGTTGATGATATTGAAAATTAGGGATAACACTTTGTAATGAATTCTGAATTGTACAGGAAGCCAGTGCAGGGCAATCAGTAATGGAGTGATGTGTTCGAATTTCCTTGTCCTCAATAAGGGTCTTGCAGATGCATTTTGAAGTAACTGTAGTGATTTTATTACACTTGACGGGAGGCCTAGTAACAGTGAGTTGCAGAAGTCTAAGTTTGAGAATATAAGTGTTTGCAATACAGTGCGGAAGTCTTGTATTGTTAATAGAGGTTTTAGTCGATGTAATATTCTCAGCTTGGAGTATCCTGTTTTAATTAATTTGCTTATATGCTTTTCCAAAGTGAAGTTCTTGTCTATCTGAATTCCTAGGTCTTATACTTCATCTGATGGAGTAATATTGGTAATTCCTAGGTTTAGGGTTGGGAGTTTGATTATATTGTTCTCTCCTTAGCCAAACAATTTCATTTCTTTTTGGGTTTAGAGTTAGTTTCAGTTGAGAAAGATTTTGTTTTTGGCCTTCATGTATATTGACAGACGCTCCAGTTTTTTCAAGTGTTTTGTCGAAAGGGATGTAGAATTGTATGTCATCTGCATACAAGAAGTTGATTCCTATATTTGCTAGTAGTGCGCAAATAGGCAGCAGGCAGATGTTGAATAGATTGGCCGAGAGTGCTGAACCTTGCGGGACGCCTGTATCGATTCAGAAGGTGTCTGAAATTTGATTACCTAGTTTGACTTGGAATGTCCTATGTTTTGGAAGGAAGAAAATCATTTATTAACATTTCCGCCTATTCCTTTTTCTCTCAGTTGGTGGCATAGTCAACTGTGTCGAATGCTGCCATTAAATCTATTAGTACCAGGATATATGATTCATTGTTGTCAAAGCCTTGTAGAACAGGGTCAGTGTTTCTATTGAGCGATTTATTTTTAATCTGAATTGGTTTGGGTATAGTATATTGCTGTCTTCTAGGTGGCTCTCTAACTGAGATAGAACTGCTTTTTCTAGGACTTTCGCGATGAAAGGCAGTTTGGATATTATTTGGTAATTTTCCCAATCATCAATTCTGCTGGTGTTGTTTTTTAGAATTGGTTTAATCATTGCTTTTTTGCTCTGTCAGGGACCAATCCTTTTGCTAGCGAATGGTTTATAATGGTTGTGAATATCAGGGTTATTATGCAGTTTATCTTTTTTTAGGGTACTTGCTGGGATTGGGTCCAGTGGGTGGGTCACAGGTTTCATTTTAGTGACAATTTGGTTTATTTTGAGTTTAGATACTGGGTCGAATGTGTTCTATTTCACTTGGTCACGTTTTTCTTCTGACTCTTTTGTTGGTATGCTGGTGGAGGATTATGCTTTAAGTGTACTGATTTTGTTTAATCATGAATTAGCATATTCATTCCGTGCGTTCTTTATAAAGTCATAGTTATTTGAGATGGAGGATGGATCCTTAATTAGGTTTTTCACTGTTTCAAAGAGTAGTTTTGAATTAAATATTACTCTGTGAATCTGTTTTGCATAGTATTCTTTTTTTTTCTTTATTGATTTGAACACAATATTTTGTTAACAGGGATTCCGTAGAATGGCATTTCCTCCATTGCTTTTCAGATTTTCTCAGGGTCTGTTTAGTATGTCTTAGCTCTTCATTATACCAAGATTTCTTCTGTTTAGTTGTGATGCCTTCATTTTGGAATTTTGTTTTTTGGATTGGGCATAGGGTATCCACTATTTCATTGATGATTTTATCCCATGAGTCAAAGGCTGAGGAGGCATTATCATGGTCAAACTCAGATATTTTATTTTTAATAGTTTGAGTGTTTCAGGTTCTATCTTTTTTCGGTACATGAAAGATGGATTATTATGTGCGTTTAGTTGTGTGGTGAGGAGTGTTACTTCTGCCTTTATTAGCTGGTGATCGGACCAGGGCAATATTCTGTGAGAAGAATCGATTACACAGTTACAGTGATTGGCGAAAATTAGGTCTAGGATGTGTCCTGCTTTATAGGTGGGGGTGTTTACAAATTGTGTCCACCCTATGACTTCCATAGTATATAGAAAGATTTTGCATGCTGTAGTTTTTGGTCTGCTGTCTACATAAAGGTTGTCTCCTACGATTAGTGTTGATTCTGGGGCCGGAAACGCTTTAGTGAAAATTTCGATTAGAGGTGAGCAGTCTTTTTGAAGTGTTCCGGATGGGCTAAAGATCAGACCAATATCACTGGTAAACAAAGTTTTTGTTTCCTTCAGGCTTTTTGGTGTTCCAAATGGATTTTTTTGATGCTGATCACAGATATTACTTCAAAATTTGTACATCACGTAAAGTTTTTGAGAAACGGATAATTTTGTGTTACAATAATTGTGAAATTTTAAAACAACCTCGAGTACATATATTTTCTTGCTGGACAGTAGTTTTTATGATTTTTAAAATTCATGTCGTATTTTTGATGGCCATAAGCAACGTAACATATAACAGACTAACTTTTTTAAAAATACACCAAGAAACTCCAACTTGTTTCTATGACAACGCAGCCTTATATAAGCAGCAGCAATGAGTAGTCTCCTATGCAATGTCTGTGTGAATGAGCAAATCATATTGCTAAAGCTGTTGAGTTTAAAGCTTGTGGATTTAATTTCATATACTTTTTGAAATGTTGCGCCATTGTCGTAATAGCTGTGACACATTTTGTTACATCTGTGGTGAGTTTACTCTGAAAGCACAGAAAAGGATTATGACTGCACTCATTAAGAAGGCATACAAGTTATACTTCGGGTGCAAAATTGGTGACCAGGATGCCACTACAGACATGCAACAATGCTTAATGTATATCGCACTTTTCTAGCAAACGGTAAGTGATACAGACATAATAAATGCATATGTGTTCAGCTTGTTAAAATCTACTTGTTTCACCAAAGATTGTGGAGGAAACAAAATGTTCCCAGAAATTTGTTTACCAGTGTATTTAGAAGTGGAGATTTTAGTATAGCAACTTCATTGGGCGGGTTATCTCAACTTTGTATGGTTTCAGTTTAAGTTCTATTCTGCAAATTATTAAGACACTCCCACCTTTTCGTTTGTGTCTGGAGAAGTGAAAGATATCATAGTTGGGGTGGTGAATGTGGTTTAGGAGGACATTATCACAATCTTTCAACCATGTTTTGGTAATACAGAAGATGGTGGGATTTAGTTCTTCTAGCAGGTCATTTATCAGTGGGATTTTTTTGGTAGTGATTGAACATTTAATAATAGCAGAGTGAAAGTTAGACAGGAAGAGAGTACAGGAGATTTGTTACTTATCTTGGGATAGATCAGGTTTTTTTCTTCTCTTTGCTTGTGTTTTGAAGTTCTCTATTGACTTTGGTGGTTTCCTCGTCCAGTGATTGTTTCAATGGGGTGAACCAGGTCCATTTTGTCATGTGCTTGTTTTTTGCTGCGATTTGAATTTACTCGCTTCAAGCTGTGTCACTTCGGGCCCGCACGAAGGGGTTCACAACGGGGCAAGCTCCTTTGTCGCACTCCATGGGCGCACCTGTCAGCTCAAGTGCTTCAGGATTGCAGCCACTCTCTTTAGATACTGGCAGTGTTGCTGGGCGGTCTTCGGGCGGGCAAAGGGAGGAGCTGCTGGCATGGCACCAGCACCCACCTGCACTCCCTCCCCCCACTCCTGTGTCGTGGGGGGAGGGAGCACTCTCGGCACGTTCCCTACACAGCTCTGCGATGCCAGTGGCCGGGCTGCCCTCTCAATCCAGCAACATTGCAGCTGCTCTCTTTAGACCCCAGTGGTGTTGGTGGGCTATCATCGGGCAGTCTTTTTTGATGAATTTGTTCAAGGCCTAGGATGGGACAGAATCCTGTTTTCTTTGGTATCAGGAAGTACCGGGAGTAAAATCCCTGCCCTCTTTGCCTTGGTAGAATGGGTTTGATCGCTCTGGCCTTTAAGAGGGAGGAGAGCTCTGCTACTAGTATCCCCTGATGTGCTTCCATGTCCCAAAATGGGCTCAGGGGTGGTAATTTGGCAGGGCATCCAATAAGTTCAATTGGTACCCTTGGCGGATGATGGAAAAACCCACTGATCTGAAGTTACACTGGGCCACTGGTTTGCAAAGAACCACAGCCTTCCCACGACTGGAAGATCCATCACTCCAGGTACAGGCAACTGGGCTATGCTCCTTACAATCCAGTCAAACCCCCATTCCTGGCATTTATTGAGGCACTGGCTAGGGCTTCTGGGCTCTTTGTTGCCTGAGATGGCCATGAGAGCCCTGGTGTTGTTGAGCAAGAGGGCGGAAGAAAGTACCTCCTTGGGCAGAAGGAGAACGTCCTTGGCCCTGACCTTGCTGACTTCATGGATGAGGAGGGCAGGTCTGGGCTACTGATGGACAGCTGCTGAAGGGTCATATGGTGGTCCCTGCTTAGGCCATTGTGACCTTGACCTTATCTATGAAGAGATTCTCTCCTATGCCCAGCATGTCCGCTCGTCTCTTGCCCCTCTGGTCTGACATCAGAGGCCTGCAGCCATGCGAGCCTAAGGGCACAATTCTCACTGCAGAGACCCTCGATGCCTTCACCAAAACATTGTAGGTTGGGTGGACCTTGTTTTTTCTGCACTCCAGGTCCTTATGCAACAGCAACAGGAGTGTGTCTTGCTGAGGCAGTTGCTTGGTAGTTGCTCGGCAACATCCTGCACCTGCTTCCAGATGTATATTGGCTCATGTAGAGCTGGTAGGCAGCTTTGTGGGCAAGGAGCTTTGCACCTCGGAACATATTCCTCCCAAGAGCATCCATCACTCTGTGATCCTTCCCCAGGAGTGGCGAGGAATGGGTCCGTGAACATATAGCCTTCTTGAGGGTGGATTCAACTTCCACCGATTGGTGGGGTAGCTGATGCCTGTTGAATCTGAGCGCCTTTTGGATGAGATATATTTATTTATTTATCAACTTTGCAATACTGTTGTTCAGACATGCCATCACAACGGTTTACAATTTAAAAGCAACATATGAGATTACATAAAATTAAAGAAGTCAGCTTTAGTAATAATAAATAAGAGGATAAAAAGTACAAAAACTCAAGCATAAAACATTAGTAAAATTTTAAATTTAGTGTTAATAGATAAAGAATAAAATACCGAAATTCTAGCATAAAAGCACATAAAAGTAAAATAGAATAAAATAAACAGAAAATGGTTGTGACAGGATCAAAGAAAAGAAAATGATGGGTGTTTTTTTGGGCTAACTTCCTTCACATTCCTTGTAAGCTATGCTACACAACCATGTTTATTTTTTAATTATTTATTGTCACTTTTAACACAACCATGTTTTTAAGTTTCTTAAAAAGACTTCCTGTACACTGGATGCACTGAGAGGGGATGTCTCCACATTCTCAACAGTAACTCCACAAGGATCTCATGTACTGGGACTGCCATGATCTCTTTGGGAGGCTCCACAAACTGGAGGATATCAAGTATTTTGTGCCTGGTATCTTCTTCAGTCATTATCTGAAAGTGGACGGCCTCCGCCGTCAACTGAACAAACCCTGCGAAGAAGAGGTCATTTGGTGGGGACTTCCTCTACTCCTCTGGAGAAGATGGATCTGAGGGAGATCATCAGAAACATCATCAATCTACGGATGAGTCATACCCCCCAGGGGATCATAGGAACCCTCACCTCCACCTTTATCGACAGGGGACAGGGCCCTCAGTGCTCAGCCTCTATCCAGTGGTGCAGTCACCAGTGGAACTGGATGTGAGGCCTCAGGCCCCAATGTCTTCTCTAGCTTCAAGGGAGCTTCCTCCTCTGAGAAACCAGCAATGTCAACCAGATCGACAGGTGGGGTTGGTGGTTCCCTGGAGGGCATCAATTCTGCCCTGGGAACCAACACTGGTTGGGCTGGTAAGAAGTCAATAAGCGCATGCAGAGACTCAAGCAGTGGCTCGAGGAGTGCTGATGCTGGTGCTACAATGCCAAGGCAATGCATTGCCTTCACAATGGTGAGCTGCACATCTCTTCAATTCCTCCTCGAACATCACCAATTCCAAAACAAGCTGGGATGCAGGAGGTGTAACAAGATCCTCTTCAGAACTAAAGAGGATCAGTGGCTGGCATCGGGACCGATGAAGTCCATGGCATACCCCCAGCATCAATGGAGGACTGGTTCTCCTTGCTAAGGGGTCGGCTTCGGGAGCTTCACAGCATGACCTGTTGCATCCCTGTGCCCAGCACAATACATCAATGGGGACCAATGCCAATGCTTCTTCAGCTTCCCTTGATGCTTGGAATGGTCCTTCCCTGGTGCCAAGGTCGAGGATGACGAACCAGACGCCCTTGACCTGGAGGAAACTGACGGCCAGTCTCCTGCGTCCTTTTCAGCTGACCTCAATGGACCCAGTGGTCCCCCCCATTGGTATGGCTCAGAGGTCCCTCGATACAAATACCTCCAATGCTGATACTGATGGCTCAGTCTTCTCCAGCCCGAAGAGGCGCTCCATATTATCAAGCCGGATCTTACATTCCTTTGAGGTCATCCTGGCACACTTGGTGCAAATCCGGACATTGTGCATTGCCCCAAGGCAAAGGACACATTTTTCATAGGGGTCAGATAGACATGGTCCTTGCACACCTGGGGCACTACTTAAAACCCAAAAATAATAGGGATGCGAGATCAAAATCGATGGCGGTGGGCACCAAGCTTAGCACCTCCCGGGGGTATTGACAATGAAAGTAAAGTTACCTATAAACGTCAAAAAACCATCTAGGATGCTAACGGGACTCTTATACTTCGGGTCTAACTTCCTGGCCACTGGGGAATAGGAGATTGGAATTTTCCACATTCTTGTTTGTAAGTCTTGAAGGATCGAATGGATTAGAATGGCTGCTGGCTCAGTCAAGGTATCTAGAATCTAGAGAAGGCTGAAGACTTCTGTGCGAGTGTCCTTATCCGTAAGGACCCTTAACTCCCAGGGCCTTACCCAACTCATCCAGAAACCTGGAGCAAGAGAAGTCCTCAGGTGGAGGAGAGTATTCAGGAAGTTCAGGTAAGAGGTAGGGATTCCAGTCAATCCTTTCTCTGATTCTTAGGGAGAGGCAACACTAATCCAGGGCTCCAACGACGAAATAGAAAATCTGGGGGCGGGGATGGGGGGGTTCCTTGGTCATCTCAGAGGTGTGTATTCCTGGTGGAAATACTCTGACTGGTTGGACTCCTCTACAAGAGGTTAGGGAGGACTGGAACCACCTTGCAGAAGTTTTGAGTACCTCTTGGGACAAGGGTAAGCGGGACTCCTCCTTGGAGTAAATATGATATTGTGGAAAGAAAAGGTTGCCCTTCTTACCCTTAGCTGCCAGAGAAGTAAAGAAAGTCCTTACTAACTCTGCTATTCAGGGGCAGCTCTAGGCAATCTGCTGCCTAAGGCGAGGGATGAGATGATGCTCCCATCTCCACCACTGAAGGCATGGCACAGGTCAAAAATCAAGAGGGGCAAGGGAGGGTCTCTTTGCAGTTTGCTCCTTTCTATGATTTTAAATGCTGAGGAAGGGGGAAAGTTTCCAAAAGAATGGTAGATAGTGTGTCGGTGATCATGTTTCTAGGAAGCTGGCAACTCTTCCATACTTCCAAGAACCATAAGATCTAACTCCCACATTTTCTCCTGGAGAAGTGGGAGACAGGTAAATGGTAGGCGTCTGTGTGTGGCGCCTTTTCTCCAGACTGGTGCAAGGGCATTAGGCACCTTAGGTGAACTTTACAGCCTTGTGCCAACACCCTCCTATCCTCACCACACACAATTACAAATTCTGAGGTCAATTTTCAGGTGCTGTGTGGCTCAGATACTTAGTTATCCGGCGAGAATTTAGCTGGCTATGTGTCCAAATATTCAATTAGCCAGATAACTTCTGAATTATCTGGCTAAATGTTTCTAAATATGGAATTCCAAGCATTTATAACAACTAATTTTACAGGAAAAAGGATATTGAAAGTATAGTTATCTGAGGCAAAATTATCACCAAATATCACAACCCTGCAAAAAAGTAAGAGAAACTCTTGGACTGCATATGGTATTAGGCTTATTGTAATGCATTTTGGGTGTAGAATTTGCCCTCAGAAAGCCCAGAGTAAACTGTACTACAATTACAATATAGTTAACCTCTCATCTTAAAAGTGCACTAATTGCCAGCATTCAAACTGTAAAACTCTAACTATGAAAAGGCAATGCTGCAAATATTACACTAGCTCCTAAACACCAATACACCTCCTATTAGGAAAACAGAACAAGCCAGCCTGCTTTAGATCCCTACACAGAAGTTATAAATTAGCAGAATACCTTAGTCACATGTGCAGAACACAGATATAAATCCTCACCAAATACAGAATAGTCCATAAAATAAACAGAAACATGTAGACAAAAACTGAACTAGAAACCACAAGCTAGACTGTATGCAGTACAACAATCGAAAAACAGAAATACTATACCTCAAAACAATAAAACCAAGACATATAAAACATCATAATAGTAAACATATACTAATAAAAAATAATATTTCAAAACAGCTGATGAAGAGAACAGCAGTGAATAATTAAAAATGTGTATTAAAATTATAAAAAAATTCCCAAACATCAATAAAATGTTTCAAAATAGACACAAACAGCACCCAATAATTAAAACTAAGAATAAAAAAATCCCTGCTTTCCATACCTAAGAACTTTTGATTTCCAGTCATCCTGAGATAGCTGTGGATTAGTGTGGGAGGCAGGGAGGGGGAACTTTCTCCTCTCATATATACACACATATACTCAAGACACAGATGGTTCTCACACATGCTCTTTCACACACAGATACTCACACACATACACAGTTGTTCTCAAACGCAGAAAACAGTGCTCCAGTTGGATGGGAATATGGAGATATGCCTCGGACAGTTCCAAGGAGGTCAGAAATTCCGGACTGCACAGCCGTTATCACTGACAGCAAAGTTTCAATGTAAAAATGAGTCACCCGCAAATGACAAGTTGACCCCTTTGAGATCCAGGATGGGATGAATGCAGCCCTCCTTTTTGGGCACAACGAAAAAAATGGAATATCGCCCCATATGTTCTTGAGATGTGGGTAAAGGAACCACAGCCCTCAAACTGAGGAGCCTTGACAGAGTAGATTTCACGGCCCACTTTTGCAGGGAGATACCATGAACATGTCCTGAGGAACACTGCGAAACTCCAGTGCATATCCTTCTCGTATCATCTCCAGGACCCACTGATCTGATGTGATCTCGACCCACCTCTGAAAAAAAAAAAAGAGTGAAAGGCATTCCCCCATATTGCCTGTTCCTGGGGGTGGGTCGGCAAACCTTCATTGGGAGGCTTGGTAGGTTCCACTGCCCAAGTCTGCGCCCTGACTGAGCTGACTGGGATGAAAGGACTGAGATCTACCGAAAGGACAAGTCCTCTGGAAGATCGCTCCTCTGTACGGTCAAAAAGCTTGGATCCCCAAGCATGACCTCTCATGGTAAAGGAGTGCGGTGTCTGCTTATCATCCTCTGGCAACCAGGGAACCGGGTAACATACCAGAGATAGTTTTCAGATTACCTGACCTCCCACTTTTATATAGTTCCAGAATTAGCTTACACTCAAGCCTCAGACCACTACAATAACCAGCTTGGGAGACCAAAACATGAGTGAGGCCTCACAACACACATGCTCTGTCATGCATAGATGGTCACACATACTCTCACACACATATGCTCTTTTACACATATATTCTCTCATATACACACACATGTTCACACAAATGCACATGCTTTCTCTCACACATATCCACTCACACTCTTCCTTAGTTACATGTGCTGTCAGACTGTCTCTCCCTTTCCTTTCTCTTTTGGCTGTGGGTGGGATGAGCTCAGCAGGCAACCAGGGCCTCATTTTCTGCTGCTGACAGTCTTTGGCTATTAGAGGGCTGGGCTCCACCAGTGGCCCAAAGGGCCTTTCCTATTCTTTGGCTGTTGGCAAGGCTTCTTCTTTTTTTTGGCCGGAGATGTCTTGGGCTCTTGTTGGTGGCCATTGGGCCTCATCTCTTCTTCAGCTCCATGGATACATCATTTCTCTGTGCTGCAGCAAGGCTCATCTGACCTGCTGGGGGACAGGGGGGAAGAACCCTAAGGGCATGGTCATTAAATAGGTCTGTGTCTAGCGGTAATGTGAGGAGCCTGCTGGAGGAGCGTTCAGGGTGCACTTTTTGTTGCTCCAAAAATGTGTTATCTGAAGCAGCCATCTTACCTTGAGTGTAAGGCTTGCCTCATTATAGAACTGCCCCTACTGCTGCTTGGTCCAACAGCTGACATGCCCTCTGGCTGGGCATTGGATGTGGAACATCCTCTTCAAAGACTTGGGTGGAATGTTCCTATACATCCTCTGTACTTTTTAAAATTTGAGCTGGGGCCAGTTAGAAATTAAGGGCACCATGGAGTAAGGATCTGGTGTGTCCAAACATAAGTCTTGCTCCAGTAGCCTCAATGGGGACATTGCCCTTTAAATTAGCAGAGATAAGTGAAATTTATCTCCTTCTGCCCCTAAAACCTTCCGTAGCATATGGAAGGAGCTGGAGACTTATTGAAGTCGCATCAGAATTACCGCAGCTCAGTGTATAAATGATGTGAAAGCTTGGTCTGATGAACAAGGTGTTGAGGGAGAGAGCTTCAGTGGTGCCATGGCTTCAGCTGCATTGTCAGCGCCAAATCTTGCTGCTTCTTCAGTGCCAGTTGTGCTGCCAGCTCTGAGTGTTGCCATGTCTCAGGAAGGTCTTTCTAATACCTGAGAATAGTGCTTTCTCATTTATTCGACCACGAGGAGATGGAGGGGCCCTAGGCTGCACCCATGAAGGAAGAGGAACTCCTGCTGAACTCAGCACCTGAGTAACTTGACAAGGCTCCATTCTGTAAGGAGGACTGGCTGCGGCTCTTCAGAAACTTAGGCAGTTTCTTCATCTTCTAGGATTTGAACTTCTGAGTGTGTGAAGACATCTGACCACAATGATAGCAATTAGTCTGGTCATAGTTCAGTCCTAGGCACTGGTAACAGATGTGTCCATGTGTAATGGACATCTTCCTATCACATACATGGTCTTTGAAACCACTAGTGGTGGGCTTCTTTGTGGAGGACATTTCTGTGTAGACATTTTTTGTTCTTTTAAGATAGCACTGAAAAGTGTCTGGGGGGCTGCCAAGACAGTGAGGCAATGTATTTGAAAACCTTAACAGAATGAAAATACTAAGAGATATCTATCAAGAAAAAATAGAGAGAGGGTATACGTCTGTGCTTATGCTCAGATGAAATAAGATTGAGGGGCTTGCAAGGGAACTCCCGCACATGCTCAGTAGAGCAAAAGCTCTAGGAGCTAAGAAAGAAGAGTCAGTTCAGCACCATCAGATGACATCATCCACGTGTAATGGCTAAGTTAGCTCTGTTGATGGAGAATATAGAGGGACATGGAGAGAAGAACTGGAGTTGAACATGCATCATGAGGCAGATCTAGACACACTAACATAGGAGTGATGGCAGAAAGAACAAATGTCCCATTCAGTCTGTCCAGTCATTCATGTTGCCAAGGATATATCCCAGTTGCCAGCCATAAACACTTTATCCAAGACAGTATTTTTCATCTTCCTCCTTTGTACTCCACCATGTTATGTAGATAAGAATGCAAGATCTCCTGTTTAGTTCACAACCAGCACCCTTCCTAAGTCCAGCTAGAAAGCTTTGTAATCATTTATATAGCTTACCAATACTAGCATGACTGATGCCTGAACATCTGGCTTCCTAGTTACCTACAGCCTTTTGGCATAGTATTCCTCTGCCAACCTGCTGTCTAATCTGGTTGACATAAGGAGCCTGCTGCCTGGTTATGCAAGTGCCTACATGTTCACTAGGACTTCTAGTTATTACTTATGTGCCACCTGCTAGATACATCCAACTGCTAGCTAATTCTAACATTGCAACCTAAGGTAAAAAATGTTGGGTATTACAGACCCAGTGGCAGCACCTAAATGGCTAAGTACTGCCTCTAGATCAATGGGTTGGCAATGCCCATTAGTTTCAAATGAATACTTCAGAAAGCATCTACTTGGTATTTAGAGGGAAAAGTAAAGATCCCTTACACAAATTTGGTTGCAGTTGGTTGAAAACACATGCCCTGCAAAATAAGCCTCCAACTTTTATATTTTCAAGATTATACAGTTTTCAGTAGAAGATCAACTTGACCCCTTACCTTGGATGTACCTCTGAAAGAGCTGGGTGTTTGTTACTGTTCCACACTCTGTAGTTGTGAGTATTCTTCCATGCTCCGACAAAAGCAGAACCATAATCTGCCACTATCTTTTCACTATCTGAAAGGAGAAAAAGGGTGTGACATCACAGGAAAGATGAGTGGTATAGCTGGATACAGAAAGAAAATGTAGATTATGGAAATTTGATTTTCCATTTCTTACTCATTGAACAAGCTGTACCAGATCAACAGTTCAGCTCACATTTTTAATGGGTTTCATTTTTCAACGATCATCACCATGTCCTTCCTTTAACATGGTATATGCAGTTGTGTACAAAAGTTTAGGCACCACTTGTCAAACTATTTCAATGAATCTCTAAGTAAACAGAAGCTGACAACTTTTACATGGTATAAAGTTAAACAAGACATCTCTGCAATTCTTAATGAAAAATTACTATTTGCTGATTTTAACAGATTGAAAATAAAAGCAAATATGATGTGCAAAGGTTTGGACAACTTTTCAGTCAGTACTTTGGCCACAGGAAAGTTTTGGAAGCTGTTATTTCTGCAAAGTCTTTCTATTTTTGCTTTTGGAATTTCTTTTACGCACTCTTCCTTGCAGAACTCTTCTAGATCAGAAATATTCTTAGGTTTCCTGGCATGCACTGAATATTTAAAATCTCCACAGAGATTTTTATTAATTTTCAAGTCTGAGGTCTGTTAAGGCCATTCCAAAACTTTCACCTTTTTTTTCCTGTAAGCACTTCAGAATTTATTTTGAGGTATGATTTGGATTGTTGTCTTGCTGAAATTTCCAACCTCATTTCACCTTCAGTTTCTTCACTGACTGTGAGATATTAGCTTCTAGACTATGTTGATAATTAGTTGAATTCATTCTATCTTTCTTCCACCTGCACAATATTTCTTGCGCCATGGGCTGTTGCACAACCCTAAAGGATAATAGATCCCCATGCTTAATGGTTGGCAAGGTATTCTTTTCTTCAAATGCTTCACCCTTTTTTCTCCAAATGTATTACTTGAATTTATTATCCTCCTCTTCGAATACAAAATTCACTCGGAGTAGTTTACAGCATATTTGAACAGCAGCAAATAGAGGTTAACTGCAGCTTCACAGTAAGAAAGGTGTAAACAAATTTAAAACAGCAGCAAAAGATCACAATAAAACTTGGCAATAAATAGGTATGCCTTGGGACAAACTTTAGTTACAACACTAAGCTCTAACCATATAGCAGAGATACAAATTCAGAAAAAATATATAACAGCACAGTTTATAGCAGCACATTTCAGGCATTTGAGATGACTCCAGACAGTTTCCATAGTCAGTTCAGCATCTTTAGATTCTGGATTGTGCATTAAAAGCTTGAAAGACGAGCCAGGCTTTTATTTATTTCTTGAATTAGGAGTAGACATGTATTTATAAGAGCTCTTAAGTTTAAGTTTAATAAAATGTATAACCAATAACCTCCAAAATTCGGGACAGGGTACAGATAAATACACATAATAAAACAGATTAAAAACAAGCCAATATGACAAAAAAAAAATTAGACAAATGTGACCCATGACCTTGGCAGTTAACAGCATTAACCACTAACTGCAGATATTTAGACACTAAAGTCAAATACCTCTCTAAAAAGATATGTCTTCAATGACATTTTAAAAGCTGAATCATCATTTATAGTCCTAAAATGATCAGGAGTGAGCTGCGGAGCACAGGCCCAGGCACTGAAAAAGCTTGGTCGTGGGTCCCACCCAGGTGTGCATATTGCATACTGGGTAGTTCTAGCTCTGATTGGTGGATTGAAGAGACCTTGGAGGAGTGCAAATAGTTAACATTAGTATTAATCTATGGGGTGTCGGAGTGGTTAAGAAGCTTATGTATCAAAGTGAGGATTTTAAACTATTTGCCACTGTATTGAGAGCCAGGGTAACTAACAGAGCACCATGGTAATGGATCTTTGTGGCAGTAAGGATCCGTACAGCAGCATTCTAGACAACCTGGAAGAATCTAAGAGGACTTGCTGGTAAACCCCAACAGAAAGAGTTGCAGTGGTCAAAAATTGGCAAAAACCAGTGCTTGAAGAACACAGAAGTCCTTGAGCTGCAAACAAGGTTTTAGACAACACAGCAACCTTAATTTGTAAAAAGCAATGACCACTGCCTTAAGCTAAGGATGCATACATATGTTGTGATCAATGATTACATCCATGATTTTACTTGATGTACAATGGGTATCTTATAACCCTTGAAGACAAAAGTAGAGGGTGTATCAAAGGAAAGTGACTCAAAATCAGCATTTTTGTCTTTTCAACATTCAAAGTGAGTTTATTGTGGTATAGCCAACACTTAATAGCAAACAAACAAATAGAAACTGAATATCAACGTAAATCTTGTAATTGACAAGGGAGCTCCAGAGAGCAGATACTGTTCTCATGAAGGACTTGTTGAAGGTATATTTTCTTTAGATTTCTTTTGTTTGATGACTGAATCGACACTGTGGATCTGAGCAACGATCTTAGTGGTCTGGAGGGACATGTATATGGATACCCTTTCACTCAAGTAGATAGGCCCATCTCCTCTTAGAACCTTGAACATCAATGTCAAAGTTTTGAATTTCACTCAGTATGATATTGGTAACCAGCATGGTTATGGCCCAACAATTCAATTTTCATTTCATCAGTCCAAACCACTTTGTTCCAAAACATTTCAGGCTTATCAATGTTTTGTTTAGCATATTTCAGTCAACTTTTGTGATGAAAACCTTTTCTACAATCAGACTGGGAACCTGTGTGATGACACTATAAGAACATAAGATATGCCATAATGGGTCAGGCCAAAGGTCCATCAAGCCCAGTTTCCTGTCTCTTAACAGTGGTCAGTCCAAGTCACAAGCACCTGGCAAGTACTAATGTTGGCAACAAGCAGTGGCTATTGATTAATAGCAGTTTATGGACTTCTCCTCCAGGAACTTAACCAAACCTTTAAACCAGGTACACTAGCTGTCTTAACCACATCATCTGAAAACAAATTCCAAAGCTTCATTGTGCGAAGAGTGAAAAAGAATTTTCGTCAATTGGTTTTAAATATGCTACTTGCCAACTTCATGTAGTACCTCCTAGTCCTTGTATTATCTGAAAGAGTAAATAACCTTTTCACATTTACACGCAAGTCCTTTCATGATTTTGTTAGACCTCTATCATATCCCCCTCAGCAGACTCCTCTCCAAGCTGGGAAAAATGCGGGAATGATCCATCTGTGCCATTACAATCTAAACAAAGGAATGTGACAACTCAGTGGCTCGACAAAAATATGATATAAGACATTTCTCAACTTGTGCAACTGTCCATGTGATTTATCCATGTTCAAAATATTATACAAGATAGGGAGAGGTAGAGAAAGAAGGGGCTGGGGGACTGCTGGGCAGGGAGAAATGGAAGTGGAGAAAGATGGAGGTGGGCCTGCTGGGTTGGGGGAGAGGGGAGGTCAGGGAATACTGAGCAGGAAGGTGTGGGAAAGAAGTGGTCAGAGATATGCTCGGTAGGGAAGGGGAGAGGGAAAGGCAGGGAAAGTTGAGCAGGGGACAGAGACGACACAGGGAAGAGGATGCAGGGGTAGGGGGTGGTGTTGGAATTGTTGGACAGGGATATGAGCATGTGAAGGGACAATTGAGTAGTTGGGAGAAGTGAGGGGTGTTGGGGGCATGGAGGGGAGTGACGGGGTACAAGAGCCATAATATGTCAGTTTTGAGTATATGCATTTTTTCTATCTATGAACTTTGCTTACTGTAAGAGGAAATATATTTCTATTTCTATTTCTCCAGTTTTGCACTGCATGCAGAAGGTCTTGGTGTTTCCAGTCCAGTTTTTGTTTCCGCATTTGTAATTTGTGGTATTTTATTTCTATATTAGGTGAATTTAGATCTGACTGTATTCTGTAAGTGTGTGACTGAGATGTAGCATGTAGAGATTTGTATCAGTCTTATTTGTTGTATTTTTTCAATATGATATTACACTGGTGGTGAACAAGAAAATTATTCCTTACCTGCTAATTTTCGTTCCTGTAGTACCATGGATCAGTCCAGACGGTGGGTTATGTCCCCCGTCCAGCAGATGGAGTCAGAACAAAAGCTCGTGGGGGGGGGGAGAGGTCCTACATAACCTCACCTCCCTTGCCTCAATCCTCAGTAACTAGACTAGCAAAGCCAAGAAGAGAAGAGACGGAGGGATCAAGTAACTAACCATGCTCAATGTAACATTAGAAAAAATTCATAACTGCAAAAACAAAACCCCCAAAGGGAACTTGCAAACAGAACTGTGAGACACAGAACAGACCCTGAATCCCCAGGGAGCTCATAGAAAGAATCAGAAATCACAGTCGAGTAGAGGCGAACCCCAGGCAAATCCCCCAATGGCGAACAGGGAGGGACGTCTGGACTGATCCATGGTACTACAGGAACGAAAATTAGCAGGTAAGGAATAATTTTCTTTTCCCTGTACGTACTAGGATCAGTCCAGATGGTGGGATATACCAAAGCTTCCCTACTATGGGTGGGCCGAAGACAGCCCTGCTCGAATGACGCTATCCCCGAAGGAACCAAAGCCTGGAGCCCGCACATCCAGGCGGTAGTGTCTCGAAAAGGTATGGAGCAACTTCCAAGTAGCCGCCCTCCAGATTTCCTGTGAGGACACAGACGTACTCTCCGCCCAGGACGTAGCTTGAGAACGAATGGAGTGCGCCTTCACTCCCAGTGGCGGGTGCCGTTCGGCACGATATATGCGGAGGCGATCGCCCCCTTCAGCTAACGGGCGATAGTGGCCTTGGAGGCCATACGACCCTTCTTAGGTCCCGACCAGAGGACAAACAAATGATCTGAGAGCCGAAATTCATTGGTGACCGTCAAATATTGCATCAAATATCGCTTGACAACTAGCTTGCGGAGATCTCTGGAGTCCGGCAAGGAAAATGAAGGCAATTCAACCGACTGGTTGAGGTGAAAAGCAGAGACTACCTTAGATAGGAAAGAGGGTACCGTGCGCAAGGAAACCCCCTCCTCGGTGAAGCGGAGGTATGGTTCCCGGTAGAACAATGCTTGCAATTCTGAAACGCGGCGCGCCGAGCTGATTGCTACCAGAAAAATAGTCTTGAAGGTGAGATCCTTGAGGGTGGTAGTTCGAAGAGGCTCGAATGGTGGGCCACTGAGAACTCGGAGTACCAGGTTGAGACTCCAAGAAGGACAAAGTGGCCTAGACTGTGGCTTCAAGTGCTTTACCCCCTTGAGGAAACGCAGAATATCCGGATGGGATGAGAGTAACGAGTCGTTCCCGTTGTGAAGAAAAGCTCCCAAAGCCGCCACCTGGACCCTGATGGAGTTAAACGCGAGGCCCAAATCCAGACCGTCCTGTAGGAACGAGAGAATCTGAGCCACCGAGGCATGCGACGGATGAATGGAATGTGAATCGCACCAAGTCTCAAAAACCTTCCACACCCTCACGTAAGTAACTGAGGTGGATGTCTTATGCGCCCGCAAAAGAGTCAAAATCACCGTCTCCGGATAGCCACGGCGCCTCAGCTTACGCCTCTCAAAAGCCAAGCCGCAAGACAGAAGGGATCTGCCTCCTCGAAAAATATGGGACCTTGACGAAGAAGGCGTGGGAGATGACCGAGGCATATCGGCCCCTCCACTGCCAGGTTGAGAAGGTCTGCGAACCACGGATGCCAGGGCCACTCCGGTGCCACCAGAATTACTGGGCCCTGATGACTCTCTATCCGCCGAATCACCTTTCCCACCAGAGGCCACGGAGGGAAGACATACAATAGGATCCGCCTGGGCCACGGGAGAACCAGAGCATTGACCCCTTCCGCGCCATGCTCTCGTCTGTGGCTGAAGAAGCGATGTGCCTTTGCATCGCCCGCCGTGGCCATGAGATCCATGCGGGTGGTCCCCCAATGTCTTACGATCAGACGCATTGCTTCCTCTGAGAGTTCCCACTCTCCGGGATCGAGGCACTGACGGCTGAGGAAGTCCGCCTGTACGTTGCCACGCCTGCAATGTGGGAGGCTGCCAGGCGGAGTAAATGGAGCTCCGCCCACTGCATCAGCTTGTCTGCCTCCCAGGAGATGTGCCGGCTCCTTGTACCTCCCTGGCAATTGATGTATGACACCGTGGTTGCGTTGTCCGAGAGGATCCTGACCACCCGATGACTAACCAGAGGAAGGAAGCCCTTCAATGCTAAGCGAACCGCTCTGGTCTCCAAGCAGTTAATGGGCCACTGTGCTTGATCCGCTGTCCAACGGCCCTGGATTGAGCTCGACCCACAGACCGCTCCCCAGCCGGCCAGACTGGCGTCCGTGGTGACTACCACCCAGTCCAGAACCTCCAGGGACACCCCCTGGGCCAAGTGTTGAGGATTCAGCTACCATCAGAGACTGAGGTGAGCTGGCGTCGGAATCGGGAGCACTGCCTGGAAATCCCATGATACCGGCTTCCACTGGGACAGCAAGGCCTTCTGGAGAGGACGCAGGTACTCAAAGGCCCACGGGACCAGATCGATCGTAGAAGCCATGGTTCCCAGAACCTGTAGATAATCCCACTCTGTGGGGGTCGGGAGCGTCATGAAGCGAAGGATCTGCACGTGCAGCGCTTGCGCCCGCTCCGGCCGCAAGAACACCTTGCCCTCCTTTGTGTCGAAGCGTGCGCCCAGAAAGTTCAAAGACTGGGATGGCGTAAGGTTGCTCTTGCCAAAGTTGATAATCCAGCCCAGAGACCGAAGCAGTTGTACTTCCCGTTCCACCGCCTGAAGACCCTGGGTCAGGGATTTCGCCTGGATGAGTCAGTCGTCCAGGAAAGGGTGCACCAGGATCTCTTCCCGGCGTAGTGCTGCCGCCACTACCACCATGATCTTCGTAAAGACACGTGGGGCCGTTGCCAAGCCAAAAGGAAGGGCGCGGAATTGAAAATGTTGCCCCAGGATCTTGAAGCGAAGATAGCGTTGACAATCCCGATGGATCGGGATATGAAGGTATGCATCCGTGAGATCCAGAGAAGCGAGGAATTCCCCTGGATGGATCGCAGCTAGTACCGAGCGGAGGGTTTCCATGTGAAAACACGGGACCCGAAGGAACCGGTTGACTGTCTTGAGATCCAGGATGGGGCAGAAAGTACCCTCCTTTTTGGGCACCATGAAATAGGTGGAATAATGTCCTCGACCCAGTTCGGAGGCGGAAACCGGCACTATCGCCCCCAGTGATAGTAGGCGATAGAGGGTCTGGTGAACGGCCCTTCGCTTAAGAGACCCGCATGGGGAGAACAGGAACCTGTCCCTGGGCACGCGGACAAAATCCAATACGTAACCGTGTCTTAGAATATCCAGGACCCACTGATCCAACGTGATTCGGACCCACTCTTCATAGAAGAGAGCAATCCGGCCCCCTACCCGAGGAGGCAGATCGTGGGTCGACCTGGCATCATTGAGCCGATTTCGAGGAGGTGCCCGGACCCTGGCCCTCCTTGCTGGGCCTGCGCCCTCGAAAGGACCGGTTCCAGTTATGCGAACGATTCGACGGCGCCCGGGGTGGCTGCTGCTGCCTTGTAGTCCGAGATCGGCGCTGATTCCGGTACCGGTTCCTGGTGGACCCGAAAGATCTTGTGGAACGAGGCCTATCCTCCAGGAGCCTATAAACTGCATTCTCGTTGAGGGACTTGATGGTTTGATCCAGATCTTCCCCGAAGAGAAACTTGCCCTTAAAAGGCAGCGACCCCAGCTGGGTCTTAGACAAGGCATCCGCCGACCAGTTTCGGAGCCACAGAAGACGACGGGCCGAAACTGCCGCCACCATTGAACGGGACAGGACCCGGAGGAGGTCATATAGGGCGTCCGCCCCATAGGCCACTACGGCCTCCAATCTATCCGCCTGTTGAGCCTCTGCAGTCAGCAGGTTCTGCGAGGTGAGGAGCTGTTGTACACAACGAAGCCCCGCTCTCTGCGCCAAGGAACTACAGATGGCCGCCCGCATCCCGAGCGCCGAAACCTCGAAGACTCTCTTCAGATATACCTCCAACTTCCTGTCCTGTAGATCCTTCAGCGCCGTGCTGCCCGTGACCGGGATAGTGGTACGCTTCGTGACTGCCGAGACGGCGGAATCCACAGCCGGGACCTTGAGCAGTTCAAGGAACTCCTCCGGGAGGGAATAGAGCTTCTCCATCGCTTTACTGACCCGGAGAGTGGCCTCTGGCGCATCCCACTCCCGGGAGATCAATTGTAAAAAGGTGGGATGCATCAGAAAAGCTTTAGCCAGAGGCCTAAGGCCCGCCAGAAGGGGATCCCCCTTTCTCACCTTGGGATCTGGTCCGATGGGCTCCGGAGGGGCATCGATATCCATCTCCTGTAGAATATAGGGAATAAGGTCATCCAGCTCCTCTGCCTGAAAAATGTGAAGGACCCTCGGGTCGTCACCCTCCACCTGGGCGCCAGGGTGGGATCATCCCCGGGCGGATCCGAAGAAGGGTCCCCCGCCAGAGGGGCGTTTGGACCACACAAAGGCACAGGGTGTTCCCAGGAGGGATCTGGCATTTCCCCGGGCTGCTGGGCACTGCCCTGTGGCTGGAGCCCCCCCAGGGATGGAACCATGCATGCCAGCTTGGGGGGGAAGGGGCCCCATAGAACAATCCAGCGAGTGGCTCCTGCTCTGCAAGAAAGCCCTGTGCATCAACACCACAAACTCTGGTGAAAACGAGGGCACCCCCGAGGGGGGACCAGCCGGGGTCTCCCTCACATGAAGACCTGGCTCCGGCTCCATAAACGGAGCTAAAACTGGTGGTGTCGCCAAAATCGGGTCCCCTGCGTCCTCCTCCGAAATGCCGGCCTCCTCATCTGAAAACAAAATGGCTGCCGTTCCCGCGCCACGCGGTCCTCCCCGCGGGCGCCTGCACCGTCCCCCTGAGGAGAGCTGTCTTCCTCTGCTGGCAGGCAGCTCGCGCAGCGCCCCCCCCTGCGAGAGCCAGCTCCCCTGCCGGCCACAGGAAGAACAGGCCGCCGCTCTCGGCATCGTAGGTCCCCGGAGGGGGGCAGGAAGCAGGCTGACGCAGCGAAAAGACTCGGCGTCCAAAGGGCCAACTCGTGCGCTCGCGGATCACCCCCCCCCCCCCACTGACCCAAGGGAGCCACCGGGGAAACGGACCTCCCAGCGGCTGGCGGCCCTGGGGAATGGGATGTCGCGGGGCCGCGGGTCGGCAGCGGTGAGGAGGGGGGAGGGGAGGGAGAGGCTAGCCCCACTAGCGTGCACCCCAGCAATCCGGCGCGGTCCTGAGTCCAGCTATAAGAAAAATAAGCTGCAACCAAAAACACACACTTACCCCAAAACCGGCAGGCAAAGAGAAGAAAGGAGAGAAGGAAGGAAGGCAGGAAAAGGGAGCAGACCTGTCAGCAAGCCCTTCCTGCCCTAAGAAAGGCACTTTGCTGTTTTGTTTTTTTTTACTTGATCCCTCAGATGACAGACACGAGGCCTAGAAAGCCTAAGCTCCTGTGCTGGGAACTGCCAGTCCCCTGCTCACATCTGCTGGAGTCAGAAGATACTGAGTATTGAGGCAAGGGAGGTGAGGTTATGTAGGACCTCCCCCCCGCACTTTTGTTCTGACTCCATCTGCTGGACGGGGGACATAACCCACCGTTTGGACTGATCCTGGTATGTACAGGGAATGCTGCCTTTTCATGGGTAAGGCTATGCTGTTTCATTTGTTAGAGTTAGTGCTGCTGAGGTATGGCAGGTTTGATAGACACGTACAGAGTGGGCTTTGTTTTTTTTCAGGTTTTGTATTATTTTACAATGCACCTGGTAGTAGAGGGAGTTTGTGATGCTGTTATAGAGATGACACCAGAATCAGAATATGTTTTTTGTATGGTGGGTTGTACAGGGAACTGTCTTAGTTCTGCTGTGCACTCATTGTTAGGAAGCGAGAGATTCCTGTGGATGCAAAGTATATGTTTATATTTAGTCCCATGATGGTCATGTGTTCAGTGTGTCATGCATGTAAGTGTCATCTCTTAGGTGCGTCCTGTTAGAAAAAAGGTTGAGAACCATTGCTCTAGTCACCCAACCAAAAAAAAAAATCAAATCAGATTTGTCTGACAAGACCTTCCGCTGGTGAATCCATGCTGCCTCAGGTCCAGCAACTTACCGGATAATAGTTAGTTTAGTATCCTTTCTTTCAGCAGCGTCTCCATTAATTTTTCTTACCATCGAGGTGAGGCTAACCGGTCTGTAGTTTCCAGCCTCCTCTGCTACCACTCTTATGAAGTGGAACCATAACCAGTCTTCTCCAATCTTGCACCACCATTCCCGTTTCTGGGGATCTATTAAATAGATCTTTCAGCGAATCGCCAGGACATCTCTGAATCTCATAGCATCCTAGAATGTTCCTCATCTGGCCCCATGGCCTTGTCCACTTTCAGTTTTCCTAGCTTTTCCCATTCATTCTCTTCTGTAAAAGGAGTTGTGTCTATCCCATTCCCTTCTACATTCTTGTCAACCAGTGATGGACCTTCTCCAGGATCTTCATTAGTAAACATTGAACTGAAGTATTTGTTTAATATTTCCATCATTTCTTCTTCTGTCTCTACACATTGCTCCTTGTCACCTTTCAATTTCACTATACCATTTTGGACTTTCCTTCTCTCTCTTATATAGCTGAAAAATGTTTCATCACCTCTCCATCTCTTTACCAGTCCTTTTTACTACTGGGCACATGATCTATAGACATTGTTCACACAATAGATAGGTGCCCAACCCTTTTCAAAATCAAAACTTCCTGCAACAAAAATAAGAAAATAGAAATTTTGCATTAAAAATTGCAGAAATTTGTCATGTTTAACTTTGAACCATGTAAAGTTCGTGTCAGCTTCTGTTCACTTAGGGAGACAAGGAAACATTCAATTTGACCAAGGGTGCCTGTACTTATGCACACAACTATATGAGACCTCTCTGCAAATTGGAGAATGACTAAAAATGTTCACCAAGTTTCAAATCTGATAAAGAAACAGTTGCCTGTCACATCATTTATTTCCTTCCTCTCCTGCATTCTCTTCAAATTGTCATCGAACAGACCACTTGAATTCAGCTACCTGGCTGTAATGAAGCAGCAAGCAGAGCATGGAGGTATAGCCCAAACTGGGCCCTGATCCACTCATCTCCTCCTTCCCAACCAGTCCCATCCAGGAACACATCATCCCTGTTTTCTGTCACATGCTTCACCAGGTAGTCTGTGAACCTCAGATCAGCAGTTGTAGGGTTCAGAATTTTCCTGAGCTCTGGATCGTGGATCTGGACACGTGCTTCTTCAACCTGTTTGGACAAAATTTAGAGCAATATCAGACTATTTTATTAGTTTCAACATACACTTTCTTGAACCAACATACAAGCTGTATTGTAAATTTTAGGATTTCAGCATAGAATCTTTTAGCAGTTGTGAAGGTTTTTCAGAAAATTACATTTTGCACAGCCATTTTGAAGACTTTTAGATAACAGTGGGGTTGTTCTAGACTTTATGCTACTGTGGTTAACAGTAAATATGAAAGTCTGCAAAGTTGCTCAGAATATTTATTTGTCCCATCTTGGTTGTAGTCATCACTCTGAAATATTTCTAAGTTTCTTATCTCTTTTGTATAAATACATTTTATTTAGCATGTTTACTTATCGTAAATAGTGTTTTCCTTAGATAGAAGGATGAATTAGCCAATGCATATGAGTGATATTATTCAGCAGTATTGAATGGATTAGTCTCTCCAAGCTAGTAGGGCTTTGAACTTTACTAAGCATGTGCGAGAGTTTCTGTGTGGGTATTTCCTCATGAGACTCCTCAGTCTATATCAAAGCTAATTCTAGCTGTGTAGTCTGCTCTCCAGGGAGGTGGGCAGGTATTCCATGGCTAATTCATTTTGTTATCTATGGAAAACACTATTTAGGGTAAGTAAACTTGCTTTATCCATTGATAAGCATGCTGAATTAGCCATTACATGTGGGGAGTCCCAAGCTGAGGGTTGCAGCAGAGCATTTACTAAGTAAGCAACCTGGCTCCCATCATGGACCATAGACTACAACGAGAACATATTTCACAGAACTGTTTGTCCAAATTTACTGTCAGTCTTTGAGAGGCTAGCAAGACAGTAATGGGATGTAAAGGTATAAACAGAAGATCAAGTTGCAACTTTGCAGATATCCTCAATGGGTAATTCTTGAACACATGCAACAGAAGCAGCCATAGTCTCACTTGAGTTTAAATAGTCTGTGACTTGCAATCCTACTAAGGTGTAGAAGTGGTGAATGCACTCAATTTTCCAGTTAGACAAAGTAAGTTTGGGACTGCTGCATATAGACTGTTGGGGTTGTATAAGACAAACAGTTGGAAGGTTTTACGATACGGCTGCATTTGTTTCTTGAATTATGCTATGGCTCTTTTGCAGTACAGCGTATGTAGGGCTTTTTCACTTCAGGCACATGGGGTCTAGGAAAGAAGGTAGACATTATGATGGATTGAGTGATATGGAAAGCTAATACTACTTTCGGCAGAATTTTAGGTGAGTACGGAGAACCGCCCAGTTGTGGAAGAACTGCATATATGGAGGATAGTGGACGAGAGCTTGGAGTTCACTGACTCTTCTAGCTGAAGTCACTGCAACAAGGTACACCATTTTTCTTGTCAAGTACTTTAGAGAAGTTGACTTCAGTGCCTCAAAGGGAGGCTTCATTACTTGGACCACACTTAGGTCCCATGGAACAGGTGGTTTTTATACTGGGGGCTTGATATGCCATACATCTTTCATAAAACGAGATATCAGTAGATGAACAGAGAATGGTTTTCCATCTCATTCAGGGATGTCACAAGCAGGATTCAGACATCTAAGGCAATCCTTGTGAAGATCTGCCGTAGCCATTTTATGGCTGCATTTTCTACCTATTTTAGATGGTGGTTTCTCTGTCATGACAAACACTAACTAAAAGAAAAATTAAATTTGTATTTTTTAAAAATGGAAATTCAATGTAAAATAAAAGAAGTGGCACAAATATAAACTAAAACTAAGCACAAAAAAAATTCTGCATGCTATTGAGAAAGAAAGAACATTGCTACAGCAAAAGAAAGAAGACTGAGGAGACTTACATGGGAACTTCCACTCATGCTCTGACTTCTTTCTGGGCTTTGACAGAGAGATACAGAAGTCTCATTCACTGTCCAGATAAACCTATCTGGCTAACTTTGGAGGTGATTTCAATAGTGCAGTTGCACCACTAAATATAGCTGGATATCTTAAAGTTATCCCACTCTTTGGATCGAGCAGACTTAGCAGGATAGGTGAAGATGAAAATAGTCAAGGAATTCAAAGGGGCATGGGATAAACACTGTGGAGTCCTAAAGGCTAAAAGTTAGAAATAAAAGAAAGAGTGCATGGGGATAACTGGGGGCGACTTGCTGGTGTGGCAGTTGCTACCCTTAACAAATAACAACTCCATCATTGCTTTCTGCTTCAATGGCAGTGAGTGAGAAAAGGGGAATTGGATTCAGACAGTAACCAACAAGTGCCCCAACTTTTATGGTTCGGGGAACAAATAAAAATGGGGGTAACTAGCTGATGTGGTACTTACTACCCTTAATCACTAAGCCTGATACTTTTGATGCAACTCCAACATTGCGCTCTGATTTCATAACAATGGTTAAGGACGGGTGGGTAACAAATGCCTTGGATTCAAACAACATATGAGGACCCTGACTTTTACGGTCTAGTAAACTAATAAGCACGGGGGTAACCTGCACAGTACAGCAGATACTGGAACAGTAGCAGTTAACAGCATAAGCTTGCTGGGCAGATCATTTGGTCCTTTTCTACCCTCATTTCTATGTAACACTGAATATCACAATTAACCACATAACTTATCTGGCTAATTGAGCTCCTCCCAGCTATACCCCTGAAACGCATCTAACTTATCTGGCTAGATTCTAGCTGGCTAACTTATTAACCGCTAGAATTTAGCAGGGTAAGTTCCCAAATCTTCATTTAGCTGGATAACTTCTGAATTATATGGCTACATGCTTTTGAATATGGACCTCAGAGTGTCCAGGCTGGCGCCATTGGATGATATCACCCATCTGTGTGGCTGTTTGTTTGCAGAGAAAGAAACAAAAAAAGTTAAGGGGGAAAAAAGGTTTATACCTCTACAATTGTGTCACTCAGGTGCTTCTGTTGACGAAACAGGATATTGGTGGCCCCAGCAACAAAACCGCGGATGCTGACATCGGAAAGAAGATGATGCTGCTGCAATGCCATGTATGGCAAACAGAGGTATCCCTGAAACACAGAAAACATATAAATATTATCAAAAAGGAAAAAAACAGAAGAAAATACCAATATCCTCATCCTATATATAATCCCATTTGAGAAGAGCTTTAATCATCGACAGCCAGGGCTATAGTCAAATAATCTATAAGCATTTTTTTCCACTTCCAAAAAAAATGTGCAATCGAATCTTACTGTGATTTCCAGAAATAAGAGCTCCCATTCAAATAGAAATAATAGTCAACAAACAAGTTGCAATACCCTTTTCATGGGAAAATTGTACATTTTGTGACAAGGTTTCAAGTTTTACTACTTCATTAGGTCTGTGCAAAATGGGGAATGGATGGCATGAATTGTAGATGGGATTATTAAATTAGTCTAACAAACAGATATTAGCTACAATTTGTTTACTAACCTTTGCTTCTATGTATATAAATGAACCACATTACTTTTGACTTAAAAAAATTACCTTACCCCCTGACACCACTTTTTGTACATTAGTAATTATGTGCTGTTCTTCACAGAAAATAGAGGGATAACAGCAGTGTTCAAGCAGCTATAGCCCCAATGATCAGATGCCAGTTACACAAAGGAGTGAGTCATTAATGCTACATAAACCTCTGTGGTTGGCATATATCCCATAGCTCTATTCTAGCTTCTTTTATATAAAGCAAAATTGCTTACCTTGTAATAGGTGTTATCCCAGGACAGCAGGATGTAGTCCTCACATATGGGTGACATCAGTAATGGAGCCCTATGTACGGAAAACTTCTTTAAAAGTTTCTATGAAACTTTTGACTGGCACCAGAGTGCCTACTGAGCATGCCCAGCATGCCATGATATTCCCTGCCACAGGGGTCTCCCTTCAGTCTTGTTTTGTAGCAATTAGCGTTAGCCAAAAATAAAATAATAAAACGTATCGGACCCAACTCCACAGGGTGGCGGGTGGGTTTCGTGAGGACTACATCCTGCTGTCCTGGGATAACACCTATTACAAGGTAAGCAATTTTGCTTTATCCCAGGACAAGCAGGATGCTAGTCCTCACATATGGGTGATTAGCAAGCTAGAGGCTGAGTCATTTTAAGGTGCAGCAACAGTGAAGTATCGTTGTTGAAATGAATCAGCCGAAATCACAGCAGGTTGGATGTAGAAGGAGTTGGGGTTATACTGGAAATAAGTTCTTTAAGACAGATTGTCCATATGCTGAATCTTGTCTTCCTTCTTTGTCTAAACAGTAGTGAGCTGCAAAAGTATGAAGAGAACTCCATGTTGCTGCTTTACAAATGTCCAGAATAGGTACAGAGCGAAGGTGCACCACTGAGGTTGACATCGCTCTGACAGAATGTGCTTTTACTCGCCCTTGAAGAGTAAGGCCTGCTTTTTCGTAACAAAATTGTATGCAATCTGATAGCCAATTTGACAAAGTATGTTTACCCACTGGTTTACCAGGTTTGTTTGGATCATAGGATATAAATAGTTGACTGGATTTCCTTTGGACTGTAGTGCGGTTTAAATAGAAAGACAGTGTGCGCTTACAGTCCAAGGTATATAAGGCTCTTTCACCCTGGTGAGAGTGAGGCCTTGGAAAGAATGTTGGTAAAACTATAGATTGATTGAGGTGGAATTCCGTGACTACTTTTGGAAGGAATTTTGGATGAGTACGGAGGACCACCTGTCATGTAGGAACTTCGTAAAAGGTTCGTATGTGACTAAAGCTTGTAGTTCACTGACCCTTCTAGCTAATGTAATGGCTATGAGGAATACAGTTTTCCAAGTAAGATATTTAAGGTCACAGGTATCTATGGGCTCAAATGGAGAACGCATAAGTCTGGTTAATACTACATTCAGGTCCCATTGTATGCTTGGGGAATGAACTGGAGGTTTAATGTGATTTAGGCCTCTCATGAATTTACTGACGAGAGGCTGTGTAGAGATAGGTGTGTCTCCCAGCTTGTTATGATAAGCTGAGATTGCACTCAAATGTACTCTTACAGATGAAGTCTTAAGACCAGAGTCTGAGAGATGGTATAGGTAATCTAGTAGTGAGGTAGTGGGGCAAGTGAAAGGATCTAGTGCTTTTTGAGTGCACCACAAAGTAAACCGCTTCCATTTGTAGGAATAATTCTTTCTAGTGGAAGGTTTACGTGATGCTTTCAGCACTTGAGATATAGTGGTTGGAAAGTTGAGTGGTTGTAAGATCAAGCTTTCAACATCCATGCTGTCAGGGACAGGGATTGAAGGTTGGGATGGCGCAGCTGACCCTGTTCCTGAGTTATGAGATTGGGAGCTACTCCCAGGCGAATTGGATCCCTGACTGAGAGATCTAGAAGTGTGGGGAACCATACTTGTCGAGGCCAATATGGGGCTATGAGTATCATGGTCCCCTTGTCCTGTTGTAGTTTCACTAGCGTTTTGGTTATGAGCGGTATCGGTGGATACGCATATAACAGGCCTGAATTCCAATGGCGAGCAAAGGCGTCCTTTGGCAGGATGTTCTGCTGCCAGAGGAGTGAGCAGTAATTGTTCACTTTGTAATTCAGATGGGACGCAAAGAGATCTATTGTTGGTTGACCCCAGCGTTGAAATATCTTGGTTGCTAGCGCTGGGTCTAGAGACCACTCGTGTGGTTGGAAGTGACGGCTGAGGCGATCCGCTACTGTGTTGTGGATGCCCGCTAGATAGGTGGCCCGTAGAAGAATTGAGTGTGCTAGGGCCCAGTCCCAAATTTGAGCTGCTTCTTGACAAAGGAGGTAGGAACCTGTTCCTCCTTGTTTGTTGATGTACCACATGGCTACTGTGTTGTCCGTTTGGATCAGAACAGTCTTGTGTGAAAGACAGCCCCTTGAACGCATGTAGTGCATAGCGTATAGCTCGAAGCTCCAGGAAGTTTATTTGAAAGGAGGCTTCTTGCTTTGTCCACGTGCCCTGTGTCTTTAGATGACCAATGTGCGCTCCCCAACCCAAGGTGGATGCATCTGTAGTTAAAGTCACTTGTGGAACTGGTTGCTGGAAAGGTAGGCCTTTGAGCAAGTTGATCGTTGATGTCCACCAGAGAAGGGAAGATTTGAGGTCTTGTGTTATCTGAATGGGAGTGGACAATGGTTGAATGGCTTGAATCCACTGATCTTTGAGTGTCCATTGCATTAGTCGCATGGTCAGTCTGGCCATGGGAGTGACGTGAACTGTTGAGGCCATGTGTCCGAGTAGGGTGAGGCACTGATGAGCTGTAACTCGAGACTGATTGCGAATAGAGTGCGCTAGGAGAACGAGCGTTTGAGCACGGTTTCTTGGAAGAAAAGCTTTTGCTGTGATGGTGTTGAGATCTGCACCTATGAACTGCAACTGGTGAGATGGTGTGAGATGGGATTTCTCGTAATTGATGAGAAATCCCAAGGAGTGAAGCAAGTTTATTGTGAGCTGGAGAGAAGTGAGAGCTCCGCCTTGTGTTTGACTCCTGATGAGCCAGTCGTCTAAGTAAGGAAATACATGCACTCTTTGTTTGTGAAGATGTGCTACCGCTACTGCAAGACACTTTGTGAACACTCGAGGTGCTAAGGCTAGGCTGAATGGTAGCACTCTGTATTGGAAGTGTTGACCTTGCAGCAGAAATCGCAGGTACTGTCGATGAGGAGGAAAAATGGGAATGTGAGCGTAAGCGTCTTGAAGATCCAGAGAGCAGAGCCAATCTCCTTTTTGAAGAAGAGGTAGCATGGTGCCTAACGATACCATCCTGAATTTTTCTTTCTTTAGAAATTTGTTGAGATTTCTGAGGTCCAGGATAGGACGTAGGCCCCCAGTTTTCTTTGGAATGAGGAAATTTCGGGAGTAGAATCCTCTGCCCCACTGAGGCCTGGGAACTGGTTCTATGGCCCTGGCTCTCAGAAGGGTGGACAATTCTGCTTGCAGGATTGTGGAGTGATGAGTCACTGTCCAAGATGAAAGAGGAGGATTTTCGTTTGGTACAGTGAGGAAATCCAAGCGGTACCCTTGAGTTGTAATTGAGAGTACCCATTGATCTGTTGTGATGGAGGTCCAAGTTTGATGGTAATAAGCTATTCGACCTCCGACTGGTATGTGTGGTAGAGGATTTCGAGAAGGGCTTCTGCTCTCTGGGTGGTTTTCAAAAGCCTGATGTGGATGCAGTTGGCGCAGGCTGCTGGGGCCTAGTAGGCCTCTGTCTAACTTGAGAACGCTGAGAAGGGCGTGGTTGTCTCGCTCTGGTAGCAGGAGGGTAGTATCGTCGAGGGCGATAATATGGTTTTCTCACTTCTCTTCTAGGAGGCCTCCTAGAAGGTTGATGTGTCTCCTGAGGAAGTTGAGACAATTGTTTTAGGGTTTCTGTGTGGTCTTTTATGGTCGCCACTGCCTCCTTGACCTTGTCTCCAAAAAGGTTTTCACCTAGACAAGGTAGGTCTGCTAACCTTTCCTGCACTTCTGGCCTAAGTTCAGAGGATTTTAACCAGGCCCATCTCCGAGCCGTGATACCCGAGGCTGATAAACGGGAGGCCGTTTCGAAGCAATCATAAGTGGCTCTCACCTCGTGCTTGCCTGCTTCTAGGCCCTTATGCACGAGACAGAAGAAACCCTCTTGAAACTGGTCTGGAAGTTGTTGAGAAAGAGCTTCAACCTGTTTCCACAGGTCACGCTGATACTGGTTCATGAATAATTGATAGGAGTTTATCCGTGAGACCAGCATTGCTCCTTGGAAGATCTTTCTTCCTAAACTGTCTAGGAAACGACTGTCTTTGCCTAGAGGTGTGGAAGCATGTTGTTTCAGTCTCTTAGCCTTTTTCTGGGCTGATTCAACCACTACAGATTGGTGTGGCAGCTGAGATTTTTGAAACCCTGGAATGGGTTGGACGAGATATGTGGCATTAGCTCGTTTGTTAACTGCTGCCACAGAGCCAGGGTGCTCCCACATCCGGTACATTAGCTCTTGCAGGACTTCGTGCACTGGAATAGCTAGTATCTCTTTAGGAGGATCCACGAACTGAAGGACCTCCAAGGTCTTCTGCCTAGTGTCTATTTCAGAAAGGAGCGAGAATGGAATAGTGTCAGACATCTCTTTGATGAAGTTAGAGAAGGAAAGATCTTCTGGGGGTGATTTCCTTCTGTCTTCTGGTGGTGAAGGTTCAGATAAGATAGCTTCTTCAGATGAGATATCGTCCCCTGAGTCAGTACCAGTATCCAGTGGATGACCTGATGGTCTAAGAGGCTTAAAAGGAACCTCAGATAGTGGTGTATGTGGTCTCATAGGTGGGATAACCCCTGATGGACCAGGTACTGGTTCTGGAAGTGTATCTGAATCCAAACCCTGAGGTGAAGTAGAAAAAACTTGAATTAGTGAATCCAATTTATCCATTAATGGTTGAAAAATGGAGGATTCTTGACCTGGCATCGATGGTGGTATCTGTGCCGGTGGCCGAATGGGAATCGACGGCATCGGCGGTCCATAGGCAGGAACCGGCGGCATCGATGGTTGTGGTGATGGTACGGCCGGAATCGGCATCAAGGGTACCGGTGCTGGAACGGGCGATGCCATCAGAATCGGTGTCGATGGCATCGCTGGCATAGAAGGCTGAGGTCGTGGCATTGCCTCGATGAATGCGTCTCTGACTGCTTGACGTATATATACATCAAGTTCCACCCGCATGGATGGTGAAAACAGAGCACCCATGGGGGGAGGCGGTAATGGCGATGCCGGTACCTCCTCAGGGCCCTGAGGAGGCACGGTTCCCTGCGCCGGAATCGGCGGGGATCGCCCTGTCGATGGCTCCGAAGCCTGATCCTGGAGCCGAGGTTTCTTAGCAGTTGCACCGCTTTCTGTCGATGGCTCCCCGGGTATCGAGGTAGCAGATGCCGTATGCGGCCTACGGTGGCGATGGCGATGCTATTCCTTTTCGCGGGCTTTTTCACTGCCCAATGTCGATGCCCTGGACGATGGTGAGGGGGAGGAAAAAGGAGCATCTCCTGACTCACCTGGTAGACGCTTTTTCAACACGACTTTTCGAATCGACCCAGGCGGAGACGATTGTGTTGAGGTAGATGGAGCTGATAAAAGCTGTATTTTAAACAATTGCTCCATTTTTTCTAGTCGGAGACGACGGCCCTTTGATGTCATGGTTGCACATAAGGGACAAGCCTTAACATCATGGGATTCACCAAGACAGAGGACACAATCCTGGTGAGGGTCCGTAATGGACATGTTCCTGGTGCACTTGGGGCACTTTTTGAAACCTGAAGCCATTTTGGGGCCGGACAGCCGTCGACGGCCAATGACCAGGGACAACAAAGTTGTCGAAAAACGGAACGGAACCGCGAAAATCCAAAAACTTATCGCGACGGTGTTTACTAAGGGGAGACCCTTTGCGGCTGAAGTTTTCTAAACTTTTTTTCAAAGTTAAAGTTGTGGAGAATTTCCACAGGACTCCTAGAGACCGCGAGGCTAACTGCTTCGCGGAAAAAAGAAGACTGAAGGGAGACCCCTGTGGCAGGGAATATCATGGCATGCTGGGCATGCTCAGTAGGCACTCTGGTGCCAGTCAAAAGTTTCATAGAAACTTTTAAAGAAGTTTTCCGTACATAGGGCTCCATTACTGATGTCACCCATATGTGAGGACTAGCATCCTGCTTGTCCTGGAATAATCTTTGTTACACGAGGGAACATGAATACTTGATACTGGAAAGCTCTCAGACGCTCAGCAGTGCATGGTTCAGAGAGAGGTATGTTCGAAGTATACTAATGAAGCATTAGAATTAGGGCATCCCAAAAGAGAGGTTTCAATAAGAAAAGTAGTCTATGTGCCTATAATTAAAGAGTCACCTGAGCTAAAAGATTCTAATTTATCCCTGTCAACTGAAAAGCAGAACGTTAATACAAAGAAAAAACACACTTTGAAATGTTTGTATGCTCATGCCAGAAGTCTAAGAAGTAAGATAGGAGAAAGAGTGTATAGCAGTGAATGATGACAAACTTAATTGGCATCTCAGAGACATGGTGGAAAGAGAATAACCAATGGGATAGTACTATACCAGGGTACACATTATATCACAACAATAGAGAGGAGCGACTTGGTGACGGGGTGGTGCTTTATGTCTGGGATGGCACAGAGTCCAACAGCATAAAGATCCTGCAAGAGACTAAATGCACAATCGAATCTTTATGGATAGAAACCCCTTATGTCCTGGGGAAGAGTACAGCAATAGGTGTATACTACCGACCACCTGGTCAAAATGATGAGACAGTGAAATGCTAAAAGAAATTAGGGAAGTTAACCAAATTGGTACTGCAGTAAATAATGGGAGGTTTCAATTGCCGACTCGGCAGAAAAATACTGCTGGCTAAAAATAAATTACTTCCCTATCAAGATATCTCAAATACAAGCTGTGTTAGAATAGAAACACTATTCAAAATGTTTAAGGATTCTTTTTAATATTGATATTTAATTTTGCTTGAAATTGATTATATATTTGCCTTTTTGTATTTACGAGATTTCAATTACCCCAATATTGACTGGGTAACTAATATCAGGACATGCTAGAGAGATAAAGTTCCTGGATGGAATAAATGACAGTTTTATGGAGCAATTGGTTCAGGAACTGATGAGAGAAGGAGCAATTTTAGATCTAATTCTCAGTGGAGTGCAGGATTTGGTGTAAGAGGTAAGGTGGTGGAGCCGCTTGGCAACAGTGATCATAATATGATCAAATTTGAATTAATGACTGGAAGGGAGACAGTAAGTAAAGCCACAGCTCTAGCACTACATTCTATGTTGGCACATGTTTAATTTGTAATCTATACCAATTATATTATTTTCTTATTGTGCCTTTCTGTAAACCGTTGTGATAGTGAATTAACTTAACGATGGTATAGAAGAGTTTTTAAATAAATAAATAAATAAATAAATAAATAAAATCATCATCCGTGCCATCTGGACTTCCATCAGGAAGTCCTGCTGCCGCTCTAGAAGTAATTCAGTGCAAGACAGTAGGACCCCTCAAGGTTCCTACTTGCGACTTTACTTTGGTGGTATTAGAGAGGGCTGGAAATTGCACTTGGAGAAAGGATTGCAATCCCTGGAGAAAAGATTGCAATCCCTGGAAAAACTATCCATGAAAAGGTAGAAGGGTACTTGTGGCATACTCACTGAGCTACCATCCCCTGCTAAGGAACTAGGGGAGTTCCAAAATCAGGTGCCCCACCTGAGCTGTCTGTACCCAGGCCTGTATCCGGCAGGGAAGAGCCAGGCTTAGTGAAATCAGAGGAAGGCAATTCTCTTTGAGCCTCCGAACAGCGCTGGCACAAGTCAGCAGGCATTCCTGGCTGAGTTTCCTAAATATGATAGGCAGCGCAAAGAGAAAGGCGCTTAGGTTTCTTTGGCATAAGCGCCATTATGGCCGACAGTGCGCTTGAGCGGTAGCCGAAGACATCTGTCTAGATTTTTTTTTTATGTACATTCAAAAATACTGGGCATCCAACGCTTAGGCATCCCCAAAAATATGTGCCATAAAACACTTTAAGCGCACAATATAACTTATACGCACAGGTAAGTGTGCGGCCACTTAAAGCACCGCTTAACTTAGATGTACATAATACAAGGCCCGAATAAGCGTCCAAAAACTGGACTCACAACCTGGACGCATACCCCGAACAGACAATCCTGTAGAGGGCAGCCTAAGAAAGCATGTGAAATGCCGTTGCAGCCTATCACGCAGCGTGCAGCGAAAAAGCCTCAGCGGGGCCTAGCCTACAAAGGCTGCTCACATCCCTTGATCTCCCATGGAGTGGGACGAATATCAGAACAGTGCTCCAATTGGCTATATATATATATTTTAAAATTTATCTGAGCTCAGCCTTACTTGGCTGGGCACAGAGACGGTCTCCGGCTGCAGGGTGAAAGGGCATATGCAATCACCACTGCGCTCAGCTTCCTGCACCTGCTGCCTTTCAGCTGCTTAAGCAGCTAAGTCCATGCCAGCTAAAAAACCAGCTACCGAACCAAGGCACTCAGAGAGACCATGGAAATCACCTCAGGAATTCTCAACTGTGGGAGGGACCTTTTGGAATCACCGCAGGAGAGTGAGGCAAATGTAATATCCTTAATTCTCCTTTTTCAAAATGAAGCAATCCACAGTATGGAGATGCACGTCCACCATCTGCTGGAGACAGAGAATACTGGCAGGCTGATGTTTATTTATTTATTTATTTATTTAACACTTTTTTATACCGACCTTCATAGTAAATAAACCATATCGGATCGGTTTACATAAAACAAGGGTATAACAGAAGCAATAAATAAATAAATAAATAAAAGTAATTAACTGTAATGTTACTGCAGGGGTATATATACTGAGAGGGGAGGGGCGGTGTGTGATCCTTGATCGGGAGACCCGCCCCCTCTGACGTCACTGAGGACTGTGACGGACATTAAACAGCGCCAGAACACCGGGTGCCTGTGCACAGGGATGCCACACACCATCACCACCGGGCTCCCTGAAATAACTAACAGCGATGAGAAAGACAGAAAGAAAGAAAAAAAAGTGAAAGAATCCATCTGGAAATGAGAGGGGAGGGGCAGTGTGTGATCCTTGATCGGGAGACCCGCCCCCTCTGACGTCACTGAGGACTGTGACGGACGTTAAACAGCGCCAGAACACCAAGCGTTGCGCGCCGAAGGGGCGTAACAAAGCGGCACTTCCCTTTGTGTACCCCTTCGAGCATCCCATAGTGTTAGCCATTCCCCATGTTCTTTTATATCACTTGTTAACAATCCCCATATTTAAATGTTTAATGTATTTGACAAAGGTAAAGCATGAGTTCCTGCAAATGTTGTTTAAATGTAAACCGATGTGATATGTAAAATCGAACACCGGTATATAATAAAAAATAAATAAAAAATAAATAAATGTACTGTGATGACAGTTTGCTCTTTCTCCATCTGCGGGTAGAGGTGCATAACCCACTTGTTCTGGATTCATTTGACTGGACACTAAGAAAAGTCAAGTTGTCTACAATATTCTTACACAGAATAGTCCTATATTTTAAACACTACATCATCTAATGCTTAGCAAAATATGAAAATGAATATTAGAAGGGCAATAAATGTTAATTAACATCAAGTTTTCAAGTTAGTTCAACTCAAAACCAAAAAAAAATGCTCCGAGTCTTTGGCCTTAGATATATCAGAAATTTAAATACTTTTTGTACACCTTGATAACTATATAAAAACTACAGCTGGAAACAATTATTCATCTCAAAATCAGGAACTATTTGCATAGAAAAATGGACTAGAGGATTATAGTGCAAAACTGCTGCAATACTGTCAATCAATAATGGCTTGAAGTAGCACAATGAAACTTTAGCACAACTTTCATAGACTAATTTGTGATATTGGGTATCAAAGCAAAAGGATCATGAACTCAGATTTCAAGCAGTTCTGGCACCAATTTTCATCTCCCTCTTCCTCTCCTCCTCCTGAAAGTTCCTCAGGAATAACCCCCTTTCTGAAGGTTTCGTAACCTAAATAAGTAGAGAAAGCATTCAGATGCAAGCATGCTTTGGAAATGTTTTCCAACAAATTTGTAAAAGATGTGGAGAGGGTGCAGGGTGCACGTGTGTGAGGAGGATATGTTGGAGTGAGGGTGTATGTAGAAGTATGTGTGTATGTTTGGGTGGACAGGGGGATGTGTGGGTGGAGGTTCTGAGAGGCAGTCTGTGGAAAGGTTGTATGTTTAAGGGGATTGTGGGGTCTATATTTTTTGGTAGTATAGCTTGTGTGAATAGGTGGGATATGAGGAGGAATGTGTATACATTTGTGTGCGCGTCATGATATGGTGGGGGCATGTGTAATGTAAAGCGTGTGTGTGTGTGATGGATCATAGGAATCTGTATGAGATGGCTAACAAAGGATAGTTTTAATTCATGGCCATGATTTATGCATTTATAGTTGCTCTACAGTACATACTTAGTAATTGGGTTGTCCTATAAAGGGATTAATAGAGTTATATATATATATATCTACCTTATAAATGGGCTCTGACCGACGGCCTGCAAATGCGCAGCAGAGAGCAGCTCTACCGCGCATGTGCGGGCGAGCACGTCGGTCAGAGCCGTGCGTTCCCAAAAAAAAAAATGGTGGTGGGGCCGCAGGAGCGGCGGCGGCCGCGAAGCAGGAGTGGGAGGAGCAGTAGCGGCGGCAGCAGCGACGAAAAAATGGCGGTGGGGCCGCAGGAGCGGTGGCGGCCGCGAAGCAGGAGTGGGAGGAGCAGGAGCGGCGGCAGCCACGATGACGAGCAGGAGCGGGAGGAGAAGCAGCGGCGCCGCGCGCGGGAGTGACAGCCCCCCGAGATCTGCCGGCAGGAGCGGGAGGAGAAGTAGCGGCGCCGCGCGCGCGGGAGGGACACACCCCCCCCCCCCCCGAGATCTGCCGGTTGTGGATGATCTTAAAGGGGAGGGGATTGAGAGAGGGGGCGTGACTGAGAAGAGGGAGGGGAAGGTGAGAGGGAGGGAAGGTGAGAGAGAGAGAGAGAGGGAGGTGAGAGAGAGGGGGAGGGAGGTGAGAGAGAGGGAGGTGAGAGAGGGAGGGAGGTGTGAGAGAGAGGGGGGGAGGGAGGTGAGAGAGGGAGGGAGGTGAGAAAGGGAGGGGGTGAGAGAGGGAGGGAGGGAGGGAAGGGGAGGGGGGGTGGGAGGGAGGGAAGGGGAGAGGGAGGAGAGGAGAGGGAGGGGAAGGTGAGAGAGAGGGAAGTGAGAGGGAGGGGGGAGAGAGTGAAGGAGGAGGGAAAATGAGGGGGAGGGAGTGGGAAGGAAACGGACCGAGCCTGTTGTTACGGGCTTAACGGCTAGTGTATATATATATATATATATATATAAAATTCTATTAATCCCTTTACAAATGAACTATATTTTTGATTGTAATATATTAGTACAATCTACATTAGACAGTTGGTTTGTTACTGTCTTCTGTGGGATATTAGTTTGATACTTTATTTAGCATAAGCTGCTTTGAATGTATTTCTGCCAGGAAATGGGGAGTATAAGCTTCATATTAAATTAAACATTTTATATTTTTACCTGTATACGGGCGAACAAATATATTTAAGCGCCTCAGGATGGTGGAAATTTACTCTGAATAGTATCAAAATTTACGTGTAACTGGAATATTCAAGACGGTGGAAGTTACATGTGAAAATCACAATGGTGAAAAATAACTTGCTCACCAATATTTATATCTTATATTTTGTAAGATATGACCATCATAATAGGGCATATGTCATACTGTGTACAAGTCACATTCAATAACTATGCCAATGTTTTGTAATCAACGGTCATTTAAAATGAATCTTTTTCTTTTCTTTTGCATCAATAAAATCACCCTTGTGTGTTCAAAAGTGTCCAGATCAATATTTACTTGAAGTAACAAGATTGAAAAGAGCTACTTAGCTGTGCATGTTGCAATCCAGTTTCTGCTTTTTTCTTAAATCGATTATATGCCCAAAGTCAATGTTATGCTCTATGCTGCGCTATCTGAAGAGGAGCAAGCAAGCCGTAATGATGGCAGCAGAGCACTACAGATTGACCGCCCCATGAGGAAGGATTGATACTCAAACATGGATCGTGTCGGGTGCAGCATAGAGCATAACGTTGACTATCTATGTGCAGCACAGAATGAAGATCATGCACAGACATGTCCATTACATCTCTCTTTAGTTTGCTATCGCACAATTTTGCATTATGTCCTCTTTGCATACATTACACTAAGCAAATGAAAAGGATTATTTTAAATAATGTGCCCCATTAACATAGCCTGTACTACACAGGGACTATTCATTTCAAGAAGCATCATCATTTTATCACCTTTTCTCTACCGAAACACAATGGAAGAAAATGGGACTGAGAAAGGGGGTTTTTTGTGTGTTTAAAAAAGGAACTCCTTGCCTCCTATTCTTTTTATTATTCATACCAATCTTATCTTGTAAGAGATTTTGGTGGAAGAGGGAGTCAATTATTTACCTTGGTGAAGATGGCTAAAGGCATGCCATAGTGGTCCTCTTCCAAGCCTGATACCAGTCCTGGAACAAACACTGGCTGGCCTGTTTTAGCCTGTGGCTGCACTATAATTGGAGCATATTCAGAGATTATAGATTCCTTGGGAAAGACCTCAGCTTGTCTTATCTCATTTTCCTGCTCCCTTTCTTTTAATACACTTTCTTCCAGGATGCTAGGGTCCAGGGTTTCCCAGTCACTTTCTGAGGATTCTGGGGAAGTACGGGAAGGCGGCTTCAAATGCTGGTTGGTTCCATTGGAGGTTTGCGCTTTACTGTTGTCGCACTCAGGTTGGGAAGAAGTTGCATCTGTGTTCTGAAGCGTCATCATATGGTTGTGGGATGCATTCTCATCACTGCCTTTTTCCACAATTGTATTTGAGACAGAAGCAGAAACAGAAATATAATCGTCTACAAGGGATGTGACTTCCTGGAAGCCAGTATCCTTAGATATGCTCTTTCGTGGCCTGTACAGTGAGCAGTCTGAGAGACCATGCTCAATCATGCCTAAAATTCAAAAGAGAAGTCATTTAAAGTGGGAAGACATGTTTCCACGCCAAAAAGGCTATTCTAACATTACAACCCACAAATTACAAACCCTAAATCCCAGTGTTTGCACAGTAATGCAAGAACTATTCTACAAGATCTGTCTGTCCCAGTACAGACATACTCATACTCAGAGGCGAGTAGCACATGAATATACTGTAGATTGCTGGAGATCCATTGAAGTGTGAAATGTGTTCCTACCTCTTGGCAGCTTGTAGGTGTTTTAGCAGTTTCTTTTAGAAAAAGCCAAAGGTCTTGTGTTTAGATTTCAAGAACTGGGATATTAACGGAAACCTGACCTATCATCAACATTAAAAACAAGCATCTATAACTCCTCCAATGTTTGACAAACAGGCTGGGAATGGATTCAAGGCCTCCAGATCTTTCAGAAGTCTTACATTAAAATGTCTTATTTTTATCTTCACAAATAAATACTTTTGTACCTACCTAATATACAAAGTAACTTACGGAGTTCACAAACTATATTTAATTACAATTACTTAAGTTCACTTAGAGAATAGCCACTGCCATTAGCAATGGTAACATGGAATAGACTTAGTTTTTGGGGACTTGCCAGGTTCTTATGGCCTGGATTGGCCACTGTTGGAAGCAGGATGCTGGGCTTGATGGACCCTTGGTCTGACCCAGTATGGCATTTTCTTATGTTCTTACTTTGTTTTCCATATTACAGCTTTTATTTTAATTTTACTAATTTACATGTAAACTTATATGTCTGTTTTTATTATTCTGTTTCTTTAGTAGTTTAGACTTCAGAAACATTTGTTCTATATAATTAAACATTTCATATTTCCGCTATGGATCATGTTGTTACATGCTTCGGTGACAGCTACAATGCCCATAAGAAATCAATGAAGAAAATATTTTTACATTAAAATGAACTGAGAAATGAGAAAATGATCTGCAGATTATTGCTCATTTTCTTCCTTTGTCACTCCACCTTGCCATGGTCTCTCTGAAGCAGTACCCAGTTGTTGGTGAGGGGCATAGTGAAACAAGGATTCATAAGAGGAAGGCAGACTATGCATACTATATTTTGGTTTCCAGTTAGTTTAATGTCTATGTAAAAAAAAAAACGGCCCCTTGGGTGCTACCAGAACCATGAGACACCGGTGGAGAACTATCCATCTGAGAACTTTCCCGACCAGAGACCACTGGGAGGGGGAGGGGGGAAAGTAGAAAAAGACGTACCGCCGGCCAAGGCGAACAGAGCTGTACAGGAGAGCCAAAGCAACTATGCCTGCCGAGCCGTGGTCCCTCCAGCAGAAGAACCAATTTACCATGGTATTGAGAAGATTCGCCATGAGGCCCAGGTAGGAGGGGACCACCTGTCGATGAGAAAACCATGGTTGAGCCAAAGAGTTCCCACTCCCTGGGATCTAGCGACTGACGACGGAGAAAGCAACCTGAACATTTCCCTAGCCTGCAGAGTGGGAGGCCGCCGGGCACTGTAGGTGTTGCTTTGCCCAGGCGAAGAGAAGGCTGATGTCCAGTGCCACCCACGGACTGCGAGCGCCACCTGGGCGATTGATGCAAGCCACGGTGGTGGAGTTGTCGGGCAAGACCCATAGCGCCTTGCCGCGTATGAGAGGAAGTAACTCCAGAAGAGCTAGGAACATCGCCCGAGCCTCCGTAATGTGCCAGCGAGACGGAGATGCTGGCCAGGTCCCCTGGGCATACTGGGAGAGGCAGACCACGCCTCAGCCCGAAAGACTGGCAACCCGTGGGCCTTATCGTCCGCTGGGGAACTTGGAGAGGTAGGCCCGGTAGCAAGAGAAGAAGGGGGAATCTACCCCTGTAAGATGGCGACGGTAGAGCCCAAGAACGGGAGAACTGTGTGAGACTGTTCCGCCAGTGGCTGCCAACGGGACAGCAAAGTTATCTAGAACAGCCGTATTTGGAGCAAGGGCCCAAGGGACTAGGTCGAGGGTAGGAGCCGAGGAGCCCGAGATCTGCAGGCAGTCACAAGCCATCAAAGAAGGAAGCAAGGGCAGACTCTGAAACCGGCCGAACGACTCAAGGGCCCGCGCACGAGGCAAGATGACCTTGCCTACCTGGGTGTCGAAGTGGATTCTCAGGTACTCTAACTCCGGGAAGGGCTGAAGATTGCTCTAAGAGAAATACAGTATCCGCCCCAGGGACGCAAAGAGAGCTAGCACGCGATACACTGACCGCCGACAAAGAACCTCCGCCTTGGCTCGGATGTGCCAGACGCCTAGATAAGAGTAGATGAGGAGTCCTGCCTGGCGGAGAGCTGCTGCCATCAACACCTAGACATTGGTGAAGATGCAAGGTTCCGTCACGAGACTAAAGGGAAGCGTCCAGAACTCGAAGTCCCGGCGGAGGACGCGAACGCGAAGAGACTATGGCAGCCCCGATGAAATGGAAAATGGAATATGCCACTGTGAGAAACGAGTGGGACGAGGAATGCCCCGGGGCAGGACGGCACGAGAATGCTCACAGGGTGTGCATGCGGAGAAGCGGGAACTGAGAGACTGGGACTCTCGTGAGGTCTAAGAGTGAACGAAGAAAATAGGATAGTGGCCTGTGGCAAGTACGTTGGCTGGGACCCAGGCTCCGCGCCCAGACACAGGAGCTTGGCAGGGGTTTGCTCCACCGTATGCCGCAGGGACCGACCACCCGGGGAAACAGAAAAAAGATCCCGACAAACTCGAGGAAGGCAAAGACGTACCCGTGTCTGAGAATGTCGAGGACCCCCTGGTCTGACCGGAGCCGGACCCAATCCGCGGAGAAGAGGGAAAGGCAACCGCCTCAGAAGGAGACCGGAGAATGAGGCAAAGATAATCCGGAGTATGTGCAGGCGTAAGGATTGAGCGTGAGAGCTAACCCTCGCGCAAGGGATGGCACCCACAAGAATGCTGCGACAAAAACTGCAATCACGAAGGACAAACCCCCCTGAGAAGTCACCATGCCCGCATGGGGTATACCGACTCTGGCCCCGAAAGCGTGGACTAGAGGGTATAAAAGACCAAGATGGTTTCGGACGGGCCACCGGGAGCTGATGGCCCCTACCATCCCCTAAGGAAGCCCTAGTTTCTCAAGGTCCTGGACAAGGAACAGCTTACCTCTGAATGACAACGTACCCCACCGGGCTGAGGAGGCCGGAGCGGCCGACCAGTGGCGCAGCTAGAGGAGCCGTGTGACGGACATCTCTGAGGCAATCGCCTCCGGCTCGAGGCGGAGAAGGGTCGAATGCGCAGCCTCTGGCCACGGGAGGTCCCGGGCGCAGAGGAAATTTGCCGAGGACCCCATGTGAGACCTGCCCACAGCAGGAAACTGCAGCAAATAGTGGAACACATCCCCGGTGCTAAAACATCAGAGTGCGCTTCAAAGGAGCCTCGAGCAGGCGTACCAGGGCCGTTTGAAAACTGGGAAAACCCTCCTGAGATGCGACCACAGAAATAGTCCACAGAATGATTATGGGGTTTCCTTTTTTTTTTTTTTTTAAACAAAGCATGCCACCGGGAGGGGGAGCTCGTTTAGGGCACGGCCCGACCGGGGAGCCTGCGAAAGCCGCAGGCGCAACTGTTTGGGCGTGGGAGGAAGGAGAAGGCGCTTGCCGAAACCAGGATCCCGCCAGGACCGGGGCCATATCCATGGACAAGAGGTGGCACCAGGAAGATTAACTAACGCAACCGGGTTGGCTATAGGATCCGGGAGTACCAAGATCCATCGGGGGGCAGGGAGGGAGCACCTCCGGGCCCACCCGCGCCTCAAGGGACCCTGGGGGCTCTGCAGCTGGCCGAACTGTCAACGGCACGGAGTGCGGAAATTTTTGTTTAAATTGACTAGGAATTACATATTTAAGAAATTAATTATTTAATTTTAATTATTTTTTTTATTTTAAATGTTTTGTCCCGGGGGGGGCAAGGGGGGGACCTTCTACCTCCTCCTGCATGCTCACTAAAGGGAATTTACGCAGGAGGAGGGAAAAAATGAGCCCAAAAATCCCGGGTGGGGGAGGGGAAGGGGGAGGCGAAGGGGTGACAAAAAACCCTTCCTGGGGGGCTGGGGGGCTCAAATCGGGGGGGGGGGGAGCCGCAAAACATCGGCCCCCCCAGCCCCAGGAAGCTCCGAAAACGGAGCCGATAAAAAATCCAAAATGGCCACCGTTCCCGGGCTTCCCTACCCGAGAACAGCCTGGCCAAGCTCTGGGGACGGGATCCCCGTGCTAAATTTGCCTTCCCTGCTGAGGAGGGACCTTCCCCACCCGGCAGGGAAGCATAGAAGAAACCCCCACGGCAAAAACTCGATGGGGGGCTGGCAGAAAAGAGGCAGGCTGCCTGCCCGCGGCAAAGAGAGCCTTTCTGAGGAAAAAAAGGCTGCAGAAAAAATTTGATTGACAGCCTGGAGGCCAGGAGTGAAGCAGGGGGGAATCCTGCTGACTCCTGCCTGTCTGGCTGCCGGTTCAAGCCTCCTGAGACCCGAAGAAGAAAAATGTGGGTCTACTGCTGCAAATAAGCTGGAGGTAGGGGAATACCTGCAACTTAATAATAAAAAGTGAAATTCCTCTTTTAAATATTTATTCACTTTTTTTTTTTTTAAACTGAGTGCAGCAGCGGGTTCTAAACCCTCTCAGCAGCCGGGGGGGGGGGGGGGGGGGGGGACGAGACCCGGAGAGACTCGGTCCCCACACCGGGAAGCGGAACGGACTCAGGCTAAGCAGCGCACAAGGGGCAAAGCCCCCCTGAGACTGGCAAGAGCCGGGAGACGGAACAGTCTCCCACAGAAGAAAAGGAAAAAATCACTAAAGAAAAAGTCCCTTACTACTAAGGAAAATAAGAATAAGTACTTGCTTGATCCGAGAGGAAGAAGAAAGAAAAGGCTGACTAGCCCAAGCAGAGAACGAAGGGTGAGCTGCTGCTGCACCTGCTGGAGACAAACGAATACTGAAGGGTTACAGGATAGGCTCTGATCTGATATAGGGCATCCTTCAAGTTTTAGTCTGTCTCCACCTGCTGGAAAGGAGGCTCAACCCACAGTCTGGACTGATCCGGGTACGTACAGGGAAACCTTGCTGTAGTTACACGATGTTAGGTTCCATATTAGGAGCTACCACCCAGGAAAAAGATCTAGGCATCATAGTGGATAATACTTTAAAATCGTCGGCTCAGTGTGCTGCAGCAGTCAAAAAAGCAAACAGAATGTTAGGAATTATTAGGAAGGGAATGGTTAATAAAACGAAAATGTCATAATGCCTCTGTATTGCTCCATGGTGAGACCACACCTTGAATACTGTGTACAATTCTGGTTGCCGCATCTCAAAAAAGATATAGTTGCGCTGGAGAAGGTACAGAGAAGGGCAGCCAAAATGATAAAGGGGATGGAACAGCTCCCCTATGACAAAAGACTAAAGAGGTTAGGATGTTTCAGCTTGGAGAAGAGACGGCTGAGGGGGGATATGATAGAGGTCTTTAAGATCATGAAAGGTCTTGAACGAGTAGATGTGAATCGGTTATTTATACTTTCGAATAATAGAAGGACCAGGGGGCATTCCATGAAGTTAGCAAATAACACATTTAAGACTAATCAGAGAAAATTCTTTTTCACTCAATGCACAATAAAGCTCTGGAATTTGTTGCCAGAGGATGTGGTTAGTGCAGTTAGTGTAGCTGGGTTCAAAAAAGGTTTGGATAAGTTCTTGGAGGAGAAGTCCATTAATGGCTATTAATCAAGTTTACTTAGGGAATAGCCACTGCTATTAATTGCATCAGTAGCATGGGATCTTCTTAGTGGTTCTTGTGGCCTGGTTTGGCCTCTGATGGAAACAGGATGCTGGGGTGATGGTCCCTTGGTCTGACTCAGCATGGCAATTTCTTATGTTCTTAGGGATTTATTTTGCTCTGCCTGGTTTGGAGTAGGGAAATTTCATGTTCAGGTGTTTTGTTTTTTTCTTTTATTTGCAAATTATTTGATGATTGTTTTGACTTTTTTTTTTTTTTAAACAGACTTTCCTCCCCTCTTTGCAAACTTAACTTGGGACAATATGAGTTCTTTGTCTGAATAACTGTTATATTTTTCTTTTTGACATCTTTTATCACTTAGGGGGCAATTTTCAAAGGAATATCTGCAGGTAAATTGGTATTTCACTGCAGAAAAATCTCCTTTGAAAACTGCCCTTCCCCTCTGTGAGGAAAAGTACCTACACTGTCAAAAGCATGTCTACCTTTTTTATTTGATTTATATTCCACCATTCAGCCATTTCAAAGTGGATTATATTCAGGTATGGTAGGTATTTCCCTGTCATCAGAGGGCTCACAAATCTAAGGGGTGGAACTGGGAGGTGGGCCAGCCTGAGGTACATGCAGGGATTTCTTTTCCAAACCCCTGAGCGCTGTTTAACCTGCATACTTTGCATGCAAAAGTATGTGATTTAAAAAAATCCCTGTAGAACTGGCTGCTGCAGATTTTAAAAACGGAAACTCCACCTTGGGAGCAAAGGAGCTGAAAATAGCCCTCTTTATATTTACTGTTTCAAATATTTTATATGAAGTACTCTGAAATAAATAGAAAATATTATAAAAGATGAGCATCTATAGAGTCAGTCCAGGATAAAGGGCTAACAAAGTGGTGCAGGGTATGCTCCAAAAACCCTATCACATGACATTAAGGACCTAAAAAGGTATACCCTAAAGAGAAGAGGCGAGAGTGGAGAGAAATGATAGATATTTAAATCATCACAATTATAAATAATGCACAAGAAGCAAACCTTTTCCAGTGGAAAGGAAATTCTAGAATAAATCATGATATGGGGCTTCAAAATCAGAGAATATTTCTTCAAAGAAAGAGTGATGGATGCATGGAATAGGCATCCAAGGGAGGTAATGCACACAAAAATAGTAATGAAATTAAGAATATAAGTTACAAGTCTTAAAAAAATTGAAGCCTCTTCTTTATTTCAACGATTTTCGGATGGTCCTACAAGCCATTATTCTATCAAAAGTCGACTATTGCAATTCGCTTCTCTTTGGCCTTCCATATTCATCCATCAAACCCCTCCAAATGCTACAGAACTCTGCAGCCAGAATCCTTACCAATACGAATAAAAGAGATCACATCACCCCCATTCTCAAGCTCCTCCACTGGCTGCCTATAAAGCAAAGGATCCTATATAAAGTACTCACCGTAATTCATAAATCCATTCACAATATCTCTCCTCTTCAATTATGTAACCAACTACGCCCTCACTCCTCCTCTAGACCCATCAGAGGAGCATATAAAGGCACACTCTATGTACCTTCAACAAAATCCTCGCATCATAAACGTGCCATATCTACAGCAGGCCCCATTCAATGGAATGCGCTCCCACCAGACATTCGGCTTGAGTTCTGCCACTCTTCATTCAAAAAAAAACTTAAAACCTGGCTCTTTAGCCAAGCTTTTCCAGGACCATGATCATCATTTTTTCCCCTCCAACCAGCAAGAACATATCTTCTTCACAAACCCCCATTTTCCATACCACTACCTACTTCGATATCTAATCTCTTGCTGCAGGACACTTGAGACTTTCTCACTTATACGTTATAATTTTTATGCTCAATAAGACCTGTCAACTTAATTGTTTAAGTCTTTTTTTTTTTTTTCTCCTTTATCTTTTGGTCATCAATGTTACAACGTTATTGTTAAATTTTGAACTTATGTACACTGTTCCAAGTTTCATAACCTTGTTCTATGTAATGCCTTTTGGCAATTTTCATGTTCTGTTTCAATGTAAACCGATGTGATCTTTATTTCATATAGGAACACCGGTATATAAAAATCTAAAAATAAATAAAATAAATAAGAATAGCTTGAGAAAACACTGAGAATCCCTACTTGCAAAGAAATGAAAGTCAAAAATCAACTGAGATCTATGTCACTGCATCAAGAAATAAATTGGATAAGACTGGCTGAACTTTATGGTCCTTATCTGCCATCATATTATGTTATAAAATTTCTAGGCTCAAAATACTCCAGAATGCAGGACACTGAACCAGCAACAAATTGACAACATATAATATGCATGGTTTTTATTTCTAGAACAGTAGTCATACATAATGGTAAACAATCACCACTTACAAGGGAAGAGTGAGAGCACAGTCATCAGTGTCCCCACCAGCCTATTTACCGGAGACACATAAAACAGGACCTGGAAAAGATGAAACAGAATCATAGTAACAAAACTAGTAATTTTACCCATTACCAGATAAATGCTTTCACATGAGTGATGGAGAAGATGCAGAATTCAATTTCCCAAGAATTTAAATGAGAGAGAAGAAAATATATTTGATTAAATATGCAGATATATTCAGCTTGGGAATGTGGGGCTGGAATTACGTGTTACAACACAAAGAGATTTCAACTCAGCCAGAAGGGACAGGCATTCCAGATTGCGACTGGACTTTATTTTTCTGTTAAGGATATGTTTTGCAGTACTACAGAGATCTCAGGAGTTGCATGTAAAGCAAAGTTGCTTACCTGTAACAGGGGTTCTCTTAGGACAGCAGGATAATCAGCTATACAAGTGGGTAACATCATCTGACACAGATCTTCCATTCAAGAATTCCTGTGCTCACACCACTTTGTGCAGCCCCCTCAGTATTATACAAAAACTTAGCAGAATAACTCCAGAAGGAGATGGAGGGGAGAATGTGTGGCTCATTTTCTCACTATCCTCGGAGGAAAGTAACTTTGCTTTCTCAGGGGCCGATGCAATAAAAAACACGCGAAGAAATTAGGAACGCACACAGTTTTAATGCGCGCATATTTTTGCACCAGCACTGCGGATGCAATATTTAAATTAAGCTGAAATTAAAAGCGCGTGAAAATTGTGCGCATTGTTCGAAACGCTGCATCTTATAGCGCCATTTTTTTTTTAATTGTATCGGGCATTCAATATTGCATCGCTGGTTCAATATACACAAAAAAATCTGCATATATCTGTCAAAAAAGGTTTGGCAAACGTAGTTCAATCGTTGAAGTACAAAAAACTCGATATTTAAAAGGAATAATGCATATTTGATATCGTCTTTGTTCCCGCTTTGTGCCTGTGATGTCAGCAAGTGCATTATAATCCTATTACGAGCAGGATTATCAATAGCTGCAACCAGGTAAACTTCCCCTTTGTGTCGAGTTCAATTGGACCTGTACTGGCTACAGACTGGTCCCTTGAATTCACACGACTTGAGCTTCATCTCTTCATTTCCTTCCTTTTGCAAAGGTAAGAACTGGTTGCTTTCCATGAACAATTTTATATATATATTTTTTTATTGAATAAATTGTAAATGTACATTCTTAAATACAGTGCTTGAGGATAGAGAGTGTTAAAGATAAATGTCTGAAAATAGGGCGTCGCAAAATTAATGGGTCTGCTGATATTGGAAACATGTACAGGGGGCAAACTTTTTTTTTTTTTTTTTATAAGATAAGCGTTTCTGAAAATTTTTCTCAGCATTTTTTGTCGGCATCCTATTCCTGTATGACCAGCTCACATCATCACACGGCCATAAAATTGTATTGTAGATTGACGTCTCATGCTTGAATGTTTAGAATACCTGGAAGCAGCCACCTCCGGCACAGACAATCTTATCCACTTTTTGAACGCCTGTTAGCTTCTTAAACGATGCTCGATCCCTGTATGCCCATGACTCGGCATTAAAACCCTTGATTTTTTTATTTGTTATTTTTTTAGTTATTATTTTGGGGTAGCAAATCTTGGAAGCTTTTCTCCAAGTCTCTGTCCATGCTCTGATGGGGTGGGACGAGGAATGCCCCGGGGCAGGACGGCACGAGAATACTCACAGGGTGTGCATGCGGAGAAGCGGGAGCTGAGAGACCGGGGACTCTTGTGAGGTCTAAGAGTGAACGAAGAAAATAGGATAGTGGCCTGCGGCAAGTACGTTGGCTGGGACCGGGGCCTCCGCGCCCAGACACAGGAGCTTGGCGGGGGTTTGCTCCACTGTATGCCGCAGGGACCGACCACCTGGGGAAACAGAAAAAAGATCCCGACAAACTTGAGGAAGGTGAATACGTACCCGTGTCTGAGAACATCGAGGACCCCCTGGTCCGACCAGAGCCGGACCCAATCCGCGGAGAAGAGGGAAAGGCAACCGCCTCAGAAGGAGACCGGAGAATGAGGCAAAGACACTCCGGAGTATGTGCAGGCGTAAGGATTGAGCGTGAGGGCTAACCCTCGCGCAAGGGATGGCACCCACAAGAATGCTGCGACAAAAACTGCATTGAGTACACTGGCGGTCTCCAGCTATAGTCAATCAACCAGTTCAAGTTAATTAAGTTTTAACGTTTAACTAAGTTATGAAGTTATTCAAGTTAATCAAATTATTAAGTTAATCAATCAGTCAGTCACACATATATCCACAATGCTTTTCGAGGAGAATACTGAAGAGCTGCACTTCCTGCAGGGGTATAATGTACTAGGGGCTGACGTCAGATTGAAATCTGATCCGTCTCCAACTGCTAGCAGGAGTACACTATACCCATTGGTCCTGAGTCTATCTGTCTACACTAAGGAAAATGAAATTGTCAGGTAAGTAATTTCTCCATTTGCATGCCATTGGCGTTATCCTGTTCGTGCAGATTTTCCGCGTGCGTTAAGGATGCGTAAAATCAGTTATTGCATTTGCGTTCCCTTTGCGCTCGAAAAATGTGCGTTCAATCGCGCGTTCGCGGCTGTGCTAAGACGAACGCCCCGTATTACATCGGCCCCTCAGAGAACAAGCAGGATCAGGGCTGGCTTTTGCAATCTGCGACATGTGTGGCCACACAGGGTGCTGCTGACTCCTCCTTCCCACACACTTTCACATGAAGTCTGCAAGTAAGAGACTCAGTAATACTATCTAGAGGAAAGGAGGCTTTTGTCTGTGGTGGTAGATGAAGATAGTAGAGTTGCTTACCTGTAAAAGATGTTCTCAGAGGACAGTAGGATGTTTGTCCTCACACATGGGTGACATCATCAGATGGAGCCCCAATGTGGAAAACTGTCAAAGTTTCTAGAACTCTGACTAGGCACACTAAGCATGCCCTATACCACATGCCCACGCGTGGTACCTCTCCAGTCTTTTAACATAGAATTAATTAAAACCAAAAAATCCAACACCATGGGGTGGTGGGCAAGATTCACGAGGAATAACATCCTCCTGTCCTGGGAGAACACCTGTTACAGGAAGGCAACTCTGCTTTCTCTGAAGGCAAGAGGGATGGTAGTCCTCACACATGGGTGAATCCCTAGCTACAGGCTGCTCCCCAAAACAAAAAGGGGACCAACAGACACCCAACCAGGTGCAAATGGGCACACCACCACCAGTGCTGTTGGTTACCGAGGGGGAGACAGCTTGAATCCAAACAATGTGCCCTAGGCGGGAGAGTTGGGTCCTACAACACAAACGGGTTCGGAAGGACAGACTGGCCAAACATACTGTCACGCCAGCTATCCCTAACCAGACAATAGTGGGATGTGAATGTGTAGAGAGAACTCCACATTGCACCAGAGACTGCTTGCAAGTGGGTCACCAACACTGCCATGGCTGACAGAAGAGCCTTGACATGACCCCCAAGACGCAGTCCCACCTGGGCATAACAAAAGGAGATGCAATCTGCTAGCCAACTAGATAGTGTGTTTGGCAATGGCAACGGCCAATATATTCCTATCAAAAGAAATAAAGTTGGGTGGACTGTGTATGGGCTTCTGTCTGCTCCAGTTAGAAGGCTAAGCCTCACTTGCAGTCCAAACTGTGCAGGAATTGCTCACCTTGGTGCGAATGGGGCCAGCAGAATGTTGGCAGCATGATGGACTGGTTAAGATGGAAGTCCGTCACCACCTTAGGCAGGAATTTAGGGTGCGTATGCAAGACCACGCTGTCATGATAAAACTTAGTGTTTGGTGGACAAGTCACTAAGGTGTGGAGCTCACTGACCCTGCACACTAAAGTGACCGCCAGCAAAAATATAATCTTCCAGATCAGGTACTTCAGGTCTCAGGTGCACAGCGGCTCAAAAGGAGCTTTCATCAGCTGAGCTAACACCACATTGAGGTCTCAAGACACAGTGGAAGGGCATAGTGGACGTTTCAATTGAAGCAGGCCCCACATGAATCATACAACTGTAGGCTGTACAGAGATGGGCGTATCATCTACACCTCTATGGTATGCGCCAACTGCACTGAGATGAACTCTAACGGAGTTGGTATTTAAGTCAGCTTCCAATAGGTGTAAAAGGTAATCAAGCAGTTTTTTTTGTGTGGCAGGAGAATGGATCTAGGGTCTTCTGCTCACACTACACAGAACACCTCCTCCACTTCAGTCCATAGAACTTTCTAGTGGAAGGATTTCTAGAAACCACCAGGACCCAAGATACATTCTCTGAGAGATTGAGCAGTTGCAAAGTTAACCTCTCAACATCCAGGCTGTGAGAGACAGGGCCTAGAGGTTGGGATGCTGTAATCTGCATCAATCTTGCGTAATGAGATCTGGGGAAGTCCCCAGACTGATCAGTTTCCAGATGGACAATTGCTGTAGGAGTGGAAACCAGCCCTGTCTTGGCCAATGAGGAGTTATGAGGATCATAGTCCCCTTGTCCTCGCGAAGCTTCAAGAGAGTCTTCGGCACTAAGGTAATCAGAGAATACACCTACAGAAGAACCTTGTCCTAATGACGGACAAAGGCATCTGAAGCTGGTTTGCTGTCTGACCTGTACAGGGAGCAGAACTGAGACACCTTTCCTGTTGCAAGGAGACGCAAACAGATTTATGTTCGGGCTTCCCCAGAGGCGGAATATCCGATTCGCTACCCCCTGGTCCAAGGACTACTTGTGAGGTCTGAAAGCTCGATTCCGTCTATCCGCTACCATATTCTCCATTCCAGCCAGATACATGGCCCTGAGCACTATCCCATGGTTCAGGGCCCATGACAAGATCTGGACCACTTCTTGACACAGGAGGTACAATCCCATGCCTCCCTGCTTATTGACATACCACATGGCTACCTGGTTGTCATTTTGGATCAAGACAGCCGATTTCTGAAAGCCCATAGTGCGTATCTGATCGCCCGAAGCTCTAGAAGTTGATTTGACAAGAGCGTTCCTGAGCATACTAGAGACCCTGGGTGCTGAACCCATGTACACATGAGCTCCCCATCCCAGGGTGGACACATCCATGGTTAGGACAATCTGGATAGGGGGGCACTGAAAAGAGATATTCCGTTCCAGATTTGAAAGTACCCGCTACCAGGACAATGCGTTCCGGAGAGACGGGAGAGACAGGATTGAAAGCAATCCTGAAGGTTCTGAGTAGCCTGGCACCACTGAGACCTCCAGGTCCACTGGGCTCTGCGCATATGTAAGCGTGCCAAGGGAATGACATGGACGGCTGCAGCTATATGGCCCAACAGTCTAAATATGTGCCAGGCTGACTCCTGCTGAATCTCTGCTGTGAAGGTTGTCAAGGTGATGGCCCTCTGAAGAGGAAGGAAGGCCTTAGCCATGACTAGCAGGGCTCCTATGAAGTCCAACCGAGGTGACTGGCTGAGATGGGACTTCGGGTAATTGATAACAAACGCTAGTGACTCCAACACCCAGATGATTGAGCGCATGGACCTGGCGGCCCTTGCCTAAGATGTGTTCTTGTCCAGCCAAGCGTCCAGATATGGAAAAATATGCACTCCCAGCCAGCGGAAGTGTGCCGCCACCATGGTCAGGCATTTTGTGAAGACTCATGGTGCCGACGGTAGCCCGAACGGCAACACCCAGTACTGGAAGTGCTGTTTCCCCACCACATATCGAAGATACTTCCTGTCATCAGGGAAGATCTCAATGTGAGTGTACTTGTCCTTTAGATCAAGGGAGAATAGCTAATCCCCTTTTTGTAAAAGGGGGATCAAGGTGCTCAGGGAAACCATCTTGTACTTTTCTTTTTTTAGAAACTTGTTCAAGGCCTTAGGATGGGACGGAGTTCTCCTGTTCTCTTTGGAATCAGGAAGTACATGGAGTAGAATCCCCAGCCTCTTTGCCTGATTGTATGGGCTCGATCGTTCTGGCTATTAAGAGGGAGGAGACTTCCGCTAGCAGTACCTCCTGATGCGCTAAAGCCCCCAAAACAAGCATGGAGGGCAATTTGGCGAGACACCCAACAGGTTCAATTGGTACTCTTGACGGACAATGGAAAGAACCCACTGGTCCGAAGTTATACTGGGTCACTGGTTCACAAAGAACCACAGCCTGCCCCAGACAGGAGGGTCCACCATCCCGGGTTCGGGTGACTGGGCTACGCTCCCCATGACCCAGTCAAAACCCTGTCCCTGGAGATGACTGAGGACTGTTATTTAGCTTTTCAAATAATACTAAAATAAAGGGACACTCCATGAAACTAACAACCAGCAAATTTAAAACAAATCATAGAAAGTACTCTTTCACTCAAACACAATCAAGCAGTGGAATCTGTTGCCGGTGGATGTGGTCAAGGCATTTGGCACAGCAGAGTTTAAGAGAGGTTTGGACAAGTTCCTGGATGAAAAGTCCATAACCCATTATGAGCTAGCTAGACTAAGCAAAGCTGTTATCGCCAGGAGAGTAAAAGGAAATAGATCTACTTTTGGAATCTGCTGGATACTTGTGACCCAAACTGGCCACAGTTGGAGACAGGATGCTAGGTTCAAAGGACCTTGGTCTGACACAGTATGGTGAAATTTATGTTCTAACCATATTATTTGACTTTTTTATACCATAAAAAATTAAGTATTTTGGAAGTAGTTTTCAAAAAGATTTACATGCGTAAAACTGGGTTTTGAAAATTGCTAATTTTACGCATGTAAAACCTTTGAAAATTCATTCCATAGCACTTAATTTTCAAAAGGTTTTACATGTGAACATAAGCTTTTGAAAATTGCTATAATGCATGCTACTTTTATGCACATAACTCCTTTATTAATGAGTGTTCATACAGTCTACATACAATTATATCTGTCACAATCGCATAAGGTGAGTCTTCAGTCTATTCTACGGGTAGAAATGCTGCTTCTCATTGATACGGTAATTTACTACTTGCAACATTTGCTTTAACACAAACTTTTTTCTAGGCTTGAGATGACATGAAAACCTATAGTCCAATTAAACAGCTAGACATAGATTGATTTATTTAACAAATCTCTAAGTTTCTGCACTACAGTCTTGCTAGTATTTGGTTATTTGTTTGCTCCCTAATGGTACACAGTCACTTGAAAAGTTTTGCAAACAGACATTTCATGTCGTACCAAACGTTTTTTCACCTTTTTGTGCACTTTGAGTAAATGGGCTTTTTAAAATTGTTAAGATATATATTACTTTATGCATACAAATAATTTTGAACAATTGCCCCCATAAGGTACATTTTAAGACCCATACATGGGCATCCATGTGCATGTGGTTCCTGGCGCCGATGTGCGTATGTTATAAAATCCACTACCTGTGCGCCTGTTATAAAATCCACTACCTGTGTGCCTGATTTTATATCGGCGCGTGCTTAAGGGGAGAAATTTTACAAGATGCGAGCAGCAACGCAATAGGCCCTTTCCCCAGTTCCTAAACCCCCTAGCTAACCTGCCTCCCTTTTCCCCTATGTGTCCTGACCCCTAAAACCCTGCTAACTACACTAGGTTTTTTTTGTTTCCCAACTTACCCACTCTCCCATGCAGCAGCAGGTTGCACATGCCATTCCAATGCCGGCGCGCACTGTTCGGCCCACCCACACCCTGCCCATACCCCGCCCCTTTCTCCCTACCCTGTTGTTTGATGCATACCGGGAGATACACGTGTGCTGCTTAAAAATCCCTATGGCTCGTGCGTGGCCTGGCCACGCACATATCTCCCGGTTTTAAAAATCAGGCCTTGTGTGTGTAAGTGCAAACCTCTCGCCAATCCAACCCCTGTGCAGGTAGAGGTACACACAAAGGCTCTATATGCCTATTTTTATATGCAAACAGGGCAGGCAATTTTTTTTAAAAGTCCATTTTCTTTCTTATGGTAAATTTGAGAAGAGAAACACCCAACTGAAAAGTACCTTGAATATACGAAGCATTATAAACAATAGATTTAAAAAATACTACAAACGTTTGAGAACAAAGTGAATCTTACAAGGGGTTTCTCCCAGTTTGTATCCAGGAACAAAATTTCGAGTACATTATTCTGAAGAATACAAGTACAGTTTCTTTGCCTCATTTCTAGTGAAGGGACAAATGATATTCAAATTCATCAGACAAGTGTGTCTGTTGAAGTTAAGTGAACCATAGTATGTGCTTTGTAATTCCTTTATAAAAATATATATAGTACATTGCAAAAAAATGTTTTTTCCATTATTAATTCATCCAGTTAGAGCTGGTAAAGGAAAAGAAGGCATCCAACAATTATGAGTGTTATATTCTGAAGTTTAAAAAGATGAACTTTTTGATTACAAAAATATGTTTATTGCAAGCAGCTTCTTTTCACTGCTGGCTTGCTGCCCTTAGTTTGCTCAGATTATTGTGGATTGATAGTCAAGAGATTGTAGTGTGCAGATATAGAAATCACAGTAAGCAAGGAAGAAAATTCTGGTACAAAGCACAACATACAAAAAGTAAATTCAAATTTTGACGTTCAAAGATTCATGTATTAAGAAAAAGGTCCTATACCAGCATATCTAGGAACCAGTGAATCGAAACAAGTATCTTGTGGGGATGAAACTGCAAGAATATAAAATATAAGTATATTAATTTTAATCAGTTTCTTTCAACTTACCTTTCTTTCAAGAAGGATCAACTTAAACAAGATTAAGACCTGCAAGCACAAAAAAAGAAATAATCACTATGCAAAGAATATACAACAATATATAAAACAATATATAAACAAAAGCAAAAACTAAAAATTGGAGTGAAGCAGCACACATCCACTATGAAGTAACAAATTCTAAAATGTGTTAGTCTGTCAGTACTGTCCACAAATTCCATAAAGTGAAAAATTCAATCTTTCAAAAGTTCCATATTTATTAAAGGTAATATAAAACCAAATGTCATTTTGTGATCTACTGCAAAAATAAAAAGGTCTTATGAATTGCTTATTTGTCTCTCCCTCACTTCTGCAGTTTTTACCACCAGTTTACACAGAAATGCCACAACAATTGTAAGAAATTTTGTAAATGGTCATAAAGCAGTGCAGATAGAGTATGGTTTTACAACTTTAATTGCATTAGACTTTTCACTAGTGTAGCTCTATTCACAGTAGCAAAGATGGCAAGTAATATAAATGCAAAGCATTCTGTAAATAATTGTAGTGCTGAAAGGCTATAAGTAGGGACCTTCATTTACAGTTTTTGTTGTTCTTTATTATTCTTAGGAACTTCTCAGGGTTTATCATGTCAAGAACAAAAACAGGAGAAAATCAGCTGATAAAAATGACTCATTTTGCTGGGTAAACTGATAAATTACTACTTACCTGATAATTTCCTTTTCTTTAGGGCAGTCAGATGAACCCAGAATAAGTGGGTTATACACCTCTATCAGCAGATGAAGACGGAGCAAACTGAGGTCACAGTATATATACCACTGTAGTGACATCAGCCGCCAGTATTTTCTTCAAAAGCAACTGTGGACAGATTAGCATAAAATGATAAAAAACAGATAACCATTGCAATACTCAGCCAACAGGCAAAACTGAGCTCAGACAAGAATGTAATAACACTAGTTTAGGGACTGGAGTAACACTTACCAGTAATCCCCATAACACATAGGCACACAGGAATATCATTATGCTTTATTTGGCAGCCAAGGGAGGGAAGCTGGAGTCATCTGTCTGTCCTAAAGAAAAGGAAATTATCATGTAAGTAGTAATTTCTCATTTCTTAGCATCCAGTCAGATAAATCCAGAACAAGTGGGATGTACCCAAGCTACATCTGAATAGGGCAGGAGGCTAAACACAGTCCAATCAAAACCATATGTGCAAAGGCTGCGTCCTCCCAGGACTGAAGATCCAGATGATAATACCTGGAAAAGGTGAGCAAGGAAGACCACATCACAGCTCAGCAAATGTCGACTGGAGACAACAATCTAACTTCTGCTCAGGACACTGCCTGAGCCCTAGTGGAATGACTAGGTAACTGCTTCCCTGGATCCACACATGCAGCCGTAACTACCTCCTTAATCCAGCGAGCTATTGTAGCGCACGAGGCTGGCTCTCCCTGGCTAGTACTGCCAAGAAGGACAAACAGGCGATCCAACTTCCACAAAGGCTCAGTATCCTCCAGATACCTGACAATATGTCTCTTGACATCCAAGGGTCGCAACAGAATATACTCCTCTACATCTCTCTCTCTGTCCAGAGACGGCAGGAAGATGGACTGATTCAAGTGAAACTCAGTGACCACCTTCGGTAAAAAGGAACAGTATGCAGCTGTATTGCCCCTGGAGTCATCTGGAGAAATGGCTCCTGACGAGACAAGGCCTGCAGTTCGGAAACCCTATGCACAGAACAAATTGCCACAAAGAACTCCACTTTCAAGGTCAGCAACCGCAAGGACAGAGTATGTAACTATCTAAACGTAGGGCCTGCCAAAAAATCCAAAACTAAATTAAGACTCCATAGGGGCACCGGAAACCGCAAAGGAAGATGAAGATGTTTCACTCCTTTCAGAAAAAGGGCCACATCAGGATGCGTGACAAGAATCCACCATTTACCTGACCCCTGAAACAGGCAAGAGCTGCCACTTATACCTTTAAGGAACTGAGAGCCAAGTCTTTATTCAAGCCATCCTGCAAAAATTCCAAAATGAGCAGAATCTTGACCAAGGAAGGAAAAGTACTTCAATCCTCATGTCAGGCCTCAAACACTTTCCAAACCAGCCAAGGAAATGGAGAATTTTTTGGCTCTTAGCAAGGTGGAAATCACTGCCGCATAGCATCCAAGTTTCAGCAAGCGAGCCCTTTCAAGGGCCATACCGTAAGACAAAATAGAGTCAGATCTTTGGGAAGAACCAGTCCCTGCTGCAACAGGTTCCTGTACGCTGGAAGTCAAAGAGGCGAATCCACCAGGAGCCTCTGCAGAACTGCATACCAAGGTCTCATGGGCTAATCTGGAGTGACCAAGAGCACCATTCCTCTGTGGCGTTCAATCCTTCGAATCAATCTACCCAACATAGGCCATGGAGAAAAGACATACAGCAACTTGTCTACCGGCCACTCCTGCACTAGGGCATCGATCCTCAATGAATTTCTCTTGCGGCTGAAGAAATGAGGAACTTTTGCATTGCGCAAAGTCACCAACAGGTCTAGGAACAGGATACACCAATTAGCTGAAACTCAACTGACAACGGCCACTATCCTGGGTCCAGTCTTTCCCTGCTGAGAAAGTCTGCTCTTACATTGTCTTTGCCTGCAATGTGCAAGGCTCAGATCATCTGGAGATGCACCTCTGCCCATTGCATAGGGTGATCTATTTCCTATGACACTTGTTGGCTCTCCCTGACGATTGATGTAAGCCACAGTCATTGCATTGTCCAACATTGTTCAGACTGATCGACCCTATAGCCTGTTGACTAACTGTAAACATGTCAGCCGGACTGCCTGGGCTTCCAGCTGATTGATATTCCAGAGAGACTCTTGTGCATTCCAGCACCCTTGGGCTGTCAGCTCCTGACAGAGAGCTCCCCAACCAGAGAGACTTGTATCCATTGTCAGTACTAGCCAGTTCAGTGGGGTTAGGGAAGCTCCCTTCCATAGATGATCCGCCTGCTTCCACCACTGCAGTTGGGAGGAGACCTCCATCAGCAGGTGGAGCCAACTATTCCTAAGACTGGAGGTTCCATTGAGACAGCAGGGAGTGCTGAAGAGGACGCATATGTGCCCTCACCCATGGTATCATTTCCAGGGTTGCCACCATGAAGCCAAGTACTGCAGGTAAGACCATATGGCTGGGTGCAGAGTGTTCAATAACAGATGGAGTTGAGCTTGCAACTTCTGAATTCGAGCTTCCAGGCAGGAAAACCTTGCCCTGCTTCATGTCAAACTGAACCCCCAAGGTATTCCAGCAACTGAGTAGGCTGAAGATTTTTCTTGGCTAGTTCACCACCCAGCTGAGCTTCTGCAACTGGGAAATCACTTTGTTAGTCACCAAGTGGCTCTCTTCCGGTGACTTGGCTCGAATCAGCCAGTCATCCAATTACGGGTTTACTAGAATTCCATCCTCTCTCAACTCTGCCACAACTACTACCATTACCTTGGAAAGGGTTCTGGGAGCCGTGGCCAGGCCAAAGGTCAGCACCTGAAACTGAAAGTGGGGCCCCAGAACTGCGAACCGCAGAAAGCATTAATGTTCTAGTCAGATGGGAATGTGAAGATACACTTCGGACAGATCCAAGGAGGTCAGAAATTCCCCTGACTGCATGGCCATTATAACAGAGCACAAAGTTTCCGTGCAAAAATGTTTCACTCGCAGATGACGATTGACACCTCTGAGGTCCAGGATAGGACGAAAGGAGTCGTCCTTCTTTGGCATGACAAAATTAACGGAATACTGCCCCATATTTTCTTGAGACGTGGGCACTGGGACCACAGCCCTCAGGTTGAAGAGCCTTGCCAATATACTCTCCACTGCCCATTTCTTCTGCGGTGGATGGGAGGGAGACTCCATGAACATGTCTCGAGGAACCTTGCAAAACTCCACTGCATATCCTTCTCTTATTCCTTCCAGGACCCACTGATTTGATGTGATTTTGATCCACCTCTGATAAAAGAGAGCAGTGATCCCCTATCTCCTTTTCCCAGGGGTGGGTTGACAAACCATCATTGGGAGGCTTAGGGAGGTTTGTCTGGGACAAAAGGATTGCGAGCTAATGAAAGGTCGAGTCCTCTGAAAAGTCACTCCTCTATAGGATCGAAAACACCTGGATCCTCAAGAATGACCTCTCAAGTTAAAGGAGCGCAGTGTATGCTTCTTATCCTCTGGAAAACAAACCGGAGATTTGCTCCACTTACTGGCCAGTTCCTCCAACTTGCTCCCAAATAAAAGCTGGCCATTAAAGGGCAATTTAGTGAGGTTAGCCTTCGAGGTCGCTTCGGCCTCGAATTTCTCAACCATAACTGATGCCTGACCACTACCATAGAAGCCACCCATCTGGCTGAAGTGTGGACCAAATCACAGCCTGCATCTGCCAAGAAGGCAGTGGCTGGCTCCATAACTGCCCTGAAGCTTACCTGAAGTCATGAACTTCCTGGGAGAGAAGCAAACAAAAGTGGGCTCCCAAGGAACAACAAAAAGCAATCTGCAAGGTCATTGCCACTGCTTCATATGCTTGCTTAAGGCTAGACAATCTTTTTATCATGAGCATTCTTCAAGGTTGCTCCTTCATCCACGGGAATAGTGGTCTGCTTGGAGACTGCACACACCTTCAGAAAACATAAGCACTCTCTCAGCACTGGATCCAGAGGGTACAAGACCTTCCAAAACCCAACCCTCTTTGAAATTAGTCCCTGGAACGCCCCACTCAAGATCAATCAATTCTTGAATGGCCTCCATCATGGGGATAAAACAAGAGGCTTTACTCAAGGAAACCAAAATGGGATTTCTCATTGGCTCAGACCCGGAATCTGCCCTTGGAATCCCACACATTTTCAAGGTCTGGGAGATCAGAGCTGGTAGTTCATCTCTATTAAAGAATTGTAGCATTGTTCTATATGGTTCTAATCCTGGAGGAATGTCACCATCCTCAAGAGAGTCAGGATCGGCACCATTATCTGTGCCATCCAGATCTCTATCAGGAAGTCCCACTGCTGCTCTAGGAGTACTCTGGCGCTTAATAGAAGGTCAAGGCAAGGATCCTAACTGCGCCTCTGCTCTGGGAGCATTGGACAAGGTTGAAGACTATGCCTGAAAAAAAGATTGCAACCCCTGGAAAAATTCTACCCATGAAAAGGTAGAAGTATCCAAGTCAGGAGGCACCTGAGGTGTACTCACTGAGCTACTTCATTTCCTGCTGAGGAACCAATTAGGGGAGGTCCAAATTCAGGCGCCCCACCTGAGTCATATTTATCCAAACCTACATTCAGCTGGGAAGAACCAGGTTAAGTGAAATCAGAGGAAGGTAAATCTCCCTGAACCTCCAAATAGCATTGGCACAAGTTAGCGGGCACTCCTGGCTGAAATGCTCTAATATGACAAGCAGTGCAAAGAGAAAAGTTTCTTAGGTATCGGCACCATTTTGGCCGACAGTGCGCTGAGCGGCAGCTGGAGGCATGCGTCTAGCTGGGTTTTTTTGTTTTAAATTATATATACTTACAACTTAGGCAACCAAAAATTAAGGCATCCAACACTTAGGTGACCCACACCTATGTGTCTAACTAGGCGTCCAAGACTTAGTCATCCCAAAGATAAGCACCCCAAAAAACGTAAGTGCACAGTACAACTTGTACGCGCAGGTAAGTGTGCGGCCACTACGGTGTCACGCAACTTGGACACAGTGACTATAAGGTCCAACTCTGCGGCCAAATCTGGGTGCACAACTTGGACGCACAGCTAGACGCAAACGCCGAACCAACAATCCTGTAGAAGGCAACCTGAGAAAGCGCACAAAATGCCATTGTAGCCTACCATGCACTTGGAGCGGGACCTAGGCTAAAGAGGCTGCTTAACCCTCCAGGCTGCCCTTGTCCTTTGACCTCCTACGGATCAGGACGAATGTTGGAAGGGTGCACCGAGCACAGAGACCGGGGAAGGAGGAAGCCCTATGCAACAAAAACCTTCTAAGTCTCTGTATATAATTTTTTTTTTTTTAAACTTACCAGAGCTCAGCCTTACCTGGCTGAGTACAGAGACGGTCTCCGGCTGCGGGGGGGGAGAGGGCATGTGCCATCACCACCTCGCTTTACTTCCTGCACCCGCTGACTTTCAGCTGCTTAAGCAGCTAAGTCCACCCTGGCTGAAAACCAGCTAACAGACCAAGGCACTCATCTGAGGGTCCACGGAAATCACCTTAGGAATTCTCAACCGGGTGAGAGCGGGGCAAATTTATTTCCTTAATTCTCCTTTCGCAAAATGAAGGAATCCCCAGTAGGGAGACGCACATCCAGCATCTGCTGGAGATGGAGAATACTGACAAGCTAATGTCACTGCAGGGGTATATATACTGTGACTTCACTTTGCTCCATCTCCATCTGTTGGTAGTGGTGCTAACCTGCTTTTTCTGGATTCATCTCACTGTGCACTACGAAAATTGGAGTTTTATTTGGTGGACATAAGAACATAAGAAATTGCCATGCTGGGTCAGACCAAGGGTCCATCAAGCCCAGCATCCTGTTTCCAACAGAGGCCAAACCAGGCCACAAGAACCTGGCAATTACCCAAACACTAAGAAGATCCCATGCTACTGATACAATTAATAGCAGTGGCTATTCCCTAAGTAAACTTGATTAATAGCAGTTAATGGACAGAAGCCAAAACAATAAAACATTAACAGATTCTCCTACCCACCCACTCACCCAGCAGCATCCCCATCTCTACCACCATCCCCTGCCTAGCATACCTCTCTCTCTCTGTCCACCAGAAGCACTTCCCAGCAGGCCATCTGGTCCTGCACAAAAGCAAAGTGCAGTGTTAGAGTGGGGGCTTGGGTGTGGGGGAGAAGAGAGGGAGATTCTACAGGTCCTTGCTGAGGCTCACCTGGAGTACTGTGTTCAGTTCTGGAGATCTTATCTAAAAAAGGATAGAGACAGGATGGAAACAGTCCTGAGGCAAGCAACCAAAATTTTGTGGAGTCTGTTTCAGAAGACCTACAAGGAGAGGCTGAAGGATCTAAATATGAATTCCATGGATGACAGGAGGTGCAGGAGAGATATAACACAGACCCCTTCAGATACCTGCAAGTATGAATGATGCACAAACCTCCAACCTTTTTTGTTGGAAAGAAAACAGTAGAACTAGGAATCATGATATGAAACTCCAAGGGGGATGGATCAGAACCAATATTATGAAGTATTTCTTGAAGGAGAGGGTGGTGGATGCCTGGAATGCCCTCCCAGAAGAGGTAGTGAAGACAGGAACAGTAAATGAATTAAAAAAGGCATGGGCCAAACACTGCAGATTCCTAAAGACTTGAGGTTAGAAATGAAGAAAGGGGGTGGTGTAACATTTCTGCATGGGGGTAACCTGCAGCTACCCGTAACAGATTGCATGGGGGTAACATCACACACAGGGTCAATTACTACGAAAAGCAAATTGTCAGGCAGACTGGATGGACCATTTGGTCTATCTGCTGTCATTACTAGCGAGGTGCAAGGAAGATAAGACCAAGACAGGCTAAAGTCAGGGACAGTGGAGTACAGGCAGCATCAAGAACAGGCAAGGGTCAGGGCTGGCTGAGAACTAGCTAGGTCAATATCCAGGCAGGAGTTGAAGCAGACATAAATCAATCAAATAGGGTAAAAAGGCAGCCTGGGTCAGCAACAGAAAAACAGTCCAAGAACAGGCTCACAGGAAGGAAAGACAAGGCAAAGCAGGTCAGAATGGAGAGGCAAGGAAGGGCAGGAGCAAGGCTAGGCAAAACAGGAACGCAGTATGGCAAAGGTGGACAAGTAGCAACATAGCACTGATGACTAACACAGGAGAACTTGTTGTTGAGGTGCTGGCTGGTTTCAGAGGACTTACTTATATACCTAGACAGGATGTGATATCATCAGCCTGTGCCTCAGGAAGTCCTGGCTGCAGTACCTATAGGAGGTACAGGCAATGGTTGAAGAATTTCCGATTGACGCAGGTGTGAAGTCATTACAGGTGCAGTTCTGACATAATTCCACGTACCGTTTAATATCTTGAGACACACAGACCCAAGTGATTTAAAGGGTGGTTTCATCAGTTGTGCCAGGACCATGTTCAGATTCCATGGAATGGGAGGTTTTACAACTGATGGTTTAGTATGCCACAAACATTTTATGAATTTGGATACTAACAGATGAGTAGAGACTGGTTACCCTCAATTTGAATATGGTATGCTGATGTGGCACTGATATGTATTCCCTCACTGATGAGGTGGCAAAGCCTGAATGAAAAAGCACGAGCAAATAATTTAGTAACTCTTTTTGTTCACATGCATGCAAGTTGCAGGGTTGATATAATGTGGAGATCTTTTTCCACTTAAACCCTCAATTTGAATATGGTAAGCTGAAGAAGTTGCCTTGTCTTTCCTTCCTGTGAGCCTGTTCTTGGACTGTTCTTCTGTTGCTGACCCAGACTGCCTTTTTACCCTGTTTGATTGATTTATGCCTGCTTCAACTCCTGCCTGGATATTGACCTTGCTAGTTCTCAGCCAGCCCTGACCCTTGCCTGTTCTTGATGCTGCCTGAACTCCACTGTCCCTGACTTTAGCCTGTCTTGGTCTTATCTTCCTTGCACCTCGCTAGTAATGACGGCAGATAGACCAAATGGTCCATCCAGTCTGCCTGACAATTTGCTTTTCGTAGTAATTGACCCTGTGTGTGACGTTACCCCCATACAATCTGTTAAGGGTAGCTGCAGGTTACCCCCATGCAGAAATGTTACACCACCCCCTTTCTTCATTTCTAACCTCAAGTCTTTAGGAATCTGCAGTGTTTGGCCCATGCCTTTTTTAATTCATTTACTGTTCCTGTCTTCACTACCTCTTCTGGGAGGGCATTCCAGGCATCCACCACCCTCTCCTTCAAGAAATACTTCATAATATTGGTTCTGATCCATCCCCCTTGGAGTTTCATATCATGATTCCTAGTTCTACTGTTTTCTTTCCAACAGAAAAGGTTGGAAGTTTGTGCATCATTAATACTTGCAGGTATCTGAAGGGGTCTGTGTTATATCTCTCCTGCACCTTCTGTCATCCATGGAATACATATTTAGATCCTTCAGCCTCTCCTTGTAGGTCTTCTGAAACAGACTCCACACAATTTTGGTTGCTTGCCTCAGGACTGTTTCCAATCTGTCTCTATCCTTTTTTAGATACGATCTCCAGAACTGAACACAGTACTCCAGGTGAGCCTCAGCAAGAACCTGTAGAATCTCCCTCTCTTCTCCCCCACACCCAAGCCCCCACTCTAACACTGCACTTTGCTTTTGTGCAGGACCAGAGGGCCTGCTGGGAAGTGCTTCTGGTGGACAGCGAGAGAGAGGCATGCTAGGCAATGCATGGTGGTAGAGATGGGGATGCTGCTGGGTGGGTAGGAGAATCTGTTAATGTGACTTTCATGTTCCACCATTGTACTGTTTTTCTATATAGAAACAGAAACATGATGGCAGAAAAAGACCATATGTCCATATGGTCTTTTTCTGCCATCATGTTTCTGTACATCTAGTCTGCCATCATGTTCTGTACATCTAGTCTGTCCATCTGCCCAATTAATTTAGCATTATAATTCCTATCACTTCTGTGGAACAAAACCAGAGGTCAGGTGACCTCTGACAGTATTATCTTTCAGGCCTAGAATTACAATGCTGCACACTTCTAATAGTTAAATCTAGTAGACACGAAAATAGGTTATAAAATATAAGAAACTGCTTAAGGCTGACTAGGGGCTGCATGCAGGTGTCATTCTGAAAAATCCCTGACTTTTTTAGGAGCACTAGAATAGTCAGATGTCATAGGTGAAGGATGGAAAATCCCCCCCCCAAATCACAGGTTCTTAGAAAAACACTTGGGTCAGTGGTTACGTGCCCTTCCCATTTTGCGCCCCTAATGGAGCTTGTGGGCTGACCTTCCTAAACCTTCATGGTGGGGAAAATCCCAGCATTTGGGGCCCCGCTGTGGGCTCGGCTATCATCAGACAATAGAGTTGACCTTGGATCATGCGGTCAGTGCTTCTAAGTATCTTGTTTCACTAGTCACATACACCTGGAAAGACCCCAAAATCTATGTGACCTTCATGTTCCACCATTGTACTGTTTTTCTATATGAATTCTGTGCTAAGTATTAGGCCTCCAACTGGTTGCCTCCACTTGTACAAGCGTCTTTGCTATTGCAGCAAATAAAGCCTTACCATCACTCCTGGGTGTGATTCCTGTCTTACCCTGAGGATGGGAAATATCTCAAGAGTGGCCCCACACATGCTGTGACACTCAACACTTCCTTAAAGATCCCCTGTATTTATACCATGCTTTCTTGAATTCAGATACTGTTTTTGTCTCCACCATCTCCACTGGGAGGCCATTCAATGGATCCACCACCCTCTCTGTAAAGAAATATTTCCTAAGATTATTCCTGAGTCTATCCCATTTTAAGCTCGTCCCACAACCCCTCATTCTACAGTCTCCTTTCCACTGAAAGAAGCTCACTTCTTGTGCTTGGAAATCTTTGAGATATTTAAATATCTCTATCATATCTCCTTTATCTCACCTTTCATCTAGGATGTACATTTAGATCTTTAAGTCTGTCCCCATATGCTTTAGGACAACCACCAGTGAACATTTTAGTGGCCACCCTCTGGACCGAGTCCATCCTGTTTATATCCTTTTGAAGCTGCATTCTCCAGAACTGTAAACAGTATTTCCAAATGAGGTCTCACCAGGGACCTATACAAAGGTAATATCCCTTCCCTTTTTGTGCTGACCAATCCTCTCCCTAAGCAGCCATTTTTCTGGATTTTGCTGTCCCCTTAGCCACCTCTTTGGCCACCTGAAGATCATCAGATACAATCACTCTCAGATTCTGCTCTTTCTTCAAGTTTAGAAGAATTTCACCTCTAATACTGTACTTCTCCAATTTTTTTTCATCCTAAATACATTACTCTATTTTTTTTTAGCAATAAATCTTAGCTGCCAGACCCTAGACCATTCCTCGAGCTTTGCTAGATCTACCTTATGTTTTCCACACCTTCCAGTTAAAGATTTTCTGGCAGACACTATTTTGTCCTTTGTTTCTTTGTTGAGGACAATTCTTTTATCATTGAGTGTTTAACATTTAAATCATGAGGCTGAGGAAGGGGCGGTTCGGATGAAACAGATATTCCTCTTCTTCAGTTAATAAGTATAGATCTGAGCCAAGAGGAATTTGAGGAGGGCTGGAGAGTTTAACCAGATATACAAACCAGACTTGTCCGGGCCATGCTGGAACTATAAGATGAGATGGGCCCTGTCCTTCAGCACTTTTTACACTATCCTAGCTATTAGTGAAATTGATGGAAAACATGCATGAGATTTGCATTCTAGTCAAGCAGAAAAGAATCCTGAGTGGATCTGAGAAAAATGAAACAAAACTTTTCTAGTTTTCTGTTTTGTTAATACAGTTGATTCAGAAAGTATTCAGACCCCTTCACTTTTTCCACATTTTGTTATGTTACAGCCTTATTCTAAAATGGAAAATATGCATTTTTTCTCTCCTTAATCTACAGACAATACCCCATAATGACAAAGCAAAATCAGATTTGTAGAACTTTGTGCAATTTTTAAAAACCTGAAATATATTTACATAAGTATTCAGACCCTTTACGCATTAATTTGTTGAGGCACCTTTTGCAGCGATTACAACCTCAAGTCTTCTTGAGTATGATGCTAAAATCTTAGCACTCCTGGATTTGGGGATTTCCTCCCATTCTTCTCTGCAGATCATCTCAAATTCTGTCAAGTTGGATGAGGAGAGTCAATGCACAGAAAGTTTTAGGTTTCTCCAGAGATGTTTGATCGGATTCAAGTCCAGGCTCTGGCTGGGCCACTCAAGGACATTCACAGACTTGTCCCGAAGGCACTCCTGCATTGTCTAGGCTATGTGCTTAGGCTCATTGTCCTGTTGGAAGGTGAATCACTCCAGTCTAAGGTCCAGAGTCCTCTGGAGCAGATTTTCATCAAGTATCTCTCTGCACTTTGCTCCGTTCATCTTTCCTTCACTCCTGATTTGACTTCCAGTTCCTGCCACTGAACAACATCCCCACAGCATGATGTTGCCACCACCATGCCACACTGATCCTCCAATACCTGGACTGCTTTGCTCACTGATTCTTCAGCACTATCTAGAGATGTGCTCTTGATCGAGATAGGGTATGCATATGTTTCCCTATCTGCATAAATACACAACCACCACTGCAAAACATTTAATGAGCACTCAGCATGCTGACGCCAGGCCGAAATGCATTACACAGAATTGAAGATAGTGCTTCCCTATAATGAATCTGAGATACCGTCTGGGACGTGGAAATATTTCTGTGTGAGTAAGCATCCTTTAGATTTAGAGGCATAGCCAGTCTCCTTTTAAAAAAAAAAAAAAAGGGATCAGGGTGGCTAGGAAAACCATTTTGAATTTTTACCTTACCAGATATTTGGTCAAAGCCCTGAGATCAAGGATGGGACAGAATCCCCCTGTCCATTTTAAGATCAGGAAGTATTTGGAGTAAAATTCCTGCTCTCTTTCTCCTGGTGGAACAGGCTCAACCGCATTGGCCTCTAAGAGGAAGATCTCTTTTAATAGCAACTCCTGATGCTGAGGCAGCAACCAAATGCTATTCAGTGGGTGATATAGCCATAATCTGCATCTCTTTCTCATTATGCTGAGAATCCGGATGTCAAAGGTTACAAGGGAGGGCCAATGTTTTACTTAAAAACCTCAGCCTCACTCCAACATAAAGGTCTTCTAGCACAGATACTGGGATACCAGCTATGCTCTCCCTGATTCAGTCAAAAGCTAATCCTAGCTTTTGGCTGGACTGCTGACAGCGGTTTATGGACTCTTTGCAGTTTGGGACGACAGCAAGGTGCCTGTTAATGATGGGATTGAGAGGGTAGAGGAAGAGAGTCTCTTTGAAGACTAGAAATGTCTCCACAGTGCTCCACTTGAAATCCTCCTGATTGAGAAGGGTGTGTCAAGAGTAACAGTGCAAAAGATCTGGAGCATTACATAATGGTCTAATTTCAGCTATCACTTCTTTGACCTTATTTCCAAAGAGATTCTCTCAACTGCAGTGCATACCAGAAAGTCTTTCCTAAACATTCTGTCAAAAGCCTGAGACCTGCAACTAGGTGAGTCCATGGGTGCCAATACCCACTGCAGAGACTCTCAATGCTGTCTTGAAAACATTAAAAGTTGACTGGAGTGTTTTTTCCACACTCCATTCCCTTGTCCACCATTGAATGCAAGGCATCATGCTGCTTCTGAGGAAGCTGCTCTACTGTCTCCATCACACTCTTTAGTATGTCTTGCATTTAGTGTCCTATGAAAAGCTGATAGGACACTGTGTAGGCATTGAGCATAGTCTCCTGAAAAACCTCTTTCCCAAATCTAGGTTTTCTTAACTCTTCTACAGGAGCACAGAGGAATGTCTCTCCTTAGCTTTCTTAAGAGTAGAGTCATCCACCACAGACTGGTGAGGAAGCTTCTGTTTCTCAAATCCAAGCACCCTCTGGACACAAATTGTGTCCATTTTTTATTAACTTGAGCTACAGATAGGGGGCTCTCACACATCCTCATCTGTATCTCCTGAAGGATTTCATGTACAGGCACAGCCACGGTATCCTCTGGGAAGTTCACAAATTGGAGTTGTTAAGTATCTTGGTCCTAGATTCTTCCTCCTTTTGTAACAAGCCTCAGTCATAGTCTTCAGGAAATTGGTGAAGGTGTGGTTTTCTGGAGGAGTCATCGTCATCCTTTTCTGTGGAAAAGAGAGCTTGAGGGGGAGACCTGTTAGCGCCTCCTGATCAGAGAATTCCTCGGATCCATAGCTATATCTCCAGGAGTATTCCAAAGCCAAGCCCATCTAATACATCAGGGGCCTAGGCCTGGACCTCACCCGGCTAGCAGACAAGCCCTCAGATGGGAGCACTTGTCTTTTGGGGTCTAGACCCCAATGAGCACCTGTGTCTTGGTGAAATACACACCCCCCTACACTGGAGATTCGCATTAATGTGGTGGTTCGATCTCCTCTGGGGTTCAACATCGGAGTCCTTCCAATGGGTGTTGAGAGGCCTTCCAGCAAAGGTTCAATGTCCATCTGTCAGTGCACTGATGCTCTGAATCTTACAAATCAGTGGCCTCTTGGATGTTCCTATTTAGCTCCTCTTCAAAATTTGTCAATCCCAACACAACTGTGTGAAGCAGGAAAGGCCACATCTTACTGGAACACCAGAAGGGTATCTGGGCTGACACCTAGAACTTTGGAGAGTGATGCAAATCCCTGGGATGCATGGGGGGATGAGCTTTTCTCTCCATAGGAATGCTTTGGGGGATTCAAGTCAGCCACCAGAACACCCCCAACTCCTGGCATTGTACATCGGCAGATCCCAATGCTTCTTGGCCTTCACCAGATGCTGGACATGGGAACTCTGTGATTCCAGCACCGAAAAGGCACAACGCCTTTGTCTTCTTTGAATGGAGGAGCCAGACACTGGGGTGTCCCCCTGGGCCTTTCTAGGGCTCAAAGTCTAGGGAGATCGATGCCCCCCTCTCAATATCAATGTACCACCAGCAATCGGTATTGCTCCTGAGTCCCTCCAATGTCTCTGATGCACATACAGATGGGCAAGACTTATGATGCCTAAAGTGTATCTCAAGAGATCAATTTGAGATCATCACCCCCAAGGGTCATAGTTGCACTCATGGGACACCCCCAGATGCCATGGTCACCCCTAGGCAGAGGACACTTCTATTATGGGGATTGGTGGTAGACAAGAGTGGCTTGCACTCGGAGCAATTCTCAAAGCCAATGGCTTTCTTCTCCTTCAGAGGCAAAGAATGAAAAACTAGCGAGATAAAAATCAAATTACTCAATGATGGAAAAAAAGCAAACGATGCTTCCTGGGTGCACTGTTGCATCATAGGGCTCACAAAAACACAAGTAGATTTGAAAACAGAAAAAAAAACCTAACTAAGAACATAAGAACTTGCCATGCTGGGTCAGACCAAGGGTCCATCAAGCCCAGTATCCTGTTTCCAACAGAGGCCAAACCAGGCCACAAGAACCTGGCAATTACCCAAACACCAAGAAGATCCCATGCTACTGATGCAATTAATAGCAGTGGCTATTCCCTAAGTAAACTTGATTAATAGCAGTTAATGGACTTCTCTTCCAAGAATTTATCCAAACCTTTTTTGAACCCAGCTACACTAACTGCACTAACCACATCCTCTGGCAACAAATTCCAGAGCTTTATTGTGCGTTGAGTGAAAAAGAATTTTCTCCGATTAGTCTTAAATGTGCAAACTAGGTGGCTAAAAGGGAAGGTGGCTAAAAGGGAAGAAAAGAACCACAACCTGTGGGCCTTGCAGCAAGATGAAATTGAAGGGACCCTGCATAGAAGTTAAGCAAGCTACACATGCCCCATTGGGTATATTAAAAACTTCCAGAAGCTTTGAAATCAAAGTTCTATGTTGGACTCTATCTGATAATGTCAATCCATATGTGAGGCATGTTATTCTGCCAGTCTTCAAATAAATAATGCTACTGCACAATCTTTTTGGCATGAGATCTGTTATATTGTAACAAAAGAACACAGAAGTACATCCTGCTTCTATACTTTAGCAAGCATGCCAAAAAGCCATACCTTGTGTCTAAATTGCAGGACCAGATCTCTTGGAGACAGGCCTAGAAAATTATAGAGGAAAAGTGTTAACAGTACTTGAACACAATAAAAGGAATTTAACTGTGCTCATCTCCCTTCTCAACCTAAACTTCACTTTTTGATATATCCAAGCTAAAAACTGTTAAAACAAGATCTCTAAAGGCTTTGGCTGTGTTTTTCTCATGACAACAACCTTGTGTTGATTGAATAGATTATTATTCTGAGTTTAGAAGTGGCAGAGATGGCTCATGCATAAATTAAACACCAAACAACCATCAGCTTTTTCTCATATCAGATCTATTGGCCCAAGCTGTAATGTGGGGACAAAAGTAACCATGTAATTTAAAACAGATTCTAAACACGTCTCTATAAAAAAATTCAATCAAGAGATAAAACAGCATTAACTCTCTCTTAATTACTTTCAACCATTTTAAGGCTTGTGAGCATTGCAAAACAGTATCTCTAGAAGATACTACAGATAATTTGCTTTATATTTAAAATCCATTAAACTAAAAATCTGGCTGTCAAGTTCTTTAATGGACTACCATCTGCCACCATACTAAATAGAAATGTAAAACATTTTGTTGCATGGTGAATTTTTTGAAATGCTTTAAAACAAAACTCCTTCCTTTGACTGAAGGCTCAAAGCAAGATGTCAGGAAGAAGAGTTCAACAAAGAATAGGAAATGGTGAATTTGGTGGTATGCTGCCAGTTTGGGAATGGAAATATCATGCTGTGGAAAAGCCTTCTCAGTCTCCTTGTGTCAAAGGATTTAAGGCATACAAACCCCTACAGAAACATTTCAGTGGTTTTACAACTTTCTTTACTGCTTCCAAAATGTCACTTACCAAGATAGACCTGGGAGCCTTCTATTGCAGTTCCTCCAAAGGAGCAATTCATATGGTCATAAAGCTCCTTTAAAAATGAACAAAAAAATAAAAATCATTACAACTTGACAGGAAATGGCAAATAAAAATGCCCCTTCTTAAAAACAGCAGTGCTATACCAGTTCGTTCTTTATGAATTTGTGAACTGTATTATGCATTTCTATTAGCCAAAAAAAAAAACATATGATGAGAAATACATCTCACTATTCATAAATCAGAGGTGTGAAGGTATATACTATCAACTGCTATGAAGGCAATAACAGGAGTCAGGAGTTTACATCTTAATACTATTTTTGGGACTGAAAAAAAGACACTCAAGAGCAGAGATATGGAAGAGGCTAAATACGTTCTCGGAAAATATGATGTGAGAAGGCAACGGGTGGTAGAGTTGAAATGAGGCTTTCCTGTCCTTTTTAAAGGGCATACATTGTAAACTGCACATCTTCAAAGGGGCCGATGTAAACCTCCACGCTAAAAATGGAAGTTAAATTTTAGCATGGGTTTTGATTAATGTGCAAAGTAGATACCAGCAGAACCACAAGATGCAGTAAGTTAATGGGATGCAAACTGAGCAGGAGCATAAAAAGAATGCTAAAGAAAACAAACATGCTAAAAATATGAGTTAACCTGAAAATTCACATTAATGCAGAAAAGCACTATAAAAACAGGCATAAGGACAAAGATGCCTGAAGCTGGAAGAAGAGGAACCAAAATGGCCTGGCATGCAAAACTGGCGCTATGCATCCTTCCTTAGGCACAATGTGCCTTTTCATAGATAAAGTTGTTACTGTTTGAGAGCTGGCATTTAGGATTGTTTTGGTATGGAGGGGGGATTTACTGTACTGTAATGATAATTCCATTTATTCATGACTTTCTAAGAGCCAAGCTCACACCCAACATGCATAACAAAAAGTCTAATTCCAAAGGAGTTTGAAGTGTCTTTTTTGCAGCATTTTCTGGTTGGCACCACAGCAGTACATGTATATATAATATGCATTTTGTAAGTAATTTTTTGCCTCAGAAGACTGTTCTTCTGAATGTTCTTTTTCATGTAAAATCTGTTATACAAATGCATAATTTAATTGTGTTGTAAAGAGCGTGGGAGTGTGGGGCAGGGGCAATAAGCAAGGTACCCTAGACAAACCTTATAGCAATAAGCAAGGTACCCTAGACAAACCTTATAGCAAGGCTATAAGGTTTGTCTAGGGTACCTAATACCCTTCCCTTGACCAAGGGTTCCAGTGGGGTGGGTGTCAGTTTTTTAAAATATACTGGCTGATACAGTAAATCCCACGGGAGAGCCGGCGCTCCGAGGCGAGTGCTCGCTCTCCCAACGCGCGCCCAGTCCACTCTCCTGGGCGCGTGATCAAGTATTTAAATGAGGGCCCGCAATAAAAAGAGGCGCTAGGGACACTAGTGTGTCCCTAGCGCCTCCTTTTTGACAGGAGCGGCGGCCGTCAGCGGGTTTGACAGCCGACGCTCAATTTTTCCAGCATCGGTTCTCGAGTCCGCTGACAGCCACGGGTTTGGAAAACAGATGCCGGCATAACTGAGTGTCTGTCTTCCGACCCACGGGCACATTTTAAATTTTTTTTTTTTTTTAAATTTTTTTTATTTTTGGGGCCTCCGACTTAATATCGCTATGATATTAAGTCGGAGGGTGTACAGAAAAGCAGTTTTTTCTGCTTTTCTGTACACTTTCCCGGTGCCAGCAGAAATTAACGCCTGCCTGTACAAGTGGTAAAAATAGCGTGTCGAAAACGCGCGGAGCACACTGTACTGTAATCGGCCTGATAGATTGTTGGAATCAGCTGGGCTTTTTTTTTTTTTTTTGACAGGCCCCGGACAGAGACTTAATGAATCTGGGTGGAGGAGTAGGCAACACAAGAATTCTTCACACAGAGCAACAAAAAAGCTAGCACAGTGCTGCAGGGGACAGCTATATAAAAAAAAATCTCTAAATGCTTTTGGTGAGCAATTTTAACTTTCAGAAACATTAAGTAGAAGTTACATGGAACTGTTAAAATCAAGCAAGATCTGGAAGACCAAGAAAAATCTCTGCTAGGACTGCCAGAAAGCTGATCAGATCTGCAAAACAGAACCAACAGATCACGGCAAATGACCAGCTGAAATGTTTAGCTAACACTGGAGTAGTTGACTATAGCAGCAGTTCTCAACAGAGTGTTGCCAAGCACCGGCAGGTGTGTCGTGCACTTCCTTGTCACCTACTGTTCTTCCCTCCCTCTCCTCACCCCAGCGAGACGCACAGGATTCTTTAACACCCATGCTATCAGCACATTCAAGCCCCGAGGGGGAACGGCAGCAGTGTTTGTGGAAGCCGGCAACAGCAACATGTCCTTTTCTTCTTCCCACCCCTGCAGCCCAGAAGAGGAAGTAATGTTTACTGGGCAAGTGGAAGAAGAAGGCCATGCATGCTGCTGCTGCCAAAATCATGACCCAAGCCTCCCCCCCCCCCCGGTCCCTACAGTGGTAAGAAGGCAGCACTCAGCTGTTTGCCTCTGCTGAGAGCAGTGAGCTGAGAGAATGTGGCTGCAGAGATTTCCTGCTGTGCTGCTGTTTGGGAAATCTATGGATTAGCTTAGTGAAAGGGCAAATTTCCAAGTAGATCTGGATATTTGAAATGAGGAATGTTAAGCAAGGAAAGGGAGTAGTATTACAGGCTATTTACAGAAATAGGTGGGCCTGCGCCTTCATGGCCAGAGCCTACCCGTAACCAAAGCGCTGGGTACCTATGGGAGGCAGCATCCCAGCGGGAGGAGAGCGAGAATATGGAGCAGTGGCATGGGGGCCATAGCGTGGTCCGATGCCTCCCCTCCCCTCGGTGTGAGAACGGGTCATCGAGGGCGATGGCATGAGTTGATGACCTCAGTGGCCCTTTAAAGGGACGCGACAGACGCCATGCACCTCTTTTTGCTCTTACCTCGCTGGCAAACAAGAGGCTTATCCGAAGTCCACACGAATGCCCCAACAACAGCAATGAGCGGGCAAGATGGAGCAGTGGCGCAAACTGACAAGAGAACGTGCCAGGAAACGCAAAACCTAGATTAAAAGGCAACCACAAGCCGAGCAGATCAATCAGCACAGATGGAAGACAGCAATGTGGGTGAGTCTCAAGAGGAGGATGGGGGGGGAAAGGGCGGAAGTCGGGTGGCACAGGCGTGGAAATCAATGTGGCAGCTGGAAAACAGCACAAGGCAAAGCGCAAACGTAGAACAAGTTCCAGCTCAGACAGTTGTTCTTCCACTTTGTCTTCGGATTCCACAAGCGACAGTGACCCACAGCCTGCGGCCAGGGCAGTTGACAAGGAGTCCAGAGGCCCTCCCATGCTCACCACCTTATCAGAGCTACGGGAAAGTGTGCCTAAGCAATTGCGCAAAAAAATATGAAAACAGACATACACAGACATATTTAGTATCCTGCAAGGACGGCGAAGGACAGATTATAAAAAGAAATCGAAGGATGGACCGGCACATATGGAAAAGGAGAAGAGGATTCCAAAAAATATCTTTAACTGGATAAGAGCATTTCTATACATGACAAACATGGTGGGACATCGGGACCCTTCTCAATACTGTCCCATGTTAAGTTATGCGGAGAATATTCTCGAAGCGTACCAAGAGCATGAAGGTTGGGCCTGGCTCAACTACAACAAGAAGTTACGTGACAAGATGGAAGAGAATCGCTTCATGTCATGGGGGAACTGAGGTGGTCAGCCTGTAGGTGAAACAGATGACACAAAAAACGGGCGATGTAAGAGCGCGCTCAAGAACCGCAACAAGGTCATCTCCCAACAGGCACTCAGTCAGGGCGGCGCAGGCACAAGACAATACATGCTGGCACTATAACAAGGCAACACGCACATTCCAAGATTGTAAATTCAAACATGCTTGTTCAGCCTGCGCAGCTCCACTCCCAGTAACGAAGTGCCCTAAAAAATCCGCGATGGGGAGTAATGTTAAAACTGTTGAAACTCTGCAATTTGAAAAAGTGCCATCACCCATCAAGTTAGAAGCATTGATACCATGGTTGGAACGCTACCCATGCCGCAAAAATGCAGAGAGGATTTGGCAAGGATTTTGAGGATTGATCATTCTATTCCAAGGCCGGATAAAAAAAACTAAGACTAGCAACACAAAATCAGCGACGCATGCCTACATTGTGCAAAAAATGCTCGATATCGAATTGGCACTCTGAAGGATGGCAGATCCTTTTCCTCGACAACCATTCCAAAACATGTTCCTTTCACCATTGGCAGTGATCCCCAAGAAAGAGAAGGGCAAATTCCGCTCATTCAGAATCTGTCATACCTTCCAGGAGCATCTGTCAATGACCAGCTGCCACCAGAGGAGTGCTCTGTTCAGTACGCATCCTTTGATTCGACAGTGGCGCTACTCAGAACATGTGGCACCGGCGCGCTAATGGCAAAAGCAGACATAGAATCAGCCTTCAGACTACTTCTGGTACACCCAAGAAGTTTATGTTCAGAAATCAATATTACTTCGATAATGCATGCCTATGGGATATTCAGTCTCATGGGCTTATTTTGAGCTATCATTCCTGCACTGGGTGACAGCACAGAGTACAGCTTCAAGTAACATCATTCACTATTTAGACGACTTTTTGTTCGTAGGTCCAAGAAATTCAGATACCTGCGATTGCTTACTATGTGATTTCCAGTACATCGCCTTTGGCCCACCGCAAAACAGAAGGTCCGGCAATGATCATTTTCTTCCTTGGCATTGAACTGGATTCAAACAAGATGGTCGCTAGGCTCCCAAGGGAAAAAGTTGAAAAACTGCGCATGATAATACAGCAAGTGGCAACGGTGAAGAAGATAATACTAAGTTGCACAGTCCATCTTGGGAACATTGACCTTCACATGTCATATAATTCCCATGGGGAGAGCCTTTATGAGAAGGCTGGCAGCAGCCACAGTCGGGATACAGCGTCCCCATCACTTAAGAGTGTCAAAGACCAAACACGCAGATTTTAATTTGTGGAGTGCATTGCTCAGCAACTTCAATGGCGTATCCGACATACAGGGACCACCACTTTTTAGCAAAGACCTGGATCTTTACATAGATGCATCAGGAGGTTGGGGTTTTGGGGCATTCTGCCAAGGTGCATGGTGTGCAGAGCCATGGCCAGCGGAATGGGTCGACATCGGACTCACGAACAACATAACTTTCTGGAAATATTCCCTATATGGGTGGCACTAGTATTATGGAGTGACAGACTCAAAAACAAGCACATAATATTTTGGTGCGACAACCAAGCGAGTCTGTGTGTGAAAGAAAGAGACAGCATGTAAGTGTGTGATTGAAAGCTTGTGTCTGAAAAGACAGACAGCATGTGTGTAAATGTGTGATTAAGAGCCTATATAAGTGAGAGAAAAAGCATGTGCATATGTGAGCGATTGAGAGCCTATGTAAGTGAGAGAGCATCTGTATATGTGTGTGACAGAGAGCCAGTGTAAGAGAGAGAGCTTGTGTGTGTGACAGAGAGGAGAGAGAGGAGAAAGTTGCAAGCAAACCATCCCTCCTCCTGCTAATTCAAAACAATCTCAGGGCATCTGGATATCAAACATTCCCAGGTAAGCAGAGCAAAGCATTTTTTAAATCCTTATTATTTTTCATAATTGTGTTTTTGTATCTGCTATTTTGAAATATTTTATTGGTATCTAAAAAAATGTTATGAGTTTTAATTATTGTATATTCCATTCATCAGCTGTTTTGAAAGAATTTGTTTTTTTATGTTAGTATGGTTTTACTGCTATTGATTTTGTATTTCTTGATTTTTTTTTTTGAGGATTGGTAATGTTTCTCTTTTTCCTTTGTTATTTATTTATTTATTTAACAGTTTTATATACCGAAATTCTTGTAAGGGGTTACAAATCAGTTCGGTTTACATTGAACAGAAACAGTGCTTCAGTAAATGAAAGCAATTACATTGAACATTAACAGAGCTTCAAATGAGAACAATTACAAAGAACTAAGGATTCCAATAAGAATAATATATTATTAACCAATAAAGCAAGCAGATAACATTTAACATTTATACAGAAAACAGTGTCTCGGAGAGAGTAAATATAATACACACGTGAATAGCAGAGGCTAAGATCTTGAACTACGAATCAGAAAACTACACTACATACAGAGACTCTGGCTTGTTGCGGTTTCCAGTTCAGTTTTTGTCTGCATGTTTCTATTTATGCTTTATGGTCTCTTTATTCTTTGTTAGGTGAGGGTTTGCACATGTGACTGAGGTGAGGTATTCTGCTGGCGTGTAGTTTCTGTATAGGGCTCTATAGCAGCCTGGCTTGGTCTGTTTGCCTAATAGGAGGTGTATTGGAGTCTTAAGGCTTGGTGTAATATTTTCAGTGTTCCACCAAGTCAGGTGGAGACTGTTATAGATCCCCGGCACCAATAGAGAATGGGCCTTACTCGCTGCGGGGTCACTTTGGGAGCATCGCAAAAAAACCCAGTGCATCGACGGAAACCAGTGCCGATGCTTCTTAGGCTACCTTCGATGCTCAGCCTAATCTTTCCCCTGTGCTGAGGCTGAAGACTATGAACTCTGAGTCCTCAGCCCGGAGGAGATCGACAAAGGTTGGTCTCCAGCGCCCCTATCCAATGGCACAGACGGAACCAATGGTCCATCAGTGCCTATGCCTCGGACTTGCTCGACCCAAGAGCTGATCCATCTTGTCGAGTAGAAGCAGACATTCCTTCAGGATCATCTGGGCGCATAAGCAGCAATGCCGGACATCATAAGATGCCCCCAGGCAGTGGATATGTACCTCATGAGGATCAGTGATAGACATGGTCCTCTGGCTCCAGGGGGCACCGGACATGGCTATTATGGGATGAAACAAAAAGGCCACAAATTCAAAAGCGATGGAGGTGGGCATCGATGGCCGGCGGGCAATGGATACCACTGCTACAGGGGGGATTCAACCACGAAAAGAAACTTAGCTGAAACACCAAAAACCCTGACTAGTGACACTATGAAAGTGCACCGAGAAGGACCCTGCGATGGAATTAAGAAAAATGTGAAAAAACGTGAAAAGAGAAAAGTTTTCCACAAGGCTAAGAACAACAAAAGTGACCTCAATCACACCATGAGGCTTAAAGCTCCACAGAAAAGAAGAGACTGAAGAGGGACCCTGCGTGGACATGTGGTATGGGGCATGCTGGGCATGTTCAGTGTGCCTAGTCAAAGTTCTAGAAACTTTGACATAAGTTTTCCACTTCGGGGCTCTGTCTGATGATGTCACCCATGAGTGAGGACTACCATCCTGCTTGTCCTTGGAGAACTTTCGCTGTACATTTACAGGTTCTATGCGCCAAGATCCGAAAATGGATGCTCTCCAATATAAATTAGATTACACGGACAAATGATTGCATATTCCACTTGACTAGTACTGCAGTCAAAACATCGATGTAAACTATAATCTCTCTAACTTCAGAAGACTGAATTTACTAGGTACTAACACATGGGGCATATAGAGCATGTACCACAAGTAAACTGAGATTTCTTTGTTTGGATATTAGCTATAATGTTTTTGGGGATTACAGAGTTTACCTTTGTTATAATTTGACCAGTAAGTTTCCAGGACAGCCCACTGTCCTGGAAACCCCAAGGATTGCAGAGCACACAGGGCCCCCTTGTGGGAATTGCTCTTGACCAACCAGTTGTCCAGGTATGGGAAGATGTGAACTGCACGATGCCGGAGAGAAGCAGCTTACACCGCTAGACATTTGGTGAAGACGCGAGGGGCGGAAGCCAGCCCAAAAGGCAACACCTTATACTGGTAGTGCGCCTTCCCCACCACGAAACAGAGGTATTTTCTGTGGCCAGGTAAGATGGCTATGTGAGCGTAAGCCTCCTTGAGATTGAGGGAGCAGAGACAGTCTCCTCTTCTGAGGACCAGAGAGACCATCTTGAACTTTTCTCTTAAGAGAAACTTGTTCAATGCCCTTAGATCAAGAATGGGGTACAAGCCCCCGCTCCTCTTTGGTATAAGGAAATACCTTGAATAGAACCCTTGGCCCCGCTGAGGGTAAGGAACAGGCTCCACCACTCTTGTTGCGAAAAGGGAGGAGAGTACTATCCGAAGTATGTCCTGCTGGGTGGACGAACCCCACAATGGACATGGGGGAGAGGTCCCTGGGAGCCAGCTAAAGTTGAGTTGGTATCCCTGATGAACTGCGGTATGGACCCATCGTTCAGAGGTGATCTCCTCCCATCGATGAGCAAAGCTGAGGATCCTGCCTCCCACCAGGGGATCTGGTGCCAGAGGTATGCTCGGCATGCTCGGCTGACTCGTACTCCCTCACCGCCAGTCAAAACCTCGTAGCCAGAACGCTGGTTGAAATCTGGGTGCTCGCTGTTGGCGAGCTAGTTCATGGCGTGCAAGCTCGGGAGGCCAGAGGGTAATATTTTCTCTGCTTGTAAAAGGGCTTCCTGGAACTGGGCCTGGAAGATTTCCTGGCAGAAGGGGCATCAGAAGCGCTAGTGGAGAGCTGTTGAAGGGTGTCGTGGTGGTTCTTCAACTGGGCCACCGCATCTCGGACCTTATCCCCAAAGAGGTTGTCACCTGTGCAGAGGTGGTCAGCTAGTTTCTCCTGCACCTCTGGACGGAGATTAGAAGCCCTGAGCCAGGCCATCCTACGGGCGCCGATGCCCGCGGCAACTACTTGAGTTGCAGTTTCAAAGACGTCGTAGGTGGATTGCACCACATGCTTGCCAGACTCGAAGCCGTCAGGACAATAGCGGAGAGCATCTCCTGCTGCTGCTGTGATAAGGTCTCTGCAAGATTCTGAACCCACTTCCATAGGTTCCAGTTGTAATGAGTCATGTACAACTGATAGGCAGTAATCCAGGCGATAAGCATAGCGTCTTGGAAGACCTTGCGGCCCAAGGCATCGAGCTCCCTATGTTCTTGCCCCAGGGGCAGAGGCGCGAGTATGGGAGCGCCTGGCTTTCTTGAGGGTGGACTCTACAATCACTGATTGGTGGGGGGAGGTGCCGCTTTTCAAACCCCATGGCTTACTGCACCAAATAGGTGGAATCCGCCTTCCTATTGACAGAAAAGATAGGGATCGGGTGCTCCCTCATCCGAAAGAGGTCCTTGAAGATGTCATGAATGGGAACCACCACAATCTCCTTAGAAGCATCGACAAACTGGAGTACTTCCAGCATCTTCTGTCATGCATCCTCTTCCGTGAGCAGTTGGAAGGGGATAGCCTCGGCCATGGCCCTTACAAATCCCGCAAAGGACAGATCCTCAGAGGGAGACTGATGCCTTTCCTCAGGCAGTGAAGGCTCTGAGAGAGGATCATCCAAGTAGTCGTAGGAAGACTCTGTGGAATCATCCCATGAATCTTAAGGCCCGTCCTCCTCACTAGGGCCAGCATGACGCAGGCGAGGCCTGTGGGGGATATCAGCCCTGGGCTCTGATGGCTTCGGAAGGCCTTGAGGGCACCGCAGGAATCAACAGTCCATCTGGCATAGAGGGGACCAGGAGTCGCAGGAGGCCGGAAGGACCCAAGTAAAGACTCGGGGAATCAGTGCCTCAGAGACACGGCGCCAACTGTGTCTTCCTCGGAGGAGGACCCAGTCATCGGGATCACTCCAGTGGGGGGCATTGGTGGCCATTGGGGGACCGAAGGCCCCTCGGGCACTGGTTGCATTGGTAAGGCACTTAAAAGGCCGTCCAGGATTGAAGGAGGGGGATGAGGTGGCACGGTGGCCGGCATCTGTATCGATGGGGAATGCCTGGAACTCCCAGGGACATTGGAGGATGGCACCTCTGATGGCCATGGTCACTTGGTGGCGGTAAGGCTGCCGCCAGTTCCACACCAGCATCAGAGCCATGTGCCAATGGTGACCGGTGTCGATGCTTGTGGGATCTCCCATGGTGCTCAGCCCGGTCTTTCCTCGGTGCCGAGGAGGTGGAGGATCCCAATGTTCGGGACATCGATGAGATCATGGAGGATCGGTCACCATTCCTGCAATCCTTTGAAGAAGTGGAGAGAGGAGTAGTGAGAGGAAGCATAATCAAAGGGCTCCCTGTAACCTCTCCGAGTCGACGACTGACATGGATGTGGAAGGAGCAGACATGGAAGAACCGAAAAGTTTCTCCATCTTACCAAGTCGTGCATGACGGCCTTAGGTGGTCATCTGATCATACGGCGACACCCATGGATGTCATGCGAGGCCCCCAGGCAGAGGAATCAAACCTCATGGGGATCAGTGATGACATGGTCCACGGGCCCTGGGGGCACAGACGAAAACCGGAGGCCAATAAAGCTACTCAGCGTGCAGTCGATGACCAGCAGTCACTGAGAGGCAAGGTGTCGGTAATCGACCACAAAAGAAGTGAAACCCCCCCCCCCCCCCAGCAACTTTAATCTACCACACCGAGGAGGCACCGACCACAAAGGGAGACCAGACGATGGAAACAGGAAAACATGATACTTTTCAGCAAAAAACAAGAAAACAGTGGAGCTCCACGAACCGCGAGACAACTGAACTGCGGAAAAGAAGAGACTGAAGGGGGACCTCGCTTGGACATGCGGATAGTGGCATGCTCAGTGTGCTGGTCAAAGCTTCTAGAAAATTTGGCAAAAGTTTCCCATGCTGGGCTCCATCGGATGATGTCACCCACGTGTGAGGACTACCATCCTGCTTGTCCTAGGAGAATTCAACTTGCACATATATATACAATCCCTTTGTTAGATAGTTGTGAAACTATCCTGAATACCATGACCAATTTGGTGTGGGTCCAGTTAATTCATCAGCTTACTCATAGGCAGGGCCATATATTGGCTATAGTGTTTAAGGCATAACTGGCCTCTGGATGTCAGTAATGGTTATTCTATTGATAAAATCCCCTGTCATTATCTGATTAGTTTTAAAGTTCTAATCCCTAATACATCAAGTGTTATGCTCAGTCCTTTTAAGAGAATTAGTTGGGGTCAGTTTGACTCAAAGGAACTTCGAGCATCCTGGATCTCTCAACTTAGGGATGTTATTAATGTTGCCGATACTGCGTTATCTGGTTGGCATAGAATGCTACATGGCGCATTAGATATTAAAGCCCCTTTAAAAACTAGTTATGCTTGCAAAGAGTATAGGACCCTTTGGTTTGTGAAGGAATTTGTTCCAACAAGCCTACAGCCTGACAGGGAGTGCTTTAATTAGACATCTTTAGAATAGTTCTTGTCAGGGGTGTTCATAAAAAGCGTATGCATCCAGAGTGAGACTTCTTTAGAAGGGTTGCTAGAGTGTTCATAAAAGCGTCTGCATCCTGGATGAACTAACATGCTTTTGAGTATGAATGTAATGGAATTTAGAATTTTATCAGTGCAATAAGTACTGTGTATCTGATTTTATTATGAAATTTTGTTTTGTTTTGTTTATTTTTATGCAGATTATTTATTTTACTTATTTCAATATTATGTTTAAAAGTATTTTAAATTAAAACTGTATGTTTATTACCCGCCTAGTACTGTGAATAGGCAAGATATAAATATTTTAAATAAATGAATAAATATATTAAACAGCAACTAAGACGCTGTGAACGTCGCTGGTGTAGGACACCAGCTGCTGATGACTATATCTTATTTGAAGATCCTTCATGAATATAGGGAACAAGCAGATTGACTTGAGATTGTCACATATACAATCTGTTGCCAATAGATCATATCAACTATTTTATATACTATATTCTTTGACTTTATGTCCTCCAGAATGTCATCAAGATAGACAAGACTTTTTCAGACAAATATGAAAGCCAATTCACAACACTATTTTCCTCTCCTTCCAATTTGAAGGTGAAGTGATGCTGCAAGATGAGGGGATGGTTGAAGAATCTAAAAAATTTGAATATTTTGGTGAAGTCTAATTCAAAGAAATTTGAGATCATTCTATCTTTGAATAACACCTTTGACTCGCTGAACACCTGCTCCACTGTTGTGATTAAAGTTCTTAGGGATGATAAGTGATTTCCTTGCCAGATTTGTCAATTTGTCGTTAGTGCAGGACACCTTCCAGAACCACATAAGGTAGTCAGTTTGACAGATTCTAAAAAAAAAAAAAAAAAATCTTGATGTTTCTGAGTTTAACAATTATTGGCCTATCTCCTCACAGCCTTTTCTGGCAAAAGTCTTAGAAAAGGTAGTATTGAAGCAGTTACATACTTTTATTGAAGAACAAAGCTTATTAGATGGTTTTCAATTTGGGTTTCCTTTCTTAATATTACTGGATATATCATCAGCTTTCAAAACTCTTAATCATACCATTTTGATTCAGTGTGTTAAAAAAATAAAGTATAGGTCTAAAGTTTACAAGTTCTTGCTTGCTTTATATATCATTTCTTTCAGATCAGTTTCAGAGAGTGGTTGTATGTGTCTTGGTCCCACAGGGATCTTCCATCTCCAACAACTTATTTAACATTTATATTTTTCCTATTTGACAATTACTCACCAATTTGGATGGCGGGCATAGGCTCTATACTGATATTCAGTTTTATGTCTCTATTTCATCTATAGTCACTGAAGCTCTTGTTAAGATTACAAGTTTCCTTGATGCAATTTCTAGCTGGATGAAAGATCATAGGCTATTGTTAATACAACTCAGATTTTGTATCTTGCCCATATCCCTGCAGCTGATATCCCAATTAATCTTATCTTTGGTGATATGAATATTATGATTTCAAATCACATATATGAACTAAAATTTATATTTGATACTACACTTTCTCTATGCCCTCAGATATGAAATGTATTGAAGTTGTTTTATAAGCTTTATATGCTGTGTCATTTAAAGTCTTTCATCAGAGAATGATCTGAAAACTGATGTGCATATATTGGTTACTACTTCTTTGGACTACTGAAATGCCTTCTACATTGGGCTATTGTACTCAACATTAAGGGTTTTGCAGATAATACAAAATGTTGCTGCACACATTGATTCAGATGTGCGGATCTGTGACATCTTTCCTATGTTGTTTAAGCTTCATTGACTATTGAAATGTTGGAGGGTTAAGTTTAAGCTTTTAACTTGTACTTTCTATGGTAAAATTTCTTTTACCGGCCTATCTTCCTTCCAGCTTGTTGCAAGCTTCCAAGTTCTCTCCCCTTGTTGATTGTAATTTTTGACTTATTCCTACTTATTGTTATCTTTCGTTTACGTGGATTTGTTACTCTTGTTGTTTTTCCCTTTTGTTAATCTGTAAACCGATCCGATATGGTAATTTACTATGAAGGTCGGTATAAAAAACTGTTAAATAAATAAATAAATAAATAAGCTAATTATGCTTATTTCTAAAGTTTTTCCAAGGACTGGCACCTAAATGTTTTAATGCAGTGTTAAGAATTACCCTGAGGCGCTCATTTTAGAAATTACTAGACATACCCTTTATTAGTGGGTTCACATGACTGAATCCAGTGAGAGGTTGTTCAGTGTGGATAGTCATGGTTATGGAACATCTTGCTTAATGGAATACAGAGTTTTCTAGTCTGAGGTTTAAGAAGTTGCTGAAAATATTTATTTTAGCATGCTTTGATGAGCTGTGTTAGTTAGCTGGTTCTGTCTGATAACGTAATTGACTGTGGTGACATGACAGCCTCTGAGCCTCAATGACGCATAATCTGAAAATGTGATTTTAAGTTTTGTTCTATGCTTGATTTTATTTTTACTGTTTGTTGTTTATTTATGATGTAAAGTTGTGACCCACTTAGAATTGTAGCTAGGCATGCTTTAGGTATTTAAACCAGAGCCCAATCTCAGCTTGTGCAGAGGTAGTGAGATTCCTCTTCAGTACAGCTTGGTCATCAATGTTCAGTGTTGCTCTGTAGTCCTTGAGTCTAGCCTCTGAGGCCTGTTTTGAAGAACTGGACTTATGTTTGCTGAAAAGAAAGCTTGAAGTATAATCTTCTGGGTCCAAACTACTCTGGGTGACATTCACATACTACATAACTATCGCCCAGTTGTGTACAATTTACACCACACTGTACAAGCACGTTTGCTTACCGTAAATGGTGTTTTCCATGGATAGCAGGGTGAATTAGCCAAGACATCTGGGGATGTTCCTCTGGTCCTCTAGGTGGCGAAGCTCTGTGTGCCTGCCTGTGCATATCACCATGTGGTTCCCAGCTTGCTTCAGTCTATTTATCCAAGCTTGCAAATGCATTGTCCGAAGACTGTCCGGGAAGGTGGGCAGGTTAGCATGGCTAATTCAGCCTGCTGTCCACGGAAAACACAGTTTACAATAAGCAAACTTGCTTTTTTCCCCCACAGATAAGCAGGTTAAATTAGCCATGATATCTGGGGAGTCCCAAGCTGAGAGGATTAAGCACCCCCTAGTATTGGAGTTGATATAGTCCATTCCGGTTCTCGCATGGGATTATGCTCAACCCAGTTCCTCTTTGCGGGCAGTCTCCTTTGTCATTCCTGCCAACAGGATGGCTCGACCCATTGCTGCACATGCGGATGCTTGCTGGTTGAGGCAGTAAGGCATCGTGAAAGTGTGTAGTGATGGCCACGTGGCAGCTTTGCATATATCCTGAATAGGCACTTCGCACAGATGTGCCATGGAGGCTGCCATTGCTCTAACTTGGTGCACCTTTGGTGCGGTAGACAGGGTTTCTGCTCCTTTGTCGTAGCAAAGCTTGATGCACTGAGCGATCCACATTGACAGCATCCTCTTGGTGACGGGAAGTCCGGGGGCATTCGGGTTGAAAGAGACTAATAGCTGAAAGGCTCTAGAGTTCGACTATGCACGCTGTTTGTAATACGCCAAGGCATATTTGCAATCTAGCGTATGAAGCAGTTTCTCCGTCTCTGATCGATGCGGCTCAGGAAGAAGGTTGGCAGCGTAATTGTTTGAGATGGAAGGCTGACACCACCTTGGGAAGAAAAGATGGATGAGTCCTTAATGTCACTTTATCATGGTAGAACTCCAGGTAAGGTGAGTAATAAACCAGCACCTGTAACTCACTGACTCTCCTTGCCGAGGTGAGTGCCCCTAGAAAGAGGACATTCGAGGAAAGGTACCACATGTGGCAGCTGTCCATGGATTTGAAGGGTGGAAGCATCAACTGCTCCAGGACCAGATTAAGATCTCATGGCTCTGGTAGCTTTTTCACCGGTGGGCGCAGCTGGAGAATGCCCTTCATGAACCTGGAAACGAGTGGATGGCATGACACCGGAGAGGCCTCCTGAGAAAGGTGGTAAGCTGCTATCAGACTTACATGCACTCTAACAAACTGTTGCTAGGCCTGCTTGACATAAGAAATGAAGGTAATGTAGCAGGCGCTTTGGGGGGCATGAGAAGGGGTCAAGTCCCTGCTCTCCGCACCATCTTGAGTATTTGGCCCAATTGGCCTGATAATTCTTTCTAGTTGTGTATTTCCTAGAGGAGATCAATACATCCTGAATTGGTCTCGGTAAATCCAAGTGTGTTAGAACTGTCCTCTCGATGTCTGCACTATCCACCGGTGGATGATATTACAGTACACCCCTGTCTTTCAGTGACCTGAGTTCAACGTGTCCCCGGCATCGTGATGCCCATTGGACTGAAGGAGCAGGCCGGCGCTTCTCCCTTCTTTGATCACTTTCCAGACGGGAAGAGCGAGGGGAGTACTGCTCATGCTTCACACTAGAATGATCCATGCTCTGCTCGGTGCAAGGGTCTGGAATCCAGCCGGGCCTGCCTCTTCCCAGGCTGTGACCGCCGCCACTGACCGGACATGATCCGTGTTTCCCAGATCGGCAAGGCTCCTGATGTTGCTGGGCACAAAGTTTGTTGACTACCACCGCCGGGTGTGGAAAGAACCAGTGGTTGAGTGATGGTAGATTACTTGCGCTGCTACCATGTGAACAAGGGAATCCTGCAGTAAAAGCGTGTTCCATTGAGCTGGGAGTACCGGTATTGCCCACAGGTATGCTGGGTGCGGGTCCTCCATCTCGGGGAGGTGCAGGGTCTTTACCGTGTCCCAAGAGAGGGGTAGCATGGAGATCCAACCCCCTGAGCCCACCGGGGGGGGGGGGGGGGTGAATCGATGGCAGGCGGTACTCTTGTGTAGCACTACACTGATCCTTGTGTCTTGGGCGTTGGTTTCTCCTGATGTTGTTATCCCTGGAAGCCTGCTTGAGGCTTCAGTGTCAGTCAAGCACGATTAGTTGCTCCTAAAACCCCTGTTGGGGCTTGGAGCTGGTTGGGTCCTCAGGGGGTGCTGGCTGCGTTGTCAGCCACGGCTCTGGGGCTGTTGCGTCTGCGGCTCCCTGGATGACTGGTATGATTGTGGGCGAAAAAAAGGGTAGTCTCTACCCCCATGGTTTTGCGACTGCATTCTTCGTGGGGTTGAGGGATATCTTCTTCCCAGCTGTTGCTCCCCTGGGAGAGTCAGCGACTGCAGCACAACATTTTGTTCTTTTAACTGGGTGACCATCTCCCGCAGCTTATCGCCGAAAAGGTTATCGGGAAGGCAGGGAAGGTCAGCAAGCTTCTCATGGACATGTTCCCTAATGGGGCTCACCCGCAGCCATGCGTCTGGCTGCGATGGCTCCTGCGTAAATCCTGGCTGAGGTGTCAAATGCTTCATAGATAGTATGAAGCAAGTGGCGCAGTCCTTCCTCCATTGCATGTAACTGTGAGGGGGGTTCCCATCCGGATCAGTTGCCAAAACCATTCGTCTTAACGACTGAAGACATTCATATAAGTATTGGGTGATGTAGAACTGATGTTACTGAATCTTGACATTCAGCATTGCCACCTGGAATGTGCATTTACCAACACTATCCAGATACTTGTTATCCTTCCCCAGCGGGCCACTCGCGTGTAGCTGGGGTTTCTTTGCCCTCCTCATGGCTGATTCTACTACGATAAAGGCATGAGGGAGCTGCACCATGCTAAAAAAGAGTGACTCCCACATCCTGAACTTCAAGTCCGTTTTGCGCAAGGTTGCCGCCCCAGAAAATGGGAATTACCATGTCTGGATCATCACTTTATCCAGGACCGCATGGGAAGGCAATTTAGTTGGCTCTGCCAGTGCCTCAAAGATCTTGAGGATTCCTAGGACCTCCGCTCTGGGATTCGGCACTTTCTTGGTCTCGACCTTGAGAGTAGTGCCCACATTCTCCACAAAGTTTGAGTAGGAGAGTTATTCTGGTGGGGAGATGGACCTAGGTTGTCCTCCGGGGGATCTGAAGGATACCCTGTTGAGGAGTCTGGTGACGAGGCAAGCGACTTGTATGGCGATCCTTCTTGTGGCTCCTCGCCTGGGGGAGTTGTACTCGACTGGCTAATATCCACCCTCACGGGTGCCAATGGTACTCTGGGGATCGGACCTTCCTGCCCTCGGCATTGTTCCAGTGAGGTCAAGAAATGGGTCAGTACCTGCAATATCTGTGTCATCGCTTGTGCTGCCAGAGGGGTCTGCATTCCCTTAGGGGACCTCTAGGAGGTACTGCTGCTAGCAGAATGCTCGAGTCTGGCCCCCTCGGGTGAATCAGTTCCTGCTGTACATGGGACCCCGCTTATTCCTTTCCTCCAGGGGCTCCTGTGAGACCCTCCTGCCTTCGCCTGGAGGTGGACGACAGGTCTGAAAAGATCCTGGACAACTGGGAGGATCCCGTTGATCCCTGAGCAGATTCTAACTCCAAGTCTGACAGCCCTTCCCAATCTGGGACAGGGGCTCTATGCAGAGACTGTGGCTGGGATGTAGGTGACAAACCCACATCTGCCGCATGTTGAACTCTGTGGTCTGTCGGCCTCCCCCTCTCCACAGGGTCTGCATGGCACCCCCAACTCGGGCTAGTGCTCCGGTGAGAAGCTTCATCAGGTGATGCTCTTCGCCACTTTGATTTCTCCTCCTGGTAGGCCTGCTTTGATGCATGGTACTTCGATGCATCAGGTGCTTTGCGTCGATGCCATTATGCAGTGCATTGATTGCAACTTGCCCAGATTTAGAAGGCTGTTGCTCCACAGACTCTCCCCTGTGTCGAGGTCCACGAGGCCCTTTAATCGCCTGAGGGTCCTACTGAGCAGGCCCTCTTTTCCTTCTCGCTCAGGGGTTCCCAACTGGGGCCTGGAGAGGATTGGGTGGATCCTAAGGCTGACTGTGCAGTCTGGGGTGCTGCTGCCTCTTTCAGCTTCTGAATTTTTGCTGCTCTGTCTGCATGCCCTTGGAGACATGCGTCCACAGTCCCTGCAGTTGGCCTGGTTGTGGTCGGGCCCCAGGCAGATATAGCAGAGCATGTGTCCATCCGTAATGGACATAATCTTGCCACACTGGCAAGATTTGAATCCAGATGGTCTTGGCATCTTCACTTCTTGTTTTTGGGCACACGAGGAGTTAATTCCTGCAGTTCCAACAATGTAGCAGTGAGAGATAGGGAGCTCTGCTTGCAGCAATGCAGAACGAACAAGACTGAGGCAAGCTGGGAACCACGTGGTGACATGCACAGGCAGGCACACAGAGTTCAACTCTGTGTGCTCTTTGGAGCTCCATCACCTAGAGGACTGGAGGAATGTCCCCAGATGTCATGGCTAATTCAACCTGCTTATCTGCGGAAATCATACATTGTTCTCTTTTATATGTAAGGTATTGCATTAAATGTAACCCTTATCATACATATGTAGACTGCTGATAACCATGCACTTCACTCTGAGTACCATGGTGGAAGCGTAATAAGTCCTTGTAATAAATAATACATATAATGTTTGGCACATATATCATAGCCGACTCTATTATGACCTTGTCCCAAATATTTGTAGCTAACTTTCTGATGAACAACTGTTTGCACCTGGGGCAAAACTTGAAGCTGATGACCTGCTTCTTGGACATGCTGAGGAAAATCAACAAGTCAAAATCAATTGAAGAAATGTTTCTCTTGATAGAAGACTGTCCAAAAATAAGAAAAATTTGATCAGGCTGCCTGCTGGCACGGCCATACTGAAGAAAAACAACACAAACTAGTTCATTAGAATCAACAAAGAAGAAATAAAACTTACATGCTAAAAATCCCAGCTATGGCATTATTAAGAAGTTCTGGCAGAAAGGCCAGATAAAGCAAAATTGCTTACCTTGTAATAGGTGTTATCCCAGGACAGCAGGATGTAGTCCTCACATATGGGTGACATCAGTAATGGAGCCCTATGTACGGAAAAACTTCTTTCAAAGTTTCCCTGAAACTTTTGACTGGCACTAGAGTGCCTACTGAGCATGCCCAGCATGCCATGATATTCCCTGCCACAGGGGTCTCCCTTCAGTCTGTTTTGTAGCAATTAGCGTTAGCCAAAAATAAAATAATAAAACGTAACGTACCCAACTCCGCGGGGTGGCGGGTGGGTTTCGTGAGGACTACATCCTGCTGTCCTGGGATAACACCTATTACAAGGTAAGCAATTTTGCTTTATCCCAGGACAAGCAGGATGCTAGTCCTCACATATGGGTGATTAGCAAGCTAGAGGCTGAGTCATTTTGTAGTGAAACAGTGAAGTATTGTTGTTGTAAATGAGTCAGCCAAAGATCACAGCAGGTTGGATGTAGAAGGAGTTGGGATTACACTGGAAAAAAGTTCTTTAAGACGGATTGTCCATAGGCTGAATCTTGTCTTCCTTCTTTGTCCAAACAATAGTGAGCTGCAAAGGTGTGAAGAGAACTCCATGTTGCTGCTTTACAAATGTCCAGAATAGGTACAGAGCGAAGGTGTGCTACTGAGGTTCACATCGCTCTTACTGAATGTGCTTTTACTCGCCCTTAGAGAGTAAGGCCTGCTTTCTCATAACAAAACTGTATGCAGTCTGCTAGCCAGTTTGACAAAGTATGTTTACCCACTGCTTTACCAGGCTTGTTTGGATCATAAGATACAAATAGTTGACTAGATTTCCTTTGGACTGTGGTGCGGTTTATGTAGAAGGACAGCGCACGCTTACAGTCCAAGGTATGTAAGGCTCTTTCTCCCTGGTGAGAGTGAGGCCTTGGAAAAAAATGTTGGTAAAACTATAGATTGGTTCAGGTGGAATTCCGTGACTACTTTTGGAAGGAATTTTGGATGAGTACGGAGGACCACCCTATCATGAAGGAACTTAGTAAAAGGTTCGTATGTGACAAGTGCTTGTAGTTCACTGACCCTTCTAGCTGATGTAATGGCTATGAGGAAAACAGTTTTCCAGGTAAGAACATAAGAAAATGCCATACTGGGTCAGACCAAGGGTCCATCAAGCCCAGCATCCTGTTTCCAACAGTGGCCAATCCAGGCCATAAGAACCTGGCAAGTACCCAAAAAAAGTCTATTCCATGTTACCATTGCTAATGGCAGTGGCTATTCTCTAAGTGAACTTAATAGCAGGTAATGGACTTCTCCTCCAAGGTAAGATATTTAAGGTCGCAGGTATCTATGGGTTCGAATGGAGAACGCATGAGCCTGGCTAATACTACGTTTAGATCCCATTGTATGCTTGGGGAATGAAGTGGAGGTTTTAGGTGAGTTAAACCTTTCATAAATTTACTAACGAGAGGTTGTGTAGAGATAGGTGCGTCTCCCAGCTTGTTGTGGTAAGCAGAGATAGCACTTAGATGTACTCTTACAGATGAAGTCCTAAGACCAGAGTCTGAAAGATGGTATAGGTAATCTAGTAGTGAGGTAGTGGGGCAAGTGAAGGGATCTAAAGATTTCTGAGTGCACCACAAAGTAAACCGTTTCCATTTGTAGGAATAATTCTTTCTAGTGGAAGGTTTACGTGAAGCTATCAGCACTTGAGATATAGTGGTTGGAAGGTTGAGTAGTTGTAAGATCAAGCTTTCAACATCCATGCTGTCAGGGATAGGGATTGAAGGTTGGGATGGCGCAACCGACCCTGATCCTAAGTTATGAGATTGGGAGCTACTCCCAGGCGATTTGTATCCCTGACTGAGAGGTCTAGCAGTGTGGGAAACCATACCTGCCGAGGCCAGTATGGGGCTATGAGTATCATGGTCCCCTTGTCTTGCTGAAGCTTCACTAGAGTTTTGGTTATGAGTGGTATTGGTGGATACGCATATAAGAGGCCTGAGTTCCAATGGCGAGCAAAGGCGTCCGTTGGTAGGTTGCTCTCCTGTTGTAATAGGGAGCAGTAATTGTTCACTTTGTAGTTCAGATGTTGGTTGACCCCAGCGTTGGAAGATCTTGGTTGCTATCGTTGGATCCAAGGACCACTCATGTGGTTGGAACTGACGACTGAGGCGATTGCCTATTACGTTGCGGATGCCTGCCAGGTAAGTGGCTCGAAGAAGAATGGAGTGGGCTAGGGCCCAGTCCCAAATCTGAGCTGCTTCTTGGCAAAGGAGGTAGGAACCTGTTCCCCCTTGTTTGTTGATGTACCACATGGCTACTGTGTTGTCCGTTTGAATCAGCACAGTCTTGTGTGAGAGGCAGTCCTTGAACGCATGTAGCGCATAACGTATAGCTCGAAGCTCTAGGAAGTTTATATGAAAAGAGGCTTCAGCTTTTGTCCATGTCCCTTGGGTCTTGAGATGACCAATGTGTGCTCCCCAGCCTAAGGTGGACGCATCTGTAGTTAATGTTACTTGTGGAACTGGTTGCTGGAAAGGCAGACCTTTGAGCAAATTGTTCATTGATGTCCACCAGAGGAGAGAGGAACGCAGTTCCTGCGTTATCTGAATGGGGGTGGATAATGGTTGAATGGCTTGAATCCACTGAGATTTGAGTGTCCATTGCATTAGTCGCATGGTCAATCTGGCCATGGGAGTGACGTGAACTGTGGAGCCCATGTGACTGAGTAGGGTGAGGCACTGATGAGCTGTAACTTGAGATTGATTTCGGAGAGAGTGTGCCAGGAGAACGAGTGTTTGAGCATGGTCTCTTGGAAGAAATGCTTTTGCCATGATGGTGTTTAAATCTGCACCTATGAAATGTAGTAGGTGAGATGGTGTGAGATGGGATTTTTGGTAGTTGATGAGAAATCCCAAGGAGTGAAGCAAATTGACTGTGAGCTTGAGGGAATTGAGAGCTCCTTCTTGTGTCTGACTCCTGATGAGCCAATCGTCCAGATAAGGGAATACATGCACCTTTTGTTTGTGAAGATGTGCCACTGCTACTGCCAGACACTTTGTGAACACTCGAGGTGCTGAGGCTAGGCCGAATGGTAGTACTCTGTATTAAAAATGTTGACCTTTGACCAGGAATCGCAAATACTGGCGATGTGGAGGAAAGATGGGAATGTGAGTGTATGTGTCTTGAAGATTCAGAGAGCAGAGCCAATCTCCTCTTTGAAGGAGAGGTAGCACGGTGCCTAACGACACCATCCTGAATTTTTCTTTTTTGAGAAATTTGTTGAGATTTCTGAGGTCTAGGATAGGACGTAGGCCTCCGGTTTTCTTTGGAATGAGGAAGTAGTGGGAGTAAAATCCTCTGCCCTGCTGAGGCCCGGGGACTGGTTCTATGGCCCTGGCTCTCAGAAGGGTGGATAATTCTGCTTGTAGAATTTTGGAATGTTGATTCACTGTCCAAGATGAGAGTGGTGGATTTTCTTTTGGTACAGTGAGAAAATCTAGTCGGTAACCGTGGGCTGTTATGGAAAGAACCCATTGGTCTGTGGTTATGGAGGTCCAGGTGTGATGGAAATAGGTTACACGACCTCCTAACCGGTAGGTGCGGGAGTGGGTTGGTGGGTTGGCTGCTGCTCTCTGATGTCTTTCAAAAACCTGATGTTGAGGCAGTTTGAGGAGGTGGTTGGGGCCTTGCAGGCCTTTGCCTAGCTTGTGGGCGCTGAGCTGGGCGAGATGGTCTTGCCCGGTTTGATGGGGGATAGTAGCGGCTTTGGCGGTAATAAGGCCGCCTTATATCCCTTCTAGGAGGTCTTCTGACCGGGGGCTGAGATTCCTGAGGCAGTAAGGAAAGTTGCTTAAGTGTCTCAGTATGATATTTTATAGTCGCCACTGCTTCTTTAACCTTGTCGCCAAACAGGTTTGTCCCCCAAACAGGGGAGGTCAGCTAGTCTTTCCTGCACTTCTGGCCAGAGATCGGATGCTTTAAGCCAGGCCCATCTACGTGCTGTTATTCCTGAAGCTGAGAGACGTGCTGCAGTTTCAAAACTGTCATAGGTAGCTCTGACTTCATGTTTGCCTGCCTCTAGGCCTTTATGTACCAGTTGATGGAATGGTTCCTGATATTGGTCAGGGAGTGTGAGTACTAGGTCCTGAACTTGTTTCCAAAGGTTTCTTTGGTACTGGTTCATAAAGAGTTGGTAAGATGCAATCCGAGATACCAACATGGAACTTTGGAAAATTTTTCGGCCCAATTTGTCCATGAACAGTCTTTCCCAGGTGGTGTAGAGGCATGAGATTTTAATTTTTTAGCCTTTTTCTGGGCAGACTCTACGACCACTGACTGGTGTGGTAGGTGGGTTTTTTGAAATCCAGGTATTGGTTGGACTAAGTAGGTGGCATCTGACCTTTTATTGACCGCTGCCAGTGAACCTGGGTGTTCCCATATTCGGTACAAGAGTTCTTGTAATACTTCATGTACCGGCACTGCCAAAATCTCCTTTGGAGGGTCTACAAATTGTAGGACCTCCAGTGTCTTTTGTCTGGCATCCACCTCTGCATGCAACTGGAAAGGTATGGTGTCCGCCATGTCCTTCACGAAGTTTGAGAAAGATAAATCTTCCGGAGGAGACTTCCTACGGTCCTCAGGAGAAGATGGTTCAGACAATATGTCTTCTGAGGAGTACTCCGTCTCTGTGCCTGTGCCCCTTGGTGACCTCAGTGGTTGTGGTGTAACTGGCACCAGCGGTGGCTCCCTGGGCATCGGTGGAAGCAAGGGAGAACGAGGCTGATGAGGCCTGGGAACTCCTGATGGCCCTGGAACAGGTTCTTCTGGGATGTCTCTGGGCTTCTTCGATAAAGCATCGAGTAGAGTGTCCAGTTTGGTCATCAGTGGTTGAAGAACCGTGAAGTCTGAAGATGGCACCGATGGAGTCACCGGTGGAATCGGCAAGGGCCAGAAAAAAATGGTATGGAACCGCGAAAATCACGGGGAAAAAAAAAACCAAAAAAAACTTACCGCGATGGAACGGAAGGGAGACCCTTGCGGTGGAAAGTTTTTTCCGAACTTTTTCTAAAGTTTTATGTGTGGTGAAAATCACCACAGGACTCCAGATTAACCGCGAGGCTAACGGCTCCGCGGAAAAAAGAAGACTGAAGGGAGACCCCCTGTGGCAGGGAATATCATGGCATGCTCAGTAGGCACTCTGGTATCAGTCAAAAGTTCCAGGGAAACTTTGAAAGAAGTTTTTCCGTACATAGGGCTCCATTACTGATGTCACCCATATGTGAGGACTAGCATCCTGCTTGTCCTGGGATAAAAAAAAACAACACATTTCTGAATTTCTATGGGGCTGCAAGAAGTAAAGTGAGATCAGTTGTAGGGACCAGTGTAGCATGAAAACCAGTGCACATAGCCAGTGAAAGGCTTTTGCTTTTTCCAGAAAGCTCTGGAAGAATTCATTCATTCAACAAAGTGTGCAATCACATGTCTCATTTGTGTGACTCAGGGAATCTGCTGGTCTTCAAAGATAAGTATCTTATTTGATGAAATGAGTGAATCAAGTTATTTTGTTTTTTCAGAAATGATCCATATATATCTTCCAAAAATAAATGGATATGAACTGGCATGATGATTCATGAATACTATAGAATTTATGTTATGCAACTACAGGGACAACGTTCCATATACATGCAAGAAGTGGAACATATGTGCTAGATAATTACCTTAAGGATTGAAATTTGGGAGAAGTCCTTTTCTTCAAAATAGGCATGTGTAATCAGCTGGAGTTTTGCTTGAAGTAACCCGTACAAAGGCTTGAAAGAAAACCAAGTGTTATAAAGATATGCTCTCAGAACACAGACATTACTCATTTTCAGCCCTGACTTTCTTCCCTTGCTTCTGTCTTCGTAATTAGAAACACTTGTTCCCCATTCCCATGAAATCCAATTGTAGCATATTACTAGATCAAATCTTCTGCACCTGTCTTAATAAATTTCCATAGCCATGCTTTATTTCTGGAACAGTTATGTTTCCTTTCTTGAATTTAGAAAATAAATATATCAGAGCTGCAGCACTCTAGCCCAATTATCACCACAGTGGAAACAGCCCCATTATTTAATTGGTCATGGTTATGATCTAGGTTGGAACATGTCATATCCCAAGCTTTTATTTCTTTTTCTTCAATTGTAAAGGCAGGAGACTGAAATAGGAAATTCTGCAGTCATGCACCGGCTTGGAAATAAGACATTCTTTCCTGCTAGCGAGCAGTGATGCAGTCTTAACATAATTTGTTTCTTTAAGTTCCTTGAAACCTGAATATATGGACTTGCCAACTAAAGGCCAGAAAATCAAGTATTAAGGCTTGATTGAGCTTTGACAATAATTAAAGTTTTAAGTAAGGCTTTCTGCTTTTTACCTCTTTTACAAAGTTTTAAATCAAAATCTCTAATCTACATTTTTTTCTCAGGTAAAGTACTGCAAAGCATGCACAAGCTTTTGTTCAAGAAAATTGGAAACCTAGAAAATGATGGTATGTAAGGACCACAAGGCCCATCTAGTTTGCTCATTCCTTACAAAATATCACAAAGTACCAGATCTCAGGCTTTATTTATTTATTTAAAAATGTTTATATACCGCCTTTATAATTCAAAAGAATTAATCAAAACGGTTTACAACCAAACATACCTAATGGATAAATTATTTTAAAATAAAAATAAAAACAGTTTTCAACCGAAGAAACATAATAAACAAAATAAGAACAGAATAAAAACTAACATTAAAAATAATAATACAATGAACATTTGTGCCCTACATGATTAAACAGTGAATTGGGTTGAGTCTATAGTATTATTTCTTGTGGATATAACTGTTTGGAAGAAGTAGTGTCGATATGGAAGATAAATGAATGTTAATTTTGCAGGTTAGAAAGTAAACTGTATGCTTTCTGAAATAAATACGTTTTTAATGATTTTTTAAACTGTTGTGTGGAGGAAATGAGGCGAAGAGAGTCTGGGAGTGCATTCCATAAAACAGGGCCGGCTACTGAAAAAGCCCTTTTTCTAGTTAATTCGTGTTTAGCCAGTTTAACTGTGGGTACATCTAAAAGATTTTTGGAGAGAGAGATGAGTTGTCTGGGAGGTTTATATATGCGAAGATTAGTGCATAGCCAGGTAGATGAAATATTATAGATAAGCGAGTGAATATTGATAACACTTTGAACTGAATTTGGTTTTTATTGGCAACCAATGGAGAGAGAATAAAACAAGTGTAATATGATTTCGGCGTGAGGTACCTGCAAGCAGCCGAGCAGCAGAATTTTGAATTAATTGCAAAGGATATAGAGCAGAGTCTGATAAACCTAAAAATAGGGCATTGCAATAGTCCATACCCGAGAAAATCAAAGACTGTAAGACAGTACGATAATCTTTAAGAAAAAGGAAGGGTCGGATTCTTCAATAAATGTAATTTATAGAAGGATTTTTTTGTGATATTTGCAATATGATCGGCCATAGAAAGGTCTGAATTAATTGTGATACCTAGGCTGATAGTGGAAGTACTAATAGAGATAGGAATGCCCTTGAAATTTAAATGAGAAGGGGGCCCTATAGTGGAATTAGAAATGGAAGAAAGATGGGTAATAGTAGTTTTTGAGGGGTTCAATTTTAAGCGGTTATGGTCTAACCAGGTATTAATAGTGGAGAGAACCAAAGATATTAAAGAAAAAGTTTCTGACCATGAATTTTTATAAGGGACGAGCAACTGAATGTCGTCTGCATAAATTCGGAAGTAGACGTTTAAAGCTGTAAGAATGTGACAGAGGGGAAGCAAGTATATATTAAAAAGTATCGGGGATAGCGAAGAACCTTGTGGTACACCAGAAGAAGATATGTATGAGTCTGAGCAATGATTATTAACTTGAACGTGTATGTGACGATTAGTTAAAAATGATTGAAACCAAGAAAGAACAGTGGATTGGATGCCTATGGACTGTCAACCTGATAAAAGTATCTGATGATTCAGAGTATCAAACGCTGCGGATATATCTAAAGAGATGAGAATGTAGTCTGTGTATGCGTCGAACCCACGAAATACTGTATCAAAACAAGATAGTAGTAAAGTTTCTGTAGAGTGGCCTTTCCTAAAGCCGTGTTGGCCTGAATGCAGAAGGTCGTTATCACCTAAAAAGTTAGAAAGTTGTTTTAAGACTACCGATTCAATAAATCTGGCCAACGAAGGAATCAGGGCTATTGGCCTCAGATTACTGAAGTCTGAGGGATCTTTTGATTTATTTTTTTGGATAGGAAGAATGGCAATTTTTTTTAAATTGTCTGGAAAAATGCCGGACGATAGGGATTGATTAACCAAATCACTCAAGAACTGACAGGTACAAGGAGCAATAGCTTTGAATAATGTTCCTGAACAGGGATTAAAAGGAGAGTTAGTTGTTTTTTGCTTTTGGATTATATTCAAAATGGTGGAGTCAGAGATGAGCTCGAATTCAGTCCAAGACAGATGGGCAGGTGGGCTTTTAAAAATAGGGAAAGGTAAGGCCTGCAATCTGCGGCTCTTGCGTAATTGGCTAATGGGGACTTCCCATTATACTCCAGGGTCCACGGACCAAGCCCTTCTATATCCACTGGCCCCGTCTTATGTGTTGCAGGCCGGATCCAGTCATCTTCCGGTAGTTTTGTCCCAGGCGGCCCTTACTCGGCCACTTCGTTTGACTTGGTTGCGTCTCACAAGGCTCCTATTGATTCCTCCGATGTGTGCTTATTTCTTACCGTTTAAGGGGAATGCTGAGTTTCCTGTGGGATCTCAGTCTGCGATGTTTCGGCTATGGGAGTCCAGGGGAATCACCCATTTGGGACACTTGTGGACTCGGGAGGGGGTCTTTCTGCAGTTCTCGGCCTTTCGGGAGATGTACAATCTGGGACCTATCCATACTTTCCCATATTTGCAAGCCCGCCACTATGCGAATGCCCTGCCGGCGACAACTAAAGACCATCAGCTGTTTCTTACTCTAGATGGTATATTTCATTTTGAGAGACCCACGGTCCCATCCCTCTCTGGTTATTATAAGACGTTGCAGCAAAGGTCCATGGTAGATGTCTGCTCTTCCCTGGTGGCTCGTTGGAACAAAGACGGAGACTTTTTGTGTTACGAATCTTATTTTGCGTATCTGTTTTCGACGCATCTCCAGGATCTCTACTCATATGTACTTCAGGGAAATGCAATTTAAATTTTTAAGTAGGGCCTACGTTTCTCCTCAAGGGGCGTACCATTTGAAAATTGCCACATCGCCGGTATGCTCCCGTTGTCCTGGGACGGTGGGTACTCTGTCCCATGTTTTTTGGACGTGCCCAGTGATTCGGCGTTTTTGGCACAAGATAGCGGACTTTTTGGCAGACTTGCTGGATGTTGTACTGCCGGTTTCCCCCATGTGGTTTTTATTTGGTTGCATTTCCCCTATTAGAGTTCGAGATCCTGGAGTGCGACTGCTGTTACAGAAAGCCAGCCTGGTGGGGAAAAAAGTTATCTTGCAGGTCTGGAGATCCACGGACCCCCCATCCTTCTGGGCCTGGAGGAATCAACTACATGCGATGTTGACTATGGAGAGTATGGCGGCTCGGGGTTCTCCGAGACGACGACAGCAGTTTTTCAACATCTGGAATCCGTATATTCAACGGCTATCCCCCCGGGCACGTAGCCTCGTGCTCAATGAGTGAGTGCGGCCATCGACCTTCTGAAGGCCTCGCCTGGCACCCCAGTCTACACTGCCTGGCGCCATTCGTCCATTCCACTAGTACTGGACTCTAAGGGTAGGGGAGGGGGGGAGGGGGGAGGTACTGTTGATCTTCAGTTGGGTTTCTTATGCGGGGGAGGGATCAGATCTCACCCTCCCCCTTTGTTGTTGTATTTGTTCTTGTCTTTATTGAAAATCCAATAAAATTGTTTAAACATAAAAAAAAAAAAAAATAGGGAAAGGTAAATGTTGAAACTCCTTAGAGATGATTTCTATTTTGTTTTTAAAATGACACGCTATTTTATTACAATCTTCAAGACTGTAATTCGAGTTGTATGGATTATTAATAGTGGTTAAGGATTTTACAATTTTAAACAGAACGTTTGGATTCCCATGGGCTTCAGAAATCTTTTTGGAAAAGAAGGATTTTTTTGCTTTGTTGATTTCTTTATTATAACATCTTAATGTACTATAATAATCGTTCTTTGTTTGCGCAGATTTATTCTGTCTCCATCTACGTTCTTTTAGTCTAACAAGGGATTTGAGAGTACGTAGAGACTGAGAAAACCAAGGGGTGTTAATTTTTTCTTTTTTGGGAGTAACTTTTTTCAAGGGAGCTAAGGAATTTAATGTGGAAGAAATAATAGAATTCCAGGTATTTACAGTATCTGTGCATGTAGAGGCAATCTGAAAAGCTGATTGAGCAGATATCCAGATAAAGCTTCAATAAATGAGTCTGAAGAAATGAATTTCCTTTTCCAGACTACTTGAGAACTATTTACTCTAAGGACAGGGGATTGGACACTTAACTTAAACTGAATAAGAAAATGGTCCGACCAAGGTATGGGTGAAATATCAATATGCTTTGAAAGGGGAGAGGCATAAGAGGCATTGCAAAATAAAAGATCTAAGGTGTGTCCTCGCTGATGAGTTGGTTCTTGAATTAGTTGTTCCCAGCCAAAACCTGTTAAAGCATCTAGAAATGCAGATTCAATATTAGACAAAGTAGAGGCATTTACATGTAAATTAAAATCTCCTATTAATATAGTTTTTGACAAATCTACTGGGAGAGTTGAAATGATTTCTAAAAAACTAGATAAGTCGTTATGTAAAAATTTCGGAGGACAGTAGATCAGACATATATTTATAGGGGAGGTTTACCCTCAAATCCAAGGATCCTCTCTATCCTTATCCCAAACTTTCTTGAATATTGTTAATATTTGTCTCCATCTTCTCCACTGGGAAGCTGTTTCATATATTAGTATTTCCTAACATTCTCTTCAGTATGCCCACTTTGAGCTGCATTATCATGAGACCTTTCGGCCCTATTTTTCTAAAACATAGATAATCCCTCGATTCTAACGCATTTCTAAACAGTTGATACCCAGAGAAGAATTTTACCTTGGGGTTCTTTACTCAGATTGTTATTATGACCAGAAAATGCCCTAAGGATCAATAATGCTCCCATAACCTGCATTATTTTTATAATACAAATAAATATAAAATTAGCAAAAGAACATTAATGCCAGCCTCCCAGTAGCCAGATTCAGGAGACGTTCAATAATGAGAACCCACAATCTTGCTGATTAAACAGCAGTTAAATATTTAAGCGCATTTTGTAGAGAACTTATTGAGATGGGTGCATCAATTTCGCTGTGTATCAGCTTAGTCTAGTCTATGATGTATATGTGTGACTGCCCAGCATTAGTCAAGTGGCCATGCACACTGCACATAAAGCAGGCAGGAGGCAGGAAGAGAAGGGGACAAGCTGCTCAAGGCAGCACAGGAGCTGGGAGGATTGTCACAATCAGTGCTCTCCATCTTTGCCAGCCCCATGGTAGCACAGAACCTAGAAAAAATGAGGGAGATGCGGAGTTGGAGGCAGCGCAAAAGCTGGGAGGAAAGTGGTAAGAGAAGCCATAGTGTGGGGCGCTGCAGTGGACAATTGCCATGTTTGCAGGCCCCACAGCAGTGCAGAACCCAGACAGAGAGGGGAGCGATGAGTGGAGTCTGTGTAGTCGCTATTGCTGCAGCCAGTGCTCAGCTTTCTGCTGGCTATGAGTGAAGAACAAGGAGAACGCTTCCACCAAGACAACAAGACCATGAAACAGATATCAAGGCAGATGGAACACAAACATGATGGCAGACTACTGCTGGTGTTTACAGCATGACAACCCTGATCATAACTATTCCAGAGCATCCAAAATGAGAAAATTTCTCCCTAACAATTACAATTTACACAACTATTGCTCTCTTGCAGGCCAATACAGTAAGGCGCGGTAGGAAGAGCTGCGTTAGTGCCGGGCGCACCTGTGGTTGCCGCACGCACAGTCCGGCTCACCTACCGCTCGATACTGTATTTAAATTGCTTGCAAATGCAAGCCGCGTCCAAGAAGCGTCCGTGAAGCGTTAGGCCCGCACAACCCATTTTACTGTATAGAGCGCTATACAATATCCTGGGTGCGCTGGCCTAATGCTTCACGGACACGCTGGTATCTGTCATTTCAAATGGTACCAGGAAGCGGACGGTTCTCCTACGCTCGAGATTGCCAGTCCTCTCTCCCCTCCTCCCGAAGCAAGGCGCGAACAGCCTTGCTTCGGGAGGAGGGGAGAGAGGACTGGCAATCTCGAGCGTAGGAGAACTGTCCGCTTCGTTGCTACTTTTTATTTTTTTTGGCTTTTTCGATTTACACTGCCAGTCCTCTCTCCCCTCCTCCCGAAGCAGTGTGTCCGTGAAGCAGTAGTCTGCCATCATGTTTGTGTTCCATCTGCCTTGATATCTATGTTTCATGGTCTTGTTGTCTTGGTGGAAGTGTTCTCCTTGTTCTTCACTCATAGCTCCAAGATTTGCTGCAACTTCAAAGCCTCTTGAATGAATGAATGCTGCTGTCAGTTTTCATGCTGCTTATATAGCCATAAAATGCCGACGTCAGCAGTTTTAAATTGTTTAATAAGCAGTCTTCTTATTGGTTATAGTGATTGCATATTCAACTGTCTTTCTGCGCATTCATTATCTTTTTGTGTATTCAACATATCTAAATAATAATGTTATGTTATTGCTATAAGAGTTTGAGTAGACAGCGTTTTGCGGAAAAACTGGACATGACTGGATGAAACGGATGTGATTTTTGGATTCAGCACACTAAAATACATAAAGATCACATGTTATCTTGTGGTCAGCAAAATTGATGTAGACCTGAGAGGTGACAAACATCTGGAAAGTTGAAGTAGATGGCATATGATTAAATAACTTTGTTATGTTATGCTTGGCTGTTTTTAAAAACAGAACACACAGATTGCTCCTTTCTTTTTTCGCAGGAGGGGAGAGAGGACTGGCAGTGTAAAGCAACGACTTACTTTTTTTGCAGCCCTCCTCCGGAGATGGACATCGGCGGAGATGGATTGCGGCTCCCCTGCCTCCCGGCAAAGATGGATGCCTGCACGGGCGAAAGTGGCCATTGGGCCGCTCAAGACATGACGTCACATGTCGTGATGTCAAACGTCGTGACGTCATGCCTTGAGCGGCCCAATTGCACGCACAGGGCCCGCTTTTGCCCGTGCAGGCATCCATCTTCACCTCCGGAAGGCAGGGGAGCCGCGATCCGTCTCCGCCGATGTCCGTCTCCGGAGGAGGGCTGCGAAAAATGTAAGTCGTTGCTTTACACTGCCAGTCCTCTCTCCCCTCCTCCCAAAGCAAGGCTGCTTTACGCTCCTTGCTTCGGGAGGAGGGGAGAGAGGACTGGCAATCCCGAGCGTATGAGAACCGTCCACTTCATTGCTACTTTTTTTTTTTGGCTTTTTTCGATTTTTTCCGCTTTCGTTGCTTCGGGAGGAGGGGGAAGAGGACTGGGGCTGCCTGGAGACCAGCACCCATTGACGCGGCCAGGGCAGGTGAGAGGGGGCTGGGGGTAAGTTTGCCGCCTACCCTTACCCCTGCCTCTAACGCAGAGGTAAGGGTAGGCGGTAAGTTAGCAGGTTAAACGTGCGGCAAAACGGCAGGGTAAAAAAGCGATAGTCGGGGCGCGTGTTACTGTATGGGAGGGAATAGCTAATTCGATCGTTTACATCTAATATACATGCCGCGGGCGGAAGGGGTTACCCGGTGATTTAAAGAGGCGGTAAGAATCGGTTAAAGGGGATTGTGTATCGCAGGAAGGGCTAACGCGGCCGGAAAGTGAGTAGAAAGCGGATTAGGAGCGGGGTAACCGCGGCCGCACTTTACTGTATTGACCTGTTGGTTAGACGATAGACTCGTTTTTTGCATGAAACAAATATATTACCCTTGATATTCGACTTTATAATCTTTAATCAAACATTTCTCATTTGTGAAAAAATCTGACATATTGCATATTTTTTTACGTCTTATTTGGAATCAGCACCTTTCATTTGGGTAAAAATCAGCAAAAATAATTAGGTCAGCAGAAAACGTTTTTTCAAATGTAGACCAGTGTTAATTTTAGAATTTCTACTCAATGGTTATTTTGGATAGAAAGGTGCTAAAATAAGACCTTATGAGAGGTTTGTCAACTTACAAAGAAACAAACCAGATTAAATTAACTTGTTTAGTTCTTACCAGCTGGCTCAACACACAAACACTTTTCTGTACAGTTTCTCGGGTAACATCTGCTTGTCGAACTTTTAATGACTACAAGAAAGCAAGAAGAGAGTCACATGCAAAAGTATTGTTGCCCAGGCATCTACCCTGTGATCATATTTCTAATTCTGAAATCACAAAGAAAAAATGGTTTGAACTTGACACGACATATGAAGGCAGAGTGAAAAATAGCCTAGCGAATGGGGTTTTTTTTAATGTTGTGTGAAGAGTTACAAAAGCAAATATGCTCCCTGCCTCAGTGGACAGATGAAGGCAGCAGACACTGTACATTGCTCAGATGTTACACAAAGACTGGGCTAGAAAACCAGCATCAGAGGAAGAGGAATATTAACCCGCTCTCACTATTCTCTTCAGCATGACTTGGCCACCACTGTTCTATTATAAATTTGCAGCAGAGGATTAGAAATTATTACATTCATAATCTACCGCATTTAAAATCTTCCCCTCTGATGCATCTTACCTTTGGGGAGTTACTTTTAAAGCATTTGCATATTAGGCTGTCTACTGATCGCCCTCCTCCCCCCCCCCCCCCCCCCCCCCCCATAGGTAGATGTGGTAGCTAGGGTCAATCTAATAGCTCAATGTCTAAACCAATAAATATTAATTTTGCCATTAATATATTGCAGTTCATTTTGAGAGGCTTTCACTAAATGAATAAAATGTACTGCACTGAAACAAACGCTTCTGAAGTCCTTACTGTGAACAGGCATTTTAAAACCATGGAATATTTAAACCCAGGTAATGACAGAAACCAGGGACCACAGCTTTCATATTCATTCACTTCACTTCACTTCAAAAGAAGGGACCATTCTCTGTTCAGATCTAGGGTGAACAATCATTAGTGCCCTAATTCTGAAGAAATGGCTCCCCTAGTTCCAAATTTATTTGGTTTATATTAAGAACATAGTGAGTTACATTCAGGTATAGGAGAAGTATTTCTCTGTACCCAGATGGCTTTCACTCTAAATTTGTACCTGAGGCATAGCGGAGAAAGTGACTTGCTCAAGGTCAACTAGATTTGAACCCTGGCTTCCTTGGTTTTCAGCCTGCTACTCTAACCACTAGGCTACTTCTTCAAGACATGCATTAAAGAATTGCTTGTCTCTTCAGTTCTTGAATGCATGTTTGTCTCCATCCTCTCACATGCTTCCCACCAATGCTAACACACATCTTCCTCCATATTATTATCCCCCTTTCACCTTCTTCCGGTGTCAATGTTCCTCCTCAGCACAGGTGTGGCACATTTTAACATCCTGAAGATGGAACCATGGGGGAGTGATGGTGGGTGAGGAGAACCATGAAAGATGGGAAGGTTACAGACAATAGGGGTAGTAAAGTAGAAGCAGTATCACTATATGGGACTTAGGAGCATCATGTGAGGTAGGATGGAGCGGGTTGACAATGAATGACATCAGGGGGGAGAACGAGCTGGTTGGGAAGAAATAGGAGTGAACAAAAATTCAGAAGCTCAAGAAGTACAACACCCATGGGGAGTACTTTTACTACTTGTTCCTGACATGTACATTTCTAGTTAAAAACCATTCTTGAATCAAAGTTATTTATTTATTTTATTTATTTTTAATTTTTATATACCGAAGTTCTTGTGAGAACCACAAATCACTCCGGTTTACATAAAATGATGAACTGCCCAGAAGAGAAAGGGGCTTTACATGGAACCATAGAACAGATGGAACAATATAACCGAATGTCAATTTAACATAGTAATAAATAAATATATGAGTATAATATATACAATTTAACTATTTAATGTAGAAATAATAACATGTTAAAGCTACAGTATAAATACAATAAAAATATGATGAACTTTTGTACTCAAAGATTGATTGAACAGTTGCAGAGTCCTGATAGTAGGACTTGGTGAAGTGTCCATAATTAGGAAGTCCTCCCTAAGAGGAGAAAAGACAACCAAGTTACACACTTGGTTGTCTTTTCTCCTCTTTTCGTGCTGGGAGAGAGTGAATGAATGTTCAAATATAGAAAAACAAAGTCCACAAAGAACAGCTGTAAATTTTTTTCCTTCAAGTGGTACAGTACCATCCACATCTCTACACCTAAAACTGTGAAGACAAGCTACTAAGAATGTCTTAAAATACATTTTATTTAAATAAAAAATATAGTATTCATTACATCAAAATGTACATAAAAAGATACCTGAACTTGAACAAAGGAAGCCCTGACAAAGATAGGTGAAAAAAAAAAAAAAAAGACAGTACACAATTCTGTTTACCAATACAAAGTCTTTGCATGAAAGGATAAATCAAAACCATGTGCTTTTATTTTAATGATGTACATTTTATCTACAATTATAATTACCTTGGCTTCAATCTGCCTGTAGCAAGACACGCCATATACAGTCTTTCGATTTCCACTCCTTGGTGGTAAGTGGAAGAACACCGTATCTAAGAGGGAACAAAATATTATGCATCATAATATTATACTTTTACTCAGTATTTGACATGTAATTTTTAAAAAACTAATTTCCAAGAAGGATCACAGACACACTGTAATTCCAATTTGAGTGTTATTCTTGTCTCTGTAATTCTCTTACATTTTTCCTTTAGTATTCGATTAATTTAGGTTTTTTTTTAAGTTATCTAATCCATTTCCCCCATCTACAAATCAGCTGAAAATGCTGAGAAAGATGCAAGATACATAATTTAGCAAGACAAAACAGTCATTTCAATGCAAATAGCATTGAATATTGTGCACAATTCTTGAGACTACACCTTCAAAAGGATATAAACAGGATGGAGCAGGTCCAGAAGGTGGTTTCTAAAATGGTCAGGGATCTTCATTCTAAAGCATATGGGGATAGACAAACATCTAAACATGCGAGATAGGGGAGATATGATAGAGACATTCAAATATCTCAACGGTTACCATGCACAGGAGATGAGCCTTTTTCAACAGAGGTTGAAGGAACAAGCTTAGGAAATATTTCTTTACAAAGAGAGTGTGGATGTGTGGAACAGCCTTCCAGTGTAAGTGGTTGAGATAAAAACAGTATCTGTATTCATCAAAGCATAGGATAAATACAGGGGATCCCCCTAAGGAAGTGATGAGAATTATAATGCTCAATTAATTTGACAGATGGGCAGACTTGCTAGGCCATACAGTCTTTCTGCTGTCATGTTTCTATGATTCTAAACTTTATATCTAATATCATCGGATCACAATATTTAACAAAGAACTGGAAACTTCAAATCAGTTTCTCTGTATCAGCAATGTAGATCACTTAGCAATAATTTTGGTTTTCTGCATTTGCAATGCATGTGCCTTGTTAGCAAGTATCCAATGTTTCTAAGTGGGATTCTTCCTTACTTCCCTGGACATGAGAATCAAGTTATTTGAATGCACATTTCTAGGCCAGCCTAGTGACACAGTGCAGTGCACTAACTTACCGCAGACACAGGTTCAATTTCCAGCTCATCATGCTGGCAGAGGATAGGAAGACTGTGAAGGCAAAACCAAAACCCCTGGGAACTGGAGCCATTATCAATCTTTGTGGATCAATTTTTGAAGACTGTGATGTCAGAGACATGTTCTTATCTAAGAGACACTAAACATTACAGTGTACTACAGGACTCCAGGATATGTATTTGGTGACCTTAAGATATAAAAGCATTATATACCAGCATTCCTCAAGATGAGACACTGAATGTAATCCGCAGTACTCTGGATATGAGACAGCGGCCACAGAGAATTCCTACAGAATTCATTTATACAAAGGCAGAGATTGCTCTTTGTGAAAATTATTTTTGATTTGAGCACACTTTTTCGAACAGATCCACGTACAGCCATGGGGGCCACCATAGCCCCTGACTTAGCTAGTTTGTATATGTCTATGTTTGAAGAACAATCCTTTCATACAGTATTGGTTTTTAAGCATATGCATTTGTGGGTCCAGTACATCGATATTTTCCTTTTTGTAGAAATCGGCCAAAAAAGCACTACAAGATTTCATCTCATGGTTGAATGCATAAAATACAAATCTAGTGTTCACCATGACTTATTTAAGTACCACCATCTATCTTGATGTAAATATCAAAAAGGAAGTGGGACTGAGCACGTCTATATTTAAGAACATAAGAACATAAGAAATTGCCATGCTGGGACAGACCAAGGGTCCATCAAGCCCAGCATCCTGTTTCCAACAGAGGCCAAAAACCAGGCCACAAGAACCTGGCAATTACCCAAACACTAAGAAGAACCCATGCTACTGATGCAATTAATAGCAGTGGCTATTCCCTAAGTATAATTAATAGCCATTAATGGACTTCTCCTCCAAGAACTTATCCAAACCTTTTTTGAACCCAGCTACACTAACTGCACTAATTACCTTCTCTGGCAACAAATTCCAGAGCTTTATTGTGCGTTGAGTGAAAAAGAATTTTCTCCAATTAGTCTTAAATGTGTTACTTGCTAACTTCATGGAATGCCCCCTAGTCCTTCTATTATTCGAATGTGTAAATAACAGAGTCACATCTACTCATTCAAGACCTCTCATGATCTTAAAGACCTCTATCATATCCCCCCTCAGCCGTCTCTTCTCCAAGCTGAACAGCCCTAACCTCTTCAGCCTTTCCTCATAGGGGAGCTGTTCCATCCCCTTTATCATTTTGGTTGCCCTTCTCTGTACCTTCTCCATCGCAACTATATCTTTTTTGAGATGCGGCGACCAGAATTGTACACAGTATTCAAGGTGCGGTCTCACCATGGAGCGATACAGAGGCATTATGACATTTTCCGTTCTATTTACCATTCCCTTCCTAATAATTCCCAACATTCTATTTGCTTTTTTGACTGCTGCAGCACACTGAGCCGACGATTTTAAAGTATTATCCACTATGATGCCTAGATCTTTTTCCTGGGTGGTAGCTCCAAACATGGAACCTAACATCGTGTAACTACAGCAAGGGTTATTTTTCCCTATGTGCAACACCTTGCACTTGTCCACATTAAATTTCATCTGCCATTTGGATGCCCAATCTTCCAGTCTTGCAAGGTCCTCCTGTAATGTATCACAGTCTGCCTGTGATTTAACTACTCTGAATAATTTTGTATCATCCGCAAATTTGATAACCTCACTCTTCGTATTCCTTTCCAGATCATTTATATATATATTGAAAAGCACCGGTCCCAATACAGATCCCTGAGGTACTCCACTGTATACCCTTTTCCACTGAGAATATTGACCATTTAATCCTACTCTCTGTTTCCTGTCTTTTAACCAGTTTGTAATCCACGAAAGGACATCGCCTCCTATCCCATGACTTTTTAGTTTTCGGAGAAGCCTCTCATGAGGGACTTGTCAAACGCCTTCTGAAAATCCAAATACACTACATCTACCGGTTCACCTTTATCCACATGTTTATTAACCCCTTCAAAAAAATGAAGCAGATTTGTTAGGCAAGACTTCCCTTGGGTAAATCCATGTTGACTGTGTCCCATTAAATCATGTCTTTCTATATGCTCTACAATTTTGATCTTGAGAATAGTTTCCACTATTTTTCCCGGCACTGAAGTCAGGCTCACTGGTCTATAATTACCCGGATCGCCCCTGGAGCCTTTTTTAAATATTGGGGTTACATTGGCTACCCTCCAGTCTTCAGGTACAATGGATGATTTTAATGATAGGTTACAAATTTTAACTAATAGATCAGAAATTTCATTTTTTAGTTCCTTCAGAACCCTAGGATGCATACCATCCGGTCCAGGTGATTTGCTACTCTTTAGTTTGTCAATCTGGCCTACTACATCTTCCAGGTTCACAGTGATTTCGTTCAGTTCGTCTGAGTCATCACCCCTGAAAACCATCTCCGGAACTGGTATCTCCCCAACATCCTCATTAGTAAACACGGAGGCAAAGAATTCATTTAGTCTTTCTGCAATGGCCTTATCTTCCCTAAGAGCCCCTTTAACCCCTCTGTCATCTAATGGTCAAGGTAAGTGTAAAACATTGATAAGACAGGCGAAGAGAGAATTTGAAATGAAGTTGGCCATAGAGGCAAAAACTCATAATAAAAACTTTTTAAAATATATCCTCACAGGTTTCTTGCTTTGGATATATTTTTAAAAGTTTTTATTATGAGTTTTTGCCTCTATGGCCAACTTCATTTCAAATTCTCTCTTCGCCTGTCTTATCAATGTTTTACACTTACCTTGACAATGCTTATGTTTTATCCTATTTTCTTCAGATGGATCCTTCTTCCAATTTTTGAAGGAAGTTTTTTTGGCTAAAATAGCCTCTTTCACCTCACCTTTTAACCATGACGGTAATCGTTTTGCCTTCCTTCCACCTTTCTTAATGCGCGGAATACATATGGACTGCGCCTCTAGGATTGTATTTTTAAACAGTGTCCAAGCCTGTTGAACACTTTTAACCTTTGCAGCTGCACCTTTCAGTTTTTTTCTAACTATTTTCCTCATTTTATCAAAGTTTCCCGTTTTAAAATTTAGTGTTAGAGCTGCAGATTTACTTATTGTCCCCCTTCCAGTTATTAGTTTAAATTTGATCATGTTATGATCACTGTTGCCAAGTGGCCCCACCACCGTTACTTCTTTCACCAAATCTTGCGTTCCACTAAGAATTAAATCTAAAATAGCTCCCTCTCTTGTAGGTTCCTGAACCAATTGCTCCATGAAGCAGTCATTTATTACATCCAGGAACTTTATGTCTCTAGCAAGTCCTGATGTTACATTTACCCAGTCAATATTGGGGTAATTGAAATCTCCCATTATTATTGCACTGCCAAATTGGTTTGCTTCCCTGATTTCTCTTAGCATTTCATCATCTGTCTGACCATTTTGTCCAGGTGGATGGTAGTATACTCCTATCACTATACTCTTACTCAACACACATGGGATTTCTACTCATATAGATTCTACTGAGCATTTACTCTCTTGTATGATCTTTATCCTGTTGGACTCTATACCCTCCCGGACATAAAGTGCCACACCCCCACCAAGTTGATCCTCCCTATCATTGCGATATAATTTGTACCCTGATATAGCACTGTCCCATTGGTTATCCTCCTTCCACCAAGTCTCTGTGTTGCCAATTATGTCAATCTCCTCATTTGCTGCTAAACACTCTAACTCTCCCATCTTACTTCTTAGACTTCTGGCATTGGCATACAGACATTTCAAAGTGTGGTTTTTGCTTGTTTTAACAACCTGCTTTTCAGTTGTTTGGGATAATTCGGTAATCATTAGCTTTGGTGATTTTTTACATATAGGCATATGAACTATGTTTGCTTTTGATGGAACCTCTCTGTTGGGATGCCCTAACTCTCCTGTTTCATTAGTATCCTTCAAGGATAAATTTCTCCGAACCATGCACTTTATTGCACTTCAACAGTTTTCATCCTTACAGACTAAAAAGTAATTTACCGGTGGGGATCAATTACTAAGGCCATGGAGCATATGTTCATCGAAAAGATTTTCAGACACAGGCAGAGGACATATTTAGGAGACTCTTGGTGCGAGGTTATCCTTTTGGTATTTTAAAATAAGCCTTTAAAAGAGCAAAAAATGCTGAGAGGCAATGGCTTCTGCTAGACAATGAGGAGGTAGAAGTGTAGATAAGACAGGAGGGTATGGTGAAATACACTGACAAACCAACAGTAGTGACCTCTTTAATTTGGAAATATTGGCCAGCCATGCACTAATAACCTATACTAGGGTCACGAGTATACAAGATTATGATGAACATTCATGCTTACTCATACAGCATTCTGCAGATGAGGACGGCCCAATGGGAAATTAGACATGTGATAAATGTTCCATATGTGAACAGGCGATTATAGGCCCATATTGGAGTGATTCAAACACCGGGAAAACCTATGAAGCTAAATATTATTCTGACTGTCTTAAGGATCAAATGTCCATGTTTAAAGAAGTATATTGGCAGAACACAGTGTCCAGTTAAGTGCCACACAGAACGCCACAGTTGTGTTCAGACCAAAAAGCTGCAGGCTCCAACAGCACAACACTGCGTGCAATATTTACATCAATTTGCAGATCTAAAATGGAGAATAACAAAGTGACATAAAAAAAGTCATTGAGGGGGAGATCTGAAAAAGCTTCTGAATGTTAGAGAGGGAGGAAGACTCAGAACCAATGTCAGGAAGTATTTCTTCACTGAAAGGGTGGTGGATGCCTGGAATGCCCTTCCAGAGGAAGTGGTGAAGACCAGAACTGTGAAGGACTTCAAAGGGGCGTGGGATAAACACTGTGGATCCATAAAGTCTAGAGGACGTGAATGAAGAGTGAGTGGCTCGCGGGAATGACGGCTACTACCTGGAGATAATACCCTTATTCAATAAACATACACACAGTTAATGTGACTCCAACATTGCTCTAAGCTTCAACGGCAAGAGGAAATGTGGAAAAAAGGATTTGCATTCACAAAAAAGCGGGGAGTAACTTGCTTGTTACGGTGGCTACTACCCCAAATCAAATAAGCCTGATACTTCACTTTCAATGCATATCCAGCATAGCTCTCTGCTTCAACAGCAGGGGAGAAAGTCTGATACCTCACTTTCAATGCATATCCAGCATAGCTCTCTGCTTCAACGGCAGGGAGAATGAAGAAAGGTGGATCTATATATAGACAACAACCAACAAGGACTGAATTATTTAGTCTGGGTGGGCAGGTGGGCGTGGCTTGCTTATTGTGGCGGTTGCTACCCCTAACTAACTGGGCTAGATATTTCACTTAGATGCAGTTCCAACACTGCTCTCTCATTAATGGTGGGGGTGGAAGGGAAATAGAACCAAAAGGTTACTAAGAGCCAAGAGTAACATAAGTATGAGAAAAAAAAAAGTGCGAAACTTGCTGGGCAGACTGGATGGACCATTTGGTCTTCTTCTGCCGTCATTTCTATGTTTCTATGTAAATAGAATGATATTCTATGACTTGATTGACATATACTAAACACTGCCAGGATGTTCACTATAGATGTCAATTCCTATTTTATGCCGTGATTGAAGGAGGAAGAAAACGCTAGTAAAATGTATGCAGTTTCCCTGAGGGTATCAAATGAATTAAATATACAAGGTATCATTAATAAGAGTTTTTAATATAATTAATCTTATTCACAGATATTATGTAGTGACTGTAGCCTGAAGGAGGATAAATGTATCCGAATCACGATCTCGTGTCAGTGGCAACGGACACTTCAGGAATCCATTGGTTATAAGCTCACAAGTGTTCTGGCTATGAGATAAGAATGGTGGTCAACAAATGAGATAAGTCTAGTTTGGATATAAGATACATGGAATTGAAGTGAGACTAATTGCACAAAAAATCTTTAAAAATTAGTATTTATGTAATTGACTAAACATTAAATATAAGGCAGAAAACATACAGTGTGAAAACACTTCTTGACGCCTATTATGATGGTCATACAATATACTGTGATTTGTTGAAGTCGGGAGGACTATAGGATTGGTAGTGCTGGATTTATTCATCTATAGATTTCAGTTTATTGTGAAATTCCTACTTGTTCAGTTTGCATCAACTCTTTAGAGATTAAGAAATACTAATAGATCAGTAGGTTAACAAACTGAAAACTTAGAGCACAGTTGATCAGCGAGATTAAATGTGGCCTGTAAATTGCAGTATGATTGACCAGTTTACATTTATATATTGCCACTCCATAAAAGTTTGCAGCGATGTACATATTAAAATAAAATGTATATAAATTCAAGCACATAACACAAAAACAATCCCTACTGAAGCTCCAACACTATCCTAACTCATCCCTCATAATAACCACTTCCTAAACAATAAAACTACCTGCCTTCAGCATATCATATCTGATTTGTCTGAGAGGCACAGATGGGTTTTATAAACTAAGATGGAAATATAACTAAGTTTGTAAGCTTATTAAAAAGAAGGAATACAAGAGAAAATAAAGTAGATAAAAAATGAAATGGTTGAGTGATAACTTTTCACAGCTTTCCTTGATCTTGCTAATTTAAATACATCAAACAAAAAACCAATTTAAAAGCAATATTAGAAAAGCAAGAGAAAACAATTGGGAAAGAGGCAAGCCTTTCCTTGGCTAAACCCATGTTGGCTTTGTCTCATTAAACTATGACTATCAATATGTTCAGTAATCTTGTTTTTATAGTTTCAAACATTTTTCCCAGCACTGACATCAGACTCAGTGGTCTGCAGTTTTCCGGATCACCCCTGGAATCCTTTTTTAAAAAACTGGGGTTACGTTGGCCACCCTCCAATCTTCTGGTACTGTAACTGATTTTAATGACAGTTTACAGATTACTAATAGCAGATCTGCAATTTCATTTTTCAGTTCTTTTAGCATTCTGGAATGTATACCATTTGGTCTAGGCAGTTTGCTACTCTTTAGTTTGTCAATTTGCCCTATTACATCTTCTAGGTTCACTGAGATTTGTTTCAGGTCCTCTGCATCATCACCTTTAAATATCACTTCTGGCATGGGTATCGCCTTACATTTTCCTTGGTAAAGACCTAAGCAAAGAATTTATTTCATCTCTCCACCATGGTCTTGTTCTCCTTAGTGCCCCTTTTACCCCTCGATCGTCCAATGGTCCAGCTGGTCATTTTCTTTACTCACTTGATAAAACAAGAGTTAACTCATGATGCAATAAGCTAATGATATGCTAATGCATCAGGAGTTTTAAGAAGTACATTCATTTGAAAACGTGTACAAAAATATGTTTAACGCACATAAAGAATGTTCTCTGTACATATCACATGATTTGTGCGCATAAATCATGTTTTATGCGTATAAATCCTGGCTACAAGATCCTCATTCCACTAACTCCAGGTTAAGCCTGCAGACTTAACATTAGCCCCGGAAACATTACTCCAACTCTATCCAGAAGCTAAATTTCTAGTGTTAAGAAAATACCAGTCAAATCTATGCACCTCTGCATTGGTTGTAATAATGCCTTGATTAAATTAAGATATGCATGAAAGAGCATTCATTTGCACACACATTTTTACTTAAGTTTGTTGCACATTTTTGTACGCTAAACTCTTAAATCGTTAGTAAAACTGTGTGCACAAAAATGTACACATGGGGCAGATTTTAAAAGCCCTGCACGCGTAAATCCAGCCGGATTTATGCGGCAGGGGACTTGCGCACAAGTCCCGGGGCTTTGCTTGGGGGGGGGGGCGTGTGGCATTCAGGGGCATGACCATGGCCTCCGAACCAGCCCCCGGGCCGGGGAATGGCGCGCCGGCAGGCATAACTTTCTGAACAAAGGTGGGCGGGGGGATCGGAAAAAACATTCCCTCCGAGACCGCTCCGATTTCGGAGCGGCCTCGGAGGGAATGGAGGCAGGCTGCTCGGCATGCACAGGTTGCACAATTTTGCACCCCCTGCGCGTGCCGACCCTGGATTTTATAACATGTGCGCGGGGTTGCGGAAACAAATCTACGCCCGCGCATAAAACTTTAAAAATCTACCCCATAACCATTTGTTACCATGTGCCCACAGTTGAGCATACCTTATTACAAAGCCTTAGAATGTAAATCCTCTGGGGCTGGGAGCTAAATTTGTAACTCGCCTTGAATTCTGAACTGAAAAGGCGAGTAATTAAACTTAAAACCCAAATCCAAAAGTGTGTTCAAATCACAATGGATTCTTACTGCTAATGCATGTTGTTGGTTCTCAATGAACTGAAAACTTTTAATTTACAAGTGTATTTTTATTTGAGCTTGCAATCATGGCCCTGGGCTGATGAAGCAACAATATACAGCATACTACCTACATGGGAAGCAGAATATATGCACCATTACAACTAACTTGCTGGAGTGCTCATATATTTGTTAGAATTAGGTTACACTACAACAAAGTTTGATGGCGATAACAAAAATGCACAAGATTTATTTTGATCTTTTATGCTCAAGTTGTATGACTGATTGCCTTTCAGCCAAGACAGAGAACTCGTATAACATAGGGGAGAGAAAGGGGAAAGAGGGCGATGAAGTTTCTTTTATTGGCAGCAAAACTACTTTTGCTCAACATAGGATGCACCAAACATCTTCCGTCAACTCCCTGTCAATCCCCATTGAGATTATGAAGGATTCTGGCCAGAAAAAGGACCATACCTCCCATTAAGAAATAAAAAACCCTAAAGATTGACTTTATGGGAATAAATTTAATTTAGTTATGAACAAAGTTTACTATACAGGCATTTATTTGTTTTAAAGCAACACAGTCTCTTACATAGGGCAAAAGTAAATGTTGTCACCTGCTGTAACAGAGGACAGCACTTTAATGCTTTAGAAGTGGTAATCATGCTCATAACCACAAGGTCTCAGTAAATTAAATGTAAACCACGTTTTTTTAAAATGTCTCCATAGTTCACTTATTGCAGTTTAACATGCCTTTAAAAACTTTTAGCAAAATGCCATTTTTCAACAAGGAGACATTGGTGCTATAAAGAGAACAGAGTTAAGATGTTCAAAGGTATCTCCAGTTTGACTCTGCTATACATTGTGTCCAATGTTTTTGGAAAGCCTGATATGAGAAAACCCCACATATGAGCATTCTGGAGATGTCACATAGCAACATTTCATTCCCTGCCAAATTACACGATGGGTTATATTAGCAGTGACACATTTTTTAAGGCAAGTAACTAGCAACCATCTGCTACTGATTTTTGACCATTGTTATATTAGTAACATTTTTTTAAAAATGAACAGTCTGCTTATGTGCTAAAGGACAGATGGCACATGAACACTTCATAAAAGTGATATGCTCAGGCTTCAGGAAGAGGAAGGATGACTGCCACTGCACAGGGTGGGGGGAGGGGGGGGGGGAGAGGGAGCATGAAACCCTGGTGACAAGTATTTCATTGACTCATAAGACTTATAAGACAAGTATTTCATTGACTCATAAGACTTATCTAGTTATATAAAACTAGATAAGTCTTCAGTGAAATACATGTCACCAGGGTATGTATGTATGTGTATGTGTATATACATATACACATACATATATACATACACACTGATTTGATAAAAAAGATGTTGCCATTTATTACGACCACACAAATTAGATACCCATAGCAATGGGCACCTGATATAATAAACTTCAACATTAAAATCTACAAAGTCTAAGACTAGAGTGCATAAGTTGGCTAAAGGTTTTCTGAACAGTAGAATGGGCAGCCTCAGCTGCTAGACCACTTATCTCAAAAATATGCATACATAGAAATAACTTCCTTCCACATAGAAATAATAATGAGCCGCCCAAGATCTTACTGAAATGAATCAGTGGAGTTCCACAGTGCACGCCAACATTCAACAATGGGACAACTTGTTTCTATTTGCGTCAAACTCTCTCAATTTGGGTTACGGGATCTCAGTTAATGTGAAAGACTGAGCAGACTCATGTACTGAACCTCTGAATGCTCTCAGATTATCTTCAGCTGTTTTAAAATTGCATTACCTTGGCAGAGATTGACAAGCCTGATGTCAGCCAGGAAAGATAGTTGGGGGAAATTTCAATGTGCTAGTTTAATGTTCATAACACACAATTAACCTGGACATTTACTTTCTGAATATTATTGCTTGTTGCCCACACTGGTGTATAGTGCTGAAGCAGACTAGAACTAGTGCAGTCAAAGGACCTCCATGTCAGCTCCTCAAGCTGCACTGGATAGGTTTCATACAAGCATAGCTATAGTCTTCATTTTCTTGACATTTGTTTTCAATATGATTCCTAAAAGTGAGACTTATAACAAGTGTTACACACACTTGGGTTATTTCTCAGCCTTCATCCACAATACACGTGTGATAAATGGACAAATGCACAAATCAAAATAGAGTTTGAAATTTTTGAAAAGCACTAGAAAAGCAAGGTAACAGACAAAGCGGATCTAGAAACATATCAAGAGTTGATTAAAAAAAAAATCCAGACCACTTAATATGGATATTACATGCACACAGGGGAGGACATAGTTGACCAATATGTAAGTAATGCTATAAATTTGAGTACTAATTTCTTACCATTAATTATAGTGATCTAAAGCTAGGTCAGTTCTCAGAGTTATTTACTATTAAACTCCTGCATGCCACATACACTTTAATACATGTTTCTGGCTACTATAGTTACTCCCAGTTCTTTATTTTGATAAATGCTGTACCTTCTTGGTAGTTGTGGGCTCCATCTGGCAGGGCAAGGAACGGTAAGTACTTCCATTCTTCTGGCAAACTATGGCTGTCATGTCCCTCTTCTGGAATTAGTGGAGGATAGGAGAATTCAACCTAAAAGAAACAAAGCAATACATTCATTCTTATGAATAAAAATAAAGGGAGAGGCCACATAACACCTCTCTCAAGGCAAAGGGAAAGTCAGACTTAGCTAGCAGATCTAGTAACTCCAGGAGAGAATCCTAAACCTTGGTCAAGATTTAACAACAAACACAAATATAGTAAAGTAACACATGGCCTGTTATATAAATGAACAGGGGAGAAACATTAAGAGTACACAGATTTAAATCTTTAGTCTGTATTTTTACTCGAGTTCAACAACTAGATCAGGGCTTCCCAAACTTCTAGCCAATGTGACCCCATTTTACCACTTAAAATTCACATGACCCAGATGGCACCCAAAACAAATTAGCAGGGGCACGGTTCCCCCTCCAAACAATCACTCCTCACCTTCGCTGCACTTCATTGAGCCCCTCTCAACCTCCATTCTTCTTCCAAACCATATCCTCCAGTCCTTTTCACATTCCCTCAGCTTATTGTCTCTCACCCCAAGTCCTTCTTATAATCCCCAATAGATCTTTTCATCTTCCTCTCACATTATTCCCCCAGGGGCAACATTTTTCTCTTGTGTAAGTTCAATGGTAGGTGAGAAGAGAGGAGCACTGACAATCTCCACTTATCTATGCACACTCAGGTCTACCTTTATGGTTAGTTCCAAGCCTGTGAGTGATCTGCAAATGGAAGCAGTATTACTAATTAAAGTCAAAATAGGGCCTTCGAGCTAGTGGAAGTTCATGGCCCTGCAGCAGCTCTGATCCCTCTTCCTGTAGGGCTTCTCGTTACCACAGAAACTCATACAAGGGCAGTGCCACTGCAGGGCTTGTGAATACTGACACGCAGGCCCAATGCTGACTTTCACTATTAATGCTGCTGCTAGTGCCTGAAGAGGTCTGCTATTTGAGGCACATGTGATGCTAGCTTTAGGTTTTGTTACCCCATTTGACTCACAGTTTGGGAAATCCTGAACTAGATCATGTAGCAGGAGAGTTAGCATATCCCAACAGAGAGGTTCCAATAAAAGCAAAAGTAGTCCATGTGCCTATAAGTAAAGAATCACCTAAACTAAAAGATTCTATGTTATCCCTGTCAATTGAAAAGCAGGTTGTAAATACAAACAAAAAACACGCTTTGAAATGTCTGTATGCCAAAGCCAAAAGTCCAGAAGTAAGATGGGAGACAGAGTGTATAGCAGTGAATGATGAGATGGACCTAATTGGTATCTCAGAGACATGGTGGAAGGAGGATAAACAATGGGAAACTACTATACCAATGTACAAATTATATCCTAATGATAGGGAGGAGCAACTTGGTGGGGGGGAGGGGGGCGTTTTATGTCCGGGATGGCAGAGTCCAACAGCATAAAGATCTTGCAAAAAGACTAAATTCACAATAGAATTTTTATGGGTAGAATTCCCATATCTGTCAGGGAAGAGTAAAGCGGTAGGGGTATACTACCGTTCACTTGGCCAAAATGATAAGACAAATGATGAAATGCTAAGAGAAATTAGGGAAGCTAACCAAATTGGTAGTGCAGTAATAATGGGAGATTTCAATTACCCCAATATTAACTGGGTAAATGTTACATCAGGACATACTAGAGAAAATGTTCCTGGATGGAATAAATGACAGCTTTAAGGAGCAATTGGTTCAGGAATAGACCAGAGAGGGAGCTATTTTAGAACTAATTCTTAGAAGAGCACAGGATTTGGTGAGAGAGGTAATGATGGTGGGGCTGCTTGCCAATAGTGATCATAACATTATCAAATTTGCTCCTGCAACTTCCCTATCCTTCTGTCGGTCAGATATACTCTCCCTAATTTGGTGTTGAAAAGTACCCCTAAGTACACTAGACGGCTGAAACTGGTTCTTTGCCCTGTTCACCATCCAGCCCAATTTCTCCAGGACATGAATGTGGCCTGTCTGCCTTCCTGCAGGTAGTCTGCTCTTATTAGCCAGTTGTTCAGGTAAGGGAGCACTTTGACCCCCTTCCTTCCTTAAGGACACCACTACTACCATCATCTTTGTAAAGGTCCTTGATGCCGTGGCCAGTCCAAAGGAGAGTGCCCTGAACTGGTAATGCTGACCGGCTAACTTGAAGCATAAGTAATGCTGGAATTCTCTCTTGATGGGAATATGAAAATATGCTTCTGACAGATCTAAGGCTGCCAGGAATTCCCCTGTTCTTACGGCCTCTTTTATTGTAGCCAGTGATTCCATGCGGAAATGGCCCTGTTTACTTGCTTTAGGTCCAGCAATGGCCAAAATGTTTTCTTCCTTTTTTGGTACTAGGAAATAAATGGAGTATATTCCTGTGCTTTCCTGACCGGAAGGTCCCAGTATAATGGCTTACAGCTGAACTAACCTAACGTCTGCATGACCGTGTCTCCCTGCTTGCCTTGAATGGGGAGGAAGCAAAGAAATCTTTCAAAGGTGAATCTTAATTCTGGGTAAAATCCTTTGCCTATTATGTCCACTGGTCCTTTGTTGTTTTGGCCCACTTCTGATAAAAGATCTGTAATCTGCCCCCTACCTGGGGAATCATGGAGCAGGCCTGCTCCCCGTCATTGTATGGTTTTGTCGCTGGGAGGGGGGGGGGGCTCGAGGGGTCCCTTCCTTTGAAAATCTTCTATTCTCCCAAAAGGGCTGAGATCTGCCCGGGATCCTGACTAGGCGAGAGATCTGACCTCTACTGCCCCTGTTTTTACTCCCTGGGCCACTGTCTCCAATTGCTTCCCTTAGCGAAGCCTCTGGGCTCTTCTTCTCATAACCTTTGGGGCCTTGAACCTCCCCAGTCTTTGACCATCTTTTCTCGGTCTTCTCCAAACAGGAGCCTCCCCTTAAAGGGTAGCCTGGTCTTGGACGCTGAATCTGCCGCCCAATTCTTTAGCCATCTGACTGTTTTTCTCACCTGACTGTGAGAAAAACTCACAAGGCTCCTTGCTCCATGAAGCTTACAGCAGTGCGGAAAAATAAAGACTGAAGAGAAACCCCTGTGGCAGAGAATATTATGGCATGCTGGGCATGCTCAGTGGCCTCACAGGGCCAGTCAAAAGTTTCTAGAAACTTTGACAAAGTTTTCCCGCATAGGGCTCCATCAATGATGTTACCCACATGTGAGGACTAGCATCCTGCTTGTCCTGGGATAAAGTAAGTACTCACTTCGAATGGACTAGATGGTGGTGATTCAGAAGATCACCAAAATGATAGCAAATGCAAAGAATGCTTGGAAAATGTCCTTTATGTATCTGGAACTGCTTTTGTAATTTATTCTTGTTTGTTCCAAAATAACAGAACTTGATTATCATGATTTGTGTAGCACTTTAACAGATGTATTCATTGCTGTACAGAGACAGATAATGAATAGACCCTGCTCCTTGGGAAGGGGGGGATGGGGAGGGGAAGGGGAAAAGACATAGATAGATGAAGTAAAAAACAAAAAATAAAATAGAGAAGGGGGAGACTATGTACAGTTGAAGTATGTACAGGTACCATTAACTTAAGTAGTACTACCGAAGTGTTGAAAAACCGGCCGTATTAACTGGGCGACTGTATTCACTAGGATATAGATTATTTCAAGGGTATACTGGAGGTGTAGAGGGAAAGAGGAATACTGGGGGATTTGGTGGCGGCCGGGTGGCAAAGGGATCGAAGGGTGGCTGGGGGGGGGGGGGGGGGGAGGGGATGGGGATAGGTGGGGCGGAGGGGGAGTGAGGGTGGATGGCCGAGCAGGGAGGAGCTGAGAGGCGGGGGAGCAGGGGATGTAAGGTTGAGCAGGGAGGAGCTGAGGGGGGAGATATTAAGTTTGGTTTGTGTCGGGGTAGGCCTGTCGGAAAAGCCATGTCTTGACTCCTTTCTTGAAATTGTGGAAGGATGTCTCTTGGCGTAGGAGGGTGGGGAGAGAGTTCCAGAGGGTGGGGCCAGCGACGGAGAAAGCTCTCCCTCTGGTATGAGTTGAATGTGCTGATTTGAGGGATGGGGTGTGGAGAGTGCCTGTATGGGTTGTTCTTGTGGGGCGGTCAGAAGAGCGGTAATGAGGCATTTCATCGAGCCAGGTGTGATTGTGTTTATGTAGGGAGTTGTGAAGGATGGTGAGTTTTGTATTGTGAGCGGAAGGAGATGGGCAGCCAATGTAGGTCCTTTAGGATGGGGGTGATGTGGTCCCTTTTACGCGTGCTGGTTATGATTCTAGCCATGGAATTTTGTAAAATCTGAAGGGGTTTGATGGTGGTGGCAGGGAGTCCTAGTAGCAGGGAGTTACAATAATCTAGTTTCGTGAGCATAGTGGTCTGTATGACTGTGCGGAAATCGTGAGTGTGGAGGAGGGGTTTGAGTTTTTTTAGGATGTTTAGTTTATAGAAACCCCCCTTTAGGAGAGCTTTGATGTGGGGTTTAAAACTTAGGTGCTGATCTATGAAGACACCTAGGTCTCTTACATACTGGGGCTGAGAGAGGGCTGTGGTTGAATTCTGAGGAGTGTTCTGTCGCATGGGGAGAGTGAAACGTTCAGGCTGATTAGAGATGATGAGTAATTCTGTTTTTGAAGAAAAATGTAATGAATAGATGGATGGAGGTTGGCAGCCAAGATGGACAGTACTTTTGCTTGATGAGTGTGATGGCTGATTGAAAGAAGGTAAGCATTATTGTGAAATCTATGAAATCAGTATGACAATGGTAATTGTATCACAGGTGTTCTGCAGAGTGAGTGCAGTCGTGTAAGAAGCAAACGGTAGAGGTAAGTCAGGGTTTTACAGTATGGAGGAGAAGTGGTGTGTGTCCAAAGTCAAGGAAAATATGGAATCCTAGAGAAGTATAGCCTTGTTGACACAGTCTGATGGATTTGTGGAAGATAGGAGAGAGGAAATAGTATAGGGAGGACACAAGTCAATAGATTGGATTTTCCAAAGATGTTTGTGTGGGCTAATCGAGATTAAGGTGGAGGATGGTTAAATGTTATGGATATGAAATAATGGTCAGATAGGGGAAGAGTTAGAGAGGATCAGGTAATGGCAATGGTTATGTTGATGAGTAGTGGTGCTAGAGACTAATTGGCTAGAAGCTAATTGTGGACCAAAGGAAGAGGTTAGGACAAGAGGCTTTGAGGCATAAGGGTCAGAAGAGTTCGCCATGTGGAAAATAGTTTCTTAGAATAAGGGAGTGGGAAAGCGGGTCAAAGAAAAAAGGAAAGCCCAGGAGTAAGTCAGTGAGGAAGGAGGGGGTTTTATCAGGAGGTCTATATATAACAACTATCTGTAGTTCATGTGTTCGTTGATAGTTAGCAAATGGAAAAGAGAGGAGGTGCATGCATAATTGATGGCTTATGGGTGTCAAATGATTTAATAATTGAAAATCTAACGTGATGTTGCTCATAATTCCTTTGAATAGTAATTCCCTCTTTTCCCTTCTTTGGAATATGCATAGATAGACGTAATCAAGTGACAAGCAAGGAATAAAAATAAAAGAAAAAAAAAACCTTCAGTAGACTGCAAAATTTTAATAAAGTTTCCATAGTGCAAGTAAATTTAGCATTCTAGTCAGTGACACTGTTGTGAGAATGTTATAAATGATATGGTCTTACAGAAAATCCAGTTTACCTTGTAGGGTGTAACTGTGGTTTGTAACTGCCCAGAGCACAATTATTTACTTTACTTATTCATGTCATAAGAATGAATATTAAGCAAATAAAAGTGTATACATCCATGCCAACAACCCAAACAACTGACACATACTATAACACACACAACACAGACCACAGAAGTTATCAACTCACAAAATGAACAGGACATTTATCTTGAAACAGCTTTTCATTTTTACTTTCCATACAGATTTAGTAATCACATACTGATTTTTGGACTCATTTCATCCCTGTTTCCCATTGCTTCACCTATGAATACAGCGCACCCACTTACTTTATATCCTTTCTATTCTTTTTTTGTTGTTGTTTAAGCCTTTATTTGTGGGCTTGCAAGATGCATTTTTATTGTAAAGTATCACATTTCATTAAGAATCAGGGAGTCAGTTGAGCTGCTAAGAGGTAAAAGGCATGCTCAGGGAGAACAAGTAAATAGCAGAAAAACTGAATGAATTATTTGCCTTGATCTTTACTGAGGAGGATGTTGGAACCATATCCACACCAGACACCTTATTTGTTAGTGATGATTCTGACCAAGAGAAACAACTTTCTGTAATGATAGAAGATGTAATAGATCAAATTGACAAACTAAAGAGTAACAAGTCACCAGGACTGGATGATATCCACCTCAGAGCTCTAAAAGACTTCAATCATGAAACTGCTAAACCATTTTATTTATTTATTATTTATTTAGAAACCTTTTTATACCGATATTAGTGGTTACATCATATCGGTTTACATCGAACTGCAGGTAGAAAGTACATAGAACAGGGAAGGGGAGGGGGACTGCAATTAAACCAGAAGTCAAGGGAAAGAAAAGGAGAGAGGAACTGGAGAATTTAACTGGAGAGAAACATGTTAACTTAAAGAATGTAACAATTAATGACTTAGAGGCAGTAATGAAGCGATGGGATTACTGCACAGAGACCTAATCTGGGTATGCCTGTTTGAAGAGCCAGGTCTTTAGCTTGAATTTGATGGAGCAAAGCTCGAGGCAGAGATCCATAGGTAGTGAGTTCCAACGGGTGGAGCCTACAATGGAAAGAGCTTGATCCCTGATGAAGGTGAGGTGTGCATTTTTAAGGGATGGGATGTGGAGAGTATCTTTCAGGGTTGCTCTGGTGGGGCGGTTGGAGGGGATGAAAAGGAGAGGCTCGTCAAGCCAGTTGGAGTTGTGATTGTAGATGGATTTGTGAATAATGGTAAGGGTTTTATAGAGGATGTGTGAGGGTATCGGGAGCCAATGGAGATCTTTAAGGATGGGGGTTATGTGGTCGGATTTGCGGGTATTAGTAAGGATTCCAGCAACGGTGTTCTGCAGCATTTGTAGCTGTTTTATGGTAGAGTAGGGGAGGCCTAGAAAAAGGGAGTTGCAGTAGTCCATTTTAGTTGAGAGGGTCGCCTGTATGACGGTTCGGAAATCATGGGTGTGGAGTAAGGATTTGAGTTTTTTCATGATATTGAGCTTATAGAAGCCTTCCTTTTAGACGATGTTGATGTGTTTTTTCAGATTTAGTTGCTGGTCAATCAGAACACCATGATCTCGTATGAAGGGCTGTGAGGAGATAGTACTGTATGCCGGGTCGCTAGAAAGGGAGGGCTTGGGAATTTGTTGGTTGGATATAAAGAGAAGTTCAGTCTTAGTGGTATTAAGGGCGAGGTGGAGATTTGTGAGAAGGGTGTTTATGGAAGTGAGACATTTCTCCCAGAATTTTAGTGAATTGGAGATGGATTCTTGTATTGGTATGATGATTTGAACATCATCTGCGTAGATGTAAAATTTGAGGCCGAGGTTGGATAGGAGCTGACAGAGGGGAGTGAGGTATATATTAAATAGGGTGGAGGAGAGGGAGGAACCTTGAGGCACACCTTGGGTGAGGCAGAAGTGTGTGGATTCGGAGTTGCTTATTTTGACAGAGAATTGTCTATTGGCCAGGTAGGATTTAAACCAAAGGAGGGCTGAGACTGAAATGCCAATGTCAGATAGGCGAGAGAGGAGGAGGTTGTGGCTTATTGTGTCAAATGCTGATGAGATGTCGAGGAGGGCAAGAATGTAGCAGTGACCTTGATCTAGGCCTTTGAGGAGGGAGTCAGTGAGGGTGAGTAAGAGGGTTTCCATTTGAAGTGCTTACGAAAACCAAATTGAGATGGGTGAAGAATGTTGTTGCTGTCTAGGTAATCCATGAGTTGGGAGTTGACCACCTTTTCCATGATTTTAGTGATAAAAGGGAGGTTAGATATGGGACTGTAATTGGCTGGGTCATTGGGAGTCAAGTGATTTTTTTTTTAGGAGGGGTTTGACAACTGCATGCTTAAGGGTGTCTGGGACTGTGCCAGAAGAGAGGGAGCAGTTGATGTCCGCTAAGGGTTTGGCGATGGTATTAGGAATTGTTAGAAGTGCTTTGGTGGGAATGGTGTCCGTAGGGTGGGATACTGGTTTGATCTTTTTTATTTCTAGTAATCTGTAATTTAGCTTTTAAAATACTCACAATACCTGAATACTGACGGGTGGATAATGTGTTGCCCATTTTTGCAAAGGGCTCCAAGGGTGATCCAGAAAACTACACCAGTGAGTCCAATATTTGTGCCAGGCAAAATAGAATAGTAGAAGCTATCCTTAAAAACAAAATTACTGACCATGGCTTAATGGGGAAGAGTCAACACCATTTTAGCAAAGAGATGTCTTTCTTACCTTACCAAATTTTTAAAGGTGGAAATAAACATGTAGAAAAAGAAGAGCCGGTTAATACACTATATTTAGATTTTCAGAAGGCTTTTGACAATGTCCAAAACAAATACGATGAATGAGAGTGAAAAAATTCTCACCATATATCACACAAACTTCTTAGAAAAATACACTCATTTATTATCACTTCTTAGAATCATTTATTATCACTTCTTAGAAAAATACAAAATATAAAATCCAAAACCACTCACTCCACATTCATACCATAAAATTGTTAATATTAAACAATGCAACACACTAATGGGAGGAAATCTGCTCTCCAATCGTGAATAAGCACACCAAAAAAGCAAAGAGCAGAAAATTGAAAGAGTCCAATACTTCATAGAGTGTTAAACAAGTTCCTTATTTTTATTATTATTGGCTCTCCCTTTACATTAAACAGGACCTGAGTGAAGTGGTTGAAATAATACACTGTACTCAGTCCCTCCCGATGCAGCTCTAAGCGAAAGATGGTCCGTGTCGGGGGACCTGGTAGAAAACTGATTTATTCTACTTGAGCTCTGGGAGTAGCCGCTTTAAAAGGACAATAATAATAAAAATAAGGAACTTGTTTATCACTCTACGAAGTATTGGACTCTTTCAATTTTCTGCTCTTTGCTTTTTTGGTGTAATATTAAACAATGACAATATGCCAATCTTTACAAAAACATGTCATATCAAAAACCAATGTTTCATCTGAATAAATCACAAAATATCAATCGTATCATTCATATTTGTTTTGATATTTGACTTTTGAGAGTCTTATGTAAGTCTACCCAAATTGTTAGCCTATTTTGCCTATTTTGACAATGTCCCCCATGAGAGATATTTTGTGAAATTAAAATCCAGGGAAATGTAGGATGCGGTCAGTAGAACTCCCACACATACCTTCTTTCTCAAGTGTGTGTATTTTATTTTTCTTTCAACAACAAAGGACTAGATTTAAGTATTAATTTATCTCATAGTTGATAAAAATAGAATTGGACATGACTTAACACATCCACCAATTAATATTTATTATGAAATTATGTTACAGTATTTTGATGACACCTGTTTAGTTGATATAATTTAAGGCATTTTATGCAACAAGAAGTTATGTGCCTTATTGTGAACTGTTGTGACGGCATCTAGCTAAACGACGGTATAGAAAAGATTTTAAATAAATACATACACATAGCGGCACTGTGAACTGAATGAACAGCGTAAAGAACTGAGATAAGCATTTAAATGTTTTTGAGATTTGAATTGATCAAAAACTGAGAATTTGAAAGAAATCTTTTGAGGAGAGCACTTAGGTGTGGGTAAAAATTTAAATGTTGCACGAGAGATAGGTTTTTAATAGTGAATCACGTGATGGGGTTTTTAAAATAAGAAACTGGGAAAGAGTAAATGAGGTGACTTTGTGTGCCATATACACGATACTGGTTGTAGCCCTGTAAGGGCAAGAGCCAGGCGACTGTGAAGGCACAATCATTCTGATACAATTTCCCAAAAAAAAAAAATATTTGTGTGTTAGCAAGGGTAAAATATAATTCCTCCTTTTTGGAGCAGTGTTTTGAGTTATAGAATTAACAAGGAGGATTTTTGAAGCCTTATACTAGAGGTTTTTTGTCAATCATATTTATGACACCTTGTACCAGCATTTCCCATTAGACATCATAACTGTTCACATAGCAGACAATCATTAACATGGTAATATCAATAAAATTCCACTACCTGGCCGGAGACCAGCTGCTAGGTCCCCTTCCGGGACCGGACCAACAACCCGCCCTTGCTGCTGCGAGTGGGAGGAGCCGGGAGCCGTGAGCCACAAAAACGCCGCGGCGGCATCCAGGAGGAGCCGGAGACCAGCTGCTAGGTCCCCTTCCGGGACCGGACCAACAACCCGCCCTTGCTGCTGTGAGTGGGAGGAGCCGGGAGCCGTGAGCCACAAAAATGCAGCGACAGCGGCGCATCACCGCCGCCGGCGCGTCACCAAAGCCGTGCGCACCTAAGGGGTGCGCACCTAAGGGGTGCGCACCTAAGGGGTGCGCACCTAAGGGGTGCGCACCTAAGGGGTGCGCACGGCTTTGTCCGGCTTAGTCCGGATTACGACGGATCAAGGGGAAACCTTACGTCTGTGTCTCCAACTGAGGTCATTGGATAACAGGTACTAAATAAAGCGTTTATCTCTCATATTTCGGATTGTAAAATGCCTGCTAAGAGAAAAGGGAAGGTGAGGGTGTTCCCCTCAGAACCCCTACCTCCCCTATTGCAATTAGAGATAGATCGCTATATGACCCAGTTTAAAAAAGAAAACGCTGAGGATTCCTTTGGAGGCCACTTGGTAGGAGAACAAGTGGCCCCCCAGGAAGAGGCTTCTCTTAGTCCTATCTACCGTCCGTCTCCTTTCCAACGTGGTACGAGTGGAGGAACTGAATCTTTGCCCACAGAAGAAGTGGAGCAAAATATTTTATCTGAGGGAGAAACCTCCGCTTTGATACCGGGAGTAAAAGGAAATGAGGAAGTTCCTCTAGAAATAGGGGAACCCTCAGTGTCCGAAGCAGGTCCACAACAACGACCTCCTCTAACCGATATCCCCGTGGAAATATGCCTATCAACAACAAGGCCAGAGACAGTTACATTGGGAGCCATCTGGGACCTGGTGAGCAGTTTAAACGCTACAGTGAATAGGTTGGAAGGGAAACTTGATAATGTAGCTTCTAACTTGCAACAACAAGTGTCCACTATGCAAAATCAAGTTATTGGACTTTCTACTAGAGTTAATATAATCGAGAAGAATGTAGAAATGGTACAATCTGTGAATAATAAGCTGGTTACTGACTATCTTACATGCACTAAACGTTTAGAATATTTGGAAAACAACGTAAGACACTTAAATGTCAGGATTATTAATTTTCCTAAAATTTTAGGTGAAACTGTTTTTATTTCTTTAAAGAGATTCCTGTCTGAGATACTTGGATTTACAGAAAATGATATTCCTTTTATTAACACATGTTTCTTTGTTAAAAAGAGATCTACAGATCCAATAGTAACTATTCCAGAAAACCTAACTGGCTTTTTGGAGGATTCAATTTTACAAGTCCTTGACAGGAATACTCTAATTGTATCATTTGTTACCACTGGAGATATTTCTAAATTAATGAGACACTATTTTCAAAAATTTCCAGTCTCTTTTATGGGACAGGATGTAAAAATATTTCCTGATTTGGCACCAGCTACCCGTAGTAAACGTAGAGAATTTCTATTATTAAAACCCAGAGTTTTAGCACTGGGTTTTTCATTTCTATTGAAATATCCATGTAGATGTTTGATTAAAAGGGGTAATGAATCCTTTTGCTTTAATCTCGTGGAACAACTGACCCAATTCATCGTTGCTAGAGAACCAATCACCTCTTCCCCAGTGGTAACCTAGGAGACAGGTAATAAAAAATATAAACTGTGGAAAGTACCTATTCTGGTAAATATTATTGGCTTATTTCTCCTTTTATGTTTCTTTACAATGACTCTCAGATGTAGTATTAAATACTCCTGATGAAAAATTTACTAATTATGATTACAATTCAACATATGATTGCTTTTAGTAAAGTTTTTTCTGTTCAATGTATAACCTTAAATTGCTGAATTGTGAAGAAATGTATTTTGAATTTCAAATGTTGTAATTTGAAATGAATGAAAGATTGCTTTATAATTATATGAAAAATACAATAAAGAAATATATATAAAAAAAAAAAAAATTCCACTACCTGAGGATTTTTACAGTATGACAACACTAAAAGAGAATGCTTTTATTTAAGAAAGGAAAAAAAATATTTGCTACTTAGGTAGGCAAAGTAACTTCCAGGAGGTTCCGCTTTATGCAGTACTATCCCTCAGCAGGTCATTTCCTCTTGTGCTCACTACCTTCCTACCAGTGACCTCACTGTCATTTCATATTTATCACATACAGCAATTGTACAAGATATTGCTGAATGTATTTTAGATTCTTTAGCTATCCAATGTTATGTACAACGGAAACAAAAGCTCTATCTTATGACATGACAGAACTCAGAAAGAAATGTGAGCATAAAATCTGCATCTCACTGACAACTATATCAAATGTTCATGGAATACATTATTAGCATTTTGCTTTATTCTTACAGTAAAGTGGACTTTTTGGTTTGATTTTAATTCCAGTGAGGCTTTGTGATGGGCAAGGGCACCAAATACAGTTGAGACTAATCACATCTGACTGGCCAGCAATGGTTGCTTCATCATTGCACCAATTCTACACTTCTGGGGAATTGTATGCCAGTGCATAATTCCGCTGCATTACAGAATTTTACATTTTGGCACAAAATGTGATTGCCTCTGGCTGCCATACTGTAGCTTGGACCTGGCTTTAGCCAACAGCAGGAAAAAGAGCATGGACAGTAACCACAGCATTGGGTCCATGCAAACCAGAAGACAGCAGCTGTATCATCCATGAAAGCAGGCAGGAAGAGGAAACAGTGGCTTGCAATAAAGCTAGACAATGCAACAGCTGAGTAATATTTTTCTACACTCTAGTTTAAATTATTCAGTGATTTTATTATTTTGACAAATACAATATGCATCATTTTGCAGAATTTAAAACAGCGTGCAAAATTTGTAATTGTTGGGCACAGTCCCTTCACTAATTCCACAGCTTTGCTTAAAACAGAAACTACGTAATGGAAGTTTAAGAATGCACTAAAAGATTTTTTGGGAATTTTTTTTCCTTTTTATGTATGCATTTTAATTATTTAATAAAGAACATGTTTTCTGAGCAAAGCATTAGGGAAACATCAGTGCAAATAAATGAAATCAAATACCATTCAAAGTAGCCATCCAATCTTGATTAGACTCAAACAAAACGGTAATATTAGAGACAGAAAACAAGAGAAATCAAAAAGTGAAGAAAAATCAGGAAATCACTTTAACATGATAGATAAGAATACGGAGAACAAAACCATATTCGTTCTAATTTACTGACGCAGCTAGAGGACTAAATACCAAGGATTTCCTCGAGTTTACAAAAATGTGCAATTGTTCAGGAGCAAAGAAAATATAGCTAACTGATTTAATGAAACATTTAGGGGAATTTTTTCTTTCATATAAACACAAATATATAGATACATAGATCACTGGCTAAACAATCATTAAGACACACATTTCTCAACAGAATGCAAGCACCCTATTAAGCTTGACACAGCAGATGCGATACCTTGCAGGTTAGTTCTCCCGGAAGAATAGTCTATTGTGAGCAATAAGCTATAATCTTCACCAGTTGCCTTCTGTGTGAAAATACAACTATAGGAAAGCATTTGTGCATGACTAAGTGCCAGAAAAGCATACACTGGGAAATGTAACCCCATATGGACAGCAAAACAGCTGGCAAAGAGGTTAAGGGTGACAGCAGGTGCATGTTTTATGAAGGGGCAAAATTTGCTTGGTCTTCCACCTGTTCAGTAATTAACTATCAACACCCAGAAGAGCTTTTCTTTCTATTGTAAAAAGTCTTGGCAAACTGCCTACAAGCAGACAAAACAAAAGCAAGCATAATGAAAGGAACCAGGGAAATAAAGGGGGGAGAAAATTAGAGAACTAGCACTGTGGTGGGGGACAGGGGGAAAAAGTAGTAGCGCAGCATGTTACAGGGTTTGTGTCAACAGAAAAAGTGCTGAATACACCAAGACCCTCCTGCTTATTAGTTTCCTGCACTCACTAGGAAGTTGCATGGCTAGCTGAAAAGCTGTGCTATCTGTACACCTGATCTTGCCCAACAGGAACTTACAGGAAATTGCACATTCATTTCTTCTGACTCTAAATGTTCCACAATAGGCTATAGTAAAATTGTTCTTACCTGAATTTTCTTTCCTTGAGTCCTGCTAGATCAGTCCATTACTCTTGGGATTTGCCCATTCCTCAGCTGTTGGAGACAGAGGGCATACCCTTTTCCATGACCTCCCTTCTGGTCAGAAGAGAGGACATGGTCCTTGCCAGCAACCTCCTTCTTTGCCCCCTTTTTTTTTTGTCCCTCGAGGTCACCCTCCCTTGGGCGGGGGTGACAAAGAGGGAAAGGAAAAATGGAAGGGTAGTGAGAGAGAGAGAGAGAGAGAAAGAGAGAAAAGACTGATAACCTTTTGAGACTACTACTCTACTTGAGGTCCCTGTAGTGCAGGCCCCACCCAGGAATAATCTAGCAGGAATCAAAGAAAGATTATTATCGTAAGAATTTTTACCTTCCTTTTCATCTGCTAGACCAGAAATACAAAAGTTACCCACTAGGATGGGTGGGAGAAAGACAGGGTTGCTCTAAGGATCCTGGTCCCAAAGACCAATTTCTCTTTTGCCTGATCATGTAGCCTGTAGTTCTTGAAGAATGAGTGCAGGGATGACCAAGTAGTGACCCTACAGATGTCACCTGGGGAGAGATGATGCTTGCTTCTACCCAGGATGACACCTGTACAAGAAAAGTGGGCATGGAATGCCCCCGAAACTTGCCTACCATTAAGTATACATTCCACAGAAATGGACTCTCAAGAGTCCATCTTGCTATGTGGCCTTGGAGGCCGCTTCTCCCTTACATGGTCCTCTGAAGAGCATGAACAGCCTGTCTGACTTCCTGAAGGGGTAAGTCACCTTCAAAGTACTTTAATATATATTACTTGGCATATGTCCAGGAGATAAAGACTACTCTCTCTTTTACATTCCCTCCTCCTGAAAATGGACAGCACCATTGTGATTCAAATAGAAGGGAGACTTCCAGCTTAAAGATGATTGAATGCGAGGATATTATTAAGTAGATCTCTCTACATGAGAGGACCTGCAACTCAGAGATGCATCTGGCTCAGCAGATTGCTACCAGGAAGGCAGCCTTTAGTGACAGATCCTTGATGGATGCTTGCTTCAAAGGCTCAAAGGACACACTTTCCAATGCTCTAAGGACCAAGTTAAGGTCCCACTGAGGAGCGATCGGCCTGAAGGACAGTTGAATCCACCTTGCCCTTCTCAGAAAACACACTACCTCTGATGTGCTGCAACCTGGGTGCCCTTAATGCGGTCTTTACATAAGAACATAAGATATACAATACTGGGTCAGACCAAGGTTCCATCCAGTCCAGTATCCTGTCTCCAACAGTGACCAAGAAAACAAAGAGGTAGGCGATCTATGATACCGTCAAGTGAACACAAAAGGAATAGATGCCGTTATCTTTTCCAAATACTTTATTGATGCAGAGACGTTCCAGATAAATTGCCCGACTCTGGCCGAGTTTCGCGGCCTTCTAGCCGCTGCCTCAGGGGCTACAAATAAACAATCAGTATTGAGCAAATAAATATCTCACAATAGATATTGAGCAAATAAATATCTCACAATAGATATATTATTAAGATCTTATAAATATTAAAAAGAAATTTATATAAATCAATAAACATCTTTTTTAAACATTATAAAGATCTAAATTTAAAATCAGACTAATGAATTTCAATAAAAAAGTTAAAATACATAAATACACATAGAAATAAATACATAAATAAATAACAGTGACGTTAGACAATAACCTTTAGACAATGCTTTACCTCCAAAATTCAAATCATTAATAATGTTTGATCCACTCAAATCAGATAATGTGCCAACGATGATAAAACAACTAGAAGAGAAATAACCACCATTGCAATATGTGTCAGTTTCACAAAAAACTTAATATATTTCAAACAACAAATTACCACATATGCATATCTCAAAATATGATATTAAAATAAACCAGCACACCAAATAGTAAAACTATTGTAAAAAATTAATTAATTATATAAAAATCTGTCATACAAAAATCTATTATATAAAAATTATTATATAAAAATACAATAAAAATTCAGCTAGAGAGTGTTTCTAACATCAGAGGATGTTCTGACTAAAAACAGAATATATAACAGCGAACTGCTAATGATGTATAAGATACTCACTTAATGATAAGCTACCGCTAAAAATAAAAAACGTAATAAGCTATTAATTATAATAGAGGCTAACTATCAATGATACAAAAAACTTAGAAATATTGATGTTTAAAAATGTATCTAAGCTCAATTTTGCATATGAACCACAATCTTCGCTATTTAACTAGTATAAACCGCGCTTTGGTAGCCATTTTCAAATGCTAATTTTGGCGCCAAAAATTCTTAACAATCTTGACAAACCAAAGCCAAGTAAGTTCTCAATTATATGGAAAAAACTCTATAGATAGTATGAATTTGAATTTAAAATAGCAAAGGAATAGTTAATATATCGATTTTTACACTTCACTGAAATTATGCACTGCGGTCTAAGAAATTAGTGTTATCGGAATCCTCTCTAGTGCGAACTAGTGATGGCTGTGTTTGTCAGCGTTGCGGTTGCAGAAACCATGTTCATGTTATCTTTAGATCCAGAATTATATTCCAAAGTATGATCTCTGCTGTGCAACAATTGCAAGCCTTGTCTCAATAAATAATTTAAAGCACCAAATTCGAAGAATCAGATAGTGTCTAAACAACAAAATATATAATTAAAAACTACTGCTAGAGTCAATAGCTGTTAGTAATTGATTATCAATAATATATAAAACATCAAATATTGCAACATGTAGCATAAACTATTTTAAAATTACCTTCACAACGATGGGTCCAAACACAGATTTGTGTGTAAACCGCAGTCTCTGCTATACAGCTAATGTGAGCTGTCTTTCGGTAGCCATTTTTAAAGTGTCACTTTTGGCGCCGAAAAAATATCACAAAGGGGGCGTGGTTAGTATCTATTCGAAACATGTCAATCACAAAGGGGGTGTGGTTGGTGTCCCGATTCTTACACTTTTTTCGGACTGTGCACTGCGGTACATGAAAAACTTCTTCAATGAAATAAGCATATTAAACTAATCAGAGGCTGTTAATATACAAACGTTGCCTTTCATATATTAACGTTCACAAAATGGGCGTGATAGTTATCTAAATACTGATATTTCAATAAAATTGTAGAAACACTCTCCAGTGAAAAGAAAGTGGAACTTTAAATAACTACTGTTCACAACTTTCCTAACAACAATCCAATGTATTGGTGTGGTGTGTATTTCAATAATATAAAAATCAAAAAAGATATAAAAAAGCATATGTAATAAATATTACCAAAAATTAATTTAAAATTTTTTGTAAAAATTCACATGTCTATAGTGGTTGTACTCATAAAATAACATAAATAAAATATATGGCACTAAAACAGTTGTAAAAGTGCTGGTGGCACAAAAAACAAAGATCATAAAAAAACTGACAAATCTGACTCCATATTTAAACCATGTGGTACTACAGTATTAAATTCAAAAATATATTTTTGCTCAATTTGTAGTAGCAATTTATCCAAGTCACCACCTCTCCAGCTTAAATGTGGTTGTTGGATCACACAGAATTTGAAATCTTCAAATTTATGACCATTTTCGATGCAATGATCAACCAACGGTTTTGAGCTTATATTTCTTTTAATACTGCTCTTATGTTCTAGAATCCGTTTGTTAAATTCTCTGATAGTTTTACCAACGTACAATTTATTACATGGACAGATAGCTATATATACCACTCCTTTGCTTTTGCAGTTTGTAAAGGAGAAAAGTTTAAAATCTGTATTACATCCAGGTATCTTTAAAGAATTAGTCTTCATATTTACTTTGCATACTATGCAGTTCCCACATGGGCGGTGACCTGGCGGTCTTTTATCATAAATGATTTTCCTGGGTAAAGCAGAAGGTGCCAAGATATCTTTGAGATTCTTATCTTTCTTGTTGGCTATCATGATCCCTTTATTCTTAAAAAATGGTAAAACTTGTACTATTGGCCAAAACTTCCTCAGAATGGTACTAATTTGATAAGACAAATGTGTAAACGTGATAGGACAAACAAAGCGATCCTTAGCTTTTTCAGATTTCTTTCCTACTTTCAATAAGGCTCGCCTATCTTGTTTTTTCGCCTTATTTAAACCATTTTGTACAAATTGTAACGGATAATCTTTTTCTAGAAATCTCTGTTTCATCTGTGTTGATCTTTCATCAAAAATTTCTTCAGTTGTGCATAAACGTCTAAGTCTCAAAAACTGTGAATAATGGTTTAAATAAGGCGAAAAAATTATCAAATTAGTACCATTCTGAGGAAGTTTTGACCAATAGTACAAGTTTTACCATTTTTTAAGAATAAAGGGATCATGATAGCCAACAAGAAAGATAAGAATCTCAAAGATATCTTGGCACCTTCTGCTTTACCCAGGAAAATCATTTATGATAAAAGACCGCCAGGTCACCGCCCATGTGGGAACTGCATAGTATGCAAAGTAAATATGAAGACTAATTCTTTAAAGATACCTGGATGTAATACAGATTTTAAACTTTTCTCCTTTACAAACTGCAAAAGCAAAGGAGTGGTATATATAGCTATCTGTCCATGTAATAAATTGTACGTTGGTAAAACTATCAGAGAATTTAACAAACGGATTCTAGAACATAAGAGCAGTATTAAAAGAAATATAAGCTCAAAACCGTTGGTTGATCATTGCATCGAAAATGGTCATAAATTTGAAGATTTCAAATTCTGTGTGATCCAACAACCACATTTAAGCTGGAGAGGTGGTGACTTGGATAAATTGCTACTACAAATTGAGCAAAAATATATTTTTGAATTTAATACTGTAGTACCACATGGTTTAAATATGGAGTCAGATTTGTCAGTTTTTTTATGATCTTTGTTTTTTGTGCCACCAGCACTTTTACAACTGTTTTAGTGCCATATATTTTATTTATGTTATTTTATGAGTACAACCACTATAGACATGTGAATTTTTACAAAAATTTTAAATTAATTTTTGGTAATATTTATTACATATGCTTTTTTATATCTTTTTTGATTTTTATATTATTGAAATACACACCACACCAATACATTGGATTGTTGTTAGGAAAGTTGTGAACAGTAGTTATTTAAAGTTCCACTTTCTTTTCACTGGAGAGTGTTTCTACAATTTTATTGAAATATCAGTATTTAGATAACTATCACGCCCATTTTGTGAACGTTAATATATGAAAGGCAACGTTTGTATATTAACAGCCTCTGATTAGTTTAATATGCTTATTTCATTGAAGAAGTTTTTCATGTACCGCAGTGCACAGTCCGAAAAAAGTGTAAGAATCGGGACACCAACCACACCCCCTTTGTGATTGACATGTTTCGAATAGATACTAACCACGCCCCCTTTGTGATATTTTTTCGGCGCCAAAAGTGACACTTTAAAAATGGCTACCGAAAGACAGCTCACATTAGCTGTATAGCAGAGACTGCGGTTTACACACAAATCTGTGTTTGGACCCATCGTTGTGAAGGTAATTTTAAAATAGTTTATGCTACATGTTGCAATATTTGATGTTTTATATATTATTGATAATCAATTACTAACAGCTATTGACTCTAGCAGTAGTTTTTAATTATATATTTTGTTGTTTAGACACTATCTGATTCTTCGAATTTGGTGCTTTAAATTATTTATTGAGACAAGGCTTGCAATTGTTGCACAGCAGAGATCATACTTTGGAATATAATTCTGGATCTAAAGATAACATGAACATGGTTTCTGCAACCGCAACGCTGACAAACACAGCCATCACTAGTTCGCACTAGAGAGGATTCCGATAACACTAATTTCTTAGACCGCAGTGCATAATTTCAGTGAAGTGTAAAAATCGATATATTAACTATTCCTTTGCTATTTTAAATTCAAATTCATACTATCTATAGAGTTTTTTCCATATAATTGAGAACTTACTTGGCTTTGGTTTGTCAAGATTGTTAAGAATTTTTGGCGCCAAAATTAGCATTTGAAAATGGCTACCAAAGCGCGGTTTATACTAGTTAAATAGCGAAGATTGTGGTTCATATGCAAAATTGAGCTTAGATACATTTTTAAACATCAATATTTCTAAGTTTTTTGTATCATTGATAGTTAGCCTCTATTATAATTAATAGCTTATTACGTTTTTTATTTTTAGCGGTAGCTTATCATTAAGTGAGTATCTTATACATCATTAGCAGTTCGCTGTTATATATTCTGTTTTTAGTCAGAACATCCTCTGATGTTAGAAACACTCTCTAGCTGAATTTTTATTGTATTTTTATATAATAATTTTTATATAATAGATTTTTGTATGACAGATTTTATATAATTAATTAATTTTTTACAATAGTTTTACTATTTGGTGTGCTGGTTTATTTTAATATCATATTTTGAGATATGCATATGTGGTAATTTGTTGTTTGAAATATATTAAGTTTTTTGTGAAACTGACACATATTGCAATGGTGGTTATTTCTCTTCTAGTTGTTTTATCATCGTTGGCACATTATCTGATTTGAGTGGATCAAACATTATTAATGATTTGAATTTTGGAGGTAAAGTATTGTCTAAAGGTTATTGTCTAACATCACTGTTATTTATTTATGTATTTATTTCTATGTGTATTTATGTATTTTAACTTTTTTATTGAAATTCATTAGTCTGATTTTAAATTTAGATCTTTATAATGTTTAAAAAAGATGTTTATTGATTTATATAAATTTCTTTTTAATATTTATAAGATCTTAATAATATATCTATTGTGAGATATTTATTTGCTCAATATCTATTGTGAGATATTTATTTGCTCAATACTGATTGTTTATTTGTAGCCCCTGAGGCAGCGGCTAGAAGGCCGCGAAACTCGGCCAGAGTCGGGCAATTTATCTGGAACGTCTCTGCATCAATAAAGTATTTGGAAAAGATAACGGCATCTATTCCTTTTGTGTTCATCCAACAGTGACCAATCCAAGGCACAAGTATCTGACAAGTACCCAAACATTAAATAGATTCCAGGCTACTAATGCTGGCAATAAGCAGTGGTTATTCCCTATTAATAACAATTTATGGACTTCTCCTCTAGGAACTTATTCAAACCTCTCTTAAACCCAGCTACAGAAACTGCCTTAACCACATCCTCTGGCAATGAATTCCAGAGCTTAATTATACACTGAGTGAAAAAGAATTTCCTCCAATGTGTTTTAAATGTGCTACTTGCTAACTTCATGGAGTGCCTCCTAGTCCTTGTATTATCCAAAAAAGAGTAAATAACTGTTTCACATTTACCCATTCAAGTCTTTTCATGATTTTGTAGACCTCAATCATATTCCCCCCTCAGCCGTTTCTTATAAAAGCTGAACAGCCCTAACCTGTTTAGCCTTTCCTCACAGGGGAGCTGTTCCATACACTATCATTTTGGTCGCCTTTCTCTGTATTTTCTCCAGTGCAACTATATCTTTTTTTGAGATGAGGCGACTAGAACTGCACGTAGTATTCAAGGTGCAGTCTAACCATGGAGTGATACAGAGACAATCAATCCTCTGTTTTGCCATTCCCTTCCTAATAATTCCTAACATTCTGTTTGCTTTTTTGACCACCACAGTACACTGAACCAATGATTTCAATGTAATATCAACTATGACACCCAGATCTTTTCCTGGATAATAACTCCTAAAATGGAACCTAAAATCAACAAGATATTGCTGCCACTTGCACCCTCATAGAATTGACATCTAAGTCCATGTCCAGATGTTTCTGTAGAAAATGTAAGATTCATGAGATATCCAACGTCAATGGAGAAATTCCTTTTTCCCCTGACAGTAGGACTGTCTCCAAAACCTATATAGGCTTACAAAGTGAGTTCTTACAAGCTTTCAGCATAGCTGCCACTACTACCTGCAAGTATCCTCTGCTTTGCAGCCAAGCCCTTTCAAGAGCCAGGCCATAAGATAACATGGAAATGGGTCCTTTATGGATATTGGACTTTGCCAGAACAACTCCTGGTCTTTGGGAAGCTGCAGGGGCATCCCTGCTAGCAGCCTTATTAGGTCTGCATATCACAGTCTCCTTGGCCAATCCGGATCCACCAGTATCACCTTTGAGGTGTGATTTTCCACCCTCTTTATTACGTTGTCTATCAACAGCCAAGATGGGACTACATACAGTAACCTGCCCTTGGGCCAAAGCTGAATCAAGGCATCTAGATAAAACTTTAGAGAATGCTGGGGAGGAGCAGAATGTCATGGTACATGTGGGTATCAATGACATAGGAAAGTGCAGGAGGAAGGTTCTGGAGGTTAAATTTAGGCTCTTAGGTAGGAAACTGAAATCCAGAACCTCCAGGCTGCATTCTCAAAAATGTTCCTCGTTCCATGCACAGAACCCCAGAGGCAGGCTGAGTTCTAGAGTCTCATTGCATGGACAAGACAATGGTTCAGGGAAGAGGGTTTTAGATTTGTTAGGAACTGGGAATGTTCTGCAGAAAGGGGAGCCTAGTGCAGCATGCAGCTAGGCTGCTAGAACTAACCTTTAAAAAAAAAACAAAAAACGAACAGCTTTTAAACTAGATGATGGGGGAAAGCAGACAGTCACTCAGAAGCATATGGTTCAGAATGATGTATCTTTGAAGGATACTAATAAAAATGGGATGTTAAGGCTTCCCTATAGGATGTAATAAATGCTAAAAAAAAAAAAAAGCACTTGTGCTTTTAAGTAAAGAGCGGACAGAGAAGATAGATTCCAAATTACATGTGTCAACTCATAAGCAGGTTGTTAATATAAAACAAAATACATACTTTGAAATGTCGGTATACAAATTTTTTAATTTATTTTATTTAAAAATATTTCTATACCGTCTTTTCAAACGAGTTTGACCAAAACGATTTACAAAATACAAATTATAAAAACAAAACAAAATAACTAAAAATTACTTTAAATAAAAACTATAAAGTAAAATAAATTAAGACCAAAGGTTAAAATAAAATAAAATAAAAAAAGAAAAATAGAAAGAAAGAAAAAAAAACACAGTATATCATTATAATCCCTACTCTTTTAAGTAAGACTATACTATTTATAACAAAACAAGTAAAAAGCCAGAAAAAGTAAAAAGAAACCTTAGGAGCCTGAGACTAATAGAGGCTGAGGCACTGGTAGATGTATAATCGTACAATTAATAGGGGCATATGATATATATCTTATTGGCATTTAAATGTTCAAATTGTCAAGATCTCCGAATGCGATCTTGAATAGATGAGTATTTACTGCCTTTTACTGCTACAAGTCTAAAAAAAATAAGATGGGAGAGTTAGAATGCATAGCTCTGAATGAAGAGGTAGATATAATTGGCATTTCAGAGACCTGGTAGAAGAAGGTTAACCAATAGGACACTGGGTACAAATTATAGCACGATGATAGAATGGATCAAATTGGTGGGAGGGGGTGACGCTATATGTTAAAGAGGGCATAGTATCAAATAGGATAAAAAGTTCTACAGGAAAAAAATGCACTGTAGAATCTTTACAGATAGAAATTCCATATGAGAAGGGGAATGGAATAGCAGTGGGGGGGGGGGGGGGGGGGGTACTACCATCCACCTGGCCAGAATGAATAGGCAGATGACGAAATGCTAACAGAAATTAGGGAAGCTAACAAAAATAGCAACACAGTAATGGGCGATTTCAATTACCCAAGTATTTATTTATTTATTTGTAGATTTTTATATACTGTTTGGTGCTAGCTTTCACAACGGTTTAGAGTTATAACAAACATAAGAAGGTTACAATCCATAAGACACAAACAGGTAACTCACTAGTGTAAAGTTCTTAATACATTGAACTGAAGATAAACATATTAAACATGTATATATGTAGAACATAAGATTAAATTGTGTAGATAAATGAACTAATCACATACTTAACTATTATTCGAAACCTTGACTGGGTAAATGTTACATCAAGACATGCTATGAAATAAATGACTGCTTCATGTAGCAGCTGTAGAAGAACAGATGGGGGATATATTTTAGATCTAATCTATAGTGAAATACGATTTAGTGAAAGAGGTAATGGTGTTTAGGGCCACTTGGCAATAGTGATCATAACATGATCAAATTTGACTTGATAACTGGGGGAGGTCACTAGGGAAATCTACTGCGACAGCATTTAAATTTCAAAAGGGAGATTATGTTAAAATGAGAAAAAGTTAGGAAACACTTGAAAGGAAAAGCTACAAAGGTCAAGAGTTTATATCAGACATGGATGTTTAAAAATACCATCTTGGAAGCCCAGACCAGATATATTCCATGCATTAAAAAAGGAGAAAGGAAGGCCAAACAACTGTCGGCATGGTTAAAAGGTGAAGTGAGTCGGATGCAGAACCCCTTCTGGCTGGCAATAGTGGATATGTGTAAAGTACAAATTGAACATATGAGACCAGTTCTCTTCCTATGTGTTTATTCTTTGAAAAGCTCAACACTGTATATGTTAACGTGAAAATGTTTGGTATTTGTTGTGAATTAAACAAAAAAAACAGATAAATATAAAAAAAAAAAAAGAGGTGAGATGAGAGACTATTCAAGCCAAAAGAACATCTTTCAAAAAATGGAAAAGAAATCTGAATGAAAAAAATAGGAAACAAGCATTGGCAAGTTAGAAGCAAAGCATTGATAAAGAAAGCAAAGACAGAATTTGAAAAGAAGCTTGCTGTGGAAACAAAAATTCATAATAAACATTTTTGCAGGTACATTTGAAGTAAAAAGCCTGTGAGGGAGTCAATTGGACCATTGGATGATCTAGGGCTAAGGGAGGACAAGGCCATAGTGGAGAAATTACATGAATTTTTTGCTTCGATATTTACTGAGGAAGATGCAAGGCAGATACTCATGCCTCAGATGATATTTAAAGGTGATGATTCCAAGGAACTAAAACAATTCTCTGTGAACCTGGAAGATGTATGAGGGCAAACTGACAAACTAAAGAGTAGCAAAAGACATGGACCAGATGATATAAGCAAGTTTGCTTACCGTAAACTGTGTTTTCCGTAGATAGCAGGGAATTTACCCATGCATGCTGGATGACATCATCCGTGATGTCACAAAGGCAAAGCTTATTCTCTTAGCTCGAAGAGTTTTGAAGAAGTGCGCATGACCTTGGGTTCCCACGCTCCTCGAGCTTCCCTTCAGTTTGTTTTCCAAGCTAAGTGCTGGTGTAGGCGTTGCCAGGATGGACGGCTGTCCAGGGAGGTGGGAGGGAATGCATGGCTAAATTCCCTGCTATCTATGGAAAACACCATTTATGGTAAGCAAACTTGCTTTTTTCCGTCGATAAGCAGGGCATTTAGCCATGCATGCTAGGAGTCCCAAGCTCATAGGTTGCAGAGATGATATTGTAATGTAAAAAAAAATTTTTTTGGCAACCTATGGAAGGTAGACAGCCATTAAGGCTTTAAAATAGTTTCTAGAATTGCAGGAATCTGATGCAGATTGCTGATCAAGGCAATAGTGTGATGTAAATGTATAAATGGACGACCAGGTTGCTGCTCTGCAAATGTCCTGGATTGGCACCCTCCTGGATATGTGCAATGGAAGCTGCAGTCACTCTAATTTAATGAGCCTTAACTGGACCTGCGAGAGGCATCACCTTTGTAGAATAGCAGTATTGGATACAGGCGGTAAAGCCAGTTAGAAAGTGTTCGCTTTGATACCAGTTGACCCGGATTGTTTGGGTTGAAGGAGACAAATAATTGAGAGGAATGTCTTATTGAGTCAGTCTTGTTCTTGTAATAGGCTAAAGCTCTTTTACAGTCCAAGGTATGAAGACGTTTTTGTCGATCGTCAGAATGTGGTTTTGGGCAAAAAACCAGTAAGGAGATTGTTTCGTTTAAGTGAAAAGCCAATACTACCTTTGGTAGAAAGGAAGGGTGAGTTCATAATACCACCTTATCATGGTGAAATTGATGATATGGAAAATTGATTACCAGTGCTTGAAGTTCACTTATTCTTCTTGCAGAAGGGATGGCCACTAGGAAAAGAACTTTCCAGGTTAAGAATTTTTGCATAGAAGATGACATGGGTTCAAAAGGTGGATTCATCAACGCCTCAAGGACTATATTAATATCCCATGGAACTACTGTTTTTTGTTTAAAAGGCAGGTGTAGATGAAGCAAGCCCTTCATGAATTTGGAAATCAAAGGATGGGAAGAGATGGAGCAGCCCTTACCCGTGACATGATAAGCTGCAATAGCACTAAGGTGAACTCTTATGGACGTTACTGATAGTCCCGAAAGGGATAAACTGTGGAGATAAGTCAATAGCGATTCTGGAGGACAAGAAAAGGGGTCAAGACCCAGGATGCACCATTTCGAGTACAGTTTCCATTTGAAAGCATAATTTCTTCTGGTGGAAGATTTTCGTGATGCTATGAGAACGTCCATTATGTTTGGGGAGAGATTCAGTGAGCTCAATATTTGCCATTCAATCTCCATGCCGTCAAGTGAAGGGAGGACTACATGGGGTGTATCAGACTCCCTAAAGGAGAAATGGGTCCTTGGGCAGTGGTATTGGTGGGTGGGTTGAAAGACGAAGAAGATAAGTATACCATGGTTGTCTCGGCCATGCAGGAGCTATTAGGATTAGATTTGCTCCGTCCGCAATACATTTCTGGACTGTGCGTGAGATTAGTGGTATGGGAGGAAAGGCGTATAGAAGGCCCCTCCTCCAAGGAATCAGGAAAGCATCCTGCAACGTCCTGTGTAGGCTGGGAAGGAGAGCGCAAAATTTCTCTACCTTCCGATTCTCTTCTGAGGGAAAGGAGGTCCATCACCGGAGTACCCCAGTTTGTGAAGATCTGGTCTGCTTCCGTTACCATTCGTGTGGGTGGAAAACACGGCTGAGTTTGTCCGCAAGTCCCGGTAGGTAGGATGTTTGAAGGAAGATTTCGTTGTGTTCGGCCCACTCCCAGATTTGAACCGCTTCTTTTGCAAAGAGTCAAGGAACTGGATCCTTCCTGCTTGTTTATATAAAACATTGCGACTTGATTGTCAGTATGAATCATTACGGATTTCCTTGTATCCATGAGTGGAATGCTAAGAGGGAATTTCTTATTGCACTGAGTTCCAACAATTTTATTTGGAGACACTGTTCGTTTTCCGACCATAGTCCTTGAGTCTCTGGATGTAAGAGATGGGCACCCCATCCCTTTGTTGATGCATCCGTTGTGATTAATAACTGATGAAGAAGATGTTGGAATGGGCTTCTTTCGTTTAGGATGGACAGATGAAGCCACCATCTGATGTCTTTCTTCATGGAATTCGTAACTCGTACTTTGTGAGACATCTGCTGCGTCAGCTGGTTCCATTGAGATTTTAGACCCCACTGGAGACGTCGTACGTGGAGACGAGTATTTTGGACCACATGAATTGCTGCAGCCATATGACCCAAGAGTACCATTATGTGCCGAAACTACCTTTCGACATAGAAGAGTTTGAGAAAGGAATTGTAAAGTTTTGATTCTGTCCAGAGATAGAAAGGCTCTGGAAAGTGGGGTCTGAATAACTGCTCCTATGAATTGAATGGTTTGGGAGGGATGGAGCTGGGACTTTTTATAATTTACTATCCAACCCAAGCTTTCTAGACAGAGGGGTGTGCATTCCACCTGTTTTAGGAGTTGAGCATTGGAAGATACAATCAGCCAATCGTCCAAGTAAGGAAATGTTTATTCCCTGTTTGCGCAAGTGTGCCACAACAACAGCTAGACATTTCATGAAGACTCGTGGGGCAGAGGAGAGACCAAAGGGAAATACATTGTATTGTTACTTCCCTTTGGTCTGAAAACAGAGGTAACACCAACATTTTTTGTGATTCGGAATGTGAGTGTACGCGTCCTTTAGATCTATTGAGCACATCCAGTCGTTTGTTTGGAGAAAAGTGAGTACTGTTTTGAGAGAAGTCATCTTGAATTTTTCTTTTGCGAGATGTTTGTTTACTGCTCAGAGATCCAAGAAGGGGCGTAGGCCTCCCAATTTTTTGGGAATGAGGAAGTATTAGGAATAGAAGTTGTTTTCCCTTTGAGAGGAAGGCACCGGCCGGATTGCCTTCTGTTGAAAGAGGACTGATATTTCCCTTCATGAGGGATGGGATTTGAATCTGAGGAGTTTTGGAAGTAATGAGATGTGGAAGAGTTGGAAAGGAATTGAAACATAGTCAGTAACCTTGCAAAATTATGCTCAATACCCATTGGTAATGAAACAAAGATAGTCTTCCCCCCACTTGAACTGCTGTTGTGGCAAGTTGATTTAAAAAGGATTGCTTAGGTGCCTGCTGAGAAATTTGAAGTTTCTGTTATCTTGGGTTCTTTGCCATGGTATCTGCCCTTGCATTTGAAATTGAGGTCTTTGTGTTTGGAAAGGCTATTGCCTATAATTAGACTGGTAGGGTTGATAATTTCTACAAGAATGTCGGTATATTAAAAAAAAACCCAAATAATAGCGATATGGTCTGCGATAGTAGTAACCTCTCTTATATTGACTGAAGTAACGCCTAGATGTGGAAGACATGTCTAGAGGTGCCGCTAAAGACTGGATCGCAATATTTTGTTCTTTAATTAAAGAAACATTCTCTCTGAGTTTCTCCCCAAAGACATTGTCCGGTCTGCATGGTAAATTCGCTAGTCGGTCATGCACGACATCTCTTATACTGCTGGCTCGGAGCCATGCCAGACGTCTAGCGGAGATGGAGGTTGCTGATGATCTTGCAGATGTATCAAATGCTTCATATGCTGTCCGCAACAAATGTTGTAACCCTTCTTGGAGGTCCAGGAAAGGCTGAGGTAGTAGAGCGTCACCATGCGAGGTGCTTAGCAAGGGTTGCAGTTGAGTACAATTAAATAAATATTGTATAATGTAAAATTGTTGGTGGTTAGTGCGAGAATTGAGCATTGAGTTTTGATAAACCTTTTTTGCAAAATCATCCAGAAGTTTATTGTCTTTCCCTGGAGGCGTGTTACAATACAGCCTGTTTTTCTTGGCCCTTTTCATTGCCGATTCCACTATCATCGAATTGTGAAGAACCTGCACATTCGAATAGTAGGAGGCCTTCTGCATCCTGTATTTTAAATCTAGCTTTTTTGAGATTGGGGGAGAAGGTATGGAGTATCCCAAGCCTTGTCCATAAGGCCCTCTAAAATTTGATGAGGAGGTAGAGCAGTTGGCTCAGCCGGGACATCTAGTATTTAAAGAATCCCCATCACCTCAGATCTTGGGTCTGGAAGTTTCTGAGTTTCTATATTGAGTGCTAAACCCAGCTTTTCCAGGAATTTAGCACAAGATCTTCTGGCGGTGAAGTAGGTTGGGGAAGATCTTGTGGAGGGTCCGATGGAATACCCGTTGAACTTCCTGGAGATGATAAAGGAGAAAGATCATGTGAACAGACGATGCAGGAGAATCGAAGTGTTGTGGAGACAGTAGATCATGAGGTGGAGTAGGAGAAACTTGTGGAGATGCAGGATCTTGGGAATCTGGTGGCAAAAGGTTAGGATCTGATGGTAAATCTTGAAAAAAAGGTGTTCAACAGCATAGTGATCTGAGACATTGTCTCTTGAGCTGTCGGGCGATGAGGTTGGTCAGGTATTCTGTCAGATGTTTTGGGTCGTTTAGCTGGTGTGTTTGGAAGTGATAAGTGAAGAGATCTTGGCCTCTTTTTCGTCAATTATAATATCAGATAATATTGACGAAGGAGAGTGGTGATCTCCAGGTGGAGATGTAGGGTGCCCAAGAGCAGATCTTGACAAAGATGGTGCTCCAGATGGTGTAGTATGTTTCATTTTTTATGTTGACTTACATGGTCTATCTTGTGGTTTAGGTGCTGTATTCGACTTCTCTGGTTGATGATGAGAAGGTTTCTTATGTTTATGAGTGGACTGCGTCGTGGACTTTTTAGATGCGTCATGGTGCGTCATAGATATCGACATTTTTTATGGTATTGACGATTGCGTCGATTACATCGTACGAGGCAGAGAAGCTTGAAGTGACACAGGTTTTAAACGAGCATGCATCGTATGATGCGTGGTTGCCGATGCAATTTTCGGTGCACGATTCTCAGAGACCGAATGCGCGCGTCGAGGAGTCTTGGACTGGGGCTTTTGTTTGCCCGGGGAAGACTATGTCAATCTTTTATCAGCTGGAGAGGGGGCATATGAGTGCCTCATCCTCTCCATTTTCTCTGCCCTGTGTCTTATCGCCCGTAGGGACATTCTTCCACAGTCTCTGCATGCAGCCTGATCATGGTCGGGACAGAGGGACAGAGGCATAAATAACAATAATTATGGCCGGTCACTGACATGATCTTACTGCAGGAGAAATATTTAAATCATGGGCTTTTAGGCATTTTCGATTCTTCTTTCCATCTAAATTCTTCAATTTGCTTTCCTGTGAGAGAATAAGAGAGTAGCCACACATCCGTGTAGTACCGCAGAAAACTAAAACTGAAGGGAAGCTCGAGGAGAGCAGGAACCCGAGGTCACGCGCACTGCAAAGCTCTTCAAGCTAAGAGATTAAGCTCTGCCTTCATGACATCACGGATGACGTCACCCAGCATGCATGGCTAAATGCCCTGCTTATCGACGGAAAAGCATCCAGTGATGAGAGAACTGAAAAATGAAATTGCAGACTTACTATTAGTAATCTGTCAATTATAATTAAAATCACTTACAGTACCTTAAGACTGGAGGGTGACCAATATAATGCACGTTTTTAAAAAGAGTTCAAGGGGGGGATCCAGTAAACTACAGACCAATGAGCCTGATGTCAGTGCCAGGAAAAATGGTTGAAGTATTTCTAAAGAACTGTCAGGCAAAAAAGGTTGCAGAGAAGGAAGAGTTCTATGATACATGCTGCAAATGCTGTTATGATCAGAGAATCCTCTCTAAATGTCTTTGGGAACTATGGCTATTATTGCTTCTAAGGGCTATGCAGATGTTTACTCTCAAAAATGCTTATGCACTGAACCCATGAGAACTGTTAGTAAAGGTCAGTCAAGAAACTGGGAGTGTAGGGCATGGAAACAAACACCAAACAGTACCAAGGTTTGAGAAACACATGTGCAGAACTGTGATAAGAACAATAGGAGGGAAGGGGACTTGCTCTTGCTTCAAGCAGTGATAGAAAAAGACCTATAAAAGTAAGTGAAACTGTAAGGATCTCAAAATCATTGTTACACTTCATACTTCCGGAATTGAGACTCAGATTCTTGATGAGAATACAAAAAACGCCGGGTCGCCATTTGCTCGATCAAATTTGAAAGAACATGAAAAAAATCAAATGTTGTGTTTTGACGCCGAATTAATTACCCTTGAAAAAGGACTGAAGTAAAACAGCAGCAGTCCGAAACACTGTCCAGTGTCGGGTCACCAGGTTCTTGTGGATTTCAGCAAGACAACCACGAACGCGGATGATGTGAAAAGAGTTTCAAAGATAAGTGCAGTAACTCAGCACAATACAGTTTTTATGTTTTAGGATATCTATTTTTATGTGCAAAAATTTTTTTTTGAAAAAAATGAAAGTTAATATCACAGTCAAAATCAGGACTGAAATGACCAATGATTATATATAAGGCAGAGTTGACATAAGCGAAAGCTCCCACGATGAAGCCTATTATGAAGGTCATGATAATATAAGATCTTTCTCAGTATCAACAACAGCGTCTGAAAGTTGTGAGAATTTACAAATTTGTATTGGCTCTTCTGTTGTGATTTATGCAATTCCCGATAGAGTTTGGAACAGAATTGAGATATACCCTCATTTTGACAACTTCAAGTGTACAAAGATAAACTAATACATGATGAAAAAGCTGACTCGTTAAACACAGCACTAAGAATACACGTCCCACACAGAAACCTTCGTTCAGTGAATAAAGCACTCTTAAACCATTCCTTCAGTAAAGACAGCAAGACTAACACAAATGAGAGAGAGGGCTCTATCCTTAGCAGGCCCCACTCTCTGGAACGCAATGCTGATAGAGATCAGATTACAAAACGATCTCAAAACCTTTAAGAAAAGTTTAAAAACATGGCTCTTTAAACAAGCATACTATAAAGAGACCGGAGAATAGAAAAAATACAATAACAGGCAGAATAGCACCAACACACTGCACTACTCTCAGAATGTGCAACACTATATCACCACAAACATAATTGTAAAATACAGAGAATATGAATTTTACCAGTGATTAGTACCATAAAGGCACACCTGGGCATGACCTACTTCACTTTTCAATTGATTGCTTGTTCTTTTGATTTATATTGTAACCGAACCTTTTGCAGCACCTGTTAGAATGTACTAGAGTACGCACTCAATCACCTTATTTTATGTGCCAACATGTAAACCGTTGCGATGGTATAGAAAAGATTTTAAATAAATAAATAAATGCATTCATTGCCAGAAGATGTAGTGAAAGCTGTCAGTGTAGCTGGGTTTAAAAAAGGTTTACACAAGTTCCTGGAAGAAAAGTCCATAAACTATTATTAAAGTGGACTTCAGGAAATTCACTGCTATCCCTGGAATAAGCAGCATAGAATCTAATCAACCTTTTAGGATCCTACCAGGTACTTGTGTCCTGAATTGGCCACTGTTGGAAACAGGATACTGAGCTTGATGGACCTTTGATCTGACCCAGTATGGCAAACCTTACATTCATTTATCCCCCTTCACTCTGCCTCTTTCTATCGACTGAAGAACAAATTTGTCTTGGAGTTGGGTTGAGTCACCATTACATCCATCGCTGGTAACCCCCTTCATTCCACTACCATCTGAGCTCCTATTCTTATAGGTCCAGTTTGCTACTGATGAGAAAGTTTGCATTTATATTTTCCCTTCCTGCTATCTGAAATGCTGACAACTGGGACAGGTTTTTCTCTACCCAAATAAAAATCTCTTACTTCCTTTGCAAGCCTGGGGCTGTACATGCCCTCCTGTTTTTTCACATATGCCACCTCCATACTGCTGTCTTGAGAGGGCTCGGACTGCTTTCCTCTCTAGCCTTGGCACGAAGGCCTGAAGTGCCAACTGAATGGCCTTTAATACCTGTGTATTAGCCATAGCGCTTCCTCTTCTGAACAATTCTCTTGAGCCATCTGGCCCTTGCAATGGGCTCCCAACCTGATCATGCTAGCATCTGTTAGAACCACCCAACTGGATCATGCTAACTCTTCAGTTTTTATAAGGCTGTGGGGATCCACACACAAGTCCAAACTCTCTTCCATCGCTCAGGGCATGCATAGGAGTTGGTCAAAAATCTGGGAGGCTGGTGACCAGCAGGACAGTAAAGCCTGTTGCAAAGAGTACAAATGTGCCCTAGCTCAAGAGAACAAAATCTATCACATCTGTCATTAACTCTAGTAGCTGTTGGTAGTCCAATACTTTAGGTGCATCCAGGCTCAAAACATCTTGTTCCATTATTTTGACAGTTCTCTTGGGTGGTAAATACATGCACCCTTCTCTTGTCTCAAAGAATATGCCTAAGAACTTTAGCAAGCAGGAACGTTTCAAGTTGCTCTTTACATGGTTCACTACCCAGTCCAGCCTTTCTAGGAGATAGTCTGCCATGGCAGACACTTGCTGGCTCTTCTGGGCAGAGTTCGTTCTGATAAGCCAAATGTCCAAATAGGGATGAACTGTTATCTCTTGCCTTTATAGGGTCGTCACTATGACCACCACTACTTTAGTGAAGATCCTCAGTGCCATCACAAGTCCAAAAGGCAGAGCCTGAAACTGATATGTGCTGACCTAACACACAAAAGTGAAAGAGACCTTGAAATGATGATCTCAAGGGGATATGAAGATAGGCCTCTGCCAGATCCAATGACGGTTCAAAGTGCAACCCTCCTGGAGGGGAGGATGCATTAGAGAAGCTGCAAGGCTGCAATCCTCCTCCTGTTTCAAAATGATAGGAGCCAATGACTGAGGGTATACAGATGGGATTTGGGGGGGGGGAGGGGGGGAGAACAGACTACACCATCCCCTGCCAGCAATGTTTTTCTTCCTGGGCAGGCAGAAATGAGAAAAGAAATGTTTTCATTTTGAAAGGGTCCCCAATCTCCCACAGCAATTTAGCCAAGATTGGCCAATTCTGTGACAATGGCCAGATTTTGCAGCCTGTGCACAATCACAGGAGATTGGGGGCCCTGCCTAATACCATATGAGTTCCAAGTGGCTGTTTACTTTTTTGCAGGGCTTTCTGGTTGGCATCACAGCAGTGCATGAAAATATAGTATACATGTGATATTTTTTATCTCAGAAGACTGTACTTTGTCCTTTTTCATATAAAGCCTTACTATAAATATATAACTTAATTGTGTATGTGAAGAGGTTGGGGCTGGTGAGGTTGCCCAGGGTGCTTAATCTTGCACCAGTCTAGCTCTGGCTGCAATGGCTCCTTGTGGGAAAACAGAATTCCATCTGGGACTGTGCTGGGCCTGGCTCTCCCCAGTCTCAGTTGCAGCAGTGATATGTATAGTCTTGGCTAGGATTTTTTTTTTCCTTAAGCCATGGAGGCAGCTGGTAGCATGGATTACGTCTGGTCCCCCCTCCCCTGGAGTAGATTGTAGGAGCAGAACCTAGGGAACCATAAAAGTAGCAAACTCTGTGTAGCACAATCAATGTGAATGTGCTGGGGTCAGGCCCTGAGAAGTAGAGGCAAACTACTATCATAGAAAGATAGGAAGAGGAGCCAGAAAAGTGCCTGTGCAGAATTAGTGAGGCTTCTGTCAGAGGTAGCTGAGCTAAGCTCAGAGGAGAAGCTGGTTGTGGAACCAGAGAGTCTCTTAGTGGGTGCTAAGAAGAGGTGAAAATGGAAAAAAGGAAGCTGCTGAAGGCCGAGGAAAGGCTAGCAACAAGCAAGAACTTTTACATAATGATGTGGCAGTGCTGGGACAGGGAGCACTCGTTGAGTGATCATGTGAGCAGCATCACAACAGCAAATGTATTTGTGAGTTTGTGTCTGAACCACTGGCTGGCAGTGTGGTTGTCTCATTATTTAACAAATGGTTCAACAGCTGATTGGTTGGCAAGCAAATTTAATACCAGTCCAGGATATAGACAATATGTAACCAAATTTGGAGGGAGGACCAACCAATTGCATGGATGGAAGGGGGACTGCAGTTCAGTTTGCTCACCTGTTGTCTAGGGTGTGCTATACTTAGTTGTTTAGGAAAAATGTGAAATTCATTGGAGATTTTTTAATCTCAATTCTGTCAGGTTCCAGGTCACAAGATGTATCTCTCAATGGTCAACTTGCTGTGCTTTTGGGAGCTGTTGATGTACATGCAGCATAGAAAGCGTATGCGTGAATCAGAGATACCCTGTGAGCTGATTCTGAAAAAAAATCCCCTGGACTATTTTCCTGTAATCTGCCCCTGTACAAAGTATGTGCCAAAAAGACTAATGCTGATTCCAGATGCAGAGTTACCAGACTCTCGAGCAATTTGTGCATCCATTGTTAGGCTGGTCGTACCACATAGCCAGTGCAAATCATGGCCTTGATTGCCATGGTCCCTGAGGAGGCGGCCTGTTTTAGGACCACTTCTATCTTCCTATCCTGAGGGTCCTTTAACATCATACCTTCCCTCTTCCGAGATGGTAGTTCTACGAACTACTACCGATACCAGTGCATCCGCCTTAGGGACCCACAACACCTTTTTCCTTTCCTCCTCAGAGAAGGGGTACAATTCCCCCATCATCCTGCCAGCTCTTAGTCCCACCTTAAGGGGAATCCCATTCTGCTAGAACCATCCATTTTAGAATCTCATGCAATGGAAAGGGTTTCAACGGCATCTTAATTCCATGAAGGATGCGGGTCCCCATCCATTTGGTCATATGCCTTGGAGCTTGAACATTAGAAATGAAGGCTGCGAGCTCCTCTTTCCCCGAACAGCTTATCGAGGAATTCTCCTCTTCCGATGAGCACTCCACATCCTCCTAAGAGGTTAGGGAGTACTCAAACCTAGTCAACCAGGACTCCTCATCTGAATCCAGCATGGTAGTCATCTCGGACTCCTCATCTGAATCCAGCATGGTAGTCATCACGGGAGAAGCTTCAAGTCCCATTGTATCCTGCTGCATTTAAGCATGGCCCCTTTGTCCAGCAAACTTTGGTTGAGGGACATTACATCCCCTAGGGAGCAAAGCGTTTGCATCATGCAGAAAGCCCGATGCATTACCAGCACAAAATCGGCAAGACCCCATAGCGGAGCCTGGATAAGACCTTGCTCTGAGTTTATCATCATTAGCCCCAGGCCCTCCTCGGTGCCTTTTGATGTCAGGGAGGCTACCAGGCCTGGTTGCCCTGGAGGCAATACCTCTTCTTCCTCTATAGTCAGGGGAGGAACATTAGCTGTTGGCCTTGCTATCTCCTGCTCGAGGGGTGGATGTCACTCTGAACTCCTCTGGAGAGGTCACCCTTGGGTCACTATCATAAATAGGGCAGAAGAAGCCAGTCACGCTGGGCATCTTCTTTGCCCCGCAGGAGCAGAACCTGCACCCCCAGATCATTTCAGAATATCCGCAGGAGCTGTCTGGCTGAGTTACTTTGCTGTGTGCTGCACTGCCAATGATAGTGGTGGTATTTTGTTTTTTTTAATGTCATGGATTGCATGGTCTAGCTCCTTTCCTGCAGAGCAACATGATATGATGGTTCCCTCTCTCTCTCTCCAGAGTACTCACCACCCCTGAAGGATAGATACCGCCAGGCTGTTTACCATGGTAGCATTGCCTGCCACAGTCTCCAAAGCAGCCTGTGGTTGTGGAAGCCTCTCTCCAGCATTTGCCTTACCTTTTGTTTTGCAGGCTTTCTTGAACACCACCTCTAGAACAGACAGAGGAGAGCTGAGGTCTTGGAGAGGAGGTGCCAACAGAAAGTAAGAGGGAGAGAGACAGTTCAAGCTCTTTTTTTTTTTTTTTTAAGTAGCGGATCTCCTACTCCTTAAGGAGTGGTAGGTCCTCCGGGGGGGGGGGGGGGGGGGGAGAGGAGATCCTGGTCCCTTGGGAGTAGAGAAGGCACCCCTAGGTGCCTGGAACCAGGGGGAAACCCGCCTTGGAGGCAGCTACACTGGGAAAAGCAACCCTGCAAGGTTGCTGCCCCAGGAGTTAAATGTGCTCCTCCAGGCTGGGGCCACATCCTGACTCTGGCAGCTTGAAAAGTCCATCTATCCTTGTCCACAGCTGCAGGTGATACAGACTGCTAGCAAGAACCTAGGAACACTCCCCCTTTTATAATCAGAAGTGAGGTCATGTAAAAGGGTCTCCGATATCTGTCTCCGATAGATGAGGAATAGGAAAATCCCAAAAGTCATGGACTGGTCTAGCAGACAAAAAGGAATAAATTATTTTATTTTAATTTGTAATCCCAGGGTCAGCTCTAATCTTTTGTGTGAGAAACACACTATCTCAGAAGGCACTGTAATACCAAGTCAATGTATGGAGCAAACAGAGGAAGCTCCTACTCTAACTCCCTGTTCCAAATATCAGTTTCATAAATGGTCTCCAGGTAGAGGAATGTACCAGATATTAAATTGATAAGAACAGACTTTATAAACAGAATAAACTATTAATAGTGATCATTAACTCAACACTGAATACATTGTAATTAAAAAGGAGATCAAATACATAACTATTACAAGTGGCAAATTTCATAAAGCATTTCCATGCTGAAGTAGTTAAACTAGACATTAAGCAAGTGTTAGCATTCAATATCACAGTATCAGATATACTGCAGTTGGAGCAAATCAAAATTTCATCTCTTTTGTATAAGACTACTGGCACAGATTTTCACTTCAATGCTCAGATACGGTATGCGATCATGCAGTTTGCAGAGGGAAGAAACAAAACTGCAATGTACAAGTTATTTACGCAATTCGTAAATGTGCAACATCAGGGTGAAATGGGGGATTATCATTACAATGGCAGCAGGCACCCGACAAGCACAGTGTATTAGCTCCTCTGAGAGCTAATACTGTCCCATTACATTCAGTTCAACTTTCAGGTACCACAGGCAAGCCAAGAGTAGAAATCAGTTTTACTAAAGTATGCAATGCTACAGTGTTTCCATTAAGATTATCAGCTTCACAAGAGAGAAAGATTCCTCCACTAGGTGACAGCATACAATAAAAATCATAGTCTCCATTCAGCATCCTGAAAAGATCAATTATAAAAGGTCTAATAAATCTTCTCAGACAACGTACATATGCCACTGTCAACTCCGATGCACACTGTACCTGTTAGCAATTAAGAAGCAGAAAGAAAGGCAAGTGGATGGAAATTGGATGGTTGTATGTAGTGGTGATGATTGACATCTTGTTCCTGCTCTAATCAGAGGCCTCGGAGGAGGAATGCTGCGAGCAAAGTCTGGGACAGTCCATTCCCAGAAGTGACACCAACAAGCTCCCAGAGGATTAAAATCAAGAACATCTGGTGCTTGGGTGGGGAGGATTGACATCTTGTTCCTGCTCTGACCAGAGGCCGAGGGGAGAAATGCTCCGGGCACCGTCTGCGACAGCCCATTCCTCAAGGTGACACCATCAAGCCTCCTGGAAAATTAAAATCAAGTGCACATAGGTGCGCAGCTGCTGCCAGCGTGCCCCTTATAACATTTTTCTTCATGTTGGTTTTGATATGGGAAGGAAAGAAAGGGGGAAAACATCCCTAACCCCACGATGAAAGCATCAAAGAGGTCCCATGGACAACCATGTTACCCATCCTCACTCAGTACTGCAGGAGAGCTTGAGTGCCGAGCTTGATGAAACCTCCTTGAGTCCAGAGTCTTGTATCCTTCCACCAATACCATCTGTTAACCAGGGATCAGAGGATCTAACTCTAGCAGGGAATCCTATTAATTCAGAGAATCCCTCTGGACCTGGCTCTATTATGCTTATGGAAAATGTGAGTACACTCACTTTAGATGTAACCTCATCAGATGATTCAATCGGGAACCGTTCAGGTGTAGCCTCAATTAACACACAAACTTTGACAGTTGCCATTCCTGTTCCGATGTTTTTTTCCTTTTCTATACATCTTAGAGCTGGGGATTCTTCGGCTTCAGAACCCAAAGATACTACCTTAAAAGATTTGGAGGATTGAGAACAAGATAGATAGTTCCTTAAATACAGTGAATGATCTGCATTTGTTTTCCTCTGGTACATTGGCTAAGTTGACAGACTATTTCTAGAATGCGATCTCTTGAATCCCAACTGACTCCAATTAAGGGTTCAATGGCAACTTCACAGCCTTCCTCTACTTCATTACAAAATGTGATGTCAGTTATGGTTAAAGATAATTTGAAGATCCATTATCAGGTTGAAACTGAAAATAGATTTAGGTCCAGGAACCTCAGAATATTACATTTTCCTAGGTCTAGATTGGCTTCTGAGATAGAGCTCCTTAAACATTATACTACTGAAGTGCTTCAGTTTTTGCCTGATAGGTTTTCCTTGTATCAAATTATTATGATATACCAAATGTTAGGAAAACTTCTCGGTCTACTGACGGAGTTTTAGATGTTTTGCTCCTGTCTCTAACCCTAGTTCTCTCAATTTCTTTATGATGATACCATAACATCTAGAGCTACCTATGAGATACCTTTTGTCTCAGAAACTCAGAGACTTGGTATTCCAGCAGAATTTTAAAAATAAAGATTTGTTTTGTACTCAAAAGCTCCACATTTTCCCAGATGTATCCAGGAGACACAAGCAAAAAGAAATTTATTTTTGCAATTGCTGGCATCAGGGGCTACATTTTTTCTAATATTCCCCTGTAAATGCTTGGTAACCTACCAGAAGAATAAGTTTATTTATTTATTTTTTTTAGATCTGGTTCACTTGCAATCATTTATTGTGAATAAATCTCAATACCACCCTAGATGGTGAGGTAAACAGCAGAGCCCTTGCTCTATTGTATTTTCAGGGTCAGACTCCCCCCAATTTAATGTGAGCAATAAAGTTTTCCTGAATTTATTGTTATTGTAAAGATGTATTTGTATTTCTTGATGGTATCTTATTTGATTTAAAACTCAAGTATAAATTTAAAAAAAGAAAAGAAAAAGCTCACTTGGAGGATGCAGTTTCCTGCTTACACCATGCACTCCCACAGAGTAAAAGCAGATCAGCAGCTTGCTGAGGACTGGACTCTACAGAAACTGACTATACATCTCAGAAGCTGACTGGAGTGGATGATGGCCAACTTAAATCTTCTGACACTGGAAGAATGTACAGCAATTTTGGTACCAAATCAAACCTGAACGATTTCCTCCAAAAAGTCACAGAAGTTGAAGAAGCACCCTTCTTGCATCAGGACTAAAGCTTCTAGCTGTAAGATCACAGTAACATAATAGACTGATAGAAGAAAAAGACCCATCGGAAATTTATATGTAGTAACAAGAAAGCACTTAAAACATTTATTCAAGAGTGCTTTCGATGAAGATACCATTTGAAGTAGGCTAATTTTACTTCCTGCAATATCAGCGGTAGAAGCATGTGAAGTATGTGAAGGTACAAAAACTTAGATTGTAAGCCCTCTGGGGATAGAGAAATACCTACAGTACCTGAATGTAAACCGGTGTGATACCTCAATTGAGATCGAATGTTGGTATATAAAAACAATAAATAAATAAATAAATAAATAAATAAATAAAGCAGGCTATTTTGCAAATTTTTTTTTTTTTTGCAGCATGTAGAACACCGGGAGCCACGTCATACCTGCCAATGCTTGGCGACACACCAGTTGAGAATCGCTGTGCTAAATTATTCTGCTCCACATATAGCCAGTTGGCAGCCATAGAAGCACTTTAAATCAGTATTATTTGTCTTATTCCTTTGCTCTGCATCATTTCAGGCAGTTGTATACACAAATGTCCACACCCAATCCAGAACACCAATTGGCAGCAACCCTCACCTTTCCTCAGCCCCCATGCTCTGCAACAATGTAAGCAGCAACAAAAAACGAGGCCAATTACCAGGTATAATCCAATTGAGAGGAGAAAGTCCAAACTATCAGCATGTTATAGAAAAAGAGGGAACATTAATAGATACTACAATATACTGAACTGCCTTATAAACGAAAGCATTTGAGTGAATCTACATGCAAATTAAAATCCCCCAGCACTAAGGCTAGGATATCCATGTAAATATTCTCTAAAATAAATTCTGTTAAAGGTGAGATATTATGTTCCAATAAGCCAGGTGGAGCATAAATCAGACAAATCTGGAGAATTTTTGATTTAAATAAGCCAATCTCATAATGTGGTATCAGACTGATAGTATGATGTGTTATGTTAAATTTCTTGTCAGCGGCAAGTAACAACCCCCTACTCCCCTGTTCAACGGTCAGATCATAGTCTAATTCAGACACGTCTCTCCTTAAATATTCCCAAACATAACTTTTCAACAACTAAAACAATGATTGAATTTAGGAAACCTTGCCCTAGCTATAGAAAAGATATCATAGAGAGATTTAGGTAGCTGATTAGTCAGAACAATATCCGTACTTTTAAAACCATGTTTCTGTTATACCATTAATATCAGGATGATTATCAACAAGATGGTCAATTAAAACAGGAACTTTTTTAACAAGTGACTGTGCATTTATAAGAGATAAAGATAGAACTGTTAAAACTTGTAATTGTGGATTGGAAATTATTGGGATAGGCAAAAAAGAGTCCGTGAACCATTTGTCAAGTTCCATTTTGATTTTACAGTTTTTCTTCTATACTGGCTAATAATAATGTCAATTTGTTTAATTTCCGTTTTTTGTTTTTTTTTTTTACTTTTTGCTACTCACTGTTGTAGGATTCCCAATCTTGATATGGTTATAAAGTTGTCAATAGTTATAGGTTCTTCATGAATTTGTTGAAAGCCGCAGTGGGAAGCATGAAGGGGGTGCACTAAGGGGTCAGCCCCTTAGTGCACCCCTTCGGCACGTGCCGCCAGTGAGTTACCGGCGCAAGGAGGGGCTGGCCCTCACGGGTAGCGCGGTCATTGTCTGGGAGAGTCCTGGGTTCAAGCAGGCACGCAGGCAGAGATGGTAGAGAGCCTCAGGTTGACAGTAGAGGCAGGCTCAAACCCCAAGCCTCTGCTCATAAGCCTTTCGAAATAGATCCCACAGCATTTTGGTCGCTTTCTTCTGGACCGCTTCCATTTATCTCTATCCTTTTTGAGATACAGTCTCCAAAAACTGAACACAGAACTTCAGGCGCGGTATCACCAAGGACTTCTACATTTACATTATCACCTCCTTTTTCCTACTGGTTATTCCTCTCTTTATGCAGCCCAGCATACTTCTGGCTTTGTGTCTGGCATCTGAAGGCAACAGCTAATCACTTGACAATGCACTTTAGTCTTTCACCCCCACATAACCTCTTTTGGATTACCAGACTCCAGGTGCATGACTCTGCACTTCATTCCAGCTGCCAAATCGTTGACCACTCCAAGCTTTCTTAAATCACTTTTCATTCTCTCTACTCCTTCAAGTGTCCACTCTGTTGCAGATCTTAGTATCATCTGCAAATAGACATTTTACTTTCTGTTCCCTCCACAATAAAATCGCTCACGAACATATTAAACAGAACCGGTCCCAAAACCAATCCTTGAGGTACTCCAAGTAATACTGCTCTCTCTTCAGAGCAGGTTGCATTTACCATTACACATTGTTTCCTATCCACTCCACCACCTTGGCTCCTACACCCAAGCTTCTGATTTTATTTATTTATGAGCCTACTATGCAAGCCTGTAAGAAAAGCATTGCTAAGATCCAAGTAAATGACACTGAGTGCTCATCCTAAATTAAATTTTCTAGTCACCCAATCAAAACAAAACAAAACAAAACCACACATTTGTCTGACAGGACCTTCACCTGGTGAATCCATGCTGCCTCAGGTGCATCAGCCCACCAGATTGTAAATAGTTCATTATCCTGTCCTTCAGCAAAGTTGCCATTAATTGTCCCACCTCTGAAGTGAAGGTTAACCACCCTATCTTTTCCAGCCTCTTCTCCGATACCACCCTGGTTGTAGCTTGGCTTCACAATTCTTCTCCAATCTTGCATCACCACTCCCATTTCCAGGGATCTATTGAACAGATCTTTCAGCAGACACATCAGCACATCCCTGAGGTCTCGCAGTATTCAAGGATGTGCCCCATCCAACCCCATGGCCTCAGTTTTCCTAGCATTTTTTTTTTTTTTTTTTTTTTTGCTTTCTTGCTTGTGGGCTTTTATTTATATATATTTTCTTTCATTTTCAGTTTTGTTTTGTCTGGGATTTATTTTTGTTTTCTTTTCCTCTCTCCTCACTCCTTCCAGCCTCTCTGTGCTTGCGTGGAGCAGCCCAAGGCTCAGCAGCTGCTGAATCTGTACCTGCTGCATCAATGACAATTTTTGGCCCAGGCCCACTACAGATCTTTTCTTGCCTGGGCCAGGAAAGGCCACCAAATTTTAAATGCCTGGTCAACCTGGTGCCTGGAAAATTTCCACTCCTACCCATTTCATAGGGGTTTTAGTGCAGAGCCTGCACCATTTGGTTAGTTCTTTTCTGAACCACATCCAGAATTGGACACAACATTCAGGTGAAGTCTCACCAACTAATTAATTAGTGGCATCATCGCCTTTTTTTTTTTTTTTTTTTAATTATACAGCTCTCCATGTGCCCAGCATTACTTTAGCTCTGGCCATCACTTTATAACATGGTTTCACTACCTTCAGATCAGATGTAATCCCAAACAGGCCGATTCAATAAAGTCCGCGGGAGAGCCTGCGCTCCAAGGCGAGTGCCCGCTCTCCCGACGTGTGCCCAGGCCACTCTCCTGTGCGAGCGATTCTTTATTTAAATTAGGGCCCGCGCTAACAAGGAGGCGCTAGGAACACTAGCACGTCCCTAGCGCCTCCTTATTGGCGGAAGTGGCGGCTGTCAGCGGGTCTGACAGCCGACTCTTAATTTTACCTGCGTTGGTTGTCAAACCCGCTGACAGCCACGGGTTCAGAAAATGGATGCCAGCAAAGTTGAGCGTCCATTTTCCAACCCGCAGGCAGAATTTTTTTTTTTTTTTTTTTTAAAGAAGTTTTGTTTTGTTTTTTTAATTTTTGGGGCCTCTGACTTAATATCGCTATAATATTAAGTCGGAGGGTGTACAGAAAAGCAGTTTTTTCTGCTTTTCTGTACACTTGCCCAGTGCAGTCTGAAGAGTAAAATGTGCAGTTTGGCGCACATTTTATTTTCTGTATTGCGGGTGACTAACTAATAGGCTCATCAACATGCATATGCATGTGATGAGCGCTATTAGTTTCCGGGGGGTTGGCCGCGTGTTTTCCACACACTATTACCCCTTACAGTATAAGGGGTAATAATGCGTCAAAAACGGGGGTACATGGTGCGCTCAGCAAAGCGCACCGTTCTGTATCGGCCTGAATGTCTTTCTTGTGGTTGGTGCATCATCAGTATCTCATCCCCTACCATGTTCCATTCCCTTAGATTTCTGCACCCCAAATTCATGACCTTGAACTTTTTTTGCATTAGAACTTAGCTGCCAAGCACCTGAACACTCCTTGTGCTTTTTTCAGATTGCTTTTCATTCTGTCTGCTTCCTCACGTGTTACTCTATTGCAGACCTTGTGTCATTTGCAAAAGCAAACTTTTCCTACTAACCCCTCAACAATATAAATCAAGAAGAAAGAGAACAGAAGTGGCACCAGGTCAGATCCCTGAGGCACTTTACTCGTCACCCTTCTTTCCTTGGAATTTAAATTTTAAGACTTCTAGTCTGGTTTTCGTGACTAGGCTGACACTTCAAAGCGAATTACAAATAAATGAAAATGATTTACAAACTGGGTCATTTTGCAAGTTAAAATCTGAGAAACAGATAACAGTGCAAATTAAAGACTGTTTTAACAGAAATTCTGGATAACCAATGCAAGTAAGTACTACTAGAAAGTAGAGTCAGGAGCATAGTTGAGGACTGATGATCAAGGATAGGACCTAAGGCCTTGGGTAGAAGTGAAACTCATAGCATCTAAGTTTAGTCAGTCTACTGCTTTTCATGTTCCATCAGGAGGCAGGGTGGTTAGACTGTGGTTTAGTTGGCTGACAAGCCACAAAATGAACTCCATTTACCACTACCTTCTCTTACCTCTCACTCAACCAATGCAGTCCACACCTTGGGGTCCATCTCTGGGCTACTCAGTTTATTTATGAGCTTATGTACCACAGTATCAAAAACTTTGCTGAAATCAAGTATATAATATGGCAATGATGTCATAATTCCAGTTATGTAACAAGTCTGCTGACTGCATCTTTGGCCTGGTCAGACATCTGACTCTATAAAGCCCTGCACCTCTCTTCTTGGTTTTCATTAAGCAATGCCTCTGCTTATAGAAATGTTTCAGCACAGTGCTCAGAGAAACAGATTATAAGAGAAAAAACAAAATAAGGTAAGTTGATTTTTTACCAAGGTATTAATTGTAGGATATTTTTATGAAAATAAAAGGTTAAAACAAATGAAAAAATAAAAGCTTTTTATTGGACTAAGCAATACACATCTTGATTAACTTTTGGGACCTAATACTCCTTTGTCCTTCCATCATTTTGTCTTTTGTATATTGTAGCAGACATATTGGAGGACTGTATATAATTAATGTTTATTGTACACACTGACTTTCAATAAAAATGTTAATTACAAAAAAAAAATAATAATATTAACAACAAGAATAGAATGAGCAAAAGATAATATACCTTCTGTTTGACATGCTCATCTTACTACAACAAGGGATCCTGCCTTTTCGGTTGCAGCACCCATATTCCGGAACTCCCTATATCTATGGAACTCCAAATGTCTGATTGCATCAAGTTGTTTAGACTTCTTTTAAAAAGCTTTTTATTACAACAAGCATTCTATTAAGAATTACAATTTTGACCCTTTTATGTCATGTGGCAGCTTGAGACCTTATTATGGCTTTTATGCGTTTTATATATGTTTTTATTATGAATGTTTTATTTCAATTTGTATATCGCTTAGGCCTGGTGTTAAGCAATTAATACATTCAATAAATGAAAAATAAAATTATAAAAAGCATTCAAATGAAAACAACTGACATATGCAGCTACCTTCACAGTACCAGCTTCCATCCTTCCCATACCAAAAAAGCTCACTTAACAAACTAAACCAAACGGTCTCATATACGCTCTGATCCAAAAGACAGGAACAAACACTTCAAAGTCCTGACTAAATCCTTCAAACAAAAAGGCTACAACCCCAAAATCATCTCCAGGAAGATTGCTTGTTCGCTGTTACGATTTCACCTGATACGCAGCCTTATCATACCCTATGACACCTCCCTGCTATCCATGTCAGCTCCTCATAGAGCATCCAGTTCAGCCTGTTGTGCAGCCTCCTAACCATCAGGAGTCCTCGGCGAACCTTATCTCCAGCTTCATCAAGCTCCTCCTCCTTGCCTGTACCACATCCAAGCCTCAGTCATACCTAACCCTGTCTGATCCCTGCTTCGATGTCTTCACATCGAATCTGCTTTGGCTCCTTGTCCTGACCCCTTACCTTGCCTTGAGTCTTCTAGGCCTTCTCACTCCTTGCTCTAACCTTGTGGCCTTTTAACTTGCCTCAGCCTCGTGGCCTTCTCAAGGCCTTCTGCCTAGCCTACAGCCTTCAAGCCTCCTAGTATCCCTCTTGTCTAGCTAGCCTTCAGACCTGTGTGTTCAGTGTTCCTTATTCATGTGTCCTGTCCTTGTCTTAACCAGCCTTCGCCCAGCCTCAGTCTGTCCTTGAATCAAGCCCCAGTTCCAGTCCTTGCCTGCATTCAAGATCCAGTTCCAGTCCTTACTGTAAAAGAGTGCGGGTATCAGCTCCTACCCTTTCCAGCACTCGTCAAGATATACTGGTGCTGCAGCCAAGCCCTATTGGCCCCCATATCCCAAGGGTTCAACCCGCAGTGGAGGGGTTTGGCTAGGCAGAAGACCAGCCCTACTCCTAACCTGCTGTCTCGTGGCATTCCCCAGGTGGTATTCCCTTAATCAAGACCAGCCAACCCTAAGATTTGCTCAAAACACCAAGGACAATCCTGAGGCAGTATAAAGAAAGTTTAACCTCAGAGCACGTACAACCCAGAGCTAGAAAAATTAAAAAAATCATAAGACTATAGCCACAAATCCTGGAGGATAAGTAGCTGAAAGAAATATTCCGTGTGCCTCTGTTCTTCAGGCAACTACTTAATCTACAGATTAAGTAGTTGCCTGAAGAACAGAGCGATATAAGCGATATACAAATTGAAATAAAACATTCATAATAAAAACATATATAAAACGCATAAAAGCCATAATAAGGTCTCAAGCTGCCACATGACATAAAAGGGTCAAAATTGTAATTCTTAATAGAATGCTTGTTGTAATAAAAAGCTTTTTAAAAGAAGTCTAAACAACTTGATGCAATCAGACATTAGTAAAAAGCACACTGTACAGCATATATCACAAGATCCACCACCCACAAGGGAAAGATATTCAGAAGATGATCCTACTCATGCTCTTCCTCTAACATACTGTATTATTCAATTCAGAAAATGTGAAGAAGGATGCTACATTGGAGAGACAGACTAGACATTAATGACAAGAGTCAATTCATGCAGACAAGATAAAATATCACAGAGAAAACCAAATGTGACACTTCTGTGGGGCAGCACCAGACCACTGCATCAATGTCCTTATAATCAGGATAATTAAATGAAAACTTGAAACAAACCAGGAACAGTGAATTTTAAGCTTACCTGTTTATTTCCTTTCCTTTAGTCCTGCCAGACCAGGGGGGTTATGTCCTCCTGCCAGCATATGGTAACAGAGGAAAAAAATCTCAAAGCCGACTTCACTTCCCTATATAAGAGGTCTGGTGCTGCCTTCAGCTTTTCAGTGTTTGATGACAAATGTAAGACAACCAAAGGAGAATAGTTTGTTTTAGTTTTCAAATCACCATTACAAACAAAACCTGATACAGCCAAAAAATGTCTCTCCACAGTTATTAATCCTGGAATAAAAGTCCCTACACCAAGCTCAGTTAGGGCAGCTGCCTTCAACAAGGGCAACAACATACTAACATCAGATTTCTGAGCTTATCAAACTAGAAGCCCTTGATGCTGTGGCTTCCTTGGGTGGGTTTTGGACTGGTCTGCTAAGACTAAAGGAAAGGAAATTAACAAGTAAGGTGAAATTTCACATTCCTTATCATCCATGCCAGACCAATCCAGACAAGTGAGATATACCAAAGCTCCACCTAGTCTGGGCAGGATGAAGTCGCAATAGCTCTCAAAATCTGCATCTAAGGCATAGCCTCTTTCCACACGCATATCCATACTGAGGTGCTCAAAATAGGGTTATAATGTGGGAAAGCACACTGCTCTGCCATTATCTTATGGAAAGATAGTTTCTGATTCTGCCTATGAGGACTTCTTCACCCTCATTATGTGAGGTCACTAAGATCTGCAAACTCTTGCTGGAGTGAGACAAAGTGCTCCTCTCCTCTATTACTCCTAATACTGATACCTTAATAAGACACCTTAATAAACCAAATACCTATCTAAGAAGAAACTGGTTACCTACAAATCTCAAAAATAACCTAAAACAAGACAAAGTGGCCATCATCATCCCGGTCTACACTGCCTGATATTCTCACCCTCATAAGTGACAAAAAAAACAGATTCTGACAACAATGAGACTACTCTCCAAAAAAGGAACACATTGGGGCAGAGCTGCCGTTACCTTTAAAATTACCAAAGGACACCAAGCAGACCAATTTCAACAAGACTCAGAGATGCTACATCTCTTAATAACTATGTTTACGTCCAAGTCAAGGAGACCTCCCAAAGTGGAGGACTTGTGATCTTGAATCCTCAGAAGAAAGTATCTAATCAGAGAGTCACAAGAGAGCTTCCATGCCTGTCTCTTCCAGAAAACCAGAGCTAGTGTCCACCTTCTGCGAGATTTTCAAGTTATGCCTTCATCCCACTCGCCTTTGGTGGAAGGACAAGATTGAAGGAATGGACCCTCAACAGTAAATAGTGTCTCCTTCATAAACTAAATTCACAGAGGCTCCAAATTCCAAGGTCTGTTACGTGGGCCACTTTTGTACCACCAAAGGCAGTAACCCCTGATATTAAGTATCCCTGCTTTTTGGTTCTTTTAACAGTCAATGTTGTAAAAGAGAAAGGAAAGGATCTTCTAGGGAAGAATTCTCTGACTATTTTGAAAGAGAACTTCTGCTTGCACCTTCAGAACTGTCCAGGGAATGTACAGATCTCCAGCAAATACACATGACAAAGTTTGGATGACAGTCAAGGTTCTACCAGTATATCCGAACCCCCCTGGTTCCTGCTTTGTTTTTCCAGCCAAAGGACTTGCTCAACTAGGAACTTCATGGGGGGGTCATCCAAAATCTACTCACTGAAGAGCACTACTTGACCCCCTCATAGGGCAAAAGCCATTTTTGCCAGTCCTTATGCTTCAGAGTCTCAAAAGTGTCAGTTCAAAACATTTGTCAGTACAATGACAGAGCTGGCCATGTCAGCTACTGCTCGGTCCAGCAAGAGTACTCCATCCTAGACCAAAACTGATTCTTACCAGGGTGCCTGAGAGCTACACGTTCCTCAATTTGTTCATATCAGCTAAAGGTGTTACATTGATCACTATTCCCTGATCTGCCTTCTTTTAAGCTAGAAGCCAAGATGCTAGATGGCTGGCTCTTGCTTTTACCCCATGGCACTTTTTCATTAGAAAGAAGAGAGAGGTAAAGAGTCTGGTCTGTTCAAGATATATTTATCTATAATTTTTTATTTTACTCAAAATAGCAATCAAATGGTTACTAATCCTGCCAAAATAAACACTTTGAATGCTCTGTCTTCACAGTATAATTTGATGTTTCCCTTATTACCTGTTTTGCCTTTTCTCACAGAGTTTCTCTCTTTTTCTTTTCTTTTTTTATTATTAGTCCCTTTGACCCAAAGTAGCCTGTGACAGTTTATTGCTTGGAAGTATTTCCAGTTTATAAAAGTTCTTGACAAGCTATCTGCTACTTCTGGACCATTAATCATAAACTCCTGAGTAAGGCACTGATCTGTGGAGTCTGGGTAACCAAGCATCGGGGTAACTTGCTTGATGCGGCGATTACTACCCTTAACCATTAAGCCTTATGCTCACCTTTGATGCAACTCCAACATTACTCTCTGCATCAATGACAAGGGGATGGCAGGAAATTTGAATCAGTTACCAACAAGGGCTCTGAACTTGCTGGTAGATGAAACAGATAAGTATGGGAAAATAATGAAACAGATAAGTATGGGAAAATAAGTGTGGGAGCTTGCTGGGCAGACTAGATAGGCCGATTGGTCTTTTTCTGCTGTCATTTCTATGTAAGGCATTGTTAAGAACATAAGAAACATAAGAACATGCCATACTGGGTTAGACCAATGGTCCATCAAGCCCAGCATCCTGTTTCCAACAGTGGCCAATCCAGGCTGTATAAACCTGGCAAGTACCCAAAAATTGTCTATTCCATGCTACTGTTGCTAGTAATAGCAGTGGCTATTTTCTAAGTCAACTTAATTAATAGCAGATAATGGACTTCTCCTCCAAGAACTTATCCAATCCTTTTTTTTAAACACAGCTATACTAATTGCACAACCACATCCTCTGGCAACAAATTCCAGAGTTTAATTGTGCATTGAGTGAAAAAGAACTTTCTCCGATTAGTTTTAAATGTGCTACATGCTAACTTCATGGAGTGCCCCCTAGTCTATTTTCCGAAAGAGTAAATAACTGATTCACATTAACCCATTCTAGAGCTCTCATGATTTTAAACACCTCTATCATATCCCCCCTCAACCATCTCTTCTCCAAGCTGAAAAGTCCTAACCTCTTTAGCCTTTCCTCATAGGGGAGCTGTTCCATTCCCTTTATCATTTTGGTCGCCCTTCTCTGTACCTTCTTCTTCTTGTTACTTACAATTTGTAATTTGAACTCCAGCTTCTATCACAGTTCCAGTTTGCTTCATTAAACTCAACTATCATCAAAGAAACTTTCCAAAGATGTGCAATTAATTACTGAGTCTCATTACCTGAAGCTGGCTGTCTAGAAAGACAAAACAGGTTTGCGGACACAGCACACTGAGCAGGTCCTGTTTCAAATGCACCATAGTGATGCCTTCCCCCATAGTGGCCAGGGATTTGAACACAGGAACCCACCCAGTTTTGCTTTTGGTAGGGTGCTGATATTTTTATGCTCCCACTATACCCAGGAAATCAGTCCTAAGACTCATACCCTAGGAGCCCTGTGCATAAGCATAAATCGTGCTGCTTGTCTCAAGGGAGCAGCACAGGTCCACACATCACACAATTAAGCTCTGGAATTTGTTGCCAGAGGATGTGGTTAGTGCAGTTACTATAGCTGTATTTAAAAAAGGTTTGGATAAGTTCTTGGAGGAGAAGTCCATTTACTGCTATTAATCAAGTTTACTTGGGGAATAGCCACTGCTATTAATTGCATCAGTAGCATGGGATCTTCTTGGTGTTTGGGTAATTGCCAGATTCTTGTGGGCTGGGTTGGCCACTGTTGGAAACAGGATGCTGGGCTTGATGGACCCTTGGTCTGACCCAGCATGGTAATTTTTTATGTTGGAGACAAAGAAATATTGAAGAGCTAAAGGCAGCATCTGATCTTTATAGAAGGAGTAAAGTCAGCTTTGAGCTCTGTCTCCATCCTTGGGCAGAAGGATATAACCCATTTATCTGGACTGGTCTAGAACGGACAATAAGAAAATAAGACTTTTGAAATTAAAATGATTGGAATGGACCTCAAAGGACCCAAAGAATTAACATAGTAACATACTAATGGTAGCAGAAAAGGGCCAAATGGTCCATCCAGTCTGCCCAGCAAGCTCTGGCAGTATCTGCCATGCAGGTTACCCTCCATATTTCTCTTAAGGATAGCAACTGCCACTCCATGCAATTATTCCTAAGCCTTATGATAACCCATAAAAACTAAGGGGGTCATTTTCTTACTGTATCGCATGCGAAAAGTCCCTTTTCGCGTGCCATAGCTTCATAGGGGCAGAGTTGGGGCGTCGTCGGAGCGGACACTGCGGAAACTTCGCTGGCGGCAATAAGGTAAGACCCGTTATCGCCGCCAGTAGCGCACCCAATAGCACCACCTTGCACGGTGGCGCTTTGGGTGCAAAAGCCAGCAGCGATAACACCGCAGTGGTACGATCGCTGCCGGCTTTCACAGCCCCCCCCCCCCCCCCCCCCATTACTGCAGAATTCAAAAACCTGTGCGCCAGAAGAAAATCCAGCCCTAAGGTTCTTAACTCACTATGAACCATAAAATGTATGCTACCTTTCACATTCTGATCACCCATTAGCCTCCTCCCAAACTATCACTGGAATGCCTTTTAAGATTCACCTGTTTTTTTGGTAATACATTTTGCTCATTCTATTCTGGCCTGAGGAAAAGACTATAGCTCCCAAAAGCTAGTCAAGAAATGTATTGTTAGTCTAATAAAAAAAAGGTATTATCTTTTTTTTATTATATTTCTATTTGTTAACTTTAATTTCTGTGCATTCAAATGGACCTATAGTAATTGCATTACTTTATCCATAATATATTTAGGAATGTTGAATTTTCAAAGCATTTAATTTTTTCATCCACACTAACTCAACATACTTATTAGTTTCTGAATGTTTTACTCTCTTCATCAGGTCTATGAAAAATGGATATGATATTCTTGACATGAAAGAAAAAAATAAATTGAAAAAGGGAGTATTACCCTCAAAAGCAATCATAAATATATGAAATTACTTCAAGAAAAAAATATCACTTGCAAGTTATTTGTTAACCTTTATTTCAGCACATTCATTACTGAAGTTTTTAATAAAAATACAAAAGCATATTGTTCTCAATTATAATGTAACAAGTTTGAGACTTGCCATACTGAATCCCCCACTCTTTAATGGTAATTTAGCAAACACAAGAACATAAGAATTCATGCTGGGTCAGACCAAGGTCCATCGAGCCCAGCATTCTGTCTCTAATAGTGGCCAGTCTAGATCACAAGTACCTATCAGATACCCAATAGTTGATTTTTGTCTCATATCTCGTTGTCAGAGATAAAATCTGGTTTCCCAAATATGCCTGGCTAATAGCTGTTTATGGATTTTTCTTCTGGAACTTGTCCACTTCTCTTCTGAACCCCACTATGTTAGTTGCCTTGGCCACATTCACTGATAATAGATTCCATATCTTGATTGTGTGTGGATTGAAAAACTACTCACAATTTGTTTTAAATCTGCTAGTTGCCAGTTTGATGGGGTGTCCCTTAGTTCTAGTGTTACTTGAAAGAGTAAACAACCAATCCCTAATTACCCATTCCATCCACTCATGATTTTGTAAATTTTAATCATATCCCCTTCTTCAAACTAAAGAACCCTAATCTGTTTAGCTTTTCACCATAAGGGAGCTTTTCTATTCCTTTTAATCATTGTTGTTGCCCTTTTCTGTACCTACTATATCTTTCTTCAGAAGGGACAAACAGAACTGCATACAATACTCAAGGTGCAGTCACACCATGGATCTATACAAAGGCATTATATTCTCAGTTTTATTCTCCATTTGTTTCCAAATAATTCCTAACATTCTGTTTACCTTTTGAAAGATACCACACACAGAGTCAAAGATTTCAAGGTACTGGCCACAAGGACTCAGAGGTCCTTTCCCTGGGTGGGTGATTCCTAACACAGAACCCAGCATAGTGAACCTGTAGTTGGGATTAATTTTTTCCCTACCTGCATTATTTTTCACTTGTCCACATTAAATTGAACCTGCCATTTAGAAGCCTAATCTCACAAAGTCCTTCTGCAGTTCTTCACAATCTACTGCTGTTTTAACAGCACAAAAAATGTTGTGCCATCTGCAAATTTGGTCATCTCGCTCATTTCTTCTGTCCAGATCATTTATGAATATGCTAAACAGCACAGATCCCACTCCACTAATGACCTTTCTCCCTTCAGGAAAACAGACCATTTAGTCCTACCCTCTGTTTTCTTTCTTTTATCCATTTATCAGTCAATAATACCACAGTACCTCTGTTCCCATGACCTCCCAAGTTCCTGAAAATTAAATACACTATATCAACTGGCTAAAAGGGGTCCAGTTTCCAGGGAGGGTAGTTAAGTTTCAAAAGCTTTTGTGGGTAAACACCTGTTTACTCACATAAAATGTCACTTTGAAAATTGCTATTCCATGTCACTGAAAGTAAAAGTACCTACGCAGTGAAAAGCATGCACACTTTTACCTGAAAGGGAAAAAAAAAGAGTAGGGCAGGAAGGGAAAATACACGCAGGGGTTTAATTTTCAAATCCTTGTGCATACTTTCACGCATGTACGTCACACCTGCTTCAAAGCAGATTAAAAGTAGGCAAGAAAAAACAAAAAAGTACTAGCTTTCCCCCACCAGCCAAGTTTTCAAAAGGAAACTCTGCAAACAGTTTCCCTTTGAAAATTAAACTGCAGGTCTACAACTATCAGTTATGATTTCGGAACTTTTTTGAACTTCTTTTTCCCCATTGCAGCTAGATTGGCAGGTAAAATGGCCTTGATCTTCAATTATGAGAGCAATTTTTAAATAGCTTTGAAAATTGCCCTCCCTGTGTATTCACCTTAGATCAATGTTTTATACATTATGAATGATTCTAGAGTACATATCATTATTTCTTTTGTTATAGCATGCAAAAATTAAAGAAAAGTGTTGGCGTCTCTGAAATGTTTTGAAGCTGAAAAGAGGTCCACAGTCCCCTATTTTAGACAGTAAAATGTGAACAATGTACAAGAATGTGAAGACTTCTATAAAGCACTTTATAGGCATTCATCATGTTATATTGGCAAGTTAAGAGATTAAACAGATACCTATTTTGTTAAATGGCATTTTTGCATTAAATAATGTTTATGCAGTTCACCCAAACTACTCATTCGCATAATGGTGGTGCTACAATGATTAACTATTTTGAAAGCATTCAGTATTAATCTTTAAATATCTTAAAGAAATATAATCCTTCATCATGCTATGAGTTCTAAACAGAATTGCAAAATTTAAAAAGGAAGATATTTATCATACCACCATTACAAGAAATCTTACTTTAAAGTCGTAGATAAACAATGAACTTTGAAGATCTGTATGTCTTTGCTTCCTAAAGATTTTAAATGAGCACAGAAAGGTAGAAAAGAAAAACAGATGAGCAGCACTATTCTCCACTTAGTGTAAATCACAAAACTAGCAAACTACTTACAAAGAAACCAATAAACAATCTTGTTCTAAACGATATTTCTATTTACATTTACACCCTGCTCTTTCAAACCCTAAGACTGCCCAAAGTGGTTTACAAAAGATTAGAAATGCAGTACATAAAATACAAGTCAATTGAAGCTATCCCATTCATCTCTGTAGTTCTCCAAACTCTTCACTACTTTGCCTGTTAAGGGCTTGATGTACTAAAGAGCTCCCCATTTTGTGTCTGTGCACAGACCATGAAAGGCATTATGTGACAGTGGTCTCTCATATAAATCAAATAAATATCTTTTCTTAGTTTCCTTTCCTACAACCAGAACTATAAAACTTAAAAAAAAAAAAGTTTACTTTTAATAAAGCTACATCCTTTGTGTACTAGGAGGTATTTAGGAAGGTCAGATGGCATGCCAATAAATATCTTTATATATATGAGAACATAAGAAATGCCATACTGGGTCAGACCAAGGGTCCATCAAGCCCAGTATCTTGTTTCCAACAGTCACATGTACCTGGCAAGTACCCAAACGTTAGATAGATCACTGTCATAGCAGTTTATGGATTTAAGCTCTAGGAACTTACCCAAACCGTTTTTAAACCCAGTAAACTAACTGCTGAAATCACATCCCCTGGCAATGAATTCCAGAATTTAACTATACGCTGAGTGAAAAAGAATTGTCTTCGATTTATTTTAAATTAGCTACTTGCTAACTTCATGGAGTGCCCCCTGGTCCTTCTATTATCTGAGAGAGAAAACAACAGATTTACATTAACTTGTTTAGTCCTTTCATGATTTTGTAGATTTCTATCATATCCCCCCCCCCCCCCCCCTCAGTCATCCCTTCTCCAAACTAAACAGCCCTAACTTCTTTAGCCTTTCCTCAAAGGGCAGCATTTCCATGCCCCATATCATTTTGGTCACCCTTCTCTGCACTTTCTCCATTGCAGCTAAATCCTTTTTGAGTTGCAGTGACCAGAATTGCACATAGTATTCAAGGGGGCCGATGCAAAAAAAAAGTGCGGAAAGCAGGCACTGAAAAGTCAGCGCCCGTTTTAATGCGTGCATGGCGCGTTTACCAGCATCCGTTTTCATTACTGGCAGACGGCTGGTTATGAAAACCGATGCCGAGTTTACCGGCGTTGGTCTTCATAACTCGGTCTGCCAAGGTTTTGTTTTTTTTTTTAACTTAAGAAGTACAGAAAAGCAGTTTTTTCTGCTTTTCTGTACTTCTTTTACATGCGCTCAGCTATTAACGCTTGCTCCAGGCAGGCGTTAATACCGGAGAGCTAAATGTGCATCTGAGACGCACACTTTTTTTTTTTAATGCGGAGTGGATGAGTAATAACCTCATTCACATGCATCTGCATGTAATGAGCGCTATCGCATTCACTCCGCGTTGGACGTGCAATAAATAGGCGCTAATCCACCTATTGCATTAGGGGGTGGATTAGCGCCTATTTAAACCGCGTCCTACTGCGGGTTATCTGAATTGCATTGGCCCCAAGGTGCGGTCTCACTATGGAGCAATACAGAGGCATTATGACATCCTCTGTTATTTTCCATTCCCTTCCCTCCCTGTTTGCTTTTTTTGATCGCCACAACACACAGGACCGACAATTTCAATGTATTTTCCACTATGACACCTAGATGGCTTTCTTGGGTGGTAAATCCTAAGATAGAACCTAACCTTCTATAACTACAGCAAGGATTATTTTTCCCCAACATGCATCACTTTGCATTTGCCCACATTAATCTTCATCTGCGCCATTTGGATGCCCAGTCTTCCAGTCTCACAAGGTCCTCCTATAATTCATCACAATCCACTTGAGATTTAACTACTCTGTATAATTCTGTGTTGTCCATAAATTTGATCACCTCTCATCATATTCCTTACCAGATCATTTATAAATATATTAAAAAGCACCAGCCCAAGTACAGATCCCTGAGTCACTCCACTGTTTACCTTCTTCCACTGTGAAAACAGACCACTTAATCCTACTCTCTGTTTCCTGTCTTTTAACCAACTTGCAATCCACAAAAGAACATCGCCTCCTATCCCATGATTTTTTAGTTTTCTTAGAAGTTCTCTCATGCAGGACTTAGTCAAATGCCTTCTGAAAATCCAAATGTACCACGTCTTCCAGTTTGCTTTGGCCACATTTATTCACCCCTTCAAAAAAAAAAAAAAAAAGTAGGAGATTTGTGAGGCAAGCTTTCCCTTGGGTAAATCCATATTGGCTGTGACCCATGAAACCATGTCTATCTAAATGTTTTGTGATTTTATTCTTTATAATAGTTTCCACTTAGATTTGTTTTTTACAATCTAAGAAGCTTCCCTTGCAACCTTGTGTAATTCCTATGGAATATTATCATACCTAAATTATTGTGTGGTTTGTATATTGCCTACTTTTTGTTCAGATACACGATGTAATCGTCAGAGGTATTTCTCAAAATCAAGCCCTGAACAGCCATGGCAATGGGATTCCAATGAATTAATAACTAGCAAGATTATTCATAAACGTTCAATGGAAGGAAAATGTTTCATTGCACATACGCATTTTCAGTTTAGAGATGATAAAACGGGTCTTGGGTTTAAAAAAAAGTCAAATACAACTATGGGTAGATGCTACAACCTCCGGAGTCCCGGTACAGGCAAGGGATCTGTACTAGATACCGACACATCTTAAAAGGAGGAAAGAGAGCCAAGGGGCCACAGACACAAAACGGGGAAAATCCCTCCATACGACTCATTCAGGCTTTGTGGTCTCAGTCATAGCCGCAAATCAAAGGCAGCGCTGTAAATAATCCGCATCCCCAGAGGAGCCTCAGCCACCGGGCGCCTTGACTGACACCAGCTCCCTCCCCTCCCCTCCCTCGCATGGCCCGAGGGCGGGGACAGGCAGAGAATAACCTCGGACCCGGGACTGCTCACCTGACAGCCCTTCTTGTGGTGAAACCCCACCACGACGATGTGGAACACGGTCCCGGGAATCCCTCCTCCTCCTCCACCGCCGCCCGCTGCCTCTGCGCTGCCCCCACTCTCCATGGCCGGAGCAGCGCCGTTAGCCGGCGCGCGGGACACACGCTTCCTGACGCGGCGATCTCGTGCACGCCTCCGTCCCTTGGTTTCCGGCTCCCCCTTGATTGCACGACAGAAAGTTGGCAAAGAAAAAAAAGGCAAGAGCGCGAGCCACTGCAGTCACTGGATACGAGATCGAAGAAGCGCGACAGCCAAAAGTCAACGAGTGACGCATGCAATCCCGCCCCTCCCCCTCCCTCCATACAGACACGTCACATCACCACCCCGCCTCCAATAAACGTCACCGTCACCTCCCAGTCCCTGTTAACGTCATCGTCGCTGCTCTTTCCATTGAGGTTCCATCAGCAGCCTACTCTCACAACTTGGTAATAGATGCCAAGATGCCTCCCATTCAGAAACTATAGCCTCAAATCGGTATAGAGTATAGTTCTGTTTCTACTATTATTACTTGGTAGGGTTGCCGACTTTGTTGGGGGAAGCCACCTGCTCAGAACTACTAAATTACCCAGATATTGGAGAGATTTTTTTTGGCCGTCTTAGTTTTAAATTGACATTCCAAAGCATGGTGCTATTTGTAGTCCCGGATTCCATCGAATTCATTGCTGCACAGCCCATAACAGGGATGTGCATTTGTTGGACCATTTATTTCATTCGTTCCACCCATACATGTGTACCTAGTGGATTTATGGTACACGCATATAAGCGAAATGAATAAAATGAATGGCCCAACAAATGCACATCCCCATCCCTATGCACCAGGATAGGGTTGTCAAAAATCCAGGACTGGTCTAAAATCTCCCTCCTGGAACTGGGTAAGTTGACAGCTTATCTGGTAGCTTTTGATTTCTAGTCACCCTGAGATTATTGTGGATTTCGGGGGGTGGGGGGAGGAAGACTTTATGTGCACACATAGCAGCAGCATGGGAGGAGGACATGCAAGTGTGCATGCACCAGCAGCAGCAGGCATACAAACTTTATCACATACACAAATTAACACACTTGCATGTTCACTCTCATAATGTCTTTCACACCTACATTCTCATTCTTACAACACATACCGGTACTCACTTTCATGCCTCTCATTCATCCCCAGACTCTCACACACATGCTCACTCATTCAGTTCTCCTGATCTTCCAGCCACACACACATACACACACCTCAGTAATAGCAAACCAAACACCCTCTACTGCTAAAAACTTTTGTGCAGTAATAAACAAACAAAAAAAAAAAAGACATCTAGAACCTTGCCATACCATACCATATCAGCTCTAAAATCTCAGGACTCAAACAGCAGCAATCTTATCTATGAAAAGAGAAATGCAAATATTATACCAGGCTTAGAACACTAATACACCACTTAATGAAGAAACAGACCAAGCTGGAGGGCTACAAATCCCTACAGAGAACTACATGCTAGCAGTAATATTGCACCTCATTTACACATGCAGAACACAGACAAACCCGTACCTAATACAGAATAAGGGTCTACAAATTAGAAACAGAAACATGCAGACAAAAATAAAATGGAAAGCCCAAGAAACCAGACTGGGGACAGTGGAATACTGAAGAAAGAACAAACTATAAATATATAATGTATATTCCCAAAGACAGAATATGCCAATCGCTTACAACAAAAAAAAAAAAATATATATATATATATATATATAATTTATTTATTTTTTTTACCTTTCTTGATGATATTTTTTTCAATTAGTCGGTTCCAGCCTTTTTTTTCACATTCCCCTTCTTCATCTTTTCTTAATTCCTTTTACAGGGTCTCTTTTTTTTCTTTCTATTTCTCATTTTTCTGTCTTCTTCTCTTCCTCCCTCAAACACCCACACAGGCTCTCACTCTCACATGTTGTTTCTCTCACACATGTACACACAGATACAAAAAGCTCTCATTCTCACATGTAGTCTCTCTCATGCACACAGGCTCTCTCACACATACACAAATAGGGTCTTACTCATACGCTGTCTCTCTCAAACACAAACACTTGCAGGCTATCACTCTCATATGCTCTGTATCACACACATACTAATATGCTGTTTCTCACATACACAGGCTCTCACTCTCACATGCTTTCTCTCACACAGGCTGTCACTCATATGCTGTCTTTCTCACTCTCACATACACTCAAACAGGCTTTCACTCTCACATGCTTTCTCACACACACACAGTCTCTCACTTTCACATGCTGTCTTCACACACACACAGGCACTTACTTGCATATGTCTCTCACACACATAGGTTCTCACTCTCATATGCTGTCTCTCATATGTTGTTGCTTGCTCTCTCTCACACACACAGGCTCTTGTACTCAAATCTCTTTCTCACTCACTCACACAGGCTCTCACTTTCATGTGCTCTCTCTCACATGCATAACAGGCTTTCACCTCACTCTCATGGCTCTCTCATTCACACACGCATGCACACAAACACACACAAGCATTTTCTCATACAGGGCCTCAGCCTCTCCCTCACCTCTGGGCCTCTTCTTCTCAGGCCACTGAGGAATGAGGTTTGTAGCAACTTGACTGCCGGGTCTGCTCTTCTCAGTTCGCCACAGAATGAGGTCCTTGACGGCTCTGCTGCCAGGCCTCCTCTTCTTGAGCTGCCGTGGGATAGGCTCCACAGCGGCCCTGATCTTCTTGGACTGCCGCAAGATGGAATCTGTGTTGGCCCTGCCATAGAGACAGATGCTGCCCCTCTTATCTGCACCGGCCAATGCTCCTCTTTCTTCCTGCCCACACAGCTCAGGCATTTTTTTCTTCAGGGGACACGCAGGCAGGAAGGAGGAGCACCCAGAGATTTTGAGTGTTGGCCCAGAGATCCGGCAATTCCTTCAGAATTCTGGAGCCTTCAGGCTAAATCTGGAGAGTTCCCAGGTATAGTTGGCAGCTCTGTCTATCCCCCACTTTTACACCCTCCTCTCAATCTCCAGGGATCTTTCCTTGTCGAAGCAATGGTCAGTCAAAGGCGTGATGGCTGTGATGGTGGCAGCAGAAGGATGTTGTAAAAGCACATAGACTAGGGTGCGAGTTAGTACATGCTCTCAGCTCACAGAACTCATGGTGGCCTTGCCCCCTACCTGTATTCCAAATGGTAGGCACTAGGCAGGGCCTAGGAGCAGAACATGCACGCTGACTAAGTTCCCTGGCACTTCACCTTTACAATGTACTGCTACAGCCAAGGTCATCAGGCCTCCAACTGGCCACTGCTCTAACAGAAAAGATCCACAGGGAGAGTCTGTGCTGGTTTGGAGGTTGGCAGTTGGCAGAAAACTGGCACTTCCATGGGATGGTTTAAAGATCCTGCCATCCACTGGTCTTCCTTAGTGAAAAGCAGCAAGGCAGACAACCTACTACTACTATTAATCATTTATATAGTGCTACAAGATGTACACAGTGCTGAACAGAGACACATAAGAGACAGTCCCTTCTCCATGAGGTGTCCAATATAGACGAGACAAGAGGTTTCAGTGATGTAGAGTCATTAGGAAGCAAAAAGAATAAATGCTGTTGACTTCACATGATCTTACAACTTTGTAATCTCCCAGAATTCGGCAAGTATCACTACATTCTCTGCCTTCTAAAAGTCTATATAAGAAAAATGCCTAGTATGGTGGGTGTGAATCTAAGTCAGACAAATCTACCTTTCTAAACTGGCTTATAATAGTTCTCTGCAATCTAAAACAAACCATTAGAGCAGGAGTTCCCAACCTTTTTTGGGAACGTGGACTCCTTGTCAAACTCCAAAAGTTTCATGGACCCCCACATGCTTTTAAAATCTAGCCCTTTGGTTTTCGTAATGGTTTTAGTCTTCTCAATACAAGTAGTTTATAATATCCCTCTTTCATTTTATTCGCAATGTGTGTTTTAAAGTTCAGTTCTTGATCAAGGAGTATCCCTAAGTCTCTGATTGAAGATGCCATTTTAATTTGATGATTTTCGTAGTTGAATAATAGATTATTAATATTTGGCGATGCTTTCCTTTCAAGCATGATTATTTCGGTCTTTGCAACGTTAATACAGAGTTTTAGTTGGTTCAGCAGTTGTTTAATTACATTAAGGTATAATGATGTTAATTGGAAGGCGGCCTCAATTGTATCAGAAATTGGGATTATGATCTGAATATTATCAGCATATAAAAAATACTTTAGCCAGAGTCCAGATAAAAGGTGACTCAGAGGGAGTAGATAGATATTGAATAAGGTTGCTGACAAGGCGGAACCTCGTGGTACGCCTGTCTCAAGATTAATGATATCGGAAGTAACATTGTTAAATTTGACCTGGTATACTCTGTTCTGTAGGAATGAAGCTAACCATTTTAGAAGTTTGTTGCAGATACCAATCTGGCTTAGTCTTTGTCTCATGATTTTATGGTCAACGGTGTCAAATGCTGCTGAAAGATCGATCATCAGCAGTAAGTATTTTTTTCCGGTGTCAAAACCTCTTAGTACATAATCATGTAGAGAAAGAAGAAGCGTTTCAGTACTTAAATTTTTTCGAAAGCCGAATTGTGTTGGGTAGAGAATTTCATTGTCTTCAAGATGTTGATTTAGTTGTTTTAGTACTACTTTTTCTATGATTTTTGCAAGTAGCGGGAGATTTGAGATTGGTCTGTAATTACTCAGGATTTTATTGTCCATGCCTTTTTTTTTCAAATGGATTTAATTATGGCACGCTTTAAATCTGTGGGTAGGACTCCGTCATTAAGTGATAAGTTTGTAATTGTCATAATAGTTGGTGCAATAGTTTGCTCCATCTGTTTTAAAGATGAGATTGGAATCATATCAAGAGGGTGTAAAGCTGGATTTAAATTCCGAATTAATTTAGAGATCTCATCTATTGAAGTTTCATTAAACTCATCCCATGAGAGTTGATCATATTTATTCATCTTTACTTCTTGTATGGGACTATTGTCTAAGCTAGCAGTTATCTGGTTAATTTTATTTTGGCGTCTTCCGCAGTTTGTTGGTCTAAACAGTAATGGGAAGTGAAAGTGTGGAGAGAGGCCCATGTTGTTGTGGTTCTGGCCGCGAGCACCGCGGCCAGGCCCTTACCTCCGGGTTCCCAGACCTGCTCCCGCTTCCTGAGGCCTGGTTTGCGGCCTGGTGGGCGGCGTCCCCGCTGGGGCTGTGCCGCTGCAAGCCCTCCCATGGATGTCCGGCTCCTAGGCGCGCGCTCGCGCCACTTGGGCGCTTTTCTAGGCCGTTTCCCGCCAGTGGTGACTCCGCCCAACTTCTGACGTCAGACACCGCAGCCTTGATAAGCCAGCCACGGCCATCCAGTCTTTGCCTTGCAACGGGTTAGCTTCCCGGTTTCCTGTTGCGCTGTGCCCCGGAGTGACCCGCTTCGCTTCATCACTCCGTTCCTGCTACAGTACCTGCGTGGTTCCTGCTTGCTTGCTCAAGACCTGCTGGTTCGTGTCTGCCTGCTTGCTACGGTACCTGCTGGTTCGTGTCTGCCTGCTACAGTACCTGAATCCTGCTACAGTTTCTGCCTGGTCGCAGTACCCGAGTCCTGCTACAGTACCTGCCTGATTCCAGTACCTGAACCCTGCTACAGCTCCTGCCTGGTCCTAGTACCCGGTGCCTGCTACAGTTCCTGCCTGGTTCCAGTACCCGAATCCTGCTACAGTTCCTGCCTGGTTCCAGTACCCGGATCCTGCCACAGTTCCTGCCTGTTTCCAATACCCGAGTCTCGCTACAGTTCCTGTCTGGTTCCAGAACCCGTACCCAGTTACAGTACTGCTACTGTCTTAGTCTGGTTCCAGTTACCCGTCCTGAGCCACAACCCGCCTAAGTCCCAGCGTCCGGGCCCCTACGGGCTCCTCCCGGGGGAGTACCAGATTCCAGGGTGAAGAGCATCTACGTCCTGCCTGAACATCTGTCTCCCAGCCTGCTATTCACTAGAGACTTTGACCATCTTTCACAGTCTCCAGCAGGTCGGCCCAAGGGTCCACTAAACAGAGACTCCCATAACACGTGGCAGCTTTACAAATGTCCAGTGGAGCCACGTGTCAAAGATGGGATAATGAAGTTGCCACTGTACAGGTTTGATGAGTTGTGGGCAGGGAAGATAGTTTGCACTGTTGTTTTCCATAACAGAATTGTATGCATTGGGTGATCCAGCTGGAAATCGTACATTTTGCTACTGGAAGACCCGGAGCATTGGGATTGAAGGAGACGAACAGTTGAGAAGATCTGGTTTCCGAGTTGGTTCATTGTTTATAATAAGCCAGTGCTCTCTTACAGTCCAAGGTGTGCAGTAGTTTCTCTCGTTCGTTCCGATGTGGCTTCGGACAGAACGTTGGAAGTTCAATAGATTGATTGAGATGGAATTGAGAAATGACCTTTGGTAGGAAAGTACCTTGCTATGATAAAATTGCAGGTATGGGCTATAATGCACCAACGCCTGTAATTCACTGACTCGTCGAGCTGATGTGATTGCTGTTAGAAATACTACCTTCCATGTAAGGTATTTGATATGTGCTGAGTCCATTGGCTCAAATGGTGGTAACATTTGTTGTTCTAGCATGAGATTGAGGATCCAGGGTACTGGCGGTTTAGAAACTGGCGGCCGGAGATGGTGGAGACCTCTAATGAATCTGGACACGGAAGGATGTAGTGAAATGGATTGACCTTCATACAGTCTGTGAAACGCCGCGATGGCACTAAGGTGAATTCTATCCGAGACCGTAGCAAATCCTGCGGCATATAAGGAGTACAGATAATCTAATAGCTGCTCCGGTGTACATGTGAGAGGGTCTATGCCTTTGGCACCGCACCAAGTCGCATATCTCTTCCATTTGAATTGATAACTGCGTCTGGTAGAAGGTTTCCTGGATTCCAACATTATGTCTTGGACAGTGATGGAGAATCCCTGCTCCGATAACAGGACCCGTTCAATCTCCAAGCTGTTAGATGTAGAGACGAGTGGCGCGGGTGAAGTAGTGTCCCTTGCTCCTGGGACAGCAGGTCTTCTCGCTGTGGTAGCTGTAGCGGTGTATCTATCGATAACTGCAGAAGGTGTGTGTACCACGGTTGACATGGCCACGCAGGTGCCACTAAGATTAGTTGGGCCCCGTCCTGCATGCACTTTTGTAGAGTACGAGTGATAAGTGGCATTGGTGGAAATGCATACATGAGAGGTTCTGTCCTGGGTAGAAGGAACGCATCCTGAGCGTCTCTGTATAGGCTGGGCCATACTGAACAAAAGCGATCCACTTTCCGGTTGACTTTGGTGGCGAAGAGGTCTATCGAGGGTGTTCCCCACCTGTGGAAGAGTGTTTCGGTCACCTCGTGATTGAGAGACCACTAGTGGGGGTGGAACACTTGACTCAGCCTGTCCACTTGAGTATTGGCGATGCCGGGAAGATAAGTGGCTTGTAACAGAATGGAGTGACTGTTGGCCCACTGGAAGATGGTGAGGGTTTCCTTGCACAGGATCCAGGAGCCCAACCCTCCTTGCTTGTTGATGTAGAACATGGCCACCTGGTTGTCTGTGTATACCATGACTCGGTGGCCCTGGAGGTGAGAAACAAAGGTCCGGAGGGCGTACTGTATCGCCCTTAGTTCTAGGAAGTTGATTTGGTAGGATCATTCGTGTGCGGTCCATTGACCTTGAGTTTGTAGTTGGTTGAGGGATACCCTCCATCCATTGTGGGAGGCATCTGGGGTGAGTACCGCATTGTGTGGGAGTAGGACAAACGGTGCGCCTTTGGTGAGAGTTGAACGCTGTAGCCATCAACTTAGTTCCTGGGTCATTGTCGCCGTCAGGTGGATCTTGAATGTTAATGGTTGTGAATGTTGCTTCCATTGTCTCTTTAGATCCCACTGAATATGTCTCATGTGAAGTCTCGTGTTGGACACCGCATAGATCGACGCTGCCATGTGTCCCAGGACTGTTAACACATGACAGGCGGATGGAGACGGAGTAATCTGAAGATGGTGAAACAACTGACGCATAATGGCTTGTCTGTCCTTTGGCAGGAAGACTCTGTGCTTGACCGTATCTAGGCAGGCCCCTATGAATTGCAGCCGTTGAGACGGTTGTAGGTGTAATTTTTTGTAATTTACCACTAGACCCAATTGGTTGAAGCAAGTGATCGTGTCTTGAAGGTGTTGGCGTAGTGCTGTTGGGTTTGTCGCCACAATCAACCAGTCGTCGAGATAAGGGAATATCATGATACCCTTCTGTCTGAGATGTGCCACCACCACTGCCATGCACTTGGTAAACACCCGAGGTGCAGTTGAGAGGCCAAAGGGTAGTACTCTGTATTGGAAGTGTTGGCTGTTGACTTGGAAGGACAGGTATTGCCAGGAGGAAGGGTGCATTGGAATATGAGTGTAAGCATCCTTGAGGTCTATAGAACACATCCAAGCATTGGGTTGGATCAGAAGTAATATGGCCTTGAGTGATATCATCTTGAACTTTAACGTGACAATGTATTTGTTGAGGTCTCGGAGGTCCAGGATGGGACGTAGACCTCCCGACTTCTTGGGTATGAGGAAGTAAGGGGAGTAGAATCCCGTATGTTGTTGGGAAGCTGGAATTCGATGAATCGCCTTTTGTTGTAGTAGTAGGGAGATTTCTTTTTCCAACTGAGGGAGGTTGGATATGGCCCTTCTGGACGTTAAGGGGCGGATTTTCAGAGCCCTGCTCGCGTAAATCCGCCCAAAACCGGGCGGATTTACGCGAGCAGGGCCCTGCGCACCGGTGAGCCTATTTTACATAGGCTCACCGGCGCGCGCAGAACCCCGGGACTCGCGTAAGTCCCGGGGTTTTCGGAGTGGGCGTGTCGGGAGGCGTGTCGGGGGCGGGGCCGGAGCACGCGGCGTTGCGGGGGCGTTTCGGCAGCGTTTTGGGGGTGGGTACGGGGGCGTGGCTATGGCCCGGGGGCGTGGCCGCGCCCTCCGTACCCGCCCCCAGGTCGCGGCCCGGCGCACAGGAGGCCCGCTGGTGCACGGGGATTTACGCCTCCCTCTGGGAGGCGTAAATCCCCCGACAAAGGTAGGATGGGGGTTTAGACAGGGCCGGGCGGGTGGGTTAGGTAGGGGAAGGGAGGGGAAGGTGAGGGGAGGGCAAAGGAAAGTTCCCTTCTAGGCCGCTCCGATTTTGGAGCGGCCTAGGAGGGAACGGGGGTAGGCTGCGCGGCTCGGCGCGCGCAGGCTATACGAAATAGATAGCCTTGCGCGCACCGATCCAGGATTTTAGCCGATACGCGCGACTACGTGCGTATCTACTAAAATCCAGCGTACTTTTGTTTGCGCCTGGAGCGCAAACAAAAGTAGGCTGTTCGCGCTCGTCTGAAAATCTACCCCTAAGTGTGGAAGCGGAGGAAGGGTTGGAAATGGGATCCGGTAGCCGAGGCGGACTATGTCTAGGACCCACTGATCCGTTATGATGGCTTGCCAGTGTTGAATGTGCGCCTGGATGCCTCCGGCAAAGACCTGAGTGGATGGTGGCATGGTTGTTGTTAAAAAGACTGTGCCGGTTTGTTAGAAGTGGCCGGTTGCTGGGGTTGGGTTCTCTGCAGTCGAGGACGACCTCTCCTATTTTGGGAGGACTGGTTCTGTTGTCTCGGTTGGGCTTGATAGAGAAGTGGTCGGTACGAGGCATATGGGCGATACGCACGTCTCTGGAAAGGTTGCCTCCTGGGAGGGACGTATTATCTGCGTGTGCCCGTGTATGATTGCGGTGCGGTGAGTGACTGAACCGCCACCGACTGTTCCTTTAAGAGGGCTACGGTTTCCTGGAACCTGGTGCCGAACAAGTTGTCCCCTTTGCATGGTAGGTTGGGCAGCTTGTCGTGGACATCGTCTCTGATGGAGCTCGCTCTAAGCCAGGCGAGGCGACGTGCTGCAATAGCCTCCGCCGACATCTGCGACAAGGCTTCAAAGCCTTCATAAACTGTTCTCAACAGTTGATGAGTGGTTTCCTCTAGGTCCCTGATGAGGTCCGAGGCATTGGGGTCGGGATCAGTAGGCTGGGAGGTGTCCTTCACTCGTTGGATCAACTCGTAAATATATTGTATGATGTGAAATTGATGATGGTTGATCCTGGTCGCCAAAATGGCAGCTTGGAAAGCTTTCTTCACAAACTCATCCAAAGAGTGCAGATCCCTTCCCAGGGGGTTTGCGGAATGAAGTTTAGACTTCTTGGCTTTAGTCATTGCCGATTCCACCACGATTGATGCATGGGGCAATTGCGGTGCAGCATAGTAAGGGGATTGCTGCATTTTATATTTTAGGTCCGTTTTCCTGGACACCGCCGGTAACGTGAAGGGTGTTTCCCAAGATTTTTCCAGAACTGTGTTTAGGACCTCATGTGCTGGAAGGGCTGTGGGCTCCGCTAGGAGATCAAAGATTTTTAAGAGGCCTAATGTGTCCACTCGCGGATCTGGCACCTTTTGCAATTGTATATTAAGTGTTTTCCCCATCTTCTCTAAGAACTTGGGTACGTTAAGTCCTCCGGTGGAGAGTAGGGTTTCGTCTGTCCTTCCCCAGGGTCGGATGGTTAGCTCGTGGAGGAGTCCGGCGATGTAGTTGGGTCCCCCGGAGAGACGGGTCGTGTGATGTGGCGAGGGTGGCAACCTGGTCGGAGGTGGGGCTTGGCCCATGGAGAAGGTGATCTGGACCATATAGGAGACTTATGCATCGAGGGCGGTGGCGATCATTCACCGCTGTCTGGGGATGAAGCTGGCAATTTCTTCAATCAATAATAAGGTCCCAAGCTTTTCAATATCTGAAGTGAAAGGTCAATGTTAAAATCCTAAATTGGGTTCGCAATGTTATGGGTAACCAATGTAGTTTATTCAAAAGTGGAGGTCCCAAAAAACACAAAGGTAGGTGATCTACAAATCTCATCAGGATTGCAAAAAAAATAGATGCCAAGGTCTTTTCCAATGAGCTTTATTGATGTGGAGACGTCTGGCCGGGTTGTGCAGTATAAGATGTGTCCTTTGAGGTGCATAACCAATGCATGAGTCTGATTGGCATGCCAATAGATGAGTTGCTTCAATACGATTAAGAATCATATCTTACACATAAGATGTTATAAAAAAAACAGATTATACACTCTAAAGAGAGAATTCCAACCTGAGTCCAAACAAATTGAAGCCCCTGAGGCAGCCGTTTTGTAAACGGCGAAACTCAGCCAGAGTCAGGCTATTTTTTAGACGTCTCCACATCAATAAAGCTCTTTGGAAAAGACTTTGGCATCTGTTTATTCAAAAGTGGCCAGATTGCAGTCATACGAGACACTCCTGTCACTAACCGAGCCACTGTATTTTGCACAGCTTACAATTTACTAGTGACCCTTCCTGTGAGGCTCACCTAGAGACTATTACAATAATCTAATTGAGAAATGGTCAGGGCTTGAATCGCAGTTTTAAACATAGAAATCTGTAAAACTGGGCAGAGTCTCTTTACAATTTTCAATGTATAGTATAGTTCTCGGATAAATTGTGATATCTCAGATTCCAGTAGAAAATTAGAGTACAGTTTAACACTTAGATCCCTTGCTTCTGAAGTCACCTTTTCAGAACCAATCACCATAGTCACAGGTTGAAAATTTCAATTAACTGCCCCAATAGATTCATCAAAATGCTGTAATATCGCAGGCCTAACACCCACGCTAAGGAATAGGGATGTGTTTAGGCTGAGAGAGAGAGAGAGAGAGAGAGACTATCTATAAGGCCCTCATAGGAGTCAAGTATTTATATCTCTATAGGAGGGGCTGCTAATAGCTCAAGGTGAGGTGTTGGTGGTGGCTTAGGGTTTAGGGGCCAGTTTTTCATGTATAGGGAGACGTACGAACAGCAAAGTAAACCTTGGTGAAGATTTGACGTCATTTGGAGTGAGAAAAGTCTCACAAAGAAGACATTTCTACTATGTTCTCTCGCCCTAGCTTGATGGACTCTATAACAGGGTACCATCAAGCTAGGGCGAGATAACATAGTACACTCCAAAAGATCCCCTTATCTATTCCTACTCAATGGACCACAATTTGAATATCAGTGGCATACACATATGCTTGCAATAACAAAGCTTGGAGCAACAGCCCAGTGGTTGTAAAACACATATTAAACAGAAAAGGGGATAACAGGGATCCCAAAGCAGAATAAACCCCTTCCATATAGACCTTAAAAGTCCTACCTTGTGAAAAATAAGTCAACCAACTCAAAACAATATCTTTTAACTTCAAAGCTAAATATCTTTCCAATAAAACTGTATGATCTACTAAATCAAAAGCTGAGGATAAATCTAATAAAATCAGAAGAACCTCCTGTTCCTTATCTAAATGGTATAATACATCATCACATACAGAGATTAAAACCATCTCTGTTTGCAGTTCTGGTCTCGCCTCAAAAAAGATATAGTGGAACTAGAAAAGGGACATAGAAGGGCAATAAAAACGATAAAGGGGATGGAATGGTTCCTTTATCAAGAAAGGCTAAACAGATTAGAGTTCTTCAGCTTGGAGAAGAGACTGAGAGAGGATATGCTAGAGATTTATAAAATCATGAGTGGGGTGGAACAGGTAAATAGAAGATGATTATTTACCCTTTCAAATAGTATTAAGACTAGGGGACGGATACATGAAATTCAGGTAGCATATTTAAAATAAATTGGAGAATGTATTTTTCGGTCAATGCACAATCAAGCTGTGGAATTTGTTGCTGGAGGATGTGGTCAAGTCATCTAGCATAGCTGGGTTTAAAAAGGGTTTGGACAAGTTTCTGAACCTTGGTCTGACTTTTATGTTCTTAATATAATTAAGGTGAGTATAATATTTTTTTATTTATATATTAAGCTCACACCTTTTCACTGGTACTTCAAGGGAGTTGGAGCTACTAATGAAAATGTAGGAACTAAAAGAAAATTATTCTTTATCTGCTAATTTTTGTTCCTGTAGTACCATGGATCAGTCCAGACCGTGTGTTGTCTCCCCCTTCCAGCAGATGGAGTCAGAGCAAAAACTGAGAAGGCGGACCCTTATTAGGAAGAATGCCCTCTGTGTCCCCTCAGTATTAAGTATATCCAAGCAAGAAGCAAAACAGAATGGATGGATCTAAAAATGAACTTGAACTGCGAATGGAACAAACAACCAAACACGTAACCACTTGAAGAATAAACTAACGAAAGAAACTTGCAGAATGAACTCCTAGTCAGAAAAAAAAACCTTCCGGACATGACTAGAAAACAGTAGACAGACGAACTGCAATGTGCTTCCCAGAAAAAAAAAACCCAAACAGTCCAAGGGAGGGCGTCTGGACTGATCCATGGTACTACAGGAACGAAAATTAGCAGGATCAGTCCAGACTGTGGGATGTACCAAAGCTTCCCTAAGTAGGGTGGGTCCCTGAAAGCCCAGCTCGGATGACCTGAGCACTGAAGGAACCAGAATCCTGAGTTTGAAGGTTCAAACGATAGTGATGAGCAAAGGTATGCAGCGACTTCCAGGTCGCTGCCCTGCAAATCTCCTGCGGCAAAACTGCCTGGCTCTCCACCCAGGAAGCTGCTTGAGCTCGAAGAGAATGTGCCTTAATGCCCATTGGAGGCTGTCGACCTGCTCCAAGGTAAGCGACCGATATAGCTTCCTTCAGCCAGCGGGCAATGGAGGTCTTCGAAGCCTTTTGGCCCTTTTTGGGACCATTCCAGAGGACAAAGAGATGGTCCAACAGGCAAAACTCATTAGTAACTTCCAGATAGCGCAGGAGCACGAGCTTGACATCGAGCTGTTTCAGCTGGGGAGAATCCTCCTCAGAAAAGATGGAAGCTCCACCGATTGATTCAAATGAAAAGCTTAGACCACCTTCAGCAAAAAGGAGGGCACCGTGGGCAACGTTACCCCCGAATCCGTAATACGGAGAGAAGGCTCCCTGCAGGACTGGGCTTGCAGTTTCGAGATCCGACGGGCAGAACAAATAGATACCAGGAACACCGTCTTCAAAATGAGGTCCTTGAGAGTGGCTCTTTTTAAGGTTTCGAAAGGTGGACCTCCCAGGATCCGGAACACTAAGTATAAGCTCCAGGAGGTGCATAGACTGCGAATTGGCGGCTTGACATGCTTCGCTCCTCTAAGGAAACGAACAATATCTGGATGAGAAGAGAGTGGAGTTCCTGCGAGACGCAAGGGAGCCCCGAGAGCTGCCACTTAAACCCTCAGTGAATTGAAAGCCAGTCCCATGTCGAGACCCCGTTGTAAGAAAGCCAGGACCTGGGCGACTGACGCCTGTCGCGGTGAGATATTCATAGAAACACACCAGGTTTCAAAAATTTTCCAGACCCGGACATAGGTCACCAAGGTAGAAGTCTCCCGAGCCTTCAGGATTAGGGATATGAATCGAGCTTCGGACGATTGAAATATCGTCGATATTTTCAAAATCGTCAGAAATCGGGGGCTCCCCCAAAACGATAGGAAAACCCCACAATATTGATCGTGGGGGTTCCCTTATCGTTTTGGGGGAGGGCGGGAAAAACGGCACACAAAAATAACCCCTAAACCCACCCTGACCCTTTAAAACTAACCCCTTAGCTTCCCCCACCCTCCCGACCCCTTAGAAAATAAATATTCTTTTACTCTATCAGAGGAATGTCACCTCTCTGACAATTAGGCTGCTTCTGAGGTAAAACGGCCTCTCAGGCAGCGGATCGGCACAATGGGGGAGAGGCTGGACCACCAGCTTATACCCTAGGCAGCAGGAAAGACCAAGCTGAAAAATAAAATTACAACTTACCCCAAATGGGAGAGAGAAATAATGAGAAAAGGAGAGAGAGAGAGAGAGAGAAAGGCAAAATACCTGGCTGGAGTCTTGCTTGCAAGCTGAGCCCCCAAGACTGAGGCAGAGTCTCTCAAGAACTTCCTTTTTTTTTTTTTTTAATTCTAGATCCATCCAAAGAGATAGCAGAGGAAGAAATAAGCTCAATAACTATCCCTTTTAAACTTTAGAGGGGGGACCTTAAGTGAGACCCGCATCTGCTGGAGTCAGAGGAATACAGAGGGAACACAGAGGGCGCTCTTACTAATAAGGGTCCGCCTTCTCAGTTTTTGCTCTGACTCCATCTGCCGGAAGGGGGAGACAACCCACTGTCTGGGCTGATCCTGGTACGTACAGGAAAATATAGTATATAAATAAAAAATATATATTATAATCACCTTAACTGAATTAACTGTTGAATGAGGATCTGACATCTGCCAATACACCTATTTAGTATTAATCTCTGTAAATTATATTTATTATTTATGCTGGAAGTTTATTCGCTTCAGAACTAATAATCTGGAGTATTGTTTCTTCTTGAAACTGAGATGATGTTATGACCAAGGCCAAAGCAGGATTAAACTGCAAACTAAAGAAAATTGTTTTGAATAACAGATAAAAAAAAAAGAGAAAACTGAGGTAGATTTATCAAAACTATTCATAAAAAGGAAATGAAATTGATTACTGAAAACACCATGAAAATGTAGTAGAAAAAATATGTAAACCAGAAAATATAAGAAATTTTGACCATTAGGGATTACAAATTTAAGAAAAGAACTAGGATACACAGCAATGTTATGTATTGCTGGTAAATGAGGACCTCTGTTGGTGAAAAATATATTACATTTCATTAAGCTAAGAGAACTGCTAAAAAATACCCCTATGCAAGAATTGTGGGTAGAAGAAATTCAGAATCAGATCTTATTTGAGAGCCTCTGTAATTTCAAAAATAAAGGAGAAATGACATGTTTCTCCAAAGGTTTAATGTTAATGCTTAAGTTGATGATGCACCAGAAAATGTATTGCTATTATGTGGCTCAAAAACAAGTTACGTGTATGCTAATCATTTAAATGAGAGGTCTTATGAGTTCATATCCCCCTATGCGCAAAAGTGCATTACTTTCTCGTGGCCACATAGACTTCCGTATAACCCTCTGCAGACGTGAGATGTTTACTTCCTGCCGGCTTACCCATTGTTGTTAAAATGCGCCACCTCCCATGCAGGACAAACAAGAAGCAGTGCCATTCTGAAACCAATGGGTACCTTTCTTTTTGCAGGGGAAAGGAGATAATGTGGGTAGGGCTGGAAGCTGGTGGACTCCGGAGTAGGAAGGATTAGAAGCAAAAGCGAGCGTACACAACATCGATGTCGAGGCTAAACTGCTTTGTCCAATTACCCGTGTTATCTGAAACTGCATTTCTCTCCTTTTCTCTAAATTAAGCATTTTTTTCACCCTCTACTACTTTTCTGTGCGTGTCCGTGTATGACTCGTCCGCCTTTCGGGATACACGGCACATCTTTATCTGTTGGGCCACTAAAGGATCCCATACCCTGCACCTTCTCCAGTCTTGCTAACTTTCCGTATTAGTGAATACAGTTTAATCTCTCTTACCCCATGTCATTAATTACACTATTTCAAGATGCGCGTGCGCAAGACTGTTCCAACATCAAGCCCCGCTTCCGGATACCACGTGACTCTAGCACCCACTGGGGGCGTGCGTGACGCGCGCGACGCGCGCACTCCTGACTAGGCAGAGGCTGCAGCACGTGGTTGTTATTCACGCTCTGCGCCGGAAGCTAGAGGAAAAATGGCAGCAGCGACAGTGACCACGAATCCGTCCCAGCTCCTGCCCCTTGGTAACAGAACTCCCCCTCCTCCCCCTGCCGATCTCTGGCTGTGCAGTCTCGGGAACCAGGCTGTGATCCTGTCTCCGCAGTATCCGGGGCCGGGGACAGTTACAGGCGGAACCTGCCGCGCTGCATTAGTGGGATGGCTGAGTCAGGTGGCTGAATGCACCAAAACCCGGGGAAGTCTTCGTTGCGGGCAGTCCCCTTTCGGTGTGGCCATGCTGTAGCTTGCCGCCCTTGCGTAGAATCTTCATTATTCAGTAACGCGGCTGCGGTGTTGGATCGCTGTAGCTGCATGCATGTAGACGCTGTCAGATGGTTGTTATTGTTTTGTTGGACTAGCACTTTTCACATTGCGACTCATTTTAATTGCAAAAATACATTTTATGCAAGTGGCTTTCAAGGATTATATACTATTCTTTCTATCAGGTCTGTGGTCACGGATTACTCCAACAAGAAATTATCGTCTGCGCTTTACTTTTTAATGATCTTTATTATTGTCTAGCTTGGTGTTTGAGGGGAGATGAGCTATGACACAATGCAATCGCCTTTTAATTTTCTCCCTGTTGTACTGTTTCACTTAAGATCAGATTTAAATGCATTCTAAGATGACGGAATTTAATTTTTCCCCAACCTATTACCCAGTGTGCTGACTAACCTTGATTCTCCTACAAAACCACGTTACATGTTTTCTTTTTTTTTAATATATATATTCAAAATTTTCTGCATAGAATCTGTATTAGTGTTTCCCAACTAGTGTGCCATGACATGCTGGTGTGCCTTCAATCCTGATCTGGTGTGCTACAGAAAAGTCACCACTGCCTGATACTGAAATCCAGACCAGCACCTGGGTTCTGTTCCCATTCTCTCACAGCAACAAGGGTCACCAATAGTGGCTTTTAAATGTATAACCATATATGCATCTTCTTCCTAGCTACAGGATGAACCCCGAAATGTGGCAATTAATGGGCAGCATGCAAAGCATGAATAGATGAGCCCCACTTTATAAGACTCTCTTATCACCAGGTTGCGTGAATCAGGGAGAGCGTGCAATGAGCACTGGATCTGGCTCATTCTGGGGCCGCTGCAAAACAGGCACTAGTTATGAGCTTGGGTTTTGATCATCACATGCGGCTGATGATGCTTCTTCCATGGGATGTAAAAACTATAAATTATGTAAATGATTTGCACGCAGAAATCCATGCACATATGGAGAAATGCGCGTGCCTAAGCACGGTAAAGGCCTATGTAATATGCGGCCACATCTGCATTCCAAACCTGTGCCGATAATCCGCGCTTAAAAGTGAGCAAGCGAATAGGTCTCTCTATTAAGTGAAAGTATGACCCTGGAAAGTATTTTTAATATTTCAAATAACTGTGCTGCAGAAAACATGGAAAATATTTTCATGGGTGATAATTCACACGACTGGCATGGCACCATGATAGGTGCTCGGTTGGGCAACAATCTGGTTGCTCGGATGCCAAGATAGGCACTCAGCCGGGAGTGAATATGGACGCTCTGGCGCCCAGAAAGGCATCAGCAAATGTTGCTGCTCAGGCGCTGAGTTAGGCGATAAGTTGGTGGCGAATCTATACGATTGGGCGACCAGAAAGGCGCCTAGCTAAGCTGGCCACTCAGATGCGGAGATAGGCGCTCAGCTAGCTGGTTTTCAGAATGCTCGGACACTGGCATAGCCCCTTCCCCCCCCCCCCCCCCCCCGAGTCGATGCTGACGCTTAGCTCATTGCCTGACCATGGCGGTTAAAAAAACGCATTAAAAATCCCGTACTAGCATTAGCACAGCTCTCTGTATTGCCTATGATTAGTTAATTGCCTCCTTTGCATGCCATTAGCATGCATTCATACAGGAAAACCCAGGTCTGTAAGCGTGTTTGTATGCGCTTTTTTTTACCCGCACACAAAACCCTTATTACATCCCCATATAGGGCTTTGTGCGGGAAAACGCGCATACAGGCCCACACAAACCTGTTGCAGCTTCAGCTCGCCTTATTACATCAGCCCCTCTGAGTGTTAGGACTGGCATAATGAAGGAGATCTGCAGTCTTCTGTGGCAATCAGCTAACTACCTGAGCCAGCTACTCGCACACTGACTTCTCCCTTCTGCACTTGTATATAGAGGGAACTGGTCCATTATGATGGGTTCATGGGTGTCTCCAACCCCTCTCTCCCTTTGTTTCAAAATTTGAAAAGAGAGACTTATGAGCATTTCAGTGCTTCCTTACCACTTGTTTTGACCATATAGGTCCTCTCCATGTCCTCACTATCTGCTTCGTAGGGAGTGGTGTGCCACACTATTTTTGTTAATGTAAGTGTGATTTGGGCTTGACAAGGTTGGGAAATGCTTTGTGTCCTAAACTTGATTATATTTAGATTTTTCTCCATTTAACTCAGTGCAGATTTTCAATATCCATTATCTCCCTTTCTTAAGTGTGCCAGTGGTCTAAACCATGGTTACATTTCCAAAAGGTAGCAATAGTAAATCTGCTAGATATATATATATATATATATATATATATATATATATATATATATATAGCATTTCCCAACCTTGTCAAGCCCAAATCTGGTTGCCTGATTGTGTATATATATGTATATATGCTTGTCTGTCACACTACTGTATCTTTCTGTAGCCATCAGGTGAAACCCTGAAGTAGAAGGCACACTGTGCAAAGCCCTGTTTCTCAGGCACCCACACAACATACAGGCTTGCGCACACACACACACAGGCTTTTCTCTTGAGAATATTTATCTTTTCCACTTTTTTTTGGTTAACATCAAATTTGCCTCGGTTGTGAACCAGACAATCTGAGCTATGGCAGGTGTTTTTTTGCTAATATGCTCTGACTGCAAAGCCTTCTCTCAGGCTCCTACACACAGATAGGCACACATGCACAAACACATACACTTACACACAGGTTCCCCCAAACATACAGACTCCCACTCACACATACACACAAGCTCCCACACATAGGGAGTCTCCTTAAAGCACCGCCAGACCCCCTTCAGCTGCCATAGGACTGGGTCTTGCAGTGGCCACAGGATGGGAGTCACGGTGGCCATCCAGTAGGCCTCTTCTGGTGTCAGGCAGCCCTGGTTGAGTGAGCCTAATCCCTAAATGGGTCGGCCATGGTCAGTTATTTTAGTGGAGGACAGTAAATAGTGCAGTGCCCCAAGAATCTGTACTAGAACCAGTGGATTTTAATCATCTATAACAATCGCTATTTAGCATTCCCTAAAGCTGGGTAGCTAGAGACATCTAATATACTATTGATGTAATTTTATAGAGAGGTTCCCTAAAATTCTATATGCTTTCTATTTATTAATAAAATAAAACAATACTGTTTTCACTTTTGTTTGATTTTTTTTTTTAATTTATAGCTATTATAGACTAGACAACCCGAGCAACACCAGGCAGTTTTCACTAGTAACCATATGCAACAAACATTCAAGCTCAATTTCTACAGATAGAACTGCACATTTGAGTGACCTTTATCATATCCACAATACAATGGGAGAAATCAGCTCAGAAGACACCTAATACATGCATTTTGCAATTACAATTCAATCCAAACCATAATGCTTTATGTAAGAATCCTAAATTTGATTATATTTCGATTTTTCTCCATTTAACTCGGTGTAGATTTTCAATATCCATTATCTCCCTTCCTTGAGTATGCCAGTGGTCTAAAACCACGATTACATTTCCAAAAGGTAGCAATGGTAAATCTCACTGCTATAAAAAAAAAAAAATCTGGGCAAAAAGAATTATTTTGTTTAATGCATTAGGAATCCTTCCCAATAACCCAAAAAGCTGTTTGTTATGAACCAAGTTGTTCAATGATATTGGATATTTCCTACATAACATTCCCAATCTACAATCTTGCTAAGAACCACAACACACCCGTCATCCTGTTGCCCATATCTCCTAAGAACCACTATGCATGTATCTGCCTGATACCCATCTATACCAATGAAGTTACATCATTCATGACTATAATGTTGAAGTTGATATTTTACTTGCCTTTTTCCCTAAGAGTACACTATATAAGAACAATTGTACTATCAACTAACCGTACCGCTACAATAACCTTCATTTAATCTATTTTCAAGTTTTATTTAGATTGTTTACAAGTTTTATTTAGAAATACTGTAAAGACGATATTGTAACAACTCTTTTTGTTCATTGTAAACTGATGTGATATACTAGTTCGAATGTCGGTATATAAAAATAAATAAATAAATAACCTCAGACCAAAACTGCCTTATCCCTTGGCAGTACTGTCACCTGTGAAAATTTGTTCCCTGCTCCCCCACATCCCCTCCAACAAGTAGAATTCAAATCTGGGAATATTTTTGAAAAAATGCATGGGGGCATGCTATGCTCTGTGCAATAACTTAATTACTTGTTCAACTCTCCTGTTACAGGTAGAAATATGTGCAGCATTGCAGCATTCCAGATACCCTTCCAAGCCACCTCATTTAGTGTACTGCCGAAGTCCTCATTCCATTTATTTATTAAATGTTGTTGTGTGGCATCCCCAAATTTAGCTGAAGTTATATCGCAATAAATAGCAGTTGTACCTTTAGCTGAGGCTTCGGCATCACTCAGAAAATCCTCCATACCATTCAGCTGCTGCAAGGGTGCCTGCATATTTACCATTCCTTCCAATATTCTTCTGATCTGCAAATGCATACTATGTGATTTCCTCAGCTATATCAAAACCCTGTCTAAGCATTTGGAAATTTCTGAAACTTTTGTCTTCCCACAGCTCAGCTGCAAAAGTTAACCCTTTAGCTTTCCAATCCCAGAAAGCAGGGAAAAATGTGCATAGCACAGGTCAGTAACTTAAATTAATTTCTCGGGTAAACCAGCCTCCAAATAGGAAGGGCCAAGATAGCCTGTCACAGGCTATGTCTGCATTTAAGGATACTTTCACCCCAAAAATCCCTTCTTTTTAGCTAAATATAGTATATTGAATAATCTAGTATTAGCAGTTGACATCCTTCTCTTAAGAAAACCTGTTTGCTCATCGTGTACTAGCAGTATATTCTCTAGCCTCAATTTGGCCAGTATTTCTATATCAGAGTTCAATAAGGAAATATGAACTACAGTCTTGAGCATCTTTTTTTTTAATGTTTTATTTATATGCATCAGCAATATATTCTATTGAAGTTTCCAGGACCATTACATCATTAAACAAGGCAAGGAGAAATGGACCCAAGTCGAGTAAAAATTTCTTAAATCAATGATAGCCATCTGGGCCAGGACATTTCCCTCCTGGGAGCACTTTAACCACTGCCTGAATTTCTAGAAAAGAAGTGATGATAATTTATCTTTCTGATTGTCCCGAATCTTCGGTAAGTCCAGGGAGGCCAAGAAATTCTTGATATCCTTCCTGCTCATTGAAGGATGATGAGAAGCGAGAAATGCTTTACGAACAATCTCTCAATTTCCGTAAGGTCGTAAGTGATATCACCAGATTGTTTTCTAACACTTTCAGTAGTTGACCTGCATACCATCTTCCCAATCACTCTGGTCAAGAATGCTCTAGACTTGTTGCTGTGCTCATAGAATTTTAATTTTGTATATTTTAAGGCCTTCCTAATCTTGCCTATCTCTAGGGTTTTTAATTTCCATCTCGTATTTTCCAGCAGCCTCAGTTTGTGCTGCACAGTCCTTTTTATGTTTAGCTTCTAACTCACTGATTTTAGCCAGTAATATTTCAACTTTTCTTTTATGCTCTTTTTGTAGAAAACTTGTATAGGAGATTTTTACCTCTAAGGTATGACTTAAAATTGTCCTGTCTCAAAGTTGGTGCAAACTCGATTCAGGATTATATAAGTTAAATTCAGTAGTAACTTCCTTAAGCAATACTGGGAATTGCTTGTCTCCCAGTTGAGAAGTATTCAGTTTCCACGTAAATGTTTGTATACATTTTGGGATTATAAAGCCACAGAGTTCCACACGGAGGTGATCAATTTTATTTATCAAGGAAACTTAATTTGGGGCACACACAAATTAATCAAGTCTTATTGTACATATGCATAGTTCCTTTCTTTTGGATACATTACCTTCCAAATATCAGTTGTATCCCTGGATCCAGTAGTGATTCTCTCTTAACCAAGGTCATTTTATCCACAATCAGGTCTGGACATGTATATTCCAATCTCTTTGGATATTACTCCTCCAGTTTTCTGCAAAATGAACATAAAAGAAAAGTTGAAATATTACTGTCTAATATCAATTATTTACTTTCTCATTTTCTGAGCTGTTTTGCTATAAGACCAAAATAGAAGTAAATGTAGCAAATGCTTTAGAGAAGACTTGCATTCTGGTTTATTATAATTTCTATTTGATGAATTTTGTTCAATAAGAATTCGGGATAGGCAAGGTTTTACCCTGAAATTGTATCTGAATTATTTTTTCTGTGGCTCAATTTGAGTTTCCTTTTAAATTTGCAGAGCTGGTGGACAAGTGTATAGGATCACGGATTCACATCGTGATGAAGAGCGATAAAGAAATTGTTGGCACGCTGCTTGGATTTGATGATTTTGTCAGTATCCTTTTTAATCTAATCTCTCTAGCTTCTTCCTAGATGAAAGTTAGTTGGCTTAAAACAAACAAAAACCCTGGGAGTTACTATCAAATGAAAAACTTGCATTTGTCAAGGGGTCATCTCTTTGATGTTGCAGATAGTTTTGTTGACTCTCAGGTCATACTTGGATCATTTCCAGTACCGTCAGTGTTGATGGATAAGTAGGGACCTTCGTTTTCACTATTTTATTTTGCCTGGGAATTTCAGTGTTTGAAAAAAAAAAAAAAAAGAAATCAATGGAAAAATGACTTATCCACTGGTTTTCTCCTGTGTGTTGTATCAGCCATTTTTCCATGGACTATTTTTGTTGTAATATTGAAATTCCCAGACAAAATAAAATGAAATAACTGAAAATGAAGGTCCCTATGCATAGCGGAGAAAGAATTAGCATCTGGAGCGGAAGACAAAGACATGTGAGCCCAAAGTAGGTAGGCTAGTTTCATTTAGATCGGAGAAGTAATTTGGTGAAAACTAGATCAAAAGGCCAGCTAGAGCAGAGGAGAAAATAGGATATCTATACTAATGAATGTAGACAGGGTCAGCCTCTTAAATTGAAGAATAAATACATATCCTTGTTCTGGTTTGGATTTTGGTTCTATTTTTTATAACTTTGTGTTTTAATGACAAATAGTTTAGAAAAACCTAGACAAGTAGAAATGTATTTCAGTCTCCAAGAACCTCAGGTTTCTAAAGAATGGAGGGAGTTTTAAGGGGGTCTTCTGCTCAGCCCCTGCAGACTTGTATCTTCATTTAAGACAACCCTCAATAGGCTGAGGTAGATTTTAAAAACATACGCGCGTGCATACTTTTGTTTGCGCCACCGGCGCGCGCAAGGGGGTGGACATTTGTGCAACTTGCGCGCGCCGAGCCCTGCGCGCGCTGCCTGTTCCCTCTGAGGCCGCTCGGAACAGCCTCGGAGGGAACTTTCTTTCTACCCCCCCCCCCCCCCCGCACATTCCCTTCCCCTACCTAAACCCCCCCCCCCGGCCCTATCTAGAACACCCCCCCCTACCTTTATCGGAAAAGTTACTACTGCCTCCGGACAGTAGTAACTTACGCGCACCGGCGCGGCACGCCCCAACACAGGTCATGCCCCCGGACCGCCCACACGCCCCCGGACACGCCCCGATCCCAAACTGCGCCCCCTGGCCATGCCCCCGACCGCCCCTTTTTGCAAACCCCGGGACTTACGCGCGTCCCGAGCCTTGCGCATGCCGCCGAGCCTATGCAAAATAGGCTCGGCGCGCGCAGGGGGGGTTTGGGGTAGGTTTTCGGGGGGTACTCGCGTACCCCTTTGAAAATCTACCCCTTTATTTCTAATAGTTTCACAGTTACTGCATAGCACAGGTCAGTAACTTAAAACATGATAGTTGTGTAAAATGATAATTTGTATTTGTTTTTGTCCTAAAAAAATAGAGCGAATACATTTTTAGTCACCTTGCAACATGCACCCTCTCTGCTTGTGGCTGTTTGTGGTCCTTGACATCAGACTCCAGACATGGTTCTGGAAGATGTCACAGAGTTGTAAGTATTTCTTCTTTTTAAGATGTTTTGGGAACATTGTTGTATGCCATATAACAAGTCAGAAGAAAAAGGGATTTTATAAGATTTTTGAGCTTTATATTTTTCCAGTGTACTAGCAGATTTTTCGTACATAATTCATTTGGCACTTACAAGTTTGAAAAATATGAAAACCTTAATTTATTTTTCTTTTTAACCCTTCTTTTCAAAAGAACACGACAACATAAGCCATACCCACTCAAGTGAAAGAGAACATAACATTAAAAAGAGAAAGGAAAATGACTGTTTATCTATGAACGTTTAAAGTCCAGCTCGGTTTAGAAGATTCAAAGTTCTCCAGTAGGTAGGAGGAGAATGAAGAAGGGGTTCATGTTCGATTGCCAGATCAAATATTCAAGCAGTGGAAACCGTGGTGAATGGATAGGAAAAAAATGGCATAACATCAAATCTTTATCAAATTCAGTGTCAGATTATATGGAGATCCCAGAGGAAGTATTCTGAACTAATTCCAATTGCTGCTTAACTCTTCAACAGTCACTGTTAATTGTAGGAATGCAGTATGCTTAATCTATATGCAAAAATGATTAAACGGACCAAACTAAGATTTTTGCCTGAAAGGCTAATATTTTTTCATGAATAAAACAAGGTCCCTCAAGAGAGACGTCATAAGAAATTAAAAAGTCATAGGATAGGGGGGCAGTGTCCTATTGTGGATTGCGAACTGGTTAAAAAATAGAAAACAAGAGAGTAAGGCTAAATGGTTAATTTCCCAATGGAGAAAAGTAAATAGTGGAGTGCCCAGGGATCTGTTCTGGGACCACTGCTTTTTAATATATTTATAAATGATCTGGAAATGGGAGCGACAAGTGAGGTGATCAAATTTGCTGATGACACCAAAATGTATTCAAAATTGTTAAATCACATGATTATGAGAAATTGCTAGATGACCTTGCAAATCTGGGAGAATGAGTATGCAAATGAAATTTTCCTAGCGTGTAGCAGATGGACTCAGGACCAATGGGTATAGTGTACTCCTGCTAGCAGTTGGAGACGGATCAGATTTCAATCTGACGTCAGCCCCTAGTACATACACCCCTGCAGGAAGTGCAGCTCTTCAGTATTTTCCGTCTCCATAGCAGTTAGGGACTATCTGCACGCTCTCTCGTGTTAGATCAAAATTAAAGAAGAAAACCCAAAATTGAAAGAAGAAAACCTACCTGAAGACGAGCCTCGCTCTCCTGCGGTGATACCCTCGGGTCCCTCCCCCAGTTGAGATTCCCGAGGTGATTTCCGTGGTCCCTCGGAGGTGAGACTCTGTTCGGCGGCCGAATCGCGGTGAGGACCTAGCCCCCGATCTTTCGGGCATGGCTGAGAGGCAGCGGGTGCACCCTCGAGCGCGGCGGTGAAGGTATTTGCCCTCTCCCCCCGCAGCCGGACACCGCCCAGGATGAAACCGGGAAGCGCCGAAGACAAGGTAAGGTAGAAATTTTCTACTTGAATCCGGTCTCCGAGGATCGAGGAGGAGCACAGGTCACCGACCGGGACCAGTGCCACTGGGTTGATCCGCCCTAGTAGGGCCAGGCCCCGGCTATTCCAAGAGTCTGCCCACGTGGAGACTTTCCAAGGAGGTCGCCATATTGCCCGCGTGCTTGCCGTCGCCATCTTGGCCTACTCGCCACGCCGTTCGCCTCCGAACGCACAACTCCGAGTCAGGCACACAAAGCACTTGTGCGCATATACTTACGCGCGCATAAATCCTTACGCGGATAACTTGCACGCACAGAGCTGAGCGCATATCTACGGCACAGCCGCGCACACAACTTACACGCTCATTCTAAGCACACTGGAGCGCATAAGATTTACGCACCGACAACCATGGCACCCCCAGGAACAGAAATGAAAGCGCAAGGCCTCTGCTCAGCATGCCACATCAGAGCCGCACAAAGCGAGGAGGCTGACGCCCTGTGCACGCAGTGCGAGGAGGCCCTGGGAGATCCACCCAGGGCCGAGTTCTAGCTCCTCAGGGGGCACCCCGGACCTAGCCAGGGAGACCCCCAAGGAACCAGCGCCCCTCGGCTTTGATCCAGCGTCCACATCATGGGTGGAGTTCTTCAAGGGGATTCACGCCTTTGTTCAAATGCAAACTGAACCTCTGGCTGACCAGCCACATGCTCCACCGGAGGACCCACATGCTCCAGGCCCCTCAAGACCTAGGCACAGGCTCCCATTACCCAAAAGCCCCTCCTACGGGGACTTGGACATCTCTGAGGAGGAAGCCGAACCCCTAGAAGAAGGGGAGCTCCCCCCGGGGACAGAGCCTCACCGAACCATGAGACGCTTCTTCACAAAGGACGAGCTCCCGGACCTGGTCAATCAATGTCTGACGGAGCTCGCTATCCCGGGCCCAGGTATTTCGGGGGGACCGAAACCGAACCCCCTGCTGGAGGGTCTTCGACAGACTTCTTGCCATTTCCCTCTGTTACAAGCAGCACAACAGCTGATTGACCTGGAATGGAATGCTCCGGAGTCCGCATTCAAAGGGGGACGAGCCTTGGCAGCCCTGTACCCAGCAACCAAAGATCTTCTTGCATGCCCAAGAGTGGATACCATGGTCTGTGTGGTCTGTAGGCGCACCACCATCCCAGTGGAGGGAGGAGCTGCGCTCAAGTATGTACATGACCGTCTGGAATCCATCCTCAAACAGTCATTTGACGTCGCCGCTATGTCTCTTCAAATTGCGGTCTGCTGTACCGTGGCAACACGTGCCTGCCTATCACAAACCAGGAACAACACCCCGGGAGAAGACATGGAACCAGCGGTATCATTCCTAGTGGACGCAGCCTCTGACCTAGTGCGCACAGCGGCCAGAGGAGTGTCATCTGCGGTGGCTGCCAGGAGACAACTCTGGCTCCGAAGCTGGTCGTCCGACGCATCTTCCAAAACGCGCCTCACAAGGATGCCCTTCAAAGGATCCCTCCTGTTCGGCAGCGAACTAGAGAAACTGGCCAACAAATGGGGCGAGTCCCCATTGCTGCGACTGCCGGAAGATAAGACAAAGAGAAACCAGCATCCCTTCCCCAGGTCCTCCAGGGGCAGAAGTTCGCAGCGCTTCAATCCTTACAGGAACAACTATCAAGCGCCCCACCCTACGGGCAGGAACCAGTCCTTTTGGACCAAGCACAACAAGAGGGGAGCCAGCTCGGGTACGGGCCCCAGCCGCACCCCTCAATGAGATTCAGCTGACCCATCCAAGGGAAGAAGCCATAGGGGGCAGATTAGCCCTATTCTACCACAGATGGGTCAAGATAACTTCGGACAAGTGGGTCCTAGCCGTCATTCGGGAGGGGTACTACCTGGATTTCCTACGAACCCCTCCGGCAAGTACGTGGAGTCCCCCTGCTACGACCCCTCCAAGAGGGCGGCAGTGGAAGCTACACTGTCCAGGCTACTGGCCCTCGAGGCCATAACCCCAGTACCTCCACAGGAAATAAATACTGGCCATTATTCCATTTATTTTATCGTTCCCAAGAAAGAGGGAACATTCAGGCCCATCCTAGATCTCAAGTCTGTCAACTGCCACCTCAGGATCCCTCGCTTCCGCATGGAAATCCTACGATCCGTTATAAGGGCGATACAACCAGGAGAGTTTCTCACATCCCTGGATCATTTGGAGGCCTATCTGCACATCCCCATTCATCAGGAACATCAGCGCTACCTACGCTTTAAAGTCCTGAACAGTCACTACCAGTTCCAGGCACTACCCTTCGGGTTAGCCACAGCACCCCGGACGTTCACCAAGGTAATAGTGGTGGTGGCGGCAACACTGAGGAAGGAAGGAATCCTCCTTCACCCTTACCTGGACGATTGGCTGATCAGAGCAAAGTCACCGGACAAAAGCCGCCAAGCAACCAGCAGAGTCATAACTCTATTGGAAAGCCTAGGATGGGTAGTCAACACAAACAAAAGTTCCCTACAGCCCTCACAGTTGCTGGAATACCAGGAGTCCGATTTGACACCAAAGAGGACAAGGTCAGCCTGACCCCCACAAGGAGATCAAAATTGTGGAACTGGCTACAAACCTTGCTGGACTATCCTCGTCCCACAGCATGGGATTACCTGTAAGTCCTCGGGCTGATGGCATCCACACTGGAAGTTGTGCCATGGGCGCGAGCCCATATGAGGCCCCTACAGCGCTCACTCCTATCACGGTGGAGCCCACGGTCCCAGAACTACACCGTACGTCTATCACTCCCGGGCAGAGTTCGGACCCAGCTACGGTGGTGGCTGCAGGCCAGCCACATGAGCCGGGGATCAAAACTGTCCTCCCCAACCTGGACTCTACTCACCACAGATGCCAGTCTACGAGGATGGGGAGCACACTGTGAGGAGCTAACCGCCCAAGGGCAGTGGAACGCAGAAGAGGCGGGATGGAACATCAACCGCCTAGAAGCGCGAGCAGTCAGACTAGCCTGCATGCGGTTCGTCCACAGACTTCGAAACAAAGCGGTCAGAGTAATGTTGGACAACGCCATGACAGTGGCCTACATCAACCGGCAGGGGGGAACTAGAAGCCAACAGGTGTCCCTAGAAATAGATCCCCTGATGGCGTGGGCGGAAAAAAACCTCCAGGAGATCTCCGCCGTCCACATCTCCGGGAAAGACAACATCACGGCAGACTTCCTCAGCAGGGAAAGTTTAGACCCAGGAGAATGGAGGCTGTCGTCCACAGCCTTCAAGATGATAGTGGATCGGTGGGGGGACACCGGACATGGACTTTCTGGCAAACAGATCCAACGCCCAAGTATCCAGATACTTCAGCCGCAGGCGGGAACTGCAGTCCCAAGGGATCGATGCCCTGGTACAGCCCTGGCCCCCGGGGACTCTACTATACGCCTTCCCGCCGTGGCCCCTACTGGACGCAATCATTCACAAGGTACACCTACACAAGGGACTAGTTCTTCTGGTGGCCCCGGACTGGCCAAGAAGACCCTGGTTCGCAGACATGAGAAGACTGCTGGCAGGGAACCCCCTACCCCTGCCCCCACACAGGGACCTGCTACAACAAGGTCCGATCCTCCACGAGGACCCAGCTCAATTCTCTCTTACGGTCTGGCCATTGAGAGGGCTCGCCTGAGAGAGAGCAGATACTCAGGGGCGGTAATTGACACTCTCCGAGCACGCAAGTTCTCCACATCACTAACGTACATAAGGATCTGGAGAGTATTTGAAGCCTGGTGCGAAGACCACAACTTCAAGCCATGCTTATTTACAGTTCCCGTGATCCTGGAATTCTTACAGAACGGACTACAGAAGGGCCTGTCCCTCAACTCCAGGGGTGGGCAATTCCGGTCCTCGAGGGCTGCAAACCAGTCGGGTTTTCAGGATATCCTTAATGAATATGCATGAGAGAGACCTGCATGCACACTGCCTCAGTTGTATGCAAATCTATTTCATGCATATTCATTAGGGGTATCCTGAAAACCCGACTGGTTTGCAGCCCTCGAGGACCGGACTCGCCCACTCCTGCTCAACTCCATCAAGGTACAGGTAGCTGCACGGTCATGCTACGGCTCCAAGAGCAAGAGCGACAGCATAGCCTCTTACCGCTTCCTGAAAGGAGTCAAACACATTCGCCCACAACTAAAGTGGCCGGTACCTCTGTGGAATCTCAATCTCGTTTTGTACTTCCTAGCGGGAGCCGCCTTCAGACCCCTACGAGGCCTGTCCCTTCGCCTGTTAACCTTAAAGACGGTGTTTTTGCTGGCGGTGTGTTCAGCCCGCCGCATATTGGAACTACAAGCACTGTCCTGCCGTGAACCGTTCCTCAGGCTCACCCCGGGGTCCATCCAACTACGCACGGTCCCCTCCTTCCTCCCCAAAGTAGTCTCACACTTCCACCTTAACCAGACCATCTCGCTACCAACGACGGATGGCCAGAAGAATTCGGAAGAAGTCTGTATTCTCCGCCACCTCAACATCGGCAGACTCCTATCCAGATACCTGGAAATGTCTGAGCCCATACAAAAAACGGACCACCTTTTCGTCCTTCACAGCGGAAAGAGACAAGGGGAAGCGGCCTCATGGGCAACCATCGCCCGCTGGATCAAGGAAGTCATCAAGGCGGCCTACGTAGAAGCTGGCAAGCCACCACCTCTACAGGTCAAGGCCCATTCTACCAGAGCCCAGGCAGTATCATGGGCAGAAACTAGAATGCTGTCACCTGCCGAGATCTGCAGGGTGGCTACATGGTCCTCCATCCATACCTTCTCCAGATTCTACCGTCTGGATGTTCAGGCTCGGGAGGACACAGCATTTGCAAGGGCAATACTAAGTGGGTCACGGGCAGCCTCCCACCCGGTTCGGAAGAAGCTTTTATACATCCCATTGGTCCTGAGTCCATCTGCTACACGCTAGGAAATGGAGAAATTACTTACCTGATAATTTCGTTTTCCTTAGTGTAGACAGATGGACTCAGCATCCCCACCCTTGGCTGCCGTCACGCATGGTCTTCAAATCAAGGGTAAGCCATGTCTTTCATTTACCTAGGGCATCCACCCTGCCGGGTGTCGACGCTTTCCGGTTGAGTACACTGGTGGTCTCCAGCTATAGTCAATCAACCAGTTCAAGTTAATCAAGTTTAATGTTTAACCAAGTTATCCAAGTTAACCAAATTATTAAGTTAATCAGTCAGTCACACCAAGAGCCTCAATGCTTTTCGAGGAGAATACTGAAGAGCTGCATTTCCTGCAGGGATATATGTACTAGGGGCTGATCAGATTGAAATCTGATCCGTCTCCAACTGCTAGCAGGAGTACACTATACCCCATTGGTCCTGAGTCTATCTGTCTACACTAAGGAAAACGAAATTATCAGGTAAGTAATTTCTCCATTAATGTGGTCAAGTGCAAAGTAATGCACTTAGGGAAGAGTAATCCAAATTATAGCTACATATAATGCAAGGTTTCAGATTAGGAGTCACCACTCATGAAAAGGATCTAGGTATCATCATTGATAATACGTTGAAATCTGCTCAGTGTGCAGCAGCAGCAGCCAAGAAAGCAAATAGAAAGCTAGGGATTAGTAGGAAAGGAATGGAGAATAAGCCTCTGTATCGCTCCGTGGTGCAACCTCATCTTGAGTATTGTGTGCAAATCTGTTCACCACATCTCGAAAAAGATATAGCAGAATTAGAAAACGTAAAGAAAAGGGCAACCAAAATGATAAAGGGTATAGAACAATTCCCCTATGAGGAGAGACTAAAGAGGCTAAGACTCCAGCTAGGAGAAGAGACGTCTGAGGGAAATGAGATATAGAAGTCTATAAAATGAGTTGCGTGGAATGAGTAATTGGTTGTTTTCTCTTTCAAAAAGTACAAAGGTTAGGGCACACGCAATAAAGTTACTAAAACTAATAAGAGAACATATTTTATTACTCAATGCATAATTAAGCACTGGAATTCGTTGCCAGAGTATGTGGTGAAAGCTATTAGTATAGCTGCATTTAAAAAATGTTTGGACAAGTTCCTAGAGGAAAAGTCCATAAACTATTATTTCCTAGCATGTAGCAGATGGACTCAGGACCAATGGGGTATAGTGTACTCCTGCTAGCAGTTGAAGACGGATCAGATTTCAATCTGACGTCAGCCCCTAGTACATTATACCCCTGCAGGAAGTGCAGCTCTTCAGTATTCTCCTCGAAAAGCATTGTGGATATATGTGTGACTGACTGACTGATTAACTTAATAATTTGGATAACTTGGTTAAACATTAAACTTGATTAACTTGAACTGGTTAATTGACTATAGCTGGGGACCGCCAGTGTACTCAACCGGAAAGCGTCGACACCCGACAGGGTGGATGCCCTAGGTAAATGAAAAACATGGCTTACCCTTGAAACATTTGAAGGCCCTGCGTGACGGCAGCCAAGGGTGGGATGCTGAGTCCATCTGTCTACACTAAGGAAAACGAAATTATCAGGTAAGTAATTTCTCCATTTCCTAGTGTGTAGCAGATGGACTCAGGACCAATGGGATGTATAAAAGCTACTCCTGAACCGGGTGGGAGGCTGCCCGTGACCCACTTAGTATTGCCTTTGCAAATGCTGTGTCCTCCCAAGCACAAGTGCCGGGCCTCTTCAAGGGGTGGGGGGGAGGGCAGGCCGAGATAGCGCTATTGTACGCTGACGCGGGGAAGCTGCCAGTGCGCATTCATTGCTTCTATTCCCAAGGAGCAGTAAGTAAAAAAAAATTTAAAAAAAAATTAGGGGCAGCTAGTTAGGAATTAGGGGTCGGGGTGGAGAGGGGACAGGGGAAAGGAAGGAAGGTGGGATGGGGGTAGGGAAGATCCCTCTCAATCCGCTCCTTAATTGGAGGGAACTTGGGGAAGCCCGATTGCGTCACCGCTCATACTCTTACAAAATCCGTCCCCCTTTCACGCACCGCCCACACATGCGCGCACATATGTTATAAAATCAGCACGTCCGTGTGGGCGCATGTTATAAAATCTACCCCTGAGTTAAAGCAGAAAGCCTGAAATTTGCAGCCAGTCAAGTCTAACCTCATGTTTATATTTCTCTAGTCCACATATTGCAAGAATAATCTGTATATTTACTTCTGTAGGAAATTATTTTCGAAGTGAAAACTTCAAAAATGTGAAAAGAGAGAGCAGCTTGTAAATTAATGTGTATATTATTATGGAAGTGTATTTTGTTTTTATGATTGTATGTTTATTTTATTTATTTAAAAACTTTTCTATACCGTCGTTAAGTTGGTTAACCATCACAACGGTTTACATAGGGGCACGACAATAAACATATGGGTGGTATAGATTACAACTTGTTAAGTGCCATCATTGTACGGTAACAATTCATAATTATAAATGAAGTGTGTATGTTAAGCTTGATTGTTGGGAACATTTAGGCGGTTTGGTTTTACCATTACGATGCATTGTTAGTTTAAAATAACAGCTTCTGACTTTGGTGTGCCTTTATTGGGAATGTGAAAGATGTAATCCGCCTTGAAAAGATGGATTTGATGGAATATAAAGTGGAATAAATAAATAAATCGTTCTCAGATATATATTTCTGGAAGTATTATCAAACTGAATTGTTAGAACTTTTGAATCGGTAGTCTGTGGGTTAGCGGGGCAGTGCCATGAAGCAAACAGAGTGCATCTTCCGAGGCAGCCACTCCTTGCTGTAGTACATTCCCTGGCAGAACCTCAGCTCGCAGAATGGTGCATTGTAGGAAAGACTCTTGCTGTTGTCTGCGATGTAGTTATGTTGCAACCTGGAGCTGGAGGAGTGTGGCTAACTAGTTTGCTATCAGTGGCTCCCCTATGAGGAAAGGCTAAAGATGTTAGGGCTGTTCAGCTTGGAGAAGAGATGGCTGAGGGGGGGATATGATAGAGGTCTATAGGATCATGAGTGGAGTAGAACAGGTAAATACAAATTGGTTTTTTTTTTTAGAAAAAATAGAGGACGATCTATGAAGTTACTAAGTAACGCATTAAAAACAAATTGAAAAAAATATTTTTCATTCAACTCACAATTAAGCTCTAGTATTCATTGCCGGAAGATGTAGTAAAGGCATTTAGCATGGCTGGGTTTAAAAAAAAGGTTTGGACAAGTTTGTGAAGGAAAAATCCATAAACTGTTATTAACCAGGTAGACTTGGGGGCAGTCACTACTTATTCCTGGGCATAAGCAGCATGGATTTTATCTATTATTTGGGATTCTGTCAGGCACTTGTGATCTGAATTGGCCTCAGTTGAAAACAGCTTACTGGCCTTGGTCTGATCCAGTATGTCAAATCTTATTTGCAGCATCTAGCTAAATCCTCAAACATTTTAAAGTAGCATATAGAGTGATTGCCCTGTACATCCACTTGAGCAAGCAGAAATAAATATCAGTAAACAAAAAAAAGGGATTTTTATTGGAGAGTATTTCTTCACTAGCTTTTGGGTGCTAACAAAAACAGATTGAACGGGTCTTACAATCTAGATAGTACTGAAGTGTTTTGATCATTTGAACTTCAAATATCTTATGTTCCTTGATTGTTCTGAAATTCCCTTTCAGTATCCTAATCATTAGGTCATTGATGCATTGGTCCCAAAAAAAACTTCTCCCATGGAGTTATTGCCTTGCTGGTGTTTGTGCTGTTTAATTTACTGTATTTTGCTTTTCATTAGTGAAATCACACCGGAAGGAAGAAGAATCACAAAATTGGATCAGATTTTGCTAAATGGAAATAATATCACCATGGTAAGCAATATTCCTAATTTTGTTTGATGCGTATAGTAATTAGACGGAGCTCTTGTTTAGAGATTTCATCTTTCGACATTATGGGCTGATATTTGTTAAGGTAAGTAAAAGTACTCCATGGCTTGATAGGAATTTTGATTTGAGATACAATAAAAGATATTTTTTCTATTGTCAGGTGGGGCTGAATTAGCCATAACATGACGACATCCGATGGTACAGAGACGGATCACCCTCTCTGAGCTCAGTAGACTCCCTGGGGGAGTAGCATTCCCCATTCTACGTTCCAGGTTGTACTTAAGGGTAGTAGTGGAAGGATCCTGCTAGCTATTGAGATGGTTCTGCAGGTAACCTTTCAGACTCCTTGCGGAGCCACCAGAGCAGTCATCTCCACTGCGATATACCGCAGATTTGGCTTTTATTGGCTGATTGTGAGCAATGACTGGCTTGCAGGAGGACACGTCCTCTAATCCGAAGAAAAAGCCAGAAAAAGCATGGTAGTATTTTTATTTATTTTTTTTTATTTAAAAACTCTTCTATACCGTCGTTAAGTTGGAAAACCATCACAACGGTTTACATATAGGCACGATAAAATTATGAGTGGTATAGATTACAAATTAATCATGTGCCATCATAGTATGGTAACAGTAAAGTACAATAAGCTATTTGTTTAAGTTAAGCTAATCAGTTTGGTATGACATTTTATCAGCAGTACAAAATTAACATTATCATGAGTTTGTTCGGTACGTCCATATTAATCAACTGTTTTTCTCCTTCTCTTTGTCTTTATCGACAGCTTGTTTATAGAGCCAGGTTTTCAGGTTAGATTTAAAGATTTTCAAATTTCTCTGGAGCCTTAATTCGAGATGGACCCAAAAAACAGCAGGGTAGGCGATCCAGTGAAGCCGTAAGGAAATAACAAAATGGTGGATGCCACAAAAAAGTCTTTTTCTATCTTTAATCAAGGAGACGTGAAATATCATATACAATTGCCCGACTCTGGCCGAGTTTCGCCACCTGTGGTGGCTGCCTCAGGGGCTTGTTAATCAAAGAACAATGTTCAGGTGATGTCCGGATAAGGTCAAATGTATACATATATATATCGTAAAAGCACCAAAATGGTTCGTCTCCTCTTATCCGGACCATCACCTGAACATTGTTCTTTGATTAACAAGCCCCTGAGGCAGCCACCACAGGTGGCGAAACTCGGCCAGAGTCGGGCAATTGTATATGATATTTCACGTCTCCTTGATTAAAGATAGAAAAAGACTTTTTTGTGGCATCCACCATTTTGTTATTTCCTTACGCCTTAATTCGAGAGGCATGGTGTTCCATAGTACAGGGCCAGCCAGTGACAGTGCTATTTCCCTTACTTGAGTGAGGTGAGCTGATTTGACAGAGGGGACAGTTAGTAGAGCCTTATTCGCAGATCTTAGATTTCTGTGTGGGACATGTACGCGCAGTGCTGTGTTAAGCCAGTCGGCTTTTTCCTCATGTATAAGCTTATGAATTATACATAGAACCTTGTATTGTATTCTTTGTTCGATTGGGAGCCAATGTAGTTCGGCAAGTGTTCCTGTTATGTGGTCCCTTCTTTTTTTGCCAGTCAAAATTCGCGCAGTGGAGTTTTGTAGTATTTGCAGCGGCCTTAGCGTAGATTGTGGTAGCCCTATAATAGTGAATTACAATAGTCTGTGCTTGCGAATATCAGTGCCTGGATGATTGTGTGAAAGTTGTTTAGTGTTAACAGGGGTTTCAGTCTTCTAAGAGTCATTAGTTTACCGTATCCTTTTATTTTCTGTGAGATGTGCTGGTTCATGCTTAACTCAGGATCCACTATAACCCCTAGATTCCGTACTTTTATTGCTAGTTCCACGTCTTGCTTATTATTGATTTTGATTGTAGTTTGTGTTGGGTGAATGTTTTTCCGTTCAAGGTGTAAGAATTCAGTTTTGTCAATGTTTATTACCAATTCCATCTGATTTAGGAGCTGTTTGATTATTTCAAGGTACATATTGGCTAGTTGCATTGTTTCTTCGATGTAGTTTACTATGGGTAACAGTAGTTGAATATCGTCTGCATATAAGTAATTTGTGATTCCTAGTCCTGCTAGAAGGTGACAGATTGGCAGTAGGTAAATGTTGAAGAGTGTTGCAGACAGGGCTGATCCCTGTGGGTCACCTGTTGTTAGTTTAATTTTGTCTGAAAGTGTGTTTTTGATTTGTGCTTGGAAGTATCTGTTGTTTAAATATTACTCAAACCAGTTTAATGTTTTGTTACTGAGTCCAATTTCTTTCAGTCTAGTGTGTAGTATTTTGTGATTTACCGTGTCAAAGGCTGCAGAGAGATCTAATAGAACGAGAATGTAATGTGTTCCTGTGTCGAAGCCTCTTAGGATAGTATCAGATAGGGCTAGTAGTAAAGTCTCTGTACTATAATGCTTGCGGAATCCATGTTGGGCTGGGTATAATATGTTGTTACTTTCAAGATGATTTGACAATTGTTTTTGTACGGTTTTCTCAGTGAGTTTGGCAATAAAAGGTAAGTTGGAGACAGGTCTATAGTTGTTCAGATTAAGAGGGTCAAGGTTCTTTTTCTTAATATTCGGTTTGATTATAGCTCCTTTTAATGGATCCGGCATTACTCCTTCATTTAGAGAAAAGTTGATGATGTTGGAAAGTGTTGGTGCTACAGTACTGGCAAGTTTTTTTAAATTCTGTAATAGGTATGGTATCAATTATATGGGTAGCAGGGTTCATTTGATTTATCATTTTTTCAACTTCGTTTTGTGATATCTCATCAAATTCTGACCATTTACTGACGTCTTTAGTGGGCATCTTAATTTCTTGTTTTGTTGTGTTGGGTATTTTTTTTATGTAGGTTCTCAATTTTATCACTATAGAATTGGGCAACGTCATTGCATTGGTTCACTTGTAGGGTTATTTGATTGTTTGTATTGTTAGGTTAGGTTGGTTAGGTTTTTCACTATGGTTAGGTTTTTCACTATGTTAAACAGAGTTCTGGCGTTATTTGTGAATTTTTCAATTTTTGAACTATAGTATTTTTTTTGGAGTCTAATATTGTCTTTTTGTAATATGTGAGTTGTTTCCTGTATTATGTTAGATTATCCTTAGTTTTGTGGTTTTTCCATTCTTTTTCTTTTTTTCTAAGGGTTCGTTTTACTTCTTTAATTTGTTCACTGTACCATGGATTGTTCAGTTTTGGTTCTATAATGAGGGCTGCTTTTAGAGGGTTTAATTCATTAGCTAAAGTGCTTGATTTGTTTAGCCAATCTGTTGTTGCGTTGTGACTATTTGAGCAATTTATGTGCATTAATTCTTCATTTAATTTATCTTTAAGTATTTCAGTGTTGAAAGGGGGGGGGGGCGGTATGTGAATTTCTCTGGTTCCTTGATCAGTTTCTGTATTGGTCCTATGTGCTTGATCTGTGAGTTAATAAGGAAGTGGTCTGACCAAGGGATTTGCGTGTATTCAGTTTTAATGTTTTCAAGGAGGTTACTGTTAATGAAGGTAAGATCTAAAGAATGTCCTGCTTTGTGTGTTGGTTTATCTGTGAGAAGTTTGAAATAGAGTGCAGTCATTACGTCAATTAGTGTTTGGCAGGTATTGGAGAGAGGGTGAACATCCATAAGAACATAAGAAAATGCCATACTGGGTCAGACCAAGGGTCCATCAAGCCCAGCATCCTGTTTCCAACAGTGGCCAATCCAGGCCATAAGAACCTGGCAAGTACCCAAAAACTAAGTCTATTCCATGTAACCATTGCTAATGGCAGTGGCTATTCTCTAAGTGAACTTAATAGCAGGTAATGGACTTCTCCTCCAAGAACTTATCCAATCCTTTTTTAAACACAGCTATACTAACTGCACGAACCACATTCTCTGGCAACAAATTCCAGAGTTTAATTGTGCGTTGAGTAAAAAAGAACTTTCTCAGATTAGTTTTAAATGTGCCTCATGCTAACTTCATGGAGTGTCCCCTAGTCTTTCTACTATCCGAAAGAGATGCGACGACCAGAATTGTACACAGTATTCAAGGTGCGGTCTCACCATAGAGCGATATAGAGGCATTATGACATTTTCCATTATATTCATCATTCCCTTTCTAATAATTCCCAACATTCTGTTTGCTTTTTTGACTGCCGCAGCACACTGAACCGACGATTTCAATGTGTTATCCACTATGATGCCTAGATCTCTTTCTCGGGTGGTAGCTTGGGTGGTAGCTCCTAATACGGAACCTAACATTGTGTAACTATAGCATGGGTTATTTTTCCCTATATGCATCACCTTGCACTTATCCACATTAAATTTCATCTGCCTTTTGGATGCCCAATTTTCCAGTCTCACAAGGTCTTTCTGCAATTTATCACAATCTGCTTGTGAATAATTTTGTATCATTTGCAAATTTGATTACCTCACTCATCATATTCCTTTACAGATCATTTGTAAATATATTGAAAAGTATGGTTCCCAATACAGACCCCTGAGGCACTCCACTGCCCACTCCCTTCCACTGAGAAAATTGTCCATTTAATCCTACTCTCTGTTTCCTGTCTTTTAGCCAGTTTGTAATCCACGAAAGGACATCGCCACCTATCCCATGACGTTTTACTTTTCCTAGAAGCCTCTCATGAGGAACTTTGTCAAACGCCTTCTGAAAATCCAAATACATTACATCTACCGTTCACCGAACCATGCTTCACTTCTTCCACAAGGACGAATTACCAGCCCTTGTTTCTCAGACTCCAGAGACTCTGGGCATTCCGGGCTCTGACCCTATGGTGGAACCAAAGAGGAACTCTATCTTGGTGCCCCCTCGTAAGGCCTCATTCTACTGTCCTATAATGTCAGATAGCGCGACAACAGTGACTAACATCAACTGCCAGGGAGGAACCAAGAGCCGGCATGTGTCTATGGAGATAGACCCTTTCTTAAAAGGGCCGGAGATAAACCTTCTAGGGATCTCGGCCTCCCAATTCACGGGAAAAGATAATGTCTCAGCAGTCTACTCCAGCAGAGAGAGCCTAGACCCGGCGGAATGAACGCGGTCGACCACAGCCCTCCAACTCATAGTAAATAGCCAGGGCCTCCCAGCTTTGGATCTACTGGCAACCCGGCTCAGTGCCCGAGTTCCCAGGCTCTTCAGTTACAGATGAGAACACAACCCTGGGGGCTCGACGCTCTCGTCCAAACCTGGTCACAGGAAGACCTATTGCACACTTTCCCATGGCCACAACTGGGCAGAGTCATCTGCAAGATAGAACACCACAGGGGACTAGTTTACTAGTCGCCCCTGATTGACCAAGACGACCATGGTACACAGACATGTGAAGACTACTTGTGGGGAACCCTCTGGGCCTACCTCCACACAGGGATCTCATCCAGCAGGGCCCGATCCTCCACGTTGGTCCATCTCGATTCTCTCTTATGGCCTGACCCTTGAGAGGGCCCATCCTGAAGAATCACAGTTACATAATGCCGTGATGGACACTCTGCTTCCAGCACACAAGGTCTCCACATCCCTGTCTTACATACGGATCTGGAGAGTATCCGAAACCTCATGTAAGAACTGCGGGATTCTCTCACGGACAGCCAATAATCCATGATCCTGGAGTTCCTGCAGGATGGTATGAAGAAGGGGTTGGCACTCAACTCCCTGAAGTTCCAACTTGCCACACTGACCGGCTTCACTGCTGAAGTAGATGGCATCAGACTAGCAACCCATCCTGATGTGTCCCTCTCCCAGAAAGGGGTTAAACAACTCCGACCACCCCTAAAGTGACTGGCACCTCTATGGAATCTCTACCTAGACAGGACTTCCTGCAGACCAACTTGTGGTCTGCCACCACGCCTCATAACATTGAAGGCGGCATCCTTGGTGCTTCAGCTCGTTGCATCTCCGAACTCAGGCACTATCCTGTCGGGAACCGTCCCTAGGCTCACGCCTAGAACCATACAACTGCACACGGTCTCCTTTTTCTTACTGAAAGTGGTTTACCTGTTTCACGTGAACCAAACCATCTTGAGACCATCTTCAGATGAACATAAGGACTCTGAAGACTCTGCCTCCTTCGCCATCTAAATTTTTTATTTATTTATTTATTTTTAATTTTTATATACCGATTTTCATGCATCAAATGCATATCAAACCGGTTTACAATGAAACAGTATAAGCAGGAAATAAAATTCCTTAGTCTAATACATTGAAACATCTGTAACAAAATAATTGTAAATAAAGCAAGAAGCTAAACAACATTACTAAAAGTTAAATTATTAATTAAAACATACATACAAATTATTTTAAAAGGAACACAAAGGTTAGCACGAAGGGGAAAGCCCCTTTGTCGCGCCCCTTCGGCGCACGACGCCTGGTGGACCGGCGTCGTTTACCGGCTGAAACGCTGAGCGTGATAAATGTCGGCAGACTCCTAGTCAGATACCTGAAAAGATCGGGACCTGTGCGCAAAACTGATTGCTTGTTCATTCTTCACAGCGGGAAGGAACAAGGGGAAGCAGCATCACGGGCGACCATAGCCTGCTGGATCAACGAAGTAATTAATGCAGCATACATAGAGACAGGAAAACCATTACCTCTACAGGTCAAGGCGCATTCTACAAGGGCCCAGGCAGTCTCCTGGGCTGAAACCAAGCCCTTTCGCCAGCCGAGATCTGTCGGGCGGCGACATGGTCCTCCCTACACACCTTCTCCAGGTTCTACTGCCTGGATGTTCAGGTCAGGGAGGACACAGCTTACGCAAGGGCAGCACTAAGTGGGCCACTGGCAGCCTCCCACCCTGTAGGGGAGTAGCTTTTGTACATCCCATTGGTCCTGAGTCCATCTGGCTACACGCTAGGAAATGGAGAAATTACGTACCTGATAATTTTGTTTTTCTTAGACAGATGGACTCAGCATCCCGCCCACGGCTGCTCCAGAAATAGAGAACCTCAGATATCAAATCTCAAGACTGAGCAAGTAAGGGTAAGCCATGGCCTACCTCTAATCCAAGGCACCCGCAGTTGCCCAGGTGTCGGCGCTCATTGTTTCAATGCACTGGTGGTCTCCAGTTTCAAATTTTACATATATATAATCAGTTGAACCAGTTCAAGGTCAATAAGGATAATAAAGTATTAAGCAACATATATCCACACTGGCTTTTTGAAGAGAATACTGACGAGCTGAGCATGCTCATGGGTATATGTAGGCTGACGTCAGCTTTGAAATCTGATTCCGTCTCCCATCTGCTATCAGGAGTACACTATACCCATTGGTCCTGAGTCCATCTGTCTACACTAAGGAAAACGAAATTATCAGGTAAGTAATTTCTCCAATTTGTGCCACACACAGTGGCCAACCCCCAACACACTCTGCAAGTGCCCTTCGCATCCACTATACTTTCAAATCTCTGGGGCTCTCCTCCCCCCCCCCCCCACCCCCCCCCAGCTTTCTGTAGAGGAAACAGGCTGTTTCAGCTCAGTTTTAGGTTATATCACATTATGACATTGAGCTGCCATGCCATGGTTAGTGCCTGTAATGACTGCGTTGTTGCCTAATTTTTGATAGTAATAAACCATCTTTAATGTTTAATGGTGTACTGATTACACATTCTTCTAACAAATGTTCTATAGAACAAATATGCAAATATTTGTTTCAAAGAAGGAAACTAGTTATGAAGTGTCTTTATTTCTTACTAGTAGAGTAGCCTTTCAAAAATGATAGTTTGACAAGGCATAGCAATGTACTAGGATCTTATCTTGAATTATAGCAGAATTCACAGCCTGTAAGTCCTTAACTTCGTTTTCCAAAGTTTCCAATCTTCTTGCATCTTCCTTACAGCTAGATTTGGCCTTGCAACAATAATTTCACATCTTGTGATAGCAAAGTTACATCTACAGAGCAAGATTTTAAAAATTGCAAGAGGACCTCGCAAACCTTGGAGATTGGACATGCACATGGCAAATGAAATTTAATGTGGACAAGGTCTGAGTGATGCACATAGGGAAGAGTAACCCAAAATATAGATACGCAGTGCAAGGTTCCACATTAGGAGTCACCATTCAGGAAAAGGATCTAGGTGTCATCGTTGACAATATGTTGACATCTTCTGCTCAGTGCGCAGCAGCAGTCAAGAAAGCAAATAGAATGCTAGGAATTACTAGGAAAGGAATGGAGAATAAAACAGAAAATATCATAATGCCTCTCTATTGCTCCATGATGCAACATCATCTTGAATATTGTGTGCATTTCTGGTCACCACATTTCCAAAAAGATATAGCAGAATTAGAAAAAGTAGTGAGAAGGGCAACCAAAGCAATAAAGGGGATGGAATGATTCCCCTGCGAAGAAAGGCTAAAACGGTTAGGACTGAAGGGGAGATATAATAGAAGTCAATAAAATGAGTGGAGTGGAACGAATAAGTAGTTGTTTGTTTACTCTTTCAAAAAGTACAAAGACTAGGGGACACAAAATGAAGTTACTGGGTGGTATATTTAAAGCTAGTAAGAGAATATTTTTTTACTCAATGCATAATTAAGCTCTGGAATTCATTGCCAGAGGATGTGGTGAAAGCTATTATTGTAATAATTTAAAAAAAAAAAGTTTAGACAAGTTCCTGGATGAAAAGTTCATAAACCATTATTAAGATGGAGTTGCAGAAATCTACTGCTTATTCCTGGGATAAGCAGCTGGAAATGTATTTACCCTTGTGATCCTGCCAGGTACTTGTGACCTGGATTGGCCACTGTTAGAAATAGGATACTGGGCTTGATGGACCTTTGATCCGACCCAGTATGGCAAGTGTTATGTTCTTAAATATCTAGTCTTGCTAGAGCAGTACAAATTAGAGTCTAGGGGTAACCACTGAGGGCTTTGACAGAGGAGGAAGAGAAACTTTACTAATCACCTGGATTGGAGTAGAAGATCCTGCAGCTTGAGCCAAAACTCTCCTACCTCCAGTGGCTCTACCTGCGGGAACATATACTCGCCTTCGGTAGTTGCCCTCATCAACAGTCCTCTAGTTCCCAAGTTCTCCTTTGCCTCGTGTGAGGCTGATCGATTCTGCAGCTGCACCTGGACAGCTCCTTTCTCAAGTCAACCAGTATCTATGTCATCGGAAGGCACCAAACTCTGTCTGACCCTGGCTCACTTTCCACAACGCAGACAAGCAGTCAGGAGGGCTGAGAGAGACATCACAGTCAAGCTGTGGGTCTCTTCTCCAACCACGTTGTCTGCAGGAGTCAAACCTTCAAAGATCCCCTAGGAACAGCTGATAAAGTTGTCCAAAGTTGGCTGAAGTGAAACTGAAACTGTGGGTTCAGAAGGAAAGATCCACAGCTTACCTTTCCTCTTAGATGGCATAAAAGAGGAAAGAAATCGAAGGAAAGGGAAAAAAAAAAGATATTCCAGTTGCCATTACGGAGATGCTTCAGAACATCAAACCATTCATGCTGCCATCTTAACTCTTCCCTCCCACCTTAATTCTATCTATCTCTGGTGGTAAGGCTTCCAGAATTGCAAACAGTTCTCCAGTTGAGATCTCACTAATGTCTTGTACAACAGCATAATCACATCCTCTGCTACTAACTATACCCCACCTTATGCATCCTAGCATTTCTCCGAGGATAAGCAGGATGGTAGCCCTCATACATGGGTGACGTCAGGAGCTTGGCACAAAGTTTCTAGAATTTTCACTGGGTATGCCATTATACCAAGCATCCATGCAGGGTCCATTCGGTTTTTCCACAGAATCCTCTGGTCACGGTTTTGCTTCACTCTCCTGGTTTGGGTGTTTTTCTTCTAGGTTTTTGAAAATTTTCTTCCTAGCCACAGAATTGTTTGCGCAGGGTCCCATGGTGGTCTTTTCCTCATAGTTATCTCTCAGCAAGGTTTCTTGTCAGTTTTGTTTCATATCATTCCCCTCTGTAGTGGGGCCCTTCAGTGCCTGATGGCCATCGAACCACTGCTGCCATTGAGTTTGGTTTTGCGTCCCTTTTGTTTCAGTCCAACATGACTTGTGGGTTCCACTGATGTCCCCGATTCAAAAGAACCATGTCTTTCATGGACTCCCATGATAGATGTTTCATTTGAATCGGAAGATTTCCCTGCCCACACTGGACAGGGATAGAGATGAGTGTGATTATCATCTGTTGCATGCCTTGGATGACAGGCGGCATCTGATGCTGTACTTGAAGATTTCCAAATCTTTCAGGAAGTCTGATCATCTGTGCTCCATGGTGGAGGTAAATCGGGTGAACTGGAAACCTATGTGGATGCCAGTATCGCATTACCTAGACAGGTTAGGGCACATTCCACTAAGGCTCAGGTGGTATCGTTGGCAGAGCTTCGGTTGTTGTCTTTTGTTGAGATTTGCCAAGCAGCGATTACCGCTTGGACATGCAGGCCCAGGAGGATGTGGCATTTGCATGTGCAATATTGATTGGACCGCGGGCAGCCTCCCGCCCTTTTCGGGAGTAACTTTGGTACATCCCACTCATGTGGATTGGCCTGCCTGAGTGCAGAGGAAAAAGAAATTGCTACTTGCCTGATAATTTCCTTTCTTGTAAGGAAGGCAGGCCAATTCACAACCCACCCTGGGCTACATGCTTGCTTGTAGTTTGTCCCTTAGGTCAGATGATGAAGAGTGTTATTTTTGTAATTTCATTTGCTGGACTGGTAAGTGCCATAACCAGCCCCTAAGGTTAGTAGTGCATGTTAATTCTTTTAACTGAGCTCACTGTTGGGTGGAATCATGAGTGGTTGTCTGTTAATAGTCATGTTCAAGTATAATCGGTTTGTCCACAGTTTGGCTTTTCCAGAGAATACTGGCGGACTGATGTTGGGGCAGGGCTAAATGTCAGCGAGTCAGTTTTACTCCATCTTCATCTGCTGGTAGAGGTGCATAACCCACTTGTGTAGACTGGCCTGCTCTTCTTAGAGGAAAGGAAATTTCCTAGCGTGTAGCAGATGGATTCAGGACCAATGAGTATAGTGTGCTCCTGATAGCAGCTGGAGACAGAGTCAGATTTCAATCTGACGTCAGCACCAGTACATATACCCGTGCAGGGAGCTCTGCTCTTCAGTATTTTCTGTCTCCATAGCAGTTCGGGACTATATACATGCTTGCTCAGCGTTAGAGTATTCAAACCAAAGAAGAAAGAAAATTCCAAACAAAGAAGAAATCTTACCCCTCCAGATGAGCCCTGCTGTCCTGCGGTGATACCTAAGGGTCCCTCCCCCAGTTGAGATTTCCTGAGGTGATTTCCGAGTTCCCTCAGAGGTAGGCCTCGGTCTGGCAGCCGGTTCCCGGCATGGCCTTGGCCCCCGGCAACGAGAGCGGCTGAGAAGCAGTGGGTGCAATACCAAGCGCGGTGGTGAAAGTACTTCCCTCTCTCCCCGCAGCCGGAGACCACCGGGAAACGCCGAGACAAGGTAAGGTAGAAAACTGTTTCTAAGTCTCCAGTCTGCGAGGCTCGGATAGCCGCATAGATCGCCTGCTGGCGTCTGTACTGTCGGGTTGATCAGCCCAGACCGGGCTAGACCCTGATCGGATATGAGGGCCCTCCCACATGGAGACCCTCTGGGGTGGTTGCCATCTTTCTCTTGTGGTCGCTGATGCCATTTCGCCGCTCTGTCCACCTAACTGAACCGTGCGCACAGGGACGAGCCGGGTGCACAAATTACTTGTGTGCACAGCGGCGCGCGCATCTCAGCATGCATCCCGGCCTACATGCACATCTTGGGCACACCTGGAGTGCATAGCTAAGCCTCCCTGCGCGCACATTAAACGCACAGTCCAGGGTTTCAATGACCTACACGCACAAAACCATGGCACCTCCGGCCAAGAAAACAAGGCACAAGCCCTCTGCCCAGCCTGCACATAAGAGCGGTGCAGCACGAGGAGGCCACGGCTCTGTGTCTACAGTGCGAGGAGGCCCTGAGAAAACCTGGACAAGGCCCTCCCCAGCCAGTACAGGAATCCGGATCCACCGATAGTACCCCGGACCTCTCTATCTCCAGCACGACCCTCCCCCAAATGGGGGTCCCTGGGGAATGCAGCGGTCTTTAATCTAGACCCAGGATCCTTCTCCTGGGTAGAATTCTTTAAGGGTCTACACACCTTTGTCCACATGCAACCGCCACCGATGGCACAGACGCATCTGCCACCAGAGGACCCTTGCCTCCTAGGGCCCTCCAGGCCTTCCAGTGACGTGCTCCCCCCGGCCAAAAGCTTCACCATAGGGGACACAGTCACCTCGGACGAGGATCAAAACTCCCTGGAGGAAGGGGAAATACCTCCAGGAACAGAACCTTACCGAACCATGAGGCGTTTCTGCTCCAGAAACGAGATAGCAAATCTTGTGGCTCTCAGCTTGAAGGAGCTCGTCATTCCAGGCACAAGTGCCACAGAGGAACCAAAGACGAACCCTCTCCTGGAAGGGCTCAGTCAGGCCTCCCGCCATTTCCCCTTGCTGCAAGCCGTACAACAGCTGATCAACTTGGAATGGGATGCCCTGGAGACCAGTTTCAAAGGGGGGCGGGCCCTGGAAGCCCTATATCCACTGGAACCCTCAGCCAAAGAACTACTAGTGTTCCCAAAGTGGACACCATGGGCTGCGCGGTCACAAAGCGCACTACATTCCTAGTTGAGGGAGGAGCGGCACTCAAGGATGCCCAGGACAGACTTCTGGAATCTATCCTTAAACAGTCATTCGACATATCAGCTATGTCACTACAGATTGCTGACCTGCTGTGCCGTGGTAACACATGCCTGCTTATCCATGACCAGGAACGCCGCCATGCCTGGCATAGCACTGGAACCAGCGGTATCCTTCCTCACGGATGTGACCTCTGACCTTGTATGCACCTCAGCCAAGGGCGTCTCATCTGTAGTGGCAGCCAGAAGGCAACTCTGGCTCTGAAGTTGGTCAGCCGATGCGACTTTCAAGACGAAACTCACGAGAATGCCCTTTACATGAGCCCTCCTGTTCGGAAGCGAACTGGAGAAGTTAGCCAACAAATGGGGCAAATCCCCAGTACCTCGGCTACCGGAGGATAAGAGCAAAAGAAGCCAATGCCCCTCTCCCCGATTACCTAGGGGAAGAGGATCACAGCATTTCAGACCCTACAAGAGTACATATCAAGCCCCTCGCCCTGTAGGCAGGGGCCAGTCCTTTCAGAACAAACACAACAAGATGGGAGCTGGGTCTGGCACAGGCCCCAGCCGCACCCCACAATGAGAATCAGCCAACCCATCCACAGGAAGAAGCCATAGGGGGCAGCCTTGCTTTATTCTATCAAAGATGGGTCGAGATAACAGCGGACAAGTGGGTCCTAACGATCATTCGAGAGGGATACTATCTATTTTGTATATTCCTGTAAATAGTCCGTTGCAGTTTTTATTTATTGCTTTAATTCCTCCCCCTCCTGCTCTTTGTATACTCCTCCTTGTTCGCCCTCCCTGTTCATTGTAATTTCTACCTTTAAAGTTACATTGTAAACCGGTATGATATATGCATACTAATACCGGTATATAAAAGTTTTTAAATAAATAAATAAATAGACTTCCACAACATCCTTCCGGACAAGTTCATGAAATCTCCTTGCCACGCACCCTCCAAGAGGACAGCAGTGGAAACCACACTGGCCAAGTTGCTCGCCCTAAAGGCCATAATGCCAGTGCCCACGCAACAACAAAATACTGGGCACTATTCCATCTATTTTATCGTCCCCAAGAAAGAGGGAATGTTCCGCTCCATTCTGGACCTCAAGTCGGTCAACCGCTACCTGGGGGTACCACACTTCCGCATGGAAACCCTGTGCTCGATCATAAGGGCGATACAGCCGGGAGAATTCCTTACATCTCTGGACCTGTCAGAAGCATACCTGCACATCTCGGTCCATCACGAGCAGCAGCGCTTCCTGCGCTTCGCGATCCTGGACCACCACTACCAGTTCCGGGCGCTACCCTTTGGGCTTGCGACAGCCCCTCGGACGTTCACCAGAATTATGGTGGTAGTAGTGGCAATACTGAGGAAAGAGGGAATCCTCGTACACCCATATCTGGACGATTGGCTGATCAGGGCAAAATCTCCAGAGGAAAGTCATCAGGTGACCACCAGAGTCAAGGCTCTACTGGAAAACCTCAGGTGGGTTGTCAACACAAACAAGAGCTGTCTACAGCCCTCCCAATCTCTAGAATACCTGGGAGTCTGGTTCGACACCAAACAAGACAAGGTCGTTCTTCCCCCTACAAGGAGAAGAAAACTGATGAACCAATTGCGAAACCTGCTAGGAAGTCCCCGCCCCAAAGTATGGGACTACCTCCAAGTTCTCGACCTCATGATATCAATCCTGGAAATGGTCCCGTGGGCAAGAGCCCACATGCGACCGCTACAACACTCCCTACTGTCACGATGGAACCTGATGTCCCAGGACTACTCCGTTTGCCTCCAGCTCCTGGAGGAAGTGTGGAACCAGCTCCAATGGTGGCTACAAGAAGACCATCTAAGCAAGGGAGTAAGGCTATCTCCACCAACCTGGGTCTTGCTCACCACGGATGCGAGCCTAAGAGGGTGGGGAGCCCACTGCCAGGAACTGATGGCCCAGGGGCAATGGAACAAGGAAGAGTCGGGGTGGAACATCAACCAACTGGAAGCCCGGGTGGTCACAGACTCCAGGGCAAATCTGTCAGAGTCATGTCTGACAACACCACAACAGTTGCCTATATCAACCGCCAGGGAGGAACCAGAAGCCAACAGGTGTCCCTGGAAATAGATTCCCTAATGGCGTGGGCGGAAGCAAACCTACAAGGAATCTCAGCTGCCCACATCGCGGGAAAAGACAACATCGCTTCGGACTACCTCAGCAGAGAGAGTCTAGACCCAGGGGAATGGATGCTGTCGTCCACAACCTTCCAGTTGATAGTAAACCGCTGGGGAACCCCAGCCATGGATCTCCTGGTAACCCTGTCCAATGCCCGAGTCCCCCAACTTCTTCAGTCGCAGACGAGATGCCCTCGTCCAGACCTGGCCACAGGAAGACCTGCTATTCGCCTTTCCCCCATGACCCCTACTGGGCGGGATCATCCGCAAGATAGAACACCACAAGGGGATAGTACTTCTGGTGGCCCCGAATTGGCCAAGAAAGCCGTGGTACACAGACATGCGAAGACTCTTGACAGGAGCCCTCTCCCCCTACCCCCACACAGGGATCTGCTCCAGCAAGGCCCGATCCTCCACGAAGACCCAACTCGATTCTCTCTTACGGTCTGGCCATTGAGAGGACATGCCTGAAGAAGAGCGGATACTCGAGGGTGGTGATTGACGCATTGCTTCGAGCACGCAAGTTCTCCACATCACTAACCTACATACGAATATGGAGAATATTCGAAGCTTGGTGCGAAGACCACAGCATCCTTCCGCGGACAGCCAAAATTTCCACGATCCTGGAATTCCTGCAGGACACCTTACAGAAGGGGTTGTCTCTTAACTCCATCAAGGTTCAGGTGGCCGCATTGGCATGCTTCGGAACCAAAGTGGGAGGCATTAGCCTAACATTTCAACCGGACGTCTCCCGCTTCCTGAGGAGGGGTCAAGCAGGTCCGTCCATCCTTAAAGTGGCTGGTACCCTTATGGAATCTCAATCTAGTACTAGACTTCCTAGCGGGAGCCTCCTTCATACCTATCCGCAGTCTGTCTCTACGACTACTAACCTTGAAGACTGCATTTCTAGTGGCAATATGTTCAGCCCGTCGCATCTTCGAACTTCAAGCACTATCCTGTCGGGAAACCTTTCTCAGGTTCACACTGGGATCCATACAGCTACGCACTGTCCCCTCCTTCCTTCCAAAGGTGGTTTTTCACTTCCATCTAAACCAAACCATCTCACTGCCATCTCCAGATGAGCATAAGGGCTCGGAAGAATCTCGCTGTCTTCGCCACCTTAATGGCAGAATCCTAGTCCAATACCTGGAAAGGTCTGAACCTGTACGAAAGATGGACCACCTATTCGTCCTTCACAGTGGGAAGAAACAAGAAGCGGCCTCGTGGGCAACCATAGCCCGCTGGATCAAAGAAGTAATCAAGGCGGGTTACGTAGAGGCAGGCAAGCCTCCACCGCTACAAGTCAAGGCCCATTCCACTAGAGCCCAGGCAGTGTCCTGGGCGGAAACAAAGATGCTGTCACCCACCGAGATCTGTCTGGTGGCGACATGGTCCTCCATTCACACCTTCGCCAGGTTCTACCACCTGGATGTTCAAGCTCGGGGAGGACACAGCATTCGCAAGGGCAGTACTAAGTGGGCCATGGGCAGCCTCCCACCTGGTTCAGGAGTAGCTTTTGTACATCCTATTGGTCCTGAATCCATCTGCTACACGCTAGGAAATGGAGAAATTACTTACCTGATAATTTCATTGTCCTTAGTGTAGACAGATGGATTCAGTATCCCGCCCACGGCTGCCGCTATGCATGAAAACCTTGGGTGTCAATTCCCGAGGCAGGACAAATATGGGTAAGCCACGCTTCCCTTCAGCTAGGACTCCCATAGTTACCGGGTGTCGGCGTTTCTCGGTTGAGGGCACTGGCAGTCTCCAGCTATAGACCACCTCAACCAGTTCAAGTTGATCACGTTTCTCAAGTTATTCAAGTTAAACAAAGTTAACCAAGTTAATCAAATGATCCAGACATACATATATCCACAATTGCTTTGCGAGGAGAATACTGAAGAGCAGAGCTCCCTGGACGGTATATGTACTGGTGCTGACGTCAGATTGAAATCTGACTCCGTCTCCAACTGCTATCAGGAGCACACTATACCCATTGGTCCTGAATCCATCAGTCTACACTAAGGAAAACAAAATTATCAGGTAAGTAATTTCTCCATTATCAGGTAAGTAGTAATTTCTCTTTTTGGGCTCGTGGCATTTACTGTGTTGCATATGATTCTCTTGCCTAGATCTAGTCTGGTCTACACAATGTTTTTCATATAAAACAATTTGTGAATCATTTTGAGATGTTTCTACTTCCAAGGTTTGGTGAACATGAATTTTTATTTGCTGTTTGTTACTGTTAGTAATATATTTGGTGATGATTTTATTGGTTGGTTTTGACTGGCTTACTCTGTGTGGCAGTTTTCTTTTTGTTTGCTTTATTATTTTTTTTGAACAGCTTTTTACGTTACTATTTTACAAGTCTCCAGAAAAAAACTAGGTTGATAGGTACTAACTCATATATGAAACTCAATGGGGCCAATGCAAAAAAAAAAAAAATGCACTGAAAGTGGGAGCTGAGTGTTCAGCGCCCGTTTTCCTAAAGCACCCCCAGGCACCTCTGCTAGGGGCGCCATGCATTATTTTAATTAGGGGTCGCGCTGTCAAAGAGGCGCTAGGGTCGATTGTGCACCCTTAGCACCTCCTTGACAGCGGGTGCCCGGGAGAGGTCGGCTGTCTGCTGGTTAAGAAAACGGACACTGAATTTTATCGGCATTCACTGTCCTAATCGGCGGAAAGCCATGGGTTCGGAAAACAGACGGTTAACTGAGCATCCGTTTCCCGAACCTGACCACCAGCACTTGTTTAAACTTTTTTTTTTTTAATCTTTCGTTCCGCCGACTTAATATCGCCACAATATTAAGTCGGAGGATGTTCAGAAAAGCAGTATTTTCTCCTTTTCTGTACAACCTTTTGGAGTGCTCAGAAATTCATGCTTGCTCCGAACAGGCATTAATTTCTGAGCGCAAAAATTTGCGTATTGGATGCATATTTTTTTTACCGCATGTGGAGAGAATAACTAATAGCCTCATTCACATGCATTTGCCTACACAACCTGAGTCAACTGCAGGTTAAACAGTGCACTTGACTGAGCGCACTGTATTGCATTGGCCCTGATATGTTTTAAATAGGGATTTGTGTGTTTCATGAATGCCAGCAGTATTCTCCAACAAAGCCACTTAGCAAAATAGCATCTGCATTGAAGACATTTTTTTTATTTTTTATTTTTTTTATTGGCAGTGGTGGTGACTTTCTTGGACAATACATTTTTTGTTTGTTACTTAGGAACATTTCATTCAAGACATTTGTTACCAGTTGTGCTATCACAGGATTTTCCATTATCAGGATCATTGTAGTCAAAGGTTATTGTAGATAGTGTGATGCATCCCAGTGGGTGGAGAAAGTGAGTGTGGCATTACTGTACTGTTGCATTTAGCTTTGCAGAGCTGGGAAAACCTGTATCTGGTGTGCTGGAGGTCAGTCCTGTGCTTGTTTCCAGCCCTTGAGGAGCACACAATGTTTCCAGACTATCTGGGATGACATTTCAAGAAATATTTGCATGTCTGATTACATCAAACACCTGGGCTCCCTTCAGAGCTCTGTGGCATTTCTGCTTCTGCCGAATTGTACAGTTCATGAAATTGTGTGAAATTGACTCCCCCATCTTTATTCTTTTGCCTTGTAGTTGGTTCCTGGAGGAGAAGGGCCTGAAGTGTAAATAGATTCCTTTGTCATCAAGCAAGATTTGTTTTGTTTCATTTTTAAGATGTCTCAGTGTTTTATATATTTTTTTTGTGTGTTTATGAAAACAGTAGATACAGTTTCCTGTTGAGGGAAGAATAGGCTTGAAAATGCTGACTTTGTAAGTTAAAATCATGATTGCTTGAAAAGAATAACTTTTCTGTTTTCCATAGTTTAAGAAAAACCAAACAAACAAACCTTATTTTCCTTTTTTGGTTATACACAAGTGGTTGTGTTTTTGCATTTTATTAATAAAATGACAATTTACTTCACCAAACATTGCTTCTTTGTGGTTATGAAGTTGATTTTGCTTTACTGCAGTTGAGAAGGTGCAAGCTGACAGGCACAGTTGCCCAGTGCTAGAGAACGCAGATCCATGGTCAGGGTTCTTATCCTTGCATATCAAAGTTCTAGGTTGTGGAAGACCAGCATTCAGTTTCGAACATTTTAAAAGGAACGAAAAAGTAGAAAGTGCGACATTCTCGATCACCCTGATCTAAAACCCTCATTTGTTTCTTTTGGAACGGTGCCAACTTTGCCCACCCCCTTGGCACTGCACCCTCCCCCCCCCCCCCCAAATCACTCACCACCAACTTTGCTTTTGAGATTAAAGAGCCACATTTTTGTGCATATAAGAAACTTAAGTAAAAGCCCAATACAGAGAGCTTGAGCAATCGTTTCCTTTCTACATTTCCCTTGAGGAAGTCTTGCCACAAAATTTACTGCTTTCAGATGCTCGTTTTTTGGAATGAGTAAGTATATCACTATAATCATGTTTCTTGGCATGTGGTTCCTGTTGATTATATTGCTGCTTCAGACATGAAGTGAAATGAGGATTGATTTTTTTTTTTTTTCTTTTTCTCCTAGGACAAGCAGGATGGTGTCCTCACAGATGGATGACATCATCAGATGGAGCCCGGCATGGAAAACCTTTGTCAGTTTCTAGAAGCTTTGACTGGCACACTGAGGGGCCGATGCAATAAAATTTGCGGAAAGCGGGCGCTGACTTTTCAGCACCCGCTTCCTTAGCGCATGCATGGTGCCCGCAAGGGGGGCGCCATGCAATAAACAAATTAGGGGGTCGCGCTAGCAAGGAGGCACTAGGGTTGCTAGCGTGACTTTAGCACCTCCTTCTAACACAATCCCGCGGTTACCGGCGGTCTGCTGGCTATGAAAAGCGACGCCGACTTTATCGGTGTCTGTTTTCATTACTGCAGCCGGCCGGTTATGAAAACAGACGCTGAGAATATCGGCTGGCAGATTTTTAAAATTTTTTTTTTTTTTTTTTTTTTTTTTTTTTTTTTTACTTTAAAAAAAGGACAGAAAAGCAGTTTTTTTTTCAGCTTTTCTGTACTTTTTTCAGTGCACTCAGCTATTAACGCCTGCTCCAGGCAGGCGTTAATATCTGAGCGATAACTGTGTGTCTGAGACGCAAATTTATTATTTTGCATTTGGAGTGAATGAGTGATAGCCTCATTCACATTCATTTGCATGTGATGAGCGCTAACTCATTCACTCCACGTTGGACACACGTTAAATAGACGCTAATCTCCCTGTTGCATTAGAAGGTGGATTAGCGCCTATTTAACCCGCGCCCGACAGCGGGTTAAATAGTGCGCTCGGCTGAGCGCACTGTATTGCATCAGCCCCTGAGCATGCTCAGCATGTAACTATCCGCATGTCTAAGTGAGGTCCCCCTTCAGTCTTTTTTTTTTTTTTTTTCCCATGATGTAGTTGTCTCGCAGTTTTGCAGCTCAGCTTCACAAGTGATTTTTTTCTTGTTAATTCTAACAAATTTTCTCCCGCTTAAATGTCGGGTCCCCCTTCTCCAGACGGTGTACCTTCCTCAGTGTGGTAGATTCAATTTTTCTAACCTTCTCTGCGGTCGATTCCCGACGTGTTGCTTCTCAGTGGCCCTTGGTCATCGACCGCTCGCCAGCTGTTTTTTCATGGTGTCCGTTTTTTGTCAGTGCCCCCAGTGCCCACGGACCGTGTCCATCACGGATCCATGTGAGGTTTGTATCCTCTGCCTGGGGGAGTCGCACCAGATGACCCATAAGGGCCGTCGTGCTCAGCTCGATAAAATGTAGAAACCTTTTGGTCCCGAAAAGTCTGCTCCATCTATACCCGCGTCGGAGTCATCGACGCCCGGGGGGGTCGAGGGGAACCACTCAATATATGCTGTCCCTCTCTACACCCCTGGCGGCATCGTCCAGGGACCGAGGAGATGGTGACCACTCCATGGTGTCACCGCTTTGAAGAATGTTGGGATCCTCAGCCTCAGTACCAGGGAAAGACCAGGCTGAGCACCATGGGAGATCCCGGAAACACCAAAACTGTTTGCCGTCAATGCATGGCGCCCGGTACCGGTATGGCACCGGCGACTGCAGTGCTGCAAACCGAAGCAACCCTGTGGTGAGGAGGTCCCACCCTCCGACAGACCCGGGAGTTCCAGGCATTTCTTACCAGTGCCGGGCACCGTGCCTCCAAGGAGGCTCCGGTGATGCCTCATCCTCCTCCAGCAGTCCTGTCCTCAACGGACTTCCAGGAGGAGTTGGACCACAGGGTGCAGTACGATGCTCCAAGCTCTATGGAGCATTGAACCGCCCTGCCACCAGCCCCCATACTGGTGCTGGGGCCCACACTGTCTATCTTGGTGCCCCTGCTCGAGCGTCTGGATGTCCTACTTGATGCCCTTCCAATGCAACCGGTACTCGAGAGACCTTCGGTTCCCCAGCAACAACCAGTACCCTCCTCGACAGCGATCCCCATCATTGGATCCTCCAAGGAGGAAGATATGCACCGACCACCGGCACTGTCCAGTGCCATGGACCCGAGTCCTCAGTTCCCTGAGTCCTTGCCCAGGTCTTCCGGCATCTGGAGACCTCTGGTGTCCCCACTGCCACCAGGGCCATCTGTTCCCTCAGTACCTTCGGTGCCCTCGTGATCCTCTGTGCCCAGGCCTCACCACACAGGTCCCACTTGGATCTAAGCGAGGAGAAGGGTCCATATGAGCCATAGGGAGATGACTCTTCAGAGTCTTCCTCTGAGGTCTCTGATGACCCCCTCTCGGAACCTTCACCACCGGAGGAAAGGAGTTGGCACTATCTCCTTCGAGGCATCAACAAATTGGAGGACTTCCAACATTTTATATCGTGCATCCTCCTTCACGGGTTTTGTAAGGGCCATGGCCAAGGCCATCCCCTTCCAGCATCTCGCGGAGGAGGATGCACGATATAAAATGTTGGAAGTCCTCCAATTTGTTGATACCTCGAAGGAGATAGTGGCAGTTCCTATCCACATTTTTAAGTGCTTTCTCCTTCGGATGTGGGAACACCCAATATCCATTTCTCCAGTAAATAGGAAGGCAGACACTACCTACCTGGTTCAGCAGGCCTTGGGTTTTGAGAGACCCCATCTCCCTCACTAGTCTGTGGTAGTGGAGCCAGTTCTCAAAAAGGCTGGATGCCTTGGGTAGGAAGGTCTTTCAGGGTGCCATGCTCATCGCCCATGTTGTCTCTTATCAGTTGTACATAACCCAATACAATCGGAACCTGTGGAAACAAGTCCAGGAACTTGCAGAACGCCTGTCACAGAAGCAGCAGGAGTCGTTCTCAGTTATCACACAACAAGGTCTTGAAGCCGGAAAATACGAGGTGAGATCCATCTACGATGTCTTTGAAACAGCAGCCAGGGTGGCTACCGTGCCCGTAGGATGGCCTGGCTCCGTGCTTCTGACCTTCGGCCAGCGGTCCAAGAGAAGTTGGCTGACCACCTCTGTACAGGAGAGAATCTCTTTGAGAACAAGGTCAGGGATGCGGTGGCTCAATTGAAGGATCACCATGAAACCCTTCAACAGCTATCTGCTAGTGCTTCGAACCTGCCGTCCTTTTGTCAGGAAGTCTTCCCGACCAAGTTCCAGGAAGTCCTTCTATTGGCAACGGAAATATTATCCCCCTGCCTCCCGGTCTCGCATGTCCCATGCTAGCTCCAGGGGCTGCTGCTGTCAGTGGCGAACTCCTAGACCCCAGCTGACCCCCCGAACAGGCCCCGGCTACAGGGTTTTGACTGGAGGCGAGGGAGCATGAGTCAGTGTGTCGTACCCCTGGCACTCGATCCTCCAGTGGGAGGCAGATTTCTTTGCTTCACCCATCACTGATCGATCATCACTTCGGACCGATGGGTCCTCACATAGTTTGTCAGGGGTATCGACTAAACTTCAGAGAAATCCCAGAGGACTCTCCCCAAGACCATCATGGGGTTCGTCCACCCAGCAGGACATACTTCTGACAGAGCTCTTCACCCTCCTAATGACAAGAGTGGTAGAACCCGTTCCCCGTCATCAGCAGGGTCGAGGATTTTATTCGAGGTATTTTCTGATACCAAAGAGAACTGGAGGCTTACGCCCCATTCTTGATCTCAGGGCATTGAACAAATTCCTCTGAAGAGAGAAGTTCAAAATGATTTCTCTGGGTACTCTGATCCCCCCCTAATCCGGCAAGGGGACTGGCTGTGCTTCCTTGATCTCAAGGACGTCTACGCCCACATTGCCATCTTCTCCAGACACAGGAAGTATCTTCGCTTTGTGATGGGGCAAGCTCACTACCAGTACAGAGTGCTGCCATTTGGTTTGGCCTCAACCCCTCATGTCTTCACCAAGTGCCTGGGAGTGGTGGCAGCGCATCTCAAGATGCCGTGCGGTGCACGTCTTTCCTTATCTAGATGACTGGCTAGTCAAATCGATTCCCGCACAGGAGTGCTGAGCGCTTTGGCCCTGATGATGCATGCACTGCAATTTCTGGGTTTTGTTATCAACTACCCGAAGTCCCACCTCTGTCCGTCCCAGCTGGACTTCATAGGAGCCAGGCTGGACATGGCTCAGGCAAAAGCATTCTTGCCCTGCGATCAGGCCCTTGCCCTATCCTTGCTGGCAAGCTTGGTGCACAGCAGTCACTGCATAAGTGCCCCTCTACTGCTTTGCTTGTTGGGCTGCATGGCAGCTTCTGTCCATGTTACCAAATTAGCTCACTACTGCATACGCAGAGCGCAATGGACATTGCAGTCGCAGTGGCAGCAGGCATCCCAGGACCCCGAGGCCCATGTCTCCATCACGCAACCTTTGAAGGTCTCTCTGTCCTGATGGGAGAATCTCTCCAATCTGGACCAGGGGATCCCCTTCTAGGCTGCCTTGCCTCAAGTAGTGCTTACTACTGATGCCTCTCCTCAGGGCTGGAGGGCCCATGTGGACAACTTCCACACACAGAGGGTCTCTGGACTGCTCAGGAAGCTCTGTGGCAGATAAACATTTTGGAGCTTCAAGTGATTTGTTACCCTTTTTGGGCATTCCGAGACCATTTGTCCAACAAAGCAGTCCTGATTCGAACGGACAATGAGGCTGTGATGTGGTACATCACCAAGCAAAGAGTCACAGGGTCGTTCCTCCTCTGTCAGGCGGCAGTGCAGATCTGATCTTGGGCTCTGTTGCAGGGGATGGCTTTTTGAGCAACGTAGCTGCCCAGGATGCTGAAAGTGCTGACAGACCGTCTGAGCTGCTCTTTTCAGCCACACAAGTGGTCTCTGAACCCAAAGGTGGCAGCCCGAATTTTCCATCTGTGAGGAACTCCAGATGTGGACCTCTTCACCTCTACGTACAACTGCAAGGTGAGCAATTTTTGCTCCCTGTTCAGAACGGACGGCCGTCCACCCTCTGACACCTTCACCTTTCATTGGGGCACGGGTCTTCTGTAAGCATAGCCTCCTCTTCCGCTCCTCCTGAAGACTCTCCTAAAGCCCAGCAGGACCGGGGAACGGGGGACCATGATCCTTGTGGCGCCCTACAGACCCAGGCAGGTCTGGTTCCTTCTCCTTCAGCACCTGTTGATCAGGGATCCCATCAGCCTGGGGATTGCGCCTGATCTGATAACACAGAATCGGGGCACTCTGCGCCATCTGAACCAGTTGGCCTGGATGTTGAGCGCCTAGTCCTTCAGCCCCTGGACCTCTTGGATAATGGCTCACAGGTGCTGGTGGCTTCCAGAAAGCCTTCTGCCAGGAAGTCTTACAGGTTGAAGTGAAAGAGTTTCTGTTTGGTGTGAGAGGTATGGATTGGATCCATTTACGTGCCCACTTCCAAGATTCCTGGACTACTTGTGGCACCTTTCTGAGGCCTGGCTTAAAATCACCTCGGTCAGGGTTCATCTGAGTGCAGTTAGTGCTTACCATCGGGGTGTCGCTGGTGCACCCATCTCAGTTTAGCCTATAGTAGGTCACTTTATGTGGGGCCTGCTTCAGCTAAAGCTCCCTGTGGTGTCCTGGGATCTTAACGTTGTGTTAGCACGGCTCATGCATCCTCCTTTTGAGCCTATGCGTACCTGTCAGTTGAAATTCCTCAGCTGGAAGGTCCTGTTCCTGGTGGCCGTTACTTCGGCTCGTAGGGTAAGCAAGCTTTAGGCCTTGGTTACGTACCTGCCTACACAAAATTCTTTCATGATTGTGTGGTCCTGCATAGGCATCCTAAGTTACTGCTAAAGGTCGTGACTGATTTTCACATCAATCAGTCCATTGTGTTGCCCACCTTTTTTCCGAGGCCTCATTCCCAAGGAGGGGAACGGGCTCTACATACTTTGAATTGCAAAAGGGTTCTGGTCTTCTATTTAGAACGCTCATCAGGCCGTAGGCAGTCCACCCAACTGTTCATATCTTTTTGGCAAGAACAGAACTGGGTTGCAATGGGCAAACAGACCTTATCGAACTGGCTAGCATACTGCATCTCATTCTGCTATATACAATCAGGTCTGCATCTAGGCGGCAGAGTTAAAGCTGCCTGTGAGGACTATGGCAGCATTGGTGGCCCACTTATGGGCGGTCCCTGTCATTGAAATCTGTAGGACTGCAAAGTGGAGCCCCCTTCACACATTCGCTGTCCATTACTGCTTGGACAATAATGGTTGACAAGACTAGATACAGCCAGTCTGTCCTATGCAATCTCTTCCAGATTTAAACCCAACGCTTCCTACCAGAATCCCCTGGAAGATGAACCCAGGCTGTTTCCCCACCGCCTAACAGTACCTCACTGGTGTTTGTGCCCGTTGGCTCCTTATTCGGTACCTGTTGGTCCAGGTTGTTGCCAGGAACAGCTTGGAGCTTGGTATTCACCCATCTGTGAAGACTACCATCCTGCTTGTCCTAGGAAAAAGCGCAGTTGCTTACCTGTAACAGGTGTTAGTCCTCAGGAAATTCACCCACCTCCCCGCGGAGTTAGGTTGTCATGTATTTCGTTTGGTTTTTTTTTTTTCGCTCGTACCTTTTCTCTATATTACGAGGCTGAAGCGGGACCTCGCGTGGACACGAGATAGTGGCATGCTGGACACACACTGGGGTAGATTTTAAATACTTGCGCGAACAAAAGTACGCTGGATTTTATAAGATACGCGCGTAGCCGCGCGTATCTTATAAAATCCGGGGTCGGCGCGCGCAAGGGGGTGCACATTTGTGCAATCTGCGCGCACCGAGCCCAGCGCGTGCTGCCTGTTCCCTCCGAGGCCGCTCCGATTTCGGAGCGGCCTCGGAGGGAACTTTCCTTCGCCCTCCCCCCACCTTCCCCTCCCTTCCCCTACCTAACCCACACCCCCGGCCCTATCTAAACCCCCCTCCTACCTTTGTCGGCAGCCCCGCTCCGTCCTCCGGTCCCGGGGGCTGGTCCGGAGGCCTCGACTACGCCCCGGGCCGGCGCCATGCCCCCGGACCCGCCCCCGAAACGCCGCCGGACACGCCCCCTCCCACCCCTTTTCGAAAGCCCCGGGACTTACGCGTGCCGGCGGCCTATGCAAAATAGGCGCGCGCGGGCCTTTTAAAATCCGCCCCTCAGTGTGCCAGTCAAAGCTTCTAGAAACTTTAACAAAGATTTTCCATGTCGGCTCCATCTAATGATATCACCCATCTGTGAGGACTAACATCCTGCTGTCCTAGGAGAACACCTGTTACAGGTAAGCAACTGTGCTTTCTCTGAAGCGAGCATCAAGGTACAATTGGTCTGTAGTTTTAGGTGGCGGCATTAACCTTACACCTAGAACTGCAATGGATGGGGCATTTGTCTCCTTTATTTCCCCCCACCCCTGTTTTTATTTCTTTTTTTTATTTTTGTTTCAGTTGGGCTCATTCTTGGTTTTACAATGTTTGGATATGAACAGTCAAATCATATGAAAAATATGATTTAAAATGGTCATAAAATTACCACAGATAATGTAGAAATATATAGCGAGAGTAAGTTGGGGACCTTGATTTTTAGTATGAATTTCAATAGAATAAAAAAAAAAATCAATGGAAAGAAATGACTTGCCTACTGATTTTCCTCCTGTTTAAGTCATTTTCCTCTGATTATTATTTTTTTGTTATAACATTTAAATTCCTCAGGAAAATAAAATAAAAACTGAAAATGTAAATTTAATGGGCCAGCTCAGTGGCAGCCCTGTGCTCTGCCATGCAGAAGGCCCCATCTCCCCCCTAGTTTGATCAAAGACCCCAGAGAGGAGGGAGTTGTGGTCATTGTTCAAAGGCAGTGCCTAGGAGCCAGATTCAGGGCCTGCGATTGCAGAGTTCCAGAAGGAGCTCTGGTGCATGGCCTCCTCCCGCTAAATGCCGTCACTGTGATGGCCAGACAACATATACTGAAACTGGGGGTGGTTCGAAGACAGGAGAAAAATCTCCAGCTCATTGTGAGTTAAGGCTCAAAGTGCCAGGATTCCAGCCCTGGTTCTGACTGAGCTGGAAGCCCAGACGAGCAGGTAGAAACTGCTGGGGTGAAAAAAAAATATCTATCTGGGAGATTTGCCCTTTGAATTGTACTTAGTATGATTTGCATTGCTAGGACCTTGCATGCCTTGAATGTGTTTGGTTCAACTTAAGCATCTGTTGTAATCTGACAGAACCAACCTATATACTGTGCAGGATTCCCTGTTTGCATGTGAGTCCTCTACTGGAATGAGCCTAAGATCTTTTTATTTTTATAAATGAACAAATATGCTATGGGTTTTGGTTTAACAATCTAAAGCAGAATGATAAATCCTGCAGACCACAAAACTGCACCATTACCAATTACCATAGCTTTATTATTATAGGATGTTTCTGTGATGTACATATTTATGATAATAACAATGGCTTTGGTTTGTCTTTGTTCTGTCCTTTTCAATATGTTCAAAAATATAATTATATTAAATTGTGCTCCCTGCCCCCCAACAAAACAACATTTAATGTAATAAACACTGCGGTTATATTTCTTAAGTATCAACAGTCTAAGACTTGAATATATATAATTACCAGAGCCAGTAGCCCAGACTGAACCTTCTGGCTTTTGAGAGCCCTGAAGAGAACAAAAGAGTTGTCAGATTTTTTTTTTTTTTTTTTATAGTTTCTGTCCCCTCTATGCTGGTATTTTCTACAAGACTGGCTAACTATCCAGGTTCTTCTTAGGTTTCTCACACACCATTCACTCTCTTGTCTTGGGTCAGATTTACAGTGCAGCTTCAAAATGAGTGCCTGCCTTTATGATTATCTTGTTTTTCTTGCCCTCCCACTATTTCTTAGGAGCTTGCTTTAGGCTGCACAGTGGTGGTTGTAGTGGGGTTTCTTTTCATTTCCTGGCTTGAAACTAGCTCTACTAATTCAGCAACACAGGCAAGCTGCAACCATTCCCTCTTTTGAGGAATCACAGTAGAGGGACTGCTTGGGTACATCCAGGCACTGAAACATTCTTTTGGCCTGGAAAAACAGGATTAATTGGTACAAGGAGCCTGACCAGTGCAATCATACTGAATTTGGGTAGTGGATAATCGCCTGAATGAACAGAGAAAAATCTAGCAGATGTTCACTATGAAGGAGGGTATGCAATAATCTCAAAGTCATTAGCAGTGTTTGGGACACATGCCTGCAGATAAGGAAGCGAGACAGCAATAATATTGATGAGGTTTATGAATGTTCCTTGGTTGGATTACCTAATGCCTCTGGCAGGGGTTTTAAGAACAAACACAGGCAAAATAACCCTCAGAATCCTGCCAGCCCCTCAAGTTGGGCACTATGTTATGCAGCCGTCCTCTGCTGCATGGATTGGGCATGTGTCTCGCTTTAGGGATCATGAAGGTGTTGAATAGGACTCATGTTTGGTAAGGAACCCAGAGTAGCTGCAAGAAAGTATTCCCTACTGTGGCCAAGACATAAATTGCATATAATTAAGGACCTGTGTTTTCAGTTTTTATTTTATTTTGCCTGGAAATTTCACAGTTTTATAACAAACGTCAGTGAAAAAAATGACAACACAGGAGAAAAATAAGCAGCAGTTATTTTTCCACCAATTTCTCTTTTATTATAACTGTGAAATTTCCAGGCAAAATAAAATAAAAACTGAAAATGAAAGTCCCTACATGTAGTGAAGGGATGGCCAACTCCAGTCCTTGAGAGCCGGATAATTTAAATCATCTCATGCATATTCATTGTGGATATCCTGAAAACCTGGCCTGTTTCTGGCTCTTGAAGACTGGAGCTGGCCATCCCTCTAATATTGGTTTTCCAATGTATGTACATTTATCTAAATTCTATAAATTCTACCCAAAACAGCTCCTGCCGTGTGGAGAGTGGGAGGGGAGGTGCCTGGCAATCCACCATGCTACTGCCCTGGAAAAGCTGATCTGGACAGCAGCAGCAATATCATTCAGCAAAAATCAGCAGGGGGCTTATGAGCTTGTGCACACTCACAAGCCCTGCCCCTCATATGGGCTTAAGTGGTATAGGGAAACCAGTGTGGGGGGGATGGGGCTGCTGCATGCTAGCTCTCAGGGCTGTGCTGCCTTTTGCTAAATAATATTGTTGCCACTTTGCTGTTGCCATCTGATGAGGGCTTAGGAGCTAGTGCTGATTAAATGATATGCAAGAAAAACCTTCACCAGTTTATACACTTCAGCTGACAGGCTTGGGAAGCTTTGCATTGCAAGTGCAATCTAAAAAACTGTAAGATTACCCACAGGAGAAGAATGATCAGTAAACAAACCATGTCAGAGCAGGACTTGTGTCCCCAGTAGTTACCATAAACACACTTCAATAGCTGTGTGTCCAGTGAGCAGGGACAGAGACAATTACTATGTGTTAAATGGAGCCCTATAATTAATTACCCACCACTAATCAAGAATGGATGCACAAGTTTTAAGCTTTTGGCATGTAGCCTGGCATGTCGGAAGGCCCGCAAAAAGCACTTCATCATATCAAAAGAGTCATCAGAAATACAAAATGGTGTAAGCCTTTGCAAAGGGCTTTTTTGAAGACCGAATGGTCTTTTCAGAACGTCTTGGTGTTCTTGAGCCCTTCCCTTCTGTGGATAAATTTGGGTCCCTGAAGCAATTAAGCCGTACTGGTGTGATGCAGCTGGGTTATGTATGCATGTGAAATCTAGATAGGTTTTTAACAATTTATATGCTAAGATAAGTTTTTAAAGTAGGGTGTGTAATTATATTTGGTGCAAAAAGGAAGTGGCTTTGTCAAATTTAGAGACCCTGCTTTATCTTATTATACAAATAAGCTTTAGATTTATATATCTCTTTATTTTTTTATGACTTTCATACAACTGAATAGTTTTGGCCACTAATACCTAGATTAATGCTATTTTTGTATATTTCATGTTCACATTTCTTTCTTGACAGTATACAGGCCACCAGTAATTCCTTACAATCATTGATCCATTCATATCAATGTTTTTCTTTCTTTTTATTTTATATTCTTTCTTTTCTTCTTTGTTTCTCAAAAAGTGATAAATTGATAAGGAAAAGCCATTAAATAGCATCCCCAAACTTGTCTTCCTTAAAATTGAATCCTGGTAAATGAAGCTCTATAATTATTAATTAATTTGTGTATTTAAAGCTTTTATATACCGGAGTTTGTTTGTACATCACATCGGTTTACATTTAACAGATAGCAAAAAAGAAGGAGAAAGAAAGGAGTAGTAGTTACATCAAACAATATAAATAGTTGCAACAATCAATATAAAGAGGAGAGTTAGAGTTTTAGTGTCTTAGGCCTGGATTTATCAAAATGCACTAAATATTGCCTGTGATAGAAAAAGGGGCATGTTTTATGGTAATAGGAAGTTTATCGCAATTTGCGCTAATACCGAAGAGCTAAGTTACCGCAAATTGCCATAACTTTTTTGCACTTTGAGATAAGTGCCAGAATGTGGTATTTCCTACATACAACCACTGGGGGACCATGTTTACGGAGAGAGAGAGAACCTAGCCATAATGCCCTCACACTAGATAGGTATTTATTTCTCTATGGGAGGCCCACCTAGTCACTCGAAGTGAGGTTTAGGTATTAGTGTAGGGGTTAGGGGCCACTTTGACATTCAAAGTGAGACGTACGAACAGAACAGTGCTCTCTTGTGAAGATTTGATGACCCTCGGAGTGAGGAAACTCACTCAAAGATGATATTTCTGCAGTGTTCTCTCAACCTAGCTTGATGGACTCTCTTCCTGGGTAACATCAAGCTAGGTGTAGTTAAAATCAGCGTTAAAGCTGTGCGATAGGGCTTTGCAAAATGGGAAACCCAGCCCACTCCTGCCCCTAACTCCTCTTCTTTTTCAGATTTGCATCGCATCATACGATATGGTGCTATCGCATGCATTAAAGGCATTTTCGCATGCATTAAGCCCTTAATGCATGCGAAAACGCCTTATAGCATTTTGATAAATGAACCCCTTAGTTAGAAAAGAGTTAGAGGGGAGAACAATGATAAGGCAAAGAACGTGAAACAATAAAACAATAATAAAAGAAACTATGTACAAGAGGCTTGTAGTTGTTTAATAGTGGATGAACGGAGGGGAGTTAAGTGAAAGCCTGCTTGAAGAGCCACGTCTTTAATTTCTTTTTAAATTTCTGAGTGCAGGGCTCTAGTCGAAGGTCAGGGGGCATTGAGTTCCAGTGAGAGGGGCTCTCTCTCTGGTGGAGATTAGATGTGTGAGTTTAGGTGCAGGGATATGTAAGGTGCCGGTGTGAGCAGATCTGGTGGGTCTATTTTGGGTATGGAAGTGTAGGGAGTTGTTTACCCAGTATATATTTTGATTATGTAGAGTCTTGTGGAGAATTCTGAAGGGGTTTGGGAGCCAATGGAGGTCTTTAAGAATAGAGGTGATATGATCGTTTTTGCAAGTGTTAGTGAGGACTCTGGTAGTGGCATTTTGTAACATTTGAAGGGGTTTTAGGGTGGTAGCAGGGACGCCTAGGAGGAGGGAGTTGCAGTAATCGATTTTGGAGAAGATTATTGCCTGGAGGACAGTATGGAAGTCATTAAAATGGAGGAGGGGTCCAAGTTTTTTAAGTACATGCAGTTTGTAGTAGCAGTCTTTCATAGTGGAGTTAATGAATTTTTTTAAGTTAAGTTGGCTGTCTAGGATGATGCCAAGGTCTCTTACCTGGTGTAGTATCTGGGGTGTGGGGTGATTGGAGTTGGAGACAGTGAGGGGTTTGGTAATCAGATTATGGGAAATAAGAAGGAGTTCTGTTTTGGAGGTATTAAGGGCGAGGTTAAGATTAGTTAGGAAGTGGTTAATTGAAGTTAGACAGTTTTCCCAGATTTGGAAGGATTTGGGGATAGATTCAGTGATGGGGATTAGAATTTGGACATCGTCAGCGTATATGAAATGAGTGAGACCTAGATTAGATAGTAGATGGCAAAGAGGCAACATGTAGATGTTGAAGAGAGTGGAGAATAAAGAGCCTTGGGGCACACCATGGGTTAATTTGATGGGATCGGATTCACTGTTTCCTATTTTGACTTTGTAATGTCTATTATCAAGGTAAGATTTAAACCACAGAAGGGCGGTGCCAGTTATGCCAATTTCTGTGAGTCTGTTAAAAGAATTTTATGGCTGATGGTATCAAAAGCAGAAGAGCTATCTAACATAGCTAGGATGTACGAGTGGCCATTGTCCAGACCTTTGAGGAGTGTGTCAGTGAGGGAGATAAGCAAGGTTTCGGTGCTAAAGAATTTGCGGAACCCAAATTGAGAGGGGAATAGAATGTTGTTTTTCTCAAGATGTTCAGAGAGTTGGGTGTTGATTACTTTCTCTAAGAGTTTTGCTAAGAAGGGGAGATTAGAAATAGGTCTGAAATTGGCTGGTTCAGAGGGATTCCGGTTGGATTTCTTTAATATGGGTTTGACTATAGCTTGTTTCAAAGTGGTGGGAACATTTCCGTGTGTGAGGGATGAGTTGATAATTTCTGATAATGGTTTGGCTAGAATGTTAGAGATTAATTTTAGGGAATAAGATAGGATGGGATCAGCTGGGTGAGATGCTGGTTTAGTTTTCTTTATGAGGGATTCTGTTTCTGCAGTGGAGATGGTATCAAAGGAGATGGTACCAAAATTACCTGCACACTCTAGGAAAACTCTTCATAACTCAGGCCCTTGGCAAAAGGAGGAGGGAAGGTAGCATTCACTATATCAGATAGGGCAGGGGTGGACACCTCCGGTCCTCGAGATCCACAAACAGGCCAGATTTTCAAGATATCCACAATGAACATGCATGAGAAAAGTTTACATACACTCCCTCATTGTGTGCAAATCTATCTCATTAATATTCATTGTGGATATCCTGACAATCTGGCCTGTTTGTGGCTCTTGAGGACTGGAGTTAGTCACCCCTGAGATAGGGATTAAAAGTATAAGGAGGATATTATAGTAAGGATGGATTTTAGTTAGATGTGACTCAGAATATGGTAGTTATTCCAAGTCTCCCTTTTCCTTTAGGTGACTAAGAACAGTTTGCTCTCCTTTCCAGCTCCTAAAAGAGAAAGCTGATGTGCCAACATAGGCTGAATGATGAGGTCCTTTTGTAACTGTGTGGCAGCAGCTGAGCCAGTCATGTTGAAACATAGTAACGTGATGGCAGAAAAAGACCATACAGCCCATCTGTCCAATTAATTTAGGATTATAGTTCTCATCACTTCCTGGGAGATCCCCTGTAATTATTCCATATTTTCTTGAATTCAGATATTGTTTTTGTCTCCACCGGGAAGCTGTTCCATGCATCCACCACCCTCTCTGAAAAGAAATATTTCCTAAGATTACTCTTGAATCTACCCCCTTTCACCCTCATCTAATGACCCCCTCGTTCTAGAGCCTCCTTTCCATTGAAAAAGGCTCACCTCCTGTGAACGGAAACCTTTGAAATATTTGAATGTCTCTATCATATCTCCCCTATCTTACCTTTCCTCTACATGTTTAGATTTTTAAATCTATCCTGGAATGCTTTAGAATGAAGACCACTAACCATTTTAGTAGCCACCCTCTGGACCGAATCCATCCTGTTGAAATCCTTTTGAAGGTGCAGTCTCCAGAATTGTACACGGTATTCCAAGTGAGGTCTCACCAGGGACCTATACAGGGGCAATATCACCGCCCTTTATCTGCTGACCATTCTTCTCCCGATGCAGCCAAGTATCTTTCTGGCTTTTGCTGTTGCTTTATCCACCTATTTGGCCATCTTAAGATCATTAGATAAAATAATCCCCAGATCCCGCTCTTATTTTGTGCTTAGAAGAATTTCACCCCAATACTGTACCTTTCCCTTGGGTTTTTGCATCCTAAATACATTACTTTGCATTTTTTTAGCATTATATCTTAGCTCCTAGATCTTAGACCATTTCTCGCGCTTTGCTATATCCCTCATATTTTCCACTTCTTCCTGGCTGTCCACCGTTAAAGATTTTTGTATCATTGGCAAAAAGACAAACCTTTTCCAATAACCCATTATGTTGCTCACAAAAATGTTGAAAAGAACTGGTCCCTGATGCACACCATTAATAACAACCTCCTCCTCATAGAAAACTCTATTTACCACTACCCTTTGTCACCTCCCATTCAGCCAGGTTCTAACCCAGTCACTCTAGGATCCATACCAAGGGCATACAATTGAATTTATTTATGTCTTCTGTCTGGAACCGTGCCAAAGGCCTTGCTGAAATCCAATTATATACTACGTCTAGCGCTCTCTCTTGATCCAACTCTTGGATCATCCAATCAAAGAAATTGATCATATTTTCTGACAAGATTTACCTTGGATCTTGCAATCCATTGGATTCCCAAAATTGTACTATCCTCTGTTTTAGCGATGATTCTATTAGTTTGCTCACCACAAAGGTCAGACTAACTGAGCTGTAGTTCTCAGCCTCCTCCTTACTTCCACTTTTATGAATATGAGCCACATCTGCTCTTTTCTAGTCCTCCAGAACTACTCCAGACTCTAAGAAAGCATTGAAAAGGTCAGCCAGCACAGCTGCCAGGAAATCCCGAAGTTCCCTTAGTACTCTCGGATGTATCTCATCCAGCCCCATCACCTTATCTACTTTAGGTTTAGTTAGCTTCTCATGAACACACTGTTCTGAAAATCAATTGAAGTTTACCTCACTTCCAATCTTATTTATGTTTGTTTTATTTGGTTTTGCTCCAGGAGCTTCCACAGTGAACAGAAATATTTGCTAAGCAATTTTGCTTTTTCCTCATCAGCCTCTACATATTCCTCCCCTTCACCTTTGAGTCTTAGAATGCCACTTTTGCATGTCCTTCTAGCACTAACGTATCTAAAATAAATCTGGTCCCCCCCCCCTTTTACCGTATTTGCTATTTTTTCTTCTATTTGAATTTTGGCATTTCTGACTAGTTTTCCACGTCTCTTAATTTTTCCAGATATTGTCACTTGTCTTCCTCTTTCTGCAGTCTCTTGTAATTTATGAATGCTAACCTTTTCTCCTTCTTTAGAAAACAATAATGGTTTCTTTTTCCTCTTCCCTTTATTTACATTCCTAACAAAAAGATTAGTTGCCCTTATGATATATCCTTTTAGTTTTGCCACTGTCCTTCTATTTCCCCTACATTTTTCTATCCAGCTAACAACTCCTTGAGGTACTCCCCCATTTTGAGAAACTTAGTTTTCCTGAAGTCTAGAAACCTTGCCTTAGAATGAACCTTCATCTCTTGCATCCTAATACTGATCCACACCATCCAGTGGTCCAAGGTTCTCCTTGCTTCTAGAAGATACTGCAGTTGGGAAGTCCCATTCAATATCTGGAAGATTACAATTCCCTAGCAGCAGCATCTCTCCTTTCACAGCAATCCTGTGAATATTCTCCATTAAATCTCTATTCATCTCCTCTGTCTGTGATGGAGATCTGTATATTACATCAATATGTTCCATCCCTTCTTTCCAGATTAACCCACCGTGCCTCCTCCTTACCTTATAAACCCAGTAATGCTGTTGGTTTAATACTGTTCTTTATATATAATGCCACGTCTCCTTCCTTCTGTCCTACCCAGGCCATCCTGAATAGATTGCAGCCAGGTATAACTATATCCCAGTCATGATTTTCTGTGTACCAGGTCTCTGTGACAGCTAATATATCTAAATCAGCATCTTCCATGACCACCTCTAGATCTGGGACTTTATTACCCATACTATGAGCATTAGTGTACATAGCTTTCAAATAGCATCCCTTCTTTGACAAGTGGATCCCATCTCTGCTCAGCAGTCCTCGAAATATCATCCCATGATCCAGGAAGCCAAACATTTATGTCAACACCATCTACATAGCTATTCATTTATCTCCAGAATGCAAGCTTCCCTGCCTCGGCCTTTATCCTTGACTGGGTGGATTGAGGAGAATATCAACTGTGCACCTATCTGCTTTACCCTCTCTCCCAGACACCTCACAGTATCATTCATGCCAACATGGATAAACAGTATTGGAGAGTGGTCAGTAGGCTTGAGGATAATCGGCAATCTCTCTGATATGTCTTGGATTTTGGTACCCGGCAGACAGCACACTTCCCAGGACAAGATGTCTGGTCTGCAGATGGATGCCTCCATGCCACTTAGAAGTGAGTCACCAACAACCACTACCCTCCACCTCCTAGGTGCAGGGTAGTGGTTATTGGTGACAGATTGCCTATATTTAGCCCATGCTTTCTTGAATTCAGATACTGTTTTTGTCTCCACCACTTTCACTGGGAGGCTGTTCTATGTATCCACTACCTTCTTTGTAAAGAAATATTTCCTAAGGTTACTCATGAGTCTACCCTTGTTCATCCCATGATCCCTCGTTCTAGAGCTTCCTTTTTTGACAGTCCCAGCTCCTGTGCATAAAAATCTTGGAGATATTTAAATGTCTCTTTCATATGTAGGAATCCTATTAGTCTCTGCCTAATACTGGAATAGGAATATACCATTTGGGATGGGGAGAGACAGAATGGCGTTTGTTGGGTTTTACAGTTCCCACATGTGGTAGCTAGCAATTGTAGTGCTCCCAGTGTTTTTCTAGAGAGATCACCATTTTGCTCTCGTATATCCTTTTTGCTTTCAAGAAGGCAGCATATCTTAAGCTGTGCTCTTATTTTTCTAAGTCTTAAATTTAAGCTCCATGGAGACTTTTGATGAGAGTTTCTTTCCACCCTCTCAGTCCACTTATTTAAGTTGGAGTTCAAAATCCTTTTGGATTCAACTAAGCTTTTTTAATTTTCTTCTAAAGCCAAGGAGGAATCATCCCCTTGGGCAACAATAATGCACTTGAGAATATTTAAAAAAAAACCCTGATCACGATTTCCTCAAACTCATATCAAGTGCTCCCTGTCACATGTAATCTCAATGATTTTCAGATTTTCTTATACAAAAAAAATTTCAACTTCTGCCTGTGCTTGGTGAATGATTCACTCGTTTGTCCAACAAGGAAGCAAACATTGCTATGTGTATCTATGTATGATTTGGAAACTAGTTCTTCCTTGATATAGGTTTGTCTACATTGAAAAACAGCCATGCCAGGGTTATGTCATTTTGAAATGGTTTGTTCTTTGAGTTTTAAATTCTTGGATTTTCATTTTGTTTTGATTTTTAGTAGATCAATGGTTATGCATACATACAGGCATTTGTTTTCTTATAAAAGTCTATATATAAAAGTTCTTCAGTAACATCTGCCATTATTTCATATTTTTCACATTGCTAACTGTTAGCCATTGATGTGACTTTAGGAGATATTATAATTATTCCATAGCAATCTTTTATATTTGATTACATTGTTCTCTTGCCCTAGCCAGCATCCAAAACAGGAGGCAATGGGCCTTATTCGAAAAGAACTTTCCCCATGGAAAAAATTCTTTATTGAATAATACCCAACCTTGGGGTTCTCTCCTCACACATCATCCTTTGAAGAGAATTCCAGCCCCATTGGCTTATGAGGTCCTCTGGCAATGCTACCATGGGATGCAGAAGGAAGACAATTTTCTTAAAGTGTTTCCAACTTACCCTGAGCTCCTGAAGTTGTTTTGCCCTATGCACTGATTGACAACTGCTTATCACTTATTACAGGAATTTGTACACGGTATTCCAAGTGAGGTCTCACCAGGGACCTATACAGGGGCAATATCACCGCCCTTTATCTGCTGACCATTCTTCTCCCGATGCAGCCAAGTATCTTTCTGGCTTTTGCTGTTGCTTTATCCACCTATTTGGCCATCTTAAGATCATTAGATAAAATAATCCCCAGATCCCGCTCTTATTTTGTGCTTAGAAGAATTTCACCCCAATTTCACCCCAATTTTTAATAAAATTCATTTTCAAGTCTTGATGTGATGGACTTCTTTAAAAATCACAGCATCTATGGCAGTTGTATCAAACTCTAAATCCTGATTTTTAATATGCAACTCAGAAACCCTTCCTTGAGAGAGGTTCAACCCTTTCAAAATGGAGTGGCTAATTTGATAGGGTTCAGCACTTTCCAGAGCACAATTCAGCTATCAGAATTTGCCTTGTTATTATCAAGTAACTATTTTCAACCGCTGGCATTTGAAAGCTGCAGTTTTGAAGTATTTTTCTGTCTCAACATTTCTATCTACTGCTTACGCTGTTGCACCTTGAAAATGTTTGTGTTCAATATCCTTCCTGTTTCTCCTTCTTTTCCAGTACTTCTTTACTCATGTTCTGGGTCTGAGTTATAGCTCTCTGATCCAACTTTATAGCAGGGTCAAAGACCATCCAAGAGAGAGAAAGAAATCTAAAAGAAAAAAATATTTCCCACAAGGTTTAAAAATACATCCATGGATTAAAAAGTGCATTTGCAGCTGCATCCAACAGATGAACTCTCATCTAATCCTAACTGGCATTAACTAGTATTTGAAAAGGAATTTTTTTCTATTTGTGCTGTGACTTTCATCATGGTTCGTTTGTGCTGGCTAGGCTAAGCCATCGGATAAATATGAAAAGCAGGGACTCTCACCCATAGAAACTGACAGCAGTGCATTTGCACACAGACTCTTATTCCAGTAAAATCAACAGAGTGCTTGAGGTTAGTTTCAGGATCCAGGTGGCACGAGACAGGAAATTTCTTGGCAAAAAAAATTAGTAACATTTGTCCCCAGGAGGGGATAGTGTTGATGAGTCATTCCACCCTGGGCCTTGCAGCATGAGCTGGAACACGGTGACTTGTCTCCTGCCGGAATTCTGTTGTTAGGCAGGGCAAAGGCGATGCCCACAAGTGTTGTGCCTGATCGTGGACATTCACATCCCCAGAAGAAATTAGCATGATTAAGTTATTCAGTAAGGCTTCATGGATGGGCCTAATCATAATGAAATAAGTTGAAGAACCTGAAAGCAAGGAAAAGAAACAAAATAATTTAGCATCTTAGAAACAAGTAGGTTAACTTGAGAAAAATGAAAGCAGCAGCAGTTCTGTACATTGCTAAGTGTCTGTTTGCCAGTTGTTTATTTATATTCCACTTTCCAGCACTTCAAAATAGATTATGTTTACTTAGGTACTTCCCTATCTCCAGAGGGCTCACAATCTAAGGGGGGGGGGGGGGGGGGGTCATTTTTCAAATTGCGTTAGGGCCCAAACGCCTGCGATAACGCCATAACACATGCGATAAATAACGCATCACAAGATGTGTATGCAAATTTAAAACATTTCACCAAGTGGGAGGAGTTTATGAAAAGGAGGGGTGCTTAATGCTGCATGCAGTACTGTAATGTATGTTATTGTGGGATTTAATGCCGGAAATAACTACACTTTTTTCCTGGTGTTATGCCTGCGATAGCTGTGCGTTATGGCTGCAATGGGATTTGTGATATTTATTGCAAATCCCATTTCAGGCAGGGAGAGGGGAGGGGGAGAGAGAGGGAGTGAAAGAGGGAGAGAGGTAGCCTCTAGGGAGGCACACATATTAGTTAACTTTTTATACCACTAATAGGGGTCATTCTGAACTTGGGCTGATGTTTTGGTGGTGGGCTAGACTTTAGGGGTCAGTTTTACATGCACAGTCAGAGGTACGAACAGCACAGTTATCATCAGCAAAGATTTTATATGATTTGGAGTGATAAAATGTATAAAAAGGATGAGAACTGTACATTGTACTCTTGACCTACCTTGATGCACTCTCTTCCTAGCAACTATGAAGCTAGGTGGAGAGTACAATGCACGAATCTCATCTTTTTGTATCTTTCATCACTCCAAATCACATAAAATCTTCACTGATGGTAACTGTGCTGTTCGTACCTCTGACTGTGCATGTAAAACTGCCCCCCAAAACCTAGCCCACCACAAAACATCACCCCAAATTACTAGTTGGCTCTCTTAAAGTGGTATAAATAGTTTACTTATATGAGAGCCTTATAAAGAGTCTCTTTCTCTCTCTCTCTCTCTCATAGCCCAGAGATGAGGTATACCATGCCCCTTTTTTATCGCAGGCACTATTCTTGAGAAATTTATAGCAAAATGATGAATCTAGGCCTAAGATTGTTTTGGAGGGTAAAGTGGCATGTCCAAGATCACAAGGAGTTACAGGTGGGATTTAGAATCCTGGCTTCCCTGGTTTAAAGCCTGCTGCTCTAACCACTAGGCTACTGCTCCACTGGCCTAGCTGGCCAACATAATTGATGATGTCTCTTTGCTAAGATTTCCAGATGTGTCCAATTTTGGGGGGGAGGGGGGGAATGTCACTGATCTCAGACCAGTATCCCTGGATCCAGTGACTTCAGCAACCTCATATCCCTGATATCAGCTGCAGGAACAGAGGTGCCACGCAGGAGTTCTCTCTCTATCCCTCCCCTCCCCAAGTGCGTTGCAGCCTATTCCATCCTTGTCTCAATCCTCCCCATACATTGGCAGCAGCAGTGGTATTCAATTGTATTCCTGTAGATCTCATGGCTCATACTGTGAGACTGACCCCATGTGGCATGGGAAGCTGACATGCTATCAAGCAACGCTCCTACATATATGTGCTGCTGACACATATATGTAGGAGGATCCAGGCTCAGATTTAGGTATGGGAAAGATAGCTAACTGCCTTGGGTGACAAATTTTGAAGGTGCCAAATAGTCAGGCCAAAAAAGAGCCTTATCCCACTTCAGAGCATACACCAATGTCATTCTGATCCAACAGCCCATCATCCTCTCTGCTTTCCAATCTCCAACGAGGTAATCCCTGCCCTCATCCTCCAGTCCTGCCTATGGGTATCAAAATGTTAAATCCAGTCATGGGAGGATCAAGAAGAGAAGGCTTTGCTGCCTGGACCACTGGTGCTTACAGGCTCTCTATGTTGCTTTGATCCCCAAGTCTCAAGCTGTGAGTCAGAGGTGGTGCAATCCTCCCCCTGCCCAAAGAGCTGATCATGGTGGAGAGGCAGCGAAATAAAAAAACAAAATAAAACTGTCTCCTGTCCTCAGCACAGCCTGAACAGTCCAAATGCTGCCAGGTCTGCTACCTCAGGACTTCCCCTCTTGGGCTTAACAGCTGATCATGGGGAGACAATAGAATACAACTGAGCTTCTTCAGTCTGATGCAGGCCTCTTGAAGGGGCAGGACCTTCCACTGCTACCAATGTAAGTACCTTTAGCTCCTGGCTATCCTTTACTGGGGAGCAGGGAGGCCAGCTCATATTGGAGATTGGGAGTTGGGGATAGAAAGAATTAAGGGAGGGCACAAAGCACCAGGGACTGTGAGGAGAGCATTCCAGGGGCTAGAGCCGAGGGGAGGGAACATAGGGAGAGCTTTCCAGGGATGCTAGAGGGAAGATGAGGGAGAACTTTCCTGGAAGGGCATAGCAGGGAACAATTGCCAATGCCAATTCATTTCATTGAACTCTGGAAACCACCAAATGCCTGATTATCATTCTTTGAAAACCGATAATCCCCTTGTAACTGAGCTTGTGCTGGAGCTCTCCTTTGTGATGCCTCCTCCTCTCTCTCTCTCTGCATTGTTTTATTCACTCTCTCTTTTCACTGTTCTGTCTTGACCCATAGGGAGGTGGATGGCATGGTAAGTGTTCAAGCACAACACCTCTGGTCTAATCTAAATAATTGGTGTATTCTCTCTTTGTTAGCCACATGTCCACAAAAAGCTCCTCATTATGGCAATGATCCTGAGCGACTAACAAAGGGAAGGGTTTATTTATCCTAATTAATCCTTGTTTAAAAAAAAAAAAAAAAAGGAGAGAGGAGAAAAAGATAATGACTCATAATAGGAGTGCTTAACCTTGTATTTTTCCAGCAGCAGTAACCAAGTTCCTGTACTTTTTTCTAATATATGACTCAGCTAGTTGGAACCTCAATGACGCAAAATTGTGATTCTTTTCTTTTTTAAATTTTGAAAAAAAAATGTTTATTGAATTTCAATTAATATCATTACAATGAAACTTTACAGCAAAGAATATAAGCAATACATTAAAGTATGTCTTTATCTCCTCTCCCTTCCCTCCCCAGCATCATAATGCAAAGGAATTTTTATGTTAATATAACTCGGGCACCTTTCTGGGTTACCAGTAAGCCCTGGGAGTATACATACTAGTGCAGTTAGAGAGAGATAATTAGGGGGAGGATCCATTCATGGGCAGCCCCTCCCATTGTGGGAGCTGTAATGGATGTCCCCTGCAGGACGTTTTATAGCAGAGCTCTGCAAAGGGCTCTGGGGGCAGTCTTAGTTCAAAGTCTGAGAGGAAGGTTGGAGTTTTCTTGAGTTACATTTTGGGCCTATTTGGAGCCCATCTGAGATCCTCCAGAGAGGGTCTAGGCATTCCTGCTCTGCTCTCCTGCAGTGGTACAGAGGGTGTCCAAGGAATAAGTTGGACTTTGTGGTAAGAGTCCTGCTGAACACCTGGGCCTTTCCGAAATACAGGGATTGGGGAACCCTGTGTTGAAGACGCCCAGGGATAGGGAAGGCCTGCCCATCCGAGGTGGTGACCCATTGCAGGTGTGTCTGGTGTTATTTGCTTTTCTGGGGACAGAAGAAAATTTATTTCCAAGATCTTGGAGGAAGTGATATTTCTGTGCCTCTTTCTACCCATCAGTGGACTTGTGAAACCTGCAGTCCCATCGAGGACCCTTCCACTAGAGATCCCATCAAGATCCAGTATATCTAACTGTGAGTAAGAAATTATCTTTTTTTTTTTTTTTTTTAAAGTAAATCTCTTTTATTGAAATGTACAATGTTACAGACATAAAGTAAAACTAAGAACAACACTTCAACACTTTTTGCAAATTAACTCCCAAAATACCCCCCCCATCCCATTCTCCCATCCTCCCCATACAGAGAACCTCGAGAACTGCTCATGAACTTGTCAATTATGAATCACTATAATTACATTAAAGAACCCATAACCAATAAAACTGAGATAAGCGGAAATGTGTACATTGCCATAAATTATGAAACAATTGGGAAACACCTCCAGGGAGAGAAGCACTAATAGGGAAGGAACCCTAGAGTAAGAGGAAAGGATACATCAGCTGGAGAGATTAACATCGTAGTGCCCCTCCAAAGGAGATATCACCTGTATATTGGTTGGTAAAGAAGTGTAAAATGTGGCCCATATGTCATGAAATAGCCATTTTTTGTTAGGTGAGAAACATTTATACATAGAACCAGATTCCATTTGGAAAAGCTCAGTCATCAAAGCAATCCATTGGCCCCCACTGGGCGGGGTGGAATCAATCCAGCGCAGCAATATGCATTTTTTTGCAATTAAACACCCTTTCGCCACAAACATCACATTGTCCACATTAATGCTGGAGTCTCCTATGTTGTTGTTCAGAAGACAGAAAGAGCAGGACCATTGAAGATCAGTTCCCAGAATTGCAGCAAGACGCTGCCGAATGTCTTCCCAAAAGGACTGAATTACTGGGCACTCCCAGAGGCAGTGAATCAAGGAGGCCTGTGGCCACGCACATTTTAGACATGAAGCATTGTCGATAAGGCCCACTTTCTTCGCCCTGGACGGGGAAATAATTGTCCTGTTGAAAATTCTTTGTTGCAACTCATGCAAACTAACGTTGCTCCTCAGCTTAAAGATTGAAGAGTAAGAGTGATGAAGCATGCGTTCCTCTAGTGGTTCACCACTATCTGATGTCCATTTGGGGAGTAGAGAAGAAACACCTGAAACATCAGGGCAGAATTACAGAATTTATATAAACAAGAGAGGTTACAAGTTTGCGATTTAAAACTTTTGAACAATGAAGAATAATGTAAATTGTCAATCCCACCATCCACCCCGTACATCAACTTGGCATAGGACACTCTAATATGTCTGCAGATAAGAAAATGCCATGGTTGCATGCCCAATCTGGCTTGGCATTGCTCGAAGGTTTAGAGTGAGCCCGACTCCGGGTCTAGAAAATCTACTAGGAGCCAGTTAGGGGAAATCTGGAAATTGTGCGTTGAAAGTAAACAGGAACTGGATTCCTTAGAGAATTCCCTTAAAGGGTAGTGAGGTGAGATGAGGGTTGATAAATTTAATAAAGTACGAGTGTGAACCCATATTTTCCAAAGTGTTCTCACCAACCCAAATCTCAATTGCGACCCTCATAAAGCATTGGGTTTGGAGTGCAGGACCACACAAAGGTCCATGGGAGCACATATGGCCTTAACCAAATGAGCATCTGTATGATTAGAAGTGTTATGTACCCAATCCCCCAAGAACCTAAGATTGGCCACCCGATAATATGTCAAAGTCCGGCAAATTAAACCCTCCCATGTACCTGCGGAGTGGTGAGTGTAGCATAGGAGAGCCTGGCTTTTTTCCCCCTCCAAACAAAAGCCCGAATCGCCTTTTGAAGTATACGAATGTCTTTTGTTAACAAAAGGCGAGGTATAATCAGGAGAAGATAAATCAGTTTTGGAGCAGTGACCATCTTTATCACAGCAATGCATCACTGAAGTGATAGTGGCAAAGATTGCCAGCTCTAAAGCTGACACACCATCTTATTAATAACCTGTGGGATATTCAGACTATACCATTGATTCAGATCCGGATGAATTTGAATGCCTAAATATTTAATAGTCGAGGCGGCCCATTTCACCGGGAAGTCTGGCCAATCACCTTTTAGGGTCCCCGTGAGATCCAGTGCTTCTGTTTTGTCTAAATTTAGTTTAAATTCCGATATAGACTGATATGTGGAAACAATTTCCAAAGCTGCCGGTAAGGCAGTGCGTGCATGAGTAAGAAGGAGCAAGATGTCATACGCAAAAAGAAGAGATTTATATATCTGCGGATCCACCGTTCTGCCCCTTACTGTGGAAGTGGCATGCAGTTGACGCACTAAGGGTTCCACCATGATAATACAAAGTAATGGGGAGAGAATTGCTGCATCAGCTTTCTTTTTTTAATGACTAGCATAATTAATAATGTTCCCCCTGAGCACAGATTTTGCCGTTTCCCATAACATCACGGGCTGATGGGAATGTTGACCATTATATTGCATGAACTCCTGCCACTGCCGTCTTAAATAGGCCGGGAACTCCGGGTCCATAGATAATTGAGAGGGGAGACGCCATTGACCAGCTACATGGGGAGCTCTTACGCCAAATTCCCCCACAACTGGGCAATGGTCAGAGATTACCAAAGGGGCAATAAAAGATTTCTGAAAGCTAGAAAATAAAATTTCAGAGACCAGGAGGTAGTCTATGTGGGTTTTTGTCGCGTGTGCTCTAGCTGAGGAGAAGATTTTATAAATCTGCACCCGTGTGTACTTTTGTTCGCGCACCAGGCGCGAACAAGAGTACACGGGATTTTAATGGATACGCGCGTAGCCGTGCGTATCCATTAAAATCCGGGGTCGGTGTGCGCAAGGCTGCCCAAAATCGGCAGCCTGTGTGTGCCGAGCCGCACAGCCTGCCTCGGATGGAACTTTCCTTTCACCCCCCCGCAACTTCCCCTCCCTTCCCCTACCTAACCCACTCCCCCGGCCCTATCTAACCCCCCCCCCCCACCTTTGTAGTCCAAGTTAAGCCTGCTCGAAGCAGGCGTAACTTGCACGCGTTGGGCCGGCCACCGGCGTGTCATGGTCTGATCCGGGGGCTGGTCCAGAGGCTGTGGCCACACCCCCGGAACGCCCCCGATGACGTGCCGGCCGTGACAAGCCCCCCGGAACGCCCTGATGACGTGCCCGCTGCAACACGCTCCCTGACACACCCCCGACACACCCCCCTCAGGAAAGCCCCGGGACTTACACGTGTCCCGGGGCTTGCACGCACTGCCAAGCCTACTCAACATAGGCTCGGCACGCGCAGGGGTGTTTGGGCCAGGTTTTCGGGGGGTACCCATGTATCTTACGCACGTACCCCTTTGAAAATCTGGCCCTATGTGCGTAAAGTCAAATTCCCCAGGATGAAGTCTTCTCCAAATATCTATGAGCTGGAGATTTTTGCATAGAATGTTTGGGCCCTTGTTGTCGCTGATCTGGTGCCCCCTCCCCACCTGCCGCCTATCCAATTGCGGGTCCACAACAAAATTTAAATCACCCCCTAGGATAAGAGGACAGTTCCCCAAGTTTGAAATGCGGGCAACAAGAGTAATAAAAAAAAGAGTGGTCATTAGAATTTGGGGCATACACCGACGCCAGCATGATAGGGGAACCCATGAGAATACCTTGGACAATGACATACCTTCCCTGAGGATCCGCAACCATTGCTTGAACCTTAAAAGATACTGAGTTTGGAAAAGTATAACAACCCCCCCCTGCTCTTTGAGGTTCCAGAAGCATAGAAAACCTGAGATACCCATATCTTTTTCAATTTTACTACTTCCTCTGGAGATAAATGTGTCTCTTGTAAAAAAAAAACTACTTTGGCATGCAGTTTAACCTGGTCAGACCTTTTTCCACTTGATCGGGGTACCCAACCCCACCACATTCCAAGTTACTACCTCCAGAACCATGAGATTGGGTAGAGTAAGCCTTGGGCTTGGGGGAAATGAGACCTAATAACCTGAAGCCACCTGTGTGGGGAAAAAAAAAATAGGCAGTGAACCCCTCATATTCCCCACATAAGTAAATTGTCATGTGTAACAACTTGAAGTGCAGTGGTAATCCATAAACATATACATATCATCCAGGATCTTTTGAGGTTCTCTGTAAAGCCTCCCCCCTCCCCATCCCCCCGCCATCCCCTCCCTCTCCCTTGCCAAAGCAAACAGCAAAACATTCCAACTTTCAACATAGGCAAGCGAAGCATTGGCATTCCGCACCCCCACACCCAAAGACAGTAAAATTCCCAAATTAGGGACGCAAGATACATGCACTGATGTATGCAGCCATCACCCCGCCTCCTCCCCTCCCCACGTAACAACAAGAGCACCCATCTGCCTGTATAAAACTTGGCCAAAAATAGAGGCACATAGTAGAGATGTGAATCGTGTCCTCGATCGTCTTAACGATCGATTTCGGCTGGGAGGGGGAGGGAATCGTATTGTTGCCGTTTGGGTGTGTAAACTATCGTGAAAAATCGTTAAAATCGTGAGCCAACCCCCTAAAACCCACCCCCGACCCTTTAAATTAAATCCCCCACCCTCCTGAACCCCCCCCAAATGCTTTAAATTACCTGGGGATCCAGCGGTGGTCCAGAACGGCGGCGGTCCGGAACGGCCCCCTCAATTGAATCCTTTTGTCTTCAGCCGGCGCCATTTTGCAAAATGGCCGCCGCAAAATGGCGGCGGCCATAGACAAAAACGATTCGACGCAGGAGGTCGTTCCGGACCCCCGCTGGGTATCCATACCATTGGCCGGCCCCTGTCACCTGGTAGGAGCACTGGATGGCCTTCACCATCTTGTGCTCCTACCATGTGACAGGGGCTGACCAATGGCACCGGTAGCCCCTGTGACATAGTAAGGGCAAAGGCTATCGGCGCCATTTTGATTACTGGCAGCCGATGGCCCGAGTGCAGGAGATCGCTCCCGGACCCCCGCTGGACCACCAGGGGCTTTTGGAAAGTCTTGGAGGACCCTCCTGACCCCCACAAGACTTGCCAAAAGTCCAGCGGGGGTCCGGGAGGGTGGGGGAAGCTAAGGTATTAGTTTTAAAGGGTCAGGGTGGTTTAGGGGTTATTTTTGTGTGCCATTTTTCCCGCCCTCCCCCAAAATGATAAGAGAACCCCCACGATCAATATCATGGGTTTTTCCTATCGTTTTGGGGGAGCCCCCGATTTCTGAAGATTTTGAAAATATCGTCCGATATTTTCAATCGTCCGAAGCCCGATTCACATCCCTATTACACACCATTCTCACCCTTTGATTCTCCTGATGAAAAGAGAAAGACAAAAAGAAATGCTCCCGGACTGGAGTATCATATCACACTGCCAGCCCCACAATATCTGGAGTTGTAAGCTAGGTGGAGAGAAAAACTTTCAAAAGCTCCTCCATGTGTGCACAAGGCCTTACTGACTCACGTCGCACCCTCCTGACCCGGACTGGGCAGGCTGTCAACATACTTTCAGGCTTCAGGAGCGGAATCAAAAGTCTTGGTCAGGCCTTGGTGTGAAATGCAAAGTTGGGCCGGGTATATGAGAGCAAAATCGTATTTTCTTGGTAATGAGATCAGAGCAGAGACCAGTAAATTCTTTGCGCTTTGTTGTTACTCGCGGAGAAAAATCTTGAAACACCAGAATCTTGTTATGGTCATAAAGGAACTCCTGAGTCTTGCGGTAGTGCTGCAGGACAAGAGATTTGTGCACATAGTGAAGGAATCTGGCTATAACTATATATACAGCTATAACACCCTCGATCCAACGGCCAATACGATGTGCCCACTCAAGCAGGCTTCCCGAAGGGGATGTTAGCGAAGGCACCAGACCCAGCAGCCAGGCTTCTAAAAGGCGCGGGAGCTCAGATTCAGTAAGGTCCTCCGAAAATCCGACAAACCGCAAATTGTTCCGACGAGTGCGGTTCTCTAAATCGTCAATTTTTTCCTCACTTAATTTCTCCGCCTTTTCTAGTTTCTCCACCTTTCTTTCTAGGGCCCCAGTATCATCTTCAACTAATGCAACTCTGCCTTCCACATTTTCAATCCGTGAATCAAAATCAGATAGAGAAGCCCTGATGCCTGCGATTTGCTCAGATATATGATGCAAACGCATGTCTAAAGCTGAGATTACTGCCTGAGAAATCTTGTCTTCCAGGGAGTCTTCCGCCATCACGGCGGGTTCAGAAGGCTCAGTGGCCATCTTGACGTCTAACGCCTTAATTTTTTCATTTTCTTTCTGGATTGATCGGGTCGCCATAGGAGAGTCACACTCACTTAGTTTTTTTTGCCCATATTCGAAGTAGGTTTATCTGCTCATTTCTCCCGATTTTAGATGTGGGGGAGCGCGATGGAAGGGGATTTAGCGCGGGTGATGGCCGGAGTTCAGACTGCCAGCTGCTGCCAAGCTCACTACATCATGTGATCTCCTGCATCATAAGAAATTATCTTTAATAAGAGAGGACACCCAGACGGAGTCTTTGCAAAATCTTGGGGAGAGAGAGAAATTCCCTCTCTGTGCAGAGACAGATTTTTGCCACCTGGGAAGGGTTTCCCATCCACTAAAGAGGCCCTGACCAAAGGGGACCACTGCTTAGCCTAACCCAGGAGGGTGGTTGGATTCCCAGCCTTGTTAAGAGACTCTTGCACAGATAGAGGACACAGAATTGTAAAAATCAAGCGAAAGAAAAAGAAAGAACAGTGGAGTTGGAAAATCATATTTAAGGCGCCATCAGCCCAGAGTTGTTTACAGTAAAGTATTATTTTTGGATGCTAATCTACTGGTCCTTGTGTCTTATTTGGGCACTCAGTACACATTACACAGAGCACAGTCTCTAGGAATTCACCTCACCCAGGGAATTCAGGAGGGGAAGACAGTCACCCTGCACTAGGACCTGAGAGGACTCCTTCTTCCTCCAATCAACGAATCCACATCTTGGGAGGTAAGGGAGACAGAAAAGCTAGCCAGGGTCCCTTCCCCAAAGAGTTATACATTCTTTTATGGCCTCACCCGTGCTGGACTTGTGCACTGGGATGGGGTTACATTAATAAATACATTAATCGTACAAAGTAGTAATAATAACACAAACTAAATAAAATAAATATAAAATACAATTTTCCAAAATATGTTCGTTCCAATAAAACCATGAACACAGGAGCAATGTTCAGACAAGCAAGATAGACACTCTTTTCCTGCTATTCCAGTTCAGAAGTGGCTTCCAAATTTCATCAACATTATAATAGCCTTCTTTTAATGTTTGGTGTCTCTTGTCATAATTTGTTTTTAATTTATTTTTCATTTAGAGTCTTTTGTCTACCCCAGGGGTAGGTAATGCCAGACCTCGCATGCACAAACAGGTCTGGTTTCCAGAATATCCCTAATGAATATGCATGAGATCAATTTGCATGCACTGTCTCCACTGTATGCAGATCTGTCTAATGCATAGACATTGGGGATATCCTGAAAACCTGACCTGTTTGTGGCACTTGAGGACTAGAGTTGCCTACCCCAGCTCTATATAGTACTGCACAAATGAACTCACATACTTTCAGTGTCTCTAAACCTAAACAGCTTCCAGTGTCAGCCTGAGTTTAGTGTAGGAAAGGTAAATGACTTTCCAACTGCCACACACTCGGTGTGAGGTAGGGGAACTGAACTGGCATTTTTGGGTTCTCATTTTGGGGTTTTAATTGTCAGGCTATTCTGTCTTTCATTGACAAGGATGTTTTCCAGTAAGGCATGCTCTGACACCCTATTAAAATGCGGTAACTTTTTTTTTCTACCTTACAATTGAGAGTGTAGAAGTTGTATTTCGGGCCCAAGGAAGAAATGAAAATGGACACAAGAATACGCAATGGGTTGGATTTATTCAAGTTTTACTCCATTCTGTGCCTATGGAAATATCTCTTTATAACTGGCTCAAGGAGCATTTACTTATGGCAGGGTGAATTTCTGAGGGACATCTTGGTTCTTGTTCTTATGGTTCTTACATTTTCTAGTTTCATTGCTTCAGGTACAACTTAAGGAGTAATTTTCAATAGGATTTATGTGCTTAAAACTGGGTTTTATGTGCGTAAATGGGCTTTTGAAAATTGCTACGATGCATGCTACTTTTATGCATGTATATCCTTTTGAAAATTACCTCCTTAAATTGTAAGTCTTCTAGGAACAGGGAAATACCTCCAGTACAGGAGCTACCAGAGAAAAGGTGTGAACTAAATAACTAATAAATAAATGTCTATGTTGAGTTTATACCTTTTTTTAAAATTAATATTTTATTAAACAATATACAATGCCAGAAAACAGACATATTTGTATAACGGAAATGTCTCTACACCTCATGACAGAACAAATGTATGTACTATTACTGTTACATCTCTATAATAAAACATAATATACTGCAATTGGTATCTGAAGAATGGTCAAAAAGTGTTTATACCAAGAGTTTTACACGGATCTGAATTGCTACACTGTAGTGACCATCCCTCCATAATCCTTAATATATTTCTAAAGATGATTTCCACCTTCCTAATATAATCATCAGCGTACCAAGAGGTAGAATCAACCTGCTTTATTTTTTGTTGTTAAAACAGCATCAGATTGTGAGGAACTGCAAAAGGACCTTGCAAGACAAGGAGACTAAATAACCAAATAGTAGATGAAATTGAATATGGAAAAGTGCAAAGTGATGCACATAGGGAAAAATAATCCCAAATATAGGTACATGATGCTGGGTTATATATTAGGAATCAAAAACCATGTAAAGAATGTTGGAGTCTTTGTGGACAAAACGTTAAAATCCTCTGCTCACTTTGCAGCAGTGGTCAAAAAAATCAATTAGATTGTTAGGAATGGTCTGAAAAGGAATGGAGAATAAAATGGACAATATCATACTTCTTCTGTATTGATCCATGGTTTTAACCGCACTTTGAGTACTGTGTGCCATTCTGGTTGCCCCATCTCAAGAAAGACGTAACGGAACTAGAAAAAATGCAGAGGAGGGCAACAAAAATGATAAAGGAAATGGAACTGCAAGCTTACAAAGAAATGCTAAACAGGCGAGGGCTTTTCAGCTTGGAAAAGAGACAGCTGAGAGGGGACATTATAAACATTTATGAAATCATGAGTGAGTGGAATGGGTAAATAAAAGATAGTTATTTACCCTTTCCAATAATACTAAAACAAGAGGACACTCAGTAAAACTGACAACCAGCAGATATAAAACAAATCATAGAACCTGTTTTTTTTTTTCACTTAACGCACAATCAAGCTGTGGAATTTGCTGCCAGAGGACGTGGTGAAGGCGACTTGCATAGTGGAGTTTAAAAGAGGTTTGGAATGTGTCCTGGAGGAAAAGTCCATAAAACATCATTAGCCAGGTAGACTAGGGAAAGCTATTGCTATCCCTGGGAGAGCAACAAGAAATAGATCTACCTTTTGGGATCTGCCAGGAACTCATGACCCAGTCTAGCCATTGTCAGACAGGATGCTGGGCTCAATGGACGTTGGTCTGACCCAGCATGGAATATTATTTTTATTCTTTGTTTAGTTTATTTTATCAGTTACTTCTACTTTTGCTTTGTGAAGTTTTAGAAGTATACAAACGAGATGTGTATTATTTATTAATGAGATCGCATTTTCATGATAACCGTATTGATGGTTTTATTGTTTTTCTTGAATTATTAATGATGTGATTTTATATGATTAGCATATATTTTGCTGTACATAGCCTGGAGCACTATGGTAGGAAGGTGAATAAACAAATCAAAAACAATGAACAATAGAACCATTTATTTTGACCCAGGCTGCAGCAAGGTTTTATCATGTGGTTCTGATTCAGTGTTGCTTAATTTCTATACTGAGTTACATACTGTAAACGTAGACATCATATAAAATCTAAGTGAAGGTGTCAGTACTCTGTGATGCCATGCAGGAGATTTGAATTTGATTTGCAGAGCTAGATCTTGTCCTTGAAGCAGGAGGACCTGGGATACTGTGGAGGCCACAGCCACAGCCCTCAGACAAGAGGGATTCCTAGTGACCTTGCATCAGAGACACCCACTTTGCTGGCTCAAGAAAGCACTTAAAGCAGGCTCTGGAGGGAATCATGAAGCATCACCCTAGCCAGAGGATTGTTACTGTAATGCTGGGCCGGAGGAAGAGGCAAGGAAGGAAATAAAAACAAAAAAATTGTGAAAATTGTCACAGGTCATTGCATTCAGTGTTGAAGTGAAAAATGAATAGGGGACACTCTCCTATTAAACCCTCCAATCTTTCTGGCCTGCTTTATCTTTATTATTCTTTCAGCTGTACATGCATATCTTCATTCATTCTTTTTTACTTCTCTCCATCTCTTTTCTATACCTATCTCTTCCTATCACCTGTTCAGTTCTCTCCTTCTTCATTTTATCTTGGTCATGCACTATTCCTTTTTTCCCCTTCATCTTCCTTTTTCTTCCTCCAAATTATCTTTTTCCCTATTCCTTCCTCTCCACATCCTTCTCTTGCCCTTCCAGCCCTCCACCTCTTCCTCATTTTCTTCCTTTCCCAATTTGTGCATGCTTCTCTCCTCACCATGCACCTCTCCCTGCCATCTTGCCTCATGTTACTGTGGCCCCTTTGCCTCATGGCATTGGAAACCTGCTGTTACCACTCTGCCTCTCCCCTGCTTCCTGCTGCTGCTGAAGGTTCAGAGAAAAGGTGCTGGCTCCTAGAGCCAGCCCTCTAGCAACCTGGTACATACCGGATGCACACAGCATATGAGACGAGAAGAGGACCTGTTTGGGAGTATGTAACCCTGTGTTTTGATCCCTAGTGGTAAAAGCAAAGGTGTTTGTGAGTAAGTTCCAGGGCAGTGCTGAATTTCAGAATAAGAACTTAAGAATTGCCCTGCTGAGTCAGACTAAGGTCCATCAAGCCCAGCATCCTGTCTCTGACAGTGGCCAATCCAGGTCACAAGTACTTGGCAGATCCCATAAAGTAGATCGAGTTCCTGTTTCTCATTCACTGGGATAGCAATAGCTTTCTTTAGTCTATCTGGCTAATAATGTGTTATGGGCTTTTCCTTCAGGAACTTGTCCAAACCTCATTTAAGCCCTGCTGTGCTAATCACCTTGATCACGTCCTCTGGCAACAGATTCCACAGCTTGACAGTGCGCTGAATGAAAAAGTACTTCCTGTGATCAGTTTTGAATATGCTGGTTGTTAGTTTCATGGAGTGTCCCCGTGTTTTAGTATTATTTGAAAGGTAAATAACCATCCTTTATTTACCCATTCCACCCCACTCATGATTTTATAAACGTCTATCATGTCCCCTCTCAGCCATCTCTTTTCCAAGCTGAAGAGCCCTAGCCTGCAAAGCCTCTCATCATAGAAGAGATGTTCCCTCCCCTTTATAATTTTTATCACCCTCCATTGAAACTTTTCTTGTTCTGCTGTGTCTTTCCTGAGATGGGGCAACCAGAACTGCACCCAGCATTCAAGGTGTGGTTGCACCATGGTTCAATTCAAAGGCAATATGATATTTTCTGTTTTATTCTCCATTCCTTTTCAGATCATTCATAGCATTCTATTTTCTTTTTTGACCATCATTGTGCAGTGAGTAGAGGATTTCAACATATTGTCCACAAGGACTCCAAGGTCCTTTTCCTGGGTAAGGACCCAATACAGAACCCAGCATTATGTACCTCTAGTTGGGATTATTTTTCCATATGTGCATCATTTTGCATTTTTCCACATTAAATTTCATCTGCTCTTCAGTTGCCCAGTCTCCTAGTTTCATAAGGTCCTTCTGCAGTTCCTCGCAATCTGCTTGTCACGTCATGGAACACCCCCATAGAAGCGTCACAGGACTAGAGGTGATCTTCTGCCTAACCAACCCCCTCCATGGCAGGTAAGCCCTTGGGTTCTGGGGGCCAATAGGCCTTTACTTCTAACAAACATCATGGCTAGTGCTGGATTTAAGTACTGGCTGGGAGCTGGATACAGACAGGGAGTTGGATCCAGGCACTGGCTGGATCTGGATTCCAGCACAGGCTGGATCCAGGCGAGGCTGAGAGTAAGGCTGGTACTGAGAACAGGCAGGGGCAGCATACAGGCAGGGATTGAACCAAGGACAAGGGCAAGGCCTGGAAAACAGACAATGGACTGAACCGGACTGGGCAGGGCAAAGCCTGGGAAACAGACAAGGGACTAAACTGAACTGGGCAGGTCAAGGACCACACAAGGACAGGGCTGGACAAGGACTGGACTAGACAAGGACGGGACTGGACAAGGACTAGACAAAGACGGAACTAGGGCATGCAACAGTAAACAGGAAGCCCAACAGGACACAAGACAGGGCAAGATAACCCTAGTAGGCCTGAAGGCTGTAAGGTAGAACAGGTAGGCCCAGAAGGCCACTGAGCAATGCAGGAGAGCATAGAAGTCTCCAGAACAAGGCAGGAAGCCAAGGTAGGCTACAGAGCAAGGTAGGAGGACAGAATAGCCCACAGAGTAAGGCAGGAAGCCAAGGTAGGCTACAGAGCAAAGTAGGAGGCCAGGATAGGCCATAGAGCAAGGTAGGAAGCCAAGGTAGGCTACAGAGCAAGGCAGGAGGACACAATAGGCCACAGAGTAAGGCAAAAAGTCAAGGTAGGCTACAGAGCAAGGCAAGAGGCCAAGATAGGCTGTAAGGCAAGGTAGAAGGCCCAGGCAAGCCACAAAGCAAGGCAGAAGGCCTGGCTAGGCCACAAGGTAAGGCAGGCCTGGATAGGCCACAAGGCAAAGTATTGTGAGACAAGGCTGGCCAGGTCAAGGAGCCAAGGTGAGTTGATGAAGAGGCACCAAGGGACTGGACAGGCTGGGTTAAATTGGCCTGGGGCTGAGGCATCAGGTGATCAGCGAGGAGGTAACTTGCATAGCTGTGAGTAGTGCTCACTGAGGAATCCTGGTGGCGGGGAGGCTGCACAGCAGATAGAATTGTAACACTGCTGCTGTTTTAACAACTTTGAATAATTTTATGTCATCTGCAAATCTCATCACCTCACTCATTGTTCACTTTTCCAGATCATTTATGAATATGTTAAATAGAACAGGTTCCAGTAATGATCCCTTTGGTACTCCACTAACAATCTTTCTCTATTTGGAAAACTGACCATTTAGTCTACCCTCTGTTTCTGGCTTTTTAACCAGTTACCAATCTACAATAGAACACTGCCTCCTATCGCATAACTTTGTAATTTCTTAAGAGGTCTCTCATGGGGGACTTTGTCAAATGCCTTCTGAAAATTCAAATACATTGTATCAACTGACTCACCTTTATCTACATATTTATTTATACTTTCAAAAAGTTCTAAACGATTGGTAAAACAAGTCTTCCCCTTGCTAAAACCAGGTTACTCTTCTCCGCTAATTCATGTCTATCTATAAGATCAATGATTTTGTTTTGAAGAATAGTGTCTACCATTTTGCTAAATTCAGGCTCACTGGTCTACAGTTTCCTGGATAACTCCTGAAGCCCTTTTTAAAAATCAGTGTCACATTGGTCACTTTCCAGTCTTCAGGAATCGTGGCTATTTTAAATGATAGATTACAGATTACTAGTAACAGGTTAGCAATTCATGTTTTAGTTTTCTTAGAACTAGGCGATGGATGCCATCTAGTCCCAATGATTTGTTACTCTTTGGTTTGTCAATCTCTTCTATTACATCTTCCATTGTCACAAATATTTGTTGTAGTTGATCAGAATCTCAACCTATCATAGCTCCCCAGTTCTATCAGTTATTGCCAAAATGTATTAACCTGCTGATATTTAATTTAAGCTGTTTACCTTTATCTGTTATGATTACAGTTATACCTTGTTATTTACTTATTGCCAAATTGTATTAAGTTGTTATATCTGTAAACCGTAATGAAGGCAGCTAGCTAAATTTCGGTATATAAAAGCAATTAAATAAATAAATAAAAATAAATACATAAATAAATCTCCACCATTAAAGAATGTTTCAAATGTGGATATGTGGCCAACATCCTCCTCCATAAAGACTAGTCAAAGAATTCATTCAGTTTTTCTGTTATTTTCTTGTCCTTCCTGAGCACCCCTTTTGCCCTTCAGTTATCTAGTGGCCCAACTTGACTTCCTCACAGGTTTTGTGCTTCAAATATAGTTGAAGGTAATTAAACAGAGGGAAATTCTTTTTATACAACTCTCTGGTATCACATAACTATATTACATCACAGAGAGACCACATACATAAAAATATAATTTATCATTTATCAGAAATCACAAGGTGTTCACCTATCTAGACATTTTGAAATCTAAACTCACACATTCAACCACCATTCACCCACCAACATAAAAATCTATATTGCACAGACAATGTTCAGCAATCCTAAATTACAATTAATAAGTATACATCATTTTTACTGCTTTAAAGTGTCGTATCCAATTTATTCAAATGTTTCTTAGCATTTTTCTTGTGTGTCCAACAAAGAATCTCCTTGTTTCGCCTTCCAATCAGGCTTCCTCAGGGACTTAATCTCATAAAGCCGGTTGTTTATCTCTCAATGTTTATATCTTGAGACTTTTGTTCTTATACCACCACTAAAAAACTAAAAACAAAAAAAGTTTTATTCCAAAAGTCAATCAGTATAAATCAATAACCGTTATATCAACCCGAAGCTTACCTCTCATAAGGTACAAATCTCCACACAATTCTTATTCTACCATCGGTATAGCTCAAGGTTATTTCCAGATAAACGTGCCTTCCCGAACCAGCTTTTGATCACTACAACAAACAGCCGAAACATTATACAAAACCTACACCACGTAACTATATCCCAAATCAAATTTTACCCCGTATCTCAATTTACTCACGCCTCTCAGTAGTGCAAAACATTACAACCGAGCGTCACCGCTGGTTCCAGTCTTTTAATAACTCATCTCAGACAATTCATAAGCATTGATTCAATGTGGAACCTTGCGTGTTGTGCCTCATTGTATCTATTAAAAACCAACAATAAGTAATTCTTTACAATTCATCCTTTAAATACAAACTTACCATTACTTTGTAGCACTCCTAACCACAATCATTTCACCTCCGCCATACTTACACGTGACCCAACGTAGCATTCTACGCCGGAAGTAGAGTAACGATGTTGAATACCCAAAACTTTATATACTATCCTCCAAACAATCCATTTCTCTACCCCTTCAATTAGTTCTCATTCAAAAAAATGCATGCCATTCAATGGCATCATTTAGGCCCGATGGTATGATAGTTCGCCAATTAAAAATGAATCGTTGTTCCGTCCTTCTTAAAGCTCCAGACAAATCCCCACCATGTTTCAATATTACTCGTTTAATCACAAAAAAACGAATCTCATCTACAGAATGATTTTTTAGCACCCAATGTTCTACCAGGGGGGCATGTTCTCGACATGTCCTAATACGACTGCGATGCTCAATAATTCTTAAGCGTATCGAACGCGCCGTTTGACCCACGTAGATCAACCCACATGGGCAAAGTATGGCGTATACTACACCACTGGAATTGCAGTCGAATCTCCCAGGGATCTTATAAGGGTGCTTTAAATGAGAATGTTCAAAAACTTTACACACCATTACTGAAGAACAGACCGAACAGGCCTCACATCTGAATTGTCCACAAATTTCATCAGGATCTAATGGACTGTTATAGTCTCTCAATTGTTCACGTAACGACTGGCGCTTTTTCATCGCAAAAATTGGTGCCTCTCTAAATTGAGAATTAATAGTCAAAATATGCCAATGTTTTAGAATGGCTTGTTTAATACTCCCAGATTTTGCAGAATAAGGGATGGTACAAATTGGTCAAGTTAATCTCTCCTTGGTATTAGATATCAAAAGGTTTTAGCCCCCAGTACAGCTTGCCTTTATGTGGCAAATTTCGAGGAGACTTTTATTTACAGTTCACCTTTATTCCATAATATTGTCTATTGGAAACGGTTTATAGACGATTTATTTTTCATCTGGAGAGGTAACAGGGTTGATTTGGAGAGATTTTTGGATATGATGAATTCTAGTGATCCAAATTTGATTTTCACAGTGACTCAAAATACAGGATCCACAGTATTTTTGGATATGAAAGTGTCGATTCATGAACACAGGTTGGTAACCAGTGTACATAGAAAACCCACGGATCGTAACACTTTATTACATTATGGGAGCTTTCATCCAAAAACGCTTAAAAACAATATTCCAACAGGACAGTTTTTACATTATAGACGCTTGTGCAGCTCTACAGCAGAGTTCAAAGCACAGGCTCATCAATTATCAGAACGTTTTGTGTCCAGGGGGTATAGTAAATCTATAGTGAAAAAGGCCTACAAGCGGGCATTATATTCAAACAGGGAAAATCTTTTGATATCTAATACCAAGGAGAGATTAACTCGACCAATTTGTACCATCCCTTATTCTGCAAAATCTGGGAGTTTTAAACAAGCCATTCTAAAACATTGGCATATTTTGACTATTAATTCTCAATTTAGAGAGGCACCAATTTTTGCGATGAAAAAGCGCCAGTCGTTACGTGAACAATTGAGAGACTATAACAGTCCATTAGATCCTGATGAAATTTGTGGACAATTCAGATGTGAGGCCTGTTCGGTCTGTTCTTCAGTAATGGTGTGTAAAGTTTTTGAACATTCTCATTTAAAGCACCCTTATAAGATCCCTGGGAGATTCGACTGCAATTCCAGTGGTGTAGTATACGCCATACTTTGCCCATGTGGGTTGATCTACGTGGGTCAAATGGCGCGTTCGATACGCTTAAGAATTATTGAGCATCGCAGTCGTATTAGGACACGTCGAGAACATGCCCCCCTGGTAGAACATTGGGTGCTAAAAAATCATTCTGTAGATGAGATTCATTTTTTTGTGATTAAACGAGTAATATTGAAACATGGTGGGGATTTGTCTGGAGCTTTAAGAAGGACGGAACAACGATTCATTTTTAATTGGCGAACTATCATACCATCGGGCCTAAATGATGCCATTGAATGGCATGCATTTTTTTGAATGAGAACTAATTGAAGGGGTAGAGAAATGGATTGTTTGGAGGATAGTATATAAAGTTTTGGGTATTCAACATCGTTACTCTACTTCCGGCGTAGAATGCTACGTTGGGTCACGTGTAAGTATGGCGGAGGTGAAATGATTGTGGTTAGGAGTGCTACAAAGTAATGGTAAGTTTGTATTTAAAGGATGAATTGTAAAGAATTACTTATTGTTGGTTTTTAATAGATACAATGAGGCACAACACGCAAGGTTCCACATTGAATCAATGCTTATGAATTGTCTGAGATGAGTTATTAAAAGACTGGAACCAGCGGTGACGCTCGGTTGTAATGTTTTGCACTACTGAGAGGCGTGAGTAAATTGAGATACGGGGTAAAATTTGATTTGGGATATAGTTACGTGGTGTAGGTTTTGTATATTGTTTCGGCTGTTTGTTGTAGTGATCAAAAGCTGGTTCGGGAAGGCACGTTTATCTGGAAATAACCTTGAGCTATACCGATGGTAGAATAAGAATTGTGTGGAGATTTGTACCTTATGAGAGGTAAGCTTCGGGTTGATATAACGGTTATTGATTTATACTGATTGACTTTTGGAATAAAAATTTTTTTTTGTTTTTAGTTTTTTAGTGGTGGTATAAGAACAAAAGTCTCAAGATATAAACATTGAGAGATAAACAACCGGCTTTATGAGATTAAGTCCCTGAGGAAGCCTGATTGGAAGGCGAAACAAGGAGATCCTTTGTTGGACACACAAGAAAAATGCTAAGAAACATTTGAATAAATTGGATACGACACTTTAAAGCAGTAAAAATGATGTATACTTGTTAATTGTAATTTAGGATTGCTGAACATTGTCTGTGCAATATAGATTTTTATGTTGGTGTGTGAATGGTGGTTGAATGTGTGAGTTTAGATTTTAAAATGTCTAGATAGGTGAACACCTTGTGATTTCTAATAAATGATAAATTATATTTTTATGTATGTGGTCTCTCTGTGATGTAATATAGTCAAATATAGTTGAAAACATTTTTATCAGTTTTGCCTCGCTGGCAAGCTATTTCTCAAAGTCTTTCTTGGACTTTCTAATTACTGTTTTATATCTAACTTGCCAGTACTTATGTTCCTGCCTAGTTTCATCATTTGAGTCTGCTTTCCATTTTTGAAGATTTTTTTTAGCTTTAATTTCCTTTTTTACCTCACCATTATATCATGCTGGCAGTTGTTTGGTCTTCCTTCAACCTTTTCTAATGCAAGAAGTACATTTTATCTGGGCTTCCTAAATGGTGATTTTAAACAATGTTAACGCCTTATGCAAACCTTTAACCCTTGCAACTGTTTCTTTTAGTTTTTTCTATTACTACTACTACTACTTAACATTTCTATAGCGCTACATGATATATGGAGCACTGTACGAACATACAAAAAGACAGTCCCTGCTCAATAGAGCTTACAATTTAATAAGAAAAACATACAGGACAAGAGACTTGGGGTATTTCATAAAGCAAGACAATGGTTAAAAAGAAAAGAAAGTTAGTTAACAAGACTAAAAGCAGACAATCAGGCATAAAATTTAAAAGCAGTTTAAAAAGGTGGGTCTTTAGATAGGATTTAAAATGGCACAAGAAGGAACATGACATACCAGCTCAGGAAGACTGATCCAAGCACACGGTGCAGCCAGGTGGAAAGCACGGAGTCTGGTATTGGCAGTATAGGAGAAAGGCACAGATAGGAGTGACTTATCTGACGAGCAGGGTGCATAAGGAGGGGTGTAGAGAGAGATAAGAGAGGAAAGGTAGTGAGGTGCTGAAGAGTGAAGGCATTTGTAGGTGAGAAAGAGGAGCTTGAACTATATGCGAGAGTGGATAGTGAGTTAATGCATTGACTTCAGAAGAGGAGTTATGTGGGTATAGCGACTTTGGTGAAAGATAAGTCATGCAGCTGAATTTATGACAGATTGCAGTGGAGAGAGATGGCTTGTCAGGAGACCTGTGAGGAGCTGGTTGCAATAGTCTAAGCGGGAGAGGTGAGAGAGTGGATAAAGTTTCTGGTAATGTGTTCAGAAAGGAAAGATGGATTTTGGCAAAGTTATAAAGAAAGAGATGACACATTTTAGCAGTATGTTGAATATGCGTAAAGTAGGAGAGAGAGGAGTCGAAGAGGTCTCCAAGGTTACAGGCTGATGGGACCAGGATGACGTCCGTGTTATCCATAGAAACAGAGAAAAGAGGAAGAAGGGTGGTGGGCTTGGGGAGAAATATAAGGAGCTCCATCTTGGTCATATTGAGTTTAAGGTGGCAGTGGGACATCCAGGCAGCAATGTCAGACAAGCAGGCCGAGATCCGGGATTGGATTTCTGGTGAAATTCTGGTGAACAAAGATAGTTTTTGTAAATTGTATTTTATTGCAAGATATAATAAAGAGCAATACAATGAAACCTAGTTGTAATGAACTATTTTTTTTAGCCCCATATAACTTCTATATTGAATAATCCCAACATATTGCTGATAAGAAGCTCATATTATGCAAAACAATCTTATTTCCATCTCTCCCTCCTCCCCCCCCAAGGGTAAGGTGGTCTAGAACCTAAAATACAATGCTTCACCAATGGTATTCAGACTGTGTGTGGTGATATGTCTACATACTTGAAGAAATCATGAGAGTATCAAGAGACTCCAGTTGTTTGGTTCAGTTTGCTTTTCCTTTACCCAAGAAATAAAGGACCCAGATCTTTTGATAGCTAGGCATATTATGGTTCTTCAGCACAGTGAGTCGATATAGGGCACAGATCCTCTCCAAGTGAGAGATAACTGACTCTCTAGAAGGAATCACATTAGATTTCCAGTTGGCAGCTAATTCACATCGTGCCGTTACGATTATAAGATGGATTAATCTGCTTGTATCAGCATGATTCTCAACAGGTAGATTAAGTAATACACATTCAGGTGTGCCAGATACTGTCTCTAATGTAATTTCTTGAATGATTATAAACATCATTTCCCAAAATTGATTAATTTTAGGGCACTCCCACCACATATGAAAAAAAAAAAATACACCCGCTGCCCACACCCTTTCCAACAAAGATCTTCTGCTTAGGATATGCCTTGTGAATCCTACCTGGAGAAAGATGCCAGAGCAATAGCACTTTATGACTATCTCAGACATTGCGGCACAGAAAGAGCCCTTTTTAGTAAGATAGAATATATTATCCCATTGTTCCTCTGTCAAGGTGTGGTTTAGGTTCTTCTCCTATGCTATAACAAATGCCGGTTTAACCACCGGATCTGTATTAAAATATTTGTATAAACAAGAGATCAGACCCTTCATTCTATCTGCATGATTGCACCAATGCTCAAATTGTGTCCTGCCCAGAGATAAATCCGTTCTCACCCTTTCCGCAACCAGAAAATGGTAGATTTGAAGATAGGGGAATACATCTAAAAGGGACAGCTGGAACCTATCCTTTAAAGTAGAGAAGGCTAGAAAAGTCCCAGATTTCCAGAGCTGGCCCAGCCGATATAGCCCCTTCCCCACCCAGGAAGAAAAGGAGTGAGCACTACTGCCTGTTGGGAAGGCTAGGTTGTTTTGTAAGGCTGAGTTAAAAAAGTATCTCCAGCGGAACTTTTTGATAGGCTTCAGGGAGTGAAAATCTTCCCCAAATTGGACCTCAGAGGGGCTTACAATTTGGTCCGTATTCGCAAAGGTGACAAATGGAAGACCGCGTTTAACACACGTGCTGGCCACTTTGAATACCTTGTGATGCCGTTTGGCCTTTGCAACGCTCCTGCGGTCTTTCAGAATCTGATGAATGAGGTCTTCAGGGATATGCTTTACCAGTGTGTTGTGGTGTACCTTGACGAAATCCTAGTTTTCTCCCAAGACCTACAAAGCCACCGCCAGGATGTCTCCCGCATCCTCCATCATCTATGGGACAATCAACTTTATGCCAAATTCAAAAAGTGTTCTTTCGAGCAGGAGACCATTCCTTTTCTTGGCTACATGGTTTCCAGTCAAGGGTTTAGGATGGATCCCCAGAAATTGAAGAGTATTCACCATTGGACTAAACCTATGGGTTTCAAGTCACTACAGAGATTCCTTGGCTTTGCCAATTACTACCAGTCTTTTATTCACCATTATTCTACCCTGACCACACCACTTACGGCCATGACTCGCAAGGGGGCCAAACCCTCTCAGTGGTCGCCCGAAGCTTTGACTGCCTTCCAGGATCTTAAGACCGCTTTTCTCTAGGAGCCATGTCTCTGTCACCAGATCCCAGACATCCATTCATAGTCAAGGACAATGCCTCCGACATAGGAGTAGGGGCGGTCCTCAGCAAGTACTCAACTACCCACACCTTACACCCGGGTTCTTTGTTCTCCAGGAACGTCTCTCCAGCAGAATGAAATTATGCAATCGGGGATAAGGAGTTACTGGCCATCAAGCTGGCTTTTGAGGAATGGCGTACCTGGCTCGAGGGAGCTCAACACCAGATCACAGTGTATACCAATCACAAAAACTTCGAGTATTTACTCCGTGCTCAGCGTTTGAACCATCGTCAGGCCCGATTTAATTTCCTTCTGCGCTACCGACCTGCCAACAAAAATTGCCGATGCTCTCTCCAGATCCTTCGTCGCTGAAGATGTTCCCGACACCCCACGGCACATAATTGACCCTGCTAAGGTCATCCTGTCCGCCACATTTCCAGTGTCACCTGGGAAGACGGTGGTCCCTCGCCAATTACGACGGAGGGTTCTTCGGTGGGCTCACGACTCCCTGACTGCAGCACACCCGGGACAGTCTAGAACACTCTCCACACTCCAGCGGTTTTATTGGTGGCCTACCATGAAAAAGGACATGCTATGTTTTAACTTGGTTTGTGGGCCCTTGGGTCATGGAGAGAGCTGACTCCACCCACAGGGAGGAGCCCTGTGGGGACACTCCATGACAGGTGGGGTCTCAATAATTATGGACACAGGAGTCAGAGAATATTTATTATACAGCAAAGAGAAACCCGAGGAGCGGGTTGTAAACTCAGTCCTGGAATTAGAAGACCTGGGATGGATTCTCCGGTAGTAGTCCGCAGAGCGGGGTAACCCGGGGAATCCTTGCTTCTTGATAATCTTGAGTGTGGTAGCTCCGGTAGTGTTCTCCCACAACTCCCACATTGCTGTTGCCACAGGTATGTCACCCTTTTCCATCATTTACAGGAAACAACCACGACCACCGCCACCCATACCATTGTCAGTGCCTTCTCCTGCCAATGCTCTCAAGGCACTTTGGAATCAGACAAATCTTCACTTATGCCAAGCCGCTTCCTGGGCCAAGATATCTGCTGACAGCCATCGATGCTCGGCTCCTGAGTCCCTCCCTGGCCAGAAAGTCTGGTTAAGCACCTGTTATATTCAAATCAAGATACCATCTCAGAAGTTTGCACCCAGGTATATTGGACCTTTTCCAATCATTCGTTGTGTTGGACCAGTAACTTACCAACTCCGGCTGCCGCCTACATTGGGAATCCACAATACGTTCCACGTATCACTCCTAAAACCTGTGGTCCTATCCTGGCCTTCACGAAAGGCTCCTGCACCTCCTCCGCTGGTCGCGGAGACCAACACCACTTATAAGGTTCATGAAGTCCTTGATATCCGCTGTAGGGTCCGCCAGTAGGAATACCTCCTTTCCTGGGAGGTTACGGCCCAGAAGAAAATTTGTGGGAGCCAGCCTGTAACATCCTGGAGAAGAAAATCCTCCTCCAGTTTCATCGTGCCCAACCGGGCAAACCCAGACCTCCAAGGGGGGGGGGGGGGGCGTAGAGGGGGGATACTGTTACACGTGCCGGCTGCAGCAGACCCGCGGCTCGGCCCCCTCACGTCTTTCAAAGTGATCCAGCATCTGGTCCCTCGTCTCTGGCGGCTGTGGGCCGCCGGCTCCATCTTCAGGCTGCCCCTGGGGCCTCCGGTTCTGCTGCAGCTCCTGATGTTCCACGTCGGACCTCTTTGCGTGGCCCGCGGAGAGATGCCGTCCCGACCAACACCTCGCCCCTCCCTAGGCGGGCACGCGTGCACAGCTAGTCCTTAAATAGGGCCCGTGGTGGGAACTTGGCCGCAGCCCCGGGTGATGACATTGGCAGAGCTACGGTATATAAGCCCGGGCTCCACTCTCTCAAATTGCCTTTGCCTTTAACCAATCCTGATTGCCTTCGTTCCTGTTTCCTCATTCCTGTGTTCCTGTTCCTTCATCTCTCCTTCGGATTGCTAACCTGGTTTGACCTCTGCATTGCTTGACTACTCCGTTGCCTCTCTCCAACCCCAGACCTCTGCATCACTTGACTACGCTGTTGCTTCTCTCCAGCCCTGGACTTCTGCTTCGTCTGACCATCCTTTGACTCTCTCCTCATCTAGACCTCAGCCTTGCTTGCCACTGCTTCCAGACTGCCGCCAGCCCTGATCCCAGCTTGCTTAAGACGCCTCTTCAGCTTTGCCTGGATGTGGTTCATTCAGGCTTCAGCCTGCTCTTGCTCGGGCGCCCTCTGTCAGACTGTGTTCCTATTTGGCGCCCGGGTCTCCTGGACTCTGCCTCGTCCAGTGCAGGCTGATACCTACACTAGTTGCTGCCTCTGGGTTGACCTCGATCAATCCATTGACAAATACCGACGGAGGCCACCTAAGTCCAGCTGGCCCCGGCACCCAAAGGCTCAACCCACGGGGAATGAGGGCTGGTATTGGTGAAGTGCCAGCCGGCCTCCTTCCATCAGCCCTCTCTGCCTGCCAACGATGGGGACCTGTATGATCCTTCCTACGGGTAACGGCAATCCCACCTTGGTCCAAGGGTCCACCTCCGGCCCAACAGCGAGGCAATATGACAAGGTGATAGCTAAAGCCAGAAGAATCCTGGAATGCATAGAGAGAGGAATAACCAGTAAGAAAAAAAGAGGTAATGATGCTCTTTATAGGTCCTTGATGAGGCATCACCTGGAGTACTGTGTTCATATTGGAGTCCATTTCTCAAAAAGGATAGAGACAGGATGGAGGCGGTGCAAAGAAGGGTAACCAAAATGGTGTGGGGTTTGTATCAGAAGCTTATGAGGAGAGGCTGAAGGATCTGAATATGTACGCCCTGGAAGACAGGATGTGCAAGAAGGATATGTTACAGACCTTCAGATACCTGAAAGGATTTAATGATGCACAAACTTTGAACCTTTTCCATTGGAAAGGAAACAGTAGAACTAGGGGTCATGAAATGAAAATCCAGTGGGGGAGACTCAGAACCAACATAAGGAAATATTTCTTCTTGGAGAAGGTAATGATACCTAGAATGCCGTTCTGGAAGAGGTGGTAAGGACGAAAACGGTAAACAAATTCAAAAGGGCATAGGATAAACACTGTGGATCCCTAAAGGCTTGAGGATAATAATGAAGAAAAAGATGCATGGGGTAACCTGTATGGAGCGGCAGTTAATACCCTTAAACAGAAGGCATGGGGGATTACTATCCTTAACCAATTAGCCTTGATAATTTGACACAACTGCAACATTGCTCTAGCTTTGATGGCGGGGTGGGGGGAAAAGGATATTGGATTTTGAAGACAACCAACGCTGGATCCTGACTTTTATGGTCTGGGGATAAAGCTTCTATGGCCAAGCCCAAAAGTAAAGAACGTTCAAGCAGCATTGTCTGAATTATCAGAAAGGCTGCTCACCATGTACAACTGTTGCAGTAATTTTGTTATGGGTTTGACAGTTGCTTGGTTTTGCTCGAAAGTATTACTATCCTTAACATAAGGCATGAGGGCAACCTGCACGGAGCGGTAGTTACTACCCTTAAGAGACACATGGGGGTAACCTTCACGGAGCAGCAGTTACTGCCCTTGGTGGAGACTTGGGGGTAACCTGCACAGAGCAGCAGTTGCTGCCATGGGAAGCTTGCTGAGCAGACTGGATGGACCATTTGGTGTTTTTATGCCAACAATACTATGTTACTATGTACGTAAGTTCACTTTTCACCCATCCCCAGTTCACTCACTCACTCTCCCACTTCCTCAGTTCACTCAATTCTGCCCCCTCCCAATGCTATCTTCTTTCACTTCCTCTCCACCTAATCCCCTTCCTCACCCTGGTTCTCTCCCCCCTAATAAACCTCTAAGTCACCCTGGTTCCCTCACAAACCCCTCACACACCCTGGTTTACTGCCCTCTCCCAAACTCCTCATTCACCCTGGTTCACCACCCTGGTTCACTGAATCCCCCATCCCTTGAACCCTTCACTTAATCCAGTTCACTCCCTCACCCTCGGTTTTCTCACTCATTCCCCCACTTCCCTGGTTCACTCCCTTTCCCCAACCCTATCTCCAGTTGATTTGTTCTCTTCCTCCCACCCTGTGATCCCTGGTTCACTTTCTTCCAGATGCACTGCAAGGTCACCTTCCTCTCTTCCCTCCTGTTTGACCGATAGGAGCCGCTGAGTGAATGGAGTCTGGGAAGGGGAGCGGGTATATTGTACTGTTCACTGCTACTAATATGTTTCTTCCAGGTTGACTGGCAGCCGACGGCCCGAGTACAGGAGATCGCTCCCGGACCCCCGCTGGACCACCAGGGACTTTTGGCAAGTCTTGGGGGACCCTGCTGACCCCAAGACTTGCCAAAAGTCCAGCGGGGGCCCGGGAGCGACCTCCTGCACTCGGGCCGTCGCCTGCCATTATTCAAAATGGCGCCGATAGCCTTTGCCTTCACTATGTCACAGGGCCGACCGTCGGCCCCTGTGACATAGTAAGGACAAAGTGGCGCTGATAGCCTTTGCCCTCACTATGTCACAGGGGCCGACGGTCGGCCCTGTGACATAGGGCAAAGGCTATCGGCGCCATTTTGAATAATGGCAGGCAACGACCTGAGTGCAGGAGGTCGCTCCCGGGCCCCCGCTGGACTTTTGGCAAGTCTTGGGGTCAGCAGGGTCCCCCAAGACTTGCCAAAAGTCCCTGGTGGTCCAGCGGGGGTCCGGGAGCGATCTCCTGCACTCGGGCCATTGGCTCCCAGTAATCAAAATGGCGCCGATAGCCTTTGCCCTTACTATGTTACAGGGGCTACCAGTGCCATTGGTCAGCCCCTGTCACATGGTAGGAGCACAAGATGGCGCCGGCCATCCATGTGACAGGGGCTGACCAATGGCACCGTTAGCCCCTATGACATGGTAGGTCAAAGGCTATTGGCACCATTTTGAAACCGGCAGCCCAGGGTGTGAGTTCAGGAGATGACTCCCAGACCCCCCGCTGGACCACCAGGGAGTTTTGGTAAGTCTTGGGGGGGTCAGGAGGGTGGGGGTTGTAGTTAATTTAATTTTAGGCTGGAAACGAATAAAAAGTAACGCATTAATGTATCGGGGGGGCCCCCTTGCCGAATGCAACGTATCTGCCCGCCGACGAATACGAATTACGAATGCAACGTATGGCGTCCCTCTGAACATCCCTAACAATTGCTATTTAGTGCTCTCTACAATTGGGCAAGGAGAGATGTCTAATAAGAAAAGCAGAAAATAAATAAAAACAAATATTCTGTCAATGTAGTTTATAGAGAGATTACCTAAGTAAACGTTTTCTGTTAACTACTTAACAAAATAAAACTGTATTTATCATTTTCACTTTTGTTCGATTTTAAAATTTATAGTTGTTATGGACTAGACAACAGTGCTAGTTACTGTCCATGAAACCGTTATTAATGACTTCACTAGTCATCCAGGTGACTCCTTGAATGGTAACTCAAAATAACACAATCAAATAAAAAAAATCTCCATATAACAGAAAATATTTTGATTTGGTTGCTTAGAGATACTGATATTGTTTTCTATAATAATCGCTTCTCCACTAAAATCACATTTTCTTCAAGGTTTTTCGTCTGTCTTTCTAGCCATATGCTCGTGGAAAAGTACAGCCACTTGGGCTTATCTGAGGTAGCATCTCCCAGGAAGGGAAGTACCTCCACCACGTGCTTCAGCTAACGCTGTTTTTATCCCCTGAAGGGAGTACAGCCAAGCAACCCAACAGGGAGAAAATAAAATAAGCACAGCAAGGAAGAGAAAGGTTAGAAACAACAATAACATTTGTTTGGTAGCTACCTTTACGAAAGCAGAATATATGCGTGTGCACAATGGAAATCATTCACCAGCCGTAGCCCAATATTTTAGCTGGCACAGGAAAATATGATGCCATTAGGCACCTGTTACCTTTTGACTTAGGGGAGGGGAAAGCCAAGTTATCTGAATGAATGCCATTAGGCACCTGTTACCTTTTGACTTAGGGGAGGGGAAAGCCAAGTTATCTGAATGAACTGCACTTACAGACGCGTCCCCGGAGACCGTGCGCCGAAACGCAATGTAAGGTTAAAAATTGGCCCTCGGCTCAAAGAAGCAATAAGCTCAGCAGGTCAAACGGAAACACTCAAATGCAAACTTTCTCATGCCCAAAATCTAATTAAAAAAATATTATGAACAATTTGTTTATAATAGGCGTTTTAAAGACCAGGTTGATTTCCCCGTTCCTTTTGAAGGCACACATGGCAGAAAGTGTCACTTTATGTCACTGCAGGTCTCCTTTATCCTCGCTCGCTGATTGGCTCCTATCGGTCTTCCCCAGAAACCGGGGGCCGCCTCTAAGGCTGTACCTCCATGTAACCCCGCCTCGGCCCTTCAGCACGCATTAACGAGGGGAGGAGGAGGAGGGAGATCCCTCCGGGACAGAATTCCTTCCAAAAAAAACCTCCACTCCTGGGGAAAAGATCAAGAACAATAATCCTCACGCTCAGTAAAGATAAACCTTACCCAGCCGCCTCCCTCCTCCACCGCTGGAAAACCTTGAACGCCAGACAGAGCTTCCGCAAGAGCGCACCGGAGGGGACGAGCAGGGAAACGCGCCCGCTTCCCACGTGCACCGCATTTGGCTTTGCCAAAAGAATAATTGGTTGAATTTGTTTTTTTTTTTTTAGAAGGATAAACAATAAGGCAAGCAGTCATTGCGACTTAATCTGTTGTTACAGCAGAGAAGAGCAAACAAAAGCCTTTTTCTCCTTTTGGGGCTACGGTTTTCCTAAGCGAAGTGAAAAGTTTAGTTGTCAAATTCACTGGGAAAAGAGGCAGAAGACAAGCCCGGGTGCGGCTGAGCTTGTGCTCCAGAAAAATCGAAGAATCAGAGTCTATCAGCTCCAGTGAAGAGGGTGCAACAAGGGGTGTTTCCTCCCCCCGCAAGCATTAGCTGCGATTACCTCTTTTGAGTGTCTCTGAAAGGTCGCCGAGGGAGCGCAGACCGCTGAGATGGGCTCGGTCACCTCGGCTCTCAGCCGATCCAAGAACCCCGTGGTGCATTTGAGGCGGGAGCAGGCGCCGAGGCCCGTGTCCGGCGGGTGCCCCCCAGCCAGGGCCTGGGAGAACACGAGCGAGGAGCTGTCCGCGGTGCTGAAGTCGGTGGAGCTGGCCGGAGACCGAGCGGCGGCCCCCATTCTGGCCGCGGGGGGCGACTACGGTAAGTCCGGCACCGCGCGTGCATGTGCAGGGGGCGGCCAGTCCCGAGCGCTAAATCAGGGGGCAGAGCTCGGGGCTCTGGAGAGCAAACTTTTCCAAAATAAATGAGTTTGCATGTAAAGCATTCCTACGCTATTGCCCCTATCTGCTCTCTTCAAGCTAAAGTTATAGTCCTAATAGTTTTAGCAGCATGCTCTTTAGCCCTTCTTCCCGATCTGTTTCGTGTGGTTAGCTAGTTTATGACTTGCATATTTCTAAAAGTCCAGCAACAGCTTTGTTCTTCACTGTAACGTTTGGAAGACTTTTCTTTATCCTTGTCAAAGCTGGCCTGTTGTTTAATTCGGTATATCATCTCCTTATTTTATATGAGCAGTAACAGCCAATAGGTTTTTGACAGATATGACAGGCCTAATAAATGTACCAAGGTTTTTTTTTTTTTAACTTGCTCATTTCTCTTGTGGTTTTAAAATAAGTGCTTCCAAAATTACGAACCTGAATCCCTGGCTGGTGCATGACAAATTGCCAGCTGCTGACAATTCTTCGGAATTTGCTCAGAGGAGGACATTAAGTTTGGAGGCTCGGTCTTCCATGAGATGAAATCAAAAAGTTAGTATGGTAAATCTAAACACATGTAAAAGCGGGATAATACAAGTTTATGTATACAATTTTTATTCTTGGAGTCCGGAACTCTGGATTCCTCTTTCTATTCTTGTCCCATTCTCCCTTTCATCCCCAGTTCTGCTGCCAAATCTCTTTGATACAATAAAAAAATGTCAATTCAACTATTTAAGCAGTAGAACACATTATGAATATCCTTCAGTTTCCTGCTCTGCTTGTTTTCTTTCTTTGTTTCTTTTGTTATATGGTATTCCCTGCTATGATTTTTTTTACTTAAATTTGAATGTGATCAATATTTACCGTAAGTGGTCAGATCCGATTAGTTTACATTTTAAGATTGATGTGTCTAACTGATCTAATATTCAAAACATGATTAGAGGACCTATCATCTACTACCATCAGATCTTGCTTACATTTATTGGCATAGAAAGCCAGTTGTTTTATTAAAAAAGACAAAAAAACCAACCAACCAACCAAAAAAAAAAAAAAAACAGCCCTGTTTCAGATTCATTCACGTTTCAACCATGGACTGTTTGAATACTTTAGCGACTTCTGGTTTTGTTTTAGCCTTCAGCAGAGTAGAAGTTTTAATCACTGTGAGACATCCTTATTCCTCTCCTATAGGCTGTGATCTGGGGACCTGAATTTATTGAATTTTATTTCACAGTAACAGCAATAGCCGTGCAGTACAAGTGTTTTGTAAATTACACAACTCTTTAAAGTGACATTTAAAGCAGATTTTTAAATGATCCTCCTGAGAGCAAAGAAACACCTAATTTCCCCAAAGTTTTACTACAGAAACATATATTAGGTTTTCAACTTTGGAAATCGATCTGCATATTTAGGACTTTATGAAGCACTATTATAAGTATAGAGTTATTATTTATAGACTTTAAAGTCTCCTATGCTTAAAACAATACCACCGAGGATCCAAGAAGTTTTGTGACTTTCTTTTAAATACCATGTTAACTCATAATGTGAGATTAGTGAATTAGCTTTTAATTTTATGGAAACTTTTCATTGGCTTCTTTTGAGGACATTTCCATCCATCCAAACACTGTGCTTTTCCATGGTGGTGACGTATTAGACACTTCTGAAAGCTTTTCCTTCTCAGCCACTCCCATCATTACAGGTCTAGGTAAAGACAGTACTATTTTACTAACCACTGCCAGAAAACTCTTCTAATATCATCCTGAAGAATGAGATTCACAATATGGAACTGAAGAAAGAGTGGGGCATGTGTATGTATATATACACACTACCTAATGCCCAGTGAAATTCCCTGAAGAATCCTATTCACTCCCTTCCCATGCAGCCCAAACCCAGCACTCTTGTCATCCCCTTCCCAGTCTAACTCCAGCACACTCTCAGCCCAATCCCAGAACTCTCTATCACCCTAGCCCAATCCCTGTGCACTTGGACCTTACTTCTCAGCTCATGCCCAGCATTTTCTACCCTACCTGCTTAGGCAGATTTCAAACCCCTCCCCAGCTCAACACCAGCATAACACAGTTTATGCGTATATGCATATGTGCATAACTATGGGGTGGCCCATGGAAAAGTAGCCTGCCTCCTGGCACTGGTATTGGAGGTGGGCTACTTTTCCATGGGTCACCCTGTATAAACATGCACATATATTGAGCTATTCACCAAGCTATGCATATATGTTATGAGGTACACACTATCTCAGATAAAGTATATCTGTGCCATTTAAGTGGATGGTGGGATGTACATGCACATCACACTGATTGCCAACAGACCGACACCATTCATAAGGTTTAGTATAATATTATATCGGTCTATACAGATATATATGGAGAGAGATTAGGCAAATCTTTGGAGAGATGAAATATCTTTAGTGTTAGTTGGAACTGGACCTTAGTGTCCGTTCTTGGTATTTTCTACAGTTTAGAGTTAGGCTGTTAGGTCTCTGAAATGATGAATGCACCAGATGATGCTCCATCTTTCTTGCTCACATTATTTGCTAAAAAGGAATTGATTGTGGAATTCTTTCAGTGCTTTAAAAACATCCTTTCATTGTCCCAGTCTGCTTCACATGATGTGCACAGTGCCAAAAGACAATTCCTTTATTACACTGGGCTGGAGTCAGTATTCTTATTTTCGTTTTTAAGTCTATTTTTCCTTCCTTGCTTGTAATAACTCCTCATTACTGAGATGACAGTATGATTGCAGACCTCAGCATAAAAAGTAGAAGCCTAGCTTTGCTGTTAACATTGTATGGTATGTGGGTTTCTTTACTTAAATGATAACATTGGTGAAAAGATCCCCTGCAGAGCAGTGGCACCTTTAGGCTTTTTCGTTTGGTGAAGCATGTTGCTCTGATATTTCCAAATTGTTCTGAGCCTGTGTCGTATCAGTATTATGCAATCATTTGATCAGGCATGATTTAAGAGAAGGCCTTCAGAATCTATCTACATGCCATGCAATAAAGGGGGAGAAAAAACCTGTGCTGGACAGAATAGGTCAAAGTAAGACTTGTTCAATGAATAAACTTGAAGATCAACCTGAGGTATGTACTATACTGATCAGAAATGCAACCTGGTGGGTAATGCATAGGGATTAGAAGCTGTTGCAATTCCAGCTGCTGCGCGGCCTCTCCTCCACTAGAGGAACCCAATGAGCTCGGCTCCGAACTATTCTCCTGCATTCTCTGGCTCATGTCCTCAGCTTGTGCTTCAGCCTCCGTGCCAGCAGGGGACCTCCAGGAGCTCTTTCTTCTGGCTATCCGAGCCCCCCTTGCCTGCCTGCACCAAACCCAGACTCCTGCCCTACTTAATCTAGTCTGTCCTTCCCCTCAGTGCTTTGGCATCGAGTCCTTCTTGGCTCTCTGCTCTAGCCACCTCTGCCTTGTGGCTTTCTCAAGCCATTCCTAGCTTTATCTTGTGGCTTCTGGGCTTTCTGACTCCAGCCTTGCTGTATCTTATCTCCTGGCTTCTGGGCCTCCTGACCCCAGCTTGCCTTTGTCTTGCCTTGTGGCCATCTGGCCTTCTCTTCCAAGCCTTGCTCCATGGCCTGTGGGCCTTCTCACCCTTCCTTGCCTAGTTGCCTACCCTAGGCCTCTCTGTTTCCTAACCCCTGGCCTAGGCCTGAGACTCCCAGGTCTCTTCCATGATACTAGGCCTCTCTCTGTTCCCTGACTTGGCCTAGCCCTGAGACTCCCTAGATCTCTTCCTAGTTTCTAGGTCTCCCTGCCTTGCCTATGCAACCTTCAGGCTTTCCTGTTCCATGTTCTGTGTAGTCCTTGTTCTTTTTGCCCTGTCTTCCTACTCTGTCTTATCCTAGTCCCTGTTTCCAGAGTCCCATTTCCACGTTTGCTTGCACTTAGTTCCTGTCTGTTCCAGAGATGCAGTTCCACGTATACCTGCATTCACTCCACTCTTACCTGCACCCAGATCCAGTCTGTTCCAGTCCAGGCTTACCTGCACTTAGATCCTGTAGTTCCATGATTACCTGCAGTCACTCCATTCTTACCTGCATTCAGTTTGTCTGTTCCTGTGCTTACCTGCTTCAGAGCTCCATACCAGCCAGCACTTCGCTCCAGAGCTCCATTCCAGTCTTACCGGACCGCCCACGCCTAGCCTCCTACAACACCCCCTCTACAGCTGCCCTTCACAACAGAAGGTTGAACTCTAGGGTTTAGCCTATTGAATTTCTCACTAACTTTGTCAAGTCACCTTATTTATATCTGCTTCTGTCTAACTAGCAATTGCCACTGCATTGTAATATGAACATTGCAACTAAACTATCCCATTGCTCCCAGGCCTGGAAATCCAAATTCAGAATAAATCCATCCAGGCACGTCACTCAAAACACACCAGAAGATGACTTACTAGAAAGTTCAAAAGTGTATTGCAAGTATGACATTGGGTTCTAGATTTATGGCTTAAAAGCATAGCATGTGCCTCTGCGTATTTTGCTATGCTTCCTCTAGGGTGCTGTGAATATGATACGAATGTTCTTTCTCCCTTCTCCTTGGATATAAGGCTACCTGAAATCACAAAAGAAAGCACAGTTACTCCAATCCAGAGCTGGCGGCATATATTTTTTTCTTAAATGTTATTTCTGGAAAATGCTTTAAGCTTCTTTATGAAGAAAATATATAAGGCCGAATTTTAAAAGGCCCACGCATGCGTAAAATCCGGGGTTTATGCGCATGGCCGAACCTTGCGCATGGCCGAACCTTGCGCACATCATTGCCCAGCCATGCACAAAAACCTCGGTATGCACCCGGGCTCTGGGCAGGGCAGGATGGGCTGGGACAGTGCCATTCTATGTTGTCCTGGGGAAGCGCGCTGGCAGCCAGCCGGCGCACGCAGATTACTTCTACTCCAGAGGAGCAGTAAGTAATAAAAAAAAAAAAAAAAAAAAAGTAAGTTCATAGGAAGGGTTTAGGGGGTGGGGAGGAAAGGGGAAGGGAGGTTAGGGTAGGGGGTAGGGAAGTTCCCTCCAGTCTGCTCCTTAATTGGAGCAGATTGGGAGGGAACTGGGGGGGGCCCGATTGCGTCGCCACGTGTATTAATAAAAAATTTGACCCCCTGCGCGTGCTGCTCAAACTTGCATGTGTGTATTTTAAAATCTGGTGCACATGTGCATGCGGCCATCAGGTTTTATAACATGCGTGCGGCAGCGTGCGCATGTTCTAAAATCGGCGCATCCAAGTGAGCGTGCTGGGAACCGCACACACATGGACGGCTGCGTGCTCCTTTTAAAATCTACCCCATATGTTTTTTCTTAAGAGTTTTGGGCTTCTGAATATGGATAAAATCATGTCACATTTCAGCCTAGGTAATGTGTAATTCTATAACATTAAGGGCCTGATCTACTAAGCTTTATACTCCATAGAGGCAGAATAGGAAAAAAAAAGCCTTAGTAAATCTGTACATAAGTTCAGTAGTGATATTATATTGAACTGTAAATCTATCATTAAGTATGCAATAAAATTTGATAGGCTATACCTTAAAGGATTTCAATGCTCATTCCTGGTGTATCTTCAGAGCTTGAAAAGTTATTGAAATCCTTTAATGTACAACTTGCAATGTACTATTAAAATTACAGAATGTTCTGGAACCGAAAAAGCCCAGGGATTTTGCTTTAGTGTTTTCATTTTCAGTCCTTTTTATTGTTTATTCACCTTTCTTCACTAATGCTAGGTACACTGTGATGCTAAGAGGCACTGCTGAAGCTGCCTTCCCTTTGGCTAGTGCCTCATTATGTGTTGACTGTGCCACAAAAGATTGTGGGTTTTGGATGGGTGGTTGCCCAATTCATTCTGACAAATTAGAGATTTTCTCAATCATTTTGTAAATTATTTTATGGATGTGCTTTGCTGACATCTGTAAGAGATTACTTATGCCCCACTTCCCTCCCCCAATCATGCAAAAGCTACACTTACCAGTTTGGCATATCTTATATAAACAAAAAGCATTAAAAAAAAATGGTGGCGTACTAATATATGAGCACTACTATCTGGTTTTGTGACAGTTGTGACCGATATGGTCCGGATTACACTGGGTGTGAGAAGATAAGGACTCGGTGGCTTGAGGTTTTCCGTTGAGGGCAGGCGTTTGCCAAAACATTGGCTGGGTATGGGACTTCCAGTGGCAATACAATCAGATGAACTTTACATGCTCTACGTTGTGGAATAGTTTGGGGGCTGAACAGCATCGTCCTTACTCCTCGTACAACAAAACTCCCCTACCCTCCCTCAACCTTCCATCTCATTTTTCTTTTTTTGTCACATTACCTTGCCAATTATTTCTCTCATTTTTCCTATATCCACCCATGCCCCAGTCTCTTCCAACTGCTCAGCATGTTTTTCCTCACTAGCAGGTGATCTGAAATGATGACAGCAGTGATCGCCCGGGCATGCTCAGTAGAACTAGAAAAGGTGTACAGAAAGGCAGCAGACATGATAAAGAGGACCAAACGGCTCCTTTATGAAGAAATGTTAAGCAGGTTAGGGTTCTTAGGGATGGCTGAGAGGGGACATGAAAGAAGTTTATAAAATCATAAGTGGGGTGGAACAAGTAAATAAAGGACGGCTATTACCCTTTCAAATAATACTGAAACAAAGGGGCACTCGGTTAAACTAACAACCATCACCTTCACAGTGTTAACACTATCATTTACTAATCAATTCACATTTAATCGGACTCAATCTTGTAACCTTGTAAATAATTTGCTGTAAGTTATATCCCCCTCTTCTCACCTCTAACTCCCAGTTATTTATTTCCCTGTTTTAATGTAACTGTCACTCTCCTTACAATGCTCTTGTTACAGTTGTTTGAGTTATCACTTTCTTGCACACTTTGTTAAATGTAAACCGGTTTGATGTGATCCATGTCATGAAAGCCGGTATAGTAAAAACAATAAATAAAATAAAATAAAAAAACTAGTAATTTGAAAACAAATCTTAGGAAATACTTTTCATTCTGCGCGCAGTCAAGCTCCGGAATCTGCTGACAACATAATCAAGGTGACTAGCACTGTCGGGTAGAAAAGAGGGTTTAGACAAGTTCCTGGAGGAAAAGTCCATAAAATATAATATTAGCCAGGTAGACTCAAGAAAGCTATTGCTACCCCTGGGAGTAACAAAATATAGTTTGCTGGACTGGACACATGTGATCCAAACTGGCCACTGTTGGAGACAGGATGCTGGGTTTGATGGATCTTTGTCTGATCCAGGATGGCACTTCTTATTTTTCACTCTTCAGGGCAGTACTTTTCTTTTTGCCAGTATTTTGTTTATTGAACACATTTTTTATGTTGAGCATATTAAAATGTACATAAAAAATTCTCTTGAGAGATGTCACATGTGAGATGTTGTTCCCCCAATGTGGTGAATGATTGATACTGTCAAGCTCAGCTAATATGCATAGCTGAACAGTGGTGTCTGATCATTCAACATTTTATTATGCTACCTCCCTTAAACTGAGCTTTTTATGAGTAACAATTCCTTTTTATACATTTTCCTGATAACCAGTCAGACCCTCTTCCTTACCATATGGTTGTGCTCACACATTAGTAGCTCACCTGTTTTATGCTTTTTGCTCATTTTATAGTCAGTAGGAATTTAAATTGATTGCCATTTTTCAGTTTCCATATACTACAGAAGCTCACATAACTCTGCACTCTTTTATATTTGTTTGTATCAGTTAGAGGAGGTAAGTTAGCTATAATGTATGCACCAAAATTGATTTATGTTGTTCTTACTATGTATTTTATTTAAAAGACTTATAGTCTGCATTGTACAATAAAACTTGTTCTAAGAGGATTGCATCATATAGAACATGTCATATCCTATATAACGTATCTGTTTACTGCTGCTTTCAATACTAGCTAACTTCTTTTCAGCCGTATCTGATCTAAATTATAAGTACAGCTAATGAATAATATAACAAAGTATGGAGAAACTATCAATACGCAATTTTAATTTTGTGTTATAATATGTATAATAGTATTGTTTTTAACTATGTATGTCTTATTGTAAACCGCCTTGATGGCCAGATCCTGCCCATAATGCGGTATATAAAAACTTTTGAAATAAATAAATAAAATAATATAAAGCACAGCACAAAAAGGAAACATTGAAAAAAAAACCCCTCATCAGTTTGCTTGCACAGTTTTGAAGGAACATTTCTTTTACTCGTGGATATAATTTCCTGCCACTCCTGGAAGGGAAAAATATTTCCATGGGGGGGGGGGGGAGGTGGAGGAGGGAGGAAAACCCCACATTGGCAAAAAGTTGTGCAAAATGTAGATTTAGTACTTTTGGAGAAATGTCCCCAGTCCTTTTTGCTAAAGTAGCTTTCTGTTTAGTGCTGCCTTGTGCCATTGCCAACGTGTACTTGGTTTTGCTTTACAGTCTGTGTGCCCTTTCCCTGATTTGCTTTTGTAAGTGTATTTGGTAGACACTGCCATTCCTCCTTGAGAAGCTTCTTGTCCTTCCTGTTTTAATGGGTCTTGGTCAACTAGACCATTGTCAAACCCCATAAGAACATAAGAACATACTGGGGCAGACCAAGGGTCCATCAAGCCCAGCATCCTGTTTCCAACAGAGGCCAATCCAGGCCACAAGAACCTGGCAATTACCCATTCTTTGGGTGATCATTCTTGCCATTAGCATTCCTCCGACCTAACTCTCTGTGTTGATTAATTCATGATCCTTTTGTGACTGTGGGCCAGCAACATCAATTACAAATGTTATGATTATAGGTAACATCTTCTGCTAAGCAAAGGGATACATATGCTGGAAGCCCTTCAGTCTGATGCCAGAGTGCTCCAGCAATGCAGGATGTTTATATAAAAAGAAATGTTAGAAAAACTGTTTGAAGTAAGTAGCAGAAAAAAGACAGCACCCTGTAAATCAAGCTCTTTAGAACATGGCCAAAGGTACAAGAAATGGTTAGAACAAAACAAATTAAATAATGGGTCTAATGCTGCAAGCTGTACATGTCAGAGGTGCATTTGGTTTTCCATTGTGAACACTAGTTTCTGAAGATTAATTCTGTAGGCAGTGAAATCAATATGGCAGCAAAACATTTTATAGAATCATTCAGTATTTTTATGAAATGTATTTGTAAACTCGGATATTTGCATATATTGAAAGAGTATATGTAAGCATATATAGAGAATATTCATAGTCACATGACCATGCATAGATGAGTATAATAATATTGAGTTTTGTGGGGATCCTGTGGGCAGCTCCATATAAGGTTGTGGCATTGCCTGCTGGTGTTTGCCAGAGTCCACAGATTGCTCACAGTTCCGTAAATGTTCATATTTTCTTATTGGTGCATTGAGCATGTTTCATATTCAGAGTCTATTCCACATTTGCATCATTACAGGAAGCTCCCATACTCTGTCAGAGTTCAGATTTGCACTACTACTACTATTACTTAACATTTCTAAAGTGTTACTAGGCATACACTGCACTGTACAGATACGTATAAAATACAGTCCCTGCTCCATGGGGCAATCCAGAAGATCGGCTGCAGGCCTACTATTATTGCAGCTTCACTGCCTGCTGACAGCATCACAATGAAAATTAAAACATTTACGTGTAGCTTTTCGAGTTCTCCAAGGTATTGGATCTCTGAGACTGAAAAGATGATTAAAATGGTATGACGCATCCAGGGGTTTAAGGTCTAAGCAGAAATGTTTGTTGCAAATTCCTCCAATAAAAAATTACCGACAAAGTAGACTCCACATAAATGGAACTCCACCCTCAAAAGCTCCCTTTAGAATTGTGGGAAGAACTTTGATTTGAAACAATTCAGAAAAAAACTTAAAATATGGTTGATGACCCAATTTGCTGGTAATTTGTTAGAATAAATGGGCCAAAAAAAAGGGGGAGGGGTATGTGGTCAGATGAAAATGTGTGGACAGCGAAGGGGGCAGAGACGGTTTATGCTTTTATTATTTTATCTTTGTAGATATTATTGAAAGATGTATTTAATATTGTGACATGTACAGTACATTGCTTCGGGCAATTTTTAATCAGGGAAGCGATTAAAAAATGTTATTAAATAAATAAATGGAGTTTACAATCTAGTTGACAAACATGCATGACAATCAAGTCTATGGGAAGTGTATTTATTTTAGAGAAGTGGTTAGGTTTTCAAGGCAATCTCAAAAAGGGGAGTTTTGAAATTGGGTTTGAATATGGCGAGAGAGGGAGCATGACGCACCGACTCAAGAAGCCTATTCCAGGAATGCAGCATAGCAAGGTGGTGTGAGTGATGGAGGAGAAGGGCACAGAAAAGAACAACTTGCCCGATGAATGGAGTTCAGAAGGAAGGGTGCAGGGAGAGAGAAGAGAAGATAGGTAATGAGGAGCTGCAGAAAGAATGCATTTGTAGACAAGTAAAAAACTCAGAATGTATGCAGAAGCTTATAGGGAGCCAGTGTAGCAACCTGAGAAGAAGGGTTCCATGGTCATAGTGATACTGAAGGAAGATAAGTCAGGCAGCTGAATTTTGAATAGATTACAGTGGAGAGAGATGGTTCGGTGGGAGGCCTGCGATTGCCCACGGCTCTCTTTGTCCCTGGCATGCATCCAGCTGTCCATCTGTGCTCTGGCACAGCTGACAGCTCTCCTTTGCAGATTTTGTTGTAACGATTATCTAATCTTTACTTTAAAGAGGCTGAGTTTAATTTTAAGTTTTCCTGTGACTGGCGTTTGAATGCAAGAGAAGAATCCAGGAAATTATATGTGCGCCTTCAGGTGTGGTTTTCCCTTCTCTGGGTACCTACTGTGGTATCATCTATGGCAAAATTGGCAGTGATTTAAATTTCAGAATAAGATAAAGGAATAAAAGTGAGACCATAGTCTTGCAGAGCTATGGACCCTTCATTGCTTTTTATGCTCTGCTGAGTGAACTTACTGTGTACACACATTTAAAAAAAAATCTCTGCCACTGAAACAAATCCACAAGTGTTAATTCTCCTTTAGACATCATCATTAGTAATTACCATCAGTGAGCATTTTACAGACTGGAATTTTTCTTTCCATATGGTGAAATGAATGCATTTTTATACTACTGAAAAAAAAGATAAGCAAAGCATCTTGGCTAAGAGCAGTTCTACAATTGTTTGCAACTGTGACACAGCAGCAAAAATGGCCATAAACTGTACTTTGGATAATTTGTGTGAACAGCAGTGAAGGAGCTAGTCTGGCCTTTACATTCCAGGAACTTACAGGTCATTGGTTCGGTTTGAGGTTTGTTTATGTATTTATGAAAATGGAGAGGGGAAGAGTAACCAGTAGGCTTGCATACCCTTCAGGTGCCAAGGCAATTGTCTGCCTGCTCTCTCTGGAAGTTTTTGAAATCTCCCCAGTGTTTTCTTGCAGCTTGAATGACACCGCGGTGTCCAGAATCAGAGTATCCGGAAAATCAAAAGATGCTGAGTTTGATGAAGTGTAAACTGGTCCTTGAGTCATATTCAGAGGCACCTTGCACTCATCAGACTCAGACGAAGATGGGAAAGGGCCATTTTTTGCCTTCCTTTCTTCTCCCTAGTGCAGTAGATAGAGGTGCACCTAATAGAACTCCCTGTTCTGCTTCCCCTTTCTTTTCTAAAGAATTATTCGCCTATGAGTTAAGGCTAAAGGGGGTCAGCTAGAGAGGCTCCAAGGTCTCAGCTTGGAGAAGAGATGGCTGAGAGGAGATCTGAGAGAGGTCTGTAAAATCATGAGTGGAATAGAATGGGTAAATGTGAATTGGTTATTTACTCTTTCAAAAAGTACAAAAACCAGGGGACACACAATGAAGGTACTAGGTAATACATTTAAAACTAATAAGAGAAAATATTTTTTTTTACTCACTGCATAATTAAGCTCTGGAATTTGTTGCCAGAGAATGTAGTGAAAGCTGCTAGTGTAGCTGGGTTAAAGATTTGGACAAGTTCCTGGAGGAAAAGTCCATAACATGTTACTAAAGTGGACTTGGGGAAATCCATTGCTTATCTCTGGGATAAGCAGCTTGGAATCTGTTGACATTTTGGGATCCTGCCAGGTACTTGTGACTTGGAATGGCCACTATTGGAAACAGGATGCTGGGCTTGATGGACCTTTGGTTTGACCCAGTATGGCAAATCTTATGGTAAGAACATAAGAACATGCCATACTGGGTGAGACCAAGGGTCCATCAAGCCCAGCATCCTGTTTCCAACAGTGGCCAATCCAGGCCACAAGAACCTGGTAAGTACCTAAAAACTAAGTCTATTCCATGTTACCGTTGCTAGTAATAGTGGCAATTTTCTAAGTCAACTTAATTAATAGCAAGTAATGGACTTCTCCTCCAAGAACTTATCCAAACCTTTTTTAAACACAGCTACACTAACTGCACTAACCACATCCTCTGGCAACACATTCCAGAGTTTAATTGTGCATTGAGTGAAGAAGAACTTTCTCCGATTAGTTTTAAACGTGCCACATGCTAACTTCATGGAGTGCCCCCAAGTTTTTCTATTATCTGAAAGACTAAATAACCGATTCACATCTACCCGTTCTAGACCTCTCATGATTTTAAACACCTCTATCATATCCCCCCTCAGCCGTATCTTCTCCAAGCTGAAAAGTTCTAACCTCTTTAGTCTTTCCTCATAGGGGAGCTGTTCCATTCCCCTTATCATTTTGGTAGCCCTTCTCTGTATGTTCTCCATTGCAAGTATATCTTTTTTGAGATGCGACGACCAGAATTGTACACAGTATTCAAGGTGGGGTCTCATCATGGAGCGATACAGAGGCATTATGACATTTTCCGTTTTATTCACCTTTCCCTTCTTAATAATTCCCAACATTCTGTTTGCTTTTTTGACTGCCGCAGCACACTGAACTGACGATTTCAATGTGTTATCCACTATGACGCGTAGATCTCTTTCTTGGGTGGTAGCACCTAATATGGAACCTAACATTGTGTAACTATAGCATGGGTTATTTTTCCCTATATGCATCACCTTGCACTTATCCACATTAAATTTCATCAGTCAATTTGATGCCCAATTTTCCAGTCTCACAAAGTCTTCCTGCAATTTATCACAATCTGCTTGTGATTTAACTACTCTGAACAATTTTGTATCATCTCCAAATTTGATTACCTCACTCATCGTATTTCATTCCAGATCATTTATAAATATATTGAAAAGTAAGTGTCCCAATACAGATCCCTGAGGCACTCCACTGCCCACTCCCTTCCACTGAGAAAATTGTCCATTTAACCCTACTCTCTGTTTCCTGTCTTTTAGCTAATTTGTAATCCACAAAAGAACATCGCCACCTATACCATGACTTTTTACTTTTCCTAGAAGCCTCTCATGAGGAACTTTATCAAACGCCTTCTGAAAATCCAAGTACACTACATCAACCGGTTCACCTTTATCCACATGTTTATTAACTCCTTCAAAAAAGTGAAGCAGATTTGTGAGGCAAGATTTGCCTTGGGTAAAGCCATGCTGACTTTGTTCCATTAAACCATGTCTTTCTATATGTTCTGTGATTTTGATGCTTAGAACACTTTCCACTATTTTTCCTGGCACTGAAGTCAGGCTAACCAGTCTGTTGTTTCCCAGATCGCCCCTGGAACCCTTTTTAAATATTGGGGTCACATTAGCTATCCTCCAGTCTTCAGGTACAATGGATGATTTTAATGATAGGTTACAAATTTTTACTAATAGGTCTGAAATTTCATTTTTTAGTTCCTTTTATACCCTGGTGTGTATACCATCTGGTGCAGGTGATTTACTACTCTTCAGTTTATCAATCATGCCTACCACATCTTCTAGGTTCACCGTGATTTGGTTCAGTCCATCTGAATCATTACCCATGAAAACCTTCTCCGGAACGGGTATCTCCCCAACATCCTCTTTAGTAAACACCGAAGCAAAGAAATCATTTAATCTTTCCGCGATAGCCTTACCTTCTCTAAGTGTCCCTTTAACCCCTTGATCATCTAATGGTGCAACTGACTTCCTCACAGGCTTTCTGCTTTGGATATATTTAAAAAAGTTTTTATTGTGAGTTTTTGCCTCTACAGCCAACTTCTTTTCAAATTCTCTCTTAGCCTGTCTTATCAATGTCTTGCTTATGCATTATCCTATTTTCTTCTGTTGAATCCTTTTTCCAATTTTTGAATGAAGATCTTTTGGCTAAAATAGCTTCTTTGACCTCCCCTTTTAACCATGCCGGTAATCGTTTTGCCTTCTTTCCACCTTTTTTAATGTGTGGAATTCATCTGGACTGTGCTTCTAGGATTGTATTTTTTAACAGTGACCACGCCTCTTGCACACTTTTTACCTTTGTAGCTGCTCCTTTAAGCTTTTTTCTTACAATTTTTCTCATTTTCTCAAAGTTTCCCTTTTGAAAGTTTAGCATAAGAGCCGAGGATTTGCTTACTGTCCCCCTTCTAGTCATTAATTCAAATTTCATCATATTATGATCACTATTGCCAAGCGGCCCCACCACTGTTACCTCTCTCAGCAAATCCTGTCCTCCACTGAGAATTAGATCTAAATTTGCTCCCTCTCTTGTCGGTTCCTGGACCAATTGCTCCATAAAAATGTCATTTATTCCATCCAGGAACTTTATATCTCTAGCATGTACCGATGATACATTTACCCAGTCAATATTGGGGTAATTGAAGTCTCCCATTATTACCGCACTACCAATTTGGTTAGCTTTCCTAATTTCTCTAAGCATTTCACTATCAGTCTCACCATCTTGACCAGGTGGATGGTAGTATACTCCTATCACTATAGTCTTCCCCGACACACCAGGGATTTCTACCCATAAAGATTCAATTGTGCATTTAGTCTCATGCAGGATGTTTATCTTGTTGGACTCTATGCCATTCCGGACATAAAGGCCATACTGCCTCCCGGGTGCTCCTCTCTGTCATTGCGATATAATTTGTACCCCGGTATAGCACTGTCCCATTGGTTGTCCTCCTTCCACCATGTCTCTGAGATGCCAATTAAGTCTATGTCATCATTCACTGCTATACATTCTAATTCTCCCATCTTACTTCTTAGCCTTCTGGCATTAGCATACAAACATTTCAAAGTTTGTTTTTTGTTTGTATTTTCATTCTGCTTTTTAAGTGGTAGGGATAAGTTAGAATTTTTTTAGCTCAGCTGAGCTTTTAGTTACAGGCACTTGGACTACTTTTCTTATAATTGAAACCTCACTGTCGGGATGCCCTAATTCTAATGCATCATTAGAATCCTTTGAAGATACCTCTCTCCGAACCATGCGCTGCTGAGCGACTGTCTTGTGTTTTATTCACCATGTGTTTTATTCACCATGTTGTGTCTGAAAACAGCTGCAGTGATTCCTACAGCCTTAGAAAGTCCCGTCTGTGTTTAAGATTGTCCTTTGCTTTAAATTAGCAATAAGAAAGTTTGACTAAGTTCTTTCTTTTAAAGCTTCTTGTAGTCATGGAGGGACATCGTAAACCATTTGTTTTCTCTTATATGGAATAATTTTGGTATCTACTTACTTTTGCATATTCTGGGGAAGATTTTATAATTTTGCGCGAGCACGTACTTTTGTTCGCGCACCAGGCGTGAACAAAAGTACGCTGGATTTTATAAGATACGCTCGTAGCCGCGCGTATCTTATAAAATCCGGGGTCGGCGCACACAAGGGGGTGCACATTTGTGCAACCTGCGCGCGCCGAGCCCAGCGCGCGCTGGCTGTTCCCTCCGAGGCCGCTCTGATTTCGGAGCGGCCTCGGAGGGAACTTTCCTTCACCCTCCCCCTACCTAACCCACCCCCCCGGCCCTATCTAAACACCCCCCTTACCTTTGTTGGCAGATTTACGCCAGCGGACTGCTGGCGCGCGATCACCCGACCCAGGGGCTGGTCCGGAGGCCTCGACCACGCCCCCGGGCCAGCGCCATGCCCCCGGGCCCGCCCCTGAAACGCCGCATCACACCCCCGAAACGCCGCGTCATTCCCGGAACGCCCCCGACACGCCCCTTTTACAAAGCCCCGGGACTTACGCGCATCCCAGGGCTCTGCGCGCGTAAATCTGGCCGGATTTATGCGCGCAGGGCATTTAAAATCCAGCCCTCTGTGTTTTATCATCATCATTTTCATTGTATTTATTCAATCATGTTTTTGAAAAAATGCCTCTTTATCATGCTAATTAATGATATAAAAATGAGGTTAGTCTAAAACATTTTCTTGAGAGTTTTCTGATGATCTCTGTGATTGGAAGCTCAGCGTATTCTTTTCAATTCACTTTCCTTGCCCCTCAGAAACAGAATATGCAGTCCTCCCACCCCTGTTGAAAGTTGAGCCTTGAGTATTTACATGATCACTCTCTCTTTCCAAGCTGTATTTCTGCAACAAGCAGCCTGTTCTCTAAGGCTTCAGCAGAAGCTGACAAAATGCAGAGAGTAGTGCACTGTAGTCTGAACACTCACAATGAAACAGAAAAAACATCAAGCATGGCATGATTTTAAGAGGTAGTGGTATATAAGAGCTCATGAGATCTACTTTGATAACTTGTGACATAACTGTTGTGTTCGGCAGACCATGGGCCTGCCCATGACCTGTTGTCATTACTTCCTGCCCCAGCCCTTCCTCTGCCTCCTGACGCTGCGCTGGCCTTCTGAGAAGCAGCTGCCCACTGCATCTGCCTCCAAATTCCAGTCTGGTCTCCAGCATCGGGCCCTCCTCAGAGTGTGCAAGAGGCTGCACCATGACTGCTCTTCCTCTTCCCAGCAGGATGCCGCTGGATCCTCAAGGCATTCCCATCTCCCTTAGGGCACATGCACAATGACTGCTCTAACTTTAAAGGGCCAGCGATGGGAAAGCCTCAGAGGCTCCCCCTGATGATATTGTTCAGCCAGCCCTATAAAGGGCTGAGATGGAGAATCCTCCAGTGCCTCGGCAATAGATTGTCTTGCTTCAAGATGTGCTTTACCACCGCATTCCTGTTCCTGATTTTTGTTCCTGGTTCCTATTCCTGTACTGTGTTCCTGAGTTTCGGTGTCTCTTTCCTGTTCCTGTATGGCAGTCTGGTTTGTCTTGAGTTCTTGTCCTTGTAGTCAATCCTCCTTGTCTGTCTTCAGCATCTCCTGCTCCTGTGGTCCCTGTCTCCTGCTCCTGTGGTTCCCGTCCTCCTCTTCATTCTCCGTTCCCTTGGATTGGACTTCTGGCTTGACTTCAGAAAGGCTCTGACTCTGATTTGGATTGGATTTCTGGCTTGATCCTCAGACTGGACCACGATGCTACTTAACCTCCACCTGCCTTGACCACTATCTTCTCACTGTCTCTGAATGAACTCTGCCTGCCTTGACCACTGCCTGGACCTCACTCTCCAAACTCTACCTGCCTCTGACCACAGCCTGAATTTGACCATGTCCGACCACTACCTGCCCTGAACTTTACTTTCCCTGACTTCACGTCTTTCTTCTTGCTGGCCTATAACATCTTCATCACCTTCACAGAGGTCCACATCTATGAACAGCCGACCCTGGCACCGAAGGGTTCAACCTAAGGGGAATGTAGGCTGGTATTGGTGAAGCTCCAGTTGGGTCTCTGCTCCAGCCAGCTCTGCCTGCCAATGGTGGGGACCTTGTGGACTTTGGGGACCTCGATCCGAGGGTTCACGTCCGCAACAATAACATATTCCAGCCAGTTAGCCAGGCTGGTTTTATTAATTATTCATTCTTGCTTGTGTGCCCTTTGGTGTGTGCATGAAGGTTCATTTTGGATTTCTGTTGTGCTGTTTGTATAAGTAAAGGCCAACAAAAACTTGTAAGTTGTGCGATGTACTCTTCCCTTATGCATAGTACATAGATGCTGAGTGTCTGCGGTGTAGGACCTGTGCTTGGCCTCCCCATCCCTAAGATTTCAGGCAGGGCATGATGATGTCCCATGGAATGTAAGGCAGGACCCAAGTGCTGTTACAGCTGCTGACTGGACCCTGCCATTCAAAAAATAGATAAATTGGAGTGATCCTTCAAATTTGTAGGTGACAAACAGGACGATTTAGAAACCTGAAGCTGTTATAATAACATTTACATAACTGATTTGCCCAAGAAATCAGAGGGGCCTAGACCTGATTAATCTTTTTCCGAATTGTTGTTATGGATCCTGAACAATTCAATCACTTTCAACTGAGTGCATCCTTGAGTCGTTGCCAGACAGAAACAAAACAAACATGGCTGATGATCATCAGGCTATTTAGTATTGGTGAAAAGATTCAGGTTATGTCTTCAGTTCATGAAAAGGGAGAAATCTACAATCCAGATTGGAGAATTTTTATTTTTCAGGACATTTTAGCAGAAGCTTCATTGCAGTCAGCAAGAGTTTGCAACTGTCAGAAAGCAGTAGTGTAAAAGAGTTACTGTCTAATGCATTTCTGGAGTTCCATATGGTGGGAGCCCTTCCTCTGTTCATGGTGACCGGCCACTTATTGGTAAAATGAAGTACAAGGGAGGAAAGAGAAACTCTCTTGGTTCTTTCCCGTCTTCCCTGGGGTTTCTAGATGACTCCATGGGGTCCACATGAAGGGAAAGAGGATCCCATTTCCCCGAGCGGGCAACTTAGAAATGGGACAAAGCCTACTCGGCCAATGAGACCCCCGGAGGTTGGGAGGCGAAATGGGAAACTTTTGAGCAGCAAATTTTCTCCTTACACAGCTGGCAATAGGTGAAAGTCAATACAGTCTTATACTCTAATCACAAGAAATGATCACATCAAGTTTGAACAGGTAAAAAAAAACTTTATTGTGATTTCTTAAATCAAATTCTCTTGGATGATGTAAAAAACTTTCATTAAGAATAAATTAAAATAAAAAACTTTATTGTACTCAGCTGAAGAAGTATTCTTCTGCCAACAAGATGAAAAAATAACTTCACAGTATAGTAATCAATACATATACTCAAGATGCACCACAATAATCAAAAAGTTCAGTTAATCTCCTTATTCCAGGTATCTAGGAAAGGATTAATACATTTTGTTCTTGAGTTAACTCCACTCCAATCTGAAAATTTTGCAGATTTGCTGGCTGGGATATCTCCCTTTTTACATTGAAAGGTGAAAGAAAAGCTGATTACCCTCTGATTACAATTTCCAGATTTTTTTCTAGTTTTTTTTTCCCTGTTTTACTATTCAGGAAAGGCATACCATAGCTACCCTGGAATTCAGAGCCTTATTTCAGATAAGTATCAAACACATAATTTATCAGTGGCGTGCAGTCAGGGCCTTCAAGGGATTCAGTGAATCCATAGCCCCTAGGCATCGCTACAGGGTCCACCCCAAATTTATACATTGGATTGGGCAGGGATAAACCAAACCCCTGCCCAATCCGATCAATGATGTCACACCTCACTATACCCCTCCCCCCAATGGGCAGCATGAGTCGTGTTTATCCAAAGTCATCTGCTGCTACAGGGCCAGTCTCGCAGCTCTTCTCACGAGACCGGCCCCGCGGCAGCAGGAGATGATGTTTGGATAAAGATGACTCCTGCTGCTGCCTACCTCACAACTCAGCAGGCCACTAGGGAGCCTGTCCCACGGTGGCTGAAGAGAGAGAGATCGGATGCGGTGGCTACCAAAGGATTGCAACCTACTGGCGATTGAAGAAGAAGCCCAGATCCTATGTTTGTATGTGTGTATGTGTATACCTGAGTGTGTGGGTAGGTGAGTCTTGTGTATGTGTGTGTATGACTGCTTGTGTGAGGGAGGGGGTAGCTGTGTAGTGTGTGTGGAGGGTGATATCCTGTGTTGGATGCCTGTGAGTGGGTGGATGAGTGTGGCTGGGTGAGAGACTGTGTGGGGGGGTTGGGGTGTATGTGTGACTACCTGGGTGGATGGGTGAGAACCTGGGTGTATGTTTGTGGGTGGATGAGATCTGTGAATGTGTGGACGAGAGGTTGTGTGGCTGTATGTGTGAAAGAGGCTGTGCGTCAGGGGGATGGGTGGGGGACTGCTTTTTTGTGGGTGAGATCCTGGGTTGGTGAGAGGCTATATGTGGTGTATGTGTGCGTGTGAGTGGATGGGTGAGAGCCTGATTGTGTATGGCTGGGTGAGAGCCTATGTGTGTGAGTGTGTATATGTTTGACTGTGTGGGTGGGTGACTGCCTGTAATGACTCTCTGGTTGGGTGGGTGAAAGCCTGGGTGCATGTTTGTGGGTGAGATCCTGTGTATGTGTGGGTGGGAGGTTGAGAGCCTGTGTGTGTGTGGCAGGGGGGGGGGTGACACCCTATGTGTGTTGGAGGGGGGGTGAGAGCTTGTGTATGTATATGTGATGCCAATGTGTGGGTGGATGACTGCGTGTGTGTGTGTTTGGATGGGTGAGTGCCTGTGTGAGTGAGAGCCCATGCATGTGTGTGTGTGTGTGTGTGTATGCGTATATGTGTGTGTGTATGGGTGGGAGGGGTAAGAGCTGTGTGGGTGGCTGAGAGCCCATGTATGTGTGAGTATGATGTTTGTGTGTGGTGGAGAGCCTTTGTTTGGGTACATGTGTGTGAGAGAGTGAGAGCCTGTTTATGTGTGAATGAGAAGATAAAGTTGGTACAGCTCTCCATCACCAAATCCACAACAATCTCAGAGTTGCTAGAAATTGAAACATCCCAGGTATGAAGAGCAGGAGATTTTTAAAATCCATATTACTGTAATTTCATTATTTGATGTTATTTGATATGTTTGCTGTTGAAATATGTTTGAAATATTATATTGGTATTTGGGAAATTTTTATAAATATTTTATGAGGTTTTAATTATTGGATGTTCTATTCATCAGTTTTTAAATATTCTTTTATTAGTATGGTTTTACTTTTATGATAGTTTATATTTCTTTATTTTGTTGTTTGTTGGTCTCTTATTTTGCCTTTAGTAAAGGGCTGTCTGTGTTTTGTATATCTGATCAGGTAAAGGATTTCAATAGTGTATAGTATCTGTGTAAGGGTGTATACCAGTCCATCTTGTTCTCATTTCAATAGGAGGTATATTGGTCTTCTAGGGCCTGATGTATTATTTGCAGTGCTGCTCTTTTCTGGCTAGGGTTGTTGCTGTTTGAGTCCTGGGAGTTAGTTTTGTTTTAATATGGCAGATTTGTTTTTTGGGGGTAAACTTTATTTTTGATAGGTTGTGATAGCTTTAATTGGAGCTATGTAAGTATTATCCAAAAATTATGTACGTGAGTTACTGAGACAGTGTAATAACTGTATTTAGATGTGAATGTCTCTGATCTGACATCTGAAGAATGGATTTATGTAGTTTTAAAAAGTTTTATACCATATTTATAGGTACATGAATTTTTTTTATTTTACAGGTATTTTAGGAAGCCTGGATATTTTGTTTTCTAAATAGGAGGTATATTGGTGTTTCAGAGCTTGATGTAATATTTGCAGTGTTGCCTTTTCAAAGGTAAGGTTGTAGTTTAAGTGCTGGTAGTTAGTGCTATTTTTGGTATTGGAGGTTTGTCTATATTGTAAATGTTTATTCATGGCCTTCTGAGGGCCAAGCCTACATCTAGTACATGTTACAACAGGCCTAATACAACACACAGGTAAATAATAACGATTCCAAATGTTTATCACCTATTATATGAAGGAATCAAAATAATATATATGTCCCATCTACTAAAGTGGATAAATAATCAATGAAAACTTGTAAAAAAATATCAAATACATTTAATGACACAAGTACAATAAAATCAAACTCATTGCTTATATTATCTTCTAATACAACTTACTGTGTATACAAACCTTCTAACACTTGCATTCATACCGTACATTCATACTATAAAAGTGTCTTCAACATTCTGTGAACCATTTATATTCAACAAGTATCACACTGTATAGCAATATACATGTATCATTGAAAAAACATGATATTTCACTTCAATTCAAGCTGACAATGTTTCACTAAATAAACAGTGTAATGAAAAAGTAATGTATACAACAATATAACAAAATGTCAAATATAAACCTCCAGATGCTACTGTAAATAATAAATGTCATACTGATGATCTATGTCCCATAGAAACATTGTCAGCTTGAATTGAAGTGAAATATCATGTTTTTCCAATGATACATGTATATTGCTATACAGTGTGTTACTTGTTGAATATAAATGGTTCACAGTATGTTGAAGACACTTTTTTTGACACAGTTTGTTTTTGCCCAAGCTTCCTCATGGATGTTTGACTCTTTTTTTTTTCTTTCTTGTATTTTTGATTCAAAATGTTCTTTCTGCCTCATTGTGGTTTTAGCTTTTGCCTCGCTGGCTCTGCAGCCCTTCAACAGCTTTTTTGAAGGAACTCCTGTAAGCCCGATCACTCTGTTCAGCAGACAGATTCTTACTAGAGTTCCCCCTTCAAGGGAATGCCAACTCCAGAACATTAGGGGTACGTGCTTTCTTGGTAATTGCCCCTTACGATGGAATGACCTACTTTTAGAGATTAAGAAAGAATCTGAATTTTTAAGAACATAATAACATAAGAAATTGCCATCCTGGGTCAGACTAAGGGTCCATCAACCCAGCATCCTGTTTCCAACAGAGGCCAAACCAGGCCACAAGACCCTGGCAATTACCCAAACACCAAGAAGATCCCATGCTATTGATGCAATTAATAGCAGTGGCTATTCCCTAAGTAAACTTGATTAATAGCAGTTAATGGACTTCTCCTCCAAGAACTTATCCAAACCTTTTTTGAACCCAGCTACACTAACTGCACTAACATCCTCTGGCAACAAATTCCAGAGCTTTATTGGGCATTGAGTGAAAAAGAATTTTCTCCGATTAGTCTTAAATGTACTACTTGCTAACTTCGTGGAATGCCCCCTAGTCCTTCTATTATCCGAAAGTATAAATAACCGATTCACATCTACTCGTTGAAGACCTATCATGATCTTAAAGACTTCTATCATATCCCCTCTCAGCTGTCTCTTCTCCAAGCTGAACAGCCCTAACCTCTTTAATCTTTCCTTATAGGGGAGCTGTTCCATCCCCTTTATCATTTTGGTTGCCCTTCTCTGTACCTTCTCCATTGCAACTATATCTTTTTTGAGATACAGCGACCAGAGTTGTACACAAAATTCAAGGTGGGGTCTCACCATGGAGCAATACAGAGGCATTATGACATTTTCCGTTTTATTAACCATTCCCTTCCTAATAATTCCTAACATTCTGTTTGCTTTTTTGATTGCTGCAGCACACTGAGCTAACAATTTTAAAGTATTATCCACTATGATGCCTAGATCTTTTTCCTGGGTGGTAGTTCCAAATTTGGAACCTAACAAATTTGGTACCTACAGCAAGTGTGTTTTTTCCCTATATGCAACACCTTGCACTTGTCCACATTAAATTTCATCTGCCATTTGGATGCCCAATCTTCCAGTCTTGCAAGGTCCTCCTGTTATGCATCACAATCTGCTTGTGATTTAACTACTCTGAATAATTTTGTATCGTCCACAAATTTAATAACCTCACTCATCGTATTCCTTTCCAGATCATTTATATATATATATATATATATATATATATATATATATATTGAAAAGCACCGGTCCAAGTACAGATCCCTGAGCACCGGTCCAAGTACAGATCCCTGAGGCACTCCACTGTTTACTCTTTTCCACTGAGAAAATTGACCATTTAATCCTACTCTCTGTTTCCTGTCTTTTAACCAGTTTGTAATCCACGAAAGGACATCGCCTCCTATCCCATGACTTTTTAGTTTTCTTATTTATGGAAAAATCTTTTAACAGTATAAATTGCAGGAACTGCCGTCGTTCACTGATGCAAAGTAATTGGTGAGTTGTTATTGTTTTGTCCTTGTATACTAGCATGTATTGATAATGTTTTATTGTAAATTATGTATGTTTTAAATAGTAAACCACCTAGAACAACTAATGTTGCAAAGGCGGGTTATAAATTTTTAAATAAAATAAAATAATCCAGTGCTATGGGCCACTAAAAAGGTTTGGCAGGAGGTACACAGATCTCCTATGAATTCTCAATAGCTGCACCAATGTGGAAGAATCCAACTCTGAAAATAATTGGTAAAAGTTTCTTTTGCAATTGTTGCGTGCCTCATGCCGGAGCTCGGCGTACTCAGTGGCATTGGCCATGCCCCTACGCGGACCGCCCGGCCTCTTGTAGGGCTAGGGGCGGGTCCTAGGTCCACGGCACGCCCTGATTGAAAGTATGATATAAGGAAGTCCCTGCCTGCACTTCCTTGCCTTGGCAATCGGGTCGGCACTGTAAGTGTACTAGTTTGCCTCTGCGTTCACAGTCTTGTTCCAGTCTTGTTCCAGCGTCCTACTGTTCCAGCGTCCGTCTGTCTCCTATCTCCCTAGGTAGTACGCTCTGACTGTCTCTCTGGTACTGACCTCCTCGGTCTGTTCCTTGACCATTCTGCTCACTGCCTGGATCCTTACCTCTGCCTGCTTTGTGACCTCGTCTGACCTCTGGAATGTGACCCTTGCTTTGTTGACTACTCCTCTGATAGATCCTCAGACTCTGACCCCGGCTGCCATTGTCCATGATGCCTGAATCTGGCTTTGTCCATTGCCTTGTCATCACCTACGCTGTACTGGCCTTCCTTGGTTCTCCAGACCTACAGCCTAGTGACCGACCGTGCTCCCTTGCTGCTTGTGGGCACGTCTCGCTACTACTTCTCCAGGAGAACCTGCGAGGCCCACCTAAGTCCAAGCAACCCGGGTCCCTACGGGCTCCAAGTGGTGAAGCTCATCCTAGCCTTTGTCTCCTCCAGTGCTCCGCCCCCTGGGGGCAGGTGCTTCCTGGTTCCTGCCAGGGAGCCATTCTCCACTGCTCCAGGACAAGGGTCCACCTCCAAGCACAACAGCAATGAGTGAGATCAAATAGGAATTTATTATATCCATTAGCTTTTTCAACAAAAGGTCCTGAAATCATTTCTGGAGTTGCAAGCAGAATATGGCCTACAGAAAAACAATTATTGGAAATATTTGCAATGTAGGGACTGTTTGAGACAAAGAGGCCTATTGTTTTGGGAGATTTGTAGGAAAACTGAATTGGATAGATTTACATCCTATGAGAAGATTAATTAATTAATATTTATTTTTAATTTTTATATACCGATGTTCCTGTAAAGAATACATATCGCACCGGAAGATGTCTCAGACTAATGCCTCTAGAGGTTATGGTATCTTGAAGGATTAATTTAAATATTTTAAAAGTATAATGGGAAAAAGATCTAGGGAAAAAGTTTGCATTATGTGGAAAAAATACTTTGAGATTGAAATACCAGAGTAATTCTCTGCAAATTAATGCACAGAATTTATTGGATCACAGACCAACTCAGTAAAATATAAAATAATTCCTAGCTTTGCTGGGGAAAGTGTAGACTAGCGATATGTATTTGTTTTGAAGAAATGAGCAAAATGCAATGAATGAGACTATTTCTGGTTTGTACGAATGATATGAACCACAAATTAGCCTCAGATGAAAATACTCGAAAATTTGCAGATATTTTCGTATTTGTGCGTTAAAAAAATATGGGTCTTTGGTGGGACCAAGCCTTGGCCTAGTCCTAGCCGCAGGGCCTGGCATGAGGCTGCATCCCGTCACTAGGGCCCAGGCCTGGTTTTGATGCTGGGGCCAGGTCATGGCTCATCATTGAAGACTGGCCTGGGCCTAGGTCTGATACTGGAGCCTGGTCAAAGGCTGAAGCCTGATCACTGATGCCCAGGCCCTGGAGGCTGGAACCTGTCTCTGAGAGCCAGGCCTAGGCTCAGATCTGAAGCCTAGGCCTGGGCCCAACATTGGGGCTCAGAAGAGGATGGGTCCCATCATTGAGGCCAGATCCTGGGCCTAGACCTAAACCCAATGCCAAGTCCCAGTCGCTGACGCCCAGGCCTAGGCTTGATGCCAGGTCCTGTTGCTGAGACCTGGGTCTAGGGTCAGACCTGACACCAGAGTCTGGGCCTAGCCCGATGCGAGGGCCCAGCTCAAGGCCTGGTCCCAGTTGTCTAGGCCCAGGCCAAGGCCCAGTTGCCAAAATCCAGGCCTAAGACTGGACCTCACATTGGGGCTCAGTTGAGGCTAGGTCCTATCGCCTGAGCCTGGGCTTATGCTAGGCTCAGGCTCAAGGCATAGGCCTGGAGGTCCAGGAGCAGGCCTTATGCATTTTCTTGATCCAACCATTAAAAATAAAATTCTCCACATGGAAGACTGTCATGGTGATGTCAATGCAGCACCTTCCTCCAGAGCAGATGGCACCATTTTGTTGTATGGACGGCCATACAACAAAATGGCATCATCCACTCTGGAGGAAGGCGCTGCAGTGATGTCAACATGGCGTGTTCAGGCAGAGGATGTCATTTTTAGTTGCTAGATCAAGAAAGAAGATGCTGGAAGGCCTGCTTCTGGGCCTCTGGGTCTAGGTCTTGGGCCTGGGTCTAGCCAAGGCCTGTGTCTCAGTGATGGAACCTGGCCTTGGGCTGGGCCCTGGCATCAGCCCCAGGCCTAGGCCCAAGTGTGTCCTTGGCAATGGGACCAGGCCTTGGCTGGGTTCTGGCATCAGTCCGGGGCCTAGGCTTCTGATCTAGGTGACGGGGACCCAGCCTCAAGCTGGGCCCCAGCATCAGGCCTAGGCCAGGCCCAGTTCTTGGTAACAGGATCTGCCATGGAAGGCATCATTCCCAGGCCTCAGTCGACTGGCGGGACCTGGCATTGGACCTAATCCTAGATCTCAGGCCCAGACCTGGTCCTTGGTGAATGGACATGACTTCGGGCAAGGCCCTGGCATCGGGAATAGGGTTAGGCCTGGGCCTCTGTGATGGAACCCAGCCTCAGGTTGCAACTTGGCATCAGGCCTAGGACTAAGCCCAGGTCCAGGCTTTGGAAAGTGGACCTGGTGTCGTCCTGGGCCCTGTCTCATTTTATTATTATTATTATTTTTTTTTACATTAAAAACAAAATAGAAATTAAAGAGAAAAATGAATATTTTTTTGTTTCAAATGAATTGGATGAATGACTGACCTACAAAATGAATTGATGAACCAAAATACATTTTTAGTCCCTACACATCCCTATTGTAGACAGAGAGATGCCTTTTTTCATATGATTCAGCACTGCTCTCATGTACAAAACTTTGGACATAGAGTTTTGGATTTTGATGTACAGGTGGTGGTGGTATCCCAGAGCCCTAGAGAGTCCTGTTGGGCTGCTTTAGATGTTGATTCTAGAGGTAATTTTTCTCAGTGTGCACACTATCAATGCAGCAGAATTGTGTATTATTTTGAGAAATTGGTAGATTATCCATAATGATTTATTTAGAGATGATTGCCAAATTTCAGGAGAAATCTGCAAGTTTTTAGAAAGTTTGGGACACATTTTAAAGTTTTAGAAAGGTTAATATTTCTCTGTTGCTATGGAGGCACATATCTCAAGATAGGTTGCAAAAAGGTTATAATAATAGGGTTTCTTCTGAAAGCTGGGTAGATGAGAGGGAGATGATAGTGGTGGGGATGGGTTTGGGTTGGTTAGAAATAGATAGGAGAACTGTTGTATTTGTCAGAATTTAAAACATATCTTGTGAAATGTTTGTCCAATAAAATTTTTGATTACAAAAAAATTTTTTTTTTAATTATTTGGTGGCCATTTTGGGGGGGGGGGAGAAACCGGTAAAAAAAAAAACATGAACATAAATAAATAAATAAATACAACCTCTTTATTTCTGTCTTGTTATGCCAATCTTCCAGAAACCCCTACATGCAGGATGTGCCTAGTTAACTGGAAAGGAAACAAAAACAAATAAGCTAGATACGAGTCTCCACCACACTTACTATTCACAGGGACCTTGATCACAATCCTGTGTGGCTCGGGGAAAAAATACCCTTAGCTACAGTGATCTCACATCAGCAGCCATGCTTCAGTCATAATTTTCGGCAATAAACTTCTCTTTGGCTGTTTTCAGCAATGATTCATTCTCTCTGTCTCTATCTCTTTCTCAAAACAGCAATTCTTCAGCATGAAATTCCCAGCTCAAAAAACACCTAAACACAAGTATTTATAAGGTTCAAGAAGGAAAATAAAGTTCTATGCAAAAATATGCTACCTGGAGTAGATAACATTTCTTTCACTCTGCATATGTTTAAGAACATAAGAAATTGCCATGCTGGGTCAGACCAAGGGTCCATCAAGCCCAGCATCCTGTTTCCAACAGAGGCCAAACCAAGCCACAAGAACCTGGGAATTACCCAAACACTAAGAAGATCCCATGCTACTGATGCAATTAATAGCAGTGGCTATTCCCTAAGTAAATTTGATTAATAGCCGTTAATGGACTTCTCCTTAAGTGTATTGCATCACAGCATCAACAACAAACCTCTACCAAAAAATCACTCTCAATTTTTTTTTTGGTTCTTTCCTGTCTATGGCTTTCTCTTTCAGGTCAGCCCCTATTTTCTGCAGCACTCTCTAGCCAGCTCACTCTTTCCCTCTGGCTCCATTTCAAAGTTACACCCACTTTCTCTTCTGCCCCTACTGTGACTTTGACCGGAGGGCTGAAAATCAACTTTGGGCTGGCAAGGCCTCTGGCACTGCTTCCTCCTATGCTGCTCCAGTTTGCTACTTAAAGGGGGGAACTGTAGGTAGTAAGAACTTTGAGCTGCTGAGTCATACAATTCTATACCTTGCAAATTTAAAAATCACTTTGGATTAGCAAATCAAGGTGTTTGAAGAAATCAAAGCAGCAGAGCATTTCTCAAATCTTCAAGCAGTAGCTAAATGGATTCTAATGACTGAGACATCACTTTTCGATCGGCTTCTGTCTGATATGCAGCATTGTTTTATTAACTTGTAATTTTTACAGCTGATGGTTCATTCTTCAAGTCCTCCATCACACAGGAGCCTTACTCCTTTGCCTGCAAATTCCTATGGGAGCACACACTAAAAAGAAATACCTGGCAGGATCCGAAAGGTAAATAGATTCCATGCTACTTAACCCAGGGATAAGCAGTGGATTTCCCCATGGCCACCTTAATAATGGTTTATGGACTGTGATTTGTACATTTTCTGTTAATGCTCTTTGTTAAAGCAGGTTATAGGGAATACTTTGAGTAAGAAAGTTGTGTAGGGCCTTATTGACAATGCTTCATGCCTAAAATGTGCGTGGCCCCAGGCCTCATTGATTCACTGCCTCTGGGAGTGGCCAGCAATTCAGTCATTTTGGGAAGATATTCGACAATGTCTTTCTGCACTTCTGGGATCCGATCTTCAATGGTCCTGCTCTTTCTGTCTTCTGAACAACGACATAGGAAAATTCAGCATTAATGTGGACAATGTGATGCTTGTGGCGAAAGATAGCTAAAAAACGCATATTGCTGCGCTGGATTGAATCCACCCCGCCCAATAGGGGTCAATGGACTTCTTTGATGACTGAGCTTTTCCAAATTGAATATGGTTCGATGTATAAAAGATTCTCACCTAACAAGAAACGGTTATTTTATGACATTTGGGCCGCTTATTACACTTCCTTGCCAACCAATATTCAGGCGTTATCTCCTTTGGAGGGCCCCTAAGACGTTAGGTTATGACAGCTATGGAAACTATCATTCTACTTATGGGCTTCTCCACTATCTGCTCTTGTCTCCCTGGAGGTGTTTCCCAATTGTTTCACAATTTATGGCAATGTACAGCTTTCAGCTTATTCCAGCTCTATTGGTTATGGGTTCTTTCATGACATGGCATTATGGTGATTCATACTTGAAAAGTTCTTGAAAGGTCTTGAGGTTCTCTGTATTGGGGGGGGGGGGGGGGGGGATGGGACAGAGGGGTATGGGGGGTATTCTGGGAGTTAATTCACAAAAAGTGTTGAGGTGTTGTTCTCAGTTCTACCTTATGCCTGTAACTTTATACACTTCAATAAAAGAGATTTACAAAAAAAAAAAAAAAAAAGTTGTGTCATTCATTCTTATATATTCAGCATGTTTCATTTACGCTGATGATATTCTTTTTTTTTTTATTCCTATGGAAACCTTCTTTGACATTAAATTTGGCTGTATTTCTATTTGTCTATCTGCTATTAAAAGCTGGTTAAACTATAATAGGCTAACATTAAATATTGGGAAGAGAGAAATTATCCTAAACAGATTTCATTCTTTTGATGCTCCAGTTATATGGCACTTCACCCTCTATTGCCTCAGGTACAAACTTAGGCCTAGATTTATTAAGCCACTTTATACCTACAAATCCATGCAAAGCAGCTCATGCATTCCTAATCCTATTGAAAAAATCAGCCCCATTTTTTTATTGCATTTGAGATAGGTGATGTTATTTTCCTGCAGGAGTATCTGGATGCTAGCATGGGTCCCTGACCCTCCCACCGGAAATTTTAAAGGGCCAAGTGGCCTAAAACACATACCCCCAAACCTTACAAACCACCCTGGGGATTTTTGCTACCTTTTGGAAAATGGAAGCAAGGGGGTGCTCTTGGTCCCCACTGGCTACCAATGCTTCCATTTTGAAGTACAAAGGGGTTTGGGGGTGGGTGCCATCAGGGTCGGCGCGTCCCATTATGTGAACTAGGCAGTTGCCTCGGGTACTGACCCTTAGGGGGTGCCGAAGAGCAGCCATATGGGGCCACGAGCGGAACCTATCCCACTCGCAGCATAGGAGTAGAGATTTGGTAGGCCATGAGCAATGCCCTTCCTGCTCGCACTCCAAAGAAGCATACACTTGGCGCACACGAATGCGGTAGGAGCTGAATGTAATCTGTTTTGAAGTGTCTGAAAAGTGGAATATAGCAATAAATATCTAAAAATGACCTTAGACCAGTGATCAAGTTTTTTTTGTGGCTAGTCCTTCACTTTGGAACTCTCTTCCCGTGCATCTTCAGACTGCTTGTAATTCAGATATATTCAAGGATGTCCATATTCAGAAGCATTTAGCTGATAAATCAGATGTTATCCTATTAAATGAATATTTGGACACTTATCCGTCTAAATTCTTGTCAGAGAACATTTTATCTAGCTAAAAACTGGCTTGATAGGTTAGGAGCTTTCTTGGGGCATAAGTGGGAGGAGCTTAGTTAGCCAGATAAATTATCTGGTTAAGTCTGGTTGTCCTGTTCTAAAGTTAGCCACATAAACTTATCCGGCTAACTTTTCCTACATATTCAGCGTCACAGCTGCACCATTGAATTCTGTATGTCTGGCTATCCTAAAGTTAGCCGGATAAGTTTATACAGTAGTACCCTTGTATCTTGTCCTTAGGCAGCGTTAGTGAAAGTTACCACCTCAGTGAAATAGTAAGAATAGCATTACACCTTTGAAAAATTTAACTTGTGCAAAATAAAGAGATCATATTAGGGTTGCAGCCTTCATTTTTTAAATGTATATCTTTTCTTTATTGCATTTTTTGGTAAGTTCATATAAGTAAAAGTGTTCCAGATAATAAGCTCGCTGTCTCAGGCTTGTGAATTCCTGGAAATATTTCAAGAGTTCACTGAACATATTTGAAGAAATCCGAACCGAGGTATTCTTGGGAATGTGGATTGTTTTTGGAGTTTTTTAAAAATCTGGCAAATTTTCCCAGTCACGATGAATTGAGCCAGACCAGAATCATCTGCCTGGTTCAAGGCTGAGTCAAATAGTTTGCACATCTCTAGTGAATGCTAGATTTGGATCAAACCACTGCAAACCTGAGTCCTGCCTGTAATTCAGGGTTGTGCCTGGCTTCATAACTGACTGCAATAACATAAAACCAGGGAAGTGGAGAAAAAAAATTACAGAATCGTTTTGGGGGCTTTGTATTTTGGTGATCCTATAATTTCCATTTATTACGGTACTTTATGAAATCTGCCTTGGGCCTACCTTTAGGAAAAGACAGAATTCTCAAATGCTTATAAGTAAATAAATAAATAAATAACTTAGAGGTAGGGTTTTAGGATTGCAATTGCAGTTGATACTTTTTTGGACCCTCCTTAAAGATTAGGGGATACTACCAAACAAACAGAGGTGGTCTGCACAGATCTGTGGTTGCATTTTTTTTTCCTTTTTGATGCAGTGGTGCATCCTGCCCCATGCTTCCAGCAAGCCTCAAGCCTGTCCACCATTCTAGTGCTGAGGAGCCATCTCAACAAAATTCCTGAAAAGAAAATGTCTGGTCTTTCTCTGTAAGCCCTTGAAGGGCATCACGGTGACCCAGAATTAATCAAGTAGATAAACAGGAGGCAGGGAGCTGCAATGAAGAGGTTTTTCTTTGCCATGCTTGATTTTGGTCTCCTGGTTGTGCTTGATATAGCCCGCATGCCTTTGTCACCAAGGAAAGAATCCTTAATAAATTGTTGCTAGTTAGTAATACTTACAAATTGCACCTGCATACCAAGGGTGCAATTATATGGAAGCACAGCTATGTGATTTTGATGAATGCAGGAGATGAATGGGGCTGTAATTATGTGCTCATTCTTTTGCAGGTGGCACAGCCTGGAGGAGACTTTAATAGTTATTATTAAGTGTGACTGGGGCTAGATATAGTCCTGCCAAGCTCGACTGCAGCTGACAACTCATTTCCAACACAACACACAAATGGGTCTTCCCTGGTTGTGTCCCCACTGCATTTTCTTTGTATAGGTGAACTACATGGGCTTCCTCTGCAAACCAGGCCCGGACCTCATCTCTACTGGTCAGCAGCGGGGAGAATGTTAGCCCCACTGAGCCAACCTTAGAAACTGCCAGAAATAATGTAGAAGCTTTTCAATAGAATGTTTTCTAATTATACATTTTTCATTGTTCTTTCATTTCAGTACAGTTTTCAAAAAGCTATAACTTGTTTAAAAGGTTCTGTAATTTTGACTCTATTAAACAGCTATGTAGGCGGCTGATGGTACAATTAGTCTGATGCTCTTGTTGCCATCAAGCACCTTGCTTTGTTACACATGTAGCTCTCTTCCTGTGTCTTCACTGTAAAGGGGGAGCTTGGTATGGGGGCTGTTTCCCCTCATTTGCCTCAACCCTATGGTCTGTTCCCAAGCAGGAGAAAGATTAACTTCAGAGTCCTTACAGCTTTCTCCTTGGGCTACAACAAGTCGCATGGGATACTGTAATGGTGCTCCAACAACTAAACTTTGCTTCAGACTTCAGCTTCTTCGGTAGAAATTATTTGGCTCAAAGTACTTTTCTTAGCAGATGAATTTGCAACCTTTATATTGCATTCAGAATCCACACCCTCAAAAGCATCCCCTTTCTTCTTACTGGTAAGATCCCCTAGGCCTATGGGGTTGTTGCTAGCGATTCCTCTACGCCGTAGGACCACCTTGTTGGTATCTAAACGTCCACTGCCCTGTTCTGTTGATTCACTGCAGAAAAGTCTCCTTGGTTTTAGCAGCAGGTGGGCATATTCCTTTCTTTTCTCCTGGAATGTACCAGAAGGGCACACTCTCCTGGCCCATGTACACTAGCTGGAATGGTCAGAGCTGTAATTAGCCTATGGCCAATATCATCATGGCCATAGGTGCCATCCAACTTGAGATGCCACCACTTTCACACAAAATTGGGGAAAAAAATAGCATAAACTCTTACTTCTCACCAAAAATGCAGCAGATTGCTGCAAGTTCCCAGATCCATTTGTGTAGAACCTAAAATCCCACTAAACAAGATTTATCCTCCTTGAGACAAATCCAAGGAGTGAGAGCTATCTTCTCTAATAGTGGGGGAAACTCTCCATTCTGACCCAAGACTGCAACCTGAGAGAAAAAAATAAGATGAGAAAGCTTAAAGCTGACTTTCCTTTTTTTTTTTTTTTTTACTGTCAAAAATCAGGGAGGCAACTCACAAGCTTCCTTCCTGTGGGCATGTGGCTAACTCCCAGGACAAACACTGGCGGTGTCCCTCCTGCAGCTCATTGCTGGAGAAAAAGAAAAGAACACGCCCAGTCTTCCTTCCATTACCTCTCTCAGACTGAACACTGGGTGGGTGGGTGTTCTCGCCACTGTTCTGAGTGCAGTCCATGCTGGCCCCTCGCATCAAGGTGCTCTTAGAAGAGGAATCTACCATTCACCACACTCTCCAAAATTATTCTGGGGCACAAAGGATCACACAGTTCTTCAAAACATTTAACAGCCTTACCTGATTCAGACTTGGGATATGTGGCGAATGATATATGGACCAAGAACATGGATTGGACAGAAGAGGGTGCCTTTCCCTAAATCAGAGAAGCTTTTTGCAGGGAACTACTGCCAAAGCTGCAGTCTGCAAGCTTTCACTAATGAGTCCAGAAGAGGCTGTGTAGAGAATGGAGTTAAGCTTCATACCCTTAGGGAGGTAGGGTTCTCAGCAGACACAGAGCCATAGGCAGATGTAGTTCTGATTTTACCTTGTTGGACTTGTCATTTTATATTTCCTAGAGAAATTGAAACTACAAGTCCTTAGATTTCATAGGACAAAACCAGGACTGGATTATCCTGTTAGGACTGATTTAGCTGAGATGTCAACCCTGATGAGAGGAGAGTTGGGTAGTGCTGCCGGAAAATATGAATTTTTTTTTGGAAATTCTTCTCTTTAATCTGATGTTAGCAAGCTGGGACTGCACTATATGCTTGCTTAAACCTTTAGACTTCCTGTTGATTTTCTCAGAATAGAAAACCTTGTTAATATCTCTGAACAGACATGTAGAAAAATAGACTTTATTTTTGCTTTTCTTGTGCCAAATTGTTTCTTGGTAGGAGTCCACATTGTCACAGGATGGTTGACATTTTTGGGAAATGTCCTCACATTGTGGCTATTCATAATGATGTTTCACACCAAATCGTGAAGACATTGCTTCTACATTTACTTCTTTCTAAAACGAAGAGATCAAGCTTCAAAAATACTATAAAAAGATATAGGGCCTGATCTACTGAGTTTTTATTTTCCCCATTGACACAGAATGGGGAAAAAGCCATGGTAAATCAGATCCGTATATTTGGTTTTGACCATTGAGCCGAGTCTTCTTTTGAGCTGAAAGAATTGAAGAAGAAAAATATAGAAAGAAGTGGGAACTATACTGCCAGAACCTTTCTATCTAAATTAGTCATGCCTCTATTCATGAAAAATTGGAAGGGTGCAAAAAATTATATTTAGGAGTAAATCTCTGTAAGATCATGTCTCCTGAAAGGTCCTGAGTTGAATATCTCAATGAGCTTGACCACTTACACTGCTCAGGACTGTTCCAGACATGAGGTCCTTGTGTTGTCAACTTTTGAGAGACTTTCCAGCCTATGATACAAGCTCTGAACCCCTCTTCCTTTCGTATTAGGCCATCTTGAGGCATAAACTTATTATGTGAGGGAATATGGTTGACTTATACGGCAATACTACTAGTTCAGTTCTGGACAGTGTTAATACAAAGGAAGGAAGGGGTTTCCCTATTATCCAACATGCCTTTGAAGGAGAGTAAGGCGGCACTGGCAAATGATCCCAAGCAAGCTGTTCACATACAACCCTGTGACATAACAATAAAATATAATGTAGATAGGTAGTAACTGATTTCCTTTTGAACACTCTGGAATACTTTTAGGCTTATTCAGGTCTGTCTGAGATCTTTACCCTGGAAATCTATCAAGGAGACAGCAAGAAAAGAAGAGGGAAGATTTTCCAGACTTCTTATTACTTGTATTCTTTAGCCCATTCTCTCTATGGATGCATGCAGAAAGTAGGGATGTGCATTTGAGTGATCCAAAAGTGAAAAACGCATCAAATGAGTCAATGTTTGGTTTGGTTTGTGTCAACCAAACTGAATGGTTGCAGTTCCCCCAAAAATCTGAATTCTTTTTGGCTTATTTAGTTCAGTCTGTAAAGAAGATAAGCTTACAATTAATCTGAAATTGCTTAGACCTCTTATGAATCAAGAGACCAGAATTCTTTACACTTTATATGATTTATAGACATTTTACTGAGGCAGGTAAAGCTCAAAATTGTTTCAGTTACATTAGATCAGAACCCCGGTTCCTGATTTTTCAAGATTTTGCGGCAAGTCTTGGCAAATTCTGTTGCAGACATCACAAACCTCTGTGGCAATTATGTAGCAAATTTGCATAATTTTGCATATATTTGCACTTTAAATAATGTGAATTTTTTTTTTACTTTATAAACATTTTTTGACATTTCTGTGTCCAGTTAATTTATTTGGTTCTTTAGAGCAGCATTTCCCAACTGGTGTGCCGCGGTACACTTTTGTGCCATGGCTGATGTGTGAGTGTACCACGGCTGAGTCTTTATTTTGCCTTTCCCTCTGAGCCTGCAGAATACCCTCCCACCAGAGGGGGCATCAGAGCAGCGCTTATCGGCAACTGCTCCTGCTTTCCCTCTGCTAGCTCTTTGCAATGGAAACTGCAGGGGGCTCTATAGGCATGTGAGACTTGCTGCGGCCTTGCAACTCAGATTGCAGAGGGAAGTTGGCAAAGGAGGAAGAAGCAGCACTGGGTAAGCCTGCTTCCAGACTTCTGCTGTTCAAGGTTGGCGGGTGGGGGGTGAGGAAAAAGACAGCTGAATGTCCCACCAGCTGTGGGAGAGAAAAGGGAAGTTGATTACTGGAGATAGGGGAGAGGGAAGATGATGATGCTTCAAAGAAGTGAGTAGGAGGAGAGGTGGAGGGAGAAGGAAGATGATATCAGGGAGTGAGGTTGAGGGAAGGTGATGCCAGAGGGTGGAAGGAAAGGGAAGAGAAGGTGATGACAGGAGGTGGGGGAGATGGAAGATTATGATGATGATGGTGGGGGAAAGGAGTGGAGGGAGAGGGAAGGTGATACCAGGGGTTGGAGGGAAAGAGAAAGTGATTGGCATTTGGGGGGGGGGAGGGGTGGAGAGAGAGAAAGAAGTTAATGATACCAGGGGTGAAGGGAGATGGAGAGGAATGGTGTTGATGCCAGAGAGTGGAGGCAGAAGGAAGTTGATGATGATGCCAAGGGGTGAGAGAGAGGAGGGTGTAGGCAGATGGAAGGTGAACAAATAGGGAAGGTCATGATGATGCGAGTGGGTGGGGGAAAAGGTGGTGGAAGATGAGAATGCCTGGAGGTGAGAGAGAGGGGGAGAGGGGTAGAAGGAAAGGGAAGGTAGTGATGATTCCAGGTGGAGAGAGAAGGTGATGATGCCAGGAGATGAGGGAGAAGGGTAGAGGGGGAAGGTGATTGTGATGCAAGGGGTGGCAGGAAAGAAGTGGTGGGAGAGGGAAGGTAATGATGATGCTGGGGGTGGAGGTGAGAGATGGAGGGAAAGGGAAGGTGATGACATGGAGTGGGGGAGACAGATAGAGGGAAAAGCATGATGATGATAGCAGGGGAGGTGCAGAAGATAGGAAGGGAGAGAGAAGGTGATTATTCCAGGGAGTGAGAGAGAGAGATGTAGAGGGAAAGGGAAGGTGGTAATGATAATGCCAGGGGTGAGGAGAAGAGATGGAGGGAAGAGAGGGAATGTGATGACGCCATGTGGTGGGGGAGAGAGGTAGAAGGAAAGGGAAAATGGTGGTGGTGATGATGATGCCAGGGGGTGAAAAGGTGGAGCGAGAAGGGGATGATAATTCCAAAGGGTGGGGGAGTGGTAGAATGAGAGGGATGGTGATAATAATGTGAAGAGAGGGGAAGAGATGATGGGAGAGGGAAGCTTATGATGATGCCGGGGGGGGAGACAGAGGGCTAGAGGAAGTGATAATAATGCCAGGGGGTGGTGGAAGGGAAAGGGAAGAAGAAGATGCTGATGCCAAGGGAGATGGGTGATTATGATGGCAGGGAAAGAGGGAAGGGAGAAGGGAGAATGTGATGGTGCCAAGGGATGGGGGGAGGGAGAAGGTGATAATGCCACCAATGGGACGGGGGGCAAGGGAAGAGAAGAGGAAGTGCTTGATGTGCCACAACAAAGTGAATCTTGTGTTAGGTGTGCAGCAAAACAAAAAAGATTGGGAAACCCTGCCTTAGAGGAAAAGGGATCTTAGTATTTGGGACTTCGAAGGAAAGAGGAGAAGGAATCTGGGAATGAGAAGAGAGGATATTTTGGAAGAGGGAAAGGGGAACTCAATGAAGATGGAATGTTAGATAGGGGTATAGGGATAAGAGGTAGAGGAGGATAGAGGCACAGAAGGAGAGGGAGGAGAGGGAGGAGAGGATGGGGATTCAGAGAAGATAAGGAAATTGAATGAGCAGAGAGATGGGCTGGGAAGAGGGATCAGAAATAGGGAAGAGGTGGAGGAGGAGAGAAGATCAGGAATGGAGAGGTTGGAAGAAAGGGACTATTGGGCTTGGGCAGGACAAGAAGGAGGGAAGATTGGATGAAGAAGAGAATAAGGGAAGAGTGAGGGATTGGGATGAAGAAGAGAGAGAGGACAGAGGGAGGACTGGGGTGAACAAAGAAAAGGAGAAAAGATTGGAATGGGGCTGGAAAAGGACGGAAGCCACAGTTCCCCACAAACTCACCCTTATCCCCTCTTTCCTGTATCTCTCAAAGCCCCTTTGATTTCCTTACACTACAATATCCCCTCCAATTATTTCACTCACATCCTTCACCCTCTCCAATCTCCTCATTTCACTTGCTCCCACAGTGAACTTCTTAGTCATACCCCCACCCCCACGATCCCCTCACTCTCCTTTGCTCCATATTACCTATGAGTCAGTCACTCTCCTTTGATCCCTGTGCCCCCCATGATTCCCTGCCCTCCCTTGATCTCCTCACTCTGTGCCCCTGCTGGCCCCCTCACTACGCTCCTTTGCTCTTTGCGCCTTCCATGAACCCCTCACTCTGGTTCCCCCCCCCCCCCCCAAGATTCCCTCACTTACTCTTCTATGCTCACTGCCTTCCCCCATGGTCCCCTCACCCACCCTCCTTTGCTCTCTGCTGGCCCCCTCCCTCCATCAATTCTCTTGCCCACTCATTTTATCTGGAAATAGGAGGATGGGAGCCTTACTTGCAGCACAATGAGCGCCATCCTCCTCCTCCTCCTTGTCCACTGCCAGCTCTAGTCGTGCTTTAAATCGTGTCTTTCAAAGCATAATTGGTCCTGGCAGCAGAAGAGAAGGAGGAGGACAGGGCCTGAGACACACTGCAAGGCGGGTGAGTGAGACAAGCAGAAAGGCAGGAATGAATGGGAACTTGGTATAAAGGGGCAAAAGCAATAATACAAGGGTGGACCCAGTAAATTGCAAGCAGGAATTCCAGTCCTTTATTTTCAATCCACTTGTAAGACTTTTCTGGACCTTATCAAGCCTTTATGCAAATGCATAGGATCCAAAAGTAGATATTATTGTGATGACCCTTTAGGCTTGTTACCATTTGGCTCTAGTTCTTACCATTTTTGAGCTAGGACAGGAGAAGTAGTAGGGAAAAGGGAGGCACCATTCTGAACAGATCCTCCATTGAGCTTGTTGGAATGGACAGCCCCTGGGATTATAAAAGCAGCTTGCCACAATGTAAGAGTAAGCACTACTGTTTTGGCTTTGAAGTTGGTGAAAGCAGGGGATTTTTACTTTGTTTAGGTTTTGAGTCTACTTTGGAGACTAGGCAAACCCTGTCTGGAATCCTTGAAGAGAGAGGAATTTTATCCAGTCACTCCTTGTCTGGCTGGGTGTCCTCCAAAATATTTTTTGGACTTTTGATAAGTTTTGGAGGTTTCTGTGAAATACCTGGTTTTGAGCCTGGGAGAATATTACTGGGTAGACCTTTTCCTCGGGGGACCAGGATAGGGAAAACGTTAACTCTTCATTCCTCAAACTTGAGGGTGATGGTAAGGTGGGGACCCACTATAATTGTTGCATTGGAGGTGGACCCTTGGGCCGAGGCGGGGTTGACGCAACTGTCAGCAGGTAGAGGGGGCTGATAGGCAGAGGCCGCTGGAGCTTCACCGATACCAGCCCTTGTTCCCCGCGGGTTGAGCCTTTGGGTGCCAGGGCTGGCAGGACTTAGGTGGACCTCGAGATAGGATAGCAAGAGAAGTTGGTTCAGCCCAGAGACAGCAGGCGAGGGATGGTGTAGTCCTACTCTGGACTGGGTAAGGTTCTGGGAACTCGGGTGCCAATGAAACAATGGCAGACTGAGGGCACTCGAGCAAAGGTAGGCCGAAGCCTAATAAGTCCACGTCCAGGGAGTAGGCAGAAGAGGCGTCCAATGGTAGGCTTGAGTCTGGGCCGGCAACAATCTAGAGGGCTGTGGCAAGCGATGCTGAGATCTGATCACGGAGAAGTCAGTAGCATAGTCAATCGAAGCTGTGGGTCTGCCGTGGACAGCACGCGTAACAATAATAATTTCCTGGGTTTGGATTCAGTTAAAGCAGTTTAATTTTGAGAAGGTCTGAGAGGAAGGTTTTGCGGCCACCCTTCCTGGCCTGAAGGTGGAACATCTGGAGAGCTGTGGTGTTTGTAGAACATGCTGTTGGAAAAAATACCAGAGGCCTCAAAATGAATTAAGGCTCTGAAGAAAGAAGAAGAAGCTATGGTGAACTATGGCCTAGTTTTGCAAAGCAACATATGAACTATGGCCTAGTTTTGCAAAGTAACACACACATTAGCAGAATCCAGGTGAAACGTCAACAAGTAAGTCACAGGATGAGCATGAGATAACAAGATGAAGGATCTGAGAAAGGGTATCTGTGAAGATAACAGATCTGAGAAAGGGTATCTGTGAAGAAAGTTTGTGCATATGAAGTAAGATAAGATCAAACGGGAACAAAGAGTAGCTGCATTTAGCAGCAAGGTTAACTGAAATCTTGTGGTTTGGAACAAATAGTAGTTATCAATTAGCTTACAGAAAATGTATATAAAAAGAGCTTGCAAAAAGAAAAAAACAAGCAAATGTTCCAGACCATAGATGTGCTATGTACATGTTGTAAGTATACCTTTTGCTTCCTAAGTATACCATTGCTTATACTCAGTATAATAAATATATTATTGTGTGATTTAAGACTTGGTCAGAGTTGTTATTACAAACATGTTCCATGCTGGACTTTGCCTAAGAAAAATCCTGCTGATACATCTGAAGAGAAAGAACTATGAATAAAACTGTTTGAAACCTTCTGAGGTTCCCCTTCAAGAATCTTTATCCTGAGAGAGAGAGCGAGTGAGTTTGTGGAGAGACTGTGAAAAAAATGTTAAACATTTTTCTATCAGATTTTGGAAGGGGATTTTTCTGCCCAATCAAGGATACCCCCATCCAGTTAGGAGCCTTACCTTTCCAATACCTGGAAGGTGAGAGTTTCCCTTGCCCTGCCTTTGAGAGACCTTTGCACAAATATAGAAAAGAGTAAGACCTGTAAATTCAATCTAATTGCCAGGAACTGATGTGAACAGTACCAGCTATCCATGCAAGAACTTTTACAGTAAAGATTACTTTTGGACACTTAATTTGAGCTTCCAGAGCTTTTCTTGGTACTCGCATCCTTCGATAGTGAAAGAGAATTGATACGTCTCCCAGGTTAGAGTATACAGTGTCACCCCTGCTCCCTTGGGCCTTGGAGGAGAGATTTCCCTCCCACTCACCAGAAAAGAACCCTTCTCCTGAGGTCCATGAGAACTTTGCGAGAGTGGTGAAGTGTGGAACATGGCCCCAAGAACCCTATGTGACCCTGCACCTATGCCAACCATAGTAGGGGTTACATTATGATTGGATATACCACAGTCCATCAGTATAAGATTGCTGGATTTCAGAAGCTGCTGCTTCTTAGCAAGCAAAAATATGCTTTGTTCACATGAATGATGTATAACCCCTGTGATGGTTGAACCCAGAGGCCAAATCTCAATTCACAGTTTTAAATGGAACACTTCCAGAATATTACAAAATATAGTTTTAGGGTTCCCTAAGTGTGTGTGTGTGTGTGTGTGTGTGTGTGGGTGGGTGGGGGGGGGGGGGGGGTCGGGGGACGATTTCTTTCAAGGCCCTTCTCATTGCTACTCTTAATTCCAAGTTCAAAAGACTTGCATATAGCAGTAATGATAACAGTACAAATATCTATTAAAGCATTAAACAAAGAAACAAACTGGAAGCTTTGGTATTTTCTAACAATACTTTTACTGATAAAATAGAATCTTTACAGCTGTTTAATTTTTAGATGGTACAAGTGCTTCCAAATAAATGTGCGACTTCTCATAATCTTGTTTAAGTTTAAGATGTTAAAGCCAATTTATTTAGTGTTTAAGTTCATGGTTTCTTTCCTTCTATGGGTACAGGGCAAATTGATTGCTTCCCTCCCAATAAAAGTGAAGTATTGAAGATGGAATTCATTTTATACAGTAATTTATCTCTTCATCCATGGTGTCATCTTCTCTGAACGCCATAGTTTTCTCACAGTACCTGAATGGCACCAGTCCTTCTCCTCTTCTCCTTTTCAGTATCAGGATGATACTTCTGTAGCTCTTCTTCTCTAACTTTCTGATATATGTTCCTGGGCCCTTTTGATGGTCCATACAAATTCCTTTCTCCTCTCTCTCCTCCTCCTCACCAGGATGGCTGTAAGTCATCCTTTTCCACAGATTCTGAAGATCTTAGATTCCTCTGACATGAAGGGAACCTCTCCCATATTTAATGGTATAAAAGAAAGTAAAGTAACTTAATTGAATCTCTAGTTAAGGGGTATTCAAACAGAAATAAATCAAGTTAAAAATACAACATAGATTTGGAGGGTGGAAATAAACTCCTATCTAGCTAAAATGTTCCATGGAGGCAACAACTCAATTTAGAAAAATCAGAGGACAGCCAAGACATATTGCCTCTCCAGCAGAAACTAAGAGATCCACACCCTAAGATGGTGGTATGGCTTTATATACTAGAGGAACTTACTATTTACCAGCTTCCACATGGGGGAGCTACATAGCCACAAGATTACAGTTATGTTTTTTCCCCACACTAATGGCACATTCTGACTAAATCCTAGTAGGGAGCTGACAGGATCCCTAAAGAGGACATGCTTTGGAAAACACCTATTTAACCCAAATGGGCCACTCAATTAGATTCAAAGTTTGCCAAGGCTGCAGAACTTAGCCAGTTTGTGTTTATACCACCAAATTATAAAGTGAAGATAGATATCCAGTCTATTCAATAATAGCAGGTTTTATCTCAGTTTAATTTTGCAGCATTCATTTTGTATTTCTATGCTTTCACTTTGTTTGGTTCATAATTGCACACAGACCTTTTTAGGGCGATCAGGCTAAAGAAGCAAAGCAATCATTTTTTGAATTTGAGGCCAAACAGAGAAAAGCCAGTTAAGGATTGGGCAAGGAAGGAACAGAATCAATCATGTTTCAGCACTTTTTCAAAGAGCTTATCCCAGTTGACAGCTGTATATCATGACTTCATCATTTTTTAGATGAAAGTGAAATTAAGAGTACTTTAAGCAGTAACCATTATGATCAGTAATTCCTCTGTTGGATCTCAGAAAGAGCAGGTAGCTCTTTGCTTCAAAGATTACAGTGAAAATAAATTAGAAAAATGATAGTTTACAAAAGAAAACAAACGTATTGTTAGATTTACTCACTGTCAATATACCTAGCTTTGGTTTGGGGTGCTACCTGGCAGAAGGAGAAAGTTTATAAGCTCTGTGAGAGCGTTACACTGTATATCATCAGAGTAAACTACCAGTATAGCTGACACTGTGCCAGTGGCTGCAGAACAGATTAGAAGAGAGTGTCTATTTCTTGCAGCGTGTGCACTGCAATGACTTAGAGGCAGTCTCCTGCTTTTTCAGTGTAAAAGAGTCAGTGTGACACTGTTCTTGTGTGTGTGAGACTCTTGCACTAAGTTTGACTTATGTTCTTAGTATACATAATCACTCAGCAAACATCATCAGTTTGCTCTCTGTGCTCTGTTTTGTGACAAAAGTGACTGACTAGTTTGTTGTCTGTGTTTGTTTCCACATTAGGCTGTACAAACATTGTAGTACTAAAAGCCTCTGCCTCCTAGTGATCTGTGGTAATAAATGCTATGGTGTCACTGACATCAAGAGGCAAACATAGCAAGGGGAGAGGAAGAGGGTTAGTTCCACAGAGATCTGGAGCCAGTACAAGCAGCAGTGATGATTTTGAGAGACATAGGACGAGCACCAGGAGCCCTCTGTCCAAAATCAGAAGGGAATTTTCAAGAAGAATGCAGTTAGAGAGGCAGGGTTTATGAGAAGCTGGATAGCTGCCACCTATTCCCATCTCTACTGTTAGTGCTTTGGGGGTCTTCGTGCCACTGTTGTGCTGCTTTGCCCTTCCTCTGGTGCCTTTGGGTATCCGTGTGCCACTTTTGCCCTTTTTTTTGAGGGGCTTTCTTGCTATTGTTTGTGCTGCTTTGTCCCTCTTTTAGTGCTGTGGGCTATTATTTAATACCATGCCCTTTGCTCCTCTCATGGCGCCTTGCAGTGTTCTCAACACTCTTTGCAATTCTTTTACCCTGGGCTTTCCATGACACTGTTCATGCGGCCGTGCCTCTCTCACGATATCTTGGGCTGTTTCGGTCACAGTGGGTCACACTTTTCCCCACTGTTGGTGTCTTGGAGGGCTGTTCCCTCTGCTACTGAAGCCTGCATGCAAGTCTCAATAAATCTGGATAGAAAACGCCAGTGTTAGAGTCCAAAATAGGCTGTATTGCTTCCGCATTGACTTTAATGGAAATGAAGAAAATGACATAACAAATGAATTTGAAATCTAAAAGGAACAAAACAAATAAAAAAAAATGGCATCTGAACCAAAATAATGACCGGAACCGAACATTTTTTCCATTCACACTACTAGCAATAAGCCTTAATTGGACCAGCATAAGAATTTATTTCAATTTGATAGCTCGCATTTTTGCCAAACCACAAAGAAAATAACATCCAATATATAAAATAACCAATACAGGCAGTACAAAGTAGAGATGTGAATCGTGTGCCCGATCGTCTTAACGATCAGGTTCGGATGGTGGGAGGGAAAAATCGGATCGTTAGAGATTGTGAATTGGAATCGTTCCAATTCCAATTCACATTGTTAAATTTTTAGTGAGGCCTGAGCAGATAAACAAAACCCCACCGCCCCCCCCCAATAAAAATGTTAAATTACCTGGTGGTCCAGTGGGGGGGAGGGGGGTGTCCCCGGCACGATCTCCCGCTCTCGGGCCATCGGCGCCATTTTGGCTACCACTGATAAAAAGGCGCCAATGGCCCGAAAAAAAAAAACCCACCCCGATCCTTTTCAAATTACCCCTTTGCTTCTCCCACCCTCCCGACCCCCCCAAAAACCTTTTAGATGTACCTGGTGGTCTAGCGGGGGGTCCAGGAGCCATCCCTTCAATTGTGCTGGTGCCGGTGCTGGAGGTTTCAAAATGGCGCCGATCGCCTTTGCCCTTAACTTGTCACAGGGAGCGACCGTCGCTCCCTGTGACAAGTAAGGGCAAAGGCGATCGACTGCCAGAATGGCGCCGATCGCCTTTGCCCTTACCTTGTCACTAAAACGCCATCCTGCTCCTACCTAGCTAACTTTTGCTTATCACTAGTCTATAAATATAAAGGTAGTCAGGGACTTAAAAAATATTTAAGTTTAAAAGAAAAAAAGAAACATTTCTTACATTCACCTTGACTAATCATAGCATGCACTCAAGAGATAGTTACATCCATGCCGGATTAATTGAAAACAAACTATTTATACTACGGTAATAATGTATGTTATAACTTTAATTTCATGACCTGAATTGCCAACATTTTGTCTCTCCAAATGGTGAAACTCTTTAATGAATTAAAGAAACAGTACATCTTTTTAACTGCATGCTTAAGACTAGTTAAAAGTAGATCGCTCAGTAAGCCTTAGGAAATGAGGACATTCTTTTGTTGTATTTTGATTTTGTTTTCATATAAAGCAAGCATTTTAAAAGCAAAGCTAAAGTATGCTGGATGGTCATTTGCAGCATTTCATGGTTTTCTCTCTGTTCGTTCTCCATAACTTGTTAGATGCGCAGTCACCAGCTGGTTGCTGTAATACTTTTACAGTTGAATATTTTCCTGCAAATTCTCTATACAATCTGAAACTCTTTCATTTAAGTTGCTCCTTAGAAAAATGATTCAGTTTTTCCTTTTACGTACTGATTTTCTTCCTGGAAAGTTTTCCAGCCAGTTTTTTGGCCTCACACTCACACACACACACACTCTCTCACACACACACACGTACACACACACACACACACACACGTACACATATAAAATCATTCCTGTGCTGTTTACAGAGCAGTTAATTGCCATGGCGCATCCTCCCTGTGACAGCCCCCACAGAAACTTCATGGCATGGAGAAGGCGGGTGAACAGGCACTCACTGCTCTAGGATCAGCCATGCACAGTTGCAGTCCTTTTTCTCCCTAATACCTGTGGAGAATTGCTTATGCAATGGTTTGATTAGATGAAAGGGGGGAATGGTATTTAAAAAAAAAAAGTTACAGCTGGCAGAGTGGTTCAATGGCAGTGCTGTGCACTGCTACGGAGAAGCCTCTGCTCCCTGGGCCTACCAGGGTTGGGGATGCTGTAGGGGTAACATTCAGAGCCCGTGGGGCAGGGGGTCTTAGTTATTGCTCTGTTGTGAAACCTATAGAATACACACGGTACCAGCTTCCAAAGGGAGATGTGGTCCATGGCCCCTGGCCAGGTGGGGGGGGGGGGTTATCAAATAGGGGAAAAATCCTGGGTAGTTGCAAATGAGAACTCATAGAGCTGTTGGACCAAAAGAGGCAAGTTCCAATTTGAGCTGGCGGCTCAAAGAAGCAGGAGCAAACTTCTGAGTAAAAAATGAAAAAGGGGTAGCAAGGCGTGAAGACCCAGTTGGCACCCCAGCCCCTATCCCTTCCTGTCCTAAATAGCACTGAGCAAGGTCGAGACAGAAGGAACTGGGAGTAATTTCCCTTCGTGTCAAGTGCGGATCCAAAAGAATGAAGGAATCAAAAGAGGCCTGGATCCCTTCTTACAGAAGTTTTGAACTGCTCCTCATCAATGTATTCTTTCTCAGGATGAAAACCCCCACGATTGAGGGAATGAGCGGGCTTACTTTAAATTACCCTCCTTTATAATTTCTCCTCAGAAAAATGCCAAGCATGGTACATGGCGTGATCCTGAAGCTGGTATTTTCCTTCTGCAGTGTTGTGATCAGAATTTCTAAAATCTGTCTCTAGGATGCAGGTTGGGGAACAGCCCTCAAGAGAGGACTGTATTTTCCATCCAGGCTCAGGCTTGCAATATAATAATAACACCTTGCCAAAGCCAAGGGGGAACAGCCCACTGTGGACAAACAGAGCAAATGAGGCACAAACCAATACAGCTGCTGAACACAAACAGGCTCAGCACGGCCAGGCCTGGAGTGGCTCAGTGCAGCCAAGAAGAGTAAGAAAAGGCCAGGGTTAAAAAAGCAAGTGCTACTAGCTTCGACTTCTGCTTTTGTGATGCATTTCATTGGATCAACATGAGTGAATCCAAAGAAGGGGCTCTAAAGCTCACATCCGAGAACATCTGATTATTCTAACATCAGAGCATTACACAGTCTCCACTTTTCTCAGGAGCTGTACTTGGACTGGTGTTTTTAAATATATTTAGGAATGATCTGGAAAGGGGACTGATGAGTGAGGTGATCAAATTTGCAGATGACACAATACTAACCAGAGTAGTTAAATCACAAGAGGATTGTGATAAATTGCAGGAGGACCTTGCAAGATTGTACGTTTGGGCATCCAAATGGCAGATGAAATTTAATGTGGACAAGTGCAAGGTGATGCATATAGGGGAAAAATAACCCATGGTGTAGTTACACAATGTTAGGTTTCATATTAGGAGCTACCACCCAGGAAAAAGATCTGGGCATCATAGTGGATAATACATAGAAATCATCTGCTCAGTGTGCTGCGGTGGTCAAAAAAATCAAATAGAATGTTAGGAATTATTAGGAAGGGAATGGTGAATAAAAGTGTGGGAACGAATGGTGATTCCCACAGGCCTGGAGACAAACTAGACTGACTACAGTCTTTCTTAAAACATGTTCTTTATTCACAACTTCACACATGCACAACAGTAGAAATTCTTCTCAGACAGTTGCTTCGCTCAGCTCAGGGTTTGGACAGTATTGCATACAGGAGCTGCCTTCCTCCCAGAGACCTGGGTCTGGTTACTCCCACCTGGATCCCAGCTCTTATTCCCCTGTCTCTGGTTACTTCCTCAGAGCCCTACTTGCCACGCAGGATCCCGCCCATAGAGCAAACTCTCCTCAGTGGATTTAAGGTGGACCAGGCATCTAGCTTGGTCCTGCAAAAGTACATAGGGGAACATTAGGGCACTGCCTCACATATCCCTCCCCTCATCTTGGACCCATCGGGGCAAGTGTCCCTACTCCCTCCAATATCCTGTTCAGGAGAGTCCAAGAATTCCCAGTCCCCTTCTCTAAAATTTAGTGTTAGAGCTGCAGATTTACTTTATTGTCCCCCTTCCAGTTATTAGTTTAAATTTGATCATGTTATGATCACTGTTGCCAAGTGGCCCCACCACCGTTACTTCTCTCACCAAATCTTGCGTTCCACTAAGAATTACATCTAAAATAGCTCCCTCTCTTGTTGGTTCCTGAACCAATTGCTCTGTGAAGCAATCATTTATTACATCCAGGAACTTTATGTCTCTAGCAAGTCCTGATGTTACATTTACCCAGTCAATATTGGGGTAATTGAAATCTCCCATTATTATTGCACTGCCAAATTGGTTTGCTTCCCTGATTTCTCTTAGCATTTCATCATCTGTCTGTCCATTTTGTCCAGGTGGACGGTAGTATACTCCTATCACTATACTCTTACCCAACACACATGGGATTTCTACCCATATAGATTCTACTGAGCATTTACTCTCTTATATGACCTTTATCCTGTTGGACTCTATACCCTCCCGGACATAAAGTGCCACACCCCCACCAAATTGATCCTCTTGTTCTCATAGATCATGCAATTCTCATGCCGAGAGTTGAGCCGCAGGTAAACTGTCATGGTAGTGGCAGGAGCTGATTCCCATAAATGAGCTGGAAAGGGGAAGAGCTGGTGGCTGCAGTAATGTGATTGTTTAGGGAGAATTCGGCCCAAGGCAGGAGGGTGGCTCAGTTGTCCTGGTGCTCATTGACATAAGAGCGGAGGAATGTTTTAAGAGTACGGTTAGTACGTTTCGCTTGCCCATTGCCCTGTGGATGATAGGCCATCATATAGTCAAGCATGATACCAAACTTCTTGCAGAGAGAGCGTCAGTATTGCAGGGTGAACTGGAATCCTCTATCCGCTAGGATATTTTTTGAGAAGTCATGTAAGTGGAAGACATGGAGGGTGAAAAGATGTGCAAATTCTGGGGGTGGAAGGAAGACCAGGCAATGAAGCGATATGTTCCATCTTGGAGAAGTGATCAATTACCACCCATATCATGGTGACATTAGAGACAAAGAGGTGCATGATAAAATCCATGGACAAGTGGGTCCAGGGTTCCCTGGGTGATGGCAACAGCCATAACAGCCCCCAGGGTCGATCATGCAAAGTTTTTTGCTGTGCGCAGGTGGGACACGAGTCAACATAGGCCTTAACATTCTGCTTCATTTGGGGCCACCAATAGTGCTGCTGAAGCAATTCAAGGGTTCTTGCCCATCCAAGGTGTTCTGCTATATGGGAGTCATGGGCCCATTTTAACACTTTCTCATGCAATCTGGAAGGCACTACTGTCTTTCCTGGAGGGACGGGTACTGTTGTAGGCAGGAGTATCTTAGCAGGATTGATGATATGCCTTGGAGGCTCTGGAACATCTTCAATCTGAAAAGAATGGGAGAGTGTGTCTGCTCATTGATTCTTGAGGGCAGGACAATATTACAACTCAAAATCAAAGCGGGCAAAGAACAAAGACCAGTGGCCTGTCTAGCATTGAGCTGCCAAGCTTGATGCAGATATTCAAGGTTCTTGTGGTCCATGTATTTAGTGACACAATGTTGAGCCCCCTCAAGAAGATGGCGCCATTCTTCTAGGGCCAACTTGACAGCCAAGAGCTCCCAATCTCCAATACTATAGTTGTGATTGACCGAGAAGAATTTCTTGGAGAAAACGGAACACGGACGAATCATCCCTTTAGAACTGTGGTGGCTGAGGGCATTCCTTATTCCAAGGGTAGAGGCATCTATCTCTAGAATGAAGGGCCATGTGGGATCCAGGTGCCATAGGCAAGGTCCATAAGCAAAGCTGCTCTTTGATTTCTGGAAAGCCTCGGTGTTAGTACCCTTGCAAATAAGGGTTGTAAGCAGAGCTGCCAAGGAGGAGTAATTAGGTATAAACTGGCGGTAATAATTAGTAAACCCTAGCAACCTTTGTAAGGCTCGGAGCCCCACCGGGCAAGGTCACTCCATGACAGCAGTTACCTTGGTTGAGTCCATTTAAAATCTGTCTTGTAAAACTATCTACTCGAGGAAGAGGAGTTCCTCTTACTTGAAGAGACTTTTCTCCAGTTTAGTATAGAGATTATTTTCCCAAGGGCACTGCAGGACAGTTTGAACATCTCTACAATGGGAGCTCAAGATCTGGGAAAAAAATCAGTATGTCATCCAGGTATACAACCATCCAGGTGTTAGGATTTTGAGCGGTAGCCAGGTAAGCTGAACACCACTTCCAGGAGTGGCACGGGACAGAAGGACTGGAGCAAGTGCGGGTGGTCCGGTGAGGCTGGGAAGAATCTCTGGAGTGAGGAGCTGGCTGGGCTGAGTCTCTGGAACTAGGTGCAGGCTGGGCTAGGTCTCTGGAACAGACTGAGGTGCATGAAGGTAAGGGTAAACTTCAGGAACACTGGAACAGAGTGTGGGTATACATGGAAGTGGGTGCAGGTAAGCGTGGAGCTAGAGCACTGGAACTGGGTGTAGGTATGGGTGTAACCAGATCACAGGAACAGAATGCCAGTAAGTGTAGGTAAGTGCAGGTAAGCGAGGAACTGGAGGAAGGGAACCAGAACAAGGAAGACAAATTATGACAAGACAGGACAAATCAGGACAAGGACTACACTGAACATGAAACACAAAATGCCTAAAGGCAGTAAGGCAATAGAAGCTCCAAGGGAAAGCAGGGGTAAGCAGACAGAGCAAGCGGTCTAGTTTCAAGGGGGAGACCAGGAAAACTCAGGATGGGCAAGGGGACAAGATGACTAAGATAGGCCACTAGGCAAGAAGGGAACTAGAAGGCCCACAGGCCACAGAGCAAGGCAAGAGGGAAACCAGAATGCCCGCAGGTGACTAGAGCAGAGAGCCCAAAGGTACTCAAGCACCGAGGCATGGGCTAGGCAGGGTTAAATACTGGAGTCTGGACATTGGGCAGATAGACAAGAAAGGCTGGGTCAGCCAGGGGAGAGTGCTCCTAGAGGGCCTCTGGTGGTAAGGAGACTGAAAAGCAGCCAGAATTGTAACAGCAGGTGTACAGCAGGTAGCGAAAGATCTCGTTGACCATTTTCTGAAAGACCGCCAGTGCACTGCAGAACCCAGAGGGCATGACCAAATTCTCGTAGTGCCCATCATGGGTGTTGAAAGCAGTCTTCCATTCATGACCAGCCTTGATGCAGATGAGGTTGTACGCACCCCTGAGTTCCAGTTTCGTGATTATCTTAGTGCCCTGTATGAGATGAAAGAGCTCAGTTACTAGAGGCAGAGTGTATAGGTCTTTCTTAGTAATAGCATTCAGGCTGGGGTAATCTATACATGGTCTGAGAGAGCTGTCTTTCTTTGCGAGAAAGAAGAAATCAGCTTCTGCCAGAGAAGAGGAGGCTGGATGAATCCATGGACCAAATTTTCTTGGATGTAAGCAGACATGGCCTGAGTCTTGGGTAGAATAGAGGGTAAACCTGGCCCCGTGGAGGCATGGCTCTGGGAATGAGCTTGATGCCACAATCATACATACGGTGAGGCGGCAGGATCTCAGCATTCTTCTTGGAAAAGACATCCTTATAATCTACATTTTGCAGTGGGAGTCCTGATTCAGTGGGTACCGAACAGGAGTCTGTGCATCCACACCGCCAACAGTCAAGCTCCAAGGTGGCCCAATCTATTAATTTTGGCAGTCTGTGGGCTGCCCCCGAGAACTGCCGCACTCACTTTTTTGGCTGGGAACTTGCTTCTGACTTCCAATGTGGCCTAGTGCTGCTGGGTCTCCACACAGTGGGATGCCATGCTCTGACACAGTAAGACACCATCAGCTCCTCACGTAGCAGGATACCACCGACCCAGCCAGCCTTGCTCCTCCTTAGGCATGCATGTGCCAGACCTCCCTCCATTTAAAGGCTCGCAGTGGGAAAAGTTCCACAGAGCCTGCTGATGACATCACACACCAAGCTCACTCTCTCCTTCACTCATTGCCTCAGCAACAGGTCCAACTACTTGCTAGTAGTGTGTATTGCTTTCCAGAATTCCAGTCTTGTCCAGGTTGTCTTCAGTCGCCGTCCAGCTATCCGGTTTGTCTTCTGTCTTCACTCTAGCCTGTTCTTTCCATGTTATCTACTTTTATTGTCTTTGCCTGCCTGCTCTGCCTATCTGTCCCTCTTCTCCTCTTTCAGATGGATACCTGGTTTGACCTCAGCCTGGACCTCGGATATGCTTGATCGCTGCCTGCCTCTGACTATTGCCTGGACCTTGGATACGTCTGTCACCTGCCTGTGACCCTAGCTGCTATGGACCACTTCATCTGCCATCAGCAGCGACCCCACCTATGTCCTGCCAGGCCCGGCACCCAAAAGCTCAACCTGAGGGGAACATGGGCTGGTATAGGTGAAAAGCCTGACTGGTCTCTACTTTGCCTGGGTCCACCTGCCAATGGTGGGAACCTGTAGGGAGGAGCCAATCTTGACTTGGCCTAAGGGTCCACAAACACAGCACAATCAAACACAACATCAAAGGGAGGTTGATGTTGGAACCACAGCAGGCCAAGTAAAATGGGATTAACAGCTCTAGGAATAACATGGAAGCTGATCTTCTCTGAGTGCAATAGACTGATGTGTAGAAGTTGAGAAATGGTGGTCCAGGTAACCTGTGCCAGAAGTGGATCCCAATAAACCAAGAATATGACAAGTAGGGATGTGAATCGTTTTTCTGACGATTGAAAATATCGTACAATATTTTCAAAGTCGTCAGAAATCGAGGGCTCCCCGAAACCGATAGGAAAACCCCACAAAATTGTTCGTGGGGTTCTCTTATCGTTTTGGGGGAGGGCGGGAAAAGCGGCACACAAAAACAAACCCTAAACCCACCCCAACCCTTTAAAACAGCTCCCTTAGCTTCCCCCCCCCCCCCAAAACGTTTTAAAATTACCTGGTGGTCCAGTGGGGGTCCCGGGAGTGATCTCCTGCTCTCGGGCCGTCGGCTGCCACTAATAAAAATGGCGCCGATGGCCCTTTGCCTTTACCATGTGACAGGGTATCCATGCCATTGGCCGGCCCCTGTCACATGGTAGGACTAATGGACGGCCGGCTCCATCTTTAAAAATGGAACAGGCCATCTAGTGCTCCTACCATGTGACAGGGGCCAGCCAATGGCACGGATATCCTGTCACATGGTAAGGGCCATCGGCCCCATTTTTATGGCTGGGGCTAGGCGACAGCGGCCCAACTGTATCTGTTCCTTTGGAAGAGAAGGAGATGCCATGGGCATGGCAGTAACTGGTGAGAGCAGCTGTTGGAAGCGAGGTGCCAAGGAGACGCTTCTGTGTGCTGGGCGAGTCTCCTGGAGCCTTTCCTGCAAGTGTCTATCTATTTTGCTGGTTAGGGCAATGAAGGCCTCCAACAAGGTAAGGTCCTCCTTAGCGGGGAGCTCATCCTTAATCTTCCCTGAAAGACCTTCCAGGAAGATGACAACCAGGCTGTCTTCCCAACAATTTAATTCAGAGGCCAGGGTTCTAAATTCCACCAAACACTTGTCTAGGGTTTGGGAGCTCTGGTGAAGATGGAGAAGAACGGAGTCCATTACAGTAACTCGACCTGGCTCCACAAAGATGGTGTGAAATCATTCCATGAACTTCTGGAGGTCAAGAAGGATGGGGTCCCCTCATTCCCAGAGGGGAGAAGCTCAGGCCAGCACTGTTCCATCTAGTTGGGAAATAATATTAATAGTTTTGGCTTGATCATCAGGGAACAGTGTAGCCTGCAGCTGAAAGAGCATCCTGCACTGGTTGAGGAATTCCTGGCACCACTTGGGATCCACTTGGGATCCTCTGGCAGCTGAGGAATGGGCTGTCTGGGCACTGGAGGAAGTGGTGGCAGGTGCAGTCAGGGCATCCAGGTGCATGGTGAAGCTATCCATAGCTGCACCAGAAGTTCCAAGGCACCCTATTGGTCGTGTAGCCTGCAAGCAATACCAGGGATGGCTTGGCATGAGGTCAAGTCCACCGAGTCCATGGCTTCAGCAAACTGTTGTATCTATGGACCATTGGGCCGAGGTGAAATTGGCTGCAGGCTCTCACCGTCAGCAGGAGGACTCAGGCAAAGCAGAGACTGGTCAGGAGCTTCATCTTTACCATCTCACATTCCCCTCGCGTTGAGCCTTTGGGTGCTGTGGCTGGCAGGACTTAGGCAAGGGTCTCTGCAGATGACTGGAGATATGGTCCAAGGCCAAACTAGTATCGTAGGCAGGCAGCGATCAGGCATATCCAGGGTTCAGGCAAGGCTCAAGGCAGGATCAGTGGTGTCCAGAGTCTAGGCAGGGGTTGAAACCAGATATCTGTCCAAGGAAGAGGAGGAGGGATGAATAGGGCTGAGGCAGGCTAGTTAGGCAAGCCAGGAACAGACTGAGTAGATGAAAACTTGAACAGGTTGGGCAGACAAAGGCTGGAACAAACTGGGCAGACAAAGACTAGAAAAGGCTGGGTAGCAACATACACTACTCAAGTAGCTAGACCTGCTGAGGCAGGGAGCCACAGGGGAACTGTGGTGACATCATCACTAAGGGCCACAGGGACTTTCGCACCATGGTTCCTTTAAATTGGCAGACTAGCTTGCACACACCTATGGAGAGGTGTGACACATTGAGGCTGGCAGCATCCTGCAGCCTAGTGTTTGGCAAGTTGGCGGCGTTTCGCTGCATCAGGAGGCAGAGTGGCAGGCCCGGGCACAAAGGTAAGGGTGGCAATTCGCGGGAGAAGCCCATGGCCTGCTGAATGCAACTAAAAAGTAGACCTTAGTATGAAATAAATACGTTTTCTCCCTGGCTTTGTGTCACTCTATCTTAGTTTCTTAGCCATGGCATGCTCTTGTTTCTCTTTCCAATCCGCTTGAAGAAATCCCTGTCCTTTCTGCTTCGCCTCCTCACCCAGCAATCCAAAACCAATCAATGTGACACAGCTGGAATAGTTGAGACATTTGCAGCAGAAATAACAAGAAGGCAAAGCAAGATATGCCGATGAAATTCCTGGCATGGGGTTCAAATGCTGGAAATTAATTTTGTCACTTTGTCCTAGACCTGAGGAGTTATTGTCTGGTTTGTTTTTGCATAAAAAAAGAACCTAGCCTGATTTTCTTAGGTTTGTTTGTGATTTTCAGCAACTGTGATTGCTAAATGTCTATATAGTTTGGTAAATTAAGTAAACCTGATAGGAGGGTCATGGAGGGAACCTGGTCATACAACAAATAATGGAGAAGAGAAGGCAAGGCACTCACCAACATTTTGTGGTATTTCTTATTTTGTGAAGACTATTGTGTAGAGCAGAATACCTCCTGCTGATGTTTCAAGGGCGCACTCTCTTCATCAAGAGCTAATAGATCGTTAAAGCCAGTCTTTATAGCTTCATTATGGTCTACTTGTTGGTAGTATACTCAACCATGGCAATATGGTTTGTCATTGAGTTTATCTTTTATGTGATGTCATACTTTTATTGAATTTTACAAATTCTCAATACAAATTTAAATTATGATGTCTCAATGTTTAAAAAGTTAAAATATTGCTTTTTTTTTTTTTAACTTCCCTCAGTGTTTGAATATGACACTAGTTTTACAAAGAATGCCTGAGCTCACAGGCATTTTTGATCCTTATAGAAAGAAAGTAAAAGTATATTGTTAAAGAAAAACAGTGACATACCTAGATAGATAAACAATCAGTTAACCATTCATTAAATTATTTACTGTATTTGATTTATATTTTGCTTTTTGGCATTTCAAAGCAGATTACATTCAGGTACTTTAGCTATTTCCCTGTCCTCAGAGGGCTGACAATTCTAGTTTGTACCTGAGATAGTAGAGGGTAAAGTGACTTGCCCAAGGTCTCAAAAAGCAGGAGTGGGATCTGAATCCTGGTTTCCCTGAGTCATAGCCCACTGCTCAAATCACTAAGCTACTCCTGCACTCTGTAAAGTATTAGATTAAATGTTACTGGCTACGTGCAGTAAGATCCATTACAACAGTACAAGCATGCTGACATACGTCTAGTAAGGCAATGTCTTATGTGGTTACTCAGATAAAATGTTCATCATTCTTTTTCCAATGGGAAAGTATCCTTTGTGAGTCTAGCTCTTAGTCATCTGCTGCAAGCTGCATAAAGGGCAGTACTTATATGTGACCATGGTGTGTGTTGGGAGATTATTTGGATGAAAAAACTCAATTCATTATCACAAAGGTCATGTGTGGATCTCAGGGGTAAATAGTTTGCAAAAACATTGCTAATTTATTTGACGGCAAAGCAAAGGAGAACTCATAGCAAAGACATGTGGAAAAGAATATCATTTAACAGTGCAAGAGACAGAAAGTGATTCAGGATGTGCAGAAAAAGGGATGATGAGAATGAAGCTGGATTGGCGCTGTAGAACTTATCAATAAATAAGGTATATTTCATTAGGAAATACTGGTTTCTGCTAAAATCTTGTTTACCTTATTTTTATACATAAAAATGTGCACCTTTACAATTCTTAACTTCAGAATATAAATCTTAAATCAAATTAAATTGTTTTTGGATTGTGTTTATCTACCTAGGATGCAATTTATAGTATTTAACATTGGAAAGAAGATATGTAGTGAAAATGTTTTCCCTTTTGCTTTTGGTGCTCCTTAGCTTGCTACCTTACTACAACCTAGTGCAGTTGATCCTACAAAAAGGCTTTGTTGAGGATTTCTTCAAGCTTTTGGTTGAGTAGTGAGGCCTAGTTGCAAGTCCAAAAAATGGGGAGATCCAAAGTAATGCAGTGAAGCATCATTAGAACTATTTGTTCCTAAAAATGACCCCTACCTGGCTACAGAATAGCACTTCAGATGTAGAAGGAAAGAAGAAAGGCCTTCTCTGAAGACAAACTATTGAAAAACATTTCCTTCCCAAGACTGGTACAGCTGCCAGTTCTACCAGAAGCTTGAATGGACCAAAATGCTTTAGCTATCACATCTCCTATACAACCCAAAGCAACAGGTAAATAATTTAGGGCTGGATTTACTAATGCCGCAAGGCATAGTGAATTCAGATGTAATGGGGGGTGGGGGGGGGGGAGGCGGTCCTGCGATAGCTGGCAGCGATCGCACCTCCGCGGTGTGATCGCTGCCAGCATTGCGCAAAATTACTACACCATAAAAGGTGTAGTTATAAGGCTCGAAACTGGCAGCAAAAACGCAGCATACCTTTCGCTGTCAGCGAAGTCTTCGTGGCGTCAGTCCCTGTGCCGCTCTGACTCCTCCTCTTCTGGGGCTGACGCCGCCCTGACTCTGCCCCAATCTTGTTATCGCGTGTGATCCGCTAGGCCTTAGTCTGCTACCTTAGGTAGCAGACTAAGGCCTAGATTCACTAATACCGCCGGGCTTTTTGAATTGAGCAGTACAGGGGGGCGGGGAGTGAAGTGGGGGGGGGGGGGGGCAGGTCTGCGAAAGCCGGCAGCGATCGCACCTCTGCGGTGCGATCGCTGCGGGCTTTCACACCCAATAGCGCCATCATAGAAGGTGGTGCTATTGGGCGTGAAATTGGCAGCGAAAAGGGTTCTTACCTTTTCGCTGTCCACGATGTCTTCGCAGCGTCCTCCCCGGTGCTGCCCCGACTCCTCCTGTTCCGGTCTTGATGCTGCCCCAACTCCGCCCCCATGTAGTGATCGCACGCAAAAAGGGACTTTTCGTGTGCGATCGCTTTGGAAAATGACCCCCTAAGTCTTCCTTTCTTATAGAAATAGCTTTAAAAACTATCTCATTTTTTAAAATTATAATTGAATGTACTTTGAGTATCATCTATAATAGATCTCTATTTACTGCTAGCATCTCCCTCATTTTGCTGCTCTGTTTGTCTTTTAAATTCCATGTATTGGGTAGAGTTTCTGTAGTCTCTTACAGTACTGATTTTAATGTAATCTCTTTGAAGTTGTTTTGCTCTGTTGATTGTTTGAAGGTAGAAAGAAATAATCATTAATGTCATTGGCAGCAGCATATGTTTACTTATTTTGTGCCCCATGATCATAATCTGTATCACAGTTATTGAAATATAAAGTTATGAATAGTTTGCAAAGCTTTCAATGTCAACAATGAAATAACTCACAATCAGAACATAGAGCATTCTTATCAAACTAATCAAACTGCTAGTTCCAGAATGCAATTGTCTCTCAGTCAAAGCCTGTTACAATTTTGCAGATGAAAGATTAGTTGAGAGACTAGAATAAAAAGGTATTTAAAATTTTATCTTTTTTCAAATTCCGTTTGTTTAATTTTTTTAGCAAGTTAAAGTCCCCATAGTAGGAAACTCTGTTGCCAGAATAATGTCATCTCTTGACCTTGACAGAATGCTTTGCCTTCAACTACTAACTGGTGTTGTATGTTTTGGACAATAGAGCAACCCACTGCAGGGATAATTCACTATGACCTAAGAATGTGGCATATTTTAAAATGTAAGTGCCTGTATTCTGTTGTACTATACATACATGAGAGTTTTCTAAACCATGTGGTACAACAGTACAGTATGTTTAATCTCTGTATTTCTGGTCTATGGAAAGACAAATGGGACACCGGTAAGGATTTAGTAGGTAAGAATAAATTCATATCTAAAAACATATATTTAGAGTTTCTGTGGAGTGTGAGGAGCTGAATTGATCATGGAGAAAACTAGTTGTGACCCCCTTTAATTGGACCAACATAAGAATGATTGAAAGATATTACTGTGCGTAAACTTTTCAAACCACATAGGTTTCTTTTTCCGAAAAGACTCTCCTCAAACCAAGGTTTGTAGCATCAATTTCATGGGGGCAACCACACACTGAGCTACAATGTGCAATGTTGTCTACCAGAATAGTCAAGAAGAGACGTTTCAGGAGACAAACGTGCAAAAACAATATGGATCTTAAAGTCAAGAAAAGATGTGCCATCAAGGTGTGGTTGGGTGGATGGCATTCTCTGACATTATGTGCTGGAAAGGCCAGACTGAAGTTATTTTTGTAAAATATTTCCCTCTATACTTCTTTACTGAGCCACCAACAGAATGCTCTTGGAGAAAGCACTTGGCTTAGAATTAGCCTTTTGAACTAAAGACTAAGAAGAAAACCCCTGATTGCTTAAGTAAAACAGTACAAGTAATTTGTAATAAGGTTTTGTAATACAGAAGTATATTGGATCTAGGTTTTAAATAAAAATGATATGTGGGTACCTAAAATGGTATATCCGTCAGAGAAAGATGCTTAATATTGTAAACTTTATTCCACAATGACAAAGAATATCAAATCATTTAAAACATTAGTGGTATTACTTACCCTATTTTAGGATTCTCTGACTGATATATATATATATATATATATATATATATATATATATATATATATATATATATATATATATATAAATATATAAATCAGCAAAAAATAAGTTGACTTCCCCACCAAACCTCACAAAACAATAAGAAACGAAACATAAAAAACAAACATGAAAATAAACCACAAAATAAACTCTAACTCAAATATTTTTTTATGGAAGGTTTATACAATTTTACTCAATTTTTAAAGGCAACCACCATCAATAAGGATGGTTGCTGCAAAAGATATATACAACCAGTGATATTATCCAAGGGAAAAGTTTTTGTGTTGTTCCTTTTGTCCCCGACAAAGGCCTTTGTTTTGCTGTATGCTTGGCTTCTTCAGGAGAATGTAGGAAGCCCAAATGCTATGAAAATAGGCATTCAATTCAACAATACCACTTTGGAATGTAAAATTAGAATAATGGAGAACAAACGGAGGATTAAATCTTCGCATCGCTTCAGGAGTTGAGCTGCATATCAGCACTAGAAATAAAACCATCCGAAACCCCAAATTATTCACCTGCCGAAAATCACTATAAAATTAGTTTACAAATACTCTGAAAAACCAGAACACCCACTTTTAAATTGACACACACATTTAAACTCTAGTTGAACAAAGTAGCTAGCAAACACCACAGGAAGTGGGGAGGAAAACCCCAAGATGCAATATTGTCAATTCTTCAAAGAAAATCAATTAAATCACATTGGTAACTCTGCCAGAAGTGATTGTTATATATTCTCTGGAACTCAAAAGGGAGGAGAACAAATTTTATTGAAAGCTCAGTAAAATGCCTCCCACTCTGCAGCTTTATTAAGACCCAGTAGGGAAACAGATTTCCATTTATAAATAAAAAACTGGTCTTTACGTAATAAGAAAAGAGAAATATAAATATATGTATATATACACACACAAGAAGGAATGTAGGAATGTGCATAGGAGCCTTATAGGACTGTGTGAGTGTGTGGAGGGTATCTGGGGTGATGGATATGTGTGATGTATCTGTATATTTGAGTGAATAAGGGGTTGTGTGGAAAGGATTTGTACATGAGATTTTTGGGATGTCATATTTTTGGTATGCTGTGTGTTTGTGGGTAATAGATGTAGTTGTGAGAAAGTGTATGCGTGTTTGTGATTGGGAGTTCTGTGTGTGTGCAGGGATTGTGTGTAAGTTAATGTGTGAGGGCTTCTGTACATGGGGTATGGCTGTGTATGCATATAGGAGGGGGAATGTATTTGGTGTGTGCTGGGGATGAATGTGTTTGGGTAGGTTTGTGTGTTGGAGATTCTATGGGCAGTAATGTGTGGCAGAGTTGGGGGGTGTTTTTTTGGGATATGGCTAGCTGTATGTAATAGGGGTTGTGTGGTTGAGGTAAGTGCATGTGTGGGATGTGTGTTTGGCGGGGGGGGGGGGGGGGGGATATGTGTTGGCAGGGGGAGGATAAATTGAGAAGCTGTATCATTTATTTTCCCTCCATCTGTGGAAGGTATAGGGTATACTGTGAGTGTGATGTGTGTGTGTGAATGCATATGTGGTGCACAAGTGTGAGGTTCTGTAGGTTGGTATGTGTGTGTTTGTATGGTGGGTACATATGAGGGTATGAAGGGTGCAGGATTTTTTATGTGAGAGGTAGGTGTAATCTGGGTATATAATAAGTGTGTAGCATGTGGGGGTGTATATTTGTGTATAGAGTGGAGTATGTGTGTGTGTGTGTTCTGGTGGCTAGGGTATGTGGTTTCAGGTTGTGTGGGGTGTGATTGGGGCAAGTGTGTGTGTGTGTGTGTGTGTGTGGTGTGTGTGCGTGTAGGAGGATATGTGTCTGGGATGTATGAGATGGAGTGAATTGAGATGCTGCATCATTTATTTTCCCAATCTATGTGTTTGTGTAGGGGGAGTAGATGAGGGTGTCCTGGGAGCAGGTGTGAATGTGCATGATGTGTGTCAATGATGTATAGGAATGTGTGTGTGGTGTGATGGAGTGCATGTGTGGGGGGATTTGGGGTGGGGTGTGAGTATGTGTAAGGTTTAGGTGTGTGGATTGTGTGGTGGATGTGTGTGGAGATGTGTGTATGTGACGCGTGTGTGTGTGAGGCATGTGTATAACAAATGTGAGGTAGGGGTGTGTGTATGTGTGTGTGTGTGGGATATGTATGTGTGTGTTAGTGGGGGTAATGTACTGTGTGTGGGTAGCAGTGTGCGTGGGGGTGGGGCATGTGTAATTTGGAAGCACCTTTTTGTGCCATACTTTGCCTGTTGCTCTCCTCCTTAGCTGTGTGTGAACCTAACTACATCTGGAAAAATCATAACTTTTTGACCCATAAAAGATGTATCTTTATATCAGAAAAATATTTTAAGGGTTAACTCTTTATCTGGTTCTAAGACAAACTCCACAAGTAGAGTAGCTGTAGATGTAACAGTATGAAAATCCTGTAGGAAACCAATTAAACCCAAACTCCCTTCCACCTCTTCCCTTGAAGAAACATTACTCAAATTAACCCCCTCTCCCCTCCACTGAACTGGGATGGTAATATACAGGGTGGCCCATGGAAAAGTAGCCTGCCTCCAATGCACTGGTACTGGAGGTGGGCTACTTTTCCATGGGCCACCCTGTATTTTAGTCAAGGGAGGAAAGGATTCAAGTGGAATCTGAAGGACTTCTACATATCATTTTTTAAGGATCTGTAAGAAAGAAATAAGTGTGAGCCGAGGAAAATTTAAAAACGTAAATCTAAGCCTCCTAGAAAACTTTTCCAAAATTTCAAATTTACAATGAAGAAAAGGACAATTTACAATTTTGAGATTTCCGAGCCTGTTTTTCCTGATTACCAATTTTTCTTTCATGCTCTTGAAATAACATTGAATGAGAAACCATTTGTGAAGAAAGCTCTCCTAAAGCATTGTCAGTTTTACCCGCCAAGGACTTCTCCAACTCCTTAATAGCAGACCCTAGCATATCTAGCATTAAAACAGAGGGCTTGGGTGTCAAACTAATAACAACATTAAGTTCACCAACAGGTTTTGAATCACTGGGTAAGATCATTCCATCAGAGTTCCTTCCTGAAGTTGAAGTGGCAGCAGCACCACTTTGGACTTGCTGATCCACTTCAAGAAAGTCCCCTGAAAAGTCCTTCCGTAATGTAGGTGGTAAAGGGGAAACAAGACTTAAAGAGACCAAAGCTTCCGATCGAGCGGCAGAAAACATGCCAAGCTCCGAAGGTCCTGTGCTAGGTTGTGGTTGCATAAATCCTTCAATAGTTGGCTAGGTAGAAGAGGGCGCTAGTACTGACCCTGATGGATTGATCTTTGCCCACCCTTTCCTTTTCTTTCCCATTAGCCAAACTAAGGCCTAAAACCACTAAGCTATGAAGTATTATCACGAGAGGGGACCCACTATTATGGGCAGTGTCGCCATAATAGTGGGGCCCCTCTCTTGAAAATATTTTGTGGTACTATGGCATACTCTTTTGCCTAAAAATAACCAACTATTCCCCAGTTATCCCTTAATTTTTCTTAATTTTTTATCTTTTTTCGTAAATTATATGAGTTATAACTCTTTGTGGGACCGCGGGGCAAAAGAACGCACCTAGTGGCCCTTTAACTCAATGGTTGTCTCAACCTGAAGGAACCACCATCTCCTTAAAGGGAAGGTCAGGGATGATCCCCCAACTCCCCCAAAGTAAAAAAATTAGTGTAAATGCTACCGACCTCCACATTTATCTCTTTTCAAAAAGTTGTAGGTATTTTATTGCAGCTGATCACTTTCTCGGTCAGATTGCCTAGTAATGACCTTCTTTGCATTATTGAGGCATGCAAATTGCATGCAAAGAAGGTCATTATAATAGGGGAGGGAACCTGTGCAGGGAGATGCAAATTATTGTCTATATCATGCAATATTGCCGTGATAATGCTCTATGGCGCGATATACACTGTTTAACCCGCATTAGAGCACTACCGTTCCAAGGGCTGTACTCCTTTGGTGTATAGCTTTGGCCACACATTGCAGAGCGCCTCCTTTATGCTCGACCTTCCATTGCACCCCAGATGACATGGATGCTGGCATCAGTATCTTCAAGGGGGAAGCAGGCAGATGAAAAACAAACCAGCTCCAATGGAAAATGCTGGGTAGGTAGTCTCACACATGGTTTCCCAATCCGTTTTCTTTAATTTTTTCCAACAGTCTGTATGTTAGAATATATAAATCGACTGAAGTATAGATGTTCTTCAAACATTAGGGGGTGGATTTTCAAAGGGTTACGTGCGTAACATATGCACGTAACCCTTTAAAACCCCTCCTGCGCACGCCGAGCCTATTTTGAATAGGCTCGGTGACACACGTATGTCCTGGGGCTTTGAAAAAGGGGTGGGGGCGTGGGCAGGGCGCCGATATGGGGACGAGACCGAGGCCTCCGGCACGATGGCCGTGCCGGGGGAATCGCACACCAGCAGCCGGACGGCATGCGCAAGTTACACCTGCCAGAGGCAGGAGTAAATAGGACAACAAAGGTACGGGGGGATTTAGGTAGGGCTGGGGGGCAGGTTAAATTTTATTTATTTATTTATTTATTTATTTTTAATTTTTATATACCGATGTTCCTGTATAGAATACATATCGCACCGGATTACAGAGAACTGAACTGTTGCCCCAGGGGCGGATACATTGAAACAAGGTTGATGCGAACTTACAGTGAACAAGTGGAATGCATTAAAACATGGTTAGCTAACATAATTAGTACAATTAAAACATATTTACAGTGGAATAAGTGGAGCAACGTCTATGAAGCACCATTCATCGGACCTTAACTCTCCGGGAACGCCTGGCTGAATAGTCATGTTTTTAGTTTCTTTTTGAAACTAAATAGGGAATAGGGGAAGGGAGGGGAAGGTGGGGGGGGGGGGAGCGGAGGGAACGGAGAAAGCCATTGGGGCTCAAGTGTGCACCCCCTTGGCGCCGACCCCAGATTTTATAATATGCGCGTGGCTGCACGCGCATGTTATAAAATCGGGCGTAGATTTCTGTGCGCCAGGTTGCACGCACAAATCTACGCACTTGCGTAATTCTGAATATCTGGCCCAAAATGAATAGCCTATGTATATAGTACTGTACAAATTTATAATAAAACATTAAGAGGGCAATTTTGAATCACCTATGTTGTTTGCAATGTATGTGATCACGTTTAGCCCACGTGCATTGTAGCAAATCTTCAAAGTGAAGCCGTGCATGCTGTTTCCCTTTGAGAATTAGCAGCAGTGAAGCCGGCATTGCAAAACCAGCCACATAGTTTTCACCTGCTATTTGTGCAGGCTGGGGTCAGAGACAGTTAAAATAGCCTGCTTATATTTGAGAATTAAAAATAACCAACTATTCCCCAGTTATCCCTTAATTTTTTATCTTTTTTTCGTAAACTATATGAGTTATATCTCTTTGTGGGACTGCGGGGCAAAAGAACGCACCTAGTGGCGTATATTTGAGAATTGCCATACATCTAGGCTGTTTTCTGTTACGAGCGCACGCGGAGCGCGGTCGTCTCAAGCGGGTGGTGAGCCCTTGGGCCACGGCAGGACTCAAGGAGGAGCCCCAAGCCACACCGTGGGAGGTGAGCTGGGCAGGCATGGAGAGCCGGGCGGGTACAAAAGCAAGGGAGCAGGCACGGAGTCTGACCCTCAGCCGGACCTGCACGCCCATGGCAACCAACACTGGAAGTTGATTGATGAACAGTCCTCCGACTGTTCCCGGCCCTTTCGGACCTGCCGCTGGGTACGGCAATGGGTGGCAGGCCGGCCAAAGGCGAGGGCAGACAGAGTCCTTTACACTGAAGACATCGTAGACAAGGCAAGTGCAGACATCGTAGACAAGGCAAGTGCAGACATCGTAGACAAGGCAGGTGCAGACATCGTAGACAAAGGCTAGTGCAGACATCGAAGATGAGGGCTGGAAGGAGACATGGGCACTGTCCCTGAGGGCGCTCTACTCAGCCCACCCACGGGACTGAGTCGCGGACCACCCCGTCCCATACGCGCCCTACTCAGCCCAGGAAGGCTGGTCGCGGACCACGCTGAGAGCGGGAGAGCACCAGGAAAGGTCCAGTCGAGAAGGAACTCCGATGCCGGGACCAATGGCATCCGAAGCCCCGTCGGCTGGCAGGAACAGAAGCTCAAGAGCCCGGGGGACGAATCCCTCCTGTTGGCCACACCAGGGCCCAACAGGCCAGAAGGCTCAGGAGCCAGACGAGGACATAGGGCAGAACAACCGGAACTGGAACAGGATCAGGAACAGACATCAAAGCAAGGTCAGGAACACATCAAGGCAGACATCAGTAACATCAGGTAGCGGACATCAAGGTAAGACAGGACAAGGAGCCATCAAAACAAGGTAGACCATGGAGGACCTGGATCAAGGACGAGGTACAGGCAAATGTAGCACTCAATCCGAAGGCCCGTTGCAAGTGACAAGAAAGTCCTTATATACTGGAGGTTGTAGGCAACTCCCTGGGAGGAGATTGCCAGGACCGCCCCTCGCTGGCCCTATAAGTGGGGTAGAGAGCTGCGGGCCGGCCCCTAGGAGAAGGGCGTCGCCAAACAGGAAGTCCAAACGCATGCATGCAAGCCACAGGCAGGCCTCAGGAACCGCTAGGCCTCCCAGGCCCTGGAGCAAGTCCCGGATGGTGCACAGGAGAGGCTCTGGCTTCGCAGCGGCCTCCGGGAGGAAGGTAAGATACCTCCTGTAGCGCAGCAACAGGGGGGATCGCAACAGTTTTCTTCTTCTGGCCTAAGGGTGCCTAGAGGAACTTCTCTTTTCAAACAGACCAAAAGTTTGCATGCTTTTGAAACCTGTGCATACCTACAGCTGGGAAGAGGGGGACAATTATCGAATGACTGAACAAAGGACCAAGTTTGAAATATTGACTCTTGTCCATCGGTTAGTCCATTGATGGACCCTATTAATAGATTACTGCCCTTGGTGCCAGTTATGGTCAGGAAGTTTGCAATCACTGTACATCCCTGGACATGTTTCTGTATGCTTACAGAGGACCAGGCAGCGGGTTCTTTCCTGTGTTACCCTGGTACCGTGGGATACCATCTCCATAGACTTAAGGCAAAATGCAGATTATCAATGTGTTAGGAAGCTCTTAAAGGCACGGTTGTTCAGGGAAACTTTAAATTAGTGTTATATTATTTTCTATTTCTTTGACTTATTTTATTATTTAATAATGTTTTAACTGTTGTTGTTGTGTTTATTATGTTGTATTCCACCATGAACATGATTCTGGTAATTATGACAGTATATAAATTATTGTAAATAAAGTTAAATAAAATAAAATAAATGTACCTTTTTACCTGGGCAAATGGTTTTGAAAATTGTCTCCCCCATGAACTAGGTCATCTCTACTGTATCTGCGTTGTAACTTATGTTGCACTTGTGTTTGCAAAGGTGAGTAAGCAAATCTAAAATCCGAAACTAATAATACTGCTTTATAAATCCATGGTTTTAACCACACCTTGAGTATTATGTACAGTTCTGGTCTCCCCATTTTTAAAAAAAAAAAGTTATTTTCAGTCACAATTAAGTTGTGAAATTTGTTTCCTTAGGATGTGGCCATGGCCGGAAGTATAACTGGGTTTAAAAAGGTTTGGCCAGGTATCTGGGGAAGAGGTCCCTTAATAACTATTAGCCCAATAGACTTGGGGAATGCCACCATTTAGAGCCGGGTGCACTAAACAACAGGGAATGGATCTCCCCATTCAGATCTATGGGGTACTCCTTTTCAAGTGGCCATTGTTGGAAATAGAATACTGGACTCAGTGGACCATTGCTCTGACCCATTATGGCATTTCATATGTTCTTATGCTTTTAGTAGCTCTGCTGCTCGTAGGGTAAACTAAATGCTTTGCAGGTTGTGATATCTTAAATGAGTGAAATATAAATGTTAAAAAATGTTGGATCTGAGTTATCAGACCTGAAATTAAATTAATTTGGAACAAAAGCTTGCGTTTCCACGTCTGCATCCACAGAAACTCTTGTTTTACTGGGTGCAGAGGAGAACTAGAGCTCTTTTTCGTACTTTCACCATACAAAAAGAGTCTTCTAATTCTGGTAGCATCTCAGTTACAGTGACATGAGTTCCTTTTACTTCCACTTTACAAACTAACCCCAAACCCTGCTGAACACACACTCGGTGCCTATGTAGCAAACTTGGCATAACAGCACTCACTTTGAGTAACAACCCTACCCGTGGAAAGGCGTCACTGCAAATATTGCAACAGGCCCTCTAACACCAATGCAAATTGGAAAACATAACAATCTGGTCTGCAAATGAGCCCTAAACGGAAACTACTTATCTTGATACCTCACTTCGGGTATACATGCAAAATGCCGACCCTCACTAAATACAGAAAAAGAGTTGACAACTTAGAGAGAGAACTCTGCAGACAAAAACTGAACTGGAAACCTCAAGAAGCCAGATTCTACATAGAGTGTAACACTGGAGAAATAAAACCAGAAATATGCTTCTTCGAGTTCTGTTCATTAGAGATGCACATTTAACAAAGCTGACAGAGAAAATAAAAGACATGGATAAGTAGACAAATCTTTCTATAATCCTTAGGGAAACAGGAGAGACAGCAGCTGTAGTAGCAAACTATTTTGTATCCTTTGACCAGGTCAGAAAAATAATGGGGGCAGTGTTCATTAGCTTTCCTAGGTGTAAAGTTCACCAGTACTTTGTACTTCTGTTCTTTGCAGCCGTTTCCATGTAATCTGTCTTTGATAATGAGGTACCAGGTATGTGGGTACAAACGTACCTGTGGGATCTTGCACCTCTGATTTTTGTGGGCCAAGGAAAGGAGTTAAACTGCATGTGTAGTTGTGAAAGTTAAAATCTTCGTATGTCATTTACTCCCCCTTACCTAAACACCCCCAGGAATGCTTATTTTAAATCAAACTAAAATTAGGCACCCATATTTTTGTCTCCTATTTTCAACCCAAGAAATCTAGCCAGTCTGATGGTGGCTTCACAACCCTCATTAAATTTTCCTTTTTGTGACAGTGTTTTGGGGATTTTTGCATTTTTAATCCCTCTCTAGTTAGTCGGGCCCTTCCCCTATTTTGGGATCGGTCCTGCTTCCCAATAAATTTTGGGTTGAGCATGCTCAGAGACAGTTCTCTGTTTGTTGGTCTCTGGTTCAGTTGTTTTTTGTTTGGGTGTTCAGTTTTGAGAGAGGATGTTTTTGGAGTTGTCCCAGTAAGTTCCACAGCCCACAAAAAAGGAACTGTCTAGGGCAGTGTCGCAAGGAGCCCTCAAGGATCCAAAAGGGCTGCTTTGACAGAGGAAGGTGTTGTGAGTAAAGTGTTTAGTGGACCCTTTGGCCGACCTGTGAGAGACTGGGGAGAGGTGTACTATAGTCTCTGGAGAGTGACAGGTTGGGAGGCGGATACCAGGCAGGAGCAGAAGGTGAGCTTCACCCTGGAAGCCGGTACTCCCCCGGGAGGAGCCCATAGGAGTCCAGCCACTGGGACTTAGGCGATCACTGAAGCTGGAGCTGAAGCAGGCAGGCAGGACTCTGGTGACGGGCAGGAACTGAAGCAGGCTTGGACTGAAGCAAGCAGGAACTGGAGCAGAACTGGCGACTGGAACCAGACAGGAGCTGAAGCAGGACTGGTTACTGGAACTAGACAGGAGATGAAGCAGAACTGGCTACTGGAACCAGACAGGAGCTGGAGCAGGACTGGCTACTGGGACCAGACGAGCTGAAGCAGAATTTGCTACTGGAACCAGACAGGAGCTGGAGCAGGACTGGCTACTGGGACCAGACAGGAGCTGAAGCAGGACTGGCTACTGGGACCAGACAGGAGCTGGAGCAGGACTGGCTACTGGGACCAGACAGGAGCTGAAGCAGGACTGGCTACTGGGACCAGACAGGAGCTGAAGCAGGACTGGCGACTGGAACCAGACAGGAGCTGAAGCAGGACTGGCTACTGGGACCAGACAGGAGCTGAAGCAGGACTGGCTACTGGGACCAGACAGGAACTGAAGCAGGACTGGCTACTGGAACCAGACAGGAGCTGGAGCAGGACTGGCTACTGGGACCAGACAGGAGCTGAAGCAGGACTGGTGACTGGAACCAGACAGGAGCTGAAGCAGGACTGGCTACTGGGACCAGACAGGAACTGAGGCAGAACTGGCTACTGGGACCAGACAGGAACTGAGGCAGAACTGGTTACTGGAACCAGACAGGAACTGAGGCAGAACTGGCTACTGGAACCAAGCTGGAACTGAAGTCGAACAAGTTACTGCAAGCAAGCCAGATAAAAGCAAGACTTGAGCACGAAGAGAACACAAGTCTCAGGCAGGAACGGAGTCGCTAACGCAATAGCACACTCCGGGGCACGGAGCAAATGAGAACCGCAAGGAACCCTGTTGCAAGGCAAAGTCCTGGGCTCCGCGGTGGCCTTCATAAGCGCGAACTGTGCGCGCCTAGGGAGAAGGCGTCCAGGCAGGGCTTCTCGGCGGCGTCCCCCCCATGGGGTTGCTGCGAAACAGGCCGCAGAACCTCGGAGATGGACCGGGGCCAAGGAGGTAAGGGCCCAGTCGCGGCTGCCGCGACTGGGACCGCAACAGAAGGAGTACTTTTTCTTGTTTGAGAGATTTGGGTGGATTTTTGGAGAGTTTTGACCAGTTCCCATCAAGTAGGGCAACAACCCCCTTGCTCTCAGGGACTGGATTGCAACTGTTTGGCCTACGACCAGTTAACAGTGGGAATAAACAACTGAGATTTTAGTGAGAAGGTTGAAATATCTAGATATTTTGAGAAGAGAGTTTTTCCAGTTTTTTCCTCTCTCCCAGCCTATGGCAGTTGAGGAGGAGAATTTCCCTACTCTCTATGGGAAAGATTATTGGACTCTACTTCAGAGTCAAAGAGGAGAATAGAAGAGAGAAGTATAATGGATAAAGAAACCACAGCACTGGGAATTGTAATGTTTTTTGTTGATGATGATGGTGTTTGCCATTTTAGAATGGATTTTTTTCTTTAAGTTAAATTAAACCTGATTTTTGTTGAGCATCCAAGCTTGCTGTATGAGTTTCTTCCCTATGGTTCCTGGCTGCTGAAGCAGTGAGTAGTAATTGGAGCATAGCTGGAAGTGACTGTGTATTAGAGACTAGAGGTGTGAATCGTTTTACATTTTTGTATCGTGCATCGTTTTTCAGCTGCTGCGGGAAATTTCATTTTCCCGTGATTCTGGCTTTTTTTTTTTTGGGAAAAATGATTTTCCCATTTTGGGAAAATCCCGATCGTTTTTCAGGCTCTCCGAAACATGCCGAATTGGACAATTTCGTTGAAATTGTCCAATTCGGCAACAAAGAATGCACATCTCTATTAGAGACTCCCCAAACAAGCAACTAACTCCCTTTGAAAATTGCCCTAAATCTATGCACTTTTATTTTCCAGCAATTTTTTTTGCCTGCATAAACTGCAGGTGCAAAGTCCACCTGTACTTTTCGCCCACAGATCTCTGTAGGCAATTTTTAAAGGCATACCACCCATATAATTTCCCTTTCAAAATTAGCTACAGTATGGCTATGCAGGCTGTTTGAAAATTGCCCCAGGATGACCAGAGATAATAGTGAAAATCACCAGAATCTTGATATTGGTTTTTCTTCTCTTTCTTACTTTGTAATTCTTTCATTTTATGTTATTTATTTTTTATTTTTTATTTATTTAATTATTTTATATACCGACCTTCATGACAGATGTCATATCAAATCAGTTTACATGGAACTAGGGGGTAAACACTCTTATCAACCATTTAACAGTAGAACATTCTACTGTTAAATGTTATGTTATGTTGTTATGTTGTACACATTTGTTATGCCAATACATTTTATGTATTGTTATGCCAATACATTTTATGTATTGTTATGCCAATACATTTTATGTATTTTATACATGTTATGTTGTACACATTTGTTATGCCAATACATTTTCTTGATATTCCTAAATCTGAATCTGCACTTTTGAATTCTTATAAGTCCCTTCATCAGATGTCATATCAGAGACATCTCTTCACCTCTGAAAAAAGGACCTATGTGGTCTCGAAAGCTCAGCTGCAGCATTTCTGGATAATGTTTTCACTGATCTAATAAAACCAATAGTATATAGTATCTCATGGCTGAAGTGAGACATTTTTAAGAGTGTAGTTCTTCTTCTTTCATTGTCATGTGATGGGTTTGAGGTTCTAATCCATGGGGGGAGGGGGTGATGAAATAGTTGTTTCAACATTTTCCAAGAGCCTCCTGATGAGGGATGCTGCTATCTCACTTTGCTCTGTAAAAATTAGTCCACACACAGTCTTGAGGTTTCTAAGATGTCTCTTTATTTTCAAAATTAAAGCAGAGGATCACAAACTTCTTATATACATGCTTTCCAAAAGTAATAAGCAGGAACTCTTCAACACAAGTTATTTCTCACAAATGGTTAAGAGTGAACAGAAAATAGAATTGCCCCCAGTCTCATCCCTGGAGGGCTGTGCAGACTCAAAGTAAATGTATAGGACTTTTCTTCTTGCACTGGTAACTTGCCACCTTTTCCAGTTCAAGGTGTCAAGTCAATATCCATTCAACATTTGTGGATCAGGTTCTTGATTCCAGATGAGTACCAGTACTGAATGATCAGGATTTTTGGACCTGAATGAAAAGCATCAAGAAGATCTCATATTCTGGTGATCTTTCACACATCAGATGTGCTCATTCTGCCAACATACAAGTCAGGCTCCACAGAGATAGCATAAGTGAAGTAACAAGGGAACCTAATAGGTCGATGCAATAATCTGTTTTAAAACTATGCTGAAATCCAGCTCACGTTTTCTTAACGCACAGATTACATTTTTTTAAACTCCCGATGCAGTAAGCTAGTGCTATGCTAATGCATCAGAACTTAAAAAAAAGCTCTTAGACTGGAAAATGTGCATTCAGCACAGGCAAAATGCACATTTTAACTTGGGGGGAGGGGAGCGAGAGGTGGTGATGGCTGAGCAGGGTGACCATTTCCAAAAACCGTAGGATTAAAACCTCTTGCAAATGTAAACTTTTTTTTTTTTGCTGGTGTCCCCAGCATTTTCAGCCCATGAAAATCCATTATGAGTGACCATAAAAATCTCTTGTGGGGTCCTTAAGGTCTTTGGAGGCTGAGATCAGGTCAATACAGTATCCGTGAACTTCTAACTCATTGATTCCTCTTCTCCGGAGCTGACGAAAGACTTACTCCTCTAGGCCAGCTCCTATTGTGCTGTCCCTTTAAGAATAGACGAGATATTCAACTGAACATGAACAAAAAAAAAGTCTGACCTCTTGAATCTCATCTGATTGGTGGCTCTCTCCATCTCTGAAGCTGCTCTGTGCCAGGTTTCGGTTTTATCTTTTTCAGAAATGGATCATGCACGATGGGGTTATGTTGACAGGATCAGTACTGGAAACTACTCCATCTCTGACCAGAAGTAAAATTTCTAATGCAAGGAAAACCTCGGTTAGGGCCAGCGCTCCTCCCTGCATCGAAGAGTACTGCTTACTGCTCTCATTTGCATGGGATTTCCATGCGAGGGCACAAAACAGGACTCTGCTTTCAACGTACATTCTGTGAGGGTGAAACTCCTTTCTGCATTGGCAGTAATATTTCTGTGCACAAAATGTACGTTTTAAGTGCAGGTAAATCTGTGCGCTCTGCTGACTGCACCTTATTGCATCGACCTCTGAGCTTGTAATTGTCAAGCTGTCTCCTGAGACAAACTTCTACAGCTTTTCATTGTCTTGGTGGTTTCTAGGGATCTTCCTGAAAATACCCTACTCTCTCTTTCCATCCTAGAGTCACTGCTCAGGAGATCAGTTTTTGCAGCTTTTTACTCTTAGAGGTCCTGCAGGCTCTCCTTCATCCTCCGCAACTCAATATTTCTTTAGAGGTCCTCACTGGAACAAGGGGGCATGGAACCAAATTCATACCCTCTCTGATTTAGAATATAATTTAAATATGGATTTAAATATATATTTTTAGTAGGAGACCACGAAGGCCCTACAGAAGTATCGTTACTTTATGTTTTGCACACATAAAAGTAGCATATAAATACGTAAGTGTGTATATACTGTTTTATATACCTTGAGAGTAGGCACGCCCGTGCAGAATCATGCATAGATATTAAAGAGGAAAGCAGGAGTCATCTAAAGCATTCTGGGGCGGGATTGTGAAGTACGTGCACGGGTTTTGTAAGCAGTGTCGTGTATACATTACTGAATTTGTCCGTACACTTTTACACCGGCTGATTGACTTGTGCAATTGAAATCAGACTTGTCTTTTGACTGCAATTTCCTGGTGGGAGGTCCGGGTGAACTGATGGGCATTCAGGGTGAAGTGCTGGAGGGTTTAGGTGAACTGGTAAAGTTCTGGATGAACTGCTTGAGGTACGGGTGAGTCCAAACCCTTGTGCTAGTAAATATATTCGAAACACTGTATGAGTATACTTTATCAAATCCTGCTTTAGTATTTAATTCTGGGTTATGGCAGGCAAATTGTTACAATTATTTTGTGTGTATATTATGGGGCAGATTTTCAAAGTGGTACGTGCTTAAGATGCGCGCATACCCCCCTGCCCCAAATTCCCCCTGCGCACGCCGAGCCTATGTTGAATAGGCTCGGCGGCGCGCACAAGCCCCGGGACATCGTGTCGAGGGCGTGTCGCGGTGGCGCGTCATTCGGGGGCGGGGCCGCGGGTGTGGTTCCGGCCCGGGGCATTTCGGGGGTGTGGCCGAGGCCTCCGAAACTGCTCCCGGGCTGGGGAATCGCGTGCTGGCGGCTGGCCCGGCACGCGCAAGTTACGCCTGCCTCGGGCAGGTGTAACTTGTCCAACAAAAGTAGGGGGGGTTTAGATAGGGCTGGGGGGGAGGGAGGGAATGGCGGTAGGCTGCGCGGCTCGGCGCGCGCAGGCTGCCGATTTTGCGCAGCCTTGCGTGCGCCGACCCAGGATTTTAAAAGATATGTGCGGCTTACACGCGTATCTATTAAAATCCGGCGTACTTCAGTTTGCACCGGTCACGTGAACAACAGTATGTGCGGGCACAGTTTTTAAAAAATCTACCCCTATATGTGCATTTTTTAAAATGGATATTTATTTACAAATTTTTATATACCGTCTTTCGGTTCCATCACAATGGTTTACAACATTTGCATAAAATTTCTAATCCAGTTTCATTTCCTACATTCATATATAAAATACAATAATGGAAAAGGAATAAAATATAACTAAAATTCATTGCAAATAAAAATGTGCTTCAAGTAAAAATAATGATTAAATAAGAACAGTAGTTAATATCAGGAATAAAAATACAAGTTCTTTATAAAAGTATTAAAACAGATCAGTATTGAAATTAATAAGAGACAGAGAGAATATATGTTTTCCTGCATTAAAATATACATGCATACTGAAGTGTACACGTATACTTTTGGGGGCAGAAATATGTGGTGTTTTATAAACTATGCAGCCCCCGCACACACTGTTTACAAAAGTAGTAGAATAAATCTCCATGCATCCACTTATGCATGGAAATGGTGTACCGTGGACAGTTTTGAAAGTTGGGCTGTTTATGTCCAATTTCTTGTTTTCGTAAGGGCAAGTGATTTAAGCATGTAGAAAGCATTTTCCCTGGTCCATCAACAGGCTGAAAATTACCCTTCCGTAATGTGGCATGGGAGGGACTGCATTTTCAACTCTGCATGTGTTATTTTCTATGAAAAAAGGTTCCTGCCCCAAAAGCAGACGCAAATGTCTGTCAGTGCTTTGTACCCACAGCAAGGTTTTGAAAGCAAAAGTTCCTGGGGTCTTTGTCCAAGGAGGCAGAGTTTGAAAGTTTGCTCTCTGTGTGCAGTGAGGATGAGATCATTTCATGCAAACAAATAATGCCTCACCATGTCTGGCAGAGGTAGTGAGGTCTCCTCGATGGGATGCTTGCAATTCATTGACGACTATTAGGACAATTTCGGGACAAAGACTGTGAGGACTGTTTACTCCGGCCTTTGCACCAGCTCTCAAAGCAAAAGCATGCATGCATTTTCCCTTTGAAACTTGTAGCAGGTAGAAAGTGCATGCCATCCCTTGCACCTGCTTGTAGAACGTTGTTTGAAAAGTGTGCATGAAGAGCTGAAATGAATGCCATCTACCGACATACTTTTCATCCTCTAACCTAAACATCCCCTAGGGAACACCTTCTCTCATTGCAGTCAACATAAAACCCACCATACTGCATCAGACCGAGGGTTCATCAACCCCAGCATCCAGTTTCCAACAGTGGCCATTCCTGGTCACAAGAACCTGGCAGAATCACAAACAGTAAATAGATCCTCTGCATCTTATACCTAGAGATAAGCAGTGTCTTTCTTCTAGTCTTTTTGGCTCCTCCAGGAACTTGTACAAAACCTCTTTTAAATTCAGCTATGCTAACTTCCTTTACCATATCCTCTGACAATGAATTCCAGAGCTTAATTGAGCATTGAGGGGCAGATTTTCAAAGGGGTACACACGTGTAAGATACGCGCGTACCCCCCCCGAAAACCTGCCCCAAGCTCCCCCTGCGCGTGCCAAGCCTATGTTGAATAGGCTCGGCGACGAGCGCAAGCCCCGGGACGCGTGTAAGTCCCAGGGCTTTCCTGAGGGGGGGGGGTGTGTGTGTTGTGGCGGCGTGTCATCCGGGGGCGGGGCCGCGGGCGTGGTTCCGGCCCGGGGGCATGGCTGCAGCCTCCGGACCAGCCCTCAGACCGGAACATGGTGCGCCGGCAGCTTTTTGCAATAAAGGTAGGGGGGGTTTAGATAGGGCTGGGGGGTGGGTTAGGTAGGGGAAGGGAGGGGAAGCTGCAGGGGGTTGGAGGGAACGGAGGGAACGGAGGCAGGCTGCGCGGCTTGGCGCATGCAGGCTGCCGATTTTGCACAGCCTTGCGCGTGCCGACCCCAGATTTTAAAGGATATGCGTGGCTATTAAAATCCGGCGTATTCTTGTTTGCGCCTGGTGAACGAACAAAAGTACGCGCGAGCGTACTTTTTAAAAATCTACCCCTGAGTAAAAAAGAATTTTCTCCAATTTGTTTTAAATGTGCTACTTAGTAATTTGTTGACTTGTCCCCTAGTCTATTTTTTGAAATAATAAACAACCGATTTACATTTACCTGTTTCACACCAGTCATGATTTTATAGACCTCTATCATATCTACCCTCAGCCGTCTCTTCTCCTCCCTGCTCCACAACACGTGGACTTTTGGCCACATTGACGGTGTATTAATTTTCAGATAGTTAATTTATGCAGTGATTTTTCAAATCATTTTGAAAATTTGATGTTTGATATTTATTTATTTATATCCTGCTAGTGCCAAAGCCCTAGGCAGCATATATAAAAACATGCAAAGCAGAATGAAAACGAAAAAGACAAAAAGAAAGAAAAACTTGCTCCAAAGTTCAATCTTCTCGCCTGTAACAAGCCAGTAGTCACTTACAAGAATACCTATTTAACAAACTCTTAAATGTCCTCATACAGTCCTTCATAGCTGATGAAGGATAGTTATTATTGATGAAAACTACTAATATGAACTTCCTCCGGTGAATGTCTTTTGTTTTGTCTTTTTGTTATTTATTTTGAATGTTTATGGTACGATTGTATTTTGTTCTCAAATTATTCTGTGTATGTTTTATTGTAAATCGCCTAGACCTATTTTGTGATAGGTGATTAATAAATTTTAATAAATGAAAAATGAAATGAAAATCAACTGCAAATCACAAGGCAAAGAATTTGAGAGGATAGGTGCAGCCACAGAAAATGCTTGCTCCCTGGTGTCTGTTAACCAAGTATGGTGCACTGATGGGACATCCAATAGACCCCTCTTTCATGGGGTTATAATTTCACAGTAGTGCATTAATCCAGGGAAAAGCATCCGTTGACAGTAATTTGTGTACCAGCATTGTTGTTTTATATTTAATTTTCCACTAGAGAAAGCCAGTGGAGATCCAGGTGTTATATGATCTTTCATGCTGCAGCCCAAAATTATGCGGCCGGTAGCCTTCGCTAGCAATTGTTAAGCTCTTATCGTTGCCATGGGTAAACCTAGATAAAATGAAATGCAGTAATCCAGTACAGCGAACAGAATTACTTGAATCACTGAATGAAAATCTGTTGGTTGTAACAAAGGTTTAAGATAGCATAGCAACCGCAACTTATAATATTGCCTTTCCTAATGTAAGAATAAACACATTGTACTGCTCTATTCTTGCTAACTCTCTATACTGTACTTTGAACTTATAATTAAATGTACCTAATGCTATTTTTGCCATGTTTTCTTTGGGGTTTTTTTTTTATTGTTGCTGTTGTTGGTGTTGAGGGGGGAAGGGGTAGTGGCCTGCTTGCTGATTAGTATCTCCTTTACCTTTTCAAACTTGGACTGTCTGTATTAATATTAGTTTGATGCTGTATTTTGGCTATTGTACTGTTGTGAATTGCTTTGGGTTAAACTTGTGTTTAAGGGAGGCAGTGTAGAAGTGTAACATAACATCCTGCAGGGCCTGCTGTATATTGTTTAAATTCCTTGAAATGTCATATTCTATTTTGATTTCCCCCTGGCCTTGGAAGCAGTATAGGTTTTCCACTGGTGCAAACCTCCCTTTTAATTATTTTGCAGAATGCTAAGCATTGATATGTTAAACCTGGCTTCCTTTTACTTTTGTTGTTGTTGTTAAAGTTAACAATAGGTTCACTTTGATTCTGTGGCTCTGTTTGTGAGAATAATTCTTTCAAGTGCTGTAGGGAAAAGTCATTATCTGGTTTTTTTAAGCATTGTTTCATGTTATGCAATACAAAAAAATATAAAATATTTCCAGGGCTAATGAAGAGGTTTCAGAGGACAAGCAGCTGTTTATTCCAGCTCTTGACTTTGCCTTTTGTGATGTAGAACACAGATTACAAAAAAGATGCACCTGATGAAAAGAGAATTCTTATGACAATGTGTTCAATGAATGCAATAAGATGGAAACCTGCTTCACATCAGCAAGAATTAATGAGGCTCTGAGGACATGTTTATGTATGCTAACGGGTTGTCGGCATAACATTCTGAATGGAGAGAAGCGTTTCTCAGGGAGGTCAGATCTTCTTTAGAATTTAAGGAATAGGGAGGGTCATTTCGCAACAGCCTGATTAGGGCTACAGACTGCATATACTTCCTACCTGCAGACTTTATTCAGCTTGGGGTAATAGCACGTCGAAAATGCACGTCCAACTCCCACAAAACTAATAGCGCCCGCAACATGCAAATCCATGTTGATGGATTTGCATGTTAGTTCTTCCCGCGCGATTCAGTAAGTAAAATGTGCAGCCAAGCCGCACATTTTACTTTCAGAAATTAGCGCCTACCCAAAGGTAGGCGTTAATTTCTGCCGGCATCGGGAAAGTGCACAGAAAAGAGTTTGAGAACTGATGCCAGCAAAATTGAGCGTCGGCTGTCAAACACGCTGACAGCCTCCGCTCCTGTCAAAAAAGAGGCGCTAGGAACACGCTAGTGTCCCTAGCGCCTCTTTTTACCACGGGCCCTAATTTGAATATTTTTTTTTACTGAATCACGTGTACAGGAGAGTGGCCTGTGCGCACGCCGAGAGAGCGGGTGCCCGCAGGATCTCCCGCGACTTTTACTGTATCGGCCTGAAAGTGGAGTTAAGCACAAGTTGTGGACGTTCCTGGTATGAGTACAGACATACACACACAAAGTTACAGCTTTACATGCATACTTATGAAAATCAAAGGCATGTTTGTAAATCCTTTTCCTGCCCTAACCTTGACCCTGGAATGCCTCTTCCTACTGTGGATAAAAGTATTTATTTAATGTATTTAAAATACTTATATCCTGCATTATCCAAAATATCTAAGCAGGTTGCATAATAAAATACTCATAATAAATCAAAATACCACCAATCATGCATAACTAAAAACTAAAACATAAAATTATACAAAACAGCTGCTGCTAGTACTCCAGATATTCTTGAATTAAAGCACCTGAGTGCTAGATCATGTAATGCTTTAAAAATCAACAATACAATTTGATCATCCAGATGACTGGAAGCCAATTTAAATAAAATAAAATAGGGGTAATGTGGTCGTGAATATGTGCACCTGAAACCACCTGTGCAGCAACATTATATACTATTTGAAGTGCCCTCACCATAATTTGCAGTAAACCCAAGTAAAGGGAATTACAATAATCAAGAATAGAGATCACTAAAGCATGGGTAACAGTTTTTATCTATTTATTTGGATATTTTATATACTGTTGTTCCATTTATAGATCACAGCGGTTTACAAAATGACATTCATACTTATTACACAATTAACTGACAAATATGGATTGGTTACAGAGGTGGCATTCAAAAGCAGGCATTTATCTAGCAAATCTATCAAATCCAATTTTCTAGTACATATTAACATTGATCTAGTACATAAGGCAGAGAGTTCGGGGGGCTGAAATGGGGGGCGGTCCTGCGCTAGCCGGCAGCGATCGCACCGCCGCGGTGAAATCACTGCCGGTTTCGCACTCAATAGCGCCACCATAGAAGGTGTAACTATTGGGCGCAAACTAGGACGCGAAAAGGGCCTTACCTTTTCATTGTCTGCGGAGTCTGCTCCGGTGACGCCCCGACTCCTCCTCTTCCCGGGCCGACTCTGCCCCCATCTTGGTATCGCATGCGATAAGGGACTTTTTGCGTGCAAAACGTCACTTATCGCGTGCGATCCTTCAGGTATATGACCCTCTTAGTCAGTGAGTTGTTAGAGCATCTTGTATTCTATCGTTTGATTTATTCCTTAAGGTTCTGTGAATATTTTTTGTCCTTGTTTTTGTGGTTCTGTATGTTCTGATGTCTCTAACTTAAATTATATGCATTCCTGAAGAGCCATGTTTTTAATTCATTTTTTAATCTCTTTCTGTCTGGTAAAATATACAGTGCCTCAGGCAGAGAATTCCAGAGCTTTGGACCTGCTGTGGAAAACACTCAATCTCTTATTTGTGTCAGATGTGTGCACCATATTATGGGAATAGACAATAGTCTTTTAATTTGAGACCTTAGTGTTCATTGAGGATTGTAAGGTTGTAGTGTCAGTCCTATTAAGCCGGTGTTATTGTTGTGAATGATGTTGATTATTATCATTAATACTTTTAGTAGATTCTGGATTGTACTGGTAGGCAATGCTTTTATATGAGTGCTAGTGTAATATGATATTTCCTAGATCCTAGTAATAATTCTGCTGCTGCAGTTTGCAATAGTTGTAGTGGTTTTAAATGACTTGCTAGAAGACCTATCGGAGGGAGTTGCATTAGACAAGGTTTGAGAAGATTACAGTTTGCAGTACAGTACGGAAGTCTGCAAAAGTTTATAATGGTTTCAACCGATGTAGAATATGCTGCTTGGTGTAACCTGTCTTGATTAATTTACAGATGTGCATTTTCATTGTGAGGTTCTCATCTAACTGTATACATAAGTCCCGTACTTGATTTGAGGGATTCATTTTAAAATTACCCAGGTCTAGGGCAGATGCTTTCACTGTCGAAGAGTTTCTACTCAGCTAGATGACTTCTGTCTTTTTAGAGTTTAATGCCAGTTTAAGTTGTGATAGTTCTTGTTGTATTGCTTTCATATGTGTAGAAAGTATCGAAGCTGTGTTTTCAAGAGATCTAGAGAATGGTATGTAAAATTGTAAGTCATCAGCATATAAGAAGAGTTATTCCTAGATGTGTTAGTAATTTACACAGTGGGAGCATGTAGATGTTGAATAGTGATGCTGAAAGGGCTGAGCCTTGAGGAACCCCTGTATCACACTGGAAGGTGTCAGATGTGTGGTTGCCAGTTTGACGTGGAATGTTCTGTTAGATTGGAATGAAGTGAACCATCTGTGAGCCATGCCATCAATGTTTCTATGTTTCTCATCTGATGTCATAGCAGGTTGTGGTCTACAGTGTCAAAGGTGGCTGTTAAGTAAATTAGCACAAGGCAATAGAATTCATCTGTTTCAAGCCCTCTTAAAACCGAGTCTGTTAATGAGAGAAGTAATGTCTCAGTTGAATAATGTTTCCTAAATTCAAATTGGTTTGGGTAGAGAATATTTTGATCTTCCAGGTGATTTACAAGCTGTGATAACACTGCTTTCTCAAGAACGTTTGCTAGTTTTAAATCCTCAACATACAAATAAGGTTTCAGGTGTCAAACAAAGTTTTAAAAAGGCTTTATTAACAACAGCTTTTACTTGTGGTCAAAATGAGAGAGTAAAATCAATACATACTCCCAAATTCTAAGCTTGTACAAGAATCAGAATCTGGGTGCCATCAAATAGCTTTCTACCCAAGAAAGATCCTTGGATAGAAAGCAGGCCAAAAAGACAATCTTTGTCTTTATACTATTTAAAAGCATCCCATTATCAGATATACAGTCTTTAATAGAGGACAAACAAGACAACACCTGCAATAAACTATCAGCTATAGCATTTACAATAGGCAAATAAAACTATATATCACTGGGGAAAAAGCTGATAGCCAACCCCCAAGTTGCTAAAAGCTGGTGAGGCCCCTTTTTAGGGAATACCCAGAAGGTAGGGGTACACTGAGTTCTGGGGCCACATTTCACTCTCAGAGTTCACAAAAATCCCCAGATGTCAGATTATTTCTGGCAGGGAGGCGATTCAACCTTCATACTCAATGTGCACGGGTAGTGCAGTCTCTGTCCATTCTCTCCAACTCCCTCCCTCTAGTACTCACAGTTATTTATCTTGCTAGGAGATAGGGATATGCATTTGTTTGAAATGAATGGGTAAAACACAAAGAATTAATCCATATTCATTTGTGGACCCTTGAAATTAATGAAGGGGTCCCACAAATGAAATGAAAAATATGTCTCATTTGTTTCCCACTTAAGTCTAATGCCAATTCAAGTCTATAGCTGTGCTCTGAGTAAATAAACAGGTAGTGGTAACTATAGCAACCAACTCTTAGCTGTGTGAGATCACAGCCTTGTCAGAGTCTAGACAGGACAAGTTGGCAAGGAGATCAGCCAGAAGACAAATCATGGTGCAGCATCTCTTTAAATAGCCTATAGCTGCTATCTGGATCAAATGATGCTGAGCTACTCACACTGTAAAGTCTGAGAATGTTCAAGAAACAGTATATATTTCCTCTCTAACTGTTGGCAGAGAAACGTGTTTATAGAAACTTTCACAGAGTTTTAAGAAAAACTGAGAAACCTTTGGATTTGGCACTGGTAAAGAACTGCTTCTGATCTTTTCTTTGCTGCAGTAGTCTCACTCATTGTCCCATAAAGACAGAGGCAGTACACTGCTGCAGATTCTAATTTTTCTCTTTAAGGGTCAACGTAGGAGACAGTGTGGAGATTGTAGCAATGCTAATGATTTTTTTTTGTCTCTGGACAGTGAGGTGAGCACGCACACTGACAGACTGAAGAGGTTCTGTTTAATAGTTTTTATGTGTGGAGTTAGCCAGCATTAAGTGCACACACCACAGCAAACATACACTGTATATATGATTGTATGTGTGTGTGTGACAGACAGTGAGTGGTACTATGAATGGGGTACAATTGCAGTATCAATACATAAAATAAATTTGTAATATCAAAATCCCAAGTACACAGTCCACCTCAACAAATTATATCATGCCAGGAAAAGGGAGCAGAGGCAGAGGAATTGGTGCAGATCCAGTCCAGTCTAGTAACAGTGATTTAAAAAAGGCATTAGTTCTGAGCCTAAATTGAAAAGATACTTTTTTGACCATAGAATGGCAGAAATGGAAAGCACTAACAGCTCAGGGCAAGCAGGTGAAATTTGGAGAACATGTGTCACTGCCATCTGTTCCTCTCTGTCTTGTTATGGAGGAGGGGGAAAACGTGGAAAAACAATCCAAGGTTGGCATTAGTAGGGAAGGGGCAGCAGAAGTACAATGCCCAAAACCAGCAGTATGAGTGCACTCCTCTAAAGTTACTACTTCTGAGGAAGTGAAGGCAGTATTTTCACCAACTGACTGGGGAAGAATTGTATTAAGGATTGTCTGAATCAGAACTTGAAAGCTAGTAGGTGAAGAAAATTTGGGAGGATTGATCAGTAGAGTCTTACTCTAGTGCAGTGATGGGGAGACATATGATACTAATGGTGGTGAGGAAGAGCAGGCAGCACAGTAGAGAGCATGAGTGATACCTCTGGCATTTTTCCTGAGTTCACTTTCAACCTCAACTCCAGTACCACCATCAATCTTCAAGGATGTGAAGAAGAGACCGCAGAAGACATTCCTGATCTGGAGGCAATTTAAAGTGAGGGAGGACCCATATTTTGTGCATTGTATTCACCTTAGCAAGGATATCAGTAGAGGGAAACAAGTGGGGTATCTGAAAAATGCTGGTATGTAGCATCTTCTGCAAAAATAGCATCTGCCAGCATTGGCATCAAGGTAGAGTGGTAGTATTAGCTTGGGCACTCCTGCTAGTCAGAGTAAAAGTCAGAGGAACGGGGTTGAAAAGGGGAAAGTCTTTTCCCCAAGCTGATCCCAGGGCCCCTTCTACTAGTCAGATAGCAGGCTAGTAGCCCCCTGCCATTCATCTGCAGTAGCAACCCATCATAAAGGAAATGGGGTGGTGTTCCTTAGCACTGTTCTGGGGCCAAGAGCAAGGCAGCATCCAAAATAGTAATGAGGAACATTAGGGAAATGATTGTCCTGGATGACCAACCCCTGCAGATAGTGAAGAATGTGAGCTTTAAGTGATTGCTGCATGTGTTAGCCACCAATTACAAAGTCCTCTCCAGGTCTACATTTAGTTGGAAGGTCATTCGCACCCTGTACAACCAGTGCCATAGTTGCATATAGGCACAAATGACTAAAGCTGTCGAAGCAATCAGTAGCAGATGAAATCCAATGACAGTGGGGTTTCTATAAATGTATGCATACCAAATCTCCCATCTTGGCAATCACTTTCCCATTTACAGGCAGGAAACACCAGCAAAGAACTTTGCTTTCAGACTGCAGCACCGCCCTTTCGAGAGACTCAGGACTAACAAAATGAAATATTTATGTCATGGGGAAAGCAGGCTGGGCTGGGATTTCCCCCAGCAGGAGTAGGACCAGACTTGGGGGCAGGGCCGAATTGGGTCTTCTGCCTATAGCAGCCACCTCTCCTACAGGTTGAGCCCTTGGGTTCTGGTGGCTGGTAGGATTTATCCGGAAGCATAACTGATGCTGGAACACGTCACAGGATGGGAGCTGGATCATGGTACAGGCTGAAAGCTGGATACAGGCAGGGCTGGAGACAAGGCTGGAATCAAGGGCAGGCTTGGACCAGAGGCAAGGGCAAGGCCTGGGATAGCATACAAGGGACTGGACTGGGCAGGGCAAGACTAGGACAGTGCTAGACAAGGGCTGGGCAAGGACAGGACTAGGTAAGGACCGGACAAGGAAAAGACTAGAACAAGAAAGTCTAACCAGGGCACAAGGTTGTCTAGGCAAACCTAGAAGGCCCGAAGGCCGCAAGATAGGACAGGAAATTCCAAGAGGGCACTGAGCATGGCAGGTGGACTTGGAAGTGCTGAAAGCAATATGGGTAGGCCTGGAACGTCACAGAGTAAAGCCAGAAGGCCTGGAAGGGTCCAGAGCAAAGCAGGTAGGCCTGGAATGCCACAGAGCAAGGCAGGAGGCCAAGGCAGGCTGAAAGGCAAGGCTGGAAGCTAAGGTAGGCCACAAGGCAAGGCAGAAGGCCTGGGTAATGCCTGCATTCAGCATTATACTTTGAAAATCCAGTTGAGGTGAATGAATGCTAAAATTGACACAATTGTAGCCCTCTGTGCTGCAGATCATGAAAGTAAAGGTCTTTTGTCCGAAGAAGGTCCTCCCTGGGAAGGTCCAATGCTAATTTCGCCCTTTCTCACCAGATAACATGTCAGCCTCCCTGGTATATTAATGGGGATGACTGTTGCTTTTTGGTAGAATGATAGATCCTGTTGGAGTTTTATAATAAGCTTTCCTGGTATTTCCTGTTAGAAGTATGTAGAGAAAATGTTTTGTTTTTTTTTGTTTTAATTTTGCATTTATCAACATTTTCACAAATACATTATAAATTTAGATTTATGTATTTATTTATATTTAACTCACATCATCTTGAGCTATACATTCAAATATATTCAGTTACCCTGACTCCAGAGGTTTTAGTATTTACTAAAGGTTTCCTCCCAGTCTATTTCAATGGGAAAAATGCTTAGTAAATAGGCTCCTAAGTTTGTACCTGAGGCTCCAGAGGGTTAAGTGGCTTGCCCAAGGTCACAAGAAGCATCAGTGGGATTATATGTATTTGAAGAAATATCACCCCAGTGTTCTGAAATACCTATTAAATATACCAACTTAATGTAAAATTAAAAATGGCATGATTTCTAGTTCACAACAAGGGGGACACATATTGAAAAACTGAAAAAAGTAAAAAACAAAGAGAAAAATAAACTGAGCAGGAATATACTATTCTTGAGGGAGCGTATCACCATACAGTTTCAGTTAGGCCCTGCATTGTGAAAGGTAGCTTATACAGAGATCTTATTATTCAAAAGTGTCTTGAGATGCACAGGGTCATAGAACACATACTTATTTCCCTTATAAACATTAATAACCTTATATGAAAATTTAAGGAAAAATGTAGCCCCCAGGCCTAGCAGCTGACTCTTAAGCTGCAAAATTATCCTGCGTTTTCTTAGAAAAATCTGAAACTTTACTCCTCTATACTTTATCTGAGAGTATATTTTATGCTGCAACAAGACTTCACTGTGGAATTCCTGTGAGAATGGACTATGCAATTTCTGAGCCTCCTGTGAGTGAACAGATGTTGCTGGAACCACCTGCATGGTTTCCAGTTTAAGTGATTCTTTGAGGAAATGGACTTTGTTGTCTTGTCTTGGTGCCAGATTTGTAATCCATGCCTGGGTATTTTAGACATTATTCTAACACGGAGAGGTAAAAATCATATCCAGTGGTGGAAGTCACTTGAGGCCCTGTCTACTACAACTTCTGCTTGCCCACATTTTAGTAAGAACCCTAGTAACCAGAAATGGGTTTGGAACCCATTCACCAGCCACTGCTTACATTTTGTTTAAAATTTTGTTTAAATTTTGTTTAAAATCCCCTTCTTTGAGTGTGGTTCTTTGTTGGGAGCTGCTGGGTCTCTCTTGACATCTCTTGGGACGGGGGGAGAGGGAGGAGGATACAGTATGGAACCTCTTTCTTCTTCTCTTGCTTTGACCATTCCTTCATCTGGACCTCCTACTGTAGAACCAGCATATTATGGTGTGGCTGAAAGGGAACAAAGTCCATGAAGAAATCATCCTTAACACATTGTTCTCACAATACAAGATACAACAGTAAAAATGGAAAACATTAGCATAGGCAATTCAAACATCTCCATATCCAGAAAGGCTTTAAATTCCACTCCAGAATATATCCTAGTTTATGCATGCAAGTACTGATGTAAAAGCTGAATTTGAGGAGTCCGTATCTTTACAAAGGGGCGGATTTTAAAAGCCCTGCTCGCGTAAATCCGCCCGGATTTACGCGAGCAGGGCCTTGCGCGCCGGCGGGCCTATTTTCCATAGGCCCGCCGGCGCGCGCAGAGCCCCGGGACTTGCGTAAGTCCTGGGGTTTTTCGAGGGGGGCGTGTCGGGGGCGGGGCCGATCGGCGCGGCGTTTTGGGGGCGGGTCGGGGGCGTGGCCGCGCCCTCTGGAACCGCCCCTGGATCGCCTCCCTCTGGGAGGCGTAAATCCAGGGATAAAGTAGGGGGGGTTTTAGATAGGGCAGGGGGGGTGGGTTAGGTAGAGGAAGGGAGGGGAAGGTGAGGGGAGGGCGAAAGGGAGTTCCCTCCGAGGCCGCTCCGATTTCGGAGCGGCCTCGGAGGGAACGGAGACAGGCTGCGCGGCTCGGTGCGCGCCGGCTGCCCAAAATCGGCAGCCTTGCGTGTGCCGATCCAGGATTTTAGTAGATACGCGCGGCTACGCGCGTATCTACTAAAATCCAGCGTACTTTTGTTGGCGCCTGGTGCGCCAACAAAAGTACGCGCTCACGCTGTTTTATAAAATCTACCCCAAAGTGAGCTATACTAAACAAAAACCATAACAGACAAGGGGAAAGATGCTGAAAAAACTAAGACTTGAATAGTGTTAGAGACATACAGTGCATCAGCAAAAGTAGAGTGCATAGAAAACACAAAGAAAATGAATGTAAGGCAAGATAGAACAAGTTGTAGCAATTTCAGGAGTGACACTCACTCCACACACACAAAGAGCACATGTGTTTCCTCTGCATGAAACCATGAATTTTCATATTTCATGTATGACCATTGCATATGACAGAAAAAGACAGAAACATTGAGCTTTTTCGTCCTTCCTCTATCCATGTGAGAAGTTCAATGAAGGATCTTTGCCTTGGGGATGGAAATGAAGTCCTAGGGGATGAAAATATTTTGACTGACTTTCCAGTTTTAGCGCAAGGTGGCTGACAACATTTTTCTGGTACAATAAGTCCCTGTCCAAAGTGCTTACAATTAATGATTTTAGATAGCTTATCATGGTGTGCAAAGGATCCACATACTAAGAACTGGGCACTCTGTAATACAAAAACCCATAACTTTCTTTATTGAACACTTATTTCCACAGTTTTGATTCTCTATCTTAAACCTTCATCAGAGAGAGGATTTGAAATCTGAGAATGGCAATTAGTAAGAAGTAATGTTTGGGTTTTTAGAAGAAATTGTATCGTGGAATGCTTGTGTTTTCTCATTGTGTTGTTACATTTGGTATGCGTTAGACTCCGTACTTTAGGTCCATGAGGATCAGCACTTGAAACCTGGATGTTTGTGGGCAGTTTTCATCACCTCTTAGTATTTTATACTATGAAGCCAACAGAACACCTCTTTCTCTGTGTTGTATGAAAGCGGGACACACTCCTTTGTTCTTGGTTATTTTGAGCTTTGACTTTATATTATAGCATCGTAATCAACAAGAAATTACATGCCTGATAACATGCTCCCTACCTTTGAAGTCGGGTTCGATAGCTCTGATTTTTTTTTTAAACAATTTAAATTCTTTTGTGTGATGAGATGGGGATATGATAAGGCAATAGATGCATTTCAAAACTTGCAAAGTGTGCTCACAACTGCCTTTGATAACTATAATTGTGGCAATGAATAGTGATGGATATATTGCGTTGTGCCTCTCATCTTGTTAATCGTATTCCTCTTCCAGATGCCCTATAGATCACACAGTAAATTACCATTTAACAGAAATAATATTAGGAAGTTGCTTAAATTGCTTCCATCCATTTTAGGATATATCATGTAAGAAATGCTTTTTAAGCCCGGAGGAGTCAGCAACCTTTCCTGGCCTGCTGCCACCAGGAAGAAAGGGGGGAAGTGGGGAATTCCCTTTGATGCCACTGCAATTCAGCTGGAGAGGACAAGATCCTATCTGTGGCCACAATTCAGCAGAGCAGGCCTGCAGATTTTGAAAATGATCACCATTCTGGCATTTTAGGTCAGGGGGGTGTGCTGGGAAGTGCTCACAGATCTCTGGTAGAAGCTGTCATTCATCAGACCATAAATTGGTCTTTTCACAGACAGTAAAGTCAGACTACCAGCTTGACAGATAATTTGTAGACTGGGCAACTTTTTAAGGATAGGATTGCATGGTCACTGTTGATGTTAAAAATATGTTTGATTTTGTTGTTCCAAAATATTCTATAGTGATATAAGGCATCCAATCCTCAACGTTTACAAAGTTTAAGACATGTTTCTCCCCATTCCTGAGATCCCACTCTTCGGAGGAATATAAAGAGGCATTCCTGGAGGCGGGTTAGAGAGGGGATGCTACAATGCATGTAGTTTTGCATTTTCAAAACTACACACATTTGGGCAGATTTTAAAAGGCCCACGCGCGTAAATAAACAGGGGTTAGGCACAGAAGTGCCAGGCCAAGTAAAAAGGGCGGGTTGGGAGCGTGGTCTGGGCGGGGAGGGGCAGGGCGGGGACAGCGCCATTAGACGCTGTCCCGGGGAAGCGCATGCCGGCAGCTGGCTGACACGCAGGGTTTACTTCTGCTCCGGAGGAGCAGTAAGTATCAAAAAAAAATTCAGGGATAATAAGAGATCGTTTAGTGGTTGGGGAGGAGAGGGGAAGAGGGAGGAAAGTTAGGGTTAGGGAACTGGAAAAGTCCTACCTGCCTAGCCGCACATCTTTTTCATAAATTCCCCCTGTTGCACGCGTGACAGTCACCCACCCACACATGCGTATGCCAATTATAAAATCGGGCGCGCATGTGCGTGCTGATATCGTATTTTGTAACATGAGCGCGGTGACACGTGCATGTTATAAAATTGGCGCGTCTACTATTATTTCCTGCTGACTTTCGATATGTGCTTCAGTCTCTTATCCTGACAAGCCTCGACTATTGTAAATCATTATACATAGGCCTCCCTGACTATGCAGCACAACCACTTCAACTAATTCAAAATTGTGCTGCTAGACTCCTTACCCACACCCCCCGTAGAAACCATATAACCTCCTTCCTCATGCAACTTCACTGGCTACCCATTTGCCAGCGAATCCAATGTAAAATTTTAATGATAATCCATACTTTGTTAAACAGTACTTCATCTATATAGTTATGCTCCACTCTCTGAATTAATCAACCACCTCATCTACGCTCTGCCGACAAAAATCTCCTTCAGATTCCCACAGTAAAAACTGCCAGACTGAATTTAACACGCAGCCTTGCCTTCTCAGTCGCCGGACTGAAAATATGGAAGTCCCTACCCAATCACATTTGACAACTCACCACAAAACATGACTTCAAAAAAACCTTAAAAACTTACTTATTCCCACAAGCCTTTCCTAGCTCATAACATCAACCTAACAAGTTAAAAAGTGCCATTGACCTTTATTTATTCAGAGTCTGTACTTTGTGTTTAGTATTCAACACTTTTATTTTTGTTTTTATATCTTGTTTGATTATTATGTATGGTCCTTTGTGTGTGTATATGCGGTATATAAAAACCTTTTAAATAAATAAATATATAAATGTGCACATGCCGGGAACCACGCACACGTGGACGCGTGTGCGCACCTTTTAAAATCGACCCCGTATATATTGCACGTGCTATTGGACCACCCCCATATTTGAAAAATCAATTACACTACATTCATACCAATCATACTTCCCCCAAACATTAAAATACATCACAACCCCACCTTAATATGACACCAACACTAACAATTCCTAATATTACTTATATTCCACCTCTTTTTTTTATTCCCAACTTATCCCAAAGTTTCACCTAATGAAAGGCTTCATCAGCGTAACATTATAAATGCCAAGTTTTGTGTTGTCAAATAATGACACAATATATACACAAGTTGGATAATGCACACAAGTGTGACACAATGATGCGTTTCCTCTGACTGCACCCTACAGCCTTCCTCCCCCACTGTCTTCTGCCCTATGGTCATATGCTTGCTAAAGTAAGGGGCTGGTCCAAGGCCTGATGATGGCAGCAGCATGAGATTGTAAAGATGTGTGCTCAGGGCTATCAGAGCATGTTCCTCTGCCAGGCCTCACCTTCTGCAGAGAAGACAGGAAGGCCGTACTGCAAAATGGCAGTGGCCTCGGTCAGTTGGTGCCATTTTTGAAGTTATGGAACCAGCAGGGCAGGAATGACTGGGGATTGCTCCTGGCCCTCTTTGGACAGTGATGATATTCGGCCAGGTTGCTGACATGGAATCTTTTTGAACATGTTTCTTTTTCCTTACTGGCAAATTGTAGGGGGTAGGCCTTTTCTGGCCCTGAAGTGGCAACTTTTTTTTTTTTTAAAGAAATGACAGAAATCACAATAGTAAACCTGCAAATTTTGCAAATAAATGGGGATCCTAGGGTATCTCAGAGAGGTCCGGAGAAGGGGTAGTGGGAAAGGAGAAAGCCTGAGGGATCTTTTAAAAATCAGACGGCTTGGTATCTTTAAAATGGTGGCATATTCAATGGGTTGGGGGCTGGGACCCCAAGCAAAATGAAACAGAACAAAATTAAATCCCTTCCACCGATGAAATGAAATGAAAAAACAAACCCTCAAACAAATCTGTGCATACCCTTAGAAATAATGCTCATAGATTTGAAAACAGAGTCTATGTATGTTATTTTTTTGATCCCACCCGTCTCCCCTCAAACGCCTCCCCTACATGTGGCTAAAGGTCTCCGCGTCATGGGACCCTGCAAATATTTTAGTGAGTTCAGCGTTCAGACTTTCACTTTACCCGAATGAATTGCTATTTTACCAGGCAAATGGCTTTAAACTTTGAACTCCCAGTAGTTAAAAAGCAAGAAAAGATAAGGAAGAAAAAAATATAATACTAATAACAGTAAAATCAAATTACAAAGTACAGAAATGACAATAGTAAGGGCTGCTCTGGGATTCTGCTGATGGTCAGTATTATCTTTAGACAGATTATATTTCTGGCCTTGTGGCAGGATGCAACATATTCTGTTGCTATAGCTACTGTCTCTCCTGTTGCCCTGAGGATTATGCAAAGCTTTTTCTGCTCATTTTTTTTAATGGGAAGTCTTTTATTTTCTTTGTCAGCTTTTGGAAAGTGCATTTCTTCTATCTTTTCTATTTTGCACAGTACAGGAAGAAATGCATTTCTGTTTCTAGTTCTCCTGTGTGGGCACTGCAGGCAGAGTCAAGTTTCTTGGGGCTTACATTTCTGCTTTTATCTACAACATTTCTGTTTTTAATTTGTAGTTACTTACCGTATTTTGCATTTGGTGAGGACTGCTGTGTTCAGCATGCATGGTAGAGGAGGGGAATTCTGCTAGTATGTAGTTTCTGTGCAGTGATCCATAGCTGTTCAGCTTGTTCTGTTTTCCAATCCACACCTCCCTATAGGAGTTGTATAGGTGTTCTCGGGCCCGCTGCAGTATTTGCAGTCAACTTTTTCATAGGTAGGATTGTTGCTATGGTAGTCCTGGCAGTTAGTGCTATTTTGGCATGGAAAGTTTAGTAGATAAATAGGTACTGAGTGTGTTTTGGGCAGGGTTTTGAACTTTATCACAGAGTGCCTGGTAGTAGAGGGAATTTAGGTTGCTGTCGCTGAGGTGACACCAGAATTTGAATAGTCTTTATGTATAGTGAGTAGTAAGGGGAAACATCCTAGTTCTGATCTGCACCCGTTATTGGAGGTGTTTTTGTGGATGTGGAATGTCTGTTGGCAGAATTGGGATTGCAGAGTCTCCTACGGGGCTTTGTCCATCTTGAAGAGTTTTGGCTGCGGATCTCTTCGGTAGTGGCGTGGGGTAGGAAGATCGTTAATGTAGATGCTCAAACGTATGGGACTCAGGCTACATCCCTGACTTACTCCTGACTTATTGGAAGCTGCCTGACTGCATGTTTCTTTTCCTTATAGCTGACAGATGAATTCATGGATTGAATGATATCTTAGTCCTTCCTTCCCTCTTCCTCAATACCAATTGCAGTACTTTTAATATTAAAGCTGGGTGCCAGATAGAATCATAAGCTCATGCAAAGTTAATAAAACATGCAAATAGTCTCTCCTAGAGATTTTGTTTTTTTACATGTTTGTTAATCAGTGTCTGAAAAGCAACGATGTGGTTAGTGGTTTGGTGCTTGGACAGGAGCCCAATCTGACTTCTTCGCAGACTTTGAACATTCATTAGGAACTATAGTCTTCTTTTGTGGAGGATAGTTACAGATTAGTTTGCTAATATTACAAAATTCTTCAATAATTATTTGGGTTTTTGGTATCCCTATGTTTATAGATTGGTGTATTTAACCCTCTGACCATGCCGGAGGGGAAATAGCCAGAAGCTAGAATTAGGTGAAATAGTTTCACTGGTGCTTCCTGGACTTGTCTGCTGCTGTATTTGAACATCACATTTAATGCTGTATTAGATCAGCACGCTTTTCTGGTTTAAAGTGTCTGGATGCATTTCTTGATTTTCTGTATTGTCATAGGGATGTATAATGGTGCTTTATGATCTTTCATCACACTTTCTAGTAAGTTCGATTTGCTCCAGTCTTTTAGCTGGTGCAGCTAATTTTATACACTCATAGCTCACTATTTTAACATGGAAAATATGTCTTCAGTTCATTTAATACTATATGGCAGGAGTGACCAACTCCAGTCCTCAAGAGTCACAAATAGGCCTGGTTTTCAGGCTGTCCACAATGAATATGCATGAGAGAGATTTACATGTACTGCCTCTCCACACTCCACTGTGTGCAAATCTATCTCATGCACAATCTTTGTGGATAACCTGCAAACCCAATCTGTTTGTGGCTCATGAGGAATGGAGTTGGCCACCCCTGCCTTACAGCTGTTGAGTTATTTGGCTTGCAGTGGGCACACAGTCTAATCCAGGGCTTTCCAAACCTGTACTAGGGACCCCAGAGCCAGTCCGGTTTTCAGGATATCCACAATGAATATGCATGAGATAGATGTACATATCAAATATACTCAGTATATGCAAACTTTATCTCATGAATAAGTTGAACTCAGATGGCTTGTTCAGAGGATACATGAATAGTGAAGAAGCTCAAAAAATCTATTTAAATATGCATAGCAGCTCCATGAAAAACCAGGGATCTAGCTTCTGGTGGGAGACTTTTACATAAGAGCATAAGAATTGCTACACTGGTTGAAATTGAGGGTCCATCAAGTCCATAACCTGTTTCCAGTCCAGGTCTCCTGTTCCTGGCAGGATTTCAAACAGTAGAGAAATCCCATGCTGCTTACACCCAGAGATAAAAATGCTTTTTCCCAAGTCCATCTGGTTAGTAACAGTTTATGAACTTCTCCAAGAACCAGTCCAAACCTTTTGTGAACCCAGCTACACAAGTTGCCTTTATCACATTCTCCAGCAATGAATTCCAGAACTTAATTGTGCATTAAATGTGTTATGCCCGTCGGTCACAGACAGCTGCGACCACTTCTGCTCACCTTTTTCTTAACTTCCCTGACTCTATGGAGTAGATTGGCAGCCTCCGCTAGCTACTTATGACCTGCCTACTGCTTCCAGGCCTCCTGGGTCGGCACGGACGCCGCCGACTGCCATCTTGCCATCAGGTCCCTCTAGGCGCGTGTGCGCACACACAGGCCGGTCTTATCCACTTCATGGCGGGAACCTTGGGGGATCCCCTCCAGATGATGTCAGGATCTGTGGATATTTAAACCTGTTGGCGCTCTCCGAAGATGATTTGGCAAAGAGTCTCATTCTTGCTATTTCCGCCTCGCTTCCTGAGGACCTGCGTTCCAGATTCCAGTTCCAATGTGGACGTCTCAGGTACCCGCTCCTCGGGGGCCTCTCTCTCATCCTGGCTATCCGCTCCTTGGAGGGCCTGACACCTGGAACTCTGTCTGCTCTGTTCCCCGGGGTTTCCTGGAACCAACTTGCTCTTTGTGAGTACTCCGCTCTGCGGATTATTTCCTACCTACCAAGTGCCTATCAGGTGTACCCCGCGCTGCAGGCCATTACCATCGCTACAGAGAGCTCCGTCAGAGGTGCCTGCTCTACTACGCTATCGAGGACCTCACAGGTGCTTCCCGCCTTGCAGACCGCTACTAGTCCGAACGAGGACCCTCACTGGTGTACCCCTCGCTGTGGGCCTCTACCACGTCTACCTTGGGCCTCGACTGTGCTCCTCGCTCTGCGGGCCACTGTTGCCTTTTCTGAAGACTTCATCTGCATATCCTACTCTGTGGGCTTTTACCATCACTACCGAGGACATCATTGGTGTACCCCGCTCCACGGCCCACTACCATCTCTATCAAGGCCTCTTCGGTGAACCCCGCTTCGCGGGCCACTACCATCGCTACAAGAGATCTCTCCGGTGTACCCGCTTCACAGACTACTACCAGTGTTACGGAGGTATTCCCTCAGGGCACTACCTATCCCATCAACCCTGTGTCTCGGAGCCTGTGTGACCATCTCTCTCTGGCACCTCCCACTCCACGGGTAGTGTTTCTATCTCTATTAATAAAGACTCTATTCATTCTGGTCCTTCCTTAGCTGAGAACTAGCCTCCTGACAGTGAGGCTCACGGGGCTCCTCCTCGTGGCGGTAACACCACTCACTTCGGCCCAGGGTTCACACACCATCTGATACCTCAGAATCCTAACAGATTGCCAAATCATGGACCCGGCACAGGTCTCAGCAATTCAGGCCATTCCTGGCCTGGCCCAGTGAATCACGGAGCAACAGAAGATTCTAGAGACTTTGGCTAACGCCGTCAATCAACTGAATAGCCAGCTGGATTCCATATCTACGCCTGCCAAGCCTGATCTGGCCATGCAAGCACTGCCCTTCTGGTCTCCAGCCTTTGCCGGCTCCTCCTCGTTTTGCAGATGATCCCTCATTATGCAGGGGCTTCTTGAACCAGTGCAACATGCACTTTTCCTTAAAACCTGCATATTTCCAGATGTAGTCTCCAAAACTACATATATTTTATCCCTTCTGGATGTTAAAGCATTGGCTTGGGCATCGCCTCTTTGGGAATGTACAGATCCCATCCTGAATGATCTACCAGGCTTCCTCGCTCTCTTCCAAACTGTGTTTGATGACCCAGGGCGAAGGACCATCTCCGGATCCACCCTTTTGCATTTGCAGCAAGGTTCCCGATCATTGACTGATTACGTCATCGAGTTTCAGACTCTCTCATCAGATATACATTGGGACCTGGGCTGTCTGCGAGCCATATTTCATGAGGGTCTTAGCCCATGTATTAAAGATGATTGGCAGTGTGCGAGCTCCCTGAGACCCTGGACTCGCTTATTGACCTCACTGGCCGCATAGACCGTTGTCTACGCGAACGTTCCCAGGAGATCAGAGGAACCAAGAGAGCGGCTGCTAGTGCCCCACAAGTTCGCATCACATCCTCTACTCAGGGCATCTCAGCATCAAACAAAGAAGAAAATGAACCAATGCAGATGGGCCGTAGTCATCTATCCGCTAAGGAGAAACAGCGGCGCCAGAAAGCAGGCCTCTGCATGTATTGTGGCCAATCAAGTCACACTGTACCATCCTGCCCTCTCTATCCGGGAAACTCCCAGGCCTAGGATCCACTGAAGGACACCTCCTAGGCTTAACCGTACCTTTTCCTTCACTAACCCTACCTGTCACCATTAACTTGGACAACCAGGAGTTTCACACCCTGGCACTAGTAGACTCTGGAGCCGGGGGAAACTTTATTCTCCGGCAACTTGTAGAACATGTACGCATTCCCACCGTCCATCTGCCAACGCCTTTGTTACTTTCATCCATTCATGGCGAACCCTTGCCTGGTGAAGTCGCCTTCTCCACGATCCCTATTCGCCTTCACACTGGATCTCTGCATTCATTGGAAAAGGCTATACATCCATTGGTCCTAGGATTACCCTGGCTAAAAATACATATTCCTCAATTTGATTGGACCACCCTCCAACTCTCTCACTGGGGAGCTTCCTGCCATAAAAAAATGTTTAAGAACAATATCACCGATGCCTTGCCTGATCACACAGCCATCAATCTCAGAGCTTCCACCACAATATTCCTCCTTCCAGGATGTATTTTTGAAGAAAGCTGCAGACATCTTACCTCCACATCACGCCTTTGATTGCACAATCAGCCTCCTTGAGAAAGAGTCTATCCACTTTCCTTAACCGAAACTCAAGCCATGTCCGAATACATACATACATGTCCGAATACATAAAGGAGAACCTGGCCAAAGGCTTTATTCATCCCTCCAAGTCCCCTACTGGAGCAGGGTTCTTTTTTGTAGGAAAGAAAGATGGCTCTCTCCGGCCGTGCATAGATTACCATGGCTTAAACAAAATTACACAGAAGGATCCTTACCCCCTACCACTAATTTCCGAACTGTTTGACAGGCTGCAGGGAGCTAAGATATTCACCAAATTGGACCTTAGGGGCGCTTATAATTTGATCAGAATACGTCAAGGCGATGAGTGGAAAACCGCTTTTAACACCCGCGATGGCCATTTTGAATATCTGGTCATGCCATTCGGCCTATGCAATGCGCCTGTGGTGTTCCAGAATATGATGCACGAAATCTTCAGAGACATGCTCTACAGTTGTGTCGTGGGTTATTTGGACGACATCCTGGTTTTTTTATAGGCCTCCAAAGTCATCATTGGGACGTCATCAATGTCTTACAACGTTTAAGGGAAAACCAGTTGTATGCCAAGCTGGAAAAATGCTCTTTTCACAAGGAGTCCGTCCCTTTTCTGGGCTATGTAGTCTCTAGCCAAGGATTTCAAATGGATCCACAGAAGACTAAAAGCATCCAAGACTGTTCTCAGCCACTGGGTCTCAAGGTTCTCCGAAGATTTCTAGGCTTCACAAATTATTATAGATCCTTCATCAACCACTACTCTTTACTAACCGCCCCATTCACGGCAGTGACACGAAAGGAAGCTGATCCATCCCAAAGGTCACCCGAAGCTGAATCTGCCTTCCAAAGCCATGCCTGCGTCATCTGGATCCTCGATCCTTCATCGTTGAAGTAGACGCCTCTGATGTCAGTGTTGGGGCTGTGCTCAGCCAGCATTCTCTTAACCATGCATTACATCCATGTTCCTTCTTTTCCCGATGCTTTACCCCAGCTGAGCACAACTATGGGATCGGGGACAAAGAATTGTTCGCGATCAAGTTAGCATTTGAGGAGTGGCGTCCCTGGCTTTTATGAGCACAGCATCAAATAACCATGTACATGGATCACAAAAACCTCGAATATCTCCATCACGCCCAACGCCTGAACCACCGACAAGCCCGTTGGTCTCTTTTTTTTCATCCGATTTAATTTCCTGCTTCGGTGCCGACCAGCTGTGCGGTGCCGACCAGCATGTGCGAGCAGATGCCCTCTCTCACTCATTTACTACTGATGATGTCCCGGACGTCCCCTGGCACATCATCGATCCCACGAAAGTACTCCTCTCTGCTACTCACACTGTGCCATCCAGGAATACGGTGGTTCCCCGGCCTCTTCACAAGAAGATACTCAGATGGGTACATGATTCGCTGCTCTCTGGCCACCCTGGGCAAGCAAGAACGCTCTCTACACTTCAGAGGTACTATTGGTGGCCGACCATAAAACAGGATGCTGAGGCCTTTGTAGAATCTTGCCTCACATGTGCTCGCCAAAAGCCGCCAACAGGCCGTCCATGGGGCCTCCTACAACCTCGCCCGGCACCTAGCGAGCTGTGGACACATATATCCACGGACTTTATTGTAGACCTACCCTCTTCCAGTGGAAACAATAACATTTGGGTCACCGTAGACCAATTTTCAAAGATGGCTCACTTCGTGGCGTTACCTGGCCTGCCCTCAGCTCCAGACTTGGCCAAATTATTCATCAGACTCATTTTCCATCTTCATGGACTTCCAAAGCACATCCTCTTGGATAGGGGCATCCAGTTCACAGCCAAGTTCTGGAGGTCACTGTGTAAGAAGTTTGACATCGCCCTGGACCTTACATCGGCCTATCATCCACAGGCCAATGGACAGACAGAAAGAACCAATCGTACTCTGAAGCAGTTTCTCCGGGCATACGTGAATTCCTGTCAGAACGATTGGTCTGAGTTGTTGCCATGGGCTGAGTTCGCCTTGAACTCCCATCAATCTTCAGCCACAGGATCATCCCCTTTCCAAGTGGTGTATGGATGTCAGCCTTTACCTCCTCTTCCGATTCCTCTATCTGTGGCCTCTCCAGTGGCACAAGCCTCCGCTCAAGAACTGCCCCAACTCTGGGAGCATACCAAGCAATTGCTACAACAAGTAGCTCTGAAGGCAAAAAAATTCTATGATGCTCATCACCCGGCAGCTCCTCAGTTAAACCCGGGTAACAAGGTGTGGCTCAGCACCCACTTTATTCGTCTAAAGTTGCCGTAAGCCCGCTTTGCTCCCAGATATATCGGGCCCTTTTCTGTACTTCGCTGGCTGGGGCCGGTCACTTACAGCATCCGCCTATCCATGTTGCTCAGAATCCACAACGCTTTTCACCTTGCTGCTAAAACCACTCATCCTATCAGAGTTCCCAAAGAAACCTCCTGAACCGCAACCCTTAACTTCTGAAGATGACATCACCCATCAGGTTGAGGACATCTTGAATGTAAGGAAGTGCGGGAAGCGTTGGGAATATCTGATCTCATGGGAAGGATTTGGTCCCGAAGAAAACAGTTGGGAGCCCGCTAATAACATTCTTGACAAGGAGCTAATTTGACAGTTCCATGCTTCTCATCCTGGAAAGCCAAAACCCCCTGGGAGGGGCCCTAAGAAGGAGGGTACTGTTATGCCCGTCAGTCGCAGATGGCTGCGACCACTTCTGCTCACCTCTTTCTTCACTTCCCTGACTCCATGGGGTAGATTGGCAGCCTCCGCTAGCTACCTATGACTTGCCTACCGCTTCCAGGCCTCCCGGGTTGGCACGGACGCCGCTGTCCGCCATCTTGCCATCAGGTCCTTCTAGGCATGCGCGTGCACACAGGCCGGTCTTATCCACATCATGGCGGGAACCTCAGGGCGTCCCCTCCAGATGACATCAGGATCTGTGGATATATAAACCTGCTGGCCCTCTCCGAAGACAGTTTGGCAAAGAGGCTCATCCTTGCTATTTCTGCCTTGCTTCCTGAGGACCTGCGTTCCAGATTCCAGTTCCGACATGAACGTCTCAGGTACCCACTCCTCGGGGGCCTCTCTCTCGTCCTGGCTATCCGCTCCTCAGAGGGCCTGATGCCTGGAACTCCATCTGCTCCGTTCCCCGGGGCTTCCTGGAACCAACTTGCTCTTTGTGACTACTCCGCTCTGCAGATCACTTCCTATCTACCAAGTGCCTATAGGGTGAACCCCGCACTGCGGGCCATTACCATCGCTACAGAGAGCTCCGTCAGAAGTGCCTGCTCTACTATGCTATCGATGACCTCACAGGTGCTTCCCGCCTTGCGGACCGCTACTAGACCAACCAAGGACCCTCACTGGTGTACCCCTCGCTGCGGGCCATTACCACTTCCATCTTGGGCCTCGACTATGCTCCTTGCTCTGCGGGCTGCTGTCACCTCTTCTGAAGACTTCATCTGCATATCCTATTCCACGGGCCACTACCATCTCTATCAAGGGCTCTTCGGTGTACCCCGCTTTGCGGGCCACTACCATCACTACAAGAGACCTCTCCGGTCTACACGCTTCACGGACTTCTACCAGTGCTACGGAGGTATTCCCTTAGGGCACTACTTATCCCATCAACCCTGTGTCTCAGGGCCTGTGTGACCATCTCTCTCTTGCACCTCCCACTCCACGGGTAGTGCTTCTAGCTCTATTAATAAAGACTCTATTCATTCTGTGCCTTCCTTAGCTGAGACCTAGCCTCCAGACAGTGAGGCTCACAGGGCTCCTCCCCGTGGCGGTAACACCTCTCACTTTGGCCCAGGGTTCACACACCATTTGATACCTCAGAATCCTAACAAAATGAAATGAATTTACTTTGATTTGTTTTAAATGTGCTACTTAACTTCATGGCATGTCCCCTAGTTTTTGTATTAATTGAAAGAGTAAATAACTGATTCACATTTAGCTGTTTTATTCTGCTCGTGATTTTATAGACCTCTATATTATCTCCCTTCAGCCATCTCTTTTCCAAGCTGAACAGTGCTTTAGCCTGTCCTCATATTGGAGCTGTTCTATTCCCTTTATCATTTTGATCACACTTCTCTATACCTTTTCCAGTTCAGCTATGTCCTTTTTGAGATGTGGTGAACAGAACTGCACACAGTACTTTAGGTGCGGTCTCACTATGGAGCTCTATATAGAGGCATTATTTCTGTTTTGGTTTTTGAACTTACCCCTTAGGGGTGAATTTTAAAAGCTTGGTGTGTGCCAAAACCGGGAGATACACAAGTATGTCCGACCAGCGCGAGCTGTGAGGATTTTAAAAGGCGCTCGAGTACGTACATATCTCCTTTTACACTCTAAGTTGCAAAAAAGGGGCAGGTCATGTGCCTGGTCTAGGCGGGACATGGGCGTTCCGGGACATTAACATGAAATGTGCGCGTACGTATTTATGCGCACAAGCGAGCGCCAGGGCCCCCCTGCTGCGTAACTTTATCTACTGCTACGGGTGTTGTGCAAGTAATAAAATAATAAAATTCTAGGCTAGTCAGCGGGGTTTTAAGGGTTGGTGTTAACAGAGAGGTAAAAGGGAGGATATTAAACTAGGGGGGGATAGGAAGTCCTATCCCTTACCTGGGCAAACTGGGAACGAACTGGGGAAACTGGTAATTGCGTCGGCACGCATATCTACTAAAATTCCCCACGATAGAGGTGGCATATGTGCATGTCCATATAAAATTGTGCTCATATGTACGCGCGTATGTTATAATATGGCCACGTCCTTTGGCGCGAGCCAGGCTACGCGTGTACGTGTGCGCTCCCACGCCGGTATCAGGTACCATCCCTATGCACGGTCACATTTGTAGCCTTACTTTTTTCATTTAAAATCAGCAAAAATGTATGTAGGGAAGGGAAAGGGGATTGTTAAATGTCAGGACTGGCCTTAAGTCTCCTTTCAGCAGCGGCTGTGCCACTTGGCAGCTTTAGAAAATCAAGGGCATTTTTCCTGACAACCTCGATATAGTAAACGAAACCAGAAGTGGAATACAGAACGGTTATGAAATAATAGCTACCACTTTTCACCATTAGTGTGGCTAGTTTTACAAGTGGGGGTTGGTTTTTTTTTTTTTTGGGTGACAGACCGATAATTAGTAGCCAGGGTCAGTGCTTTCATTAGGCAAACTAGGCAGCTGCCTAGAGTGCCAAAATTTTGGGGGCAGCAAAATCTTAACAGCACAAGGCCCAGAGAGGGGTGCTGTGCCAGAGCCAGTACTGTCAAAGAATGGAGCACTGTGCTGGAGCCACTGCTGCCAATGGGAGAGAAGGTTGTGCTGGAGCTGCCACCAATAGCTAAGTTGGGAAAGAGAGTCCATGACCGAAGATCTGCCTAGGGTGCCAAATACTTTCACTGGCCCCATTAATATCTCATTCATAAAGATTATGGAGTTAAAGAAAATAGTCTTATTTTTTTAATATCACTGAAGTTTACTAAAACTGCATTTAGTCATCAGATTCTTATAAGATTAGCAATAGGGCAGAAAGTCATAAGAACATAAGAAATTGCCATACTGGGTCAGAGCAAGGGTCCATCAAGCCCAGCATCCTGTTTCCAACAGTGGCCAATCCAGGCTACAAGAATCTGGCAAGTATCCAAATGTTCTGAGGATAGCAAGAGACAGAGATTGAGGCTCCGCATATACACAAGTAAACTAAAGGACATACGACTATATTCTCTGTGCATTAATAAATGTGTTTAGTTTAATCTTGAGCCTTGGTCCTGATTTCTGAGGCACAAGCGGACAATACACTGTTCAGATTTCAAAATCCAATGCGTTGCTTCTGTTGCTCAAACTCTAGCAGGTGACTGTTTCTTTCTGATGGCTATGGGGCAGCGGGAGCAGGGTTCTGAATGAAGGATAGGCACCTGGTCCGGCAGCACATTGACAGCGATGCAGCTGCTGTTCAGTAAAACCGAATGCGTTCTCGGTGTCTTAGCTCCACCTGCTGGTTCAGTGTGAGAGCGCCATCAGAAAGTCCAAATTCATTTCCCCTGTACTGTAGCCAAAATGATGGTTGGTTTCTTAGCTTTCTCTCTCAAAAAATGTTCTGTGATCTTATGCTTTTCAGTGGGAGTTACAAGGAAGCCTCTCCTTTCCTTCCTCCCCTCTTAAAAATGTTCATCAGCATTTTCAAATATTGGCAGCTTTGCTTTCACACTTACCTCTGCACCAGGGTCATAAGAACATACGAATTTGCCACATTGAGGTGGAGCAGGGTAATCCCAGAACCATGGGATGGATGGCCTTGTCGATGATATGCAACGCCAGGTGCGTGACATGGAGAGAGCCTGTACAAAGTTTCACTGGAGCTGTGATGCAAGTAATTTTTCCTGGCAGAGGATCCCCATGGATGGAGGAAAGTACCAGTGGAACTGGGCAAGAGAGTGTGGGTATTTGGAGGTGGTCCACAAGGGCCTTCATGAGGAAGTTCCCTCCTGCCCCAGAGTCTACTAGGGCCAGGGTGGTAAAGTCCTGGTTGCCCATGGAAACTGTCACCAGGAGATTTAACAGGGGAGCCGGAGAGAGGTAAGGCCTAGGGTCAGATCCCCGCTGAGCCCTAGGACTGGGAGTTTACTGGCCTCACCAGGCAGCAAGCTATTAGGTGGACATCCCTGCCACAGTAGAGACAGAGCCCGGCCTGGCGGCGCAAGAGGCGCTCTTCTGGGGTCAGACACCTGCACCTCAGTTGCATCGGTTCCTCCGCAGGGGTTCCAGAAGAGGGAGGTGGCTCTGATGGGGAAGAGGGGCACTGAGGCTGACTGGCGGCGGCTGCACATCTCCTAGAGGGTTGCGCTCCTGGAGCCAGTGATCAATCCGGCCCATCAAATTGATGAGGGATTCCAGTGAGTTGGGGAGCTCCTAGCCTGCCAACTCATTCTTTATGCGGGGTGACAATCCGTCTAGAAAGATGGAGCGAAGACAGTCCTCTCCCCAGTTGAGTTCTGAAGCCAGAGTCTGGAATTTGATGGCATAATCTGAGAAGGAGCGACTGCCCTGACAGAGGTAGGTCTGGACCTGAGGCTGCCTGGTAACCTGGAACATCAAATATGGTCTTAATGGCCACAATGAAGTGTTGGAGGTTCTGAAGAATGGAGTCTGAGCACTCCCACAAGGGGGAGGCCCAGGCCAGGACCTTGCCATCCAGAAGGCCTGATGCACCGGAGAGTTTTTCCCATTTTGTAATACGTGATGAATAAGGTAAAGTACAGAACACACGGGAAATAGGGTCCTTCTGATTCTTAATCAACACATTTTTCCGATTCGCGTATAAACCTCATTTAAATGCCTTCCTAACACAATGTGAAGGATACCCAAGGCTAACAAACCTCTGCACTAACTCTTGAGCACATTGTTTCTAGGCAGGAACTGAAGAACACAAGTGGCAATATCTCAAAAAATTGACCATTCGGGATGTTTTCTTTAACATGAGAAGGATGGAAACTTTGAAATTGTAGTAATGTGTTCCTATCTGTCTGCTTCTCAGATGTTCTGAGGGAACTATCCTCTTTATATACAACCATATCCAAAAATGCTAAACACAAACTGCTATGTTAAAAAGAAAATTGCAAATTGACATCTAAGCCATTAATCCACATCTCAAACTTAGGCCTGGATTTATCAAAATGCACTAAATACCGCATGCGATAGAAAAAGGGGCGTGTTTTATGGTAATAGGCAGTTTATCGCAATTTGCGCTAATACCTAAGTTATTGCAAATTGCGATAACTTTTTCGCACTTTGAGATAAGTGCCAGAATGTGGTTACTGTTGTCTGATTGTCAGTGGATCTCCTTGTCTGTGGTCAGTCTTCCTCTTACCTGTCTCCAGCATCTCTTTGTGCTCCTGTGGTCCCCACCCTCCTTTTTGTCATCCTCCGTGGATTGATCTTCTGGCTTGGACCCTGGACTGGACCCTGACGCTGCTTGAAATCTGCCTGCCACCGACCACTGCCCGGACACCGACCTCGATCCTTCTCTGTCTGCCTTTGACTACTGTCTGGACACTGCCATTGCTAGTGCTCCACCTGCACTGATATCAACTCGACCCTGGCCTGTCCTTCCACTGCTTCCTCGGTGGCTGGCCTGCTGCACTTTCCTCCTACCTGGATTTCCATCACCGCAGAGGACCCCACCTAAGACCAGTCGGCCCCAGCACCCAAGGGCTCAACCTTTGGGGAATGTGGGCTGGTATTGTCGAAGCTCCAGTTGGGCCTCTGCTCCTGTAGCTCTGCCTGCCAATGGTGGGAACCTGCGGAGCTCCTCCCCGAAGGTAGCGCCAACTCCCCCTTGGCCCAAGGGTCCATATTCATAACACATTTACTGTGCTTTCTCACCCCCCATTAATTAATTCTCTATCCTGGACCCTCCAAAAAAAGCCCAGCTCCCTTCAGTGATACAAACTTCAAAAACTGACACCTCCCCCAAAATCCATGGCTGGAGCAAGGACATTAGGTGCTCAAGGTGATCCTTATAGCCTTGCACAATGCCCCCCCCTGCCCCATTCCACACACACACAGTTAAGAGTTATGCATTTATATTTTACATGAAAAACATCAAAGTACAGTATTCTGAGGTAAAAATGTCACTTACATTATATTTACATGCACTGCTGTGATGCCAACCAGAAATCCCTGCAAAAAAGACACTTGGAACCCATATGGTATTAGGCCTATTGTGATGTTTGTTAGGTGTGGGCTTGACCCTCTGAAAGCCTGAATACACTAATACACTTCCTATAAGGAAAATGCCTTACCCTAGTTACACATGCAGAATGTAAACTGACCATCACCAAAAACAGAATAGTTCAACTATAGTAGAAATACAAGTGCACAGACTAAAACTTAACTGAAAACTGTAAGAAGCCAGACACTCTATGCAGTGCAACAATGAACAAACAGAACCACCATTCCTCAACATCAAACAAAATCAAGAAATAAAATAAATACATATTCATAATACTAAAAACATACTAACAATATTATTTTTTAAAAAAGCTGATGAATAAAAGATCAAATAATTAAAAACTCATATATAAGTTTTTTTAAATGTCCCAAACACCAATAAAATATTTAAAAACAGCAGACATATCAATAGCACCTGAAAAATAAAACTAAAAAGAATTAAAAAAATTCACACTCTCCATATCTGGGAACTTTTGATTTCCAGTCACCCTGAGATTGTTGTGAATTTGTGGGAAGTAGATGCACAAACTTTCTCCTCTCTTTCTTATATATACACATACAAGCACATACACACATACGCTCCCTCTCAGACAAACTTGCAGACATCTCCAGCTCTTCTTTGGTTGGGATCTGCCAGCAGCCCCAGGCTCTCATCTTCATTTCAGCTGCTGGCAGGCTGGAATCCACCTTCAGCCCCCATTCTCTCTCTCTCTCTCACTCACATGTATACACACACACACACATAAAACCCAGGCAGCTTCCATTCTCTCTCTTTCTCTGTTTGTCTCTCTCTCTCACACACACACACACACACACACACACACACACACACACACACTCTAGACAAGCTCTTATTTACATCCACATACCCCAGGCAGGCTCCCATTCACATCTACCCAGATCCCAGGAAGGCTTGCATTCTCATACACATACCCCCTGCCCATCCCAGAAAGGCTCCCATGCATGCTTGTGCACACACAGTCACACACACACACACACACACCCATCCCAGGTAGACTGCCATTCACTCACACCCACCCTCACAGACAGGCTCCCATTCACACACACACACACACATACACACACACACACACTCACACACACATATTCCTATCCCAGGCAGGCTCCCATTCACACACACACCCCATCCCAGGCAGGCTCCCATTCACACACACACACACACACACACACACTCCCATCCCAGGCAGGTTTCCATTCACACACACACACACACACTCACACACACACACACACACACTTATCCCAGGAAGGCTTCCATTCACACACACACACACACACACACACACACACACACAATCCCAGGCAGGCTCCCCTTCATACACATATATACACACACACACACACATGCATCCCAGGCTCCCATTCACACACACATACATACAATCATGCATCCCAGGCAAGCTCCCATTCACAGACTTACACATACAATCATGCATCCCAGGCAAGCTCCCATTCACACACTTACACATACACACACACACACCCATCACAGGCAGCCTCCCATTTACACACACACACATGTAGACCAGGCAGTCAGGGTCACGGGTCATTCTTTTTCTGCTGCTTCTGCTAGCTTGTACCTCTTCTTTGTAGGGAGCAGCCATTCCGCAGCTCTTCTTCATGTGCTGGCACCTTGGTAATTCAACACTCGTGGTGCTAGCACTTCCTGTATTCTCATCTCGTAAGGTATCATTTTTACTGGCTTCAGTTAATAGTCAGCGTGCTCCTGTATGTAATGACATTGAAATAAAAACATACATTTGAGGTTTGCTTAATTTAGGTTGAAAATACTATAAATGCCCTGCGAAAATCTTTCTGTGCACTTGATTCATGCCCATTAGCGGCTTTAATAGCAGGAAAAGATCAATTCGTAAGCATAATTGTTAGTATTGTGAATAGCTCATTTCAAGAGGTTGTTTTCCCCACAGTCTTTAAAAAAGCTATTATTTGCCCAGTTCGAAAACAAGGGCAAGATTCTAGTGGTGATTGATCTAATTTTCATCTAGTTTCTAATTTATCAGTTTTAGGTAAAGTTTTAGAAAAGCCTATTTTAAAACAATTAACTGGAACAGAACATTCTTAATTGCCATCAATGTGGCTTTTGAAGCAGACATAGCACAGAGACCTTTTTCATCTCGGTAGCTGATTTTCTGCTTAGGGAAATAGACTCAAAGAGACCAGTGACTGCTATTTTTTTTTTTTTTTTAGATCTAGCATCCAAATTTGACACCATTTCACATTAGCAATTAATGCTTAGTTTGGCTGATATAGGTATTGGGGAAAGGCTCTTCTTTCCTGAGTAACAGGGCATTTCAAGTGAGAGTTGTTGGGCATGAATCAAAATGGCAAGAGTTAGTGGTCGGTGTCCCACAGGGATCCATTCTTTCAGCCACATTATTTAATATTTATCTTTGTTATTTGGGTCGGTTATTAGAACCTCATTCTCCTTGTTTTAAAATATATGCAGATGACATCCAACAATTTTTTCCTGTTTTCCCTTGATCTGGCTTCTACTCTGAAACAAATTCAGGAATGCTTAGCCTGTATAAAAAGTTGACTATCCTCTACTCAATTGGCCCTAAATATTAGGAAAACTGAAGTCATGTGGCTTTTTCACCGTACTTATCTTTGTGCCAGTCCAGGAGTTTCAATTGATGATTCATTGATATCTTTTTCTAATACTGTACAAAATTTAGGATTTCAAGGTTGTCCTAACCGTTTTATGTACCTTATTAAGTTACTTTTAAGGAGTGGTTTTTATACATTGAGATGCTTACATTATTTATGTTATTTAATTCCACAAAATGATTTTAGGAATGTTGTTCAGACTTTTTTGTTATGTGCTGTTGATTACTGCAATGCTTTGCTTATATGCTTCCCGAAATATTGGATAAAGGCTATTCAATAATTTCAGAATGCCGCTGCCCGTCTTGTGGTAGGTGGGAAAAGAAGTGATCATATAACCCCAATACTCAGGGAAATACACTGGCTGCCAGGTATTCAATGCATAAAATTTAAGATCTTGATGTTGTTTTCAAGGCTATAAATGGAGAAAATACATCCTATTTATCAGATCTGCTTGTCCTTTATTAATTTAGATATATTCTATGATCTGTGAACACAAAGCAGTTACAAGTTCTGGTTTTTAAAGATATATGGCTTGCTGTAACCCTGGAAAATTGCATTTTCTATACCGGGCTCTGCTGTTTGGAATGAGTTGCCTTATTTTGGATATTAAGGGCCAGATTTTAGTAGCTACGCGCAGGAGTAGATTTGTACGTGCAACCTGGTGCGCACAAATCTACGCCCGATTTTATAACATGCGCGCAGGAAACAATGCGGGAAACAATGCGGGAAACAATTAAAAGCATTATTATGGTCCAAGATGGCGGCGAGATAAGACGCATATGAGCATCTCTCTTCAGTTTACCTCGAAACCTTTCCTGATGCCACATTCTGGCCGCAAAAAGAGAGCGAGGGAGCGGTCAGCTCTGGAGCCCTCCTTGACTCCTGCGGTCATCGGTCCAATGGACGCTCATCTGCGCACACATCCATATAAAATTGTGCACACATGTACACGCGATCAGCCTTTTTTATAACATGCGCATATACATGCATATATTATAAAATGGCCACATCTCTAGACACAAGCCGGTATATGCACATACATGTTATTTAAAAGTTACAGTCCCCGTGTTTATTGGTTGTGACTATAAAGTTCAAATTTGGTCTCATTGCTCCAAATTATTTTGTTCCAGAAGTTTTGAGGCTTCTCTAAGTGCTGTTTGGAATATTGTAAGCAGGCTGTTTTTGTTGCGTCAGGAGGTGGACCCATGGCCTAGTGCAGGATTGGTAGGTTCCCTGGTCGGACCCAGAGAGCGCCTGCCACCAGGAGGAGGAGCACAAGAGGAGACAGAGGCTAGCTGGAGCTTCACCACAAGCAACCCTAGGTACCCCTGGGTTGAGCCTGGTCTATAGTTGGGCCTCGCAGGATCTCCTTGCTAGGAAGTTCAGGGATGTGCCCACCCAATCAAGGGTGCGCGGTCAACACTTAGGCCGGAAATCCTGGGTGTCTGAGAAGCCCAGAAGAGAGTCTCTGAATATATAGCAAGGATCAATGCCAGGTTCAAGGAAGCATGGTCAGCCAATACAAGGGTCAGAGCCAATAATCAGTCCGTGGATAGTCAGGCAAAGCAGAGGTCAGTTACCAGTAGTCAGTCCTTGGGTAGTCAGCCAAAGCAGGGGTCAAGTTCCAGGAGACAGTCAGACGTGGTCGAGTTCAGGCAGAGGTCAGTTCCAGGCAGCGTGCAATCGTGGTCGTTGAGGCAGGCAGCAGTCAGACATGGTCGTAGAAGCAGGCAGAAGGTCAGGGGCAAGCAGCGGTCAAACGTAGTCAAGGGAAGCTGAGGTTAGTACCGAGAAGACAGTCCGAAGGTACTACCTGAGGAGACGAGGAGACAAGGGACGCTGGAACAGAAGGACTCTGGAACAGGACTAGAACGAGGCTGGAATGAGACTGGAACAGGATTGGAACAAAGTCTGGATCAAAGGCTGGAATGAGACTGGAACACAGACTGGAACGCAGAGGCAAACAGCACATACACACACCCTCATGGTGTCGACCCGATTGCCAAGGCAGGGGTCAAGGGAATGAGCCCTGCCTTATATACTGCAAGCTAATGACATCATTGGAGAGCGTCAGACCTGGGTTTCCTGCGCTTGGGTCTTTAAAAGGAGTGATGTTGGCCGCGCGCCTAGGGGTGGGGCTGAGGAGCAGGAAGACGCGGGGCCCCGGAGGGAGCTCCGCTGTGAGGCCTGGTTGGGCGGAGGTGAGCGGGGAAGCTGGGGTTCGCTGTGAACTGGCTGAGGTCGCAGAGCAGGTGAGCCTGGTGCTGGTGGACGGAGTAGCGAGGTGAGTGGGGCCGACAGCACCGCGAAAGCGGCCGGGGAGCACCACAGTTTTGTGGTGTTTTTGTGGCAATGGCTTTTTTTCTGGCATCTCTATCATGCAGCCCATTTTTGTTCAAGTATCTCCTTATTGTGCTTGCTAAAACACATGCATAACTTTGTTTCAGAGAAACCTGTATTTCAGTAGAAATTGATTGTGGGTTTTCTATGCATCCTAACAAATTTTCCTGTCAGTTATGTCTGAAATCTTTCTTAGTCTACCTGACTGTGGCTTGGTATTAACAGAACCCATAATTTTCCACATCTTGATCAAAGACTGAACAGTACTAATTGGCATTTTCAAATCTTTGGATATATTTTTATATCCTTTTCCTGATTTATAAAATTGAACTACTTTTGCTCGCAGATCCTTTGATAGTTCTTTTACTTTCCCCATGCTTCAGTAACCACCAAAGTCAGTTCATCTATGGATGAAATGCACAAGGGTTTCCCAAGAGCTAAGAAACTCATTGGCTATTTATACACAGAATATAATATATATAATATATAAAAAACACCCACAATAATTACAGTATTCCAAACATACATACAAACGATATTTATTGTGAATCTAAAGCTTATACAAATATTAAAAATACAAGTGCGATAGAGGAATTACAATAGAACAATAATTAAAATCTCTAGAGAGAGTACAATAGCTAAGTACTTCAGAGATGCACAAGACTAAAAATTCTAGCAAATAAACAGATCCAATACAAATAGGACCTCAAAATTCAAACCTTCTAGAATCAGTTTTGAAAAATCAACATGTTTTGCATAGCTGTGTCAGGATAGTTCATCATGTACATAGCCATTGATGTTCCTCTTTCTCAAATCATTCAAACATTGTTGAACACAGTTTTCATAAACCAGCAACTGCTGGTTATTTACTCTTTTGGATAATAGAAGAACTAGGGGGCACTCCATGAAGTTAGCATGTAGCACATTTAAAAGTAATCGGAGAAAATTCTTTTTCACTCAACTCACAATTAAGCTCTGGAATTTTTTCGCCAGAAGATGTGGTTAGTGAAGTTAGTGAAGTTCATTCACTGTTATTAAGTTGACTTAGGGAATAGCCACTGCTATTACTAGCATCAGTAGCATGGGATCTACTTAGTGTTTGGGTTCTTGCCAGGTACTTGTAGCCTGGATTACCCACAGTTGGAAATAGGATGCTGGGCTTGATGGACCCTTGGTCTGACCCAGTATGCAAATTCTTATGTTCTGTTGCAATGAATGCTGTGTGCTTCAATGCGTTAGTTCAGATCTCAGATAGATGAAAACCTGAGTTTAATGCAGCTTGTAAATGTTAAAAATTTTCAAAAGACAATCTCATGCTACACACGCCACTGTTTAGTGTCTCCCAACTCACCATAGGATTGTAATCCAACGAGTTTTCATTTTATCTCGGACACATAGTGTTGTCACATGAATGATAACAGCTCTCACGCAGTGTCTCAAAGCTTTCATCCCCCCAAATCAGATTAAATCTTCACTAATGGTAACCGTGCTGCTCGTACGTATGGCTATGCATGTAAAATTGCCCTCCAGGACCCACCTCACCCCGAGTTACTAGTGCCCTCTCTTACAGTGGCATAAATAGTTCAAATATCAGTGGACTTCCACAAGGCGCTTTCTCTCTCTCTCTCTCCCTCTCCTGAAACAGGATTTGAGATAAATCCCATTTCGGCCATATTGCACAACTATCACAGGCATAATGCCAGGGAAAAAGGTGTAGTTATTTCCAGCATAAAATCCCACGATTACGTTATCGCACGCAATGTTAAACAGCCCTATTTCCATTTACTCCTCCCACTTGAATACATTTTTTAAATTTGCATACACATTTCATGATGCAATATTTATTGCATGCGTTATGGCATTATCACAGGCATTAGGTCCCTAACACCTGCGATAACACCCTACGCAGTTTGATGAATGACCCCCTTAGCTTGGAAAAGCTTCACTCACCACTGGCCACAGAAACTTGAAAGGTCAAGAGGATGCGGAAAACAATACATGTTTTGGAGACATTATTCCTCACCTTATTTTTGCATTCAAAATTCAATACATCTTGTAATGATGCACACTTTCGAACTCATCTTGCAATGCCTCTCAATTCACAAATATGACATACCAAAATAGCAGTAACTCAACAGCAACAACACTACCCAGGAAAAAGCAGCACTGTAAATATTACATTGGGTCCTAGAACACCAATACACATTTTATTGAAAGAAAAACCAGAGGAAGTCAGAGTGCTAGAGACTCTTATAAAGGTAACTATACACTAGCAGAATCTTTCACATCAGTTACATATGAACATCACAGACAGATCCTCACCAAATATAAAATAAGGGGTAGATTTTAAAAAATAGCGCGATCGCGTACTTTTGTTCGCACACTAGGCGCAAACAAAAGTACGCTGGATTTTATAAGATACGCGCTTATCTTATAAAATCCGGGATTGGCGCATGCAAGGCTGCCGATTTTGGGCAGCCCGCGCGTGCCAAGCCGCCCAGCCTGCCTCCGTTCCCTCCCTTCCCCTACCTAACCCACCCCCCCTGGCCTTATCTAAACCCCCCCTACCTTTATCCATGGATTTACGCCTACCGGAGGCAGACGTAAATCCGCGCGCGCCAGCGGGCTGTTGGCTTGCCAAGACCCGACCCGGGGGCTGTTCCGGAGGGCGCGGCCACGCCCCCGGAACACCCCCGGGTCGGTGCCACGCCCCCAGGTCCGCCCCCAAATGTCGCGTCACGCCCCGAAACGCAGCGTCATTTGGCGACGCCCCCGACACGCCCCTTTTAAAATCCAGCCGGATTTACGCGGGCAGGGCATTTAAAATCCGCCCGTAAGGGACCACAAATTAGAAACAGACATGAGCAGACAAAAACTGAACTGGAAACCACAAGAAGCCAGACTCTCAAGTGCAACAATGGAAAATATAACATCACCACTCCCCAAACCTGCTGCCTCCTGCTCCTAACCCTGTCCTCTCCAGATGCTGCTGATCCTACAATTCTCACTCCGGAAGACCTCCTTCCCGCTGTCCTGCACTTCCCTGACTGCCCCCGCCTTACCTGCCCGCCATGTCCATGATCTTTACCTTTTACCCACCATCCCCTGGAGTTTCCCTCCCTTTCCACCCTCTGCCCACCATCCCCTTGATCCCCTCCCACTGCCTACTATTCCTATGAGCTACCCTGTCCTCCTCAAACTTTGCCCACCATTCCCCTGACCATCTTCCCAGCATCCCTCTCTCTCTTTCCCCCTTCTGCCTGTTATTCCCTCACTCCCTCCCCACTTTCCTTCCCAGAAGCATAAGCATCTCCCTTCCTCTCCCCACTCCTTGATCCCAGGTGGCAATCCTTCATCTTTACTGGTATCATCTCTCTCTCTCTCTCCTGTGGGCCAGCCAGCCCAGTGTGGGACACCATGGCAGCTGGAAACAGGACGGTGGACCCAGAGAGGAGATTGTTTCTGCTCAGCTGACTGCACTCTGAGCTCATATATATATATAAATATATATATAAATAACCCTACCCTGCTCTTTAAACATCGATCCCTGTTAACAATGCAATCCTACTCAACCCTTTATAGATTACTACACAGTCCTCCTCCCCTCATATATCCCCTCCCTAATTTTTTCATATACCATTATTCATGTGATCTCCGTATCCTGTTAATGACTTCTCGTCATAACTCTTCAGTGTTACCCAGCTACTTCTTTAGCATTTTTTGTAATCCCACCTCTCCCTTTTAACCCATTCAGAGTTACCCTTCTGGCTCCATTTAACTTGCGTTAGTCATTAACATTGCATTTGAGGTTAAGACATTATTGTTAAATGCCGTACTCGTTACATGCTGTATATGCTGAATATTTTAGTCTCTGTATATATTACATATATTATTTACCTTGTAAATACCGTTTATACTATCTATGTTATAGACCTTTGTAAAACCTTTCTTTTCCGTAGCTCCCCAGAGGCCCCCGCCCTGTTTTCTGTAACTTATCGTTTATTGTTATCTTTGTTAGATGTAAGCTGGAATGATGTTTCGCACGAATGTCGGCATATAAAAGCTGTAGGTTTAAAAACTAAATAAACAAATAAATGTCTCAATGTATCTCTGGAGCTGGAGGAGATCAGGCAGAGGAGCAGGATGAACATGCGGCAATCCCCCACAATGGTGATGTGCTGCAGCTATTTCAGCCTCTGTGCGGGCACCCTTGGTCCGGCAGGCAGTGGAAGCAGCAGTGAGGCCCAGAGGCAGGCAGGGCCCAGTTGCCCCCCTGATCATGTTCAGCTTTTTGTTGGCTTTCCTGCTGCTGCTGCTGCTGCTCGTTGATGTGGACAGGAACTGCGAGAGCCTGCTTATCCCAATCTGGCCATTTTCTTTCAGGTCAGCCCAGCAAATGGAAGAGGATAAAGTGGCTGCAGAGGCACATACCTCTCTCCTGCCTTTTTTTTTTCTGTGTCTGGGTAGAGAAAAGGACACAGGAACCATGGAGGTAATGGCTTGCATAGGCTCTGCCTACAAATCCCTTCTACACTAGGGCTAGTGTGGACATTACAGTGGCCGTTACTGCCTGGACCAAAACTGGACAGATGGCACCCTAATTTTGGTTAACTAGAAAACCAGGTTTGCATGTTTACCCTCAGGCGTTTTGGTTGATTTACCATACGGCTTTGTATCAGAGGCAGTTAAAATTACTTGCTGGGGCAGTTTCATTTTGCAGAAAAAGATTTCAGGAAAGTATTTTCAAATGCATTATTTTGTCTGCTTGAGTGACTTAACTTTTCTATCTCCCTTGCCATTAATTAAATGATCAATTTATTATATTTAAATATGTGAAATGATATTGCCTACTTTTATTCAAGAATCACTGCATTAATTCCCCTGCCTCTCCCCCCTGCTCCCTCCAGTCCAGTCTGGTTCTCTTGCCTTTTCTCTGCCACCTTCTCTTTCGCTTTTGTAAAAAAAAGAAAAAAGATCTTCAGCTGCAGCACTGTTGGCACATTGACAAAGATATGACATTTTTCACAGCCGTTAACGTGTAAACTTTCCCAGTCATTACATATATTTTTTTTTTCCAAAATCTACTCTTTAATTATCAACACGGAGTGTGCCTGGAGCTCATTAGAAGGAATTCATCGGTGGCTAGGAACAAGGTTTTAGAAAATTGGCCTGGCCTTAAATCACAGTCAACTTCCCAGAGGAGTGAAAAAAAAAGCAGCAATGAATTAGACAGCTAAAGGGCGTGGGGGAGGGGGACATTTTAATTGGGATTACTGCAGTTGAGACAAATTGTTATCATTTAGGACCAGAAATTTAAGGCCTCTTTGATAAGTGTTTGTTCAAAGGGACTTGTTTAGATAGTTTTTAAGCTCGGAGTTGCATTCCTCTGCTAGCTGAAATAAAGCAGCTTGGTTGCCGCCTTTGTCCACTTGAGTGCGTAGAAATGAAAGTCAACGTGAATATATATGGTGATATTTTTATTGGACTAATAATAGTAAGAAATGTATTAAGTTATAATAAGGTAATACTAACAATGATATTGCAGTAATATAAATATACAATCAGAAATGAATTGTTAATGCAATAAAGACGTATTGTCTTTAATATTATGATAGACTTGCTGTCTGTTTATTTATTTCATTTATTTTGAACTTTTATATACCGACATTCATGTGGAGAATTACATATCATATCGTTTTACAGTGAAACAGAAACATTGCAAAAAGCATTAAATAGAACAGGGGTTACATAGAACTAGGAACACGGGGGTAGAACTAAGCTAATTATTAGAAAAACTGTCAAATGAACAAAAACTAACATGATGCAATAAATGCGAGTACATATATAATAGAGCTTATATCCGATAGTACGCTATTAAGAACAGTCCCCTCTAGTCCAGATAGAGATAGAGAGCTCAAACCAGACAGGAGAGGAGAGCATTCCTGATTTAGAGAAAGAGAAAGTTTAGTCTCAAGAATAGAAATAGGATTTAAAGTCAATGAAATTCTGGAAAACTTTTAAGCATTTTGTTTTGCTTATCAAATATAAGAGCCATCACAAAAACAGCACCCTGCTGAAAACTTGATTACGGTTATATTCTGAAAATGTCACAAGTGTAAGTCCAGTTTTAGCCAGCAGAATAAAATGGCCATGTGTACTGTACTCTAGTTCTAAGGTAATACCCATAATTAAAATGCTATTTTTCTTTTTTTTTTTTTTAATTCTTGAGGCTGCTTCAGTATAAGAACATAAGAAAATGCCATACTGGGTCAGACCAAGGGTCCATCAAGCCCAGCATCCTGTTTCCAACAGTGGCCAATCCAGGTTACAATTACCTGGCAAGTACCCAAACAATAAATAGATCCCATGCTACTTGTTGTGAACATGGTGATTCCCAGTAGTTCAGATGAATTGTAAGGAGAGCAGCTTTCAAAAATTTCACTTGTAGCATAAGAATAAAATCTAAATATTTAATTGATTGCTCATGTGTTTTTCAGTATGGATTTCTAAAACTGTAAATAGTGTACACTGGTTACAGTGTTTTTTTGAATTCTAACCACACAGTAAATTCAAAGAATACTACATGTATAACATGAAAATCTCTGTCAAGATTTTAATAATGTACAAAAATGAAATTTCACATACTAAAACTGAAGAAAAGAAATATTGTATTCTGACTTTTCTTACAATTATTTCCTAGGAATTTAGGGGTAAAAAAGCCTGGTAAATAATACTGATTCTGTTGTGTATCCTGATACTGGAGGAAAGCATAAAAAGAGGGTTTTTTTCCCCCCATTTTTCTCTGCGAAGTTTTTATTTCACTATTTAACCTGATGTTACATAAAGTATTCCCATTAATAAAATTGATGTTATTTTACACTTCTACATCACATTTCAGAAAACCCAAAATACAACAATCAAATGCAATGTAGTAATAACATGGGCAGGCAGAATGATGGCATCCACTCCCCACTCCCCACTCCAATCCACAAAACACAAGACCCCAAATTGGGAATTAAAATGGCTGCAGTTTATTAGCAAACATATAACCAAAGCCTTAATAAACATAGAACCAACCCTCCCCCCCCCCCAGTCACCTCAATAACGATATGCCACCATGCCCTAGTGACATACTATTCACCCCACCAATGCCTGCCAACGCAACCAGTGGCCCCCACCGCCGCTTACCAGTCCTCCCCATCACATCCCAGCAGGAAGAACCTTGCAGTCCAACCTTTGGCCTCGCTGCACAAGACTGCTACGTGTAGAAGCCCCTCGCAAGCTACACAGGCCTCTTCCATGTCTCCCCCAGGTGCGAAACGTTTATTCTTCTAACAATCAGCAAACTTAGGGGGTCATTTTCTAAAGCTAGCGCATGCAAAAAGGGACATTTTGCACGCGAAAAGTCCCTTTTCGCGTGCGATAGCTAAGAAGGGGCGGAGTTGGGGCGGCGTCTGCCCTGGAAGAGGAAGAGTCGGGGTGGACGCCTCAAAGACAGCGTGGACGGCGAAAAGTAAAAGAGCCTTTTCACTTCCAATTTCGCGCCCAATAGCACCACCTTTTACGATGGTGCTATTGGGTGCGAAAGTGGCAGCGATCGCACCTCGGAGGTGCGATCACTGCCGGCTGTCGCAGGCTCGCCCCCCGCTTCGCCCCCCATACCATGCGATTCACGACGACGTGGTACATTAGAAAATCTTGGCCTTAGTCTTGGGTTTACCCCAAACTGTAACATAAATGCACCCCCATAGAAGCAAAAAGAAAAAACTCACAATAAAAAATGGAAGGCTGGAAGAAAACATAGCCGTCCCCACTTCTACCACTGAGAGATTGAGGTAACCAAATGGCTGCCTCGCTACCTTAGCAGGAGAAACAAAACATAATGTCCTTCCCTTCTCCACCATTACACATAACCCTCACTGGCCAATCAGGGGTCTCCGACGCATTTTTAAAACTCCCCAGCCTTCTGTTGCTTAACTGATGCCCCTTTTTTTCCATCCCTACTCCCGAGGTTCGCGCCAATGCTGGAATAAAGATGAGGGTGGCATGCGCGCGCGCACCCTAGTAGGCCCTTGGGAGGAGCATGGCGGAAGGCAGCACCATAGCCGTTCCAGGGCCGCTGGAGAGGTCGGCTTGTAGACGTGCCGGCAGCCATTTTCCCTAGGGATGCGGGAGGAGGCGTGAACAAGATGAGGCAAACGGGGCGAAGCCGTCTAGCACCGATGGACGCATCACCTTACTGATCCCTCTATGCCCTTTATTTGTCATTTGCATTAACCATAAATTTATAATGGTTCCCCTCCATCTTATCACAAAACCCTCTACCCTCCAACCTATCTTGGTCGTCCAGGTTGTGCTCCATGTCAAGTGCCATTCTCTCCACCTTGCTGGCTAGCACCTCACCCCCTTTCAGCTGCCCCATTCCCTATCTCCCCCAGTACCCTTCCTCAGAACCACCAGGCCACCTGCCAACTTCCCCCCCATCTCCACCCACCTTTGCCCGTCCCCCTATTCACCCATGACCCTGCATCCAGGTACCCCAGCCCAACCCAGACCATATCTTCCCCCTGGAAACCCCTGTCAGCCCAAAAATGAACCCCAACCTCCACTCCAGTCAGGAAACATATTGTAATCTCCTCCCCATACACCCAAGAACCCCACAGTCAACAAATCCTCTCCCCTGGAACCCATACTGTTAGCACCAGGCATCTGAGCACTCCCAAAACCCACCAGACCTAAAAAAGCTCCTGCTCCTGAATAGGCAACCCTAGCCAAATCTCAATTCCCAAAGACCGGTCCACTTGATCACCCCGTGAGTGCACAGCTCTACTCTTCCCCTTACTCCCCTTGCGCCCTCGTTTTGATACCCCTTTCTGTCTCCTTATGCTCTGAGAGTAGTCACTGCACTGGCTCTCACACACGCCCCACTAGATGGCCTCCCCACTCCACCCACACTTCACATCTCTCTACTGCCAGTCTCATTTATCAACACTATGCTGATGCTGCTCTCGCTCGGCCTGGGCCCAGCAAATTCCTCAATCCCTCCAACCACTCGCACAGATCTATCCCTTCCTGTTGCCACCACCACTGCGTACTTCGCACTGCTGCAGCTAGACTCATATTCAGCTTCCCCCAGCCCCCTGATCGACACTGGAGTTTCCCTGTTGTCATCCACTGCCCGAACTGCACTGACCCCGCCAACATGCCCAAACCTGGTCTCTCTGCAATACTCTTTCCTCCTGTCGCAATCTTGTCACCAGGTACCACCGCCGATTCTCCTGTACCTCTGTTCTCCCTGCTGGCTTCCTCTCACCGTTCTGATCATGCCAACTTCCAACTGCAGCACTGAAAACACAAGAAAGGAGAAACAATAAAAATTGTCATCGCTGCTGCTGGTGAGAGACTGAGGTAAACAAATGGCTTCCTCACTTCCTTAGGCGGGAAAAATAAAGCGCATGCCTCCCCTTTTCACTCTTACCCATAACCCCCACTGGCACAAAAAATGGCCAATTAGGGGACCCTGAGGCATGTCGCCTGATGCCTCTTTTTTTTCCCCACCCTCTCCCTCTATATATCTCAAGGTTCTGAAAGAGCTAAAAAATGAAATTTCAAACCTATTTCAATTAATTTGTAGCCTCTCATTAAAATCATCCAGTGTACCTGAAGATTGGAAGATGCCCAAAGTAACCCCTATATTTAAAAAGGAATCCGGGGTGATCCGGAAAACTAAAGACTGGTGAGCCTGACTTCAGTGCCGGGAAAATCATGGAAACTGTTAGAAAGAAAAAAATCACAAAACATTTAGATAGACATGGTTTGATGGGACACAGCCAACATGGATTTACCCAAGGGAAGTCTTGCCTAACAAATCTGCTTCATTTTTTGAAGGAGTGAATAAACATGTGGATAAAGGTGAACCAGTAGATTTAGTGTATTTGGATTTTCAGAAGGCGTTCGACAAAATCCTGCATGAGAGGCTTCTACGAAAACTAAAAAGTCATGGGATAGGAGGCGATGTCCTTTAGTGGATTACAAACTGGTTAAAAAACAGGAAATGGAGAGTAGGATTAAATGGTCAGTTTTCACAGTAAAAGGTAAACAGAGTGCCTCAGGGATCTGTACTTGGACTGGTGCTATTTAATATATTTATAAATGATCTGGAAAGGGGTATGAAGAGTGAGGTGATCAAATTTGTAGATGACACAAAATTATATAGTTAAATCTCAAGCGAATTGTGATGAATTGCAGGAGGACCTTGTGAGACTGGAAGATTGGGATTCCAAATTGCAGATGAAATTTAACGTAATGCATATAGGGAAAAATAACCCTTGCTGTAGTTACACAATGTTAGGTTCTATGTTACGAGTTACCCAGGAAAGAGATATAAGCGTCATAGTGGATAATACATTGAAATCATCAGCTCAGTATGCTGTGAAAATCAACAAAGCAATCAGAATGTTAGGAATTATTAGGAAGGAAATGGCAAATAAAACGGAGGATGCCATAATCCTCTTATCACTCCATGGTGCGACCGCACCTTGAATACTGTGTGCAAGTCTGGTCACTGCATCTCAAAAAGGATATAGCTTCACTGGAGAAAGTGCAGAGAAGGGTTACTAAAATGATAAGGGGCATAGAACAGCTGCCCTATGGGGAAAGGCTAAAGAAGTTAGGACTGTTCAGTTTGGAGAAGAGATGACTGAGGGAGGATATGATAGATGTCTACAAAATCATGAAAGGACTTGAACAAGTTAATGTAAATCAGTTATTTACTCTCTCAGATAATAGAAGGGCCATGTAGTTAGCAAGTAGTTCATTTAAAACAAACCGAAGAAAATTCTTTTTCACTCAGTGCATAGTTAAGCTCTGGAATTTATTGCCAGAGGATGTGGTTACAGCAGTTCGTGTAACTGGGTTTAAAGAAGGTTTGGATAAATTCCTTGAGGAAAAATCCATAAACTGCTATTATGGTAATTAATAACCAATAATAGCTTGTGATTTATCTAATGTTTAGGTACTTGCCAGGTACTTGTGACTTGTATTCGCTACTATTAGAAACAGGATACTGGGCTTGATGGACCCTTGGTCTGACCCAGTATGGCATAACTTATGTTTTTATGTAAAATAAATGAGGGGCAGAATGCCTGTCCGCCACCATGTTAATGGTAACAAGGTGTACACTGCTCTCCAGCCTTGAACTTAAGTTAATAAGGTTGGCCTGGCGACAGACCTGGGTTAGATCCCCATGTCAGGTCCTTCTGTTCCCTGGGCCAGCCAGGTCTTGGGATACTGCAGTGATATTCACAGCCTCCGGTAGGGAGAGAGCCATTGTGCAATGGTGACATCTAATAGTTGGATATTCAACCCACAGAGTTCCAAAGGAAGCCTTCGTATGTGGATCCCGACTGAGGATTGTCATGCAATGAATGGACTAAGTGATTTGAGATGGGAATATGAAATAGATGAAAAGTCCCTGGGTAGCTACAGTTTAAGGCTCATATTCCCATATTCCAACAGAGATTGTTTCCAACTGAGCTGCTGGAAATTGTTGGACTAAAAAAAAGCAAACTTTCTTATTTGCTGTCTGAAAAGAAAAGTGTTTAGTTTGGGATCACTGTGGGAATAAACGGTGATTCTCACAGTCCTGGAGGCAGAAATTGAGTCTGACTCCAGCCTTTCTTAAAACATAATCTTTATTCACAGCTTCAGTCATATACACAACAGCAGACTGTCTTTACCCTCAGACAGTGTACTCTCTCTACTCACAGTTTGTGCTGCTTCATCTCTCAGTGTTTGGACAGTGTTACGGTACAGGAGCTGCCTTCTTCACAGAGACTTATGTCTGGTCTGGTTATCCCCACCTGGATCCCAGCTGTTATTCCCCAGTCTCTGGTTATGATCTCTGAGCCCCACCTGCCCCGCAGGATCCCGCCCATAGAGCATACTCTTCTTAAGATGATGCTTGGCCTGGTCCTGCACAGATAAATAGGGGAACACTAGGTGTACTGCCTCACAGTCACATGTGTGCTGCTGAAAGCAGCAGAGTGGAGAGGCTCTAGGGCAGGGCTCAGAAAATCTCATTTGTTATTGATTTTAGATATTGAAGGAAGCTCACCAGAGACAATACCTAGCAGGTTGAAGAACTGATTTATAATGAAGACTTCCAGTAAAATGTCTCAAATGCACCAAAAAGGATAAGGGAAAAGATAAGCCAAATTAGGGAAATCCAAGATGGTGCCAGGGGCCTTCGTGGATGAAAATGTGGGCAAACTTTGAGAGATTAGATGTGGTGATATCACAACAGTGGCAAATCAGATATTTAGATGATTGGAACAAATTGAAGAAAAGCCATGGAAAATAAAATAGAAGACCTAAAGAACTGAAGCAGGAGAAATAACTTTTGCAAAATTGTTATTTCAGAGGTAGTCATAGACAAGGAGCTCCCTCAGCTCTGTGAAAAATGGTAGATATTCTTTTCTTATTTTCTTTTAAGAGAATTCAGAGCTGGTTTTCCCAACCAGGTCAGCGAGAAGCCAAGATTTATTGTTGCAAAAGTTCTACATTTCTCTAAGGAAAAATCTCCTTTGAGGATAACTTTTAAACAACTGCATGCGGCGGCATATATGCACATATATGACCTTGCATAGTTTTACCATAGTATTTTATAACCCACGCATATCACATATGCACATATTATAAAATATATGTATTGTTACATGTGCATTTGAATGCTTACGTGCAAATACATGCAATGCACTGAAGCCACTTATTTCAATACATTGAATGTGAATACATTTCCTATTCATTTAAAAATTATACAATTGTGCTCATAAGTTTACATACCCATGGCAGAATTTGTAAGATGTGTAGCATTTTAAGAAAATGTGAGTGATCAGACAAAACACATCTGTTATTTTTAATGGGTTTCAAATTAAATTATTATGCACCACAGAATAGCACAATCATTAAAGAAACCATAGCAATAAAGGAAATAATAATAATAGAAACTCCTGAGTACGACTTGAAGTCATATCATCCGCATAAAGATTAAAATCTCCTGCAGTCAACAACTTGGAAAACCTAAGCTGAAGACCCACACTCGGGCGGATTTTCAAAGCCCTGCTCGCGTAAATCCGCCCGGATTTACGCGATCAGGGCCTTGCGTGCCGGCGCGCCTATTTTCCATAGGCCGCTGGCGCGTGCAGAATCCCGGGACGCGCGTAGGTTCCCGGGGTTTTTGGAAGGGGGCGTGTCGGGGCGGGGCCGAACGACGTGGCGTTTTGGGGGCGGGCCCGGGGGCGTGGTTTCGGGCCAGGGCGTTCTGGGGGCGTGGCCACGCCCTCCGGAACCGCCCCCGGGTCCGGTCTCGGCACGCCAGCAGCCCACTGGCGCACATGGATTTACGTCTCCCTCCGGGAGGCGTAAATCCATGGATAAAGTTAGGGGGGGTTTAGATAGGGCCGGGGGGGGTGGGTTAGGTAGAGGAAGGGAGGGGAAGGTGAGGGGAGGGCGAAAGAGAGTTCCCTCCGAGGCCGCTCCGATTTCGGAGCGGCCTCGGAGGGAAAGGAGGCAGGCTGCGTGGCTTGGCGCGCGCCGGCTGCCCAAAATCGGCAGCCTTGCGCGCGCCGATCCAGGATTTTAGAAGATAAATTTTAGAAGATAAAATCCAGCGTACTTTTGTTTACGCCTGCTGCGCAAACAAAAGTACGCGATCGCGCAGTTTTTCAAAATCTACCCCTAAATGTGTAACCAGACCACCTACCTGTTTCATGCCAGCGGGAGGGCGGGAGGGGGCAATATAACCCACACATCATCCAGTCAAACATTTTAACAAGCAATGACCCTATCGTTGAAGATGCCTTTGATGTAAATCTGCTGTTAGACTGCGGAGTTAGCAATCTGTTATTATTGGCTCCTAAAGAAGGAGGAGTCAGCAGTCTTGTAGTGTCTCAGATATCGTCTTGCTAAGGAGTAGCAATCTATAATGAATCTGATATAATTGTGGGTGGATCCCTGGGCCGGTGGCAGATGACCACGCCCCCGGGAGGGTATCCCGAGAGGGACCACTGGCTAGGCTGGTGTATGGAGACAGACACAGATTAGTTCTTTTATTAAACAGGTTTTTGAAACCACCAGAGGTGGCAGTAGTGAGCTGATATGCCCGGCAGGGCAGTAGTCCCTCAGGTACTGGAACAGCGATCCAGGATGGCTGAGCTGTAGAGAAACTGTAAAAAGTGAGTAGGCAGAGTAGGCAGAGTTCATGAACAGAACTAGATGACAAAAACTCACATAAGGTCTCAAGGAAGCTCAGGAGCTGGAAAGATTTAGGCCCTCGAGGAGCGAGTACCTGGCTCCAGGGAAAGCTCTGAGAGAGCGATGGTAACTCACAATGTTTGTAGCAGTGATAGCTTCCAGACAGTAGAGAATCTTCAGAGTGTCCAGGAACATGGGCCCTCGAGGAGCGAGTACCGGTTCCTATCTGTAATCTGAAAGTAAAGAAAAAGAGCAAGGCCCCCGAGGAGCGGGTACCTCTGGTAAGTCCGAGGAGGCAGAGTAGCTTGGGAAGCGTAGACGAAGCAATCCCCTTGCTAACTCAGTTAGATAGTGAAATAGAGACCTTTAAATATTGGAAGCGGGTGACGTCATCTCAGGGGGACGCCCCTGAGGTTCGTGCTCTTGCTGGTACTTGAATCAGAGCATACGCACGCGCCCTAGGTCTTCAGACAACATGGCGGATCTGCAACGTTGAGCCAGTCCGGGGACGCCAGAGGGAGACGGCACGGAGACGCCACGGCAGCCAGCCATCCATCAGACCCAGAGGGAGTCGCCACAGAGGTAAAGAGGGCGGAGTGAGGACGTCGAGCAGCGACGGTCCCAACAGCCTTAAACCTATCCTTTGAACACACAAACTTTACTTACAAATAACTACCCCAATGCCTATCTGGACAGGCCTGTTGAATATAGTGGTACTGCTCTGGGCAAATCTTGTTCAGTAATACTAAATCATAATCATAATGCCATGATTCAGTGATCAACAGCACATTAAGCTTATATTGATGTAAATATTCAACAGGTAATCTCCTTTTTTTTTTTGATAGACTGGTTATTTATATATCCCACTTGAACCTCAACCCCTAGTTTGAATATCTAATTTCCTTCAAATGTCCAACTGACACAGAAAAGGGACTAGAATCCTATTAGTTCTAGCAACTCTTGTCCTAGTGGGAAGACTAGCATATCTGCCCCAATTAACGACAACAGGAATTGTTCCTTCCATAACTAATTCCTGTACTAACCAAAAAGCACATGTCAACCATCATTCCAAATATAATCAGTTGAACTAACCAAAACATTCAAACACAAACAGCACGCCAGTACCTACTAGATCCCACGATTCAGGTCCCTTGAACTATGTCCAGTTCTGTCTGGTGTCTTGTGGTCCACAAAGGGGCCTGCAAAGAGGTGGGCCCTGTGGTGGGCTCTTAGGCGAAGGCCCTTAGGCAGAGGCTTGCCTAATAGGCCGCCTCTTTATACAGACCCTGACATCACTTAATGATGACATTACAAAGGTGTTGCAGGCTCCTCCATCTCTAGGGTAGATCAGGACTAGGTAGCTGGAGATAAAGTGCTTGAGTGAAAAGTGCTATAATCAAAAAGCAGCAGTTTGAGGCAGAATTTCTGTGGTCTCTTGACAATGTGTCTCGATATGAAATTACTGACTCTTACTGGTTTTTAGCTTACATTAAAGCAAATGATCTTTTGACATGTATGTATAACAGTGCTTTAATGAAAAAAAAAGAATGATTTGTCAATAGTGTTTTTATTTTATTTTTATTTTTTGTATGTTTCTTCAATCACATATAAGAATGATTATAATAGTTCAATCCTGTATATATTAAATGTATACAAGGGTAATTGGTTTTCCAGTTGAACCATAACTAAATTTTTATCAAATTCATCTTTCGCACACATCCTCCTTTCATTCATCATTCATAGAAACACATCGCCTGGAATCAATGTCATAGAGTGTGAGCCCTTCAATTGTGGTGGGATTGGCGATGCCTGGCTGGTAAACCAGCTGGGCCCCCACCAACAGGGGGCAGCCTTGCTCAAACTGGGATAGGAGCTAGGCTTCACCTATACCAACCTCTTCCCCTGCAGCTGAAGTCCTTGGGTTCTGAAGCGAGCAGGACTTGGGCAAGGGGTCCCGTGGAGAGAGGTCAGGCGGAGTCAGCAACCAGGCCAAGTATCCAGGCACAGGTCAAGGCAGGCAGAGATCAGACTGAGTCTGTAACCAAAGCAGGGGTCAAGATCCAAGGAGCAGTCAGAAGAAGGAAGGCAGGGAATTAGACCAAGGGGAAAACAGGGAGAGATGGAGAACAGGAGCAAGGCAGGCAGGAGCAGGACTGGAACAAGGCAGGCAGGAGCAGGACTGGAATGGGGCAAGGCAGGAGTGAGAAAGCAACACATACTGCAGGCAGCTAAGCACGGCAGAAGGACCTGATGCTGAGGCACTGGCTGGGACCGAGGCTGGGGTTTAAATCCCCAGTTACACTGATGTCATTGGGGAGCACCGTCTGTAGTTCTTCCATAGTGCCTATTTGTGTAGGTGCGCAGTGCGAGCACATACCTAGGAGGAACATTGTCTACGTCAGAGGGAAGCAGTATGGCCGCAGCTGAGGATCACAGCCTCTCAGGATGAGTGAGGCAGGTTGCAGGGCAGACCCGTGACCGGCCAAACATTGCATGCAGTTGGATTCTAAGACTCATGTCACGGTCGTTTCACAGAACAGTTATCTTTAGATGCTCCTTGATATCAGATGGTAATACATCTCTCCCATGCATATTGTTTGTTGACTTTCTTATGTTCAAACTTGATATCTAATCTTTCCATTTGCACCCACTCTGACATATGTTGAAAGCATGAAGAAATATTAAGTGGCTCTTCTTTAAATCTAATGCACTAAAATATAAAATCTGGTCACTAATAAGGCTATTTGCACAAACTTACTGAACCCCTTAGATAAAGAAGACAAGCATTTTGTGGACCCCAATAAAGTATCTCATAAAAATTTTAAGCAGTGAAGTAATGCACTCAGCAGTCTGGAATATTTTCTCCCAGAAAGGAAATTTATGATGTAATAGAAAAATTATGAACTAGAGTTCCCTTCCCAATTTTACATTTTATACAAACATCTGTAGATATCATTTGCATTTTACTCACTTGGACTGAAGAAACTTGAATTGCATTTCTTGAAACTTAGATGCTTTAGACAGTTTTTGAGCAGCAAGGAAAAAGGCGTTCATCTTTTGTGGATAGATTTTGTCCCAAATCGAGCCTCCAGTAACAACTGCTCAAATCCTCTATTAACAATGAGGTATGCTGAACCAGTGAGAGGCGTTCCAGGAAGGGGAGGACGTGGAGTCTGCATGCTCATGCATGCTCATACTTTCAGTTCTTAAAAGTTCCGCAAGTAATTTCACAAGTTACTCCCTCTGAAAAGCAGGTGTAACTTTGTGCAAGCTATTCTCTGTGCACATTGGGCCACTTACCAACTTATGCGCATAAGTTTGCTTTGAAAATTTGGAATAAAGCCTGTGTATGAAAGGTATTTTATCCAACACTCACGGTTTTAAAACTAACTTTGAAATCTCTTTCCTGAAGAAATAAAGTACTTCAGCTACTGGTAGTTGTAAATATTTTATGTTGCAGTATGCAGTCACAGTTGAAAGTTATGGTTTAAGGTCTGAGCTGTCAGTCAATTAAAGAACAGGGTCTATTTTTCATGTTAAGAGATGGGGGAGGGGCGGAGATGAGAGAAGGCTCCCCCCCCCTTTTTTTTTTTTTTTTAACAAGATCGCAGTTTTTTCTTGCCTTATCTCCTATCTGAAAGTGTTGGGTGGGGAGAGATGAAGGCCAAGAGAAGTTTCTTTTTGATAGCCCTGAGAATAATTTGGAGCACTTTTTGGCTCTTGAGAGGAAATGTGAGGAATGCTGCCATGTGTGCCATGACTAACATACTGAACTGTTACATATTTTTTCTGACCACTGAACAGAATTGTCAGGCTTTTCTGTTGTAAGAAGTGGAGAGAGCACATCCGACTGCAGTTTAAACGATATGCTATGATTGCGGATGTTTTATCGAGAATTTATGTATTACAAGTAAGATTGTTTAAGACCATACTAAGTCCAAACTCACTAATCAGAGCCCCTGAGGCAGCCACTAGATGTGTGGCAAAACTCGGCTGAATCGGGCTTTTTATACAAACACGTCTCTACTACAATAAATACGTTCAAAGACATCTGGCATCTATTCTTCTGTTGTTTCCTCCACGGCTATCATAGATCACCTTCCTCTCTGCTTCTTGGGTCCAAGTTTCATTAAATCAATCAAATGCAAAGTAGACTTTTTTTGTGAATAGCTTGATAAGACAAATTTATTACTAGATTTCAGTATAAGGAGGTTACAATGTTTTGAACTTCTTTTAGCCAGCAGAAGCCAAGCAAAATAGAAATTAATCATTCTCTGATTCATTGTAATGTTGTAAGGAAAGGAAACCAGATTATTTACCAGGTAAGTCACATATAGATGGTGGGCACATCATGCCCTTGGCCACATCACATTTCTTAGGTCCAGCATCCTCAGAGAGTCTAACAGCTGTCACACAGATCCACAGGAGAAAACTCACTTCCCAGTTATAGTCCAACAAACTGCCCTGATAAAATCTAAATCTTGATAATAAAAGTACAGTTTATTCTACTTTAGATCCCTGAGGTGATAGGTAGCTCATCATTCTGATTATTCTTGAGTTCTTCATTAAGGACCAATTATGACTGTGTTTTTCATTACAAAATTCTGCAGGGCAGCCTCTTTGGCAGTCAACCTAAACTTCATCTGATAAGGATCTAAGGATAATGAGCTTCCTGTTGTTGCTCCCTTGGTGCTTGGTATGGAAAGTATCAGTTTGTCAGATTTAATGCTGATGTCATCTAGACATGTTTTCAGCATCATTTATACAGCTGAGTCTCCCATATTGCTTTGTCCTGATTCAATATTACAGCTTGGTTTATTTTTTTCTGGCCTAGTCTTCCCCATAGATGAGGGTGATGAGGACTGTACCTTTTGGGGTCATTCCAGAAGTGTCCAAAGCAATTGTTTGTGTTTGCCTTCTGCTTTCTGGGTCCACATCTTCCAACTCGGTTATATTCCAAAGTAGGAGATTATTGGTCTAAGATAAATAGACCAGGAAGAGTAGAGCACCAAGGATGCCACTATTGGAGATATTCACAGAGAGAGGGTAATTTGAAGAGAAAGGAGTCGGTGACCAAAATTCAGAAGAATGGTGGTTCAAGAAGATGAGAATCGGATATCAGAGAGCCAGTATAGAAAGAAGCCTATGATTATTAATCATGTTGAAAACAGCTGGCAGATCAAGGAATCCAAACATATAACAGGGCCCTGAGGTGGTAGATATGTGGAGATAACAGAGAAAAGGGAAAATAATAGTTTTGATAAGGTCAGAATCCATTCTGAAATGGGTTGTTAGCATGCAAAGATAGAAGAAAGTCAATAATTTGAGTGTAGTGAAGATTTCTACAGTGTTTATTTTTGTGATACATCAAAGCTAGTGAATTTTATGGTACCTTGGCAACTTTCTTACATTTTTCCTAAATTTTTTTGAGTGAAATATTGTCTGATATTTCCTCAATGATGGATGGTAAATATAGAGACCTAGGAAATATTTTTGGTCCATAGCTTTAAGACTGTGTAGAGATGCAGTTGGATTTGCCCATTGCAACCCACTCTGACAGGGATTTTAAATGTGCTTTTGGTTGACTGAAAGGTTTGTGTTTCATGTAAAGAGGAAAATGCTTCCTACAGTGCTTTCATAGGGCAGTGGAGCGTTTATCATGTAATGCATATTCTAGCAGGATGAAAGCAATAAAAAGAGGGATGGTGTTACAGACATCACAAGAGGAGGCAGAACATTTCTTTTAAATCAGGAAATACAACACAAATTGAGAGATTTCTGTTTCTCATACACAGGCCGATACAGTAAGGGCGCTTAAGAAAAAGTGCGGCAGTGCCGGGCGCCCGCTCGTTTGCCGCACGCACAGTCCGGATCACATACCGCTCGATACAGTATTTAAATGGCATGCAAATGCAAGCCGCGTCCAAAGCACGTCCAAGAAGCGTCCATGAAGCGCAATCTGTTTTACTGTATAGGCGCTATACAGCGCCTATACAGTATCCTGGGTGCGCTGAAACCTGTCATTTCAAATGACAGGTACCAGGAAGTGGATGGTTCTCCTACAGACCCTGCTGCCTTGAGCGCCCGGCGCCAGCAAGCCCCAGCAGCCGGCGATCGGAGGCAGGGAGCGCAACAAAGCACCCTCCTTCGGACGGGCAAGAGAGACAAAATTTCACAGTCCCAAACCAAACCAACCCAATCCAAGCCCCAGCAGAGAGAGAGGAAATTTCACAGTTCCGGGCAAACTTTCCCCCAGCCCTCGCTCACCTGCCCTGGCCGCGGCCACGCAAGCCCCCAGGAGCAGCAGTAGAAGGGCATCGAGAGAGGGCGGCTTCAGCAGCCTGGGGCGGATCGGGCGCTCCCCATGCGAGGCGGCTTCCAGCAGCCCCGCCGGCGAAGGTGAATACGTGCATGCCTGTACGTCCAATATGGGTGCTCAAGGCAGCAGGCGCATGAACGCACGCCGTGACCTGAGCGCCCGGCTGGATGTCGGAGGTCACGGCGTGCGCATATTCACCTTCGTTGGCGGGGCTGCTGGAAGCCGCCTTGCATGGGGAGCGCTCGATCTGCTGAAGCTGCTCTCTCTCACCGCCCTTCTACTGCTACTGCTGGGGGCTTGCGTGGCTGTGGCCAGGGCAAGTGAGCGGGGGCTGGGGGAAAGTTTGCCCGGGATTGTGAAATTTCGTCTCTCTCTGCTGGGGCTTGGATTGGGTTGGTTTGGTCTGGGACTGTGAAATTTCGTCTCTCTCTGCTGGGGCTTGGATTGGGTTGGTTTGGTTTGGGACTGTGAATTTTCGTGTGAAATTTCATAATTTACCGCCTGCCCTGACCCTGGCATTAGTGTGAAACCACACTAACGCCAGGGTCAGGGTAGGCGGTAAATTAGCAGGTAAAAGACGCGGCAAGATAGCAGGTTAAAAAGGAGATAGTCGGGGCGCACGTTACTGTATGGGAGGGAATAGCTAATCGGACCGTTTACATACATATACATGCTGCGGCGGAAAGGGATACGCGTCGAGTAAAAGAAGCGGTAAGGATCGGTAAAAACAGATAGTGAATCGCGGGTTAGACTTACGTGGCCAAATTGTGAGTACACAGCGGGTTAGAAACGGGGTAACTGCAGCCGCCCTTTACTGTATCGGCCTGTGTGTAAGGAAGGACAGAGTTCAGAAAAGGGGGAGGAGTAGCTCTTTATGCCAAAAACAATATTCAAGTAACTAAATTTCAAGGGATGTGAGTTAGAGAAGAAGCATTATGGACAGTCCTAAAAAAAGATGATGTTTCCATTTTTATTGGTGTGGTCTATACGCCTCTGACTCAAACAGAAGAACTAGACAGAAATCTGGTCAAAAACATCCAAAAGGTGGGAAAGAAGGGAGAAGTGTTGCTTGTTGGAGATTTTAATCTGTCGGATGTAGACTGGAGAATCCCTTCTGCGGAATCTACGAGAAGTAGAGAGATAGTAGTTGCCTTGCGAGGGGCTCTGCTCAAACAAATGGTAATGGAACCAATGAAGGAGGGAGTTATACTCGACCTAGTACTAACTAACAGGGATAATGTCTCTAATGTCTGGGTGGGTACCCACCTGAGCACCAGTGATCATCAAACTGAATATAGCAAATAGGATACAGAGAGGTCACACGAATACCTGAGTTGTCAAAATGGGGACGTACCTGGAGGAAGAATTAGAAGAATGGGAGAAAATGGAAGAGGTGGAACAACAGTGGGCCAAACTAAAAGGACCAATTTTAATCTTTATGCTTGCTCAATCACAATATTTTTTTTTGTATAAATATAATACAAAATATTGCAAAATATATAATAGTGCAAATACATTTTTCATAATCATTGCATTCACGGAGTCTCATATACATAAATCTTCTCTAATGACATAGAAATGAATACACAATGTACCCGCAAATAGGAAGTGGAGATGATGAGTGGTATACACAATCGGTAGAAACCATAATTACAGATGGTATAGCGCTAAAAGTTCACGTATCCTTATACTGGATTAATCGAGAAAATGAAGCAAATAAGAACATTGAATAAAGCATTACCACCTTTTATTTGTGAGTAATTGAAAGAAGGTTTCAGTTCCCCTACACGAGCTGTGTTTTACCACATGGGCTGCGTCAGGAAATCAACTGTCAACAAAACCAAAATATAGATCAGAGAAATGTAATCAAGGATCCACAAAAACCAGGAAACAAAAACAGAGACACCAAATGGCAAACAATGCTGCTAATATCTACAAGGAATGCCAAAATAACTGAAAAATTGTAGGACACAATTATTATAGAGCTCGTGTTAGAAAAACATATAAAAATATGATTAAAGTTTGTACATTTGTTATTGGAAAGTATGTGATGCTCATACCGTAATATACACTCATTTTATTGGTTTGTTACTCAAACATTGATGTATTTATATATATCATTTGTTACTCTAATTTACCAAACTAAAAGGAGCAATTGCAAAGGTAATAAATCTACAAGTGGTGCTCATAAGTTTATATACCCCTGGCAGAATTTGTAAGATGTGTAGCATTAAAAGAAAACATGAGTGATCAGATAAAACATGTCTGTTTTTAATGTTTTAAATTAAATTATTTTATGCATCACAGAATAGCACAATCATTAAACCAACCATAGCAATAAAGGAAATAATAAATTGGTTCTGTTCAAAAGTTTACATACCCTTGAATGTTTGGGCTGATAATATACACTCAAGTTGACACACACAGGTTGAGATGGCAATGAAGGATAGGTATTCTGACCTGTGCCTTGTTTGATTGTAATTAGTGTCTGTGTATAAATAGTCAATGAGTTTCTTAGCTCTTGGGAAACCCTTGTGCATTTCATCCAGGGCTGCACTGACTTTGGTGATTATTGAAGCATGGGGAAAGCAAACGAACTGTCAACAGATCTGTGAATAAAAGTAGTTCAATTTTATAAATCAGGAAAAGGATATAAAAAGATATCCAAAGATTTGAAAATGCCAATCAGTATCGGCCCGAGCCGATAAACAAAAAACCCACCCCGACCCTTTAAAACTAATCCCTTAGCTTCCCCCACCCTCCCGACCCCCCCCCCAAAAACATTTTACAGGTAACTGGTGGTCCAGTGGGGGTCCCGGGAGCGATCTCCCGCCACTAATAAAAATGGCGCCGATGGCCTTTGCCCTTACCATGTGACAGGGTATCCGTGCCATTGGCCGGCCCCTGTCACATGGAGGGAGCACTGGATGGCCGGCACCATTTTTAAAAATGGTGCCGGCCATCCAGTGCTCCTACCATGTGACAGGGGCCGGCCAATGGCACAGATACCCTGTCACATGGTAAGGGCAAAGGGCCATCGGCGCCATTTTGATTAGTGGCAGCCAACGGCCCAGGAGCGGGAGATCACTCCCGGGACCCCCACTGGACCACCAGGTACCTGTAAAAAGTTTTTTGGGGGGGTCGGGAGGGTGGGGGAAGCTAAGGGATTAGTTTTAAAGGGTCGGGGTGGGTTTAGGGGTTATTTTTGTGTGCCGTTTTTCCCCGCCCTCCCCCAAAACGATAAGAGAACCCCCACGAACAATATCGTGGGGTTTTCCTATCGTTTGGGGGAGCCCCCGATTTCTGACAATTTTGAAAATATTGTACGATATTTTCAATCGTCCGAAGCCCGATTCATATCCCTATAAGCAATTTCTACTGAAATACAGACTTCTCTGAAACAAAGTGGTCTGGGTGTTTCAGTATGCACAATAAGGAGATACTGAATAAAAATAGGCTGCATGGTAGAGTTGCCAAAAAAAGAAAAAGCCATTGCTGCACCAGTGCTACAATACAATCTGCTTACAATACTCCAAAAGGCAACTAGAGAAGCCTCAAAACTTCTGGAACAAAATAATTTGGAGTGATGAGACCAAAATTGAACTTTATGGTCACAACCATAAATGCTATATTTGGAAAGGAGTCAGCATCATCCCTACCGTGAAGCATGCAGGTGGATCTCTGCTGATTTGGGGGGTGTAAGCTACAGTGGCAAAGGGAACTTAGTCAAAATTGATGATAGGATGAATGCAGCATCTTATTAGAAAATATTGGAGGTGAATTTGCATTCATCAGCCAGAAAGCTGCTCAAGGAGCATACTTGGACTTTCCAGCATGACAATGATCTGAAACATAAAGCCAAGTCGACCCCTCAGCAGCTGCAGCAGAGGAAATTGAAGGTTCTAGAGTGGCCATCACAGTCTCTTGACCTCGACATCATTGAGCCACTTTGGGGAGAACTCAAACATGCAGTTCATGCTAGACCATGAAAGGATTTATAGGATCTGGAGGCTTTTTGCCAAGAGGAATGGGCAGCTTTACCACATGTGAATGAGGCCCTTTATTTTCTCAACTATCACAAAAGTCTACAAGCTGTCATTGAGGCAAAAGGGGGCAATACACAATAGTAAGAACTAAGGATTTGTAAACTTATGAATAGGACCATTTTAATATTTCCTTTATTGATATGATTTGTTTAATGATTGTTCTATTCTGTGATGCATAAAATAGTTTAATTTGAAACATAATAAAAATCTCAGATGTGTGTTTTTGTCTGATCATTCATATTTTCTTAATGTTACACGTTTTACAAATTTTACCAGGGGTGTGTAAACTTATGAACACAATTGGTATATATATTAGAAAAGTAAACAAAGGAAAGGAATAAGAAACTAATCTGGTTCTCAAAGGAGGTGGCTGAAAAAGAAAAGTAAAAAATACAGCAATTAAGAAGTATAAAGGATCCCAAGAAGAGGAACACAGGGAAGAATATCTGGTGTGACTGAGGGAGACGAAGAAAGAAATCAAGAAAGCAAAAAGTCAGGTGGAAGAAAAGATTACCAAAGAGATAAAGCGAGGTGATAGAAAATTTTTTCAGATATATCAGAGAAATGAGAAAGGTCTGAAATGGTATAGTGAAATTGAAATTCACAAAGATTAATGTGTAGAGAGAGACAAAGAAATGGCAGAAATATTAAACAAATACTTCAGTTTGGTATTCACTAAAGAAGACTCTGGAGAAGGAACATCGCTGTTTGCCAAGATCGTAGATGGGAGGTGGAGTAGACAAAACTCTGTTTATAGAAGAGAATGTATGGGAAAAGCTAGGAAAACTGAAAGTGGACAAGACCATGAGGCCAGACGAGGTGATTCTCACGATACTGAAGGAACTCAGATAGGTGCTGGTGGGTCTGCTGAAAGACCTGTTCAATAGATCCCTGGAAACGGGAGTGGTGCCGCAAGATTGGAGAAGAGTGGTAGTGGTCCTGCTTCACAAGAGTGGAAGCAGAGAGGAGGCTGGAAACTACAGGCTGGTTAGCCTCACCTCGGAGGTGGGAAAATTAATAGACACTATACTGATGGAAAGGATTTTCAACTATCTACAATCTGGTGGGTTGCTCTGGGATTCAATGCTAAGAAGTGTAGAGTCATGCATCTGGGGTGCAATAATTTAAAAGAGCTGTATATGATGGGCAGTGAAAGACAAATATGCACGGATTGGGAGAGGGACCTTGGGGTGATAGTGTCTGTCAATTTGAAGGCAGTGAAGCAATGTGGCAAGGCGATAGCTAAAGTTAAAAGAATGCTGGGCTGCATAGAGAGAAGAATAACCAGTAGGAAAAAGAAGGTGATTATGCCCTTTAGTGAGGCCTCTCCTGGAGTACTGTTCAGTACTGGAGACTGTATCTCAAAAAGAATAGAGACAGGATGGAAGTGGTCCAGAGAAGAGTGACCAAAATGGTATGGGGTCTAAATCGGAAGACTTAGAGGAGAGGCTGAATAATCTGCATATGTTCACCCTGGAAGAAGAGAAGTGCAGGGGTGATATGATAAAGATCTTCAGATGCTTGAAAGGTTTTAATAATGCATGTACTTTGAACATTTTCCATTGGAAAGGAAACAATAGAACTAGGGGTCACTCCAGGGAGGATGACTCAGAATGTCTGGAAATATTTCTTCTCGAAAAGAGTGGTGGATGCCTGGAATGCTTTTCCAGAGGAGGTAGTAAACTCAAAAACAGTCAAAGAATTCAAATAACGTTAGCAGTTGCCACACATTCTTGTGCCCGTCGTACTGTCGGACATAGCAGATCCTATCTCTCTAATATTTTCTATGCTTTAACCTTTAACTAGTGATCACGCTGAGACTGTTTCTGGAGGTAAAAATGGCCGCAGCTTTATTTTAACAACATAACATGTTAACTTTTCTGGCTACCCGAGCCGGGGGCTTTCGTGTTCCACTGCCCGCCGCCTGTTCCTAGCAAGGCAGCCCATCTCTGTAGGCCCCCCGCCATGTTCCAAGCAAGGGGGCCGTCGCCTTTTACGCCTCCTGGCGCCATCGGCTACCCTACTGTTGTGCGATGACACCAGCACCGCTTATAATTCTGCCCAACCGGCCCGGGTACCGGCCTTCCATCAGCCGCGACAAAACATAACAAGTACATACATATTCTGAATCTAACTAACATGAGTCACCTCACTGCCGGTAATTGCAAAACTTGAGGGAGGGTGGGTGGGTCTTGCTCGCACGTGTGGCTCCAGGCAAAAGGGGTTGCCTGCCGTGCGTTCGGCCCCTTTAAAGGGGCATGGTGCGTCATCAGACGGCGCCGCCGGTGTCCCTGATGACGTCGGACCCTGCTCGTCTGGCCGGGCTGAGACTCTTCCCCTCGCCTGATGAAAAGGAACGCCGTAGGTAGGTGACGCCTGCAAAAGGAGAGGGGGGTTGTAGTCGACCCTCGCCGGGCTCCCCCCTCCCACAACCCCCGCGTCCTCCGTTCACTTTGTTTCTGGGCTCGCTGCCGTTAAAGGTGGGCTCCGTTGATTCTGTTGCGGGCCCACCCATTAACGTTAGCAGTTGCCACACATTCTTGTGCCCGTCGTACTGTCGGACATAGCAGATCCTATCTCTCTAATATTTTCTATGCTTTAACCTTTAACTAGTGATCACGCTGAGACTGTTTCTGGAGGTAAAAATGGCTGCAGCTTTATTTTAACAACATAACATGTTAACTTTTCTGGCTACCCGAGCCGGGGGCTTTCGTGTTCCACTGCCCGCCGCCTGTTCCTAGCAAGGCAGCCCATCTCTGTAGGCCCCCCGCCATGTTCCAAGCAAGGGGGCCGTCGCCTTTTACGCCTCCTGGCGCCATCGGCTACCCTACTGTTGTGCGATGACACCAGCACCGCTTATAATTCTGCCCAACCGGCCCGGGTACCGGCCAAAACACGGGGTAGGGAGACCCTTGCCCCGTGTCCCCCATTCAATAAAGCTGTGGCCTTTTTGACCTGTGTTGTGCCTCAATGACATCTTGTAGTGTGATATTGAAGATGTCATACCCTATGTCAGATAGATGTATCCCGTCCGGGCGGAAAAGCCCTGGGGACATGTCGTCTGCCCATTGGTGCCTTATCTGGTGTCCCCCGATAATCTGAACCCATGAACCAATCTGCCTGTTCACTTTCTTTCTCCCCCGGCCCCATAATTTCGACTCACTCCATTTTGGTCTGGGAATGATATCAGACCAACATATGACCACACCGGGGTATAACTGCGAAATCTCGGTTATATCACATTTCACCATGCGAATCAAACTCTTACATGTCACATATCTTAAATCATTGCCTCCCAAATGCGTTATAATAACATCTGGTGGTGCCCTCACTTTCTTTAGCTGACGCATCATGGGTAGTAACTGATCCCAGTGCATGCCTGGTTTTCCCATCCACTTGATACTCCAGCCTTTTTGCGCTAAGCCCAGATGAAGTCCGTAAGGCCGGTCCCGAGCTCTCTTAGCTGCCCATCGGACGTAAGAATGTCCGATAATCCATGCGATATTCTGTTGCGTCGTCCCATCTGTGGATGACAATTAAGAATGCTGTTATTCAATCGGTTATGAATGTTTGTTTGCCGAGTAGACCTTGTCCAGCCGGACGTAGGAGTTGCAGGCGCTTGATCTCCAGCGCCCAATTTGCTTGATAGCCTCGAATTGTAAACCGGCTTGCGCTGCGCTTGTGGCTGCACCGATCCTGAAGGAGTGTGAGGTGAACTTTTTTGGGTCCAGCTTCATTTTTGTGACCGATGCTTTTAAAATTGCAGTGAATTGGAATCTGGTAAGAGGTGATGTATCCGCGTGAATCAACAGGTGCTCTCCTCCAGCAGGCCGCACCGCCATATACTGCCTCATGTTGTCAATTGGGCATGTATCACAGGCGGGAACTTTTGAGAGAGATAGCGTGGTGCCTCTTCCTTCCTGGTCAGTCTTTGACTTGGGTATGGTAATAGTTATTTTCTTCGGGGTCCATACCACATTCTTCGCTAGTAACCCGGTCCGTCCTTTATCCCCTCTGTTCTCCGCTACCAGTTCGCTGACACGGAATGCACCGAAGAATGCCAGGGAAAAGGCCAAGCGAAAGAGTAGGGATTCGAAGCGGGATGAGCAGATGGAAGATAACTGTGTCCACAGCGCTGTGAGCAACTCGTGCGTGATGGGATGTCTGCGATCTTTGGCGTGACCCTCTTGCCTCGCCCATCCAGACATTACTTTCTTGATAAGGAAGGACTTGGAGGGGTCACCCCATCCCCTAGCTTTGGTAAAGAATGCAAAGCCAGCCATATGTTTGATGACGGTGTTCCGGGTGATGCCGTCTTCTTTTGAGGACGTGATGAATTGCACCAACAGGTCATCGCTTACATGGCCCGATTGCCAACCGTTCTTCCTTAGGAATTTGGCGACGGAGTCGTATCCTCTGCAGTAGGAATTCCATGTGGAAGGGGCCAGAGATCTGCGTATTAGGTCTTGTGTGTTAGTCTCCCAATGTTCCATAACCGTGCAGGCATTTGTGTTCCCACCTCTTCTGCCGCCGGTACCTGCTTGTGAAACAGAGCCCATTTAGCACGGGAGAGGGAATCAGCTGCGCCGTTAGATATTCCTGGCACGTGTCTAGCGCGCAGCGTTATGTTAGCCTGCAAGGCTTCTAAGACGATTTCCCTGAGTAGCGTGACCACCATGGGACACTTAGCCGTTTGCGCGTTCAGTACCTGCACCACCGCCTGATTATCGCACCAAAAAACTATGTACTTATTTTGTAGCTTTTCGCGCCAAAGTACCAGCGTTACCCATATGGGAAAAAGTTCAAGGAATGTAATGTTCCTTGTGACGCCCCTAGTTATCCAATCGTCTGGCCACTTCTCTGCGCACCAGGAATTTTGACAGATGGCGCCAAAACCCCACGCTCCTGATGCATCGGTGTGAATATTTAGATCTACGTTGGACAGTGGCGCTCCTTGTAGCACCGATATTCCATTATACTTTGTGAGGAATGAGTTCCATATGGCAAAGTCGTCGCGGATGGGCTTGGATAAACGCAGGAAGTGGTGGGGTCGCTGTATTCCCACGGTTGCTGCTGCCAGTCGCCTCATGAATGCACGTCCCATGGGGATGACTCGGCAGGCAAAGTTTAGAGAACCCAGGATAGATTGTGCTACCCGTAGAGTAATCTTCTTTGAGGTAGCCACTTGCTGGATGATGGATCTTAGCTTGTCGACTTTCTCGTCCGGGAGTTTGGCTATCATTCGATTGGAATCGATCTCAATCCCGAGGAAGGAAATAATGGTTGCAGGGCCTTCCGTTTTGCTGTGCGCTAGGGGGATGCCAAATTCATCAGTAATTTTTTGAAATTCTGTTAGGTGTTCTGAGCAGGAGTCGGATTCTCTTGGCCCAACGAAAAGGAAATCGTCGAGGTAATGAATTATGTTGCGGGAAGCTGTGCGCTGTTCTGTTACCCAGTGTAGAAAAGAGCTGAATAGCTCGAAGTAGGCACAGGAGACGGAGCATCCCATGGGCATGCATTTATCGAAGAAATACTGGTAATTGAATTTGAAGCCCAATAAGGGAAAGCTTTCCGGGTGCACCGGGAGTAATCTGAATGCAGATTCGATGTCTGCTTTTGCCATCAGGGCTCCGCGGCCGCAAGTTTGAACCAGAGCCACGGCCGAATCGAAGGAAGCATATTGTACTGTGCACTCCTCTTGAGGTATATGATCGTTGACCGACCGACCTGGGGGGTATGAGAGATTTTGAATGAGGCGATACTTTCCTTTTTCTTTCTTTGGAATGACCGCCAGAGGTGAACAAATCATGTGTGGAAAGGGTGGCTCTTGGAATGGACCGGCAATTCTTCCGTGTTTGATTTCGGAATCCAATTTATCTTGGACAATATCCTTGTGCTGCGATGCCGAGGGCGCATTGCTCGTGTTGATCTCTGCTATGTTTCCTTGAAAGGGTATGGGGAAACCTTGAAGAAAACCCATGGCCAATTTGTGTGCTTTTTGCTGATTGGGGTATATATTAAGCCAAGGTTGCATTGCTTCCAATCTTACCGGGGAATAAGCTTTTTCAAGTGGAGCCGTTTTGTATGACTTTTGGCTTACTCCCTGCGGCCTGTTTTTTGGGACATCTTGACAATGGGTGTGGTTGGGCGCAATCCGTGCAAAGATGCTTATATTTGCAGTCGGGAAAGGAACAGCCTGTCTTGTTAAACCTCCAGCATGTGCTGTCCTGGGACCGCGGTTGCTTTGTCATGAATCGGGGAGGAGGGGATGTCCTTCTAGTAAACCGTGACCTGGTTGATAGGTCGGAGGGTTTTCGCGTCATCTGGTTGACCCATAGGCTCACATCCTGTGTACCCCAGGTCATGAAACGGTTCTCTTCCATCTTATCCCTGAATTGTTCATCATAATTGAGCCAAGCCCAATTCTCGTGCTGCTGATATGCCTTCAAGATGGTGACTGCGTAACTTAACATTGGACCGTATTGCGTGGGGTCATGGTGGCCTACTACGCTTGTCATGTACATGAAAGCCATGGCCCAGTTGACAATGGTTTTTGGTATCTTTGGTTCTTTGCTCAACGTTGTTGAAGCGGCCCTGCGTTTTTTCCGCTCTTCTGGTTTTCGTCGACCGTGAAGAATTGAGAAGATATCTATATATTTGCGTTTTCTGATTTTTTTTTCTTAATTTTTTTGGCACTCCCTCCCACAACTCGGACAGTGTGGTGAGAGCTGGCGGGCCCCTGGACTCCTGTCGGTCGCTGTCTGTGGATGAGTCAGAGGACGAGGTGGAGGAATCACTACTAGAGCTATAAGTAGACTTGCGCTTCGGCCTGTGTTTAGACCTTTTTTGTGTCGTATTATTCACAGCATCTGGGTGTTTAATGTTAACTACAGACTCACCGATCTCGTGTTCTCGGCTGCCGTGGCCTCTATCGACCTGTGAGCTGGTAGACGGTATGTCGTCGTCTGCACGATTGTCTGTGGTTACTGTGGTCTCATCCTGTCTTGGTATTTCGTCCGCCGCCGCAGGTGTGAAGTCCGTGGTGTTAACAGAAGGCTGCTCCACCTCGGGCTCGGCTGCACCGGTATTTCTGTTGTTATCGTTTGCAGGTCTCGTCTGTCGAGGTGGCTCTCTTCTTTGATCGCAGTCAGATCTCGGATGCGGTCGCCAATACCACCATGGCGGCTGGTCATAATAACTTCGGTTCATTCCTCGATATTGCCCCTCTTCGAGATTCCAATGGAATCGATTGTTCCTTGCGTCACCCTCCCACGGAGGCCTTGAATACCAACAATTGTCTTCTTCCCGGTATCCTGTTGCTCCGTAGCCGGGCATCTGCGGTTCCCATCTGGTCTGGAATCCTTGGGGAGGGCCTCCGGGCTGTAATCCCTGAGGTGAGTAGTACTCCTGGGGCGGTAAACTGCCGCCCCCACCTTGGACTGGTAACTGTATCCTTGCATCTGTGGTAAGCTGAGGGGCTGCGGTATGCCCTACAGGTTCCTCTGCGGGGGCGCCAACGGGCACGTCGGGTACCGCATTGTGTGTTGGCACAATGGGTGTTGCCTGGCCGGTGTCGGGCTTTCGATTCTTCCCTCTGAGTGTCCGACTTCTTCCTCTATTTTTTGAGGCCTCAGTTTTCTTCGCGGGGATAGTGTTGCCCTGCTTGGTGTTTTTCTTTCCTTTTGCTAATCCCTTTCTACCGGATCTGCGAGTCTCCATGTTGCACCTGGCGTGTAGGTAACCTGCTAGCGATGGAGATGTAATACAAAAAGAATTAGCATGAACACTTATTTCTGAATTGATTATGACAATTACCCTTGACAAGGTACCAGTACTGGCAGATCACGCACGGAAATGGAGGGAAGGAAAGAGAAGGGGAAATTATTTAATAAGGGATGATGCATAGTAGCCAACCGCTTGTGATCGAGCTGTATATAGCAAAGCTGCATCGGTGTGTCTGCCCTGTGGTCTACTTGTTCGGTAATTAACCCTGATACCTGCACGGCTCCTTTCGGTCCCTGTTTATTTATTTATTTATTTATTTGTTTGAAGGCATGCCAGAGTGAACGCTGCGCTGGTAGGTAAAATTCCCCGCCTCTATATATATAGATTTTTTTTTTTTTTTTTTGAATAGCGGGGGGGGGGGGTATGGAGGTGGGCAGCGCCCTATGCCTTGCCGCGTGAGCAAGCGGGACCTCGGCTAGCGCAAGAACAAGGAAACTCCGGCAGCGAAATATGCACCCGAAGCCTCGAGGACCTCTCGTGCAAAACCACTCAAAATGAAAAACAAGGACTGTGAACGCCCGCGCGCCAGGGGCGACCGGAACGGCGCACCCACGTAGCTCAGGCCAGCACCGAAACGGCGCACCCATGTAGCTCAAGCCAGCAATTGATTGGGGGGGGGGGGGTCCACCCCGCACCCAGTCCGCGCGCCTGGGGCGGCTGAAACCGGCGCGGCCACGTAGTTCAGGCCAGCCATGGGGCGGGGGGTGAGGTGAAGGGGGAATCCACCCGCGTCCCTGCCTTCAGCCCGCTGCATGTCTGGGAGACACGGCGGCCCGCGCAACGTCCCCGGTTTGGTTTTTTGGTTTTTTTTTTGTTGGCCGAAGCAAGGCCCGATCCCAGGCCCTCCTGGCTCCCAGCCCACAACCCGTTGCCAAAACCCCAATCGCACGAGGCGAACGCTCCCCCGGGCCCGCTGCTGCGAACGGCTCCCCGTCACCATGCCGGCCCGGACGCGCAATTCGGACTCCATCACGGGAGGGGGGGGGGGAACCGCACGAGGCAAAGTTCCCCCGGGACCGCCGCGGCAATCATCGCACCAACGCTCTATTGTACCCCACAGTTCTGTGTGGACGGCTCGCGACTCCACCCCCGCCTTCCCCCTTTTCATGAAAACCGGCCGCCCTAGCCTCTGGGCTAGGTAGGAAGCCCCGAGCCTAGGCAAGCGATCAAAAGTGCTCGTGCCCCGAGAGAGGGCATGAAGCTCCGAGCCACAGCGAGCAATCAAACGCACTCGTGCCCCGAGAGAGGGCCCGGGCGGAGGGAAGACCACGCCGTGGAAGGGTGGCCGCTTCTCGCCAGGCAAACCGCTCACCAGACTTTTTTTTTTTTTTTTTTTTTGAATCACGAACCTGCGCTCCAGCACGAAGAGGGCCTCCGGAAATGCCGCAGCTCGTATTCTTTAGCTGCTCGCTCGCTCTTGCTCGCACGTGTGGCTCCAGGCAAAAGGGGTTGCCTGCCGTGCGTTCGGCCCCTTTAAAGGGGCATGGTGCGTCATCAGACGGCGCCGCCGGCGTCCCTGATGACGTCGGACCCTGCTCGTCTGGCCGGGCTGAGACTCTTCCCCTCGCCTGATGAAAAGGAACGCCGTAGGTAGGTGACGCCTGCAAAAGGAGAGGGGGGTTGTAGTCGACCCTCGCCGGGCTCCCCCCTCCCACAACCCCCGCGTCCTCCGTTCACTTTGTTTCCGGGCTCGCTGCCGTTAAAGGTGGGCTCCGTTGATTCTGTTGCGGGCCCACCCATGGAGCATGAGATAAACACTGTGGGGCGGATTTTAAAAGGAGCGCGAATAGCCTACTTTTGTTTGCGCTCCAGGCGCAAACAAAAGTACGCTGGATTTTAGTAGATACGCGCGGAGCCGCGCGTATCTGCTAAAAACCTGGATCGGCGCGCGCAAGGCTATGGATTTTGTATAGCCGGCGCGCGCCGAGCCGCGCAGCCTACCCCCGTTCCCTCCAAGGCCGCTCCGATTTCGGAGCGGCCTCGGAGGGAACTTTCCTTTGCCCTCCCCTCACCTTCCCCTCCCTTCCCCTACCTAACCCACCCGCCCGGCCCTGTCTAAACCCCCCCCTTACCTTTGTCGGGGGATTTACGCCTCCCGGAGGGAGGCGTAAATCACCGCGCATCAGCGGGCCTCCTGCGCGCTGGGACACGACCTGGGGGCGGGTCCGGAGGGCGCGGCCACGCCCCCGGGCCGCCCCGGGCCGTAGCCACGCCCCCGGGCCCGCCCCCGGAACGCTCCCGACACGCCCCAAAAACGCCGCGCGGTTCGGGCATGCCCCCCGACACGCCCCCTCCGAAAACCCCGGGACTTACGCGAGTCCCGGGGCTCTGCGCGCGCCGGTAGGCCTATGTAAAATAGGCTTACCGGCGTGCAGGGCCCTGCTCGCGTAAATCCGCCCGGTTTTGGGCGGATTTACGCGAGCAGGGCTCTGAAAATCCGCCCCTATGTATCCATAATGGCTGAAGGAAGGAAATGAAGAAAAGGGTGCGTGGGGGCAAGGCCGGTGCTAGGTATTTTGTTGCCGTGTGCGAACAAATATTGTGCTGCCCCCAACTCCATTTTCATTCAGTCTCTGTCTCGGGTCACCAAAAAAAGCCCAGCTCCTTCCAGTGACCTAAACTTTAACAACTGTCACCCACCACCTTCCTGGTCTTCACCCCCTCCCCAGGAATCCATGGCCAGGGCAAACCTTATACCCTTGGCACCGCCTCCCCCCATGCCCACAGTTAAGAATTATGCATTTATAATATATTTTACATGAAAAAGAATATTCAAAGTACAGTCTTCTGAGATAAAAATATCACAACATGTATGTTATATTATATTTACGTGCCAACCAGAAAACTCTGCAAAATAGACACTTGGAACCAATATAGCATTAGGGTTATTGTTATGCGTGAGTAAATTACAACTAAAATATAACAAACTTACCACATCATAACAGCACTCAACTGCTAGCACTTAAAAAGTAACCAGCTTACCTATGAAAAGGCAACACTGCCAATATTGTACCAGGCCCTAAAAAACCAATACACCTTCTATTAGGGAATCAGAACAAACCAAGATGCTATAGATTCCTACACACTAGCAGAAGACCTCTCCTCGGTCACACATGCAGAACACAGGCAGACCCTTAATAAATGCAGACAAATAGAAACCATAGCGGCGGATTTTAAAAGCCCTGCTCGCTTAAATCTGGGCGGATTTACGCGAGCAGGGCCTTGCGCGCCGGTTCGCCTATGTTCCATAGGCCTACCAGCGCGCGCAGAGCCCCGGGACTCGCGTAAGTCCCGGGGTTTTTCGAGGGGGGCGGGTCGGGGGAGTGTCGGGGGGTGTGTCCGATCGGCGCGGTGTTTTGGGAGCGGGACGCAGCGTTTCGGGGCGGGCCCAGGGGCGTGGTTTCGGCCCGGGGTGGTCCGGGGGCGTGGCCGCACCCTCCAGAACTGCCCCCAGGTCGCGTCTCGGCACGCTAGCGGCCCGCTGGCACGCGGGGATTTACTTCAACCTCCGGGAGGCGTAAATCCCCCGACAAAGGTAGGGGGGGGGTCTAGATTGGGCCGGGGGGGTGGGTTAGATAGAGGAAGGGAGGGGAAGGTGAGGGGAGGGCGAAAGCGAGTTCCCTCCAAGGCCGCTCCGATTTCGGAGTGGCCTTGGAGGGAACGGCGGCAGGCTGCGCGGCTCGGCGCGCGCCGGCTACACGAAATCGGCAGCCTTGCGCGCGCCGATCCAGGATTTTAGCGGATACGCGTGGCTACGCGCGTATCTCCTAAAATCCAGCGTACTTTTGTTGGCGCCTGATGCGCCAACAAAAGTACGCGAAGGTGCGCTTTTTGAAAATCTACCCCATAGAGTATAATAGAGGCATGCAGGCAAAAATGTAACTGGAAAACACTACATCAGACTCTGTATGCAGTACAACAATGGAGAAGCAGAACTATCATTAATACACAGCCATTAAACAATCAAATCAAGAAATATAATACATTTTAATCATAATAGTATAAACATACTAATAAAAAGAATATTTCATAACAACTGATGAATGGAAGATCCAATAATTAAAATATATAATTTGTTTTAAATTTCCCAAACACCTTTAAAATATTTCAAAATAGCAAATAACACCTACAAATTAAAACTAAAATAAAATAATTCACGCTGTTTATACCTGGGTACTTTTGATTTTCAGCCACTCTGAGATTGTCGTGCATTAGTGGGAGAGGGATACACAAACTTTTTTTTTTTTTAATTTATTGTTTATGAATTTAACAAATGTTTTCAAGAAATACACATCTTGAATGAAATCAGAGATATTTATCAAGTCAAGCAATATAACTAAAAAAAAAAAAAAAAAGGAAATGAAACAATATCTCTGTTAAATCAAAGTCCTCAACATGAGGTCCAATACCACAACCTCAAGTATATTTTTAGGACAGGAAAAAAAAAAGAATCTGCTGTGCGAAGAACAAATTCATTACTTATTACGGACCTAAGTGCCCAATTATCACTCATTCAGTTACAATTGGAGAAGAGCTGGTTACAGGAACATTCTTATCTGACAGAAAAGAAGAAAGCTGGTTTGGCTGAAAAAAAAAGTAGGAAAAACCTTGATATTTTACTATACGTTTACACGGAAAGTTTAATATGAATAGGGCCCCAATCTTGGAAACCCTAGGTCTCGTTAATAAAAATTGTTTCTTTCTTTTCTGGGTAATCCTTGACAAACCTGGAAAGACACTAATTTTATAGTCCACAAAAGTTTCTAAATGATGACGAAAGTGCATCCTTAATGTCCATTCCTTATCCGCTTCGAGAAGGAACAACACAACCAAGGTAGCAGGAGAAATCAAGCCCTTTTGAGTAGTTTCAAGTATTTCTGTAAGGTTTAGTTGTGGAGGCACAGTTGGAGTAAGAACTTGAAATCCTTTCTGAACTTTAGAATCCTCTCTCTTAAAAGGAGGAATATTGTACACTCTTGATGTTAAAGGTAATGTCTGTTCTGGAACTTTTAGTATTTCGAGCATATATTTCTTCCACATATCCTTTGCAGGAATTAACTGATCCCTGGGGAAATTTATGAACCGTAAATTTTTACCTTACATTGAATTTTCCAAGTTTTCTAACCTTGCTGACAACAGCTGATTTTCCTTAATCAATGAAGCTTGGAATAGCGATTTATTATTTATATCCTGCTGCAATGATTCAATAGTATTCTTATGGAACAAAATCTCTTCACATTTTTTACATGGAAATCTATATTCCCCAAATAAGTGTAGACTTGGTGGGGGGGGGGGGGGGGCATTTGATTAAAAATATTTGAATTAAGAATCTGAATGGCCTCCCAAATTGAATCTAAGGAAATCACTGTTGGTCTTACCAGATCCTTTTTTATGAATTCAGGCAATACCAGCACTCCTCCAGCTGCTGGCTGATACGCAGGCTTCCGGGCTGTTCCCTGGCCTCAGATGTTGACAGGGAAGGTTCAGAAACCGCCTCTGGTGTTCTTGCCTCGTGTTGCCCGCTCAAGACCCGACCATGATTGAGTACTGTTGACATGTGGGATTGGGCCTCCATTCCGCAGGATTCGCCAGGGCTATCTGTTCTTCTGGGGACAGAGTAGTTCGTAGCTCAAGGGAGGTATCAGGTAAAACGTCCTCCTGAACACCTCCTAGCAAGATCGCTCCTGGTTCTCCTGTTCTCCGGTGCACATGGGTGTTCATCGGGCCAGAAATGGAAACAGAAGATGTTGGCAAGGCTTCTCTCTCTCTAGCCCACCACTTTCTTGCTGAATGAGGCATGATGAAGCAAGAAGATAAAATGGCCCGCATGGAACAGCCTCACACACAACCAGCAGGTTTGGCCATCTTGGATCCTGCTCACAAACTTTCTTTTCCCTCTCTCATAGATATAGATATATATCTATACATATACACATCCTTCTCCCACACACATACATACATATGCTCTCTCATACACACATATGCTCCTACTTACACATGATCATACGTACATGATCCTACTTACATTCAGATGTTTACACACACTCACCCTCTCTCATATATATACTCAGAAGCGCACACACACACACATGCTCCCTCTCTCTAGCCCGCCACTTTCTTGCTGAATGAGGCATGATGAAGCAAGAAGGTAAAATGGCCTGCACGGAACAGCCTCACACACAACCAGCAGGTTTGGCCATCTTGGATCCTGCTCACAAACTTTTTTTTCCCTCTCTCATAGATATAGATATATATCTATACATATACACGTCCTTCTCCCACACACATACATACATATGCTCTCTCAATCACATATATGCTTCTACTTACACATGATCATACGTACATGATCCTACTTACATTCAGATGCTTTCACACACTCGCCCTCTCTCACATACATACTCAGAAGCATGCACACACACACACGCTCCCTCTTACATGCATATACATACAAAAGATCCCTCTCAAACATCCATGCTCAGCAGCGGTGGATTCACAATGTCGGACTGGCCTGGGTATTCGCTGCCCAGGCCAGCCCAGGACACATCATGTGATCTGCCAAGCGCGGCTCTGTCATCGTGACTGGAGCGATCGGCCCACCAGGGGATGCCCGATCCCCCGATAGGCCAATCCGCCCCTGATGCTCAGACACTCACACATATGCTCCCTCTCTCACATACATATACTCAGGCACATACATGCACTCACACATACATGCTCAGACCACACATACACCCTCTTACACACACATGCTCAGACACAATTGAAGAGAAGTGGCAGGTCTAGATTCCCAACCACTCAGAGAACACCCTATGCTTCAATACCACAACTTTTCCTAATATAAACTGCATAATTTACTGCTCAAAAGAACTAGCTACTTATTATTTAGACCTTACTCCATCTCCCTAGAGCTTGGTCTCTGCACTTGTTTCAGTGCTCCCTCTCGCACACACACCCTCTCATACACACATGATATGCTGCTCAGACACACATATACACACATACACACGCTCACACACACACGACAGCTCCCTCTCTCAAACACACCATTGTTTCTTGTGACAGCCCAGGGCCCTCTTCTTCTTCACTTCTGCTGAGGGGCAGTTGGGAACTAACTTGTGGTCTTTTTTCTTCTGGCCGTGTGGCTGAATGGGAATCGCCGGGTGGCCCCTGCGGCTCTCTCATCTCGGCCACATGATGGATTGACATCCGCTGGGCAGCCACGCAGTTTTCTCTCATCTCGGTCATACGTTGGGTTAGGAACTTCCAGGCAGCCCTGGAACCACTGGTCAGCTTTGCGGCATTGCTTCTTCAGGTTGTCTGGCGGGTTCCCGTTAGGTGGTTGGCGGCCTCTTTCTCATCTCGGGCGTTTTGATTACAGTCTGGTGGCGGCAGCATTCTTTTCATTTTGGTTGCCGGCTCCACGGCTTTCTCTTGACTTAGGTCCCTGTGCTTCCCAGGCTGCCGCTTCCTTCAGGTCACCACCCAGTGCAAGTGCACAGCTTGTACAGTGGGTTGCACCAGCCCTGCATGGGGGTAGCCTGCTCGGTGGCAGTTATTACCCTTAATATGTATGGGGATTACATACCTTAACCAATGAGCCTTGACGCTTTTGACACAGCTGCTCTCCGCTTTGACATTGTTCTCTGCTTTGATTGCATGGTGGAGAAGGGGAATTGGATTCAGAGGACAACCAACACAGGCCCTGACTTTTACGGTCTGGGGTACTGATACGCAGACAGAAGGGAAAAAACAGAACTGCGTCTATGACAAAGTTCAAAAGCAAAGCACGTCAAGCAATACTGTCTAAATTTTCAAAGAAGGCTCCTCACCCAGTAAAAATGTTGTTTTGTTAATATGTAACCTGCATGGAGCCGCAGTTGCTACCATAGGAAACTTGCTGAGCAGACTAGATGGACTATTTGGTCTTTTTCTTCTATCAATACTATGTTACTTGTCTCCTGTATGTGTTCTGAGGTAGGGACAGCTGCTTCCGTTAAAACTACAGTACAATAGTAATTTCATTTTCCCTCAAATGAGTTTACAATACATTTCCATCTGAGTTTAAAAGCATTTGAGGCAAACTACACAATAAGGCAGAACTGTGTGTCTGCTTTATTATTTATTTTAACACGTATGCCCTTGAAATTCAGAACAAAATATAGTACCACTCATTTGATGGAACTTTGGCTGAAGTTCCATCAAATGAGCTGGCTCGTCACCAGCAACTGCGCCCGCGGTAGCCATTTTTGAGGTAACAGGCTCGGGAGTCTTATCCTGTTTACGGAATGAAAACTGCTTAAAATCCACGGATTTCTTAGGCAGCGGCATCTGCCTAAATTCTGGTATCAGGTTCGCTGCAATTCTCGGTAGTCGTTCAGCTGATTATGCGGATTTTTAGGAGAGTCGTCCGGCATTAGGAGGAGCCCTCGTTTCAAGCTGCCATCTCTAGGATGACGTCACTTCCTCCTCACACCCAATTCTAAAGGATCCAGGGAGAAAGTTCTTTACAGCTTTATTGTTTCACTCTTGTTTTTTAATCTTGTTGTTTTTTTATTTTTTGTTCTTCCTCTCCCTTTTAGCTTTTCTCTTCCCGTTCCTCCTCCTGCAGCCCCTTGGTTGCTGATGGCTCTGGCCACTTCTCCTGTGTCCTGCACCCGCCACTTCACTTTCCAGCCTCAGCAGCTGCTTTTGTTCATACCAGTCCCTGCCACTACTGCACTTTCTGGCTCAAATGGCTGCTTCTGTTCTGCTTGGCTCCTGCCACTGGACTTTCTGGCTCTGGTGGCCACTCCTGCTTCTCCCAGTCCCTGTGCTTACAGATCTACTTTATAGCCCAGGAAGTTGTTGCTGCTTCTGCTGGTACCACATGGCAGACATCTAATTTTAGGCATCAGGCTGGTCTGGTGCCCAAGTATTTTTTTTCCAGCTCTGGTAACAGATACCACTAACTCTCACTCAGAGTACTGGGGTCTCTTATCATTATTTCCTTTTGACTGCACTTTGTTTTTCTCCCAGAGATTTGTGGCTCATTTGATTGGCACTACTCAGATTGCACCAAAGTTTCCTCATCTGGTCAGCTTTGAAAACAAGTAAGCTAAGGTTTAATCTTTAGCAATGTTGAGCATTATCTGATGTCTAGAAGTATTCTCCCTGAAACCCTAGGGTAGTCTAATTTATTGGCTAAGTGGTTCCAGGGATAGGGATAAAACCACAGCCTATTGCTTCCTGATTAGATTAAAAAACTGCACTTCCATCCGAGATGGTTCCATGCTGCTAGGCACACTATGGACCTTATTTTCTGAATGGCATTAACGTCCATGCCTGGGAACTCTCTGGATTTGGTCTGGATACTCCGGAATTCTGAACGAATTGCCAGGTCTCTGGGCCAACTCCCCAAAACTCCAGGTGCTATGCTGCAGAAGGCTGGAAAAAAAGGGCGAGGAGCAGCGCGGGTCCGAAGATGAAGGAGCATCAGCACCTGTTCCCCCGCAAGTCGATGTGAAGCACGGGGCTGTATGGCAAAAGCGAGACAAGGAGGAGCGTTGCCCTCCCCGCATGAAAAGAAAAACTGCAGATACAAGAGGACTAGAAGCATCGGGCCGCTCACCAAAAATGAAACAATGGCAGAACAGGCCCGATGTTAGGACTCCCGGCTACGGCAGTCCGTGGCCGGGCCCCCTTTCCTCCCCTGGTGGGCGCTCGGTCTGGCTCTCCTTCTCGGCGGCCCGGGGCAGCCTGGCTCCAAATCCCGCAGCAGCATCCTGCCCACGCGGCACAGGACACCGCCGACTCAGCCTCTGCATGCGTCTCACTAGGCACGCGCACACGCCTCTCTCCCCTTCTTAAAGGGGCCACAGTGGGAAACTTCTCCGCGGCCCCGGGAGATGACATTACAGAGCTCGGGTATTTAAACCCAGCTCACATCTCAGCACCTCTGGTTCTGGCTCTTTGCTGAGTGCGTTTTTGCTTGTTCCTGATCCTGCGTTCCAGTTTGGCTTCCTGATCCCGTGTTCCAGCTTCCTCTTCCTGATCCTGTGTTCCTATTCCAGCTCCGCTCCTGACCTCGGACTGACTTCCTGGTATTGACTCCTGCTTGGTACCTTGACTCCGCTTCTTTGCTGCCTGTCCTGACCTCCGGCTTGCTTCATCTTTCTGCTACTTCGCTGCCTGCCCTGACCTCCGGCCTGTTCCTGGTTATGCCTGTCTGCCGCCAGCCTCAACCCTGTCTGCCTGATGTCATCTTGACCTCTTCTGGACACCTCCTTGAGAGATACCCACGCCTAAGTCCTGCCGGCCCCAGCACCCAAGGGCTCAACCTGAGGGGAACGTGGGCTGGTGTAGGTGAAGCTCCAGCTGGGTCTTCTCCACCTGTACCACCTCCCAATGACGAGGACCACCAGGGTCCTGCCCTTGGTGGTGGTTCCAACCTCATCTCGGTTCAAGGGGCCACATATGCAACACTCGACTCTGAAGAAGGAGGAGGAAGGGGAGTGCTTGTCCCGTGGGCCTGGGGAAATGAGGATCGACATGAGAAGAAAAGAGAGCTTGAGAGTGCATGCATGTGTGAAAGAGGGCAAAAAGTGAATAAGTGCGTGTGTGTATGTGTGTGCATATATGGGTGTGGGTGGAAAAGGGAGAGGAGTGAGTGTGAATATGTGCGTGGAAGAGGGAGAGAAGTGAGAGTGTATGGAAAATGGAGAGGAGTGAATGTATGTATGTGGAAGAGAAGTGTGTGTGTGTGTAAAAGGGAGAGGAGTGAGTGCATGTGTGTGTTATGGAAGGAGAGAAGTGAGTATGTATGTGTGTGTGGAAAAGGGAGAGGAGTGAGTGTGCATGTGTGTGTGAGTGCATGTATGTGTATGATAGAGGGAGAGTGTGTGTTTATGTAAGAGTGCATGTATGTGTGTGGACAAGAGACAGACGTGAGTGAGTGTGTGAGAATGAGCACGTATGTGTGTGAGTGAATATCAGGGTGACAGGAAATCAAAAGTTCCTAAGTATGTTACTGTCTTAACACATGCTAAATGCCCTTTATATGTGTTAAATCAGAATTAAAAAACAAATAAGGAGAAATGCTGCACGTAAATATCTTAACAATCCAAGGGAAATGTGCAGTCGAACTTTATGAAGAATCCACACAGAGTCAAAGAATGATGTTGATAAATGTTTAAATCAGTACGGCAACTCCACGATTCAAAAATTGCATGACTTCCAATATTTAAATAGACCCCCGACACGGTCCTGTTTTTCGCCGTGTGGCTGCATCGGGAGGGACAACAAAGAATTTAAATGTCTACAAAAAGAAAAACTATATTGTGGAAACAGGGAAAACAAATAAGGAAACTGCTTACATATTACATAAAATTCTTTAAATATACCTTAGTCGCAATTCGGTGCACAACTATACCGGGAGTGCACCAGAGCAATACAACAAACAGACCTTTAAAGCTGAAAAGAGCGCGAAAAAGGCGCTAACCAATCAGGAGATGGTAAGTAAAGTTGGACCTGACAGAAGACTATGGAAAGCTAAACAATCAAGGTTGGTGGATAGAATGGTCTTGACAGAAAATTAAAAAATGATTATGTGAAAACACCCCACTCAATTTCATTATTTAAACCAACTGGAAATAGACTATGCAAAGAGTATATCCATTTCTGTTCCCTATGGACTAAAATTTCTGAGAAATTATCATCCCGACGTGGGGGAGAGAGAATGTCAATTACACAGAATTTGAGATTTGAGATAGTATGTGAGAAAGTAAGCCAATGAGCTACTAAGGGAGCATTTTCCCACTGAATGTTTAAGCTAGAGCGGTGCTCAATAATTCTGGTTTAAATCATGCGGATAGTTTTACCAATGTAGATTTTTTGACAAGGGCAAATAATGATGTAAATAATTCCGGATGTGGTACAGTCTGAATTGAAGTTTAATGAAAAAGATTCCCGTATAGATGGATGGCTAAATGTGTCCAGTGAGAATGAATGAGGGCAAATAGAACACAATCCACAAGGGCCATGGCCCTTAAAAATATGTGTAGAAGAACTAAGTGGAGATAACTCCGAGTGTACCAAAAGGTCTCTAAGGTTTTGTCCACGGTGAAGAGTGAACCTGATCGGATTTGAGAGGCTCTGATGTAGAGAGAGGATTGGCCAATGACGGCGAATAAAAGAAGTCAGGGCGATGCTATGAGTAGAAAATGGTAAAATACAATTTATTACCCCCTCAGAGGAGCGTGATTGGGGTAAAAAAAGGAGATCTCTATTTGCGTATAAGGCACATTTAAAGGCTTTTTTTTTAAAGTGAAAAGGGATATCCTCTCATTTTAAAATGTGCCATCATTTGTGAGCTTGTGAAATATAATCAGACTTTGTTGAACATAAATGACGAAGTCTTAAAAACTGGCCAAACAGAATATTGTTTTTCAGTGTTAGAGGATGGTGACTATTGAAGGACAGTAAAGTGTTATGATCTGTGTGCTTCCTAAAAATGGTTGTGATAAATGATTTTGAATCTGAAGAGATACTTATATCCAAAAAGGAAATGGATGTGCGATGGGTTTCAAAATTAAATTGTAGATGTTTATTACAATGATTTATTTTTATTTTATTTATTTATTTATTTAAAAACTTTTCTATACCGTCGTTAAGTTAAATAACCATCACAATGGTTTACAGAAGGGCACGATAAAGAGAAATATGGGTGGTATAGATTACAAATTAATCATGTGCCATCATAGTATGGTAACAATTTAAAACAATAAACTAAGGGGCGGATTTTAAGAGCCCTGCTCGCGTAAATCCGCCCGGATTTACGCGAGCAGGGCCCTGCGCGCCGGTAAGCCTATTTTACATAGGCCTACCGGCGCGCGCAGACCCCGGGACTCGCGTACGTCCCGGGGTTTTCGGAGGGGGGCGTGTCGGGGGGCGGGCCCGGTCGTCGCGGCGTTTCGGGGGCGTGTCGGCAGCGTTTTGGGGGCGGGTACGGGGGCGTGGCTACGGCCCGGGGCGGTCCGGGGGCGTGGCCGCGCCCTCCGTACCCGCCCCCAGGTCGCGGCCCGGCGCGCAGCAGGCCCGCTGGCGCGCGGGGATTTACGTCTCCTTCCGGGAGGCGTAAATCCCCCGACAAAGGTAAGGGGGGGGGGGTGTAGACAGGGCCGGGTGGGTGGGTTAGGTAGGGGAAGGGAGGGTAAGGTGAGGGGAGGGCAAAGGAAAGTTTCCTCCGAACTTGGAGGGAACGGGGGGAGGCAGCGCGGCTCGGCGCGCGCAGGCTATACAAAATCGATAGCCTTGCGCGCGCCGATCCAGGATTTTAGTGGATACGCGCGGCTCCGCGCGTATCTACTAAAATCCAGCGTACTTTTGCTTGAGTCTGATGCGCAAGCAAAAGTAGGCTGATCGCGCTTCTTTTAAAATCTACCCCTAAGTGTGTAAGTTAATCAGTCCAAGAAAAGTTAACCAGTCCAAGAAAACAAGAAACAAGAAAACAAAAAATTGAACATCAGTGCCTGTCCACAGTAAAAAGATGTCATCAATGTAGCAAAGCCCCAAAGGGATAATTTTAAACCAATCAGAAGGATAGATATATTTTTCTTCAAAATTTGAGACATTTAAACAAGCTAGGCTTGGGGCCATTGTAGCGCCCAGTGGCAGTTCTCTTTATTTGCTGATAATATACAGAGTCAAATAAAAAGACATTTTTCGTTATAGCTAACCTAGTGATAATGATCAAAACGTCAGTAGGAACACGATTCTGAGCTAAACGAGAATTCAAAATGTCTTCAATCAGGAAGAGCGCCTCCTCTTGCAGTATATTAGAGTATAATGAGACAATGTCCAAAGTGACAAAAAAGAAAGGTTCAGAAGGAATAGGAAAATCTTGGAGGAGAAGTCCATTATCGGCTATTAATCAAGTTTACTTAGGGAATAGCCACTGCTATTAATTGCATCAGTAGCATGGGATCTTCTTAGTGTTTGGGTAATTGCCAGGTTCTTGTGGCCTGGTTTGGCCACAAGATGCTGGGCTTGATAGACCCTTGGTCTGACCCAGCATGGCAATTTCTTATGTTCTTATGAATGACATTTAGACACAAAAGGCTGAAGAAAATAATCAATAAATTTTGATAGAGGTTCAAATAAAGAGCCAATACCAGAGACTATGGGACGTCCCGGAGGGTTTTCAAGGGATTTATGGATTTTTGGTAGGATGTAAAAGGTAGGAGTAATCGGGTGTTTTACCTTAAGGAAATGGGCTTCCCTGGTGGTTATAAATCTCTGGTCAAGGGTCTCGGTAACTACTTCTTTAATATATTTTTGTAGTGGAACAATGGGGTCCGATGGTAATGGAAGATAAAAAATTCGATCTTGTAATTTACACTCAATCTCTGCCACATACTTTGATCCATTTAAAACAACAATGCCTCACCCTTTGTCAGCGAGTTTGATCATTCTTGAGTGATTTGATAGCAAATCTTTCCTGTTTTGTAATATTAGATTTAAAGAATTTTGAACCAGAACCCAATTTTTCAATATCTCTGCGAATTAATTTTTCAAACGTTAATAAAGCAGGGAGGCACCCATCTTGATTTTTTGGAAAAGATAGAGCCGTCTCGTGTAGATGTAGTGTCAGCAAAAAACAATTTAAGTTTTAACATTCTAAAGAACTTATACAGGTGAACTTGAACGTCAAAAGGATTATATTTGACAGTTGGAATAAATGATAATCCCTTCTCTAATACATCTGTTTTCTGCCTGCGATAATGAACGAGCTGATAAGTTAAATACTAAACTATGCTTCATTGCCAAGGATCCGGAGGATATTGAACTTGTTGGCGTGTGTTGCGGATTATCCGAGAAGTCTGTTGTTGAAATGGACGGCTGCGGGAATGTTGATACCATGAGGTTTTTATCGTTGGGCCAGGTTCTAAAAAAGGTTGAGAGGTTGAAACCACAGACGAGTGAGAAGATGATCCAGAAGAGGGCAAAGTTGAAGAAGTTGGGCTAGTTCCTTGTACCGTGGGTAACATGTTCTCGTCTCCAGAGGAATCTTCTGAGGAAGACTGAGCAGAAGTTACAATTCTCTTGGGAATACGTGTTGAGGACATCCATGAGTATACAAATCCTTTCTTGTAGTCTTGTTCATCTCGCTGAACTTTCTTGAATTTAGTGATTTTGAGATCACCTTTAAATTTTTCCAGGTTTTTTTTTAATTCAGTAAATTGTTGATCAAATGCTTCAACTGGAGAGTTTGATTTAATGTTCTCAATTTGAAGGGAAAGTTCTTCCTGTAATGATGATGTGAGCTGTTTAGTAGTTTCGATGATAAGAAGCATCAAATCAAAGGAACACTTATTCAAAATTTGGTTCCACGGAGTTATGAAGTCTTTGTTTTCAGTGTGAAGATGTGGTTCTTTTTGAACTCGAAGACTGTGGGGAATCCTTCTAACCCGACAGTATTCAATAAGGGTGGAGGCGTGAAGTTCTGCTCGGGTTAAACATTTTTGTAAGCTAATGGCATCCAGCCACGATATAGTTGAATATGTTGATGGTGTATCAGCAAAAAAAAGAACGTCTGTATGTACAGCTTGAAAAGCTTCGTCAGAATAACTAAAGGTTGAATTGTCAGCATATGACTCCATTCAAGCAACTCCAAAAGCCAGGAGATAATCCAAAAACAAATAAGGAGAAATGCTGCACTTAAATATCTTAACAATCCAAGGGAAATGTGCAGTCAGACTTTATGAAGAATCCACACAGAGTCAAAGAATGATGTTGATAAATTTTTAAACCAGTACGGCAACTCCACGATTCAAAAATTGCATGACTTCCAATATTTAAATAGACCCCCAACACGGTCCCGTGTTTCGCCGTGCGGCTGCATCGGGAAGGACAACAAAGAATTTAAATGTCTAAAACAAGAAAGAAACTATATTAGGGAAAACAAATAAGGAAACTGCTTACATATTACATAAAATTCGCCCCTTAGTTACCCCAGACCCTTTAAGTCCCTCAGAAATGGCTCAATCTGTTTATTTTATCACTTACAAGAATCCATAGCAGAAGTAAAGTTATGCAGCAGGGGACTTTGGTGCGTGCTGAGGCACCTATGTATTTACATGGGCATCTCCTGGCCAGACCCTGAAATTCTCATGCCCTGCCCAGACCACACCCATTCCTTACTCCTTTTTGGAAATTTTTTAGATATACGCGCCGCTGCTTCTTCTCTCTCTCTCTCTCTCTCTCTCTCTCTCTCTCTCACACACATACAGACAAAAACTGTATGCCACTGTAGCCACTGCCATTAGCAATGGTAACATGGAATAGACTTAGTTTTTGGGTACTTGCCAGGTTCTTATGGCCTGGATTGGCCACTGTTGGAAACAGGATGCTGGGCTTGATGGACCCTTGGTCTGACCCAGTATGGCATGTTCTTATGTTCTTATGTTCTAATGGAAACACAGAAAATCACTATTCCACAAAACAATACAAACAAGAAATATAAATCAATCAGAATAGTAAAACCATACTAAAAAATATACATTTCAAAACAGCTGATGAATAGAATATTCAATAATTAAAAGCTCCTATACAAATTTTTAAAAATTTCCTAAACCTTGAGAAAATATTTCAAAACAGCAAACATCAAGTAACACCCAGTAATTAAAACTAAGGATTTTAAAAATTCCCCACTCTCCGTGCCTGTCACCCTGAGATTGTTATGAACTAGGATGCACACACACACACACACAGACACACACACACACACAGACACAAAGAAAATATGTTTCCTCTTTCTCTTACACACATACATGCTTGGTGAGAGACAGAGGGAGCTTAAGTGTGTGTGTGTCTGTGTGTGTGTGAAAGAAATACACACAAGTTTCCTCCTTCTCTCACACATACACACTTCCTCTGTATCTCTCACACACGATTCCTGTCTCGCCCACGCCCACACACATGCTTCCCATCTCTCACCCCCACTCCCACCCTTGCACATAGGGGGGGGAGAGGGATTTTAATAAAAGTTTATTTGTTTACAGATGTCACTAAGATCTTCAACAGAGTGGACACCCCTGGAGGAGTAGAAAGCTTGAGCAATGGTCAAATGTCTGGTGGCCAAGTTTCAAAGAAAACAATGATGTATTTGGGAAGCAGAAATCCGAGAGAGCAATACTTGGTGGAGACTGAGATACTGGTGTGCACTAATCAGGAGAGAAAACATGAAGTCATCATATCTGATGATCTCAAGATAGTGAGATAGTGTGACATGGTAGTGGCCAGAGCCAGAGGAATACTAGGGAAAAGCATAGGAAAAGGAGGCAGAAAAAAAAGAGGTGATAATGTCTCTGTACAGGTTATTGAATGTATAGCTTCCAGAATTGGTCACACTGTTCCACATGAAAAGGTATATAATGCAAGGAGACAAGCATTTTTCATTGGGAAGGAAACACGAGAACACGTGCTTATTATTTGAGACTCAGAGGGAATGGATTCAAGATTAGCATTAGAAAATGTTTCTTCACAGAATAGGTAGTAGAACTGGTGATTGCAAAAACAGTAACAGAATTAACGAAGACCTGTGATAAGCATTTTAGATCCCAAATTGTGCAGCCATGAAAGGGAAGCCAGGGATTAACTCGGGTCTGTGGCATTGTAAAAGGAAGCAAATTGGGCAGACTAGGGCCTTGCAGCCCTCACCTGCCATCGTATTCTATTTTTCTCTGTTTCTAGGAAATTAGCCAGTGAGTCCGCCATAAGTCTTGCTTTTCCTTTCACTTTCCTTCTTTTCATGCCTCATTTGGGTGTTTTGAAAGCAACAATTTTACTTTTGGCTTGAATGAAAAATACAAACAGCATGTGATGGCAGAGGATGTCCATAAGGCCCGGCTGGTTTGGCCATCTCCCTTTCCTACTGCAGTACTAGAGACTTTGTTTGATCTTTGACTTTACCTTCACTGCCGCACCACTCACTATCCTTTGAACGTGTCTCATGCTTTCTTGAATTCTGATTCAAGAAATGTCCTGCCTCCACCACCTCCATTGTCAGGCTGCTGCAAGGCACTGGTTCTTTGAACATCTGATGTTTAATAGAACAACGGTGGTAATGACTCACGCATCACGGCTACAGATGTCTTTTAACTTAGGGTATAAAATTATATGGCAGATAAGGACTCCCTACTGATGATAACTAAAGGTACAGAACATGCTGCTAAGTCAGAGTTCTAGCCAGTAAAGGTTTTTAAGATTATGTTGGATGTGTTCCGAGGAACCGGTAGTTCTAACATGCAAGCAGGCGAGATTGACAACTGGGAACTAGTTAAAGAAAGAGTATTTGGCCTGCAAATCTACATTAAAGTCTGGCTTTTGGTGATGTTGACTTAGTCCCTTAGTCAGCTGAGTAGGGTGGATGAGTCAGTGCTGGAATCTAGGGCTGAGAATAAATGACCCTAGCAACATCTGTCCAAGACAATCCAGTCTACAAGGAAAACATTGTTTTTTTTTTCTCTATGTAGGATCCAGACAGGAAACAAATTCCCCTGCTCCCCCCAGGCTTGATGTTTTGACAGTTGATTCCCCGGTGATTGGAGTTTCACCATTAATGGTGGTGCAGATCTGTTAAAATTCTAATTGCTTCAGTGGAAAAATCATTTCACTGCGCACCTGGCAGCCTCTGTCCTGGATACCTTATTCTCATAGGAAAGGTCACGATTTTGCAAACAAACCTACCAGAGAAACTGTGGTAAAAAAATTTTTTTTAAAGATACTTTTATTCAAAAAGAAGAGATCCCAGCACTCCTCAGGGCCGCCTTTTCGTTTTCCTCTCAGAGGTCCATGTGACTCCCAGAGAGCTCTGCTTTGCTTACTTTATTGGGTGATTCTGAGCTCCTCGAGCCAAATGGGACCCTCTGCTTTGACTCCAGCTCCGAGTCACCTCCACCTCTGTTAATTTTCTGGCTAGTTCATCTCTAGGGGCAGTGTATGCTGTTCAGCACTTAATGAGACACAGAGGAGGGAATACCATTAACAGCGGCAGGCCCTTCCTACCCGCCTGCCTGTTCCATGGCTGCATCTCCCCCCTGCTTGCTGTGGGGAAACAGCAGCTGCAGAAGAGCTCGGATAAACAGGGCAGGTTGAGCCCTGAGGGAGATGTACAGATGTATACAGTTCAATATGTTTTGAAGGTTTTGGGTTCCTAATTACATTAATGATGTTGACCATGTAATGCTGTCGCACAAGAAGATACTGTAAACATTTTTATTTGCTTTTAGAATAACATCAGTCATGATCTAGACTGGGCCCCTTTTATTAGAAAACAAAATTAAACATATCTTCATAAGATTTTGCTTGGACAGATTGTATGTATATAATTTAACACAATTGTGTGATCACTGTTTTAGAGACAGAAAATAACTCAAGCTGTACGCTTTCTATCCTTGGAGAAAGCCTATGAGGGTGACACTGATGCCACACAACAGCAGTGCATTATAATCCCTGGAAGCCTGCTCCTCCCTCCCACCTTGCTTGCTCCTGCCTGCTGCTGGCCCTGCTCCTCCCTCCCACCTTGCTTGCTCCCACCTGCTGCTGGCCCAGCTCCTCCCTCCCACCTTGCTTGCCCCCGTCTGCTGCTGGCCCTGCTCCTCCCTCCCTCCTTGCTTGCTCCTGCCTGCTGCTGGCCCTGCTCCTCCCTCCCACCTTGCTTGCCCCTGCCTGCTGCTGGCCCTGCTCCTCCCTCCCACCTTGCTTGCTCATGCCTGCTGCTGGCCCTGCTCCTCCCTCCCACCTTGCTTGCCCCTGTCTGCTGCTGGCCATGCTCCTCCCTCCCACCTTGCTTGCTCCTGCCTGCTGCTGGCCCTGCTCCTCCCTCCCACCTTGCTTGCTCCTGCCTGCTGCTGGCCCTGCTCCTCCCTCCCACCTTGCTTGCTCCTGCCTGCTGCTGGCCCTGCTCCTCCCTCCCACCTTGCTTGCTCATGCCTGCTGCTGGCCCTGCTCCTCCCTCCCACCTTGCTTGCCCCTGTCTGCTGCTGGCCATGCTCCTCCCTCCCACCTTGCTTGCTCCTGCCTGCTGCTGGCCCTGCTCCTCCCTCCCACCTTGCTTGCTCCTGCCTGCTGCTGGCACTGCTCCTCCCTCCCACCTTGCTTGCTCCTGCCTGCTGCTGGCCCTGCTCCTCCCTGCAGTTGCTGGTGCACCGGGCTTTCTCTTCTGTCCTTCGGTGTATAGGGTCTTTTCTCCACCCATTCTTGAGTGGGCCTAATTTGGATCATGGGAAATGGAAGGAGCCTGCAGCTGGAGGGACACTTATTTATTTAATTATATATGTGAAAGGACTTTTAGCCCGCCCACATCCAAACACGTCCATGGCGGAGAATAAAGGAAACATGCACAAAAGCAGCACAGGCAGAAAATAAAAAAGATGAGATGGTAACTTTAAAACAGGCGCGCAGACGTCCATACGCGCGCGCATGGGCGTGCAAATTTAAACTCACGCTGGAATTTAAAATCATGCGTGAAATTACACGCATATGATTTAAAATGTGCCTGCCATGAGTTTGTATCCCCTGGCAACGTGGCCAAGGTCTGAACCCTGGACCTTACTCCAGTCATGTGATAGGGGCAAGGTCAGGTCGGTGCCATTTTGCAAAATGGTGCCAGCTGGACTGGTTGCGAGGCTGCACCCAGTCCTGACGCAGGATCCGTTTGAAGGTTTGGAGGGGTGTAGGAAAGGGGTTGGGGGTGGGGGCCTGCACTCTATATTTTTTATTTTCTGACTTCTGGGGGAGGGAAAGAGGGTGGGTATGGGCTGGTGGGGCTGGGACACTATCTTTGGCTTGGGCTGGGTGGGAAGGGGGGGCCAGTACCATATGGTTGACTCGGTAGGGGGGGTTGGGAAACAGGGGCCGGGACCCTGACATCATTTATTTGGACTTTGGGGGAAGGAGTGGTTGAGAACCTCACTTCATTTTTTTGGACTTGGATAGGGCGGGAGGCCAATGCCACATGCCTATATTATTTCATTTTTTTTTAGTTTTGGAGGGTGTTGGGGCTCTCTCAAGCAGTGGCCCTGGGTTGAGACAGGGGTCAGCACTGACCCCCATTCAAACTTCTGTTTTGCCGCTATTTCAAAAATTTTTTTTGCTTCCACTTTAAATATGAGGCAGAAGTTTCGGGACCCGTGTTAACTCCACCTTCCTCCCCACCCCATTAAATTTCAATCCCCACCCTTATAAATGTAATTTTTCCCTCCCCTTTTAACTCCAACCCTTTTTTTCCTACCCCTTCCTATCCTCCCTGTACCCACTCTCAACTGTTGTGCGATTCACTCACGAGGAAGTTAGTTATCTAAGGCTTCTGTTACCAGCCTCTTGTAAGGCATCTGTATAAATAGGAATATTTCCTAATACCATGTTTAGACATTGTTTTTGTCATATATTTTTCTTCTATTTAACTGTTATTTAAAAAGTTCTTCGTTATATGTAATTGCCTCCAAGCAAGTCTAACTGTTCTCTGTAAACCGATTTGATTTGCATATAATGTAAGAAGATCGGTATATAAAAAACAAAAAATAAATAAATAAATAAACAAAATAAATAAATAAAGCCTCCTACCTCACATATACCATTTTCCCAAAAGGTGTAGATATTTTATCTTGGCTGACCTTCTCAGTTGCCTGCAATAAAATAGTTGCATAGAATTGCCTATGCATGACTCTCTTTGCATGCATTTGCATTATTCATGCATACGAATTGCATACAAAGAAGGCCATTGTAATAAGGGGAGGGAACCTGGGTGGGGAGATGCAAAATATCACTTATATTGCGCAATATACGCGATATAACATGCGTTAGAGCCCTACTGCAGCTTGATGCATCTCCCTGTTAGACTAAGTAGCAATATTCTTATCTAGCTCGGATAGTAAAATAAGTTAGACCTTTCAGCTAACTCAAAAGTTATATCGGTATAGTCAGCAGTGCGGTGGTGCTGCTGAATATCCTGGCTAAGTTATCTAGATAAGTTTATCCTAATTTTAGATCAAAATGTTTGAGGACTTGTTACCGGTTCAGAATAAAAAATTTGATCTAAAACTTATGTCTCATGATCTTGATTCCCATGAAAACCACAATCAGGAAAACAGCCTTGATCTGGGTGACCTGAAACAAAGATCACAATTTATTTGCTCAATCTCTAATAAATATCTGATTGCTTAAATAGACCCCTGGTGAGCTAAATAAGGATGCTAATTGGCTTAACCTGCAGAGGTTTGGGACAAAGTCATCAACACATTTGTCAATTTGAGGTGCAAAGATATATGCAACTGGGTCTCTCCTGATGCTTAAATGGTTTCTGCAGCAACAGAGTCATCATACATGGAAATGTAGTTTGCTCTTCTTAGCTGAGTGTCCCTTCTTCAATCCAGTGTAACCATTATTTACTTACGGGTTTTATATACCGTTGGTTTACATTATCAGCTTTCATATTCTTGATCAACAAGCACATACTGTGTGGCAACATTCACATTCTAGGTTAGCCCCATAACAAATACATATTCTAGATCATAATCATATATATTCTAGGACATCACATTAATAACTAGAGAATATAGTCCATATTTATACATTTATTTTTTGGTCAACACAAATCCCAATTCTTATTCTGCTAACATTACACTTTACATCGAACATTACTCCTAGACTCCTGTCTGTGAAACACAGCTGGATGAGGTAATTAAGGGCTTTCTCAACCCTGCAGATATGATGATGATAGGGTTTCACTTTAAAATGACTTAAGTAATAAAGGGTGTGTGTCATTGAGAGCACTTTGATTACATTTCACAGTCATACTTTCTAGGTATAAATGACATTTTGACATTTTCTTCTGGTACTGCACATTCCTTCCACTGTAATATACAATAATAATCACGCCATTTCTCCTTGACATTGCTATGAACCAGACACAAGCCTCTTATTCGTGGGTTTGAGCACATACACCTGTAAATAAGGGTCTGTGAATAAATATGTGCATGTAAAAAAAAGGGTTGGGCCAGGGGCATTCTGGGGAGGGGTCAACATTTACCGCAAGTAAGCTGCTATTTTACAGCCTGCCAAAGTGACGTCTGTAAGTCTTTTACTTGTATATATTTACACCTGGCCATTATCTGGCATAAGTGATCATAAACATCTTAAAAATGAAAAAAATGACTGTGTGTGTGTGTCTGTGTGTGTGTGTGTGTGGGAGGGGGGTCTGAATGAAATGGGATTTCAAGCTGAAGAGCCAGGAGGGTCTTCAGGAGCTGCAGATGGACTGGGTGAATCAGTAGACTAATTGGTAAAACTGGTTATGTCATTGCTGTGCACATATGATAAAATCCCCTGACTTACACATTGAAAAGCTGACTTACTGAGGGGTGAATGCATCTAAATAATGTGAATTAAACCTATTTGCATCTCCCTTTAAAATCTGACGTACAGTTACATGGGTATATCACTTGCGCACATTTATCCAGCTAAGTTTCGACTTATCCAGCTAAGTAACGCTTTTTTTTTTTAGACTTATCTGGCTATCTTACACTTCTGGATAAGTCCGAAAAGCGCTTCTTGGACAGACAAATAGAGATTTCCAGACTTGCCTGGCTAAGTTCCCTTACTTTTCTGGATAAGTCCGAGCTTGCATGGATTTACATGCATGAGCACATGGGTGCACATATTTACTTGTAATTTATAAGCAGTGCATATTGTATCCGTGCAGGTTATAAAACACATTGGCAACTTTGCATGCTCCCATACACACGTGCAAATGGGTGCATGGGGATAACTTTCAAACTGCTGTGCGCAGCCACATGTATGAGCGTATGTGGCTGTGCGGAGATCTACAATAGTATTTTATAACCTGTGTGTATCAGATACGCGTGCATTATAAAATATATGTATGTTTGCCCCCCAAAATACATGCATATGTATGCTTATGTGTTATGCATTTCAATGCATTAAACATAAGTACTTTTCCTCCAATTTAGAAAATATACACTTGTATATTTTACATGCAAAAAAAAGTAGGACTTGCTCTCGTAAAAGAGCAAGTCCTACGTGGAAGTAATTGAAATGACCAGTTTTCTGATTCCTCTGCCAATTGGCCCAGTCCTTCTCTAGGTCATCCCCCCAGTTCATCCAAACCTCCCACCCAGCCAGTGGTACACAATAAACAGATTTGATATCTTTATTTATTTATTTATTTGCAGGTGTAAAATTATGCCAGTGCATTGCTGAATGTACATATATAAGTCTCTTACAAAACAGCAGCATTGGCATGTATGTTGGCCCTGCCCCAGGATGTCCCTAGTCTGCCCCTTTTCTTCATGCATATATGTGCGTGTGAAATCTAAAGTGCTTGCATACTTTTGATATATGTATATAAAAAAGCAATTATGAGAGTAGAGACTAGTTACGCGTGCATATGGTAATTTTTATGTGCATAACTCCTTTGAAAATTCACTCCCTAGAGATCTGTAGAATAACTTCCTTACCCCGAGTCTTCCTTTCTCTCTCTGGGATCTCTGCTGTTGCCCCTGCAATCTTCCCTAAGCTCTGGCTCCCCAGCTCTTTCCATCATTGCCCCACTCTCTCTCTCCCAGGGTATTCTGTGCAGCTGACTCCTATCCCTTCTGAAGCAGGAGGCAGCCCCCATGGGGCCACTGGTAACCAGAGGAGGGAGCCCCACAGGGGTGACAGCAGCAAGACAATCCTCCGTGGTGGGAGCAGGGAAGAGCAAGCACGCACTCTCCATTCCTGCAGCTGCTCCTCCTCCTTCCCCCCAGCACTTAGCTTATGCTCCTCTGTCTCCCTGCTGCTGATCATAGTGTGGGAAAGCACAGAACTGTACAACACATGAGCCTCCTACAAACCGTTTTTGCACTTACGTAAGCTGATCCTATCATAAGAAGAACAGTCATGGAATGAACATTTCTCTGTTGCTTTGTCTCCCTCGAGGCCACTGACAATGCGAGTTCTCAGCCTTTCAGGTTGAGATATTTAAAAGACAAATGTACCCCGATGCAGAAATTTGTATTTCAGAGCACTGGTTCGGTGTTGGGACAGATCATCAAAAGACCAGCTCGGGTGGGTCCTTGCCGATAATCCTAAAATTGGCAAAGATTTTTTTCTAGATAAGTACTTTTTATTTGCAAAGAATAGTTTTTCTAAAAAAATGTTTGTATCTGATATTTAGTAGATAATGACCTGCGATTATACTCTGACGCTACAATGAGCTGTAGTCACATATCACAATGTGCAACTGGCATCTATAGTATATGTATGTTGGTCATTTAAAACCTACATCATTGTTTTGACATTCATGTGACTCTGGCCTGTTCTTTTTTTCTCCCCAAAAAGGGTCATTAAATAGATATTTTTCCAGCATGGGCAGTAGGAGGAGGTTTTTGCTTTTTTTAAAATCCTCCCCCAGATTTTGGCCCCACCTTTTTGTGGGAGGCTTCAGTCTGTTATAAATCCCCCTGGAGCATGCTCAGCATTCAGAGGGTTGAGAGGGTGTAGGAGAGCGTTTGGAGCTGGTGCAATGAGGAGAGGATTTAATGGAGGTCCCTGTCTAGGCCCTTCTAGCCTGAAGAAGAGATGGACAGAGGTGCTGGAGAGACTGATTATGGTAAAGAGAAATGTTTTCTAGTTTTTTTGGACTTTATCCCAGTTTCAGGAGGGAACCCCTTTTGCCTGAAGGAAAGAGAGCCTGGGTGTGTTGCGTGCCCTATGCCCAGCTGATTTGTGGTGGCTTCTGCATCTAACTGGCGAGAGAAAAGTTGGAGGGGGATTTTTGCAGTTGGTCATAGCAGAGCCATAGCTAGCCTATGGCCAATATGGCCATGGCCTTAGGCGCTTCTGCTCAAGGGTGCCACCAGTTCACGTGTGAATGACTAATCCATTACGAGTCCAGCAGTACAAGAGGAGCATGTACTGCCCTTTTCCTATCCCAACCTTAGCAGCTGGCTTCTCTTTTACTCTGCAACTAAATCCTCAGCCCAACTATTTGAACTATGGGGCTCTGTCTCCCCAGAACCTCACAGAGTTCAAACATCAGCAGTTTGACCCCTGCAGTTCAAACTGCTGTTGTTTGAACCACATGGGACTCCGTAGATACAGAGCCCGTGGTTTGAATAACGAGGCTGAGATTTCAACTGCAGGCCAGAAGAAGAAAGAGAGGTGTTGTAGTAGAAGGAGCCTGCCAAACAAAGGATGTGGAGAATTGTATGAAGAGAAGTTGTAGAAGGGAGACAGAGAGCAGGGGAAGAATGGGCATTGTCATATGGGTACTGGAGTGGGAGAACAGGAAAAGAATGGAGACTAGGGAACTGGGGAGTGAGAGAACAGGGGAAGGTTGCAGGTCTGGGTGAGAGATCAGGTGGGTACTGGGGCACTGGGGTGTGGAAAAGGAAGCTAGGAATGGGGACTATGGGAGAGTTCAGGTAGGGACTAGGGCACTGAAATGTGGGAGAAAGAGGAAGAATGGACTGGGAGGGTGGGAGATCAGGGGGAGAACTTGCCTGGAGGTGGGAGAGCAGGGGAGAACAGGGCTGTCACTTGGGGACTAGAGAGAGAGAGAGTAGGTGAAGAACATAGACTGAAAAACTGGGTGATGGGAGAGTGAAGAAGAACGGGGACTTGGAGACTGGGGAAAGAGCAGGGGCTTGGTGACCATGGGGTAAAAGTAGGGACTCAGTGACTGGGGATATGGGGATATGGAAGGGCAGAGAATCTGAGATAGAGTAGAGTGGGCAGGGTAGAAGAACAAGGACTTGGAGATGCCGAGAGCAGGGGCACAGTCTAAGCAGTCATTTGGGGTAGACAGGAACTTGGCAATTGGATGCATATGAGTGGGGGTGTATTAGATGAGCTGGGGAAGGTACGAGTGAGGGTGTGAATGACCTGGAGTACTGGAGAGAGTATGAGAGGCAGTGGAAAAGGAGTTGGGTATTGTGAAGGTGAAAGAGGGTGGAAAAGAGCCTCAGAAGGGAGTGAAAGAGAAGCAATAGAAGGTTTGGTAGGGGGCAAGAGAGAGAACAAAGGGGCCAAGGAGGAAAATCGTGACAAGGAAGGGAGCTGGAGCTGAGAATAGCAGAGAAAGGTAGATTTGGGTTGGGTGTGAGTACAGAAGGAGGAAATGGGGGACTAAGGAATACGTGAAAACAGAAAAGGAATAAGAGATGAGGAAGCATGAAAAGATGGAGAGAATGAGAAGGGGTGAGAGATAGAAAGCTGGTAGGTAAGTGAGAGGTGAAAAGAGGGAGACTGAGTACTGGAGGATTAGAGGGGGAAGAAGAAGGCTGAAAGTTATGTCTGAGATTAAAGGCAGAGAAAAGAAATCAAGAATAGAAATATAAGGGAAAGGTAATATTGGAGGCAGATGGATGAAAGGAAAGAGAGGAGGAAAGAGGAGAAATGGAAAATAGGACAGAGATCCTGGAAAAGAACTTAGGAGAAGACAAAAAAAAAAAGAGACCAGGATGAAATTAACTGCCCACACAAAAGGTAGAAAAGAAAACATTTTATTTTCAGTTAATAAGAGTGGAATGTGTCAAGCTTTGAGAATGCACATTTCTTATTTCTTTGTATGTTGCATTTATATTTCTCTTTCTCCCATGTTGCACTGTGGTTTCCATTTTGGTTTTTGTCTGCATGTTTCTGAATCTAATTTGTGGGCCCTTTTTTGTATTAGATAAGGGTCAGCCTGTGTTATGCTTGTATGACTGCATTGAGGGATTCTGTTAGCATGTAGTTTCTGTGTAGGGATCTATAGCCTGTTCTGTTTTTCCTGTAAGAGATGTATTGGTGTTCTAGGGCCTGTAGTAGTAATTCTAGTGCTTCTCTCTCATAAGTAAGGGGGTTATTTTCTATCTGTATTGCACGCGAAAAGGGACTTTTTGCATGTGAAAAGTCCCTTTTCCTGTTCGATAGCAAGCAGGGGGCGGAGTCGGGTGGGGAGGGGAGGAGTCGGGGCAGCCAGAAGGCGGACACGGTGGTATCTTCGCTGGCAGTGATAAGGTAAGTTATGTTATCGCCACCAGCAGCACGCCCAATAGCACCACCTTTCACGGTGGCGCTATTGGGTGCAAAAGCCGGCAGCGATAACACCGCGGTGGTGCGATCGCTGCCGGCTTTTGCAGGCCCGCCCCCGCTTCACCCCCCAACCCCATGTTGCCACCGAGATTCACCATTCTGTGCGAGAATGGAAAATCCAGGCCTAAGGGCCTGATTTTCTAAAGTATCACAGGCCTGCAATACTTTAGGGAATGAGGGATGGGGAGCCAAAACGGGAGGCGGGCCTGCGCTAGCCGGCAGCGATCGCACCGTCGCGGTGCGATCGCTGCCGATTTCGCACCCAATAGCGCCACCATAGAAGGTGCAGCTATTGGGCGCGAACACGGACGCGAAAAGGGCCTTACCTTTTCGTCGTCCGCGGCGTCTTCGCGGAGTCGGCCCCAGTGACACCCCGACTCCTCCTCTTCCGGGGCCAACTCTGCCCCCATTTTGGTATTGCACGTGAAAAGGGACATTTCGAGTGCGAAATGTCCCTTACCGCGTGCGATACGTTTAGAAAATAAGGCCCTAAGTTTGTTGCTGTTATAGTATGGAAGTTTACTACAAAGGTTCTGAGTATGTTTTTAGCAGGGATTTTTAGTGCATCACAATGTTCCTGGTGATGAGAGAATGTTTTGTCAATGAAATTTAGACCCTAATTAGTTTAATATAATAAAAAAAATCCTATAATTCAACAGAAGAGAAAAAGGCATGACATTATGGTTTAAGGCACACGCTCCTTTTTCAACCCCTACTGCTTATACAAGAAAGAGATCATTTTTATTTTAGAATATGATGCATGAATTGTGGATTTTATAATTATAGTGCAACATTTAGAGGTTTGTTTAAAATAATAAGCGGTATATTAAATTGAAAGAATGATGAATAAAATCAGTTGGGTAAAGGTTAAGGGAAACAAAAAAAGAGGAGGTGGACTTCTTCTCGCAGCCAAAAAAACACTAGGTCTGACTTTGCAGACTTCCAATAACATATCAAAGATTGAATTTGCCCTATTCAACTCAAAACATCTGACGATCGGCCTAATCTATGCTCCCCCCGGAATACTGGAAGCTGACCCATCCCCCATCATAGAACTTACAGCAAAACACCTAAATTCCAGAAAACCTACCATCCTCATGGGAGATTTTAATCTGCACGTAGATATTCAACCTCATTCTACCAACTGTAAAACTCTTCTCTCCTCTCTCAACAATATGGGTTTCAGACAAATAGTGACTGAACCAACACACAAAGCAGGCCATACACTGGACCTTATCTTCATAAATGAAGGTATCACAACCCACACCACTCCAACTTGCACTCCAATACCTTGGTCAGACCATAGAATTATATCATCAGTTTTAAAAATTAAAGATCTTCCACCACAATCCATACTACCAATAACTATATCATTTAGGAAACAGTGCTCTGGAGACCAACTCAGTGAACACTTGGCCAAGGAACTTGAGCACCTTGACCTATCCGACATAAACTCAGCAACTTCATCATGGACCAACATCACTAAAAAGGTTGCAGATCATATTTGCCCCATGACAATTAAATCTATAAATCCAAATAAAGACAACAGGAGACCCTGGTTCACACAGGAGCTAAAAAATCTTAAACACGAACTGAGATGCAAGGAACAAAATTGGCGAAAAAACCCATCTTCAACCACCCTCCTCACCTACAAATCATGCCTTAACTCTTACAGAAACAACATCAACACAACAAAGAGACTATTCTTCTCCAAAAAAATCCACCACCTCATTTTTGATTCAAGAGCTCTTTTCTCCTATGTATCAACCCTCACAAAACCCCCGGCACCCATCATTCCAGACGATCAAGCACTCAATAAAGCAAACGAACTGGCAGACTTCTTCGACAACAAAATCACCTCACTCCTAGCCCCCCTCAAGGGACCATCTACACATCCAAAACACGTAATCAACCTCACCCCTCAATCTTCGAGTTCACCCGCTCAACAAACACCACTCTCAACCACTCAACAACCTCCACTCCCAACAGATCAACAACCATCGCACCCAAATGTCAATCAACACAACACTTCACTAACAGTGCTCAACACTTTTGAGCTCACATCCACTCTAGAAATAGAGAACATTCTCAAGAAGATAAAACCATCCTCCCATCCATCAGACCATATTCCATCCAACAAACTTAGTCTTATCACCAACACCATAGCCAAACCTTTAGCAGACATTATTAACTGCTCTTTCAACCAAGGACATGTCCCGAACCAACTCAAGTTAGCCATGCTCAAGCCGCTCCTCAAAAAACCCAACTTACCCACCTCAGACCCAGCTAACTTTAGACCCATAGCAAACCTCCCTTTGATTGCCAAAGTTATGGAGAAAGTTGTTAACAAACAACTTACAGAATATCTTGACGAAAACAATATCCTCACCTCAAACCAATTTGGCTTTCGTAAGACTTATTATTATTATTAACATCATTATCAGACACTATCATTTTCAACCTAGAAAAGGGCCAACCTTGCCTCCTCGCTCTCCTGGATCTCTCATCAGCGTTTGATACTGTTAACCACTCATGCCTCTTGCAACGCCTAATAGACATCGGTATTACAGGAGTAGCTTTTAACTGGTTCAAATCATTTTTGGAGAACAGATCATACAAGGTCAAGATAAATAACAAAGAGTCCCACACCATCGAATCCAAAAGGGGGGTACCACAAGGATCATCCCTCTCCCCGACCCTTTTCAATATTTATCTGCTCCCACTCTGTCAACTTCTTACTAACCTTAAGCTAAGACATTACCTATACGCGGATGATATTCAAATCCTCATCCCTATAGAAGATTCCCTACAAAAAGCCATATCATTCTGGAATAAATGTCTGTTAGCTATCAACAATCTACTCACCAGCATCAACTTGGTTCTAAACAAAAACAAAACTGAAATCCTCATCATTTCACCGGAAAACTATACCCTCTCCTCACTTTCTACCACTAACCAACATCCGGACACCGCAGGGCTCTCCACCTCGCAACAAGTTAGAGACCTGGGAGTCATCTTAGACAGCAAACTCTGCCTCAACAAATTCGTCAACAACACAACAAAGAATGTTTCTTTAAACTTCAAACATTAAAGAAACTCAAACCTCTCCTCCTTTACAGAGACTTCCGCATGGTCTTACAAGCCATCATTCTCCCAAAGCTTGATTACTGTAACTCCCTCCTCCTAGGCCTTCCAGCATGTACCATCAAACCACTTCAGATGGTCCTGAATGCCTCTGCAAGAATTCTTTCAAATGCCAAAAAAAGAGATCATATCACCCCTATTCTCCACCATCTCCACTGGCTTCCGATTAAATACAGGATCCAGTTCAAATCTTTAATGATGATTCATAAGGCCTTACACAACATCGCACCTCTCAACCTAACATTTCAAATTCGATTACACACATCCGTGAAACCAACCAGAAGCGCCTATCAAAACAGACTAATCACACAACCGGCGAAATCCATTTTGAGGAAACGTGCATTATCCACAGCTGGCCCATCACTTTGGAACTCGCTCCCTCCAGACCTTCGTTTGGAAACATGCCACCCTACATTTAAAAAGAAACTTAAGACTTGGCTGTTCAAACAAGCTTTCCCCTAGAGCCAAGAACACGAAGAAAAGTATTTTCAAGCCCACAACGTTTTATTCAGATCTATTATTTTATTCAATCAGAAATTTACACATGCTGAATTCATACATACTACATACATATACTCATATTGACTTCACATTTTTCCATGTTATTCATTGATTTATTAACTGCTTGTTTATTAACGGTTAAATATCATACACTATTTGCTTCAATTAATTTATTCAATGTAAAAACTTTGCTTACTTAGATTTGTTCAATGTAAAAACTTCTTTTATTATGTTCTATGTAAACCGCTATATTTTTTAGCGATAGTTACTGTTCTTTGTAAACCGGGGTGATATGTATACTATACAGGAACCTCCGGTATATAAATCATTTAAATAAATAAATAAATAAATAAACATCCATGCAGACCTATGGGTTACAATTATGGGATCAGGATCACACTTATATCTACTTATAGATTATAAATAAAAATGTTAAATTTTGAGTTAAAAAATGTAAGAGAGCCCCCAAGGTCATGTTGTGTATAGCGTAAGGGTGCACTTTTTTTTACTTGGCCATAAGTGCCCAATTGCCTGGCTATGGTTCTGAGTCATAGTCTCAGCCCTTGGGGTGTTTTTGATCAGAAGGAAGAGAAGTTAACAGGATTAAAGAAACTTTGAGAGTTTTGGATTACAGTTTGAGATTTTTTACTTTTTGGATTTTTGAGGATTTTTTCGAACTTGGGGTTTTTACATCTTCTGCCCAGTTTATGCTGGATTTGCATTCCAGTTACCCTATCCTTCAGTGGGAAGGGTTGTTAAGCTTGGATGGTGGTGCAGCAGGGATAGAGACCAACCCAGAAGGAACTAAATGGACAAAGAGACAGTGAGTTTATGAATGATATTTTTTATGTTATTTCTTAAAATAATTATTCTTGCTTTGATCCTTATTTTTCAAGTACAATAAACTTTTTGTTAAACATCAGTTGGAATCTTGCTATTTTATTTTTCCTGCTTTCTACCAGTAGTGAATGGATCTTGAGTGTGTTGTGGGGGAGGGAGGTTTACTCGATGCTGGCACCTGGGGTTTCTTTTTACTTTGATTTTTGTGGTCTCCCCTGCACTTCATTGGCACCCCAGAGAAGTGGAGTTTTCCTCAATTATGCCTAGGGCCCTGGAAGTGTATTCCCCCCTCCCCGGCCAGATGAACCCAACAACCATAGCTCCCTGGATAATGTTAACAACCCAAACGGGAGCACTGATACATTCAGTTAAGCTTTAGAGTGATTGTATTGTTTTGGATTTATTCTTTTCACTCTTTTCAGTCTCTGTATTATTTATTTGCTGTATGTGTTGGCCACTGTATGATTGGGTCTCTTGGAGATTCATTGACTATGCACCACTCAATAGGTTCATATGATACATTGACAATAAAGTACCGAATAATAGCTGTAAAGGTAAAACTAATTGCTAAAGTGCTACAAATTTTATTTGCACTTTCTGCATCAGATCTTTCTTTTCCTCATACAATACAACTGTTCATCATACAAAAGTATCTTCTTCCATAGAAGCAACATTTAGCATTGCATGTAGATTGGGGAATTTGTCCTTACTCTTTTTATGAGAGGCTTTTGATCACAGCAAAACAAAAAAAAACTTCTTTCTCCCATTTTATGGCAAGACTAATTGGGAACATTTTTTTTCAGGTAGCATTTTATGTTTGAGTCAGGCAAGAATGACCTGCGGCAAACAGACTGCTGAAAAAGAAAAGGATTGATGTTAAACTATTTAATCTGTTCTTTTCGGAAAAAGATTAGAAATACTGTGATTTCCTTTCCCTTTATGCTGTCATTCTTCCAATCCATGATGATTTTGCGGCTATTGCTGTATGATGTACCAAGTTGTTAGGTCCAAAGCTAGTATAAATCTAGCTTTTTTTTTCTTTCCCACTGAAGATGCTTAGATTAATACAGTGCTAAGATGACTATCACAGTAAGGTTCTTTGTGTAGCATCAACATGCTTTCTAAATATTCGCTTCTTTTGGATCTTTCGTCAGTTTTCAGCTTTCCTAGTCAAATATGAACTGTAACAAATTGCTGGGGAGGGTATCGTACTGTGGTTTGTATATCTGGTTTCATTTTTGAATTTTTGATTTGGGTGGGTTTTTAAATTGAAAATGGAAGAAATTTTAAAGTTGTGGATTAGGATGATTAAATTGTTTCTTTCATTAGGTACCAACTATTGCACCAATGACATAGGAAGGATGAGGGAGGGAGGTGGTACAAGCAGCACTTATACCCCCCCCCCCCCAAAAAGGTCCCTCCTTGGTCCATGTTCTACATAGAATCCAAATTTGTATTGTTATGGTAGCATGGCATAGGCTTTTTATTAGCAAAGGCCTGCATGCAAGACACTCTTGCTGCCACCAATTCTTATTTCACAGTGTGCAGTGGAACCAGGAGACGGTGACAGAGTGAGAGCAGAGTTTCTTTCAAATTGGTTGATGCTAATATTACATTTCTACTGCCTCTAGTCCAATTTAATATGACGACTATTGGAAGGGGGTTGGCTGGGAGAGGGAAAGAGAGAGGAAAGTTGGGGGAGAGATACTAGAAAGGCAGAGGAGCGATGTGATATATGGAGATGTATTAGAGCAGTGGTTCCCAAACCTGACCTAAGGGACCCCCAGCCAGTTGGTTTTCAGGGTATCAGCAATGAATATGCATGAGATACATTTGCATGTGCAACTGATCCTTGTCCTATTGGGGCCTTAATAATGGGCAAAGAGTTATTTCTAAAAGTAATCCTGGATATGATTACAGACTGGTATTTTTCCCAAAGCTTTTAAAAGAGCAACTGTGCACCCAGTTTTTAAAGCATGGTAATCTTCCTGTAGATTCGTGCTCAAGTTACAGGCCAATTTTGAATCTCCCAGCAATGTCCAAGATTTTAGAAAAAGTAGTTTTAAAACTAGTAACATATTTGGATGTCCATGCAATTTTAAGTCCTTGTCAGTGTGGTTTTAGACAAAAACATAGCTGATTTTCTTCTCTATACTATTGAAATAAATAAGGCAGTGATTGCTGTTTTTTTAATGATAGTGCAGCATTTGATACAGTAAACCAACGATCTCTATTGCATAGGTTGAGTTTTGGACGATCAGGTTTGCGGCTGATTTTCCTCTTATTTAACATCGCGACAATTTCAGGTTATAGGTTATCGACAACAGTCCACATGGCATCCATTGAAAACTAGGGTTCCTCAAGGATCTTTTTTTATCAGCGAACTTATTTAATATTTATATTAGTCCACTAACTGTAATCTTAAATAAATATGTTCCATTTTACAAGATGCATGCAGATGGCATCCAATTATTCTTTCCAGTACAAAAAGATATTACAGTCACCCTTCAATTAATAACTGATTGGTTTTATCATATTAGAACTTGAATGTCATCTAAAGAATTCTAAACAAATAGTTCTGAATATTAAAAACACCAAAGCCATGTGGATTTTCTATTTACCGCCTTCAGGAGCAGTCTCTGGTTTGACTATTGACGGAACCTTTTTATTGTTTTCTGATTCAGTTCGTAACTTAGGATTTTATTTTGATTCCAGCTTTTCTATATGCCCCATATACAGAAGTTGCTAAGGGCAGGATTTTCAAAATTGAGGCTGCTATGGAATTTTTGCATTAAAACTATTACAGGTGTTGGACTGTCACATTTATCTAGTCTACCGACATACCAGCCCTGCAGAACTTTACGTACTGCAAATGGTCATTTATTAACTGTACCTTCTTTGCAACATAATCGACTGGTAAAAACGTGGTCATGGGCATTTTCCATTATTGGGCCAATACTGTTGAATTTGTTGCCTAAAGATTTGCGCCACATTATAGATATAAAGGTATATATCAGAAACAATTAAAGGCACCCTTATTTCAGGAAACTATAAAACAGCCTGAACTTAGGTATTTAATGATAAAATATGTACATTATATATGATTTATTACATTTATTCTATCATTTGATATTTTATTTATAAATGTGAATTTTGTATTTTTGTGATATGTTGTATTAGATGCTATACATATAGTTAGAAACTGCTTTGTACAAATTAACAAATAAATAATAAGTAAATGATACCAAGCAACAAAGGTTGAAAAAAATATAATTTGTATTACACTTAATTTTGAAAAATCATATAAATTATGATAAAAAAGGCTAATATATAACTGTAATTTTCTTTGGACTTTCCACCCAGCTTCCAAGAATGAATTGAAGAAACCTGAATGGAGTTGTAGTTACAACTTTAATAGTAGTGGTATGACTATATTATAAGAACATAAGAACATAAGAAAATGCCATACTGGGTCAGACCAAGGGTCCATCAAGCCCAGCATCCTGTTTCCAACAGTGGCCAATCCAGGCCACAAGAACCTGGCAAGCACCCAAAAACCAAGTCCATTCCATGTAACCATTGCTAATGGCAGTGGCTATTTTCTAAGGGGTAGATTTTCAAAAAAACGCGAATAGGCGAACTTTTGCTGGCGCATCAGGCGCCAGCAAAAGTACGCTGGATTTTAGTAGATACGCGCGGAGCCGCGCGTATCCACTAAAATCCTGGATCGGCGCGCGCAAGGCTATGAATTCTGTATAGCCGGCGTGCGCCGAGCCGCGCTGCCTACCCCCGTTCCCTCCAAGGCCGCTCCGAAATTGGAGCGGCCTTGGAGGGAATCCTCTAACGCCCTCCCCTCATCTTCCCCTCCCTTCCTCTTTCTAACCCACCCACCCGGCCCTGTCTACACCCCCCCCTTACTTTTCTCCGGGGATTTACGCCTCCCGGAGGGAGAAGTAAATCCCCGCGCGCCAGCGGGCCTCCTGCGCGCCGGGCCGCGACCTGGGGGCGGGTACGGAGGGTGCGGCCACACCCCCGGACCGCCCCGGGCCGTAGCCACGCCCCCCTTACCCGCCCCCAAAACGCTGCCGACACGCCGCGACGACCGGGCCCGCCCCCCCGACACGCCCCCCTCGGAGAACCCCGGGACTTACGCGAGTCCCGGGGCTCTGCGCGCGCCGGTAGGCCTATGTAAAATAGGCTCACCGGCGCGCAGGGCCCTGCTCGCCTAAATCCACCCGGTTTTGGGCGGATTTAGGCGAGCAGGGCTCTGAAAATCCGCCCCTAAGTGAACTTAATAGCAGGTAATGGACTTCTCCTCCAAGAACTTATCCAATCCTTTTTTAAACACAGCTATACTAACTGCACGAACCACATTCTCTGGCAACAAATTCCAGAGTTTAATTGTGCGTTGAGTAAAAAAGAACTTTCTCCGATTAGTTTTAAATGTGCCCCATGCTAACTTCATGGAGTGCCCCCTAGTCTTTCTACTGTCCGAAAGAGTAAATAACCGATTCACATCTACCCGTTCTAGACCTCTCATGATTTTAAACACCTCTATCATATCCCCCCTCAGTCGTCTCTTCTCCAAGCTGAAAAGTCCTAACCTCTTTAGTCTTTCCTCATAGGGGAGTTGTTCCATTCCCCTTATATCCCCTTATATCAAGCTTCTAAGAAAGCTGGGGTAATCTATAAAAATCAAAGAGGAAAATAAGAATGCCTGAAATGACCTACCAACAGAGGTGCTGGATGCTAGTTTATTTCATTTATTTATTTATTTAAAGTTTTTCTATACCGGCATTCGTGATATAATCACATCATGCCGGTTTACAGGTAACAGGGGGTGTAAAAACAGAAACAAAGAACATGTGCATAGAAAACTGTAAAGTTACATTAAAACTGGGTTTATCAAACTGGGGGAAGAAAGAGAGTAAGATGAACTGTACAATAATGGGATTAGTTATTTACATTATATTGTAGTGTCTCATTGGAGTTAAAGCTGTGCTTCAGTTAGGATCTGGGAAGGATCCTAACTAGCACATGCTAGTACAACATGAACTGTAACAATTTGCTGGGTAGGGTTCTGGACATGCTTGGAATTCTGGGCATGTTTGAGATTGATATAGGGGGCAATAGTAGGAAAGAGACTGAAGAATCCGATAAGAAATATGGGGTGCAAGGGAAGGGCAGAGGTAGAGGAACTGGTGTTGGGTTGCATAGGGGTGTAGTGTGCTTATAGGCCAATTTGCTCTCTTTCTGCCATCATTTACTGTTACTATGATTGTGTTATATGTGGTATACCATTGAAAGCTGAACAAAGAATTCTGATCAAAATAATTTTTTGCTTTTGTAATATGATTTTCAAACCAAAATAACTTTTTTGGAGGTGAAGATTAAACTAGCAGTCACAAAAAAAATAAGAGACCTGGATGAAGGGGTCTTCGTCACTGACCTTAAGGTGGCCAGTCAGTATTAGAAAATAGTTGGGAAAGTTAATAATATTTGTGAGTGCATAAAGAGAGGTATCACGAATAGTAGGATGGAACATTAAAACAAGGGGACACTCTGAAACTAGCAACCAGCAGATTCAAAAGAAACTGTACAAAATGCCTTTTTCACTCGGTGCCCTCTCAAGCTGTGGAATCTGTTGCCAGAAGACATGATCAAGTAGACTAGCAAAGCGAGGCTTAAAAGCGGTTTGGACAAGTTCCTGGAGCACAAGTCCATAACACATTGTTAGCAGGTAGACTAAAGAAAGCTATTGCTATTCCTGGGAATGTGTAACAGGAATTAGATCTACTTTATTGTACCTACCAGGTATTTGAGACCTGGATTTGTCATTGTCAGAGACAGGATACTGGGCTCGATGGACTTTGCACTGACCGGGAATGGTAATTCTTATGTTTTTAAGAAATACTACCTTTCCACACGTTTCTGGTGAGACTGTACCTTGAGTATTGGGTTGAAATTTGGAGACCGCATCTATAAAAGGACATTGGTAAGGTAGGTGCAATTCAAAGGAGGACCACCAAAATAGTACATGGCCTGCATTATAAGCCATGCACAGAGACTGAAGGAGCTAAAGATGAACTCTCAAGAAGAAGGAAGGGAAAAAGGGGATAGGATACAAACACTCAAATATTTAGCAGGCTTCAGTAAAGTACCAAAAGATAACATTTTCTATATTTCCATATTACCAGTTGCTTTCTGCTCATGGAGAATGCTTTCATTATGGTGTGACTGGACTCTCAAGAAAGAGCTCTTTTTGGCACTGAAAAGACCTCTGGAGAAAATTTTGAGTGGGGAAGACTAATTAAGCTCTATTTGGTTTTAATTCTGTTTGGGCCAGATTTTGTAATCTACGCCCGATTTTATAACATGCGCGCGCAGCTGCGCGCGCATGTTATAAAATCCAGAGTCGGCGCACGTAAGGGGATGCACACTTGTGCACCTTGCACGCCGAGCCCTAGGGGAGCCCCGATGGCTTTCCCCTTTCCCTCCGAGGCCGCTCTGAAATCGGAGCGGCCTTGGAGGGAACTTTCCTTCCGCCCCCCACCTTCCCCTATCTAATCCGCCCCCCAGCCCTATCTAAATCCCCCCTACCTTTGTTTTATTATTTACGCCTGCCTCTGGGCAGGTGTAGGTTGCGCGCGCCGGCCGAGTGCTGGCACGCGATCCCCGGGCCCAGCGTTACTGGCGAGGCCTCTGTCCATGCCCACGCCCTGCCCTCCCCACCCACGCCACACCAATTTTTTCAAGCTCCGGGACATACGCGTGTCCCGGGGCTTGCGCACATCGCCGAGCCTATGCAAAATAGGCTTGGCGCACGCAGGAGGGGTTTTAAAGGGTTACGTGTGTAATATACGCACATAACCCTTTGAAAAACCACCCCTTTGTGTAATAAAGGTGTGTGGAGATCCTGAAGGAGAGCAGAAGTTGTCCATGTCACCTGAAGTCAAGATTTGCTGGGGAAATGTGTGAAATTGGCACTTATCTATGCACTGAATAGCTACTAGATGGCATCATGCATGATAAAATCACACAATGCATGCGTACTAAGTAAGATATGGGTTGAATGTGTGTATGATTGTATTTAGAAAATGTCTCCTTTAAGAAATTATGGGAGAGAGATCATTTAGGGGAGTGTATTATGACTATAGAAGGCAATGTTTAAGGTCTGATGGGAGGAAATTGTAGGGACCCACCACAGGGTTGAGGTGCCCATGGTGCTTCTTCTCGGGGAAAGAGCTGTGCAGGGGCTTTCCCCCCTCAAAAGGAAAGGTTCAAGGCTGGAGTGGTGTTTCTTCCCAAGGGGAATTAACCAGGGAATTTAGATTGAATCCCACAGGATGAAGGGGAGTTGAAGTTCCACAACTGGTGGAAGACTAAGGAGTAAAGAGACTTCTAAGGGTATGAGCTGGGGAAGCTGGGGAGACCCCTTGTGAATGCCTGTAGGAGAATTTTGGAGATTGTCTTGAGAGAATACAGAGGTATTGGAAGCTGTGAGGAAAATCACATGGTGTTCAATAAGAGTAAGCGAAGCTGAGGTGAAGAAGACTGAAGTAACATGCTCTGTTGAATTGGACAGTGGAGAATGAAATAACTGAAGATGATGTGGTTATTGGAAGGACTGTAGGATACATAGTCTATTGAAATATATTGTATTGGAGTGTAAGTGTAAGTGTACATGTGGGTATTTATCCTAAAACAGGGAAAGAAGTACATTGTTGAATGCAAAAACCTTTGTGTAAGTGTTCTATGTGTTGTTGCTGCATTTACTTACTACAGCCCTTCTATAGACACATGTATCCCTAATTACACTATTGCTCTTTGTCATCTTTTATAATTGCTGACTATTGGGAACCCCAGAAATAAAAGTTTTTGTTGTTTGAAGATACCACATTACGTGAGACCTTGTTTTATCTCCAGGTGTGGGTTTGTTGGAGTCTAGCATTGAAAATAGGAAAAGAAAAAAAAAAAAAAAAGGGAAAGCACTCAGAGGGAGGAAATAAGAGAATGTGAAGAAATTTCCAATCCAGTTTGGGAGTACAGCCCTAGCCTCTGAGCCAGGTCCACTATACCATCTGATTGACCATTGAATATGGGAACCCTTTTCAGTGACTGGCGCTTAGATCTAAAACAAGTACCAGACCCTCTCACATTTTATGTGCCCAGTTTGGGAGATTATAATTGTAGAAGTGTGAGATGAAATATACAGCAGTGAAACTTGTCTTAACTCCACCTATGTTGAAAATATTAATTCACCAATCCAAATAAATGATTTTGTCTTAGCTGGTACTGAGACCAAGGAATTTCAGGATTTATGTATTTATTGTCCACCATTTTAAATAAGAAATGTATCCATGGCTGGGTACAACTTATTGGAATGGTAGCATACAATCAGAGGCTAGTTGTTAAGGTCAGGAGGGACGTGAACCCTTGGACCGACGGGGAGGTTGGTACTACCTTGGGAGATGGCTCCTCAAGTTCTCCCATCGGGTGGCGAGGCGGAACAGAAGTTGGGACTGGCTGGATCCTCGCTGCTGGAGACTCCGATGGCTTCTGAGAGGGCGACGAGGCGTGAAGTCGAAGCAAGAACCAGTTGGATCTTTGCCACTGGAAGCCCACGGTCCCCCCAGGAGGAGCCCGTAGGGACCTGGGCTGCTGGGACTTAGGTGGACCTTGGAGAGGTCGAAGAAGTGAGAGGACGGTGCAAGGGCCAACTGGATCTTTGCCACTGGAAGCCCGCGGTCCCCCCGGGAGGAGCCTGTAGGGACCCGGGCCGCTGGGACTTAGGTGGGCCCTTGAAGGAGGATGGTCCGAAGGAAGTCCGAGGTCGAGTACCAGAGGATCGCCACTTGCCAGTCCGAAGTCACACACCGAGAAATCACCGCTTGCCAAACCAAAGTCACACACCGAGGAATCACTGATAAGAATCAGGAACCAGGAACCGAAGCACCAGGAGACTCACTGGAGCGAGCAGACTTGAAGTAAACACGTTGCCAAGTCGAGGAATGATTGTGGGCAGTCTCCTTATATACTTCACTGTGCCTGGCCTATCAGGCTCAGGTGAAGTAAATTTGGGGGACGAGGCCCCTTTAATTTCTGTAAGGGGCGTGGCCTCACGCCTAAGAGCCTGACGGCCATCTTGGATTCCCGGCCGCGGAGGAAAGCGGCCCGACGCCGCGAGGGAGGAGCAGGGACGCCTCTCAACCCGGCAGTCACTGCGGAGGTCCGCACCGGTGTGCGGGGGCAACTGGGGCCGGACTCCCGCGGCCTCCCCGATGCTGCCGCGGCGGCCCTGCCGTCACGGGTCAGGTAGGGGATCGTGGCCGCGGCCTTCCGCGGCAGCAGAACACAACACTAGTGGGTGTAACAGCTTAATAATTCTAGTCTGAGAAGATTTCAGAAGGACTAAACTTAATCAAAATATAGAAGAGGACTAAACTTGAAATAAATCAGCAACAGATAAAATAAACTTGATAAAATACAGAGCATCTCAGAAAACAATAGGTTGTAGCAGTATGTTCATGGTACTCATATAAAGTGGCACACAGTTTAGAGCAGTCAGCGTTAATACTAATACATCTAGGGAACAGGTTTCAGCTGTTTCCCAGGGTGAAGGTTGTTGTGGCTATGTCATTAAAGGCCTGGCAGAAGAGCCAGACTTTTACTTGCATCTTGAAATGGGAGTAGACATGCATTTGGTGGAGCTCTAGTAGAATACTCCATCTCGGTTACACATGCAGAACACAGACAGACCCTTACCAAATAAAGAGACCATAAAGTATAAATAGAAATGTGTAGACAGAAACTGAATTGGAAATTGCAACAAGCCAGATTCTATATTCAATTCAGCAATGGAAAAACAAATGTCACAATAAAAACAAAAAATCAATCATACTATAAGGATTATTTCCAAAGAGCTGATATATAGAACAACATCCAATAATTAAGAACTCCATGCAAAAAGTTTTTTAAATTTTCCAAAGAGCAATAAAATATTTCAAAATGACAGACACATCAGGCAACTACAAAAGGAAGTAGATAGGGCCAACTTTATGTACTAAGATAAGAGCAAGTCAAAGTGAGGTGAATAAAGTTCAAAGAGTTAATCTCCACATGGGATTCAACAAATAGAAAATATGTTCTTTATTCAAGATTCAACAGTCAAGGTCAGCTGTTCACATCTAAAACATTCCTTTCAGCAAATGTCAGTCCCCCAACAAGATTGTGTTTCGCATACAAGCTGCTTTGGGAGGACCAGGGTACTGTAGATAAAATACAAAAATAAAGGCATTCAGACAAAAACCCAATGGGGAAATTAACATACATAACCATGACCAGAAACCATCCAGGAGACGAAGTAAAATAAAATAGCATCAACATACCTGTATAGAAAGAGATTTAACATACAGACGGCTGCTGACAATTACTGAAGGGAGCACGGTAAATGCTAAAGTTGAAAAAGTCAGCAAAACCATCACAACCAATGGCAGCCAGGGAAGGGCCAAAGGGAGGGAGGGGGGGTCAAGCAAGGGGGCAGACACAAAGGGGGCAGGAGATAACCATATTTAAAGGCATCATGGCAAATAACATAGAACATTAACAAAAAAATGAGAAAGCAATGATTGAGCAGAATCACATATCATAAGCATTCCATAAGATTTCATGTCAATAAAATATATCCCATAAAATGAAATAAAAAGAGGAGAATCAAGATGGTGCCGTGAGGGGTGGACACTGTGACTGAAGCTCCGTGTTTTCTCATCTTACCTGCTATTTCCTTTTTGCTATGCCGCATGCCAAGAGGAAAGGTCGGCTGACAGCCTTAGTTCCTCCTCAACCTACCTTGATACAGACAAAGCATAAAGGGCTTTGGCACAGCCCTAGATTCTCCTGCTTTAGCCAGCAGGTCTGCAGTAAGCGTCGGTGAAGAGCGTGCACCGATGCTTTTGGATGAAACATCGCTCAGCCCTGGAGCTCCGGCGACTCCCTCCCCTCCTACACACTATGCTGCTGAGAGAACAGGCGTGCTGCCCAGACGTTTGTGGAAACGGCTGCTACCAAGGCAGCTCTCTCAGCCAGATTTGCATCTTGTGCTTCCAGTGACGCTGTTTTGACATCTTCGCCGCTGGTAAAAGCAACATCTTCTAGTCTGGAGGTGGAATATTGTGGTTGAACCGCCACGGTTCTCACCCCAGCTGGGAGAGAGCTCTTGGAGGCCTCCCAGAGCAATGATGGAGATCCTCACCATACTTGTTCAGTAACTTTTTCCTCTCAATCCCTTTTGACTAAACCCACTGTTGTGACGGACTCGGTTTGGAATGCTCTCACACTGCTGGAACGCTCAATAATTTAGAAATTATGTACAAGAGATACTACATCTTTCATTAGGTGCGATACCACCTATCTCAAAAATTTATTTCCTGCCAACTAACAAGCAAGAAAGAGATGCTTCTGCCTCTTCTTCTGTCAATCTTTCTGAACTCTTAGAAACATCTGCTTAGGGCCAGATTAAAAGGAGGGGAAGTCTTTTGGTTAATTTTGTATTTTCCTCTAATTGGGACACTGTTCTTAGGCTTTTTCTTTGAAATAGAGATTCCCCTTATCTGGGCCAAAGGGTCTGGATTTATCCGGATATTTCTAGAGCAACACAGCTGCGTCAGAAGAAGTTCTTAGTCCTTTGCCCTCATGCTCGACAGTTGGGTGCTCAGATCATTTTTAATTTCCTTGCAAGTGTGTGATGAATTTTAATAATGCTCGTCATATATTTTTTTAACCTTCCCAATTAGGGTTTTTCTTGGACTCCTATTGATCCTCTATTGATCTTAACCAAGCTGTAGCTGTAGATGGAATTGTAATCTACTCACCCCTCTTTACCTAGATTTCTTTGATTTGTTATGCATCGCTCTTTACTGTAGTGATCCTCCACTTTATTTCATTGTAACATGGGTAATAGTTTGATTGTGGTCTTGATATTGCTAGTTTCATTGTAATTTCCTTACCATACCCTTTTTTTTCCGAGACATGCTGTTGCTGTCTGTATAATTTAAAATGCTAATAAAAAGAAAGTAAAAAAAAAAAATGAAATAAAAAGAAAGGAGACAGGATAGAAACAAATTCAGTAAAAGGAAGACCAATCAAGGTCCTCATTTGGACTATGTGTGGTGTAGGGAAGTTAAGAGGAAAATCCAATACTGTTCACACCACAACAGGAGATTGTCATAGTCACTACCTTTCATGAAGTGTGCAACCTGGTCGATCACCAGAAAACGAAGCTCCTCAACAGAATGACCAGCTAGTCGCCAATGGGACACTAAAGGTGCTTCTTCATGCAAGTCTCTGAGGCAGCTGTGGTATTCTAGGGTATGGGGGCAGACCTTATGGATAGTTTTTCTGACACATCAGACATCCAGTATTTAACAGTAATAAGGTTGGAAAAATCCTTCACTTTCCATACCTGAAAACTTTTGATTTCCAGTCACTTGAACTTACCTTGGATTAGTGGGACAGCACAATCTTTCTTCATACACACATCCTAACCCAGGCCGACTCCCATTCTCACACACATACACACACACACGGTAAGCTCCCATTCACACACACACAACCCTCTCTCCAGGCAGACTTTCATTGACATCTATAAGGAAGGTTTATATTCTCTCTCTCTCTCTCTCCCTCTCTCTCACACACACACACAAACCCAGATAGGCTGCCATACACAGACATATACACAGCCCCCTGTCCAGGCAGGCTTCCATTCACTCACACACACACACACACACACACACACACACCACCTTCCAGGGCAGGCTTCCATTCACCCCTCCCACCAGGCAGGCTCCCATTCACACACACACAACCCCCTCCCCAGGCAGACTTTCATTCACCTCCACCAAGAAGGCTTCCATTCACACACAGACACACACAAAGAAACAAAACCCATACACACATACACAACTCCCTTCCCAGGCAGACTCCCATTCACACACACAGACAACTCCCTTCCCAGGCAGACTCCCATTCACACACACACACAACCCCCTCCCCAGACAGGCTTCCATTCACACGCGCACACACACACACACACACACACACACAGAACCCCCACCCCTGGGAGACTTCCGTTCATATACACACACATCACACATGCTCTCATTTACACACAAACACACATACACACAAAATCAAGGCAGGCTCCCATTCACACTCGCAATCCCTTTCCCAGCCAGGCTTCCATTTACCCACTCTAGACAGGCTTCCATTCACACACACACAAAAAACCCCTCCCCAGGCAGGCTTCCTTTCGACCTCCCCGAGGCAGACTTTCATTCACACACACACATACACATACCCACACCGGGCAGGCTCCCATTCTCACACACACACACACACACACACACACACACACACACACACACATACATAAGGCAGGCTCCCCTCTTTGTTAGGCATACAGGGTCACTCTTTTGCAGCAACCCTGGAACCTATCTTACTCCTCCCTGCTGCTGCTGCTGCTGCCCCCTGCCTATTTGGGGTGGGAGCCAATCCACCACTGCAATAGCCTGTTCTGAGTATCATCTGTGCTAGCCCTGCGGTATTTGAAATTTGCGGGGCTGGCACTTACTCTGTGCTGATCTCTGTTGATAATTGTGTTAGCTTCTCTAATTTCTGTTAACATTTCATCAACTGTTCATTCTGGCCAGGTGGACAGTAGTACATCCCCACTACTATTCTATTACCCTTTTCACATGGAATTTCTATCCATAAATAGAAATATAAAATAATTCACCAAACTCCTTTTTCAAACACTTTCTGAAAATCCAGGTACACTTTATCAACTGGCTCACCTTTATCCACATGTTTATTCACCCCTTCCAAAAAATGTATCAAATTGGTGTGGCATGACTTCCCTTGGCTAAGTCCATGTTGATTTTGTCCCATTAAACTATGTTTATTTATATATTCAGTAATTTAGTTCGTTAGAATATTTTCAACCATTTATCCTGGCACTAATGTCAGGCTGGAACCCTTTTAATTAGTTGCATTTGTACTGTTTTTTCTATTAGTTTTCCTAGGAAAGAAATGTTAGATGAAAGATCTAACCACAAACTGGTTGATGGATAGAAGGCAGCGTGCGATGGTAAATAGAACCTACTCTGACGAGAGGACTAGCAATAGCTGTCTGACCAAGGGCTTTCTGACCAGTATTAGCATTCTGACCAGTGGTACTGCAAGATGTTATATTCTTTCAGCTCCCTAAGGATACTGAGATATATATATGCTGTCCATGCCTTACTCTGTTGAGCAAGCAACCTAAAAGAAATGAGGTCTCTCTGGAAAATCACAAATCCTAGGGCAAAATGAGAAATCATAGTTCACATAAAACTGCTGTTTCACTACAGTGTGTTAGCACAGTCCTGAGAGTTTCAAATTAGTGGAATATGATTTGCTGTCATACTTATTAAGGTGGCATCATTAAATATTGGTATGATCATTTTTAGAACCCTTGGCTTACTGAAAGGGTTGTGGAAAAATGGAACAGCCTCATAGGAGAGGAAATGGGAGCAAAAGAATTCAAGGATGATTCTTAGTTTTGAGGAGTGAAGCTAAATCCCAAGATAGGATGGCCTCTGCAGTAATGCAGCAGGAATGCAAATGGGTAAGCTAAATTAACCTTTATTTATGATTTTGTGGAGGTGTACTTAAGTACCTTAGCTAACATTAATATCTGGGTGGCCACAGGATCATTGACTTCTGGCAGCTGATGCAACTTAAGCAATACACAAATAAACTACGTTAGAAGAGAAAGATTTTTACTGTGGGTAACAAAGGTCACCACCCAAAGGGTTCTCAATTAAGCTGCCTTCCAACCAAGACAAAAATATCTAGAGAACGGTGGTTGTTTTGTAGAAGTTAATAAGTTATGTGTTTTGGTTACATGTTTTTGTTGCAAAGGAACATTACCCTCAGGATGAAGTTGTGTCCAGAGGTTTTAAAAATAACATAAAAAATAGCATTACTTGCTACAGTTTCAGAATGTAGCTCATGCAGTAGTTATTATGTGTGGCTGGAAGCATCACAAGGTTTAGAGGCATCCAGACTTAGGGAGAGATTGGCTGGGGACAGCAGGTAGAGAGAGAAGAAGGAATAACTTGTCCACTAAAGATGTCTTATGTTTCTTTAAGAATGAATCTTGGTTTTCTTTTTTACTATATATTTTATTACATTGTTCAAATTCTATATCAGAATGTGATATATTGTACAATATTACATTATATTAACTGAAAAACATATTACAATGTGTTGGGTTGACCAGATCCCTAAGGCATACTCTAAACACAACCTTTGGCTCTCCAGACTCCTCCTCATGACTTATTAGTTATCTCAGATGCTGACGTACCCTTTAGGAGATGGATTCTACCTGTCACCCCTAGGTGACATTGCTCCCCGAGAGCTTCCTGATATTGGAACTTTCTCAGTAATATTCTATGGGGAAACCTAATTCCATCTACATAAACATAAACCATGAGAGCAGATAAGTGTGATGGCAGGAGTGCAGGTATTTGATAACTCCCAGAGCAAGAGTATGGCTGGACCTAGTTAGAACTGGCCTGGACTGGCCTGACACCAGGACTTTCTGCCTATACTGGCCGTCTCCCCCTTGGGTTGAGCCTACATGTTCTAGTGACTGGCAAGACCTACCAAGAGGTGCTCATATGAGAACTAAAAGACACCCACAAGGGCAGGGCTGAGCCTCGACTGAGACAGGGAATGAAATGGTACCCAAAAAACAAGTCAGAACATAACCAGAACTAGACAGACACAGGACAAACAAATCCAGAAGACCACAAAACTAGGGCCAAACAGACAAAGAAGAAGGCAAATACAAGACTAGAGCTAAAGCAAGGAAGGTTCACTACAAGGATTGGACTTGAACCCAAGCTGAGGCATGGAACTCACTGAGGGGCAGGCTTAAATCCCGTGACGGTGCAAGGAACACGACTACTAGCAGGATCTTCAAGCCGTAGGGCTTGCAGGACTGAGCAGCAGGGAACACGGCTCGCTGAAGGCCCCTGCTCCTGGGAGGGGAGCATTGCTCACAGATCTTCACAATAAGTAACATTAAGTCCAATCTAGTCTGCCAAATTTCATTCCTGGTGCAATGCCATAGACCCCAGTTGAGCTTTGGTTTTCCTCTTACAAACTCCCATACTTTCTTGAATTCTGTTACCGTTTTTGTTTCCCCCCACCTTCTCTTGGCAGCCATGCCATGCAGCCACCACCCTTTCCACAAAAAAAATATTTTCTGATGTTGCTCCTGAGCCTACCTCTTTGGAACCTCGTACTATGACCTCTTGTTCTTGCCAAACAAATTTGAGTAGTAGATTGGGGTGCAATTGATATGGCCAATGTTTCCTTTAAGCTGCATGGGGATTACTGAAGCTCACCTAACTGCTGAACATGCCTCAGCTGTCTTGAGGTTTGAATGACACAGGCTCTCCAGTCTTTCAGCAGCTGTCAGCCTTGCATAGTTCAAACCACAAGATGACTGGAGCATGCCCAGAGATTAGATGGTTGACAGTGGTCCCCATGCAGCTGAGAGGGAACATTAGTTATGGTATATCTAGATTTCAATAAAATCTTTGACACATATTTATGTCCATATACAAGACTGATGAGCAAGAGAGCCAATCTGGTAGTTGGAAGACAAATTATAATTTGAGTAAGATGTTGATTGGGCAACAAGAATCAGAAAGTGATGATCAATGGGGTTCACTCTGGTGAAGGGAAAGTGACAAGCAAGGGGCCACATAAGCATGCGTACAGAAAAAATGTCCATTCTGTTTCATTTTTCATTTCATTATTTTAAATTCAATTTTTGTTTAATTTTGTGTTTATTTCAGCCTGGTTTATTTTATTTAACCAGAATATAAACAAAGCAAAAATTAAAAAATTAAAATTAAAAAGCAGAAAAAGAGAAAGCAAATACAAAAAGAAAGAAAGAAGCTGGGTTTCCCCTCCCCGCTCTGATAAATCTTCCACGGCTGCCAAAAGTAAAAAATTGATCTCACCAAGCCTTCCTGTATAACCCCACCCTCCTTGAGCATCTATTACTTCTTACATGGGGTTCTGCAAAGTGAGAATGGGGCAGAAGCAATCCCAGTCAGGTCCCAGCCCTGTCAGGTCCCATTTTCAAAATAGTGCTGGCCAGCTCTGAGACCAGAACCATTTTGCCTTCAGCCATATGGCCATACAACATAGTGGCGCTGGCCCTACCATTCTGAGAACGGGACCTGGCAGGTCAGGAGTGACTGTGGATTGCTTCTATCCCATTTCAGTTTCACAGAAACACAGAAGGGGCAAGAGATATCTGGGGAGGGTGGGGAGATAGGGGATGGCCTGGGGGAGAAGTGGGGGTGTGTTAATATTGAAATTTTGACGTTGGGTTTTTTTTTATTTCTAAAACAAATGTAAACAATCCTCCCTGAATTTCAACAAACTTTTTTGTTTCATTTTCTTTTTTTTTTTTAATTTATATTTTTATTGAAGTAAGCAAATAGTTAACATTGTATTAAACAGTCTAATAAAATAATATTGCTTTACTTAACAATGCTCTGTCAATCATTCATTGATAACCAAACAAAACAAAAATGAACATTTTTATTGTGGGTTTTTTTTTGTTAGAAAACAAATCCACATCTCTGGTGCCACATGGACCAATTCACTTTAATCTCTTATAAATTATATTGAAGAGGAATTAAAAGGTAAAATGTGAATGTTGGCAGATGATATAAATGTTGGCAGATGATATAAAATCTTGCAACAGAGTAATCATACCGATTACCGGCATGGTTAAAAGGGGAGGTGAAAGAAGCTATTTTAGCCAAAAGATCTTCATTCAAAAATTGGAAGAAGGATCCAACAGAAGAAAATAGGATAAAGCATAAACATTGGCAAGTTAAATGTAAGACATTGATAAGACAGGCTAAGAGAGAATTTGAAAAGAAGTTGGCTGTAGAGGCAAAAACTCACAGTAAAAACTTTTTTAAATATATCCGAAGCAGAAAGCCTGTGAGGGAGTCAGTTGGACCATTAGATGATCGAGGGGTTAAAGGGGCACTTAGAGAAGATAAGGCCATCGCGGAAAGATTAAATGATTTCTTTGCTTCGGTGTTTACTGAAGAGGATGTTGGGGAGGTACCTGTAATGGAGAAGGTTTTCATGGGTAATGATTCAGATGGACTGAATCAAATCACGGTGAACCTAGAAGATGTGGTAGGCCTGATTGACAAACTGAAGAGTAGTAAATCACCTGGACCGGATGGTATACACCCCAGAGTTCTGAAGGAACTAAAAAATGAAATTTCAGACCTATTAGTAAAAATTTGTAACTTATCATTAAAATCATCCATTGTACCTGAAGACTGGAGGATAGCAAATGTAACCCCAATATTTAAAAAGGGCTCCAGGGGCGATCCGGGAAACTACAGACCGGTTAGCCTGACTTCAGTGCCAGGAAAAATAGTGGAAAGTGTTCTAAACATCAAAATCACAGAACATATAGAAAGACATGGTTTAATGGAACAAAGTCAGCATGGCTTTACCCAGGGCAAGTCTTGCCTCACAAATCTGCTTCACTTTTTTGAAGGAGTTAATAAACATGTGGATAAAGGTGAACCGGTAGATATAGTATACTTGGATTTTTAGAAGGCGTTTGACAAAGTTCCTCATGAGAGGCTTCTAGGAAAAGTAAAAAGTCATGGGATAGGTGGCGATGTCCTTTCGTGGATTGCAAACTGGCTAAAAGACAGGAAACAGAGAGTAGGATTAAATGGGCAATTTTCTCAGTGGAAGGGAGTGGACAGTGGAGTGCCTCAGGGATCTGTATTGGGACCCTTACTGTTCAATATATTTATAAATGATCTGGAAAGAAATACGACGAGTGAGATAATCAAATTTGCAGATGACACAAAATTGTGCAGAGTAGTTAAATCACAAGCAGATTGTGATAAATTGCAGGAAGACCTTGTGAGACTGGAAAATTGGGCATCCAAATGGCAGATGAAATTTAATGTGGATAAGTGCAAGGTGATGCATATAGGGAAAAATAACCCATGCTATAATTACACGATGTTGGGTTCCATATTAGGTGCTACAACCCAAGAAAGAGATCTAGGTGTCATAGTGGATAACACATTGAAATCGTCAGTTCAGTGTGCTGCGGCAGTCAAAAAAGCAAACAGAATGTTGGGAATTATTAGAAAAGGAATGATGAATAAAACGGAAAATGTCATAATGCCTCTGTATCGCTCCATGGTGAGACCGCACCTTGAATACTGTGTACAATTCTGGTCGCTGCATCTAAAAAAAGATATAATTGCGATGGAGAAGGTACAGAGAAGGGCTACCAAAATGATAAGGGGAATGGAACAACTCCCCTATGAGGAAAGACTAAAGAGGTTAGGACTTTTCAGCTTGGAGAAGAGACGACTGAGGGGGGATATGATAGAGGTGTTTAAAATCATGAGAGGTCTAGAACGGGTAGATGTGAATCGGTTATTTACTCTTTCGGATAGTAGAAGGACTAGGGGACACTCCATGAAGTTAGCATGGGGCACATTTAAAACTAATCGGAGAAAGTTCTTTTTTACTCAACGCACAATTAAACTCTGGAATTTGTTGCCAGAGAATGTGGTTCGTGCAGTTAGTATAGCTGTGTTTAAAAAAGGATTGGATAAGTTCTTGGAGGAGAAGTCCATTACCTGCTATTAAGTTCACTTAGAGAATAGCCACTGCCATTAGCAATGGTTACATGGAATAGACTTAGTTTTTGGGTACTTGCCAGGTTCTTATGGCCTGGATTGGCCACTGTTGGAAACAGGATGCTGGGCTTGATGGACCCTTGGTCTGACCCAGTATGGCATTTTCTTATGTTCTTATGTTCTTATAAGATGAAAGAAGATTTTGATAAATTGGAGGAATATGCTGTAATAAAAAAAATTGCTAAATCATGCATTTGTAATGCGGAAATCCAATATCAAACACTATTAAGGAGGAGGAGAACTATCAGACACGAATCGGGAAAAATGCTTGGAGAACTTCATCTCTGATAGAGATGTGAATCGGTACCAGAATCGGTTCGGATTCCGGTTCTGATTCACATGTGGGTTTTTTTTCATCGGGCCCGATCGCGGTTTTGTTTTATCGGCTGCACCCGAGCCGATAAACAAAAAACCCACCCCGACCCTTTAAAACTAATCCCTTTGCTTCCCCCCCCCCCCCACCCCCCCCCCCCCCAACAAACATTTTACAGGTACCTGGTGGTCCAGTGGGGGTCCTGGGAGTGATCTCCCGCTCTCGGGCCGTCGGCTGCCACTAATCAAAATGGTGCCGATGGCCTTTGCCCTTACCATGTGACAGGGTATCCGTGCCATTGGCCGGCCCCTGTCACATGGAGGGAGCACTGGATGGCCGGCGCCTTCTTTAAAAATGGCGTGGGCCATCCAGTGCTCCTACCATGTGACAGGGGCCAGCCAATGGCACAGATACCCTGTTACATGGTAAGGGCAAAGGGCCATCGGCGCCATTTTGATTAGTGGCAGCTGACGGCCCGGAAGTGGGAGATCGCTCCCGGGACCCCCACTGGACCACCAGGTACCTGTAAAATGTTTTTTGGGGGGTTCAGGAGGGTGGGGAAGCAAAGGATTCGTTTTAAAGAGTCGGGGTGGGTTTAGGGGTTATTTTTGTGTGCCATTTTTCCCACCCTCCCTCAAAACGATAAGAGAACCCCCACGATCAATATCGTGGGGTTTTCCTATCATTTTGGGGGAGCCCCCAATTTCTGATGATTTTGAAAATATCGACGATATTTTTAATCGTCCGAAGCCCGATTCACATCCCTAATCTCTGATATTTTCACAGTAGCCAGTCACTATGGCAAAGCAGCTAGAAAAGCTAATAGTATATTTAGTAGGAATGTGCATTTATTTGAAATAATTGAGTAAAATGTGATCAACTAATTCAATTCCAGTTCTGTTCACTGTTTCCAAAATGAATGGACGGTGCCTGCAAAAATACCTGAAAATATTTGTTTCCTTTGTTTTTGGACACACTATAGTGTAGAGGCAAGGGAAACTGCAGTTTTTTCCTTTTCAAGTCAAACAGGTCAGAGGTGGCGTAGAAAGTAAAGAAGGAGGATGCCCAATCAAGCTAAAGCACTTTTTCAACCAGCCTATCCCAGGATGATTTCCTCATTTTTTTAAATCTAGAAGTAAAAGGAAAACTCAACTTTACGCATGCATAATTTTATTTAATCATTTCTTTCTTGGGTTCCAGACAGATTCTGATTCTAAAGAGATTTCTCAGAATTAAAAAAAAAAGTAAAAAAAAATAAAAAAATAAGATTTATAAAGGAAGGAGAAATACATATGGGGCTATGAGTGGATCCAATGCTTTGCACTCTTCTGCACCTAATAATAAGTGATGCCCTGGGTCTGATAGCCAAAATTGCAGCAGCGTAGTCCTGAAAGACCTGATATAGGAGGAGCAAGAAAACAGCAGGGCATGTTCATTGGCATATAAAGGTTGGGCAGTAGCTCTGAGAGAAGGAGGAAACAGTGGAAGCACCTCTGCACTACCTTATTCAGGATGTATGCACCAAATGGAATTCTACTTATCTGTTACTGCAGAGGATAGAACAGCAACAGTCAGTCCTTCATGAGTTGTTTATAGAAACTGAGATAGATGTGGATTACTCCTTGGGGTATCATGATTGGTTACACATGATATAGATAGGACAAGTCCTGAAGCCCTTCAAGTATTCCATGGAGTATCTGAGTTCAACAAGCAACACCTTGGGTAAGGTCAAATATCCTGGACTTAAAGCAGAGGTGTTGCTGATTGTGGACTCTTTGCAACTACAGCTGGAAAATAGGCTCAAACTCCTCACCCAGCTGGGTTCATACATACCAGCCATGCTGTATGACCCATGGGTAAAAGAAAGCATCGCCATCTGGTCCAACAGTCTAATTCACTTGAAGATGCTGGTGGCTAGATTGCTGGAATAGGAATGCCAGTGGGCACTCCATACAGTATTGTTAGCTTGAGCAGCACCCTGTCAGGTACACTTCCCTTCATCTTTATCCATCACTCAAACATAGCCACCACAGAATGGGCTTTCCTGACACAGGCCATAGCTACAGTGGTTGACAGCAGACAACAGTATACCCCCAGCACAGGAGACCCCCTGTACATATTTTAGTCATGTGCTACCTCACAAAGTCTATCGAAGATGTGGCCACAGACCCATTAGCACTCAAGGCTGAAGTCTGGCCAGACCTGGCTAAGGTGGCCCAGCATTTCTTTATATAGCCACCAACCAGTGTGTCTAGTGAATGGGTAATTTCAATGGTAGGGGACATCATTAGTATTTCTCTGCTGGTCTTCCCTGAATTTTAATTTGAATGGCAGAAGGACTGAGTGCAAAGTTTCACTGAACAAATATCCATACTTTTTGTTAATTTACTTTATTTTTAATCTGCCTTTCAGCCACTTCATTTTACGATGCTGCTTGCGGCTAGGCCACAAGCAGCCTCTCACCTCTCTGCTGTCAACATTGTTCCTCCATGGCCTGGAGGCCGCCACGTTCCCTGCCTCTCCTCACGGCCTTGGAAGCCACCGCCGAAGCTACCTCTCGTGGTGGACAGAGCCGCCGCCATTGTAGCTTCCTGTGGCAGAGAGCTGCTGCTATTGACTCCCCTCTTCGCGGTCTGGAGGTTGCCGCTGCTCAACACCGCTGCTCTCTGCCACTGCCATGCCAGGGAGCCACCGCTGACCAGGTCTTCCATGCAGCCTGGGAGCCGCTGTTGTCCTCTCCATGTGGCCTGGAGGCCTCTGTCGAACACATCATCTCTTCACGGTTAGGCCGCTGCCAGCTCTCCTCTTCAGCAGCCTGGAGGCCGCCCTGAAGCTCCCCTTCTGTGGCATCGCTCGGGTCCTTTTTCACAGCCTGGAGGCCATTCCTCTTCTTGCGGCAGGAAGCTGCCATCATCTTCAGTCTTCTTCGCGGCAGGGAGCCGCCGACGTTGGGTCGTCTTCTTCCTGTGTGGCAGGAAGCCGCTCTCCATGGTCCTGCCCTCTTCCTAGGTGTGCAGCTGCGCCTCCTCTCTTCTTTTTAAGGGCCAGCAGTAGGCTGTCCTCCTGGGCTCCTCCTGCTGATGTTCCAAGCATTTCCTCGAGAGCCCTGTAAAGAGGGCCTTCCTTTACTCAGTTTTCGCCTTCGCAAGGAGTTGGTCATGGAGTCAGACTGCTCCTGGATCTTCAGTTCCAGCTCATCCTTCCAGGAGTCCTCCGTGATGCTTCTTCAATTCTTCAAGGCACCCTGTTCCTCGTTGGTGTTCCTTGTCTTCGTCCATGGTTCCTGAACATTCATCTTAAGAACATAAGAAAATGCCATACTGGGTCAGACCAAGGGTCCATCAAGCCCAGCATCCTGTTTCCAACAGTGGCCAATCCAGGCCATAAGAACCTGGCAAGTACCCAAAAACTAAGTCTATTCCATGTTACCATTGCTAATGTCAGTGGCTATTCTCTAAGTGAACTTAATAGCAGGTAATGGACTTCTCCTCCAAGAACTTATCCAATCCTTTTTTAAACACAGCTATACTAACTGCACTGACCACATCCTCTGGTAACAAATTCCAGAGTTTAATTGTGCATTGAGTAAAAAAAGAACTTTTTCCGTTTAGTTTTAAATGTGCTCCATGCTAACTTCATGGAGTGCCCCCTAGTCTTTCTACTATCCGAAAGAGTAAATAACCGATTCACATCTACCCGTTCTAGACCTCTCATGATTTTAAACATCTCTATCATATCCCCCCTCAGTCGTCTCTTCTCCAAGCTGAAAAGTCCTAACCTCTTTAGTCTTTCCTCGTAGGGAAGTTGTTCCATTCCCCTTATCATTTTGGTAGCCCTTCTCTGTAGCCCTTTGGTAGCCCTTCTCTGTACCTTATCCATAATCTCATCTGATAATTCTGTTGGGGGGGCTGAGATCTAAGGAGTTAATCAAGAAACATATAAGAATTGGTATAATCCAGATATATAAGGCACATTCTACATTTGAGACTCTGTGGTTCTATCACTAACAGGAAAAGAATCAATAAAAGTTCTAAGTTGCTCACGGGCAAAAAACATGTAACAATCATTTCCCTTTTTGACAACACACTTACCGGGATAGCGCAACAAAAATGAAGCGCCTAAAGAACCAGTTTCCTGTTCCATAGCTAAAAAGCCCCTGTGACATTCCTGCGTTGTCTTTGATATATCTGGAAACATACGGACTAATGATCCATGAAAGGGAGAGTTCAGATGTCGGAAATACCTAGTCATTATTTTGCTTACATCATATTCAGTTACCAAAGAAACAAAGTGGAACACTCAATAACTTCAGTTGCTGAAGATTCTAGAAACATCATCAAATTATTTATATCTAATGGATTTTGCTCTTGACCCATAGTACCTTCCCTTTCGGTTGTTGATCTAGGAATAAAGTATACTTTATTTAATGTCGGTATTTCAGTGTCCGTCATAAGGAGAATCTCCTGGAGGTACCTTTTAAAGGTCATAATGGGCAATTCTCCCATAACTTTAGGAAATTTTATAAACCTAAGATTTAACCTCCGGTTCCAATTTTCCAAATGCTCTAATTTTCGGGACAATGCCATTCTTTCCTTGATTGAATTCATGGATACTTTTTACCTCAGTTTCCATTTTTTCCATTTTTACTTTCACATTTTGCAGGGACTGCTGTTGATCTAACATTTGTGTAAGATCCCACAAAGTCTCCAGTGTGACCACTGCTGGTTTAATAGGGGCTGCTATTTGCTCACCGGAATATGCTGGTACTTCAGTGCCTGAAAGTGTAGCTTCTGACTGGCCAGCTGCCTCTGAAGTTTCCCCGAAATGTTCCCTCGATGCCTCCGGCTGTGCAGGTGCCGCACTTCCTCCTCCCTGCAGTCTCAGACTGCCGAGTTCAGCACTCAACGTCTTCTGCAGGTCTCCTAGCGATGACGTGCCCCTCTCAGCAGGAGGTCTACTCGTGGGGGGGCTGAGGGAAACCTCTGCCTCAAGCATCTCCGACTCTTCTCCTATCAGTGCCACAGCGAGGCTACTCCCCCCTTCTCTCACCGTTCCAGGAGTCGCAAAGCAGGTAATGAGTTTGAAAGTTGCTTTGATATCAATGGGGAAACCCTAATTTTTCCCTTCCTCTTTGCTGGCATGATTTTCTTGTAATTTCCAACCAGAAAATCACCAGAGAACACTCAGAAAAGCGCCAAGGTAACACCAAGGAATGAGCAGCTCACTCACTGCGACTCCTCTCTGGACGTCATCTTGCCCCCAACTCACCCTCTATTTAAAGACTAGCTGTGCATGCGCACACGCCTAGGGAGGGGCGCAGTGCTGGTCAGGACAGCATCTCTCCGCGGGCCATGTGGAGAGGCCCAACATGGAGCATCAGAAGCTGTAGCAGAGCCAGAGTCACCAGGGGCGGCCCGAGGACAGTGCAGGTGGCCCACAGCCGCCAGAGACAAGGGACTAGATGCTGGAGTACTTTGAAAGAGGTGAGGTGGCTGAACCGCAGGTCTGCTATGACCAGCATGTGTAACAGTACCCCCCCCCTACGCCCCCCCCCCCCCGCTTGGAGGTCTGGGTTTGCCCGGATGGGCACAATGAAACTGGAGGAGGAGTTTCTTATCCATGATGTTACAGACTGTCTCCCATGAATTTTCCTCATGGCCATAACCGTCTCAGGAAAGAAGGTATTCCCACTGGCAGCCCCTATGGCGGACGTCAAGGACTTCGTGGACCTTATAAGTGGTGTCGGTCTCCGCAACCAGCGGAGGAGGTGCAGGAGCCTTTCGTGAAGGCCAGGATAGGACCACAGGCTTTAAGAGTGATATGTGAAATGTATTGTGGATTCCCAATGTAGGCGGCAGCTGGAGTTGGTAAGTTACTGGTCCGACACGATGAATGATTGGAAAAGGTCCAATATACCTTGGTGCAAACCTCTGAGAAGGTATCTTGATTGGAATATAACGGGCGCTTAACCAGACTTTCTGGCCAGGAAGGAACTCAGGAGCCGAGCGTCGATGGTTGTCAGCAGATCTCTTAGCCCGGGAAGCGGCTTGGCATAAGCGAAGATTCGTCTGGTTCCAAAGTGCCTTGAGAGCATTGGCAGTGGCTTGCGCAGCAGGAGAAGGCACCAACAATGGTATGTGTAGCGGTGGTTGTGTTTGTTTCCCTTAGACGATGGAAAAGGGCGATGTACCTGTGGCAGCGGCAGTTGTGGGAGAACTCCGCCCAAGGAAGTAACTTAGACCAATTGTCCTGACGATCGTTTATATATGCGTGGAGGAAGGCCTTCAAGGAGCGGTTTGTACTCTCGGCTTGTCTATTGGCTTGAGGATGGTATGATGCTGTTAAACTGATGTTAATGCCAAACTTTTTACAAAGAGCGCACCAATATTTGGCGATGAATTGTGGGCCTCTGTCAGAAACAATGTCCTTGGGTAAGCTGTGTAGTCAGAAGATGTGTCGAAAGAACAGGAGTGCCAATTTGGGTGCAGATGGAAGGCTCGGTAGTGGAACAAAATGGACCATTTTGGAGAATCTGTCAATTGTAACCCATATGACCGTGTGGCCTTTAGATGGTGGTAAATCCACAATGAAATCCGTGGAAAGATGTGTCCATGGTTCTTCGGGAACTGGAAGTAGCTGGAGTAAACCCCAAGGTTGCCCGACCCGGGGTTTCTGTTGAGTGCAGGTACTGCAGGAATCGACGTACGCTTTAGCATTAGAGACCACAGTGGGCCACCAGAAGAACCATTGGAGCAGCGCTAAGTTTCGCGCTCGCCCTGGGTGACCGGCAAACTTAGAGCCATGTGCCCACTGGAGGACTCTTTCATGGAGATGACTGGGCACCACAGTTTTCCCAGTAGGAACAGGATGAGTAGCTGAATGACTAATGCAGGCTGGGTCAATAATATGACCGGGTTCATCGGGTTTGTCTTCAGGTTCAAATGAACGTGATAGGGCATCTGCCCGGAGATTTTTTTCTGCCAGGTGGTGGCGAAGCTCGAAGTTAAATCTGGAAAAGAACAGAGCCCATCGGGCTTGACGTGCAATGACATGTTGGGCTTGGCAGAAGTGTTCCAGATTTTTATGATCTGTGAACACTGTAAATTTATGTTGAGTGCCCTCTAGCCATGGGCGCCATTCCTCCAAAGCCAGCTTGATGGCGAATAACTCGCGGTCTTCAATGCTGTAATTTTGTTCTGCAATGGAGAATTTGCACGAGTAGAAGGAACACGGGACCATGGATCCGGAAGCAGAGCATTGGTTCATGACCGCCCCCACTCCAATCATGGAGGCATCTACCTCAACCAGGAAAGGGCGGTCAGGATCTGGATGATGGAGACAGGATCCTGTTAAGAAAGCCTCTTTGAGGCGACGAAAGGCAGAGATAGCCTCCGGGGTCCAGATTCGGGTGTCTTGACCCTTATGGGTTAAAGCTGTAAGAGGAGCCGCCAATGTAGAGTAGTGCGGTATAAAGTGGCAGTAGTAATTCGTGAATCCTAGGAAATGCTGATGTGCCTTAAGGCCCACGAGTTGTGGCCAGTCTTGGATTCCTTTGAGTTTCACGGGATCCATCGAGAACCCTTGTTGGGAAATTATGTACCCCAGAAAGGGCAAGCTGGATTTTTCAAACAGACACTTGTCCAATTTCACAAACAGATGGTTCTCCCGAAGACGTTGAAGTACGGTACAAACATCTGTATGGTGCATAGCTAGGTCCTTGGAGAAGACAAGAATGTCATCCAGGTATGCCACAACTTTGATGTACAAGAGATCCCTGAAGATTTCATTAATCATTCGCTGGAAAACTGCGGGTGCATTACAAAGGCCGAAGGGCATCACTAAATATTCGTAATGTCCATCTCTGGTATTGAAAGCAGTCTTCCAGATGTCATCAGGGCGAATACGCACCAAGTTGTAGGCTCCGCATAAATCTAACTTGGTGAAGATAGAAGCTCCATGTAGCAGATCAAATAATTCAGATATCAAGGGCAGAGGGTACTTGTCCTTGAGAGTGAGCACATTCAGACCACGGTAATCAATACAGGTCTTAAAAATCTATCCTTTTTAGTGATGGAAAAGAAACCTGCGCCAGCAGGGGAGGTAGAGAGGCAAATGAACCCTTTTGCAAAATTCTCCTGGATGTATTCCGTCATGGCCTTGGTCTTGGGAAGAGACAGAGGATAGGTATGCCCTCGGGGAGGTGGGGGGGGGGCATGGTCCCAGGTAGAAGATCGATAGACAATCAAATCTCCGAAGAGGTGGTAGGAGGTCTGCCTTCTGCTTCGAGAACACATCTTTGAAGTTTGTGTAGGGAGCAGGTATGCCTGAAGAAGTGGTCGCCAGAGGAACCACTGGTGGGGACGCCACTTTATGTAGGCAAGTCTAGTGACAGGAGGAGCCGCATTCGTCAGTTGAAGAGACCCCCAATCGAATTGGGGGGAGTGATGTTGGAACCAAGGTAGTCCCAGAACTACTAGGTGGATGGATTTCTCTAGAACCAAAAGTTCAATTTCTTCAGAATAGAGAGTGCCAGTGAGAAGTCGAACTGGTTCTGTGGATAAGGAGATTCAGCCAGGTAACGGTTCTCCATAGATTGAAGCAATGCACAAGGAAGTCTTGAGAGGACAGGTATTGTTACCCATAAGTTGAACTAGGTCTTTAAGGATAAAATTACCACCTGCTCCGGAATCTACCAGAGCAAGGACAGGAAACAATTGAGAGTCCCAGACTATAATAACAGGCATGGATAGTTGAGGGCCTGGAGACATTGCGCCCAAGTTCAGGACCCCAAGTCTGTAGGTTCAGGTAAGTCAGTAGGTGATGGCCGAGTGCTCCACAGTACACACACAGGCCTGTTTGCCTCCACCGGAAGCGCTCTTCTGGGGACAGACGCCCACGACCCAACTGCATGCGTTCATCGGTCTTGGCCACAGCAGAATTCCCACCAGTAGAAGGATTGGTAGCAGGTAGCAGGTGACGAGTGGGAACGGACCTGAAAGGGTTTCTTGGGCATCCAATTCTCCCGGTGACGCTCTTGGAGACGATGGTCAATTCAGCCTGTTAAATCAATAAGATCCTCGAGAGAGGAAGGGAGCTCTCATGCTGCCAAGTCATCCTTTAGTTGCGGGGAGAGCCCGTCCAGGTAGATGTATTTGTTTATTTATTTATTTATTTATTTAACATCTTTTCTATACCGACATTAAAATACACATCATATCGGTTTACATTGTAACAAAAAGGCTGAAATTACATCGAACAGGGGAGGGGAGAACTGGGAGAGGATATGAGAGAGAGAGAAAGGGCTCATGAGAGCCTAAAAGTTAAGCAGGGGAAAGGGGAGAGTGCGATGAACATATTTACAATCATTGATCTTGGTCATGAGGGTGAACATATTTACATAATTACAACAGAAGGGCGAGGGGTTGGGGGGGAGGGAATCGGGGGGGAGGGATCGGCTAGTCAGGGAAGGCCTGGTGAAAGAGCCATGTTTTGAGCATCTTTCTGAATTTCAGGGGGCAGGGTTCCAGCCGGAGGTGAGATGGCATGGCATTCCATTGTGTTGGTCCGGCAATGGATAGGGCACGTTCCCTGGTTGCCGAGAGGCAGGCCCTCTTGAGGGGTGGGACCTGAAGGGTGTAAGTAAGGTTTGCTCTAGTAGGGCGGGCAGATTGTGAGAGTTGGAGAGGTTCGCTGAGCCATGAGGTGGTGTTCTTGTAGATAGATTTGTGTATAATAGTGAGGGATTTGAAGAGGATACGGAAAGAGATGGGTAGCCAATGCAGATCCTTAAGGACTGGGGTTATATGGTCTGTTTTACGTGTGTTGCTAAGGAGTCTTGCTGTGGCGTTTTGAAGTATCTGGAGGGGTTTGATAGTGGAGTAGGGGAGTCCAAGGTAGAGGGAGTTGCAGTAATCCAACTTGGATGAGAGGGTGGCTTGGATGACTGTTCTGAGATCATGTGTGTGAAGTAGGGGCTTGAGTTTTTTGATGATGTTAAGTTTGTAGAAACCGCCTTTAAGGACAGAGCTGATGTGATTTTTTAGGTTCAACAGAGGGTCGATGAGGACACCGAGGTTTCAGACGGCGGGCTGTGAGGTTAAGGAGAGGGTCTTGGGGTCGTTGGGGGGGAGTAGCTTGAAGGTTTGATGGTTGTGGATGAGGATGAGGAGGAGCTCGGTTTTTGAGGCATTGAGTGCGAGTTGAAGGGATGTGAGTAGGGAGTTGATGGATGCTAGGCATTCCTCCCAGAAGCTAAGGGTGACAGGGATAGTTTCACGGAGGGGAATGATAATCTGGACGTCATCAGCATATATGTAGAATTTAAGCCCAAGGTCTGAGAGGAGATGACATAGGGGTAGGAGATAGATGTTAAAGAGGGTGGAGGAAAGGGAGGAGCCTTGCGGTACTCCTTGTGTGAGAGAGAGCTGAGTGGACTCTGAGCTGCCTAGTTTCACGGAGAAGCATCTGTTAGCCAGGTAGGATTTGAACCATAGGAGGGCAGTGCCAGAGATACCTATGTTTACGAGGCTGGAGATGAGGAGATTGTGGCTTATCGTGTCAAAGGCAGCTGAGATATCTAAGAAAGCAAGGAGAAAATTGTGTCCCTGGTCCAGGCCAATGAGTAGGGTGTCTGTAAGGGAGAGTAGGAGAGCCTCAGTGCTCAGGTTCTTGCGGAAGCCAAATTGGGATGCATGCAGGATGCAATTGTCTTCCAGGTATTCCATAAGTTGGGCGTTTACTACTTTTTCACAGGCAGTCCTCTTGCCAAGCGAGTTCAGATGCTAAAGTCTGGAATTCAATTGTATAGTCAAAGCGGCTTCTTTGGCCTTGTTGAAGGTGTAATAGATTAGTACTTGCCACAGCATGCCACCCAGGATCATCAAAGATTCGCTGGAACATGGCCACGAACTGAGACAGTTCCCGTAGGAGTGAGCCTGATCGCTCCAACAAGGAAGAAGCCCAGGCCAGTGCCTTCCCTTCTAGGCGAGACAGGATGAAGGTGACCTTGGTTAGTTCATCTTGAAAGATGGAGTGTTGAAGAGCAAACTTCATGTAGCACTGGTTAATAAACCCTCTGAACAGTTTGGAGTCACCATTGAAACGAGGCGGGGCTGGTAGGGCCAGTAAGGCTCTGGAGGAAGAAGTAAATAGCTGTGGCAGAGAGGAAGTCGTCGCTGGAACTGAGTTGCTGGACATGGCATCTAGCCGTATATGCAGATGCTCGAGGGAAGAGGCCAGAGCCTCGAGAAACTGTTGCTGTTCTTGTACCTTTAAGGCCAGTCCAGGAATAGCCTGGAGGGCAAGCGGCTCCGCTGAGTCCATGGCCTTTGCAATCTTTTGCGCCGGAGGTGTACCCTTGGGCTGAGGTGGGGTTGACGCTACCCGTAGGAGGGATTCTATGGGTCCCCACCATTGGCAGGCAGAGAGGGATAATGGACGGAGGCTGGCTGGCGCTTCACCAATACCAGCCCTCGTTCCCCGCGGGTTGAGCCTTTGGGTGCCGGGGCCGGCTGGACTTAGGTGGCCTCCGTCAGTGGATGTCGATGGGTGGATCGAGGTCAGCCTAGAGGCAGCAACTAGTGTAGGTATCAGTCTGTACTGGATGAGGCGGAGTCCCGGAGACGCGGGCACCAATAGGAACACAGTCTGACAGAGGGTGCCCGAGCAAGAGCAGGCCGAAGCCTGAATGAACCACGTCCAGGACAAAGGCTGAAGAGGCATCTTTAAGCAAGCTGGGATCAGGGCTGGAGGCAATCTAGGAGCAGTGGCAAGCAAGGCTGAGGTCTAGACGAGGAGAGAGTCAAAGGATGTTCAGACGAAGCAGAAGTCCAAGGCTGGAGAGAAGCACCGGCATAGTCAAGCAATGCAGAGGTCCGGGGCTGGAGAAAGGCAACGGAGTTGTCAGATGATGCAGAGGTCTAGGTCTGGGGCTGGAGAGAGTCAACGGAGTAGTCAGGCGATGCAGAGGTCAAACCAGGTCAGCAATCCAAAGGAGAGTCGAGGAACAGGAACACAGGAACAAGAAAACAGGAACGAAGGGAATCAGGATCAGGAGCCAGGAACTGAAGAGGCAACGAGTACTCGACTAGCGAGGGGACCTGTTGCAAAGGCAATTTGAGAGAGCGGAGCCCGGGCTTATATATCGGAGCTCCGCCGACATCATCATCCGGGGCCATGGCCAGGTTCCTGCCGTGGGCCCTATTTAAAGACTAGCTGTGCGCACGTGCTTGCCTAGGGAGGGGTGTGATGCTGGTCGGAATGGCGTCTCTCTGTGGGCCACGTGGAGAGGCCTGACGTGGAGCATCAGAAGCTGTAGCAGAGCTGGAGGCACCAGGGGCGGCCTGAGGACGGAGCCGGTGGCCCACAGCTGCCAGAGACGAGGGACCAGATGCTGGAGTACTTTGAAAGAGGTGAGGGGGCCGAGCCGCGAGTCTGCTGCGGCCAGCACGCGTAACATTTATTTATTTATTTATTTTTAGATTTTTATATACCGGTGTTCCTGTATTAAAATACAGATCACATCGGTTTACATTGAAACATAAAAATTATGCCAAGAGGCGGTACATATAACAAGGTTATAGAACTTGGAAAACATGGAAAACAGATTCGAATAATAACACTGATAAACTTGCAAAGTCTCTGAGAAATCAAATCATAAAATAAGGCGTAATTGTCTAAGATAAATGTGATCTGCAAAAGGGATTGCGATGGTGAGAAAATCTTGATAGCTGGAGGTAAAAATAATCAAAGTTCTGGAAAAGCTCTGGAAAAGCTTAGATGTGAAGTGAACACTGTACTCTGTTCAAAAAGATCTAGAGGTAGGTATCCTTTCAGTCAGACAGCATCCCAGCACAATATTCCAGTCATCACTGAATAACCTGGCTGTTATCCCCTGGAGCTCAGCATCAACTGTTGAAGGCAGAGGATGCATGTGCTGTGTGAGAGAATTAAACATTCCTCTCACCATCTGTCTACCCTTATTCGTGCTTGCTGGCTGCTTGTCACAATGAGAGTGAGTGAGCCCTTGAGCTGCCATTAAGTTGGCACTGCGTATCTTATGTGAGCACAAGATAGGACTTAACATGTGATGGTTAACGCATCACAGGACTAGGTTTTCTGCCTAGCCAGCTGCCTCCCCTTTGGGTTAAGGCCACAGGTTCTTGTGGCCAGCAGGACTTACTTGGCCTGGTGTGAAGATGGTGGCGATAGGCTCAGTCGGTGACCCAACTGAGGTTGAGGCAAGCAGTGTGCATAGTGAAGTCAAGGTCCCGTCTGAAATCAGGGCAGGCTGTGATCAAGACAAGTCCAGATCCAATCCGTGGTCAGGGCTAAGAGAATCCAGCCAGAGGGAGGACACAGCAACACAGACAAAGGAGGAGGGCTGAAACGAGGCAGAACATGGGAAACAGAGGTAGTACCAAGAGCAAGGCAACACAGAGTGAAACTGGGAACAGGCAGGAACATGCAGGAAAAGGAGCAGGATCAAGGCGGGAATGCTGAACCAACTAGTACTTCAGGAACATAGGAGACCTGCTGCAAAGGCATCTGTGAGACAAGCAGCTGGTGATTAAATCCCCAGCAGGGGTGATGTCATCAAGCGACACAGCAGCAAAGTTACCAGCCACGGAGTCTGCAGGTTGCTGTAGTGCGTGCACATGCATGCCTAGGGAGGCTATAACCGTGTTAAATGTGTCCGGAGGGTGAGTGAGGCGGGCGGCGGCAAGGCTGCCATGATTGGCCCATTGTTACCCTTATTTTGTAAAGTTAATTTTGAGCAGTCTAGGCATCCTATCCTGAGAGGTGGTGTGGAGACTAAAACTTCAGAGTAGTAGTATAAAGTAAATTTGGTATTTGTGAATGGATTGTATGTCTTGATGTACAGTGCTGATGGTATGGCAATAAAGACAAGGCAAAGTGATGAAATGCTATGAGATGTTTTATTAACTGTTTCTATCTTGCATACATGTTAGCCTTCCCTATCTCCTTAATGTTATTCTAATTATGAGAATTTGGCCTACTATTTTCCTGTAATTTCTCTTAGCCCCCCCCCCCCCCCAATTATTTCTTGTAGAGCTGTACCACATAAGTGGTGTTGAGCATATTAAAAGGAAACCGTATAGAGTCTGATGTGTAGGCATTTTTGCCTCTCGACCTTTGTTTAAGCAACATAATGATAAGGCCATGTTCATTATGATTTTTTTTCTTCCCCATTCTAGATGTTAGTGATGTCAGGAGAATGACTATGAATATTATGAAAGGAATAATGAGGGCCTTGGATATTGTAATGAAACTGATGATGCACTGCAGAATTCAAAAATAGGGGCTGTTCTAAAAACCCAGGAATAGGGGGGCTTATTCAGTTTTCCAAAGGCACACATGAAAATTAGAACCATCTTTTTTTTTAACATGGGATGCAATTATTTGTATTTAAACTCAATAACTATCTTTCTACAAGAATGTTTTGACCCTGGAAATGAATCGACCTTATGGTCAAAATTTCAACTGCCAAATTTTCCAAGGTAATCTTTTGTTTAAACCTGTAATAAATATTACAGCCACATGGGGTATGTAGCAAATACACAATCAGTTCTGTGAAATATAGAGAAAGCAGTACAGACTGCACTATGGCATGAATTTTCAAAGGTGTTATGTGTCCAAAAGTAGCATATATTGTGGAAATTTTTAAAAGCCCACTTGCACCTGTAAAGTCCAAGTATGCGTGTAGAAGCTTTTGAAAACTCAGCCTTATGGTGTGAATTTTCAAAGGAGTTACAAAGGTAAAAGTAGCAATTTTCAATTGTCAATTTGTACATAGTGAATTTTCAAAGAGTTGTGGCATGTGCAAATATCACATATGCACATAATTGCTAGTTTATAAACCTTTTGCAGATGTATACAAGAAATGTTGTGTGAATAAAATTGCACATATAAAAAAAGAGCGGGCAGTGGGCTTTCTGTGGAGGGGCCAACAGTTACCTGTGTAAGCTGCTATTTTACAACCTGCCAAATTATCTGCTAATTATCTGGTGTTAAGTGAGAATAAAATTCTTCATAGCCAAATACTGACTGAGTGAGGGGTCTGGGTTAACTGGGGGACTAGTTGGTAAACTGGTAATTTCCTTCCCACATGCATGTTACTAAATTGGATGGTGGCTGGTGGGTGTGAGGATCGCCTGGTAACATGCCTACCTGGTGCGAAGGTGGCGGACCTCACGCGTCACCTAGATAGGATTTTAGACAGTGCTGGGGAGGAGACGGCTGTCATGGTACATGTGGGCACCAACGACATAGGAAAATGTGGGAGGGAGGTTCTGGAAGCCAAATTTAGGATCTTATTAGAAAGCTTAAATCCAGAACCTCCAGGGTAGCATTCTCTGAAATGCTCCCTGTTCCACGCGCAGGTCACCAGAGGCAGGCAGAGCTCCAGAGTCTCAATGCATGGATGAGACAATGGTGCAAGGAAGAGGGATTCAGTTTTGTTAGGAACTGGGGAACCTTTTGGGGAAGGGGGGAGTCTCTTCCGAAGGGATGGGCTCCACCTTAACCAGGGTGGAACCAGGCTGCTGGCGCTAACCTTTAAAAAGGAGATAAAGCAGCTTTTAAACTAGAACAAAGGGGAAAGCCGACAGTCGCTCCGCAGCGCATGGTTCGGAGAGAGGTATCTTCAAAGGATACTAATGATGCATTAGAATTAGGGCATCCCGACAGTGAGGTTCCAATAATAAGAAAAGTAGTCCAAGTGCCTGTAACTAAAAACTCATCTGAGCTAAAAAATTCTAACTTATCACTATCAATTAAAAAGCAGAATGAAAATACAAACAAAAAGCAAACTTTGAAATGTTTGTATGCTAATGCCAGAAGTCTAAGAAGTAAGATGGGAGAATTAGAATGTATAGCAGTGAATGATGACATAGACTTAATTGGCATCTCAGAGACATGGTGGAAGGAGGACAACAAATGGGACAGTGCTATACCGGGGTACAAATTATATCTCAATGACAGAGAGAAGCACCCGGGAGGCGGTGTGGCGCTTTATGTCCAGGATGGCATAGAGTCCAACAGGATAAACATCCTGCATGAGATTAAATGCAAAATTGAATCTTTATGGGTAGAAATCACTTGTGTGTCGGGGAAGACTATAGTGATAGGAGTATACTACCGTCCACCTGGTCAAGATGGTGAGATGGACACTGAAATGCTAAGAGAAATTAGGGAAGCTAACCAAATTGGTAGTGCGGTAATAATGGGAGACTTCAATTACTAAGACGCCGACAAGAGGAAAAGGCGCCATGGAGTGAGTAAGACTTAAGGACCGGAGTGAAATCTAAGGATTGAATATTATGTGGACATAATCATTTAGACTTCTCAGAAGGTATCCCAGGAGAGCAAAGTCGATAACAGTCCCTGAAGCAGCAGCGGACTGGACTTGCACTGACAATCGGATCACCAAAGCGCGGTAGCGCCAACAATGAAGGACTTGCTTTTGTTAAGTGACTGGATCTCCGAAGCGCGATAGCGCCATCAATGAATAAGGGAAGTACAGTTCCACATTTTTTACAAAAAATTAAAAACAAAAATATTTTCTTTAATAAAAAGAGACTTTTGATAAATTTGGACCGATGATTTTATATGACCCATAGCGGTTAAAATTCAGGCTAATTTGCTTGTATACCTTGGGTGTTATGATGGTCCTATTCTCAAATTTAAAGAGATTTTGCACATAGAAGTTAAAAAACCTTTCGCCTACAACGTATGTTAGAGATATTGGGGTAGATTTTATAAATGTACGCACGGGCGTACTTTTCTTCGTGCACCAGGCATGAACAAACGTACGCTGGATTTTATAAGATATGCGCGTAGCCGCGCGAATCTTATAAAATCCGGGGTCGGCGCGCGCAAGGGGGTGCACATTTGTGCAACCTGCGCACACCGAGCCCAGCGTGCGCTGCCTGTTCCCTCCGAGGCCGCTCCGAAATCGAAGCGGCCCCTGAGGGAACTTTCCTTCCGCCTCCCCTCACCTTCCCCTCCCTTCCCCTACCTAACCCACCCCCCCGGCCCTATCTAAACCCCCCTACCTTTGTTGGCAGATTTACGCCTGCGGAAAGCAGGTGTAAATCTGCGCGCGCTAGCGACCCGGGGGCTGGTCCGGAGGCCTCGACCACGCCCCCGGGCCTGCCCCTGAAACGCCGCGTCACTCGCGGCCCGCCCCCGAAACGCCACATCACTCACGGCACGCCCCCGACACACCCCTCCATGCAAGCCCCGGGACTTACACGCGTCCCGGGGCTTGCGCGCGCTGCCGAGCCTATGCAAAATAGGCTCGGCAGCGCGCATGGGGGGGTTTGGGGTAGGTTTTCAGGGGGTACGGGCGTATCGTATGCGCGTACCCCTTTGAAAATCTACCCCATTGTGTGGCTCATTGTATATTGATACTAACTGTTACTATTTTGTGGAGACTTCAATTACCCCAATATTGACTGGGTAAATGTATCATCGGGACATGCTAGAGAGATAACGTTCCTGGATGGAATAAATGATAGCTTTATAGAGCAATTGGTTCAGGAACCGACAAGAGAGGGAGCAATTTTAGATCTAATTCTCAGTGGAGCACAGGATTTGGTGAGAGAGGTAACGGTGGTGGGGCCGCTTGGCAATAGTGATCATAATATGATCAAATTTGAATTAATGACTGGAAGAGGAACAGTGTGCAAATCAAAGGCTCTCGTGCTAAACTTTCAAAAGGGAAACTTTGATAAAATGAGAAAAATTGTTAGAAAAAACTGAAAGGAGCAGCTACAAAAGTAAAAAGTGTGCAAGAGGCTTGGTCATTGTTAAAAAATACCATTCTAGAAGCACAGTCCAGATGTATTCCACACATTAAGAAAGGTGGAAAGAAGGCAAAACGATTACCAGCATGGTTAAAAGGGGAGGTGAAAGAAGCTATTTTAGCCAAAAGATCTTCATTCAAAAATTGGAAGAAGAATCCAACAGAAGAAAATAGGATAATGCATAAACGTTGGCAAGTTAAATATAAGACATTGATAAGACAGGCTAAGAGAGAATTAGAAAAAAAGTTGGCCGTAGAGGCAAAAACTCACAGTAAAAACTTTTTAAAATATATCCGAAGCAGAAAGCCTGTGAGGGAGTCAGTTGGACCGTTAGATGATCGAGGGGTTAAAGGGGCACTTAGAGAAGATAAGGCCATCGCAGAAAGATTAAATGATTTCTTTGCTTTGGTGTGTACTGAAGAGGATGTTGGGTAGGTACCTGTACTGGAGAAGGTTTTCATGGGTAATGATTCAGATGGACTGAATCAAATCACAGTGAACCTAGAAGATGTGGTAGATCTTATTGACAAACTGAAGAGTAGTAAATCACCTGGACAGGATGGTATACACCCCAGAGTTCTGAAGGAACTAAAAAATGAATTTTCAGACCTATTAGTAAAAATTTGTAACCTATCATTAAAATCATCCATTGTACCTGAAGACTTGAGGATAGCAAATGTAACCCCAATATTTAAAAAGGGCTCCACGGGTGATCTGGGAAACTACAGACTGGTTAGCCTTACTTCAGTGCCAGGAAAAATAGTGGAAAGTGTTCTAAACATCAAAATCACAGAACATATAGAAAGATATGGTTTAATGGAACAAAGTCAGCATGGCTTTACCCAAGGCAAGTCTTGCCTCACAAATCTGCTTCACTTTTTTGAAGGAGTTAATAAACATGTAGATAAAGGTGAACCGGTAGTTGTAGTATACTTGGATTTTCAAAAGGCGTTTGACAAAGTTCCTCATGAGAGGCTTCTAGGAAAAGTAAAAAGTCATGGGATAGGTGGCGATGTCCTTTCATGGATTGCAAACTGGCTAAAAGACAGGAAACAGAGAGTAGGATTAAATGGACAATTTTCTCAGTGGAAGGGACTGGGCAGCGGAGTGCCTCAGGGATCTGCATTGGGACCCTTACTTTTCAATATGTTTATAAATGATCTGGAAAGAAATATGACGAATGAGATAATCAAATTTGCAGATGATACAAAATTGTTCAGAATAGTTAAATCACAAGCAGATTGTGATAAATTGCAAGAAGACCTTGTGAGACTGGAAAATTGGGCATTAAAATGGCAGATGAAATTTAATGTGAATAAGTGCAAGGTGATGCATATAGGGAAAAATAACCCATGCTATAGTTACACAATATTAGGTTCCATAGTAGGTGCTACAACCCAAGAAAGAGATCTAGGCGTCATAGTGATAACACATTGAAATTGTTGGTTCAATGTGCTGCAGCAGTCAAAAAAGCAAACAGAATCATGGGAATTATTAGAAAGGGAATGGCGAATAAAACAGAAAATGTCATAATGCCTCTGTACCGCTCCATGGTGAGACCCCACCTTGAATACTGTGTACAAATCTGGTTGCCGCATCTCAAAAAAGATATAATTGCGATGGAGAAGGTACAGAGAAGGGCTACCAAAATGATAAGGGGAATGGAACAGTTCCCCTATGAGGAAAGACTAAAGAGGTTAGGACTTTTCAGCTTGGAGAAGAGATGGCTGAGGGGGGATATGATAGAGGTGATTAAAATCATGAGAGGTCTAGAACGGGTAAATGTGAATCGGTTATTTACTCTTTCGGATAACAGAAAGACTAGGGGGCACTCCATGAAGTTAGCATGTGGCACATTTAAAACTAATCGGAGAAAGTTCTTTTTTACTCAACGCACAATTAAACTCTGGAATTTGTTGCCAGAGGATGTGGTTAGTGCAGTTAGTGTAGCTGTGTTTAAAAAGGGATTGGATGAGTTCTTGAAGGAGAAGTCCATTACCTGCTATTAATTAAGTTGACTTAGAAAATAGCCACTGCTATTACTAGCAACAGTAACATGGAATAGACTTAGTTTTTTGCTACTTGCCAGGTTCTTATGGCCTGGATTGGTCACTGTTGGAAACAGGATGCTGGGCTTGATGGACCCTTGGTCTGACCCTGTATGGCATGTTCTTATGTTCTTATGTTCTTACGTAAGTGTTAAAGAAAATATGTGAGTTAAATCTCCATGTATAAATGATTACAATTAGGAGCACAAATACGTATAGGAGATTTGCACCATTTATCTGAATAATTGTTGATTTCTCCGGGTAAGTGGTGGCTTTGTTGCCATTTAGCCAGATAAGTCTCAAAAACTGATACTTATCCAGCTAAATAATATAGGCAAATTAGGATTAAAGTACTACTTATCCGGCTATGTTGAAAATACCTGCCGCATTATATTTTAGAAATGTGATAATGTTGTTGGGTAGATTTAACCATATTTTATATAGTGTGCACACATTTGCAGGCATGGTATAACTCCTATCTGTAACTTTATACCAGATAGATGCCATATATGGGCGCATGTGCACATTTTTGAAAGTTATCCCCCCTGAACTCACTTTTATGCTTTTAAATCCTTTTGAAAATAACTTTTTATGCCTTTACATTATTGGATTGATAGAAATGCATTCACTTCCCCTCCAGCAATTATTGTAACACCTTACATTGACTGGAAGATTGTCCTCTGTTAATAAGGTGGTTTGTAATTGCTATTCTTGGTAATTCTGACTTCATTACGACACTCAAATCAGGCTTTAGTAGTGTAATGACCACTTGAAACTGGTATAAAGTTATAGATAGGATTTCATTCATCTTTTGTGTATCCTCTTCTCTGTCTTCTGAAATATAAAACCTTATTACATCTTTAAAGTGATAAGTAATTGTTAGTAGGCACAGTTCTTGTGATATTAAAACTTAAGGTAATTCATCTTGAACATTGTAGCTACGAAGGGCAATATTTAAAGCCTTATTTGTGGATAAAATGGTTTTTTACCTTGGGAAATGGGCGGTTTGAATATTGATGCCCCCTCCCTACTGCAGCCATCAGCATAGGCGCTGTTACCTGCAGTTAAAAAGAAGCAGGGATAGATCGGGGAGGACAAGCACACCCAGGGCCTATATTTTCAATGACTGTACATATAGTTGTACCTGTTTCAAAGCAGGTGCAAGCATATACGCTGAGGTTTGGGCCCCATTCCCATGGCGGGGACCAACATGTCCCACTGAAAATGAGCTTGCCGTCCCATGGGTACAATGCCCCTGCAGGACTGCAAACGAGCCACGGGGGTCTGATTATTACCCACAATATGTGTATTTTGCAGGTTCTACAGCTGGTAAAACAATTAGAAGCAGCTTACATCATTTGAGGGGAAGATTAATATAAATATTTAAAGAATATGATTATAAATATTTAAATATTATTTCCAGATTTTTATGCACCACACATGCAGATACCAGACCTGAACAGAGCAGGGTACAAATACAAAACAATAAAAACACCCAATTAACAGCTAAAAGCAAACTGTACCCCAATGGTACCTGATAAATTAATGCCATCCCTTGACAGTATTTGAAATTTCAGCTCTATTAGTTAAAATTTGTAACCTATCATTAAAATCATCCATTGTACCTGAAGACTGTAGGGTGACTAATATAACCTCAATATTTAAGAATGGCTCCAGGGGCGATCCGGGAAACTATAGACCAGTGAGCCTGACGTCAATACTGGGAAAAATAGTGGAAACTAATCTAAAGATCAAAATCACAGAGCATATAGAAAGACATGGTTTAATGGAACACAGTCATCATGGTTTTACTCAACGGAAATCTATCCTCACATATCTGCTTCAATTTTTTGAAGGGGTTAATAAACATGTGGATAAAGGTCACTGGTAAGAACATAAGAACATGCCATACTGGGTCAGATATAGGGGTAGATTTTCAAAAAACGCGAATAGGCGTACTTTTGCTGGTGCATCAGGCGCCAGCAAAAGTACGCTGGATTTTAGTAGATACGCGCGGAGCCGCGCGTATCCACTAAAATCCTGGATCGGCGCGCGCAAGGCTATGAATTCTGTATAGCCGGCGCGCGCCGAGCCGCACAGCCTACCCCCGTTCCCTCCAAGGCCGCTCCGAAATCGGAGCGGCCTTGGAGGGAATCCTCTAACGCCCTCCCCTCACCTTCCCCTCCCTTCCTCTACCTAACCCACCCGCCCGGCCCTGTCTACACCCCCCTTACCTTTCTCCGGGGATTTACGCCTCCCGGAGGGAGAAGTAAATCCCCGCGCGCCAGCGGGCCTGTTGCGCGCCGGGACGCGACCTGGGGGCGGGTACGGAGGGTGCGGCCACACCCCCGGACCGCCCCGGGCCGTAGCCACGCCCCGTACCCGCCCCCAAAACGCTGCCGACAAGCCCCCTAAACGCCGCAACGACCGGGCCCGCCCCCGACACGCCCCCGACACGCCCCCCTCGGAGAACCCCGGGACTTACATGAGTCCCGGGGCTCTGCGCGCGCCGGTAGGCCTATGTAAAATAGGCTTACCGGCGCGCAGGGCCCTGCTCGCCTAAATCCGCCCAGTTTTGGGCGGATTTAGGCGAGCAGGGCTCTGAAAATCCGCCCCATAGTGTTTTTGCATTTTCAGAAGGCATTTGACAAAGTCCCTCTTGAGAGGTTTCTAAGAAAACTAAAAAGTCATGGGATAGGAGGTGTTTGCCTTTCGTGGATTACAAACTGGTTAAAAGTCAGGAAACAGAGTAAGATTAAATGGTCAATTTTCTCAGTGGAAAAGGGTAAACAGTGGAGTGCCTCAGGGATCTGTACTTGCACTTGTGCTTTTCAATATATTTACAAATGATCTGGAAAGGGAATATGACGATTGAGGTAAATTTGCAGATGATACAAAATTATTCAGAGTAGTTAAATACTGTGATAAATTGCAGGAGGACCTTGTGAAACTGGAAGATTGAGCATCCAAATGGCAGATGAAATTTAATGTGGTCAAGTGCAAGGTGATGCATATACGGAAAAATAACCCTTGCTGTAGTTACACGATGTTAGGTTCCATATTAGGAGCTACTTCCCAGGAAAAAGATCTAGGCATCATAGTGGATAACACATTGAAATTGTCGGTACAGTGTGCTGCGGCAGTCAAAAAAGCAAACAGAATGTTAGTAATTATTAGGAAAGGAATGGTTAATAAAACGGAAAATGTCATAATGCCTCTGTATCGCTCCATGGTGAGACCGCACCTTGAATACTGTGTACAATTCTGGTCGCCGCATCTCAAAAAAGATATAGTTGTGATGGAGAAGGTACATAAAAGGGCAACCAAAATGATAAAAGGGATGGAATAGCTCCCCTTTGAGGAAAAGCTAAAGAGGATAGGAGTTGTTCAGCTTGGAGAAGAGACTGCTGAAGGGGAATATGATAGAGGTCTTTAAAATTATGAGAGGTCTACAACAGGTAAATATGAATCGGTTATTTATTCTTTCGGATAATAGAAGGACTAGGGTGCGCTCCATGAAACATAGAAACATAGAAACCTAGAAATGACAGTGGAAGAAGACCCAACGGCCCATCCAGTCTGCCCAGCAAGTTTCGCACTTTTTTTTTTTTCATACTTATCTGTTACTCTTGGCCCTTAGTAACCTTAGGTTCTATTTCCCTTCCACCCCCACCATTAATGTAGAGAGCAGTGTTGGAGCTGCATCTAAGTGAAATATCTTAGCAAGTAGCTCATTTAAAACTAATCAGAGAAAATTCTTTTTCACTCAACGCACAATTAAGCTGTGGAATTTGTTGCCAGTGGTTATGGTTAATGCAGTTAGTGTAGCTGGCATTTGGATACATTTTTGAGGAGAAGACCATTATCTGCTATTAATCAAGTTGACTTAGGGCCAAATGTTAAAATGTACACGCGGGCGTAGATTTGTGCGCGCAACCCGGCGCGCACAAATCTACGCCCAATTTAATAACATGAGTGTGCCGCCTTGCGCATGTTATAAAATCTGGGGTCGGTGCACGCAAGGGGGTATACACTTTACCTTGCGCGCGCTGAGCCCTAGGGGAGCCCCGATGGCTTTCCCTATTCCCTCTGAGGCCGCTCCGAAATTGGAGCGGCCTCATAGGGAACTTTCCTTCCGCCACCCCCTGCCCCCCAGCCCTACCTAAACCCCCATCCTGACCTTTAATCTTCAAGTTGCGCCTGCCTCTGGGCAAATGGCTGCTGTGCCTGGAGGCTCTTGCCCCGCCCCCACCCCGCCCCTGGACCACCCCTCCTCACCCACTCCCCGCCCCCTTTTTCAAGCCCCGGGACATACGGGCGTCCCGGGGCTTGCGCGCGTCACCGAGCGTATGCAAAATAGGCTCGACGCGCAGGGGCAGGTTTTCGGGGTTACGCGCTAAAATTACACGCGTAACCCTTTGAAAATCTGCCCCTTAGGGAATAGCCACTGCTATTACTGGCATCAGTAGCATGGGATTTACTTAGAGTTTGAGTAGGGCTTAGAGTTTGAATAGGGCTCTTTCCACTGCAGGTCCTTCTCATTGGAACACACTCCCACCAGACCTCAGACAAGACCCCTGCCAACATTCCTTCAAGAAAAAACTGAAAACTTGGCTATTCAGCCTAGCGTTTCCCTGATTGCTCACAGACTACTTCCCTTGGCAACTATGATTTGTTTTTTATGGTATAAATCCACCCTCTAACCCTCCTTTTAAATCCACCAATTTTTGGATCCTCTGTTTCCGCTATCCTTCATCCCCACATCCTCTCTCTGCCTGTCCTCCCCGTGCACTCTAGCCCAATTTCATTCGATGCATTCATCTGTTAGTTAACTTTTAATGTTAATTTCAATGGCTTTTTGCAAGGCATCTGTATAAGATGAATACTTCAATTACCATGTTATTTTAATGTTCTTATATGTTCTTCGTTCTATGTAATGCTCTCAGGCAAGTTTAATTGTTTCAATGTAAACCGATTTGATTTGTATCCAATGCAAGAAGATCGGTATATAAAAAACCCAAAAATAAATAAATAAATACTTGCCAGGTTCTTGTAGCCTGGATTGGCCACTGTTGGAAACAGGATGCTGGACTTGATGGACCCTTGCTCTGACCCAGTATGACAATTTCTTATGTTCTTAATCTATGACATGTACTTAAAATATGTCTAATTTCTTAATCGTTCTAGACACTTTTGGGAATGCAAATCCTTTTTTTGGTTAGGTAAGGATCACTTTATTACCAGTTTTTATAGAATTTAGGAATTCTTCTCATAAATTGTGCCCGCTATAATTTTTTCTTGCAGTGTGTGTATGATAATGAAATCTGATTTTGTGAGCTTTCAGAAACAATTTCCATGCATAATGTTAAATATGGCACCACGGCTGTATAACAAATTATAAACCACAGCATAGAATTTTATCTCTTTGAAAATGGCAGGATGGAACAAACGTAATGTTGGAAACAGCAGTTTATACTCTGTGTTGTGTGTTGCTTGGTGGAAGGCCTGAGATCAGTTCTCAGGCCCTGCTTCTGTTGATTGGGTTGATTGCGGCTGGGGATATTGTGGAGGCAGCATTTACAGCCTTTGAAGGGTGGAGGTGGACAGAGTGGGGAAAGAATCTCAGCCATCACTCTTAACAGTAACAGTTGGTCTTGAGGTAAGAACATAAGAAATTGCCATGCTGGGTCAGACCAAGGGTCCATCAAGCCCAGCATCCTGTTTCCAACAGAGGCCAAAACCAGGCCACAAGAACCTGGCAATTACCCAAACACTAAGAAGATCCCATGTTACTGATGCAATTAATAGCAGTGGCTATTCCCTAAGTAAAATTGATTAATAGCCATTAATGGACTTCTCACCCAAGAACTTATCCAAACCTTTTTTGAACCCAGCTACACTAATTGCACTAACCACATCCTCTGGCAACAAATTCCAGAGCTTTATTGTGCATTGAGTGATAAAGAATTTTCTCCGATTAGTCTTAAATGTGCTACTTGCTAACTTCATGGAATGCCCCCTAGTCCTTCTATTATTCGAAAGTGAAAATAACCGAGTCACATCTACTCATTCAAGACCTCTCATGATCTTAAAGACCTCTATCATATCCCCCCTCAGCCGTCTCTTCTCCAAGCTGAACTGTCCTAACCTCTTCAGCCTTTCCTCATAGGGAAGCTTTCCATCTCCTTTATCATTTTGGTTGCCCTTTTCTGTACCTTCTCCATCGCAACTATATATTTTTTGAGATGCGGCGACCAGAATTATACACAGTATTCAAGGTGTGGTCTCACCATGGAGCGATATAGAGGCATTATGACATTTTCCGTTCTATTAACCATTCCCTTCCTAATAATTCCTAACATTCTATTTTCTTTTTTGACTGCTGCAGCACACTGAGCTGACGATTTTAAAGTATTTTCCACTATGATGCCTAGATCTTTTTCCTGAGTGGTAGTTCCTAATATGGAACCTAACATCGTGTAACTACAGCAACGGTTATTTTTCCCTATATGCAACACCTTGCATTTGTCCACATTAAATTTCATCTGCCATTTCGATGCCCAATCTTCAAGTCTTGCAAGGTCCTCCTGCAATGTATCACAGTCTGCTTGTGATTTAACTACTCTGAATAATTTTGCATCATCTGCAAATTTGATAACCTCACTCGTCATATTCCTTTCCAGATCATTTATATATATATTGAAAAGCACCGGTCCAAGTACAGATCCCTGAGGCACTCCACTGTTTACCCTTTTCCACTGTGCATGTTGGGATACAGAGGAAGATATGGTCCACGGTTCTTGGCCAACAGCTGTCATTGTAATGACTGGGCTAGTCTGGTGTTCTAAAATAGTGCATTACAGATGGGATTTTATTAAGCTGGAAGCCCAAAGGAGCAGAAGGAAACTTCCAGGTCATTCTTGCCCCTTTCCCTCCCCCACAATAAAAGAAAATCCATAAAAATTGCAGGGAAAGTCCTGGTTTATATTTAACTCTCTTAAAAATTCTCAACAGTTTTTTTAATCACTTTTTATTCATGGATTATGGACAGAATTTTAGATTGCAATCTCAAATGTCAAAAATTTGACCCATCTCTAATTACTAATTATTGTAAAATGCCATAATCTTGTGGCGTGTAGTGGTCGACAAATTATTTTTAATAAATAAATAAAAATATCCTGTTACCCCAGCTATCCCATCCTGAAAAAAAGAAGAAAAACAGCTGCAATACCCTTGCTTTCAGCCTACTTGTGAATTGCATCTCTGAGTACCAATTAATGACAGCTTTAATTGTCGTTTACAGAGTGTTGTGCAATGAGCGTTACGGTTGGTATCTCCATTTGTGAGAAAAAAAAATCTAAACAGAAATTAGGTCCCTTGTGGGAATTTCTAAGTGCCTTGCATAATGTATATTATGATCCCTTTCTCTGCTTCACGAGTCCTGACACTCTCTCCTGGCAATTCTGTTGTCTGTTGGTTGCTAGGATGTTTGGTCCTCTTCAGGGATTTATGGTTGTAGTTAGGGAAGCTGATGCTGCTGTTGGCTTTGAAGTCCACTTCACATCATGTACATCAAATGCAGTTACCTTTCAGAAGAAAAACTGTTTCACTAGAACTGCTCAGTTTGCTAGGAAAGCACGGTATTAAAACATTTGATGCAATGCCTAGCGGTCTGCTTACGTCACGTGTAAGGACTGGGCACGCTTTGCTCATGCTGGTCACTGTGGATCAGATAGGTTACGTGAAGTAAGATACAATGGTGTAGATAGACTGCAGGGCCCTTCTGCACTTTATCGATAATGCATTATGAGGTGAATTTTAAAAGCCCCGACACGCGAATAAGTGGGGCTCGTGCGCGCCGAGCGGATTTTAAAAGCCGCCCAAATACGCATGTATCTCCTGCAGAGTGCACATCTCCAAAGATTTTAAGAAGTGGTAGGGCGTGGGCATGGTCTGGGCAGGGCACGGGCGTTCTGGAGCGAGAGCCAGAGATGTGCGTGAAAATACTTACGTGCCCCGGTGTGTGCTGAGGTCTCCTGCCTGTAACTTTACTTCTGCCATGGATGCTGGGTAACTTAAAAAACTAAAGAAAACTAGGCAGATCTGCAGGGTTTTAAGATTCGGGGAAAACTGGGTGGAGTGAAAAACTAGGGGGGTTTGGAGGACCTCTCTCTTAACTGGGCAAATTGGGCAGGAACTGGTAAAACTGGGAATGGCACAATGAATGTAATATCCCTGTACACAAATGTTTCCCATGATGTTGCTATTCAAATTCTTGAGAAGGTCCTTTTAGGATCAGAACACCATCATCAGGTCCCATGTCATTTTTTTGCTTTTAATTGTGAATTTGATATAAAGAAATTATTTTTTTACCTTTGGAGTATTTTTTTTTTTTTTACCTACAAATGCATATATCACAATGGGCTCCTTAGTGGCCCTCTCTGTAGTTAATCTTGTTATGGAGGCATTCAAGGAAGAATATGTTTATTTGTTGCTCTCTTTTTCAAACATTTCTTTTTGGGTCAGCTACATTGAATATTTTTTTTTGTGGCAAGCTTATGAAGAAAATTTGAAACTTTTTTGTAATTGGCACAATCAATGTGATTTGCTCTTGAAATTCACTATGTCTTTTGACAATCTGCAGATTCCTTTTTTGGATATTGTAATTACAGAACAATAGGGGATAATACCTACTTTTATATTTCGAAAATAAATTGCCCAGAACAACTTGCTTAAATATCAGAGCTTCCATCCTAAAGCTTTTAAAGCCAGTCTTCCAATTAGTCAATTTTTTAGAATTAGAAGAATATGCTCTACTCTTCAAGATTTCAAACTTCAAGCTTACTATCTTGCACTTAGATTTTTTTAACGTGGTTATCCAGTTAAAGTAATGCGAACAGCTTATCGGAGAGCTTTATACTCTGATCATGATGCTTTGTTGGAATATTATAATAAAGCTGATTTTCCTGCAAATATGTGTTGCAATATTCTGACTATCTATTTCCTAAAGTATAAGACGTCATTGGCACATCTTACAATTTCATTCTATATTCTATGAGGAACCAATGATTTCTTACAGTAGAGATCCAAATATTAGAAATCGCGTGAGGAAAACAGTGCTATGGGATACTAGATCATCTTTAATTGATCATTACCCATGCAATCATTGTGATATGTGTAACAATACTATCCAAGGAGAAATTTGGGAACATCTTACCACACATATTAAATATAAATGCAATGCACACACAAATTGTAATTCCAAAAATGTGGTTTACATTATTTAGTGTGCATGCCCAATGATATATGTGGGCAGGACAAATAGATTAATAAAAATACGTTTGCATGAACACCCCATAGTTGTTTAAATAATAGGACTGAGAATGTTCCAATTGTAATACATTGCTTAGCATTCAAACACAGTTTTACAGATTTAGGGTAGATGGTCACTGAGTCAGTTACATTATCCTCCAGGTGGGGATTCCCTTTCTGTGATAAACTTTAAAGAACATTGGATGTTTACTTTGAAATCAACCTATCCGATTGGCAAGAATGATGATGCTGAGTAGTTTACTTTGCTGTGAATGCCATTGTTACTCATTGATTGGTTGATAAATTCAGCTTTCTATTCCCTCATTGGATGATCCTGTATCCCCAGGCCAACATATGTAGCTTTTCAAAAGCAGCATTTTCCCTACATTTCAAAATGGCTTCTTTGAGCCACATGCATTTATGAAGCTTGATCATAAATAGCTTGTTTGATACATTTTAATATGAGTAAGATATTGCACTTTTTCTATAATACTCATGATATAATTCATATTTCTATTAGTTTTTGTGCTGATTGGTTGCCTGCATTAATGCCCCTGAAGAAGATTTAAAATGTAACACAAATCGTGTCGGGCTAAACATTGGCATTGCAGAGCAAAAGAAAAACTCTTGTTTCCTCACAAAATAAGATAAGTGCATTGGCTTTATAATTTTAAGAAATATATTTTGCATGCAAAGTATAAACAAACAAAAAAAGGAAGAAATTTGAATTATTGAGCTCAATGATTATATTTAGAGTTTGGTCACACCTAAGTGGTTTATGTCAAGTCTTAAGACTGATTAACCAAGATTAAGTGAGTTCCTATAAACTCACAGGAGAAGATTTTTAAAGTTATGCGCCAGCGTAGATTTGTTCACGCAACCTAGCGCGAACAAATCTACGCCCGATTTTAAACATGCATGCGTTGCCACGCGCATGTTATAAAATCCAGGGTTGACGCGTGCAGGGGGGTGCACAATTGTGCAACCTGCGCGTACCGAGCTGAGCAGCCTGCCTCCGTTCCCTCCGAGGCCGCTCCGAAATCGGAGCGGCCTCGGAGGGAACTTTTTTCCGGCGCCCTCCACCTTCCCCTCCCTTCCCCTACCTAACCCACCCCCCAGCCCTAACTAAATCCCCCCCCTACCTTTGTTAAGAAAGTTACGCTTGCCCAAGGCAGGTGTAACTTGCGTGCGCTGGCGGGTCTCTGGCGCGCCATTCCCCGGCCCGGGGGCTGGTTTGGAGGCCTCGGCCAAGCCCCCGGAATGCCCCTGGGCCGGCACCATGCCCACGGTCCTGCCCCCGGAACGCCCTCGAATGCCACGCTGTCCCCGATACGCCCCCGACACGCCCCCCAAGCAAAGCCCCGGGACTTATGTGCGTCCCGGGGCTTTGCGCGTGCTGGCAGCCTATGCAACATAAGCACGCCAGCACGCAAGTCCCCTGTGTGCGTAAATCCGGCTGGATTTACACGCGCAGGGCTTTTAAAATCTGCCCCACATTTTTTATGATGGTTTCCAAATCACAGAAGGACACAGAATGAGTTCTTTTCACTGTTGTTTTTTTATTGATACATATTAAGTTGACCAACACAGAAATGAAATTCCCAAAGCATGCCCCACATTATTATTTATGGATGTCATTGTTTAAGGACTAGATCAATTTTTCAATACGAGTTAATTGAAAAAAATTGTATATGCCACTTCCCTACATTTGAAAAAGTTTTCCATATTTGGCTACTGTAAATCCAGTAATGAGCAACATTTGAGATTTTTTTTCTCACTAAATCGTTATTACTCATTTAGTTTTACAATATATCCATTTGCAAATCCCTATTATACTTTATACATCATCAAAATTTTGCTAGTTCCTAAGGGCCGGATTTTCAAAAGGTTACGCACACCGGACCTATTTTAAAAAGGCCCGGGGCTTTACAAAAGGGGTGGGGAGTGGCGGAGCTGGGTGGTCCAGGGGCAGGGCGTGGGTGGGGCCAGAGGCCTGCAACACAGCGGCCATTGCCGCTGTGTTGAGGAATCGTGTGCTGGCGCGCGCAACTTGTGCCGGCCCAGAGGCAGGCGCAAAAGGTAGGATAAAACTTTTCGGGGGGGGGGGGGGGTAGAGTAGGGTCTGGGGGGGAAAGGTTAGGAGAAGGGGTGGGAAGGTCAGGCTAGGGGGAAGGGAAGTTCCCTCACTTCAATTTCGTAGTGGCCTGGGAGGGAATGGAGGAAGGCAGTGTAGCTCGGCGCGTGCAAGGTGCACAATTGTGCATCCCCTTGCGCGCGCCAACCTCAGATTTTATAATATGTGCCCGCCTGCGCGCGCATGTTATAAAATCGGGCACACGTGTAGGCCATGCATGCATGTTATAAAATCTACTCCTAAGTAAGCTCCCTTCATTCTTTCATTGGAAAAGGACAAAATCAACACATCAATAAAGTATGAAATAAATATCCAGCTGGTTGTTATTTAATCCCACATCTCATGGAATAGAGCTTTTAACCACTTTTAATCTTTCATCTTCTCTGTTCAGCCTAACTATTAACGTATCCTATTCCTCTTCTGGTAACTAAGATCAGTGTCTTAGTGTCTTCCCATGGTTTCCAATATTATTTATTATGTATATTCTCTCGCCACAGATAATAGACATTTCCCTCTGTATTACTATCCTGTTGGCATTATCAGACAAAAAAGGTTGCACACCTACCTACCCTTGACAAGTGAAAACATTTATGGAATAAAGAAAGGGGGAAGCATCAAAAAAAGGATGAATGAAAAAATGTACCTTCAGAAGGAAAGAAGAAAAGAGAACATATTGAAGGCTTTCCTAGAAACAAAAAAAGCATCCTGATAGTTGACCCAGTTTCTCAGACAGAAATGGGATGGGATGCAGAACAATCAGTCATTGGAATCTATGTCACCTCTGCCTGTAGGCTTAAATGAATTACTTTGTGGCTTTAACTTTCTCAAACACATTAGACTGGCTGTTCAAAGTTATTTTGAGTTTGGCAAGATATAATTGTGCATGAGGAGATCCTTCTTAACTTCCGAGAGCTCTTGTCTATGACACTGGAGTTCAGCAGAGAAGTACTGGAAGGTAAAGATCCTTGAATCCTGAAAATACATTTCTCCAAGCTTGTGAGCAGCTGACATAATGTGGATTGTATCTTTGAAGCTATGAAGGTGAATAATTATTGGCCTCAGCTTCTTATTAGCATCCGGTATCAGTTCAAGGAAATGGTGTGCCCTATTGATCTTTATTTTCTTGTAAGTAGCTGTGATAGTTATGATTTGTGGCAGCTATTCTGAGGAGAATTCTACCAGCCTGGACCCTTCCAACTTCTCAGGCAGGCTGACCCCATGGATATTATTATGTAGCAATTCTGGAGCACCCTAAACCTTCAGTGTTTTTTGTTACCATTATTATCATAAACATCACATAGCAGCGGCAGCTGTGTCAGCCTTAAGCTTAAAAAGAAGTACAATGACAGGTAAAGAGTATTATTTTCTGTTCTTCCTCCCATTCTTCCCCTATGTAGTAGGGCCTTCTAGAACATGATCTTGCTGCTTATGAGCTTCAGAATGCTCTAACGACATTTACAAGATAATAGTGCCTGTAGCAGAGTTATGAGTGCTCCCTTCTTGGAAGAACAACGGCATGAAGTAAGAAGTAGCAATGTTGACTACAAATAGACAATAAGGCGGCAACTTTCAAACTGGCACGCAGGCACACATTGGTGCACTTAAGTCGGCCCGCGCCCAGGGATGCAGCCATTTTATAACATACACGCGTGAATTGGGGGATTTTAAAAGAGGAGCATGGCGACACTATTCCCAGTTCACCCAGTTAAGAGAGAGGTCCTCCAAACCTCCCTTAATTTAATAGCCTTTACTTCCCCCAGTTAGTCCCGACCCTTAAATCCCCACAGATCTGCCTAGTATTCTTTAAGGTGAATTTTTAAAAGCTCAATATGCAAATTAATTAAGGGCTGCGTGAATATGCTGGTCTTGCTCGCGCTGAACGGATTTAAAAGGCCACCCGGATATGCGCAAAAATGTCGCAGTGCACACTTGTCTGAAGTTTTCAAAAAGGGGCAGGGCGTGGCCTGGGTGGGGCACTGCCATTTCGGGGTGTGAACCTGAGATGTGTGGTAAATACTTCTGCACTCTTGCGCTCGCCAAGGCCCCGTGTTGTGTAACTATACTTCTGCTATGGATGTTGTGTAAGTTATAAAAGGGATAACTGCGGGGAGTGAAGGCTAATAAATCATGGGGGTTTGGAAAACCTCGTTCAACTGGGTGAATTGGTAAAACTGGAAATGGTGTCAGTACACACCCCTTTTTAAAGTCCCCTGATTTATGTGGTAGAAGTGCTATTTGTGTGCACTTGCATGTGCCCACTTAAAATTTGGTGCACATCTGCACACGGCCAGCCTATTTTATAACTTGCACACATATATGTGTGCAAATCTAAAATAACCACGTTCCTGGCCACTGGTTGACAATGTGTGCTCATGTGCGCCTGCACGCTGGTTTGAAAGTTACCGTCATTATTTTTTATCTTGCACATCATCCATAGCAGAAGTAAAGTTATGAGGCAGGGGGCCATAGTGTGTACCGGGTTGTGTAAGTATTTATGAATACATCTCAGGTTCATTCCCATGTCCCGCCCATTTTTGAAATCTTCCGAGATGTGTGTGCTCTAGTAGAGATGTTGGAGCAGAAGCAACTTGCACACGTTGGCCTACTGGCGGCGTGTGCTTCCCCGGCACAGTGGCAAATGGTCGCTGTACTGGCTGCCTCCAGCCCTGCCCCTCCCTGCCCCCCTGGACCACCCCTCCCCGCCTCCGGACTGCCCCTTTCTCTGGGCCCGGCACTTCAGCGTGTAACAGGGGTTACAGACATGGCTGGGCCCCTTTGAAAATATGCGCAGTGCGCGCAAGGCCCGGCCACATATGTAACCCCAGTTATATATGCGCCTTGCTGATTTAAAATTCACACGATTATTTTCTTGTTTGAAGAGTGCTGGTATCTGTATGACTAATTTTTTTTTCTTTAGTTTATGGGTAGGAGGAGCTTGTTTTTGCTGCAAGCTCCAGATTGAGATTTATTATTTTTATGATGTTAATGAAGATGGCTTAGGAATGAGACAACATCATTTAAGGCTGCTTGTTCTTATTTATTTGTCCCCCAAACATTTTCTAGATTGTGATTGTTGCTACTGAAAGTACTCATTTTGCCAGAATATGCCTGCATAGTACTACTGCGGGGGTGGCCAACTCCAGTCCTCGAAAGCCACAAACAGGCCAGGTTTTCAGGATATCTAGAATGAATATACATGAAATAGATTTGTATACAATAGAGGCAGTGCATGCAAATTTATCTCATGCGTATTCATTGTGCATTAGAGAATTGAATCGTGTGCCCGATCATCTTAACGATTGGGTTCGGCTGGAGGGAGAAAAAAATCTGATCGCTGGAGATGTGAATTGGAATCGGTTCCGATTCACATCGTTAATTTTTTTTTAGTGAGGCCCGACCCTTTAAAATTGACCCCTTACCTTCCCCCTCCCCCCCGAACTGCCCCAAAACATTTTACGAATACCTGGTGGTCCAGTGGGGGCGCGGGGACCGATATCCCGCTCTCGGGCCATCGGTGCCATTTTGGCTGCCACTCAAAAATGGCGCCGATGGCCCGATTAAAAAAAAAACCCACCCGACCCTTTAAAGATGACTCCTTAGCTTCTCCCACCCTCCCAATCACCCCAAAACATTTTAAAATTACCTGGTGGTCTAGTGGTGGTCCCGGGAGCGATCTCCCATTCTCGGGCCGTCGGCTGCCAATCATAAAGATGGCGCCGATGGCCCTTTGCCCTTACCATGTGACAGGGTATCCATGCCATTGGCCGGCCCCTGTCACATGGTAGGAGCACTGGCTGGCCGGCGCCATCGTAGAGATGGCCGCCGCCATCGTAAAGATGGCGCCGGCCATCCAGTGCTCCTACCATGTCCCCACGCCCCCACTGGACCACCAGGTACTCGTAAAAAGTTTTTGGGGGGTTTGGGGGGTGGGGGAAGGTAAGGGATTAGTTTTATAGGGTCGGGGTGGGTTTAGGGGTTGTTTTGGTATGCCGGTTTTCCCGCCTTCCCCCCAAATAACTCCCGTTAGTGGACACTAACGGGAGTAACGATTTTTCATGATAAATCGTGAAAATTTCTATTGTATCGCGCACTGTACCGATTTTTGACGATTTAAAAAATATCGGACGATTTTTTTAAATCGTCAAAAAACGATTCACATCCCTATTGTGCATATCCTGAAAAACTGGCCTATTTGTGGCTGTTGAGGTCCAGAGTTGGCCACCCTTATACTACTTCTATGTTCTGTAAGTCAATGGTTCTCAAATCTGTCCTGGCGGATTCCCAGCCAATCAGGTTTTCAGGATATTCACAATGAATATGCATGAGGTAAAATTTACAGGCTATAGAGGCAATGCATTGCAAATTTATCTCATGCATATTCATTGTGGATATCCTGAAAATCTGACTGGCTGGGGGTCCCTCAGGACAGGTTTGGGAACCTTTGCTGTAAGAAATACACTGTGTTCTTTTACAATTTTTTTCACCTCTTTGCTAGCTGGCACTCTCTCTAAGTATACAATAGATTATAGAGAAATATTCAGATTTTTCTGTACTGTATGATTGCAAACTCTAGCTCTGGATCACTGGCACAGCCTGCTCTCTAATATACTGTACTGATATACCTGTAAAATGTATGGTTCTAGCCCCAATAAACCAGACATGAGACTCAGATATTTTAGAAATTTAGTCTGGGAAGGAGAAATACAGGGTCAGGAAGACACTAGATGCCCTAAGATCCCTCCTTCCCAATGTCACAATCGTACAAGACTTATATACATTTTTTTTTCTGGTTTCCTTTGCCAAGTATTGATTCCTTTCCCTAGACCACCTGTAACCCAACATCTGTTCTTCTTCCTTTCTTTAATTCGGGTCCAAATGTCCATACTCCTTCTATTTTCAACTCCCTGCAATACTTTATAGGAAGACATCAATCCTCCATTATCAGTTTCTGTATTTTCCTTTGTAATTGGTTTCCATGCAGACCACACATGTATCCTATGTGGGCCATTCCCATGTCCTTCTCTTAATACTGACTGCCCTACATCCTGCAGCTGCAAACAGCTGCTCCTACTCCTTAAAGCAAGTATTGTCAACATGTGCTGACACAAACTTAGTAGGACATAGTTCAACAGTCACTGTCAGTATTATACAAATATTTCCTTCTGCACATTTAGAGGGCAATTTAAAAAAATCCACATTGTTGTAAAGTGCACTGGCTATTTTAGCATGCATACTGACTGCTAATTTTCAAAGTGAAACTATCCACATAGTTTCTTTTTGAAACTTAGCATATAGTAGGCATGCTAAAAGAGCCTGCCTACCTTCCACTTACTATTTTGTTTGGTTGCTGAGTGAGGCAAAATTGCACTGGAATGAAAATCCAGGGTGGTCAACTCAGAACCAATGTCAGAAAATATTACTTCACGGAGAGGGTGGTGAATGCCCGGAATGCCCTTTCAGAAGAGGTGGTAAAGATTAAAATAGTTAAGGAATTCAAAGGGGCATGGGCTAAGCACTGTGGAGTCCTAAAGGCTAAAAGTTAGAAATAAAGAAAAGAGTGCATGGGGATAACTGGGGGCGACTTGCTGGTGTGGCAGTTGCTACCCTTAACAAATAAAAGTATCAAGGCTTAATACAACTCCATCATTGCTTTCTGCTTCAATGGCAGTGAGTGAGAAAAGGGGAATTGGATTCAGACAGTAACCAGCAAGTGCCCCAACTTTTACAGTTTGGGGAACAAATAAACAGGGGATAACTAGCTGTTGCAGCGCTTTCTACCCTCAATCACTAAGGGGTAAATTTTAAAACCTGTGCACGTGTCCATGTGCACGCGGTGATGCAATTGGGCCTATACCAGTTCTCTCCCAGTCCACTCCAGTTAAGGAGCGGACTGGGAGTGAACTTTCCTATTGCCTTTCCTATCCCCTTTCCTAATCTGCCTCCCTTTTCCCCTCTCCTTTCCGACCCCTAAAACTCCTTTTCCATTTATTTTGGAACTTACTTCATCTGAATAGATGAAGTGAGTTATGTGCACCGGCTGGCTGCCAGCGCATGCTTCCCGGGTCAGGGCCTAATGGCTGCTGTCCTTGTTGGCCCCCGCCACGCCTGGCCTGACCCCCCCTGGCCCGCCCCTTTCAAGGAGCTCGGCACTTCTGTGCATACCAGGGGATACATGCGCGGCCAGGTTGTTTTAAAAATGCGCTCAATGCGCACACGGCCCAGCCACGCGCGTATTCCCTGGTTTTTTGCGCTCGACGGGCTTTTAAAATTTGGGCTCAAGCCTGATGCTTTTGATTAGGGATGTGCAGAGGGACCGCATACGTTACATTCGGTATTCATATTCGTGGGGGGGGGGGGCGCGGGCAGATACATTGCATTCGGCAAAGGGGGGTCCCGATCCATTCATGCGTTCCATTCTTATTCGTATCCCGGCTAAAATTTAACTACAACCCCCCACCCTCCTGACCCCCCAAGATTTGCCAAAACTCCCTGGTGGTCCAGCGGGGGTCCTAGAGCGATCTCCTGCATTCACGCCGTCGGCTGCCGGTATTCAAAATTACGCCGATAGCCGGCGCCATCTTGTGCTCCTACCATGTGACAGGGGCCAACCAATGGCACCAGTAGCCCCTGTGACATAGTAAGGGCAAAGGCTATCGGCACCATTTTGAATACTGGCAGCCGACGGCCCGAGTGCAGGAGATCACTCCCTGACCCCCGCTGGACCACCAGGGACTTTTGGCAAGTCTTGGGGAGGTCAGGAGGGTGGGGGTTTTGTTTAAATTCGCTCCTTTAGACGACCGAATAATTTGGTGAAGATTCGTTGTATTCGTGGGAATCGCGATACGTTTCGCTTCCCCACGAATACAACGAATATGGCCCTATACGTTGCGGATTGCCAATATGTTGCAAACGAATGCACACCCCTACTTTTGATACAACTCCAACATTGCTCTCTGCTTTCACGGCAAGGGTTTAGAGAAATTGGAGTCAAACAGCATCCAAAGGCCCTGACTTTTATGGTCTGGTAAACTGATAAGCATGGGAGTAACCTGCACATGCAGCAGATACTGGCGCAGTGCAGCATATACTAGCATTAGCTTGCTGGGCAGACTGGGTGGATCATTTGTTCCTTTTCTGCCATAATTTTTGTGTTTCTATATACTATTTTCCTTCCCTGACCTCAACATACCTTCGGGAATCTCTCTTTTTAATGCAGCTAAAAAGTACATATGATGTGGAAACTCTGCATAATTTGAGTCATGTGTGAGGAAGGTTAATTTTCAAACAAGATCATTTAGGTATTTTAACTCTTTTTAACCTCACTAAATCCATTTGGAAATTGCCCTTGGCAGGCAGCACTAGAATGCAAATGAAATAAAGCAGTACTAGTTGCTCTGGGACTTGTACACTCCTTACTGATAGTCACGCCCTCTAGCCACTTGGGGGTTGTAGTAATGTGGGACTGATATCTTGGAGGGCGATTCTCATGTCTAAGCAGACTGGCTGGGTCAATTGGTCTTTTTCTGACATCATCCACTATGTTGTCTATTCATGTGTTTAACACAGAGAAGAAATCTGGAGTGCTTAAGAGGTCCTTATATACCTTAAAAGCTTTTCATAAGAACCATGCAAATTCAAGTCTTTAAATAGGCACATTTTATGGACAGTTAAACACCTTCTCAGCCTCACTTAAAAATTATTCAACAGCATTTCGGAAGGAGATTGATTCCATATTTGTCAAAATGCTACTTTCTCAATCTCTCATGTACGTGTTTCTTGTAGCAGAGAAAATGCTTGATATGTTACATGGTACATATAATAGCATATCAATCTTAAATGAAAAATGGTAACCAGAGTACGTTTTTATCTGCTGACCTGATAGACCCCAAACATTTCTGGATGCTATTTTTTCATAAAACTGGGATGTCATTTTAATAGGAAATGTTTGCCAAATTAAAGCACACCCTGGACAAACAAGTCTGTGTGTATGTGGGTATGTATCTATACATATATATGTATAAATAGATTTGTGTATATATATGAAGAAAACATTAACAATACTTTGCAAGTAGAAATATCGCTGTTATCACAATTTAGCAAAGTACAAAATTGAGACTTATCTACTGTGCTATAGTAGATACAGCCACTGAATCTTAATTGTTAAAACTTCATATTGCCTTCTGGCTGTACAACCTAAAAATAAATGGGATCTAATGGATATTCCTAACAGAGAATATGTTGTAATTTCCAGATGGGGTATATGTAGTGTAAGGAACAGAAAAAATGTCACCATGGCAAATTATGGCGAAATTGTGAGTTAGCAAAAGGGGAGAGGGACTCTTGTCACTCGAAAAAAACCTAGAGAGAGAAATTTGTTACCAGAACAGCTTTACAGCAGCACTGTGAATATTATTTTTAAAAAATGGAATATTTCTATTGGCCCATCAGTGATGGGATTCAACAGGCATTACCTGACAGTAGAAGATCACAAAAATCTATGGGGCAGATTTTCAAAGAGTTACGCACGTTAACTTACACGCATAACCCCGAGAAAGTGCCCCTGGGCGCGCCAAGCCTATTTTGCATAGGCTCGGCGACGCGTGCAAGCCCCGGGACGCGCGTCTGTCCCGGGTCTTTGAAAAAGGGGCGGGAAGGGGGCGTGGGCTGGGCGCCGGTCCGGGGGTGGTCCAGGGGCAGGACCGAGGCCTCCGGCATGGTGGCCGTGCTGGAGGATTGCATGCCGGCAGCTGGCTGGCAGGCGTAACTAAGACAACAAAGGTAGAGGGGGATTTAGGTAGGGCTGGGGGGTGGGTTAGATAGGGGAAGGGAGGGGAAGGTGGGGGGAGCAGAAGGAAAGTTCCCTTTGAGGTCGCTCTGATTTCAGGGCTCCCCTAGGGCTCAGCGTGCACAAGTGTGCACCCCCTTGCGTGCGCCGACCCCGGATTTTATAACATTTGCGCAGCCCCTGTGACATAGTGAGGGCAAAGGCTATCAGCGCCATTTTGAATATTGGCAGCCGACGGCCCGAGTGCAGGTCGCTCCCAGACCCCTGCTGGAATTTTGGCAAGTCTTGTGGGGGTCAGTAGGGTCCCCCAAGACTTGCCAAAAGTCCCTGGTGGTCACATGGTAGGAGCACAAGATGGCGCCAGCCATCCATTGCTCCTACCATGTGTCAGGGGCTGACCAATGGCACCGGTAGCCCCTGTGACATAGTAGGTCAAAGGCTATCGACACCATTTTGAATACCGGCAGCTGAGGGTATGAGTGAAGGAGATGGCTCCCAGACCCGCCGCTGGACCACCAGGGAGTTTTGGTAAGTCTTGGGGTCAGGAGGGTGGGAGGTTTGTTTAAATTGGCTCCTTTAGGTGGCTGAATAATTCGGCGAAGATTCGTTGTATTCGTGGGGAATCGCGATACGTTTTGCTTCCCCACGAACACAACGAATATGGCCCTATATGTTGCGGATTGCCAATTCATAGGGAACGAATGCACACCCCTACTGTGCATAAGAATTACATGCAGGTGATAAATTATGCACATTTCTACACCCTAACATACACGTGTATGTTTTCTTATGCACAAATATCTGCCATGCATTGAAAGCACACAATTTTCTTACCTAATTTAAAAACATATGCAAATATTTTTTAGTTTCAACAATTTTTATTGTGCATAAGAAACAAAAATGAGTCTCTGGACGCATGGACACTTATGTGACCCAGGAAATGAATCAGGTACAGCCATTGTAGATAGCACTTCTAATGCCTACCCTATGATCTCTCAATAGGGGTGTGCGTTCATTTTCGACGTATTGTGAATCTGCAACGTATATGCCATATTCGTTGCATTCGTGGGGGTTCCGAAACGTATGGCGAACCCCCACGAATACAACAGATCACCAACAAATAGACCCCCACCCTCCTGACCCCCCCCCCCCCCCAAGACTTGCCAAAAGTACCTGGTGGTCCAGCGGGGTTCCTGGAGTGATCTCCTGCACTTGGGCTGTCGGCTGCTGGTATTCAAAATGGCGCCGATAGCGCCTGTGACATAGTAAGGGCAAAGGCTATCGGTGCCATTTTGAATACTGGCAACTGACGACTCGCATGCAGGAGATTGCTCCAGGACCCCCGCTGGACCACCAGGGACTTTTGGCAAGTCTTGGAGGGGTGGGGGGTTGTAGATAAATAACTTTAAATGGTTGGGATGGGGTTTTTTGGGGAGAACAAATGTATTTTTGACATATTAACGGATCGGGGGCCCCCGAGAATGAATGCAACGGATTTGGGCCCCTACGAATCCGAATCCCGAATGGGACGAATCCGTCCCTGCTGCACATCCCTATCTCTCAATTCCCTTCCCTCATTCCCCTCCCCCTTAACCCCCTTCTCCCCTCCCCCCCATTTTATTACCCTATCGTCCCCTCCCCCCCCCAGCTTGTATAATGTCCATGTACAGGTAAGAAGAGTCCAAAGACCTGCTGAGTTGCAAAGCCATCCCTTAGAACCAGCAATTCTAAAAGGGGTAATAAATCGCAATCAGTCATTTAAGATCAAGCTCCTTGATTGGTGTGGTAAAGTCTGTATATAAGCATCCCAAATCCACAAGAATTTACAACGGTGTAAAGGAGAAGTCTTGAACACTAAATTTTCCATCTGCATCAATCAATGAAGGGCGTTCCTCCACATCCAAAAGGACGGTGCATCAGTGCTCTGCCATTGTAGCAAAATGAGTCTTTTCCCCATAAAACAGGCTTTCTGAATAAACACACGAACTTCTATCCCCCGGACCAAAGAGGAAGAAATGCAACAAAATAAAAATACCTTCGGAGAGAGGGGGATAGGGACATCCAAGAGGGTCCACCAGGTAAGTTGCAATTTGGGCCCAGTAACGCCGGATTGGAGGACATGCCCAGAAAAATAGGAAAGAATACTGAGAGGTTCGGTATATTTCTCGCATTGGGCTGTTTCCCTTAAGTGAGCTTTGAACATAAGATGTGGGGACATATACGCTCTCCGAAGGAACTTATATTGTGTCTCCCTGTAGTACATGTTCCATGTTACCTTTGAGATCTGTTTAAAACAAGACTGAAGTAGGGCAGGTGTAATTGCAAACGCACCGTCTGTATTCCATCTCTCAGCCAGAACTTCCCTAGTATCTACATACATAATTCTTTTTAAAGCTTTATGGGCCACAGCCAGAGATAATATTTGTTGTTTTTCCAACAGTAACAATGTGTTCACAGCCCCAAGTACAGCAGGTCATCTAGAATCAAGTGGTAAGGATTTGACATAATGCTGTAACTGTAGGTAGGGGACTATATGGGAGGTTCGCAAGCTATAGAGGTCGTTCAGTTGGGGGAAAGTGAGAAGTGCCCCCCCTCCATCCATAACATGGCCTAATTTGGGTAATGCCCTGCTGGGCCCATACATAGAAACCAGCGATTTGGGAGCCAGGTGTGAACTGAGGATTGCCCTGTATGGGGAGGAGGTAGGTGCATAGCGACGGGAGCTGCAAAATTTTGCACAACTGTTTCCACGCTTGCCTCATTGGCTCCAGTAAGATATTTTGTCTAAGTGCTTCCAGCAAATCGGCCAACGGCACTTGTAGTATAAATCATAAATCTAGAGGGGCTACCAAAGCCCGATCAGCATTTATGTAAGTGGAGGACCCCAAGAGCTATTCCCGCACTATGTGTAGGTTACTTGCTAGGTTGTAGAGAGCCAGGCCGGGCCCCCATGCCTCCCCAACCCCATCTCTCCCTCAACCATTTCAGGGGAACTTGTGGCTTCTTACCTTGCCAGAAAAAACTACGGAGGAGTTTATCTAAGTTGGAGAAATCTTTCTGTTTAATGTGGATGGGCAGGTTTTGAAGCACATATAGCCATTTGGGGAGTAAGATAATTTTAAAAACATTAATACGACCCCCTAAAGAAAGCGGCAGATCCCGCCAGGCTTGCAGCTTGTCTCGAGGGTGTCGAAGAAGTGGAGAGATATTAAGTGTGTATAACATCGTGAGATCAGTGGACAAATATATCCCTAAATACCGGATAGCGCCATTTGCCCATCGCAGGGGAAAGGGCTCTGCCCAGCTCTCCTTGAGGGTAGTGGGGTAAGTCAGGGTTTCGCATTTATGTCAATTTATCTTGAGAATGGAAAAGGCCCCAAAGGTGCTAAATGCCTGTAGTAAAGGCAGGAGTGACCTTTTCGGCACAGTCAAAAACACCAGGATATCATCTGCGAAGGCCACGTATTTAAACACCCTTGGAGTTGTATCCCTCTGACCTCTTTGGTGGCCTGTATGTACCTTAGCAAGGGCTCAAGGGTCAAAAGGAACAGAAGGGGGGATAAAAGGCACCCCTGCCTAGTCCCCCTATGGACCTGAAACATCAGGGACTGCGAGCTATTAGCTACAATGGAGGCAGTCAGGTAGTGTATAGTTCTTGTATGCTATTAAAGAAAAACCCTTCAAAGCCCAGTTAATGTAGAAGATGAAACATGTAACCATACTCCACCCGATCAAATGCTTTTTCCATGTCAAAAATGACCACCAGGTAGGGATTGTCCACTCTATGACACAGTGCCATAGCAGTCATCACCAAGTGGATGTTAGTAAGAGCGTAGCATCTCCGCACAAAACCCACTTGACCATGATTAATCAAGTCAGGCATGATGGAGGCCAATTGCTCAGCCAGAATCTTGGCCAGCAGTTTTTGGTCAAAGTTTAATAGAGGCTCTCTCCCTGGCTTGGGAATCAACATTATAAGGGCAGTATTGGCTGATGTGGGATATGTTCCAGATTGTATCAAGGCATTAAACGTAGAGGACAACAGCGTGCCCAGCTCGTCTAATAGAGTTTTATAAAACTCCGCCGTGAAGCCATCGGGGCCAGGGGTTTTAAGACGGTGTGCTTGCCTAATAGCATGGGTAACCTTGCTATTAGACAGTTCAATCGTGATCTTCCCTGTCTATGGTTAGACAGGGAAGATCCACCCAGGAACAGAATTGTTCACACAAATCCTGATTTCCCCCTTCTGAGGAATAAAGTTCAGAGTAAAACTGTTGGAAGCAATTCAGAATTGTGGGAGTGTGGTTAACCACACGGCCTGATGGGGTACGCAGTGCTGCAATATGCCGCGGTCTGTGTGCCATTCTTATTAAGTTGGCTATGTTATGCTCCTGCCCACAAGAAGCGTGTGCAGGTTCTTACCTCTCACAGCCACAGCCAGCCGGGCTGCTGACGCTGCTTCTTTCTCCCTGAATCAGCTGGGGCCGTTTCCACAGCTGCTGCCATGTGGTCTGCTCCTCGGCTGCTGTCTCTGCCTTTCCCCGACCTGCTGCTGCGATCCCGGGACCTTCAGCGAGCAGGCCGTCTCTCCCAGTGCCTGCTTTAGCCCGGGTCCTTGCCCAGCAGGGAAGCCGTCCCTGCTGGTGCCTGCAGTCTCTCACAGTTCCCTGCAGCCAGCACTTCTCTCTGCCGGTGCCTACAGCTCTCTACTCTCCCTGCAGTCTTACCTCTCCTCCTGGGGCTGTCCTCACAGCATGGAGCTGTTCCTGCAGTCAGCCCTTCCCCCGCAGCCAGCCTTGCCTCTCTCTGCTTCTGTCCGTGCAGCTGGGAGCTGCTCCAGTGACCTGCCTTCGCAAGGAGTTGGTCACTCCTGAGATCCTCGTTCCAGGAGATGCCTTGTATTCCAGCCTTCTGCAAGGTCCAGTGTTCCATGTTTCCTGTTGAAGCTTCTTGTCAAGTTGTTCCAGTCCTGATGTCTGCCTGCTGTTCCAGTCCCAAGGTCTGTCTCTTGATCCAGTCCTGATGTTCCTGATGTCCATGTTCCAGCCCAGAGGTGTGTCTCCTATTCCAGTATATGTCTTCCAGTCCTGATGTTCCAGATATCCTTGTTCCTGATCCTGATGCTTCTACCTGCCTTGAGCTGCCAGGAGTGCAGCGAATCCTGCTTTGGCTGCCGGTGTGCAGCAACCAGCTTCTTTCCTGTTACCTAGATGTCGGTGCCAGATTCTGTTCCTAATCCAGTCCATATGTTCTGCCCTTCATCTTGTCTGGCTCCTGAGCCTTCTGGCCTGTTGGGCCCTGGAGTGGCCAACAGGTGGGATTCGTCCCTGTGCTCTGGAGCTTCCGTTCCTGCCAGCCGATGGCACTTCGGATGTCAGTATCCCAGCATCGGAGTTTGCTTCGCCTGGATCTCTCCTGTGCTCTCCCGCTCTCTGCGTGGTCCGCGACCAGCCTTCCAGGGCTGAGTAGGGCGCGCATGGGACAGGGTGGTCCGCGACTCAGTCCCGCGGGTGGCCTGAGTAGGGCGCCCTGAGGGTCAGTGCCCATGTCTACCTTCAGCCCTCATTCCTGCATCCACGTCTATGCATCCTGCACCTCGTCCTGAGTCCACGTATTTGCCTGAGTCCACGTCTAAGGGTCCTGCATCTATGCCTGAGTCCACGTCTAAGGATCCTGCATCTATGCCTGAGTCCACGTCTAAGGATCCTGCATCTATGCCTGAGTCCACGTCTATGGATCCTGCACCTCGTCCTGAGTCCACGTCTATGCCTGAGTCTACGTCGTTCCTGAGTCTCGTCTGAATCCATGTTCCAGTCTTCACTGTCCTGGCCTCCATCTGGCCTGCCGCTTCGTGCCGTACCCTGCGGCAGGTCCGAAAGGGCTGGGAACGGTCGGAGGACTGTTCACAAGACCAACATTGCGTTGTTGGGTCTTCCGAAGCGCGCAGGTCCAGAGGAGGGCCTGTCAGCCAGTCTTCACTCCAGCCCTGCTCTCGTCCAGCCCATGCTCGGGCATGCCACGCCTCCCGCGGCACCTCTCCAGACCCCTCTGGCGTCGAGCCGCGGCCCAAGGGCACACACATCTCCTAGGAGTGAGATCGCTCTCCTAGCGCTCCACAACAGATTGCGAAGGCCATGTGTCCGGCGTTCATGTCCTTGTGATGGGCCTGTGCCAAGTTCCGGAGTTTCTTTGCCAAAGGAATTTTTTTTTAAAAAAAAGGAAAAAACTTCAGTCCCAGTTTTTCCACTGTGCTTTACCGACCTGCTGGAGGCGCCAGCTTACTTGAACTTTTGTTTTCCCACACCGCTAGAGGCCTAGCACCTGTTTTCACCGAGTGCCTTCTTGAGACTTTTGCTTAGCCTGGGTACACTTGCTGTACGACCTGCAGGAGGCGCCTGCACCCAGGTTTACCACCATATTCCACGCTGCAGCACCTGGTTCCTGTGTTGCATGACCATCTTGTCCAGAATTTTTTATTTTTCCCTCCGAGAATGCTTGTTCACCAGCAAGAGGTTCCTGCCCAGAAGAGCTTACTCTGCTGAATTTCCTGTACATCTTGCTCACTGTGTTCTCCATGCTACTAGTGATGCCTACTATCTGCCAGCTTGTGGTACACCTCTCCAGACGACCTGCAGGAGGCGCCTGCACCCCATCTGTGGTAATCTGTCCAATGGGGCCTGGAGTCTCAGTCATCTCTTCCAGCTGAATCAGCAGATGTCTTCGCTCTTTCCGCTCAGCCTCTACAGTACTTCTGTTACCACGTGCTTGTCTCGCTCACCACCCCGAGCGCGAGTCCAACAGCTTCTTCGGGAATCCGCTGCAAGCTTCACCATCCAAGCAAAGGTACTGGTCCAAGTGTGCCTTTCCAAGTAGCCTACTGCCAGCTTGCTCTAAAGCCATCCTGAAGATGTCCATCTCTACCATCAGCCTAGGACCACTCGAGTGTGAGTGTCTGTTCATCAAGTAACACTAAGATTCTGCCCAGTCTTAGGGCTCACTCTTAGATGGGAGTTACTGAACTTTTGTTTCTTTGATCCTCTGCACTGCTCTAACCCTGGCTCTCACCACCAGTTACTTGAGCTGCCAGTTCTTCCCACCAGAGCATCAGCAATGTCTTCATTAAGGAGTCCAGTTACCAATCAAAGAACTCCAGCTTACATGCTTTGCCAAGCCTGAATCCAGCTGTGACTGCCAGCTTTGACTAGCAGTCCACCTCCCATCTTGAACTATGCCTTTCAGGATGTCACGTTTGAAACTGCAACATCATCTGGTCACCAACCTGAGGACTTCACCCAATGTTCCTTGTCAAGTGTATTTCCATCTGTGACCACCTGCAGTGACTAGCAGTTCACCTGCCCTCTTGCATCTACACATCAAAGGAAGTCACGCTTGCTTAAACGGCATAGCTTCTAAAGACTGCCAAGTCATCCGGTCACCAGAGGCCTTCAACCCTGACCCGTGAACTACTGTGTGGTACCCAACTCCGAGCGTGCCACCATACTTCAAAGCCAACTTGAACCAACTGGGGATGTCCTCCATCCTCTAGTGAAACCAAGATCATTTCTCGCCACGTCTTGCATTGCTACCTTGACGCCTTGCTCCAGCTGTTCCACCTTGTGTCACTGGAGTCCCAAGTCTCTGGAACCATTAATCAGCACCTAATCTCCACCTAAGTACTCCAGCCTGCACCACAGCTTCAGTCTTAAGTCTATGGACCTCGATTTAAGCCAAGTCTTGGATGGAGCCTTGCCTCTGCCTTGATCCTAGAACCAAGATGCCATCTTGTGGTTCTGTACCCTACATCCTGCCTGATCTACGCCTTCAGCATTCCGTGTTCTATGTTTGTCTAGCCTGGACCTTGACCACTTCTGCCTTGTCTTCTGCCTCTGTATTCTTCTCGCTACAGTTACTCGCCAAGAAGTACCAGCTCGTCCTTGGATCCTCGCTTGCCCTCGACGGTATGGACTACCGCCTTCTTCTCAAGCTGTTGACAAGAGGCTTGAGGGGGGGCTTTGAGGAGGGGGTACTGTTATGCTCCTGCCCACAAGAAGCGTGTGCAGGTTCTTACCTCTCACAGCCACAGCCAGCCGGGCTGCTGACGCTGCTTCTTTCTCCCTGAATCAGCTGGGGCCGTTTCCACAGCTGCTGCCATGTGGTCTGCTCCTCGGCTGCTGTCTCTGCCTTTCCCCGACGTGCTGCTGCGATCCCGGGACCTTCAGCGAGCAGGCCGTCTCTCCCAGTGCCTGCTTTAGCCCGGGTCCTTGCCCAGCAGGGAAGCCGTCCCTGCTGGTGCCTGCAGTCTCTCACAGTTCCCTGCAGCCAGCACTTCTCTCTGCCGGTGCCTACAGCTCTCTACTCTCCCTGCAGTCTTACCTCTCCTCCTGGGGCTGTCCTCACGGCATGGAGCCGTTCCTGCAGTCAGCCCTTCCCCCGCAGCCAGCCTTGCCTCTCTCTGCTTCTGTCCGTGCAGCTGGGAGCTGCTCCAGTGACCTGCCTTCGCAAGGAGTTGGTCACTCCTGAGATCCTCGTTCCAGGAGATGCCTTGTATTCCAGCCTTCTGCAAGGTCCAGTGTTCCATGTTTCCTGTTGAAGCTTCTTGTCAAGTTGTTCCAGTCCTGATGTCTGCCTGCTGTTCCAGTCCTGATGTCTGCCTGCTGTTCCAGTCCCAAGGTCTGTCTCTTGATCCAGTCCTGATGTTCCTGATGTCCATGTTCCAGCCCAGAGGTGTGTCTCCTATTCCAGTATATGTCTTCCAGTCCTGATGTTCCAGATATCCTTGTTCCTGATCCTGATGCTTCTACCTGCCTTGAGCTGCCAGGAGTGCAGCGAATCCTGCTTTGGCTGCCGGTGTGCAGCAACCAGCTTCTTTCCTGTTACCTAGATGTCGGTGCCAGATTCTGTTCCTAATCCAGTCCATATGTTCTGCCCTTCATCTCGTCTGGCTCCTGAGCCTTCTGGCCTGTTGGGCCCTGGAGTGGCCAACAGGTGGGATTCGTCCCTGTGCTCTGGAGCTTCCGTTCCTGCCAGCCGATGGCACTTCGGATGTCAGTATCCCAGCATCGGAGTTTGCTTTGCCTGGATCTCTCCTGTGCTCTCCCGCTCTCTGCGTGGTCCGCGACCAGCCTTCCAGGGCTGAGTAGGGTGCGCATGGGACAGGGTGGTCCGCGACTCAGTCCCGCAGGTGGCCTGAGTAGGGCGCCCTGAGGGTCAGTGCCCATGTCTACCTTCAGCCCTCGTTCCTGCATCCACGTCTATGCATCCTGCACCTCGTCCTGAGTCCACGTATTTGCCTGAGTCCACGTCTAAGGGTCCTGCATCTATGCCTGAGTCCACGTCTAAGGATCCTGCATCTATGCCTGAGTCCACGTCTAAGGATCCTGCATCTATGCCTGAGTCCACGTCTATGGATCCTGCACCTCGTCCTGAGTCCACGTCTATGCCTGAGTCTACGTCGTTCCTGAGTCTCGTCTGAATCCATGTTCCAGTCTTCACTGTCCTGGCCTCCATCTGGCCTGCCGCTTCGTGCCGAAGGTCCGAAAGGGCTGGGAACGGTCGGAGGACTGTTCACAAGACCAACATTGCGTTGTTGGGTCTTCCGAAGCGCGCAGGTCCAGAGGAGGGCCTGTCAGCCAGTCTTCACTCCAGCCCTGCTCTCGTCCAGCCCATGCTCGGGCATGCCACGCCTCCCGCGGCACCTCTCCAGACCCCTCTGGCATCGAGCCGCGGCCCAAGGGCACACACATCTCCCAGGAGTGGGATCGCTCTCCTAGCGCTCCACAACAGGCTATCATCTTACCCGCCTTATTGCTAAATTGGAATAATCTAAATTGGTAATATGTCAAACTTTTTTTGTTCTCTGATGGATCAGGGAATTTAATGCTGTTTGGACCATCAGAAGCTTCTCCCGGTTAGGACAGATATTGGAATGGAGGAGAGCTTGTTTGGCACGGTGAAATTGGGCAGTCAGGGACAGTAGACATTTGTCCATTTTCCTATGGTGTGCTAGATAGGAAATGATATCCCCCCCGAGTTACCACCTTGGCTGTGTACCAAAAGAGGACCGGGTCCTCCACATGTTCTTTGTTTAAGTGAGAATAATCCTGCCATTTTGATCAGAGAAAATCTCGAAAGTGGTTATCGCCTGCCAAGAAGTAAGGAAAACACCATATTTAGGAAGATTTAGGGAGGGAGGGCCAGGTAAGTTCAATCCAAATGGGGGCATGATCCAATGTAATAATTTCCTCTATATTCACATCTATAACTTTAGAAAAGGCGTGCGCACTAATTAATAGATAATCTAGCCATGAGTGTGTTGAGTGGGCTCGAGATAAGTGGGTAAAGTCAGTGTCTATAGGGTGAAGAATCCACCATGTATCCACCAAGTGTAGGGAGTTTTCTAAAAGAGCAATTCCCTTACTAGGATTACGAGTTGGCCTGTGATCATAAGATGTATCCAATTGAGGATCTCTAAGTGCATTAAAGTCCCGCCCCCCCCCCCCCCCACTATGACAGTGTGATCCAGGTATGGAATAAGGAGGCCGAAGAGTTCCCGGAAGAAAGTGGGTGTATAGTTATTCGAGGTATATAAATTACATAGCACCAATGGGGTATGATGAATTTCAGCTACCAATATAATATATCTCCCTTGGGGGTCCCTAACTCCTTTTTAATGGTAATGGGTACATGTTTATTGATAAGAATGGCAACCCTCGCTGATTTAATAGATGCAGAGGCAAAGTGTACTTCGCCCATCCAACCTTGACACAATTTTTGATGCTCAGAATCCGTGAGATGTGTCTCTTGCGGGAAGGCTATATCAGCCGACTTCCGCTTTAAGCCTGTGAGGATCTTAGTTCGCTTGACAGGGGAGTGTATACCACACACATTCCAAGATACATCATGCGTCCTCGAGGACATCACACCCAGGGCTTAAAGATTATAAATTGCAGCACTGAAATCAACAATGGTGGTGGGGGCACCCTCCCAGTAGGGGCATCCCCACCTTTCGCAGTGATCCCGACGCATTCCCCAGAAAACGTTCTCAGACTTAGTTGGCTTTTCGTTCCCATACATGCTAATAAACTCTGTAAAACCCCAGAACATCCCTTCCCAAAATCCCCCTCCCCTTGCCCTTTCCCCTACACTCCCATTTATCTACTCAAAATCACTCGGAGATCACCACCACGCATACGGTGTTGTCCCATCACATCCAGCCCCCACCCCTAAATAGGAACAGCAAAACTGCACGGAAAGGATATAAGTAATTTCCAGCCATATCAGTTAACAATTTTTCCTGATCGGGTCCAGGAATAATGCTCCAATTGGAGCTCCAGAGTAGGAATGTGCCATGACGTACAAAATGTAGGAGAGAAGAAAAAGCATTCATAGCTGTGTTGTACAGGAAAATCCATAGAAATCTCTGCTCAGTCTTTTGTTGGTCCAATGGAGGTCAAGGCAGACTATTGTTGAAACTGCTGTCAAACTGGTAGTCCCCTAGAGCAATCTTGGGATAGAGGGGGCCCTTTCCTCATAATGGCAACTGGTGAAAATCACTGTCAAAAATGAACATTAAGTCTGGTGAACGGAGGGCTCGCCAGTTGCCGCATAGTGAAAGCCCCGTGCTGCTGAAGCACACTCTGCTCTGAGTCAGGGGACACCGTTCTCGGTGTGCCGTGGCTCCGCTGGTTTCACTGCTGTCTTGGTGGTAAGAAATTGCTGGATTTCGGCGGCGTCAGTAAACCAACAGGTCCCCTCCGCCGTCTCTACCCGAATTTTTGCAGGGTAGAGCATGATCGCCCGAAGGCCCAAATCGAACATTTTGGTGCAGTACGGGGCTAATGCCCGATGTTGTGCTGACAGAGAGGCCGAAAAATCTTGAAAGACCAGCACCTTCTTATTATCGTATGTCAGTGATTTCCCAGCTCGTAGGGCGCGGAGAATTTCTGCTTTATGTGCAAAATTGAATATCTTTGCAATCACCACCCTTGGTTGGTCCCCGTTTGGTTTTTTGGGACTCAGCTGGTGGGCGTGCTCTACCCATAGTGGGCTGTGGTTGTTGGATAAATTCAGTTCTTGGAGAAGCCAAGTCTCTAAAAACTGGGGCAAGTTCCTTTCTTCCACCGATTCCGGCAGCCCAACGACTCTCAAATTTAACCACCGAGAGCGGTTTTCCAAATCTTCTATATGCTCGGCTTGTTTGGTCAGTGTTGTTTTCAAATTGGATATCTCGGCCTGCACCGAGCGGAGGCCATATTGGTTGTCTGATATCCTCTGCTCAGCATCATTGATCCTTTTTTCAAAGCTTGCCATGCCTGCTGACAGTTCCATCAACTTCTCCGAGATCTTCTTCAGCTCTGGCGCTAGGGCTTCCACCACTGCGGGCTTCATATCAGCTAGCGTTGTGGTTGGGGTGGCCTCGGCTTGCCCTACTTCGTCATCTATGGGCAGCTCGGCCAGGCGGGCCTTGCTTTATCTTTGTCTTTTTTTGTAGTTCTGGACGCCATAAGCCGCCGGAGAATACAGGGAAGAATTTTCAAAATGGGCAGGCAAGGCTACGGCCCGGTTTGCAGTTCTGGCTTGCAGGGATGGGGCTGGATGCGATGGTCAGTCCCCGAGAAGGGAGTTCACATCCGTTCACTTCAGTGCATCACGTGATCTCGCAAATATGTTTTATATGTGAAAAAAACCTGTGATTTGCTTGCGTAAAACCTTGTTTATGTACGGAAATTGGCATATTATAAAAAATGTGCACATAATTGAAGTTACCAGTTTGCCGAAACCCTCACCAGTTCACCCAGCTCTTCTCCAGGTCATAGAGACCTTCCTGTTTCTTCACTCTGACCTGACCCCGGTTCACCCAGATCTCCCACTGAACCAGTAGTAAAGAAGAGACAATTCTGGTATCAATTAAATTAGCAGGCATAAAATTATGTGAATAATTTGAAAATGTGTGCATATAAGTCTTTTAGAAAATAGCCACATGTGTGTGTACCTCTTGACCTCACCCCAGCATGCCTTTAGGCCACCCCTTTTTTTGCACATAAATGCGTGTGAGATGGGAAATATGCGCATATTTTTTGTTCATAAAATTTCGTGTATACTAATTTTATGCATCAAAATAATTTGGAAATTCTCCCCTTTAGTTTTTCCCATTCTGTACCTATAAGAAAACATAGAAACATAGAAGTGACGGCAGAAGAAGACCAAACGGCCCATCCAGTCTGCCCAGCAAGCTTTCACACTTATTTTTCTCATACTTATCTGTTACTCTGACCACTGAGTTCAGGGCCCTTATTGGTAACTTTATGGTTCTAATTTCCTTCCACCCCCGCCATTGATGTAGAGAGCATCAAAGTGAAGTATCATGTGTAATTGGTTAGGGGTAGTAACTGCCGCAATAAGCAAGCTACTCCCACGCTTATTTGTTTACCCAGCCTGTGCAATTCAGTTTTTGTTAGTTGATGTCTGAATATAAATCCTCTTTTCTTCATTCCCCCTGCCATTAAAGCAGTGAGCTGTGCTAGATATGTATTCAAATTGAAATATCAGGCTTAATTGATTCGGGATAGTGACTGCCGCAACAAGCAAGCTACTCCCATGCTTATTTGTTTAACCAGACTATGCAATTCAGTCCTTGTTGGTTGTTGTCTGAATGTAAATCCTCTTATCTTCATTTCCACCTGCCGTTGAAGCAGAGTGCCATGCTGGATATGCATTGAAAGTGAAGTATCAGGCTTATTTGGTTTGGGGTAGTAACCGCCGCAACAAGCAAGCTACTCCCCCGCTTATTTGTGAATGGCAAATCCTTTTTTCCACATTTCCTCTTGCCGTTGAAGCTTAGAGCAATGTTGGAGTTGCATTAACGGTGTGTATGTTTGTTGAATAAGAGTATTTATCACCAGGTAGTATCTGTCATTCCTGCAAGCCACCCCCATGCCTCTTCACTTCATTCACATCCTCTAGATTTTATGGATCCGCAGTATTTATCCCAGGCTCCTTTGAAATCCTTTACAGTTTTAGTCTTCACCACTTCCTCCAGAAGGGCGTTCCAGGCAACCACCACCCTCTCCGTGAAGAAATACTTTGTGACATTGGTTCTGAGTCTTCCTCCCTGGAGTTTTAAATCGTGACCCCTGGTTCTGCTGATTTTTTTTCCCAACAGAAAATGTTTGTCGTGGACTTTGGATCATTAAAACGTATCAGGTATCTGAAAGTCTGTATCATATCGCCCCTGTTCCTCCTTTCCTCCAGGGTATTCATATTTAGATTCTTCAGTCTCTCCTCATAAGTCATTTGATGAAGACCATCCACCTTTTTGGTCGCCCTTCTCTGGACCGCCTCCATCCCATCTCTGTACCTTCGGAGATACGGTCTCCAGAACTGAGCACAGTACTCTAGGTGAGGCCTCACCAGGGATCTGTACAAGGGGATAATCACTTCCCTTTTCTTACTCGATATTTCTCTCTCTTTGCAGCCCAGCATTCTTCTGGCTTTAGCTATCAGCTTGTCACATTGTTTCGCCAACTTCAGATCGTTAGACACTATCACCCCAAGGTCCTCTCCTACTCCGTGCACATCAGCCCCCCCCCCCCCCCCCCATCGAATACATTTATTTTGGATTTCCACACCCCATATGCATGGCTCTGCACTTCTTGGCACTGAATCTCAGCTGCCATATCTTCGACCACTCTTCCAGCTTCCTTAAATCCTGTCTCATTCTCTCCAATCCTTCCGGCGTGTCCATTCTGTTGCATATCTTAGCATCATCCGCAAATAGACAAACCTTACCTTCTATTCTGTCCGCAATGTCGCTCACATAGATATTGAACAGGACTGGTCCCAACACCGACCCTTGCGGCACTCCACTCATCACCACTCTCTCTTCCGAGTAAGTTCCATTTACCATCACACATTGTTTTCTGTCCTTCAACCAGTTTGCTATCCAGGCCACCACCTTGGCACTCACTCCCAAGCTATTCATTTTATTCACAAGCCTCCTGTGCTGGACCGTATCAAACGTTTTGCTAAAATCCAAGTAGATGACATTGAGCGCTCATCCTCAATCCAATTCCTTAGTCACCCAATCAAAAACATCGATCAGATTCATCTGAAAGGACCTTCCCTTGGTGAAACCATGCTGCCTGTGGTCCAGCAATTCTGCTGCCTGTAGATAGTTCACTATTCTTTCCTTCAGCAATACTTCTCCCACCAACGAGGTGAGGCTAACCGGCCTGTAGTTTCCAGCTTCCTCTCTGCTCCCACTCTTGTGAAGAGGGACCACCACCACTCTTCTCCAATCACTCGGCACCACTTCCGTTTCCAGGCATCCATTGAACAGGTCACACAGCGGACCTGCCAGCACATCTCTGAGCTCCCTCAGTATCCTGGGATGAACCTCATCAGGCCCCATGGCTTTGTCCACTTTTAGTTTTCCTAGCTCTTCCCATACATTCTCTTCCATAAATGGAGTTTCATCCATTCCACTCGCCTCCATTTTCTTGTTAACTAGCTACGGTCCTTCTCCAGGGTCTTCTATAGTGATCACCGAACTGAAGTATTCATTTATTATTTCTGCCATTTCTTCATTGGTTTCCACCCATTGATCCTTTTCACCTTTCAATTTCACTATTCCACTTTGGACTTTTCTCCTTTCACTGATGTATCTGAAAAATGTTTTGTCACCCTCGCTTTACCTCTTTGGCAATCCTTTCTTCCGCTCGACTTTTGGCTTTCTTGATTTCTTTCTTCGTCTCCCTCAGTTTTACCTGATATTCTTCCTTGCGATCTTCCCTTTGGGATCTTTTATATTTCTTAAACGCTGTTCTTTTATCTTTTATTTTATCAGCCACCTCCTTTGTGAACTAGAAAGGTTCATAAAGACATGGATGAATAAGTCTGTAAGTGTCAGAGGTCTCAAGGGCACATGAAAAGTGTGAGCCAGGGCTCGCAGGGTGTTCTACTACCTGTGGCAGAAATTTGAATTAAATTTGAATTGAATGAATGTTTCAAACCTTGTTAGGGAGGACATACTTATAGGGAAGGACAGACAAACATGCAAGCATGATGATTTTATAAGGCCGGTTTTGCTGTTGGAAACCTGGCTTAAAATAATCAAGCACATCGGGTACAGGTGAAAAGTCCTGGATTGTTTACATTGAAATCAAAATATTCCATTTGTGAACATGCGCAGGACTTGTGCAAGCTCCCCATACTGAAGAAAGAGGACCTGGAGCCAGGTCATCCTAACCTGAAAAAGTCTCTGTGCTTTTCAGATTTTATGATCCTCTGGGTGATGGGGGTTTCTGATCATCTCTTTACTGCACAGAGGTATTTTTATAAACCACTGTACTATATTGAGTCCAGTCTATTCTGATAATTTAAATGCCACCATAGGCTCGCCTTCAAACACGTGGAGCTATGAGGGACGGCACAACCCACTGTGCAAGTCGTGCACAGTGGTTCCGGGGCCTCCCAGCGGTTCCCAACCCACCGCGTAGCCGAGATGGGGGAGCTGCAGTGTCGCCTGGTGGTTCCCAACCCACTGCATGGCTGATATGAAGGAGAAGTAGATGGATCACAACCCACTGCACATCCAAGATGAAGGAACTGCAGGGACGCCTGGCGGTTCCCACTCCACCATGTGGCCAGAAGAAAAAGGTCGTGAGGCAGTTCCCAACCTGCCTCGTGGTGGAAGTGAAGAAGAGGAAGGTCCCAGGCTGCAAAGAGAGACCTAGGTACGTGTGAGAAAGGGAACCGCTGTGTGTGTGTGAGCGTGTGTGTGTGTGTCTGAGCACTGAAACAAGTGCAGAGACCAAGCTTTAGGAATGATGGAATAAGAGGGCTAAATAGTAGTACGTTCTTTTTAAGCAGTAAATGCTGCAGTTTGGTTTTGAAGCATAGTTTGTTTTCTGAGTGGATGGAAGTCCAGGCCTGCCACTTCTCTTCATGTGTATGTCTGAGCATGTGTGTGAATGAGAGGGAGCATGTATGTGAGCGTGTGTGTGTTTCTGAGCATGTGTGTGAGAAACAGGGTGAGTTTGTGTGTGTGAGCATGTGTATTGTATAATTCTAACTGCTGGACTGCTGAACTAGGCCCTACTAAGTTGGTGCCAGCACATGTCAAATACGTGTTGTAAGGAAAGCAGCTAATTACAAGTGCAGGACGTGGGCCTAGGTCAGCGAGAAGTGAAGGGAGTGGCCCACTTAGGATATATGTGTGTGGGCTGCGTGAAACCTAACTACAAAGGAAAATGCAGAGACTAATAGGAGATGATCGATATCTTCCTACAAAGTATTGTGAGGAAATTAAAATAGAATGGAAAATTGGACTCGAAAGAAAGAAAGAAAGAAGGCGAACAGATGCTGGGTGCAGGTGGTTTAGGGAAAGGAAGCCAGACCAGAGTGATGCATTAAGAAATGATCAATATTTGGCAAATGTAACTAGAAAAAATGTAAATCAGCCTTGTAAGATTGTGACATAGGGAAGGAGGAATCACAAGGTGTTCTGTGTTCCTTACTGACCCTGAATTCTCCTTCCCAGACACTTACTAAATTTCAGAATTTCTCAGAATCCCGTGTCTGGTATATTGGGGAAAGAACCATACAGTAAGTAAGTGGGAGCATGTGGTGTATAAGAGATAAAGCATACAGTATGTATGTACGTGTTGATGTTATTGACAATGGGGGTGGGGAGCGGTCATAAGGTCCTTTGGCCTGTTTTGTGCTTCAGGAGTATGATCTCACAGATTTATGATGTTTTAACTATTCAGTTGTTTGATTATTTTATTGTGAATTGTGTTTTAACCTGTTTGATGTTTATTTATTGTTATACACTTTTCTGGTCTGTCTGGTACTGGATGACCGGCATAAAAAAATTTGGAAAATAAATAAATAAAAATAAATATGTGTGTGTCTGTGTGTGAGGGAGAAGGATCGTATGTGTATGTATAGATATATATGTTCAGTATATCCATGAGAGAGGGAGGAGAAAGCTTGTGCATCCCTCTCCCGCTAATCCACGACAATCTCAGAAAGGCTGGAAATCAAACGTTACCAGGTATGGAGAGCATTATTTTATCGTTATTAGTTTTAATTTTTGGGTGTTTGATGTGTCTGCTATTTTGAAATATTTTATTGGTGTTTGGGAAATTTAAAACAAATTGTATTTGTATGTTTTAATTATCGGATCTTTTATTCATCAGTTGTTTAGAAATATTCTTTTTATTAGTAGGATTACACTATTATTATTAATATATTTATTATATTTCTTGGTTTTATTCTTTGTCAGAGGATTGGTCTATTTTTCCATTGTTGCATTGCATATAGAGGCTGATGCAATAAAGTTTGTCCTGGTTAACAATTGGTCAGATGTGAATTTTCAGATTTTTTTTAATTTTAAGAGGAAAAGACCTCAGTACTGGTTGAAAACATAACAAATTGAATTCAAACCCAGTAAATAAAAATAAGAGGTTTTTGACCTATGATTGCAACTACTGGATTTGAATTCAATTAGTTATGTTTTCAACCAGTGCTGAGGGCTTTTCCTCTTAAAATTAAAAAATTAAAAATTAAGAATTAAAATTAAAGCTTCATTAATGAAAATTAAACATTTTTATAGAAATGAATAGCTACATTTGAACAGTGTTAATTAGTGGTAAAGATATATTTGAGTGTAATATACATTAGCTTTAACTTTGAAGTGATCTACAGGCTATCAACTCAGAGGAACTGGATAGAGAACTCATAGAAGACATCCAAAAGGTGGGAAAGAAGGGTGAAGTGTTGCTCGGAGATTTTTACCTGTCAGATGTGGATTGGAATATCCCTTCTGCAAAATCTTCGAGAAGTAAAGAGATAGAAGATGCCCTTCAAGGAGCTCTGCTCAAACAAATGGTAATGGAACCCACAAGAGAGGGTGTGATACTTGATCTAGTGGTCACTAATGGTGATAATGTCTCTAATGTTCAGGTAGGAGCTCACCTGAGCACCAGTGATCATCAGCCGGTATGGTTCAATTTTGCAAATAGGATACAGAGAAGACACACGAAGACCCGAGTTTTGAATTTCAAAAATATAGACTTTATCGAAATGGGGATGTACCTGGAGGAAGAACTGAAGACTGGGAGAAAATGGGTGAGGTGGAACAACAGTGGGCCAAGTTAAAAGGAGCTATTAGAAAGGCCACAAATCTATATTTTAGAAAAAGAAACAAAAGTAAGAGGAAAAAGAAACCGAAATGGTTCTCTAAGGAAGTGGCTGAAAAAATAAAGGCAAAAAAAGCAGCGTTCAAGAAGTATAAAGGATCCCAAAAAAAGGAACACAGAGAAGAATATCTGTTAAAACTGAGGGAAACGAAGAAAGAATTAAGGGAAGGAAAAGGTCAAGTGGATGAAAGGATGGCCAAAGAGGTTAAGCAAGCAGACAAAACATATTTCAGATATATCAGTGAAGGAAGGGAGGTCAGAAGTGGTATAGTGAAATTGAAATGTGACAAGGAGCAATGTGTGGAAAGTAACGAAGAAATGGCAGAAATATTAAACAAATACTTCATTTCACTGTTCATTAAAGAAGACACTGGAGAAAGCCCATTGGTGATTAACAAGACTGTAGCTGGCGATGGAGTAGACAAAACTCCGTTTACAGAAGAGAATGTATGAGAGGAGCTAGGCAAACTGAAAATGGACAAGGCCATGGGGCCGGATGAAATATATCCCAGGATACTGAGAGAGCCAAGAGATGTGCTGGCAGGTCCACTAACGGATCTTTTCAGTAGATCCCTGGAAATGGGAGTGGTGCTGCAGGATTGGAGAAGAGCAGTGGTGGTCCTACTTCACAAGAGAGGTAGCAGAGAGGAGGCTGGAAATTATAAGACTGTTAGACTCACCTCAGTGGTGGGAAAATTGAGACTCTGCTGAAGGAAAGGATAGTGAACTACCAAGGCAGCATGGATTCACCAGGGAAAGGTCCTGTCAAACAAATCTGATTGATTTTTTGATTGAGTGACTGGAGAATTGGATCGAGGAACAGCGCTAGATGTGATCTACTTGATTTCAGCAAAGCTTTTGATATGGACCTGCTTAGGAGGCACGTGAATAAAATGAGAAGTCTGGGAGTGAGCGCCAAGGTGGTGACATGGATTACAAACTGGTTGACTAATAGGAGACAGAGTGTAATGGTAAATGGAACCATCTCTGAAGAGAGAACCATGCTGAGTGGAGTTCCACAGGAATCTGTGTTGGGACCAGTTCTGTTCAATATCTTTGTGAGTGACATTGCGGAGGGATAGAAATTAAAATTTGCCTATTTGTGGATGATACTGAGATCTGCAAAAGAGTGGACACGCCTGAAGGAGTGGAGAGAATGAAAAGTGATTTAAGAAAGCTGGAAGAGTGGTAGAAGATTTGGCAGCTGGGATTCACTGCCCAGAAGTGCAGAGTCGTGCATCTGGGGTGCAATAATCCAAAAGCACTGTATGTGATGGGGGATGTAAGACAGATGTGCATGGACCAGGAGAGAGATCTTGGGGTAATAGTGTCTGGAGATCTGAGGATGGTGAAACAATATGACAAGGCAATAGTTAAAGCCAGAAGAATGCTGGGCTGCAGAGAGAGAGGGAATAACCAGTAAGAAAAAGGAGGTGATAATGCACTTCTTCAGGTCCTTGGTGAGGCCTCATTTGGAGAACTTGTTCAGTTCTGGAGTCTGTATCTGAAGGGGGATAAAGACAGGATGGAGGAGATCCAGAGAAGAGCGACCAAAATGATGTGGGTTCTGTATCAGAAGACCTATGAGGAGAGTCTGAAGGATCTGAATATGTATACCCTGAAAGAAAGGAGTTGCAGGTGAGATATGATATGGCCCTTCAGATACCTGAAAGGTTTTAATAATGCACAATCATCAAACCTTTTCCATTGGAAAGAAACCAGTAGAACTAGGGGTCATGAAATGAAACTTCAGGAAGGACAATGCAGAAACAACTTCAGGAAATATTTCTTCAGAGAGAGTGGTGGATGCCTAGAATGCCCTTCTGGAGGAGGTGGTGAAGACAAAAGAGTGAAAGAATTCTAAGGGGCATGGGATAAACACTGTGGATCCCTAAAACTAGAAGATGGAAATGAAGAAAAGAGTGCATGGGGGGTAACTTGCTCTTGCGGCAATTACTACCCTTAACCAATATGCCTAGATATTGTAAATGCAACTCCACCACTGCTCTCTTCTTCAATGGCAGGGGAAAAGGGGAATGGGATTCAGACACCAACCAGTGAGGACCCTGACTTTTATGGACTGGGGAAATAAATAAACATGGGGGTACCTTGCTCTTGTGGCGGTTACTACCCTTAACCAATAAGCCTACATACTGTTAACACAGCTCCATCATAGCTCTCTACTTCAGTGGCAAGGAGTTACAGGGAATTGGATTCAGACAATAACTAACGAGGGCCCTGACTTTTATGGTCTGGGAAACTGATAAGCATGGGGGTAACCTGCACGGCACAGCAGATACTACCATAAGCTTGCTGGGCAGACTGGAAGGACCCTTTGGTCCTTTCTTGCCGTCATTTCTGTTTTTATATAATAGTGCTCATCACATGTAAATGCCATGTAGACGAGGCTATTAGCTATTACCCTGCGATGCAAAAATCACTGTTGCGCGCAAGGTGCACTTTTTAACCCGTCAAATGTTATGCCTGCCCTGGCGTGCATTGGTGTTTAGAGTCTGGTGCAATATTTGCAGTGTTGCCTTTTCATAGGTAAGCTTGTTACTTTTTAAGTGCTGACAGTTAGTGCTCTTTTGGTATGGGAGATTTGTTATATTTTAATTGTAACTTACTCATGATTTCCTGAGGGTCAAGCCCACATCCACCTCGCATTACAGTAGCCCTAATGCCATATGGGTTCCAAGTGTCTTTTTTTGCAGGCTTTTCTGGTTGGCTCCGTCGCAGTGCATGTAAATATAATGTGCATGTTGTGATATTTTAACCTCAGAAAATGTACTTTGAATATTCTTTTTCTTGTAAAATCTGTTATTATAAATGCATACATCTTAACTGTGTGTGTGGAGGGGTGTGTGTGCCAAGGGTATAAGGTTTGCCTTGGGTGCCTAATACTCTTGTACGGGACATAGGTTGAAGGGGAGGCCTGGAGACTGGGGGCAGGGGAGATGTGGCAGTTTTTAAAGTTTAGGTTGCTGGAAGGAGCTGGGCTTTTTTTTTTTTTTTGGCAGGCCCAAGTCAGAGACTGAATGAAAGTTGGAGGGGGTGGGGGGTGGGGGGGAGCAGAGGGGGAAGCACAATAATTGTTCACCCAGGGCAGCAAAACAAGCTAGCACCCGCCCTAGGAATGATTAAGAACCCTATGGATACAGAGCTGATGCTCTGGGAGCAGCACTTGTTACATGTTGTGTGAATTGTATCAAGCTGAAGCTTCCCCTCTCTCCCCACAAAATCGTGCCACCTGACAGCTTTAACTTGGCAAACTTAGGGACTGATTTACTAAGGCTTTTCTCCCATTCTGTGTCTATGGGAAAAATGCTTAGTAAATGAGGCCCTTAGTGACCCGGACTTCCTTGCTCGCCAGTGAACGCTGTAGCGATAGAGGGTTGGGCTTAGCGACGGGGGAGGTCATGGGTTCGATTCCTAGGGTAGGGCTTATTGATTGCCGTGGAGGCAGCGCTCACAGCCCCCGGGCGGAGGGGAGTCCCGGCCGTATTCAGGACCTGTTATTGCCGGGTGCCGGAAGGCAACCTGGGGCCGTGGCCTCTGACCCCGGATCGAGCCTGCAGTGACACGGAAAGGGGATACTGTAAAGAGGGGGGAGAAAGCATTGGGGGAGCTGCGATTAAGGCTCGTGATGATGCTGAACCCCAGCCCCGGGTTCCGATTAAGCTGCAAGCCCAAAAGAGCATTAGGAAACCGCCAGGATACCATCCCCCCCCCCCCCAAAAAAAAAAAGTAATACAGAGATTTGCTGAGCAAATTAATTAATGGCAATGTGCATCTGGTCAATTGCATATTGAACCCTCATATTAAAACGACGATAGCCAGCTTGCAGGTTTCTTCTGCACTCGGTAACTATTGCCCTGACTTACTGCTTCCTCTGGGCACCATTGCCAGGCAGGGACAGCCTCGGAGGGCGGGGCTAGCGCCGGCTGCGCGTTTCACAGCCTCGGCTCCCTGCCCTGGGAAATGTGTGAAGCCGGGGCTGAGCGCTGCCACCGGCAGAAGGCAACGCAAAGCCAGCGCATTGCCGGCTTCTGACCTCTGCTCGGACCGGGAAGGGAAGAACTTCTGCTCCTGGGAGTACAAAGAAAACTGGCAGGACCATGACCGAGCCCAGCAGCAGGAAAGAGGGATTTAAAAAATGCCGGAGTGCCACGTTCAGCATCGATGGCTTTAGCTTTACTATCGGTGAGAGCGTGTTTTCTTCTTGGATGAGTTGGGTTTTTTTTTTCCCCCTAGGGTCTGTTTGATTCCCCAACTTTCCTTCCTTTAGGTAGGGGTTTATTGACAATCGCTTTGATGTGCTGCTAGTAACTTTTACGGGTCTCTCTTGTAGCTGAGTCCCAGTTGCCTGTTGCTTTGTCGTTTCAGAAAATACCCTGCCCTCCTCATGTCATTGGTTTTAAAGTCTGTCGCAGGTGTGTTCAGAGATGTCCAGTTGATTTAAAATATGTAGCATGTTTCAAGTGGCTTTGACCTCAGCTGAGTTTGTAGGATTATTCCATGTTTATTTCGAAAAGGTTTGCATAACATGCCACAGAATACTGAAATGTGCTATAATTAGGGTGCAGATTTTTTTTTTTTAATATAATTTGTATCTTACAAAATTAGTCCAATATTGTGAACCCCTGAATTTATTAAAATCAGGGAGGAGAAAAAAGTGAAAATCTTTGCTGTGCTACAGGTGACTCTACCTGGAAGTCATGGTATGTGTCAATAAAATGGACACTATTTGTAATCCACACTTGCTGAATGACTGCATTTAGTTAAAAAAAAATTCTTTGTATTTATTTTTTTGCATATATAAAATCATTCCTCCAACAAAAGCTGTGGGTGAATAGATTGTGTACTGCTGACTTTTATTTCTTTGGAACCAGTCAGTGTCTGGGAATAATTTATGTAAAGGAAATGATCTGTGATGCTTCTTCATGATGTTACTTTGAGAATAATAACAATGGCAGAAAACAAGATCTGATTTGGGAAGGGTATACCTGGACTGCTATGTTTAACTTTATTATCTCTTTTCCACAGAAGTTTCAGCTATGAGCCTTTTTTTTTTTAATTTCTGGAGTTTCTTGATAGTAGTGTATTGTGCAGTTTCTGTCTCTGTATTGGTTGTGCTTGCTACTGGCATGTGAACTACAAGTTAGGAAGCAATAGCAGAGTGGGACAAGTTGTCAAACAGCTCTGTGTGCTTGCATGCCTTCCAACAATCAGAAAACTTGCCATCTTCCGTGTCGCCACTACTTTTTTGTTAACTCCTGATAATGACTAGTGCAGCCAAAATTCTGGATCTAAGGAATTAGCGTCTGTGACAGTGGAACATAACCTTTGCTTCTCACAGAGACAGTTCATTACCTAGTTGTTTCAAAGTATCAGTTTGAAATGGCATCTTTTTTGAGCCTTAAAAATGTTCAGCACCATTTTATTATGGGCTATTCAAATAATTCTTTGATTATAAAGCCAGTATAGCAGTGCTTCCCAAACTTTTATGGTATAAAAAGTCACCCGACCCCATGTGACAACCAAAACAAAATAGGAAATGACCTCTCCCTCACCCACTCCCTCATCCCCACTTACCCAAAATGAGAAAGTAGAGGTGGAAGCCAGGGTGGCAGCAGGAGCAATCAGTGCCCCCTCACAGGCGCCGCGCTGACCACTGCTGCCAGTTGCAGGTCAGAGTGGAGGCCTGGAGGGAGGGGGAATAGAGGACCATGTGGAGAAGAAACAGCCCTTTTTTGTGACCCCCCCACCCAGTAATTTTGTGACCTCATCTGGGGTCACGACCCTCAGTTTGGGAACCTCTGCCTTATATGTCTCTCTAGCCTTGAATTCAGCAGCATTTGATATATTCGTACAGTATAAAGACACATAGATTGCCGGTAGAGGAGAAGCAGTGGTCAAGTGATTAGATCTCTGGAGCATGGTTCGAGAAGAGTTTTGGTCAGTGCTTTCTCTCCGGAAAATAAGGTGCAAGGGCTCACATGCAGGATGCGTGTTGTTGTTTTGAGGGAGCACATGGCAAATCAAGCAGGTGGAGGAAAAAGGTGCCAGTACTGAGTACTGGCAGCTACCCCCTGAAAAAAAGCCCTGGGCTTGGGACATGATCTGCAAGACTTTGATCTGCCTCTGGCTCTCTGTGTGACCTTGGGTAAGCCACTTTATCTCCCAGTGCCACTAGGACCCAATTGAAAGTCAAATGTTTTTAAGATGTTTTTCCGGGTCAACAAACTAAAAACAAAAATAGATTTTTAAGGCAACAGTGGTCTTATTTTTTTGTCCCTCATGTGCAATTGATACATGGATATTTGTTAAAAATAAAAAAACTGCTGGATTTGGTAGTTTTATTATTGGAACATCTGGAAGAAGCCTGAGAGTGAATGTCATTGCTTTAGTGGCTTGGTTAACGTTTGTTGGTCATTATCAACGTTTTCCCTCTAAATGCTGAAAAAAATTGTGGTGATTCTAAAACCTTCAGAAGGTAGAGGTTGAAAATGAGGAAAGATAAATGTATCTTAAAATTAAAAGAAATATTTTTACATGTCAGATGAAGAAAAGAAATGAAAAGAAAAGCAAGTGTCTACAAAACAGAAAATGCATGAATCATCAAGGATGCATATTCTTAATTTGTCTAGATTGGAGGTAGATAAAGTCAGTGCAGAGTTCTGAAATATTTACCTTTTCAAGTTCTTAATACTACCAGCAATTGGTGACTTTTATTGCTGACTCATCACTACCTTTGAAAGTTAAGTGAAAAACTTTCTTAAAAACTGTAGATACATGTTTTTCATGGAAGAGCAATGCCAGTGATGTAGTAGACCAGGGATGGTCAACTCCAGTACTCAAGAGCCACAAACAAGCCAAGCTTTCAGGATATTCACAGTGAATATGCATAAGATAGATTTGCGTGCACTGCCACCATTGTATGCAAATCTATCGTGTGCATATTCATTGTGGATATTTGGAAAGCCAGGCCTATTTGTGGTTCTCGAGTCTACCCCTGAAGTAGACTATGTTCTCAGCCTCTCTAGAAATGCACCTCGGCATAATGCTGGAAAGTATGGGGAAGCCTGCACTGCTGTTGGCCATGCAGTATGTTTATTTTGGTGGATGAAGGACTTTACATCATGGTTCTAGAGCTGCTAGCCTGCTACATTTCATGAGACATGATAAGAAATGTATATGTGGATTAAAATAAAATCCACAAAATTAAGTTATAGGTATGGTACAAAGATTTTTCACATTAGATTTTTATTTCTATATAATCCTTCATACGAAAATTATAAAATGCAAACATCTCCTTAATCATGGCTACTTCAAGTTTATAAACCACAACAAACCAATACATCCATCAATATCAAGTACACTGCAAAGGGCCTATCAACACATCCAACCGTACATTCATCCATATGAAACATATATATTTAAAAAGATCCTTCCATATATAATCCTACCCATTTAAAAGACCCAAGGTGCTCTCATAACCCTATAATAGCCCAAAAAGAGTATCTTTGAAAAAACCATTACATCCAAAAATATATACAAATTTCTTCCCGAATACTGTGAACAAAGTCAGATCCAATTGCAATCAAGTAAAGTCCCAGTGTATATATTTGGTGATTCCAAGCAGATTACTTGCTGTATTCACTTAAACGTCCTTTCTATAAGTTCTAAACTATTTTAATATAGAGGACTCCTTTGAAACAGTGCTAAAAATATATATATATATGTCCATTAGGGCAGAGCATCCCAATATCATTGTTACTTCATCATCATTGTTCATGCAGGGAATTAATCAGAAAATACCACTGATGTGATTAGTATCGTAAAATGCAGCAGGACTTTGAAAAATCTTTTAACAGTTGGGTGTGAGACATCACATGAAAGTAAGATTTTGTAAACAGCACTAGCCGAACATATTTCACTGGCAAAGCTTCTTCAGGAGCTCGGTCATCTAACCAAAATCAGGTAGCATGCTAACCACACTGCAGGTTGGGCTAGAGTTGTTTATGAAATGTACCTTTCATGTGAATACTTGCACCTGATTGTAAAAAAAAAAAAAAATACTTTCAAAGTGCTGCTGCATCTTCCGATAATAACCACATCAATGGTGTTTTCTGATTGTCTTTGAAAGTCCTTGCATGAACAATGATGATGAAGTAACAGAGATATTGGGATACTTTGCTGCAACGGACACATCATTTTTTTTTTAGCATTGTTTCAAAGAAGGCTTTCATTTTAAAACAGTTTGCAACTTAAATTGAATGTAGAAAGGACCTTTAAGTGAATACAGCAAGTAATCTGCTTGGAATCACCAAATATATACACTGGGACTTTACTTGATTGCAATTGGATCTGATTTTGTTCACAGTATTCGGGAAGGAATTTGTATATATTTTTGGATGTAATGGTTTTTTCAAAGATACTCTTTTTGGGCTATTATAGGATTATGAGAGTACTTTGGGTCTTTTAATTGGGTAGGATTATATATGGAAGGGTCTTTTTAAATATATATGTTTGGTATGGATGAATGTATGGTTGGATGTGTTGATAGGCCCTTTGCTCTGTATTTGATATTGATATTAATGAATGTACTGGTTTGTTGTGGTTTATAAACTTCAGGTAGCCAAAATTTATGATTAAGGTGATCTTTATATTTTATAATTTCTCTAATATGTTATAGCTTACATGAATGATTGATTGATTTATATAGAAATAAAAATTTGATGTGAGAAATCTTTGCACCATACATATAATTTACTTTTGTGATACTTTTATGTCTGGAAACCTCTTTCACTTGTTTTATATTTATAGATTAAAATAAAATGCCTTATAGATATTTCTCTTGTAAATCAAAACACATTTTTAACACTTCAATTGACATGTCTTAACTTTATGAATGTAATGAATGTTTGAAATGTTTTGTAGAAATAATGGCTATAATAAATGTTGACATAACCATGGGTGCTGCTTTGTAATTTTCAATTAGGTGGGTTAGGGAATGACTGTAGAAATAATGTGTTACTTCTTAGGGGATTTAAAAGACTCAATGGATTAGTACAGGTTTATGAAGCTTCTCAGCAATTTGGTTACCATTGCAGTTCCAGTTCCGGCTGGTGGTGGGTAAAAATAATTAGCAAATGAAAGATGTTTAAAGGTCTGTGCGACGTTCCCAATGAGCAAGTGTCCACTTTGTTAAATAAACATAGGGACAATTTTGCAATGTTTGGTGCTCTTGTTGCCAGTCTCAGCAGAAAAGTAAAAATCCACACAGGGATTGAGAATTGTGTTAGAGGTGGTTCCTCCAGAGCAGGGTTGAGGCACAGTGGCAAGACAGCTTGCATTTCTATTGTCCATGTTATATATGTTCTGGGGATAAATTAAACACTTAGAAGATAACTTTCAAACAATCCTATGTGGCCCCAAATATGCAAGTATAGGGCCACACAGAGATCTACGATAGTATTTTATAACCCGTGTATATCTGATATGCGCATTTTATAAAATATGCGCAATTCTACCCCATAACATATGCACGTATGTATGCTTATGCACGAATATATGCAGCACATTGAGAGCGAATATTTCAATGCATACATGGACGCCTGATTTTATAATTTGTGCGCGCCGGTGCGCGTATGTTATAAAATCGGGGGTTGGCACGCGCAAGGGGGGTGCACATTTGTGCAACTTGTGTGCGCCGACGCCCGTGGCCTTCCCCAGTTCCCTCCCCCTATTCTAACCTTCCTACCCCTTCCCCTAACCTTCCTGGCCCCTAGCTCTATCCTAACCGCCCCCAAAACTTTTTGTTGTACCTCTTGCGCCTGCCTCGGGGCAGGAGCAGGTTGCACGCGCCAGCACCCTGCCGGCACGCGATCCTCCGACACAGCAGCAAATGGCCGTTGTGCCAGGGGCCTCTAGCCCCACCCCGCCCTACCCCCCGGACCACCCCGCCCCTCCCCTGAAGCCCCGGGACTTACACGCGCGTGGCCGGGCCTTTGAAAATAGGCTCGGCGCGCGTAGGTGTTTTAAAATCCGGTCCTATTTGTCATTTGAATTCATTTAAGTTAGTGTTTGCAAAGGCATTTGCAAAAAAATATGAGGTCATTATTTAGCTGAAAAATCATGTAAATCAGCTCATTAGTGATCCAGCATGAGCTAAATTCTGCATGAAAAATATTGCAAAAGCAAAATGTTGTGCGAACCGTAACTGTACTTCAGAGAGGTGTAGTTAAGTTTTTGAGTGATAAAGTCCATGATTTAGCATAGCTTTTAGTGAATGTCCATATTATATAAATGAGCTAGTACCTCAAGAAAAACTTCCCATGGTGATGGCTCATTTTGGTGAAAATCAGCACCGTTAGCTACCTTGACCCCTTGGTGCCTGATGTTGGCAGATGTGTATAAAGTTGTATTTCTGAGTGAAGCACTGTATATGATTGAGCAATTCATTAGGTTCTTTTTCTTTAATATATTTGTTAGTGGACTCAATGTTTGTGGAACATGCTAGATTGACTGCACTGTAAAGCAAAGATCTCGATTTATCCATAGAACAGGTGCAGCCTGGCTATTTGCAGTGCAAGCCTCCCCCTGATGCCTTGCCAGCGTGCCTCAGTGCTGCTCTGGCTAGACTACCTCTCAGAGTGACAAGATAATTCAAACCTTTTGTTTGCTCAGTCTTTGGGTTCCCTATGACTGCCAATAAGAATGTCACTGGAACTGTGGTCTCTGGACCTATACCACGGACTGTCACAGTGTACAGGAAATTAGGAAATAAAAATGGTAAAGAAATCTCAGATAGCTGTGAATGAAGGCTCATAGCACCATATATCTTTTATTTTTATTTAAAATATTTGAGATCAGGGCTGCTCGAACCATCTTTTGGCCCTCCCCCCGCCCCCCTTCGCGCAGCCGGTCAGGTTATCAGGATATCTCTAATGAATATGCATGATGTGTATTTGCATGCACTTCCTCCTATACAGGCAAATATTTCTCATGGGTATTCATTAAGGATATCCTGAAAATCTGATTGGCTGGGGGGGCCTGGCACGAGGAGCGGTTTGAGTACCCCTGGATTAGAAGAAAGAAAATAAGGGGAGAATCCAAGGAAGTAAAACTTGGAGAATTAAGAGGAACAAAATGTGCAACATGGAAAAATGTGTGCGGTATGGTGATGTCCACAGAGTCCAATCAAAAAGCTCTACACAACAAGCTCTACACAACAAGACTTGTTGTGTAGAGCTGCCAGCTAACCCAGGATTAAGTGAATTCAGAAACAGAGAGAGGAAAATTAAGAGAGGAATTTTATAATTGTGTAGGGAGTGGCAGAGACTGTGTGCCACATTTCCAGGCAAATTTTACCCCCACATTTTCAAAGCGAACTTATGTGTATAAGCTCGCTAGCTATTTCCCATCAGTGCCCTGATACACACACAGACTCACCCACATCAAGTTACACTTGCTCTAACCACATTGTAGCTGGTGCAGGTGAACTGAGGCGCAGACTTTTTAAAATAAAAAAGCATGTGCATAATGCTCAACTCTGCCCCCTGGAATGCCTCTCTCCAGTACACATAGAAGAACATAATATAAGCAAGGCCAGTGCTAGCTTTCTTGCTGCCCTGTGTGAACAATTACTGTGCTGCCCCCCCCCCCCCCCCTCGTTCATTCATTCTCTGTCCAGGTCCACCCAAAAAACACCCAGCACCCTTCAGTGATACAAACTTTAAAAACTGACACCAACCCCCCTCCCCTCCAAACTCATGGCAGGCGAAAGGGTATTAGATGCCCTAAACGAACCTTATAGCCTTGCACAACACTCCCCGTTCCATTCCACACACACATTTAAATAGTTATGCATTTATATTATAAATGAAAAATATCAAAGTACAGTATTCTAAGGTAAAAATTTCACTTACATCATATCTGCTGTGATGCCAACCAGAAATCCCTGCAAAAAAGACACTTGGAACCCATATGGTATTAGGCCTGTTGTGATGGGTGTTGGGTGTGTACTTGACCCTCTGAAAGCCCGAATACACTAATACAATTCCTATTAGGAAAATGCCTCACCTCAGTCACAGATGCAGAACATAAACAGACTCTCACCAAATACAGAATAGAGCCACTATAAAGTAGAAATACAAATGCACAGACAAAAACTGAACTGGAATCCGCATGAAGCCAAACACTATGCAGTGCAACAATGAAAAAACAGAACTATCACCATTCCTCAAACATCAAACAATAAAATCAAGAAATAAAATAAATACATAATCATAATACTAAAAACATATAATATGATTTAAAAACTGATGAATAAAATATCAAATAATTAAAAAGTCATATGCAAGTTTTTTTAAATGTCCCAAACACCTATAAAATATTTCAGAACAGCAGACACAGCAAATAACAGCTGGAAAATAAAGCTAAAAAGGATTTTAAAAATTTACGCTTTCCATACTTGGGAACTTTTGATTTCCAGATACTCTGAAATTGTCATGGATTATCAGGCAGAAAGTAACCTGGGTAGTTGTGCACACACATGCTTTCTTTCATTCCCCCACATACATACACACATGCTTTCTCATTCTCCCATACACGTTCTCCCTCACTTTTCCAACAAAAGCACACATGTTCTCTCACTCTTTCACTCTCCCACACACAAGCACACTTGCTCTTTCTTGCTCTCCCACATATAAGCACTCATGATCTCTCTCACTCTCACTGTCCCACACACAAGCATACATACTCTCTCTCACTCACTTCCCTTGACTTAGCAGGAAGCAGCAGCAGCAGAGTCTCCTTCTTCAGCCCCCGTGGCCAAGGGCACAACTTCCAGCCATGGGGCACTGGATTATTCATGCAGGGCGCACTCTTCTTCCTCTTCAGCAGTGCAGCCTTGCCAAAATCAACGGCGTGGTCAGCGCTGCCTTAGTAAGTGGAAAAGCAGCGCAGCCCTGCTGGCAACGCTGCTGATTCTGGCGGGGCTGCGCTGCTTCTCCACTTACTAAGGCAGCGCTGACTATGCTGTTGATTTTGGTAGGGCCGCACTTCTTTTTCTTGGCAGCACAGACCTCTTCTTCCGCCGGTGGGATCGGGTCCACCGGCAGCACCACGGACACTCTTCCATCGCCGGTGGGATCAGGTCCCCTGGTGGCTCCACAGATTTCCTTCTGCCACTGGTGGGATTGTGTCCACCAGCGGCAGCACGGGTCTCTCCCTGTTCCCAATGCCGCCCCACCTGGTGTGCCACCCTGTGCAATTGCACGGTTTGCATACCCGGTGGCACCGGGCCTGAATATAAGAACATAAGAACTGCCATACTGGGTCAGACTGAGAGTCCATCAAGCTCAGTATCCTGTTTACAACAGTAGCCAATCCAGTTCACAAATACCTGGCAAGATCCCAAACAGTAAATAGATCCCATGCTGCTATCACATCCAGGGATAAGTAGTGGCTATTCCCTAAAAGGTGAATTTTAAAAGCCAGGCGTGTGCCAAAATTGGGAGATGGGCGTACAAGTAGCATATGCACATGGCCACTTGATTTTATAAGCTGCCCACATTTGTGCACAAGTACCGATGCGTGAATATCTTGCATTGGGAGAAAAAGAGGTGGAATGTGGGCGGGGCATGGGATTCCAGGGCGGGGACAAAGATATGCCTGAGTGAGCGCCCAGGTATAGTTGAGCACAAATTTACTTCTGCTATGGAGGAAGTATAAGTCTTTATAAAACTATTTCCAGGCATCTCTTAAGTGTTTGAGGGATCCGAGTTAACTGAGGGGAGTGCAGACTAAAGAACTAGGGGGGTTTGGAGGACCTAGCTCTAAACTGGTGGACAAACTGGTGAAACTGGTCATGGGCTGGACATGCGTTAGTTATAAAATTCCCTCACTTATGCATCCCAAAGCTGGCATTACGTTGCTGTGCTCACACAAGCTTAAAATTATGAGCACACAAATGCGCACCAGAGCTATTTTATAACAAACACATGTATGTGCGCGCAGAATATAAAATTGCTGTTTATCTGGCCACACACCCATATACACCCGTACAACCATATAGTGCACCTGCACGCCCATTTGAAAGTTATGTACGCTTGTCTGCCTAGTTGTACAAACTCCAGATACATGCATAATTTTATGCACATCGGGCCCTGAGCTGTTTTATAACAGCTATTTATGTGCATAGAACTGTATCGTATGTATGCAAATGACTTTAAAAATTAACCCCTAAATGTTCAGGCTCATAATAAATGTGATCATTACTATTATTATTATACTTCATACAGCACTTACAAGGAATTCGGAATTGAAATATAACACCATAAGGAAGTAATTCTTGTCTTATGGATAGAAACCTTTTTTTCTCTCCTGCATAGCTCTTGCCGAAGCCAGGACATAGACAAACCCATAAGTAGAAAATACCTCCACCCTTGAAAGCAGATAAAAACTGGCTTTCCTCCATGTCTTACAACAGGGGTAATAATCCCAAATAGATAAGAATCCAAATAGTGTAAGAATATTATCCAGAATTATATATAAAAAATCTCACTATCCAGAAAGAGAACAACAAAGACATTTTTTGAATGACTATCATAAAGCACTGGGTGGGCACTCACAAAATAAGCGCATCAAACCCTATCGCCGTCCTGATTTTTATTTTTTTATAATCATTTAGACATTCAATATATGCATATGTTATTTTTAAACTTTTATATGTGTTGAAAGCTCCACAATTCATATGGATTTCCATATGCGTATATAACTTTTTAGAAGCTTTTTTTTATATGCATTTGCGTAGTGCACTTAAAGTTTCACAGGTCATTTAAATTCATGTGGAAATCCACTTATCTGCATGTTGAAAGCTGGCCGGCAATAAAGCCCTACATAGGAGGAAATCGTCGTGTGTCTGAAATCTGTGCTGAGTTCAACAATTTTCTTCTTTACCCGACATTGCAATGTTTCGGAAGGAAAAAATGACCTTCCTTCTTCATGGGTTTTACAGACTACTCTATGACATTCATATAAGAATCCTGGTATTCTAAAGAGATAATAAATAGATTGTGCTACATCGTGCATATATAATGAAAACATGTTCTCCCTACTGTAAGCACATCAGAATGGAAAAAATGAAAAGATGCCGCTGGCAGCTACGATAGAATCTCAGCGCTGAAAAACTTTATTTTCTTTTTAACTGAATATTGAAAATCAAACATAGTACGGGTGGATACACAGTCCTGTTTGTAGTAGTAAACGCTCAGAGAAAAAATAAAGCTCAGATAAATTATGCTTACTTGTCAAATGTATAACATCTGGACTTTATGAAAGCCGCCTTGGTGCTCTGCAGAAAGTGACGTTTTAAATGTCCTGACGTACGCCGGCACCAATACTTCGCCATTTTAAAGAAAAAAGGATGCAAAAAGATAGCTGTCAATCATGTTATTGTATTCATCCAGAAAATAAAAAAACTCATAGAGATTGCCAATCAATCTTGTCATTAAGACCAAATGGAATAATTGTGTTGAGTTTGAAAATCCAATAATTTTCTCAGCAATTTCAAAGGAACTTATGATCACCTCCCTGTGGAGACAGTGAGACCCATTCCACCACAGTCCAACGTAAGTCAGAGAATGAATGATTATATTCAATATAATGGGGGCCCGCACATCTCCAGTAGTAATATGGCTCCTATGCTCAATGGGCCGAACCCTATTGTGCGAGTTGTCTGTTCTATATACAGTTTCGGGCATGAACATGGAAGGGCATAGATCACATTGTTAGACAGACAATTAGAGTTAAAGCATCTATACAATACAGTCTCAGAATTCAAAGGATCCCATCTAATGCCAGAAATGGTGGAAGCGCATAGATCACACTCATTGCACGGACTGTGATCCACAAGAGTATCTTGCGCCACTTATTGTGGAATTTGCGCTCTGACAAGACATTGTTTGATGTTGAATCCCGTATTATAAGAAAAAAGAGGGAGGCTATAAAAAACTGGATGCCAACTTAAAACATGACAGTGTTTAGAAATAATTTTCTTGATCTTATTTGCCAAGTTTGAATATCTCAAAACACAAACAATTTCATCAGTGTCCGGTTTTGCCTTGTATTGAAGTAATTGCTCTCTATCTGAAAATCTTGCACACATCTGAGCTCTTTTAATAGCCTTCCTGGGATATCCACTTATATGGAATCTTAATGCAAACTCCTTGGATTCTCTTTCAAAATCCACTCCTTCTGGACATAGCCAATGAAGCTGAAAAAACTGGCCCACTGTTAACTCATACTTGAAAGGGCAAGGGTGAAAACTTTCAAAATGAAGACAGTTATATCTGTCTGTACTTTTACGATGTAATGTAGTCTGAAGACTTGCTTCTGATTTAGTAATCAAGATATCCATATAAGCTAGTTGAGAGTGATCATAAGTAATCGTAAATTTTAAGTTGTGGTCCTGCTGATTAAGCCATTTATGAAAACGCATTAAATGTTGTTCTGTATAATGCCAGATGAAAAAAAATATCATCTATGTATCTTGACCACATGTTGAAAAAATACAGAAGTATATACAAAGTTTTCCTCAAACCTAGAGACAAACAGATTGGCGACATCAGGGGCCACTGGGGATCCCGTAGCGACCCCGTGTGTTTGATGAAAAAAGTCTACACTGAACTGAAAAAAGTTGTTACACAAGTTCAGCTACTTCTACCAGGAACTCTGATGGAAAAGTTTTGAGAGTTCTTGCTTTGCCAATATCTCTGTAACCATTTGTAATTCTATCTTTTGAGGAACATTCGTATATAAGATCTCTATGTCCAAATTAACTAAAAAAACAGCCTGGTTGTAAGGGACCACAACGTGCTAATTTTCTTAACATATGTGCTGAGTCCTGTATATAAGATGATGCTTGATGCACAAAAGGTTGCAAAAATAAATCCAGAAAATGAGCCAAAGGCTCCCAAAGTGACCCATTTGCTGACACAATAGGTCAAAATGGAGGATTGAGAAATGTCTTGTGAATCTTTGGAATACCATATATAACAGGCATACGAGGTGAAAACACTTGCAAAAAAGACATCTCTTTTGATGCTCAAAAACCAGACTTCTTAGCTTCCTTTAAAAATTATTTATTTATTTATTTATTTATTTATTTATTTATTTATTTAAAGTCTCTTATATACCGAGGTTCAGGTAACAGCGTTACTAATCACTTTGGTTTACATTTAAACATAAAACAAATGACATGAGATATGTCTTTTAAAATATACTTTTTATTTTTTAAATAATTTTAAAAATACTTTAATCTTGATTTGTATGTATTGTGTGGGATCTATTATCACATGTTCATAGAATTTCTTATCATCCAATTGTCTGTGGATTTTACTAATATAATCTACCGTATCCATAAGAACAATAGCGCCGCCCTTATCTGCTGGATTTATAATAATATCCTTATTGGAACTCAAACTTTTCAAGGTCAGATTCTCCTCTACTGTCAAATTGAAAAAAGTGTGACAGGAACTTTGTTTTATGGCCTCTAGATCACATAGCGCCACATTTGGAACATTAATATATGGGGTCAATGGGTCCCGGAGGGATCCAAAAAGATTGTGGTTTCACCAGGGATGGATCACTTCTGCTCTATGTTTGAGAAAAAAATAATTTTGATCACTTCTACTGCTCTATGTTTGAAAAAAAAATAAATTCACTTGCAGGGTACGAAACAATCGATACAAAAAAATTCTACTCTCAAAAGAATCATGTACCACAAAGGATAAACCCGTGTTTAATACTCGCCCTTCAGTGGGTGATAAGCAATGAGTGGACAAATTAATTACTGCTGATTCTGTGCTGTTTCTGAGCGGCGAGCTCATGAACGGTTTGGGCCATTCTGTGTCTTGTTGTTGTCTCTGGTGATAATGTCTTGCTTGCGATCACCTGGCACTGATTGGATGTGTTAAAAAATTCTTTTAACCTATTGGATGTTCTTGTGTCAAATCTTCATCAGACCCACTAGAGGAATCATCTGATAAAGTTAGGAAGATAACTTTTGCTTCATGTGTAAGTTCAGAGCTAGAGACACGATTATGAACTTTCGATGAGTGATAATCTTGCTCAGCATGATAAAATTTGGTTATCTTCTCTTCCCCTTCCCTTTCAAACTCAAAACAATTATTCCGTTTAGTCTTAATGACAAGATTGATTGGCATTCTCTATGAGGTATTTTTATTTTTATTTTCTGGATGGATACAATAACATGATTGACAGCTATTTTTTTGCGCCTTTTTTTCTTTAAAATGGCGATGCATTGGTGCCGGCATATATCAGGACATTTAAAATGCCTCTTTAAAATCCACTGTTTATGTGCGTGGCTGGGCCTTGTGCATGCCTGCTGAATTTTCGAAGAGGCCCAGCCATACGCGTAAATGCCGATACATGAATAAGTGCCGGGCCTCTTCGAAGGGGCGGGCTGGGGGGCATGTTCTGGGTGGGGAGGGGAGAGGTGGGGAGCAGGCCAGGACAGTGCCATTGTTTAGGGATGTGAATCGTGTCCTCGATCGTCTTAACGATCGATTTCGGCTGGGAGGGGGAGGGAATCGTATTGTTGCCGTTTGGGGGGGTAAAATATCGTGAAAAATCGTGAAAAATCGAAAAATCGCAAAACCGGCACATTAAAACCCCCTAAAACCCACCCCCGACCCTTTAAATTAAATCCCCCACCCTCCCGAACCCCCCCCAAATGACTTAAATAACCTGCGGGTCCAGCGGCGGTCCGGAACGGCAGCGGTCCGGAACGGGCTCCTGCTCCTCAATCTTGTTGTCTTCAGCCGGCGCCATTTTCCAAAATGGCGGCGAAAAATGGCGGCGGCCATAGACGAACACGATTGGACGGCAGGAGGTCCTTCCGGACCCCCGCTGGACTTTTGGCAAGTCTCGTGGGGGTCAGGAGGCCCCCCACAAGCTGGCCAAAAGTTCCTGGAGGTCCAGCGGGGGTCAGGGAGCGATTTCCCGCCGCGAATCGTTTTCGTACGGAAAATGGCGCCGGCAGGAGATCGACTGCAGGAGGTCGTTCAGCGAGGGTTCCGGCGCCTCGCTGAACAACCTCCTGCAGTCGATCTCCTGCCGGCGCCATTTTCCGTACGAAAACGATTCGCGGCGGGAAATCGCTCCCTGACCCCCGCTGGACCTCCAGGAACTTTTGGCCAGCTTGTGGGGGGCCTCCTGACCCCCACGAGACTTGCCAAAAGTCCAGCGGGGGTCCGGAAGGACCTCCTGCCGTCCAATCGTGTTCGTCTATGGCCGCCGCCATTTTTCGCCGCCATTTTGGAAAATGGCGCCGGCTGAAGACAACAAGATTGAGGAGCAGGAGCCCGTTCCGGACCGCTGCCGTTCCGGACCGCCGCTGGACCCGCAGGTTATTTAAGTCATTTGGGGGGGGTTCGGAAGGGTGGGGGATTTAATTTAAAGGGTCGGGGGTGGGTTTTAGGGGGTTTTAGTGTGCCGGCTCACGATTCTAACGATTTATAACGATAAATCGTTAGAATCTCTATTGTATTGTGTTCCATAACGGTTTAAGACGATATTAAAATTATCGGACGATAATTTTAATCGTCCTAAAACGATTCACATCCCTACCATTGTTTGCTGTCCCGAAGAGAATATCAAAGCCATAATAAAACAGCAATAATCAGTGGAGGAGTAGCCTAGTGTTTAGAGAATAAGGGACTACAAATTATAAACAAAAATACAGATAAAACTGAAATGGAAAGCCTAAGAAACCAGCCTCAGCCTCAGCCTCTGTGAACACTGGAATACTGAAGAAATAGCAAAATGCAAATAATTAAGAAAAGCACATTCCCAAAGATGGCATATTCCAATTGCTGAAAGTAAAACATATATTTTTTTACCTTTGTTGTCTGATCTTATTATTCTAATTGGTTGGTCCCAGTCTCTTTGTTCCCCTTGTTTGTCTTTTCCTAATTCCTTTTTCAAGGTCTCTTTTATTCTTTCTGTTTCTTCTCTCTTCTCTTCTTTCCTTCCTCCTTCATACACACAAACAAATTCTCTCTCACATGCACTCTCTCAAACACATGCTTTCTGTCCTCAGGTTCCCATTCTTGCATGCTCTATCTCTCACATACACACACAGGCATTCTCTCTCATATGCTCTCTCATATGCAGCTCTCACTCTCACATGCAAGCTCTTACAGGTTCCCACTCCTATTTTACAAAGGCCTTCACTCGTGCACACAGGTTCCCACTCTCATACGAAGGTTTCTACTCCCCCCCCCCACCCAGGCTCTCTTACATGCTCTCTTCCACATGCAGTTTTCCACTCCCACATGCTCACTCTCATACCAACTGTCTCTCACACTCAGGTGCTTTGTTTCATACATACACACACAGGATCTCCACTCCCATGCTCTCATACATACACAGATAGGCTTCTCACTTCCATGCTCTCTCTCATACACACATACACACACACACACACACACACACACACAGGCTTCTCACACCCATGCTCTCACTTATACATACACAGACAGGCTTCTCACTCCCATTCTCTCTCTCTCTCTCTCTCTCTCTCTCTCTCTCTCTCTCTCTCTCTCTCTCACACACACACACAGACTTCTCACTCCCATGCTCTCTTCTACACACACGCACCCAGGCTTCTCACTCCCATGCTGTCTGTCATACATACACACCCAGGCTTCTCACTGCCATGCTTTCTTTCATGCACACACACCCAGGCTTCTCATTCCCATGCTGTCTCTCTTACAAACATTCACAGGCTTCACTCCCATGCTCTCTCTCTCATACTTACACACACAGGCTTCTCACTTCCATGCTCTCTCTCATACATACACACACAGGCACACACACAAACTGGCTTCTCATTCCCATGCCTTTTCACATCCATGGCCTAGCCACAAGTGGGTCTAGGTAAGCCATGTCACCCCCCCCCACTTTGCGCTCAGGCCCAGCTACTCAGAGTAACCCAGCACCTGAGAAGAGAGTCCCAATACAGGGCCATCTTGAAATTCATCCCGCATGGCCCAAGGCTTGACCTGACCTTCGCAGGACCATCATGGAGCGCAACCTCTGTGGCCCAAGACGAGAGGCATGATAGTTGCAGGGCCATCGTGGAGCTCATCCCACGTGGCCCAAGAAGAGAGGCCCGGCCATTTAAGGGTCATTGCAGAGCTCATCCTGTGTGGCCCGAGAAGAGAGGCCTGTCATTGCAGGGCCATCGTGGAGCTCATCCCACGTGGCCTGATGCCCGAGAAGAGGCTCGACCATCGCAGGGAGGCCGCGAAGCTCATCCCACGTGGTCTGAGAAGAGGCCAGACTGTCACAGAGCTGTCACAGAGCTCATCTCATGCAGTTTGAAAAGAGAAGCCTGACTGTCTCAGTGCCGTCACAGAGCTCAACATGCATGGCCAGAGAAGAGGCCTTGTATAAGAGAGAGAATGGGAGTGAGAAGCATATGTGTGTGCATGTGTGTGAAAGAGCATGGGAGTGAGAAGTCGGTGTGTGTGTGCATGTATGTATGAAAGAAAACATGAGAATGAGAATGTATATATGAGAGAGCTTGGGAGTGAGAAGCCTGTGTTTGTATGAGAGAGAGAGAATGGGAGTGGGAAGCCTATTTGTGTTTGTATGAGAGAGAGCATAAGAGTGAGAAGCCTGGGTGTGTGTGTATGAAAGAGAGCATGGGAGTGGAGAGCCTGTGTGTGTATGTATGAAAGAAAGCATGTGGATGTGAGAGACAGTTGGTGTGCGAGAGAGCATGTAGGCGTGGAAGCCTGCATGTGGGAGAGAGAGAATGTAAGAGAGCCTGTGTGTGTGTGTGGGAGTAGAAACCTTCGTGTGAGAGTGGTAACCTGTGTGTGCAGATGGGGGCCTGGGTAAAAGAGAGTGTGTGGGATTGGGAACCTTTGAGTGAGAGCCTGCATGTGAGAGAGAGCATATGAGAGTGGGAGCATGAATGGGAGCCTGTGTGTATGTCAGAGACAGCATGCAAGAGTGGGAGCCTTTGTGAGAGAAAGCATGTGTTTGAGGGAGTGCAAGTTAGAGAGAAGGAGGAAGGAAAGAAGGAAAGAAGATAAGAGGAGAGAGAAGAAACAGAATGAAAGAGACCCTGAAAAAGGAAGTCGGAAAAGACAGACAAGGGGAACAAAGAGACTGGGACCAATCGATTAGAAAAATAAGATCAGACCACAAAGGTAAAACAAAATATTTTGACTTTCAGCAATTGGAATATGCTATCTTTAGGAATGTACATTTCTCAAATACTTGTATTTTGCTGTTTCTTTAGTATTCCAGTGTTCACAGAGGCTGAGGCTGGTTTCTCAGGCTTTCCATTTCAGTTTTGTCTGTATGTTTGTTTCTAATTTCTAGTCCCTTATTCTGTATTAGATAAGGCTCTGACTGTGTTGCACATGTGTGACAGAAGTGCAGTATTTTGGCTAGTGTATCAGTAGGGATTTGTAGCAGTTTGGCTAGTTCTCTTTGCCCACTATGCAGTGAATTAGTGTTCTAGTGCTTGTGTAATGTTTGCCTTTGCTGCCTTTTTTTAGATAAGGGTGCTGCTGTTTGAATCCTTAGAGTTACTGCTGTTATGGTATGGCATAGGAAGGGTGTAGGTGGTGGTGTTTGTTTTTTTTTGTAGGGATTTGTCTTACTTCATCAAGTGTTTGAATCCTTAGAGTTACTGCTGTTATGGTATGGCATAGGAAGGGTGTAGGTGGTGGTGTTTGTTTTTTTTTTGTAGGGATTTGTCTTACTTCATCAAGTGTTTGGCATTAGAGGGAGTTTGTTTTGCTGTCACTGAGGTGGCACCAGCATCTGAATATATTTTTTTGCAGGTCCTAGTTCCTTTTACACCTGTTGCAAATCTTAAGTTCTTATGATGATTATTGTTGTTTTATTGTAATTATGATACTCTGCATTTTTGGAAAGAGAATTCATCAAATACATTTATATTTGTTTTATTACATAATTGGATCTGATGTTTCTGTTAAAACTTCCCTAACTTTTTACATGATTATTTATAAACTGAATAAATATAAAATAAATTAAATGAATATAGATTAATAAGATATGGGCTTGAAATAATGGAATTACAACATTTTAAAGCATCACTCATGTTAAAACTACTTAGAAATCCATTGTTAGATGCACTCTAAGGCATTATTTACTGATGAGTAAAATAGTAGAGCCTAGACTTGTAACTCAACTGCCCACTCATGCTAACCATGGGCCCCCCAAAAAATGTACTTCTGGCTACACCACTGTTTTCACCAACATGCACACACATATGCTTCTCACTACACCCACACCCACACAAAATCAGGGTCTCTCCCTCTCTTCCAGGCCTCCTTGCTACAAGACTTCTTCTCTGGCCATACGTGTTGAGCTCCACAATGGCCCTTCGGTTGGGCGTCTCTTTTCAGGCCGCACAGGATGAACTCTGCAATGGTCAGGCCTCTTTTCAGGAGTCTCGCCGCATGTGGGATGAGCTTCACGATGGCCCTGAGACTATCGGGCCTCTCCTCTTGGGCCGTGTGGGATGAACTCCGCAACGGCCCTGCAAAGGTCAGCCCAGGCCTCTGGCCATATGGGATGAGTTTCCTGATGGCCCTGTATCAGGCCTTTCTTCTCAGGTGCCAGGTAACTCGAAGTGAGCGGGCCTGAGTGCAAAGTGGGTGAGCCACAGCTCACTCAGGCCCACCCATGGCTACACCCTATGTCAGGGGCAGTCAGACTAGCAGGATTTTTAATTCCGGGCATTTGTCTGGTTAAGTGGAAAACTTAGGGCCATTCTGTGTCTTTTGTCCCATTCTGTGTTTGGTTTGTAGAAATGAACTTCCTTCCTGTTCTGCTAAAAAAAAAAAAAATGTAACCAGCAGGGTCACCCTGCTGGTTACACACACACACCTGCTGGTGCTTGGCGACACACACACACCTGCTGGTGCTTGGCGACACACCGGTTGAGAAGCGCTGACCTAGGGCGCATTCTACATAAACCAGTTGGAAGAAATAGGCCTTGACTATGGAGAGAATGGCCTCAGGAATAACTTTGAGGTTCCCCTTGGAAGGGAACCATAATTCTATTTGGGACAAATTTGATTGAACTAGAAACCAAAGCAGTAGTCAAAAACTTAACTAGGAACTGAACAAATTTAAGATGACAGCAGCAGTCCAGCAGCAAGAGGGGGGCCTCCCAGTCTTTTGCATCAAGTGTCACATGTTTGATTTTTTACCCACTGGGGAGAAACTGTATGTGTTGATCAGATGCAAAGAGCTCCTCTCTCTCAGAGAATGAGTCCGATCTCTGGAGGCTAGAGTGGTAGACCTGGAGGAGCTGAGGCAGACAGAGAGGTATATGAGACCTTCAGGGACATAGTAGCCAAGTCCTAACTCCATTCTGGCAGCCCTGGTGGTGCCTTGGAGGAGGAAGGTCTCATGATTGGAGAGCATCAACCTGGTGCAGCAGGAAATGATCCTGTAGCAAGGGCCTGCTCTCCAGGTAGTGCATTGTCCTCCGCCACCGATGATGTGTCTCCCAGGGCTACTGCCCAGGAGGGAAGGGTTAGGTTAGCCTTCATAGTTGGTGATTCGATTATTAGGAATGGAGACAGCTGGGTGGCTGGTGGGCATGAGGATTGCCTGGTAACATACCTTGTGCAAAGGTGGCGGACCTCACACGTCACCTAGATAGGATTTTAGACAATGCTGGGGAAGAGCCGGCTGTCGTGGTACATGAGGACACCAACAATATAGGAAAATGTGGGAGGGAGGTTCTAGAAGCCAAATTTAGGCTCTTAGGGGAAAGCTGAAATTCAGAACCTCCAGGGTAGCATTCTCTGAAATGGTCCCTGTTCCACGCGCAGGTCCCCAGAGGCAGGCAGAGCTCCAGAGTCTCAATGCATGGATGAGACAATGGTACAAGGAAGAGGGATTCAGTTTTGTAAGGAGCTGGGGAAGCTTTTGGGGTAGGTGGAGTCTTTTCTGAAGAGATGGGCTCCACCTTAACCAGGGTGGAACCAGGCTGCTGGCGCTAACCTTTAAAAAGGAGATAGAGTAGCTTTTAAACTAGAGTAAAGGGGAAAGCTAACAGTTACTCAGCAGCTCATGGTTCAGAGGAACTTATCTTTAAAAGATACTAATGAAGCATTAGAGTTAGGGCATCCCAACAGAGAGATTCCAATAATAAGAAAAGTAGTCCAAGTGCCTATAATTAAAAACTCACTTGAGCTAAAAGATTCCAATTTATCCTTGTCAACTGAAAAGCAAAATGTAAATACAAAGAAAAAACACACTTTGAAATGTTTGTATGCTAATGCCAGAAGTCTAAGAAGTAAGATGGGAGAATTAGAGCGTAAGGCAGTGAATGATAACATAGACTTAACTGGCATTTCAAAGACATGGTGGAAAGAGGATAAACAATGGGATAGTGCTATATTGGGGTACAATTATATCGCAATGACAAAGAGGAACATCTTGGTGGCAGGGTGGAGCTTTATGACTGGGATGGCATAGAGTCCAACAGAATAAAGATCCTGTATGAGACTAAATGCCCAATTAATTCTTTATGGGTAGAAATCCTTTGTGTGATGGCGAAGAGTATAGTGATAGGAGTATACAACCATCCACCTGGCTAAAATGATGAGATGGACAGTGAAATGCTAAGAGAAGTTAGGGAAGCTAACCAAACTAGAAGTGCAGTAAAAATGGGAAATTTCAATTACCCCCAATATTGACTGTGTAAGTGAAACATCAGGGCATGCTAGAGAGATAAAGTTCCTGGATGGAATAAATGACAGTTATATGGAGCAATTGGTTCAGTAACCAATGAGAGAGGCAGCAATTTTAGCTCTAATTCTCAGTGGAGCGCAGGATTTGGTGAGAGAGGTAACGGTGGTAGGGCCACTTGGCAATAGTGATCATAATATGATCAAATTTGAATTAATGACTGGAAGGGGGACCGTAATAAATACATGGCTCTAGCGCTAAACTTTCAAAAGGGAAACTTTGATAAAATGAGAAAAATAGTTGAAAGGTACATCTACAAAGGTAAAAGGTGTGTTACAGGCATGGACATTGTTAAAAAATACCATCCTAGAAGTACAGTCCAGATGTATTCCACCCATTAAGAAAGGTGAAAGGAAGGCAAAACAATTACCGGCACGGTTAAAAGGTGAGATAAAAGAGGCTATTTTAGCCAAAAGATCTTTATTCAAAAAATGGAAGAAGGATCCATCTGAAGAAAATAGAATCAAGCATAAGCATTGGCAAGTTAAATGTAAGACATTGATAAGACAGGCTAAGAGAGAATTTGAAAAGAAGTTGGCCATAGAGGCAAAAACTCACAATAAAAACGTTTTAAAAATATATCTGAAGCAGAAAGCCTGTGAGGGAGTCGGTTGGACCACTGGATGATCAAGGGGTTAAACAGGCGCTTAGAGAAGATAAGGCCATTGCAGAGAGATTAAATGATTTCTTTGCTTCGGTGTTTACTGAAGAGGATGTTGGAGAGATACCCATTCCAGTGAAGGTTTTCATGGGTGATGATTCAGATGAACTCAACCAAATCATGGTGAATCTGGAAGATGTGGTACGCCTGATTGAAAAACTGAAGAGTACTAAATCACCTGGACCGGATGGCATACATCCCAGGGTTCTGAAAGAACTAAAGAATGACATTTCAGATCTATTTCAATTAGTTTGTAACCTATCATTAAAATCATCCGATATACCTGAAGATTGGAAGGTGGCCAATGTAACCCCTACATTTAAAAAGGGTTCCAGGGGTGATCCTGGAAACTATAGACTTGTGAACCTGCCTTCAGTCCCGGGAAAAATTGTGGAAACTATTATAAAGAATAAAATCAAAAAGCATTTAGATAGACATGGTTTGATGGGACTCAGCCAACATAGATTTACCCAAGGGAAATCTTGTCTCACAAATCTCCTACATTTTTTTTAAGGGGTGAATAAACCTGTGAACAAAGGTGAACTGGGAGATGTGGTATATTTGGATTTTCAGAAGGCGTTTGACAAAGTCCCACATGAGAGGCTTCTAAGAAAACTAAAAAGTCATGGGATAGGAGGCGATGTCCTTTTCTGGATTGCAAGCTGGTTAAAAGACAGGAAACAGAGAGTAGGATTAAATGGTCAATTTTCACAATGGAAAAAAGTAAACAGTGGAGTGCCTCAGGGATCTGTATTTGGACCAGTGCTTTTTAATGGGTTTATAAATAATCTGGAAAGGGGTACAATGAGTGAGGTGATCAAATTTTTGGATGACACAAAATTATGCAGAGTAGTTAAATCTCAAGCGGACTGTGATGAATTGCTGGAGGACCTTGTGAGCCTGGAAGATTGGGCTTCCAAATGGCATATGAAATTTAACATGGACAAGTGCAAAGTGATGCATATAGGGAAAAATAACCCTTGAGGTAGTTACACAATGTTAGGTTCTATCTTAGGAGTTACCACCCAGAAAAGAGATCTAGGTGTCATAATGGATGATACATTGAAATCATCGGCCCAGTGTGCTGTGGCAATCAAAAAAGCAAATAGAATGTTAAGAAATATTAGCAAGGGAATGGTAAATAAAACGGAAGATTTCATAATGCCTCTGTATCACTCCATGGTGAGACCGCACCTTGAATACTGTGTGCAATTCTGGTCACCGGATCTCAAAGAGGATATAGCTGCACTTTAGAGAGTGCAGAGAAGGGCGACCAAAATAAGGGACTGGAATGTCTGCCCTGTGAGAAAAGGCTAAAGATGTTAGGGCTGTTCAGTTTGGAGAAGAGACGGCTGAAGAAGGATATGATAAAAGTCTACAAAATCATGAAAGGACCTGAAGAAGTTAATGTAAATCAGTTATTTACTCTCTCAGATAATAGAAGGGCCAGAGGTCACTCCATGAAGTTAGCAAGTAGCTCATTTAAAACAAATCAAAGAAAATTCTTTTTTACTCAGTGCATACTTAAGCTCTGGAATTCATTGCCAGAGGATGTGGTTACAGCAGTTAGTGTAACTGGGTTAAAAAATGGTTTGGATAAGTTCTTAGAGGAAAAATCCATTAACTGCTATTATGGTACTTAATAAACAATAGTAGCTTGTGATTTATCCTAGAGATGTGAATTGGAACCGGAATCTGTTCCAATTCTGGTTCCGATTCACATTGTGAATTTTTTTTCGTGCGGCCCGATCGGGTTTTTTGTTATCGGCTGCACCCGAGCCGATAAACAAAGAACCCACTCCGACCCTTTAAAACAGCTCCTCCTGACCCCCCCAAAAACGTTTTAAAATTACCTGATGGTCCAGTGGGGGTCCCGGGAGCGATCTCCTGCTCTCGGGCCGTTGGCTGCCACTAATAAAAATGGAGCTGATGGCCCTTTGCCCTTACCATGTGACAGGGTATCCATGCCATTGGCCGGCCCCTGTCACATGGTAGGAGTAATGGACGGCCGGCGCCATCTTTAAAAAGTATCGTACGATATTTTCAATCGTCAGAAAAACGATTCACATACCTAATTTATCCAGTGTTTGGGTACTTGCCAGGTATTTGTGACTTGGATTGGCCACTGTTGGAAACAGGATACTGGGCTTGATGGACCCTTGGTCTGACCCAGTATGGCACATCTTATGTTCTTATGTTCTAACTACCTGCTCGAAAAAAAAACAACCCCCTGCATGAGAAGGGTCAGAAAGGCTTTGTGAACTGAATATTTTGAACACGTGCATGTTGGAGTCATCGTTACCTCTTGAAAAATACTGAAGGCCTCATGAAAACTGTTTTACTCTAAAATATATAAAAGCTAGAATCCAAGCAGAGGATTGTAGCAAGAATAAGTTAAAGGGAAATGCCTGTGTATGAGTGTGTGTGTGTGTGTTTAATTCCATTACTGTTCTGAGTCTTGTTGTATTATATATGAGCTTGTCATGTTTTGGCAGTTTTCTTAGGTGCCTGTCAGAGATCTGTGATGCATGAGAGTTAAATGCTGGTTAGTAAAGTAAACCTTGCAGAGGGAGTTAAGCCAAGAAACAGTCATGACTAGTGCAGCCCAGTAAAGAGGATTCACAAGCAAAAGCTTTGTCTTTCTCATGTCTGCTCCCTGCTGAACCCGATTACCGCTAATGAGAGCCGTGTAACCTGATCCTGACTTGCTGCATGGTCGCCCCGGGCTTCAGATCTGCATGGCCGGAAACTTTAAGAGCAGTTGTTACATCAGTAGCAGGCAGGAGCCCAGTGGTATGGCTGTTTTCAAAGTTGGATTCATGATGAGAGGAAAGTTGTAGTAATTACCAAACAGATGCATTTAATGAGGTCTCTACTGGATTTCCAGCTGACAACTTTAGCTGTGCACTGGGACAAAAGGCTTGTAGTTACTCAGATCATGATGTGACATCACATCCTCCTCCCTGTTGCCTTGGCAACTGTAATCAGTTGACTAAAAATTTACCCCTTAGAAGACTGCAAACATCCTTAACTGTTGATGAGAAGTTCATGTTCTTTGATTTTTTGCTTGTGCATTCACCTTAGTAAGTTGGTAGTTACTACCTTGGAACTGCTACCAAATAATATCCTAATTCAGGGATGGCCAACACCTGTCCTCAAGGTCCTCATCCCCAATGAATATGCATATAATAGATTTGCATGCACTGCCTCCATTGTATGCAAACCTATCTCATGCATATTCATTGGGGATATCCTGAAAATAAGATGTTTGTGGATTCTGAAGACTGAACTGGCCCCCTCTATCCTAATTGATCCTTTCTGGCCTGATTCACTAAGGCTTTTCCCCTGTTACTATGGGGAATCAGGCCTGTAATAATGAACCATGGTTTGTAGGATTTCCTATACTGTACCTTATCTAGGCATAAATTACTAGTATACATGTTGTTTGTGCTTTTATCATGTGTCCTTTAGCTTTTGCAGATTTATATGCCAAACACTGTGCTAATGAGCTAATGCAATGCAAAATTATGCAAAGCAGTTCTTTAGCTGTGAATGCAGAGATAAAGCACGCGTGGTGTTTCACAAACGCAGTATCACGAAAACATGTTTTAATTTTACCTCGGGGAGATGTAGTTACCATTTTTGCCATAGACTTTGCATTTGGGCTCATTTGCATTCCATTAAAACTACTCATTATTACACATGGTAAATGTGGGTTTTCATATATACTTGGAGCTATGTTAGTTAAGTATACTTTAGTACATTGACTTCTTAGGGGGTAATTTTAAAAGGATGCATACACTTAAACCCTGGTTTATGCATGCAAATTGGCTTCTGAAAATTATCTGGGGATGGGTTGTGTGGGGGAATAGGATGCACATAGCTTGATTACATGCATGCTGTTCCCACACTTGCAGTAAAAATTCTAGGGGGCGGAGACAAGTCAGGGAAAGCATTTACAAGCATACATTTGATTTTCAAAAGTATGTGCATAAATATACACGCACATTCTGCTTGGGCGCAGGTACAATTTCCTGCACATATATATAGATGTATACTGGGGACACTTGCAAATTTTCAAAGGGGATGCATTATCATAAGTCCACTTTGAAAATTTGTGCTGAAGATCTGTGGGTTCAGAGTATCCACAGATTTTAGCCATATGCAGACAACTGAAAATTACCCTCCCTGTGTCCAATACTAAAATAAATACAAAAAAATTGAGATTGTGTATATAATTCCAGCTTTTAAATTGGTAGGACAACGATAGACAGGCACTGAAATCAATTACTTTCAAAAGTCAAAGAATAACACCCATCTCGGTTTCAATATCTGTCTGTTTTATAACTGGATGCATATTTAAAACTGTTTGCCAGTTCACACAGGAACATATGGTTGATGGAATTAACCCTGCTGAAATAAAAGATTTCATTGTAGCCCTGCTAACCATTTCAAATTAATTGGCAGGTGCCATGCACAATGCTTCATAGAGGGGGGGGGGGAGCTTATTCAGATTAATTCAGAGCAGTTGATGGCACTGAAATGAGAAACTTCATTTTGGTCTGGAGAATTAAAAGAACTGCATTTATAATTGTTTTACCTCCTTCCCTTTATCTGCTTTTCCATTTGGTTTCCTTGTTCTAACCACCTGAGATGATTTGTTCTTGAATGTTATGGCGAAATTAGTTGTCATGATGCCATTCCATTCTCAACTACAATCTGCGCTCTAGGGATGTGCATCGGGTGCCCAATCGTTTGCACGTTTGGGTTTGTGTGGCCGCGGGAAAATCTTGTTTTCCCACGGATCGTCAGTTTTTTTTAAGTAAAAAAATCATTTTTCGGCTTATTGCGCGCTAACGGGAGTTAGTGCGCTCTAACTCCCGTTAGCGCGCACTAACAAAAATAACAAAAAGTAACAAAAAATAACAAAAATAAACTTTTTTTGTTAGTGCGCGCTAACGGGAGTTAGCATGCACTAACCCAAAAAACAATTTTCACGAAAATTCGGGGGGAAAAGTGTTTGTTTCTCGTTTTACCCGATATATAACAAATTAAGAAATATCGTACAATATTTATATTTGTTATAAAAACGATTCACATCCCTACTGCGCTCGTTTGTCGTGGTGTTGCATTTGGTGCTCCGAGACAAGGCAATCCAACTTTTAAGATTCAGGATCTCAGCTTTGCAATCCAAATGCCTAGTGCTTTGAGATTCATTTTCATTTATTTTTAAGAAAAATCTGTTTGAGTTCAGAAGACTAGATACATTTATATCTGAGAACAGAACATCAGCAAGAAATTACTTACTCACTGACAAGTAGATTTTAAAAGCTTTGCTCGCACAAAAACGGCCCCGTACACGCGTATGTGGGCCGTGCGCAAGCAATGTGAATATTAAGAAGCCGGGAAGGGGAGGTCACGTGAAGCACTGTGGGGAGAAGACGTGATTCTCCTCCGCAGCGCCGACCCTCACTGATCCAGCCGCATCCACTCACTTCTTAGCACAAATTTTGTCTTGGAAACCCTGGCAAAGAAAGACAAAGAGAAGGAACGGCCGCGGGCCCCCGATGCAGCCTTTAATATGGCGCCGGATTCCCCGACCAAGTTAGGTACGGTGGCGATCGCGGACATAAAACCGGCGATATCGGAATTGCTGGGGCCCGAATTGAAACTAATCTCGGCTAAACTCACTGACCTTAACACGGCGGTTGTCAGCTTTGAAAACAGATTCTTGGAGCTAGAATAGCATGTATCTGACCTACAAGATGGCTGCCGGTCCTCCCAAGAGGATATCGTGGTGATCAAAGCCACGCTCGAAAAGCACATGGAGCGCTTGGAGGATCTGGAGAACCGATCAAGGAGGTCTAACCTCTGATTCCTGGGCCTTCCAGAGACTCTAACAGATTGGGAATTACCTGCCTTTTTGGAAGGTTGGTTACAGAAGGAGCTAAATCTCTCAATGGCGCATGGCCCCCTCCGCATTGAAAGAGCTCACCGCCTGGGCCCAAAACGTGACTCTGATTCCCGGCCTCGCATAGTTATAGCAAAAGTTTTTAACTTTGCTCACAAAAGTGAGATTCTGCGTCTCACTCATGCAGGCACAGCACTACAATATGAAAATCAAAAAATTCTTCTTTTCCAGGACTTCTCTGTTGCTGTGGCAGTTAAACTTCGCACCATAGCGCCACTTTGTACTAAGTTGATTGAGTCTGGCTATCGGGCTACCCTGGTATACCCTGCTAGACTTCGAGTCATGACCAGGGAGGGCATTCGCTGGTTTACAGAGGTGGAAGCAGTTCAGACTTTGATGCGCACCATTTCACCCTCTGCGCTGTGGAGTTCTCCTTTGACACCGGACAACCCGACTTAATTTGCCAGTACAGTGCAAATCCAGATCAGGCATGCCCTTGTCCCTTGGAGTGGGACATACTATTTGCTGGGACACAGCTAGTACATGGAGTTTTTAAATGCAGGAGTTTCTACGTCAATGCAGGGGGCATTTGTTTTATTATTGCCCTTTACCAGATCCTGCAAAATAGATGTTAATACTCATGGTGCTGGAACTGTTTGAGGGGTTGCCCTCCCATAGAACAATGTATATGCTCTTTTTGTTTTGAAGGTTTCCAGTTACTGTCATGTTTACTGAGGACAGTTGTGCTTTCACTGTTTTTTTTTCTGTGTTACCTATATTGTTGTGGATGGGGCTGGATTGGAAGGAGGGGGGTGGGAGAGAGGGTGGGCGTCTGTATGCATGGTGGTGACTCTCATGGAATTACTAAAGTGTGAGTGGGGGGGGGGGAGGATGGAACAGGGATGCAGAGTTGGAGGGGTGATGGATGGGGTGCTGGGATTTTTGCTAATGAGTTGGTTTTCTTTCATGCTGTGTGGGCAGACCGAATTGCAGATTACATACTATACCTTCTGCTATCATGGAAGCCTCGGCTGGGAAGGCTTTCATGTTCTCAACATGATTTTCATGTGTATGCAACATACTGCTTTAATCACAGACTCCTAGTATTGGTACTAAAGTCCTCTCCTGGAACGTTTGTGGGATAAATTATCCTATTAAGAGGTCTAAAATATTGAGCCATTTAAAAAAGAAACAGGTTGATATAGACTTTTTACAAGAGACTCATCTCACAGATGGAGAGCACCTTAAATTGTGTAGAGGATGGGTGGGGGATGTCTACTATGCTTCAGGCTCCTCAAAAGCAGCTGGTGTGGCGATTTTGTTTAACAAACAGTTGCCTTTACAGGTTGTGTCCGAGATTAAGGATCCCCAGGGACGTTTTCTCCTCTTAGTCACTCAGATCTATAACCGCAGAATAGTGCTCTGTAATGTGTATGCCCCTAATACTTTTAACCCTCAATTCTTCCAAGGTCTCCAATGTATGCTCCTTCCTTATTTGGAAGATTTCATTGTTTTGGGTGGTGACTTTAATGCTATCCGAGATTTAGAATTAGATAAATCTAAAGCCACCACCAGGGACGCGGGGGCGAGCCAGGGACTCCAAAAATTGGAACGCTCTTTACATCTCGTAGATGCTTGGAGAGTACTCCATTCTTCTGAGCATGAATTCACTCACTTATCTCGAACACATGATACGTGGTCCTGCTTGGACTACTTGTTTCTCACAGGACAAGCAGGATGGTTGTCCTCACAAATGGGTGACATCGAGGATGGAGCCCACCACGGAAAACTTCTGTCAAAGTTTAAACAGAACTTTGACTGGCCCCTACTGGGCATGCCCAGCAAGGCACTGACCCTGCAGCCAGCAGGGGTCTCCCTTCAGTCTTCTTTTTTCCGCGCAGCAGTTGCCACGCGGTGAAAGGAGCTCTCTTACCACGTTCCTGACAGGAATTTGGAAATTAATTTCCTAAGAAAATTTGCCCCTCAGGGGTCTCCCTTCGACAAATTTTTTAGTCATCTTTCGGAACCCGGTAAGTTTTTTGCCTTCTTCCATCGACTGCCGTCGATTTTGGCCCTTGAGGCCTGTTGGCACTTACCGATCCCCAGCCTAAATTTTGGCTTCCAGCCATGGCAACGGGGTTCCGCCGTTGTCCGGATTGTACCCGGACTATGTCCATCACAGACCCCCATAGGGTTTGTGTAATGTGTTTGGGTAGTGAGCATGATGTCCTGACTTGCACCAAATGTGCCTTAATGACACCCAAGGGTCGCAAAGCCAGGATGGAGAAGATGGGGCTCCTCTTCCATGCACCCACCCCAACGCCATCGATAGCATCGACGTCATCGGAACCGGCACCGTCGAAGTTGTACCATCATCGCCAACCCTCCGGTGACCGTCCGCCATCGATCGCTTCTCGGCCATCGACTCCCGTTCCTTCCCCGGATGGGCGAGGGGACCGGACAGAAAAGCATCGCCATCGACGGCACAAGTCTCGGCCTGTCGAGGATCCACAGCCATCGACCTCTGTTCAAGCCGAGCCACCGACAAAGAAGCCGCGAACAGACCGGACATCCTCCACGTCTTGTTCGTTGGCATCGAGGAAACCCTCACCCTCCCGGGGTGCGGGGGCCGTGATCCCACCGGTTACGGTGGTACTTCCGGCCCTGCCTCAGCCTCCCTCTCCCGTCGAGCCGGGTATGGTTACCCCTGGTCTCCGGGCAGAACTGGACCGGCTGGTCCAGGAGGCCATCGAGAAAGCGATGAAGAAATTACAACCTCCATCGGCACCGTCTCCGGCACCGGTTCCAGTGCCGCCCCCAGCACCGACACCGGCACCGGCTTCGCCACCGAGGAGGGAACCGACCACCGAGCCGTTGAATCAAGCGTTAGCACCGCTACTCAGCCGTATGGAGGCGCTCATGATGGCCCTTCCATCAGTGATTCCAGTGCCATCGACAACACCACCGTCTCCGACTGGATTCTCATCGGCAGGAGAAACACCGTTTCGGATTCCCCCTTCCGGGGTGGTTCCATCGGTACCTCCTGGCATATCTCCACCGATATATCCTTCGGCTCCATCGATTCCGCGCCAGACACCGATTCCATCGGCAGCACCGAAGCCATCGATGCCATTTCTGATTCCACCTACGGCACCGATTCCACCTCGGTTTCCATCGGTGCCCTCAGAACCTCAGCCAGGTCCATCAGGGCTACAAGCCCCACATGATCCCTACGATACCTGGGGTGATGATGATGATACGTCTTCTGACACAGATTTGCCGTCGCCACCATCTCCTACAGAGAGTAGAAAAAGATCTCCTCCTGAGGATCTCTCTTTTATTAATTTTGTAAAAGAGATGTCAGAAGTTGTACCTTTTCAGTTACAATCTGAAGCCGATGATAGACACCAAATGATGGAACTCCTTCAATTTCTGGATGCGCCAAAAATCATCGCTTCCATCCCTATACACCAGGTGTTTTTGGATCTGCTCAAGAAAAACTGGGAATCTCCTTCATCGGTGTCTCCAGTTAATAAGAAAGCTGACTCCACATACCTTGTCAAGTCAGCACCAGGTTTCCAAAAGCCTCAACTGGATCATCGCTCTGTTGTAGTTGAGTCTGCACAGAAGAAGGCCAAGCGTCTTAAGCCGCACTCTTCTACCCCACCTACCAGGGACAACAAATTCCTGGATAGTGTGGGACGAAAAGTGTACCATGGAGCTATGTTGATTTCACGCATAGCTTCATATCAACTCTATATGACTCAATACAACAGAGCTATCCTTAAGCAGATGCAAGACTACGCTGACACGTTGCCGGACCAGTACCAACCGCAACTTCAAGCCCTTCTTCACAAGGGATTTGAGGCAGGGAAGCACGAGATTAGGACTGCCTACGATATATTCGATGCTTCCACGAAGGTTTCAGCCACAGCCATCTCAGCTAGACGTTGGGCTTGGTTAAAGTCATCCAACCTTCGCCCAGAGGTCCAAGATCGTCTTGCTGATTTACCCTGCTTAGGCGACAATTTGTTTGGAGAACAAATTAAACAGATTGTGGCAGAGTTAAAAGACCACCATGAGACGTTGAAACAACTCTCGTCTATCCCACCTGAGGTGATCTCCAAGCAACCGCAAAAGAAGGACTCTAAAAAGTCGTTCTTTCGACCACGCCGCTACTACCCTCCGTCAACTAGGGCTCGTCCTGCACGGTCCTCTAACAGGCCTCAGACTCGTCAGCCGAGAAAGCAAAGGCCTACTGTAGCCCCACCTCCTGGGCCTGCGGCGGGCCTTTGACTTCCCTGTATTGAGCACAAGCCAACTCCCTCTTCCACACATCCCTGTGGGAGGTCGTCTGTACCACTTCTTACACCGTTGGAAACAGATCACCTCAGATCAGTGGGTGCTAGCAATTATCGCACAGGGTTACCACCTCAACTTTATAACACTTCCGCCAGACTCCCCGCCCCTTCAGGCATGGAGTCTAACCAGCCATTTGACTCAATTACAACAAGAAGTATTCCTTCTTCTACAATCAAATGCTATAGAACCCGTCCCTCCTTGTCAACAAGGGAAAGGATTCTATTCCAGGTACTTCCTAATACCAAAGAAATCAGGGGGGCTTCGTCCAATTCTGGACCTTCGGGCCCTCAATAAGTATCTGCAAAAGAAAAGTTCAAGATGGTAACCCTGGGCGCCTTGCTCCCTCTGTTGCAAAAGGAGGATTGGCTCTGCTCTCTCGACCTCAAGGACGCTTATACCCACATTGCGATAACACAATCTCATCGCAAGTATCTGCGTTTTCTGATAGGCCACGACCATTATCAATACCGGGTACTACCTTTCGGTCTGGCATCTGCTCCACGAGTCTTTACCAAGTGTCTCATAGTAGTAGCAGCATTTCTCAGGAAGGAAGGTGTCCACGTCTACCCCTATCTGGACGATTGGCTCATCAGGGCCTCTACCCCTCAGTTTGCTCAATCCTCCCTAAAATTAACAATTCACACACTCCTTTCCTTAGGGTTTCTTGTCAATTACGAGAAATCCTGCTTGGTCCCATCTCAGACCTTATCCTTCATTGGGGCAGACTTGGACACCTTACAGGCAAAAGCCTACCTTCCAATTCAACGAGTCCACACTCTCATGTCCTTAGCTCGCCAGCTCCAGTCGCAACACACTGCCACGGCTCGCCAGTTCCTCATTCTCCTAGGACACATGGCATCCTCGGTTCAAGTCACTCCCATGACCCGACTAGCCATGAGAGTAACACAATGGACTCTACGACACCAATGGATTCAAGCTTTTCAGCCTTTGTCCTCCATTATCACAGTCACACAGGCGCTACGCCTATCCTTAACCTGGTGGACGACTCAGGTCAACCTCCTTCAGGGCTTACCCTTTCTTCCACCGGATCCGCAAGTAATCCTAACCACCGACGCTTCTCACATCGGTTGGGGAGCCCATGTGGACGACTTCCAAACCCAAGGCTTATGGTCCAAAGAGGAAGCCGAACACCAGATAAATTTCCTGGAACTTCGAGCAATCCGCTATGCGCTCCGAACTTTCAAAGATCATCTATTCCATCAGATAATCTTAATCCAGACGGACAACCAAGTGGCCATGTGGTACATAAACAAGCAGGGAGGCACAGGCTCCTTCCTTCTGTGTCAGGAAGCTGCTCAGATCTGGGCGGAAGCCCTCTCCCACTCCATGTACCTCAGGGCCACTTACCTGCCGGGAGTAGACAATGTATTGGCAGACCAGCTGAGCCGTGTCTTCCAACCACACGAGTGGTCACTCGATCCTCTGGTAGCGACCACTCTGTTTCACAAGTGGGGTTCTCCCCGCATAGACCTCTTTGCGTCCCCTCAGAACCACAAAGTGGACAATTACTGCTCTCTCATTCGGAGCCAGCACTCTCGGCCGAGGGATGCATTCTCCCTCAAGTGGACAACCGGTCTGCTCTATGCATTCCCTCCACTTCCTCTTGTGTCAAAGACTCTCGTGAAGCTACGCCAGGACGGAGGAACCATGATCCTGATAGCACCTTACTGGCCACGCCAAGTATGGTTTCCAATACTCCAGGATCTCTCCATCCGCAGGCACATTCCTCTGGGAATGGACCCGCATCTTCTCACTCAAAACGACGGATGCCTCCTCCATCCCAACCTCCAAGCCTTGTCCCTGACGGCATGGATGTTGAAAGGTTAGTCCTTCAACCATTTAACCTTTCAGATTCAGTTTCTCGGGTCCTGATAGCTTCACGAAAGCCTTCCACAAGAAAGTCTTACTCATACAAATGGAAAAGGTACACATCATGGTGCACTTCTCAGTCCCTTGATCCCCTTTCCTGTCCAATCTCTAAGTTCTTGGACTATTTATGGCACCTATCAGAATCCGGTCTAAAGACCTCTTCCATTAGGATGCATGTCAGTGCGGTAGCCGCCTTCCATAAAGGTATAGAGGGTGTCCCTATTTCAGTACAACCCCTGGTGACACGCTTTCTTAAAGGCTTGCTCCATCTGAAGCCACCCTTACGTCCTCCGGCCCCATCTTGGGACCTTAATCTGGTTCTTGGTCGTCTTATGAAACCTCCTTTCGAACCTCTGCACTCCTGTGAATTGAAGTATCTCACATGGAAAGTATTATTCCTGTTGGCTATTACTTCAGCTCGCAGGGTTAGTGAGTTACAGGCCTTAGTCACCTATCCGCCTTACACTAAACTCCTGCAGGACAGGGCGGTACTCCGCACTCACCCTAAATTTTTACCCAAGGTAGTTTCTGAATTTCATATCAATCAATCCATCATACTACCTATCTTTTTTCCCAGGCCCCATTCCAACTCTGGGGAACAGACTCTGCATACCCTAGACTGTAAACGAGCTCTAGCGTTTTATCTAGACCGTACAGTTGCTCACAGAAAGAGTACTCAATTGTTTGTCTCCTTCCATCCTAACAAGTTAGGACAACCTGTGGGTAAGCAGGCTCTTTCCTCCTGGTTGGCGGACTGCATTTCCTTCTGTTATCAGCAAGCTGGCATTCCTTTCCAAGACCGTGTCAAAGCACACTCTGTGAGGGCCATGGCGACGTCAGTGGCACACCTTCGATCGGTGCCGCTTCCTGACATCTGCAGGGCTGCAACCTGGAGTTCTCTCCATACCTTTGCAGCCCACTATTGTTTGGACAAGGCTGGAAGACAGGACTCCATCTTCGGCCAGTCCGTCTTGCGTAACCTTTTTCCAACCTGATGTACCAACACCCTTCCACCTACCCGGTTGGGTGCGGATGCCCTTTCCCAAATTTCTCCTCACTTATTGTGCCTGCTGCACACCGTTGGGTACATTTGGTGCAAGTCGGGACATCCTCAGCTCGGTACTCACCCATTTGTGAGGACAACCATCCTGCTTGTCCTGTGAGAAAGCAAATGTTGCTTACCTGATGTAACAGGTGTTCTCACAGGACAGCAGGATGTTAGTCCTCACGAAATCCGCCCGCCACCCCGCGGTGTTGGGTTCGTTTTATTTTTACTTTTTAGGCACTGCCTGTAGCTTTGAAAATCAGACTGAAGGGAGACCCCTGCTGGCTGCAGGGTCAGTGCCTTGCTGGGCATGCCCAGTAGGGGCCAGTCAAAGTTCTGTTTAAACTTTGACAGAAGTTTTCCGTGGTGGGCTCCATCCTCGATGTCACCCATTTGTGAGGACTAACATCCTGCTGTCCTGTGAGAACACCTGTTACATCAGGTAAGCAACATTTGCTTTCTCAGTACTCATGGATTTTCACAGTTGGGGGATGCCAGCATTGGAGAGATACTGATATCTGATCATGCTCCTATCTGGCTAGACGTACAGCTTTCCCCCAGTCACACACCTCACCGTCTCTGGTGATACCCGTATTTCTTGGCGGATGACTCCCAGCTTCAGGCATACTTGCACTCCAGATGGAAGGAGTTTGCAGACCTGAATGGGGAACAGGCGACCAACCCAATACTCTTTTGGTACGCGGCAAAGGCAGTCTTGCATGGGGACATCATTTCGTATGTCGCACGCCGCCGAAAGTCCTTAGACAAGTGGCTTCTTGCCTTAAGCAGTCAATTGAAGACCGCTCGAAGGCGCTTGACCCACACAAATCACCCCACTGACAGAGAAAATTATAGAACCCTACAGGGGGCTGTTAACTCCTTGCTGCATCAGAGAGCAAAAAAAAAGTCTACTATATTATCAATTCTGACTCTATCAATTTGGCAATAAATCTGGGAAGCTCCTGAATAACCTGCTTAAAACAACATGCCACTCTAGGCATATTGCTGCCATTCGAACCCATCAGGGGAATCTTGTGACAGATACTAAGGAGATTCTTTCTCAGTTTCAAATGTTTTTCTCCACACTCTATACTTCCGGGGGCTGGGATCCTGCCGCCTGTGTGCGGTTTTGTGACAAAATTAATTTGCCTAGTCTCACCCTAGCTCAAAGAACTTGGCTTAATCGGCCTCTCGGAGTGGAAGAAGTGCAGTTGGCAATCCAGCAGGCAAAAAAATTCAAAGCGCCTGGACCTGATGGCTGTACTGCCGAATTTTATAAAAGTTTGTTTGACTTGGTGGGTCCAGTCCTCACTAATGTCTATACTGAGTTAATCCACACTAAAGAATACCCTGTGTTTGTTAACCAAGCTCACATCACACTCATTGCTAAACCCGGGAGGGATGCACAGGATCTCACATCTTACAGGTCAATTTCTCTTCTCAACGCTGACCAGAAACTCATGGCTAAAATTTTGGCGGACCGACTGGCTGAAGTACTTCCCTCCCTGGTTGGCCAGAATCAAGTGGGCTTTGTTCGCAAACGATACGCGCTCACTAATATTCGTAAAATTCTGGCTGCCCTTGAAATGAGTCAGCAATTGGAGGAGACATACCTGCTGGTCAGCTTTGATGTGGAGAAAGCTTTTGATAGGGTGGAATGGAGTTATTTATTTCATGTGTTACAAGAGATGGGAATTGATGGTATGTTTATGATGCTATTCAACTTTTGTACAACAACCCCACTGCGATAGTCACAGCCAATAATTCACTGAGGTGTGTTAAATTTCACGCGGCACACGTCAAGGATGTCCGCTGTCACCTTTGCTGTTTCTCCTATAGCTTGAACCCCTCCTGTTGTCCTTATTAGCTACCCCGTCCATGCGAGGCATTAAAATGCAAACTGAGATATTTAAATATGCGGCTTTTGCCGACAACATTTTGGTTTTCCTGACCAAACCCTACCGATCATTGCCTCCTCTCATGGCCCTATTATCGGAGTTTGGTCACTTTGCAGGCCTTCGTCTCAATCTTAACAAATCAGAAGCTTTAGCCTACCCGGACACTGTTCAGGAACGTTGGCCTGGCCTCTTTCCTTTACAATGGGCAGAGGGCTCCTTTTGCTATTTGGGGGTCATTCTTTCAAACTTACCCAGCCAGTTATATCATTTAAATGTGCTCCCACTACTTCAGCACTCTGTGGAGACCCTCCATACCTAGAGGGGTCTTCCCCTTTCCTTGGGGGGTAGAGTCAATCTTTTTAAGATGTTGCTCCTACCTAAATGGCTCTACTTAATACAGAATCTGCTGCTTTCACTCCGACCTACCGATTACTAACCTTAGATAAGGAATTGAGGAGATTCCTCTGGCGGGGTGGGAAATCCAGAATTTCTTTGGTGGAGCTTCGGGAGTGCTGGGGAGAGGGCGGATTAAGTGTCCTGGATTTGGGTTTATACAACCTAGCCGGGAATCTCTGCACTATTCGGGATTGGGTGGTGGGGAAGCCCCATTATGTACAATTCCTAACAGAGCAAGCATTGGTATCCCCTCTGGAGTTAACATATGTTATACAGGCTCCATCTGAAACTCTTCCCACCTTTTTAATACATTCTCCCTACATAAGGCCTTTACACCTTGCCTGGTTGGCAGTAATTAAAAAACTGAGGATACTTCGACAGTGCGCATACCTATTGCCTGTTCAAGGAAATGTGGATTTTAGTCCTGGCTCCCAGGTGGCAAGCTTTCGCCAATGGAAGGCTTTAGGTATTACCCATTTGGGTTACTTACTGGGCGGTGATGGGCGGCTTCTCCCGTTTTCGGAGTTGCGGGCGATATACCGACTGGGACCGGGACAGATATTATGCTATTTACAGATCCGACATTATGTTCTTGCCCAAGGAGTCCTGCTCTTCTGAAATCTTTCTTTCTCTAGACAAACTTTTTCGATTTAATAATCAAGAGTCTCCCTCGCTGTCCTACTACTATAAGCAACTTGGGGGCTTAGCTCAGCAAGAGCCATATGCCACACTGGTAGACCATTGGAAAGGAGATGGGGTATTTGTAATTACAATACCAATCATTCGAGCATGCTTTCGGCGTCTATCCCAACTTACAATGAATATGTACTATCGTGAAATGCAATTCAAGTTTTTACGACGCGCCTATATATCTCCGCAAATTGCTTATCGGTCTGGCTTGTCAACCCTATGTGGCAAATGTCATAAGGTTCCTGGTACTTTGTCTCACTCTTTTTGGGCGTGCCCAGTGATTCGTAGATTCTGGGGTCGTGTAGCTTCTTATCTTATGACATTATTGGAGATTTCTATTCCCATTACCCCCTTAATTTTTCTTTTTGGTACTGGCCCTGGCTTGCAGCTTAAGTGAGGTCCACGACTTTTCCTTCTGAAGGCATGCTTGTTTGGTAAGAAAGTGATTTTAATACAGTGGAGGTCTCATGAGGGTCCCTCCTTTTGGACTTGGCGCAACCATCTTCATCATATGATGCGAATGGATGACTTGGGGTCCAGAACGTCATCTTGGCTTCGCAGGACGTTTTTGATGATTTGGGATCCTTATCTACAGGCTCTACCGCATCTCTCCAGAAGCTTGATACTGAATGATTGATCTCATCCTCGAAGTGTTGGCTTACGTTTCATTAAAGAGAGGCTCCAAAACTTGTCTGTGCAATACCACACGCTACTCTTAGCACCAATCCTGGACAGCAGGAGGGTGGCGGCGGGGGGGGGGAAGGGGTTTGGGTTCTCATACTGATGTTGGCACTCTTGATATCTGTTGTCTGGAGAGAGCTCAGAGTCACAGCTCTCCCAGACCTACGTTTATTGATGTATTGTGATTGCCTTGAAACTGATAAAAAATCATTTAATAATAAGAAGCCAGGAAGTACGCACGTAGATGCCTGTGCGTGCATCAAGAATAAGGAGGTGGAAAAGGGGTGGGGAATGGGCATTCTGGGGTGGGGTCAAGATGTGTGTGCATAACACCCTGAAGTTTGCAAGGCTGACCATGGTAATGCATGCCAAGTTATGCAGGTAACTTTACTACTGGTCCTGATGAGGGGCAGGTCTGGAGATTTAGATGAGAGAGAGAGAGGGCCATTCTGACACTGTCTCTATCTCCCACTGTAAGAGGGGCACTTTTAACTCAGGGTGAGTTTTGGGAGGGGGGGGGGCGCGGTGTTACATTTATCTACCTAGGAAGCAAGGGTCTGTAGACCCTTGTAACACTGCCCCCCCCCCTAAAACCCACCCTGATTCGAAAGTGCCCCTCTTACAGTGGGATGTATATAGTGTCAGATTGCAAATGGCTCCCAGCAAAGCATACAATTACAAATTCAAATTCTATCTGATTATTTGGAAGCTGATGTGCAGAAGTGCATTCAGCTCACTTAGTAATCATAATACACAGAATGGCTTGCTTTTTATTTTGATGAAGAGAGAAAGATAAATTAGTTCATAGACTGCAAGGTAAAATAACAGATATAGTTGATTTCCATTCTCCTCTGGATATTGTTCGCTGATTCATGCCCACTCAGTATCTCTGTGTCAAAAATTGATGTAGAGCAAGAAAACTAGATGTATTTTATATTTGGGACCGATAGACTACTTCAGCCTCCTTCTCCAGCCTATTCCCTATCTCCTTCTCTCTCTCTCTCTCTTTTTCTCTGCTTCACTGATATGTTTAGGTACTGTGTGTAGACTGAAGATGAATGGCAGGCACACCATGGTGTGTTCCTTCTCTGACTGATGGCACTCTTTCTTCTCTGTAGCTATACATACAGGAAGGCCATTTTATAACCAGCTGCATAAATTTGCAGGCTCTTATGTGCCCAAGTTATACAAGTTTTCAAAGCAAACGTATGCGTGTAGGTTGGTTTAAAAAATTATCCCAGAAAAACCACATGCATACATTTACACCTGTGATTTGGTACGCGTAGTTTTGCCAAGAGAATTTACATGTATACTTTTTAATATAAAAATGTATCCACATAAGTCCTAACCCTGCCCAGACTCCACCCTGTGCATGTAAAAGAAGGTGCATAGAGTGTGTATGAGTGTAACTTTGCACACGTATGGGTCACACAATTTTCTGTAAGGCCATTTCTGTGGGTAAACACCACTTTACTCGCAGTAGTCCCTTTGAATATTACCTTTAAATTGTTTTTGCTGGAATAGCAGCAGCAAAAACAACTAATTAATATAGAAACTCAAAGAATTAAATCCCTTCACTGGTTACTTTAAACTGAGATTGGGATCCTTTCATACTGTGTGTGTACTGGCATTGCTTCTCTCACTGGTTTACGTGGCTGTTGTATGATACTGGATGACTGCATGGGAAATCACTGACTGACAGCGTAACTGCTTTTCATATGATGCTACTGCACATAATATGGGCAGCCAGGACCGACGCTTCTGCCCCAGACCCTTTACAACCAATAATCCACAGACACTGATTTGGGAGTCAACAGGCCGCAGCTTTATTAAACACCCTGGAGCCCGAGCCAGGCAAATATACATCTTGAATTCCCCATTTCTCCCATCCGCCACAAGTCAGCAAGATGGGCAACCCAGGCTATCCCAGCCTGAAAACATGTAAACCCAGGCTGTCCCAGCCTGCATGAAGCACCGCCCCCTTATCACATCCCCCTGACTCCCGCCACCATCGAGCAAGGAGCCGAATAAACCGACCCCCGCCGCCATCCAGCAAGGAGTTGAATAAACCGACCCCCGCCGCCATCCAGCAAGGAGCCGTACCAGCCACAACTGCACCCGGTTGTTTGGCTATAGACCACTGACCTGCCCCCATTCAGGTCCACCACCAGTTACCACAACATAACCCCCCACCAATCAGCTCGGGCTACCCGCTACCCCCCCCCCCCCAAGAGCTGCGACAACAACAAGGCCCCAAACAACAAACAGTAACAACAAGGGCGGGCGGGTGGGATGCAGCGCCAGATGCCCAGCTGTGAAGAAGGGCAGACCTGAGGGATTCACCTAATCCCTCAACCGGCTCCTCCCCCCCCCCCCTTTGCTAACCCCTCGGGAGCCAATCAGCTCCCTCCACGATGTGGTTCAAAGAACCACCCAATCCTGGTGCAGCAAACTGCACGTGGGCCCGGGTGACCGTCCGGTCACTTAGAGGCTCCCCTCCCCCAGCACGGTGGCGGTCAGGCTTGCATCAGCGAGCCTGGCGCCATATTCTCCTGGCCGGGCAGGCATGAAGCCTGCCCGACCTCTCATTCTAGGGAGAGATACAGAGGACAGTGGTAGTGGATAAGGTTGGAAGGTTGCAGTATTCAAACTAACCACCCACCCATTACTCCCTGAAGAGCAAAGGAAAGGAGAGGATAATGAGAAAACAAGGCACAATAAAGGGAGCAAGACCTACTAGTGACAAGGTAGATGGCCTGGAAACAGCAAATTCTTACTCCCCTGGATTCTACTAGGTTGATGCCAGCAGATTGGTGGGGATCCAGCAAGGCTACAGGGACTTAGATAGCTGGATGTTTGGATAGCAGCCTCACTTAGAAACTTTAGACGATTTTAAAGCAAGACATGGATATGTGTGTTGGGGGCAGGGATGGTAGGGAAGGTTGCTAAGTTTTGGATTAAGTATGGGAACTTGGATGCATATCTACCCTAAGAACCAATGAGGAAGACACCAGAAACTGACTTGGAGAAAGAATGATATCCTCCATGTGGTCAAGCTTCTATGACTGGCAACTGGGATATTGCCTTAGGAGTGTGAACAGGAAAAAAGTGGGAAGAGTGCATAGGCCAATTGATCTTTATCTGCTGGCAAGTACTATGTTATTTATTATTTATTTATTTATTTATTTATTTAATGGTTTCTTATATACCGAGGCACGTTTGCAAAACATCACCTCGGTTCACAATGTAACATAACTTAGCAACAAGCTTTACAATAATAATAATAATAATAACTTAGGAACAAGCTTTACAATAATAACATTAACAGGTAGCGGTTAATAGGGCAGGGGATGATAATACGAGATATATATACAAATGTACATGTTAGTTTTAACAATAAAGTTATATAAAGCAATCAGGAAAATCAGCAGGGTGAAGTGAACGATGGAAGGGGAAGATGAGGAGAAGACCTAAAGAGGTTGGGAGGGGGGGAGAGAAGATAGCGAGGGTGAGGGTCAATTGGGTAGGGAGAGAAAAAAGAAAGGGCGAGGGTCAGGTGGGCAGTCGGTTAGGCGGTCAAGTCATATCTTAGGTGAGAGACAAATGTTACTATGTTCTATTCAATATCAGACATCAACGGTCCTCCAAATAAAATTCGTAGTTGGTAGTCATCCTGGTATGCGTCAGGAACACTGCCTCATTGAAGCATGCTGGCCCTGGCCTACCTCACTGTTCTAGATGTTTCTTTTCATCTGCTGTTACGAATAAAACACTATGAAGGATCTCCTAAAGAATGAAATTTAAGGATCACATTGTAAGGGGAAAAAAAAAGCTGGACCTCATCTTGAACCGGGGTTTATCAGGTTGGCAGCGTTGCACGTTGCCTTTGAGACACAGGGTGGGTCTGTCAGTTACAGCCAAGCAAGCTGACAAGATTTCCATACCTGCTTTCGGCTACACCTGCAACCTTGGATTGGTCCTTGGGGGGTTCATAAAGGCACACTGAGGATATCCCTGTGTTCTCAGCAACTTGAGGGTTGTGCGTTGTGCTATGGATCCCAGATGAGGAGGATCTGTAGCCCTGAGTCTCTGTGACGCATCCCTGCTCAGCCTGTTGTTACTATGTATAATACACAGCAGATGAAACTAGCTGGAATATTCTGACCCGGACTGGGCTGACTGCGAGTACTGTGAACATATGGTTATGTTTAAATTAATGAAGGTGAAGTGAACCTATTGGCCGGTTATGTTAGGAATAAATCCTGTACTGAACGAGGCAATATCTGTGTTTCATCTCTTGTGGCTGGTAGCCTGACATAGATAGAACTTGCAGAGTAATTTCACCTTTGGTCCAGAGAGATACAGATGGGGGGTAACACCATGACAAAAAAATCATCCTGAAAACTACCACTGTATTTTAAGAATCCCAATATGTCGCTTACTTTGCTCCTATGCCAGAAGAAAAAGTCTGACTCATCTTTCTAATTCTAGATAGGCGAGTTATACATTTTTAAATAACTACATGAAGGCTACGTTTCCCTTTGGTATGATAACTCAGCTTTAACAATGCTTGGTGACTCTGTACTTTGCTCAAATGACACAGGGGTGTAGGATTTTCATCTTTCTGGTACCGGTTGTTCAGGGCCAGAACTGGGTGTGTTCCACGAGGGAACCTCCATGCCTCTAGGGAAAAATCATTTACTGTAAAGCAGAAATGACTCAGCACTCTTTAATGATAGTATGCGAGGATTCTTGGGAAACTGAGGTAGAAAGCAGTAAACATTATATACACAGTTATATGGCTCTGTACATAGGGATTGTCCTGAAGTGACCTGCACAACAAGCAGGGAGGGAGATGGAGCCTCATGCTCACTAGCAGAGATTGCATCCTACCCAGATAACCCTTATACTGCCATCAAGTGACACAACCAGGGCGGGTTAACCTCTGGCAGTCTGGTCTGGAGGATGGCTTTTTGTTATAGATCCTCCAGTAAAAGGGCAGCATTAAAATATGATTACTTTATTTTAGAAACAGAATTTGTGGGCTATTTTCCTCCTACAATCTTTTAGAACTGTAAAAACATGCCCAAGGAAATGCACGGTGTTAATAGATTCCAAAACACTTCCTGGGTGCTAAAGGCCTCGAACTTTGCTCACATTGCATCTAGGGCATACATCAAACTTTTTTAATAGCATTGTGTGTCATGGTGTGCTATTGTTTGCATATGTTATTGTCAAAACATTTTAGAAGAATGGGAAAGGCCACATGAATGACATAGCAGGATAGCTAGAGGCTATAAAGTGCTTCATTTCGGGTTTCTCTATGTCTAGCAGCAAAGATTTGCCATTTCACTGCATATTCTGTTTTATGTGTATATCTTCTTAGCCTGCTTGTTAACTGATTCAGAAAGACTGTTTATCCTTCATGGCATGGATAATTTGCCAGTAACGATATTTTTTAATGAGTCAAAATAATAATAAACCAACTATAAATATGTTGCTGTATAGGGCCATTTGAGACCACATGGGCTCCTTCTATTGATGTATTCTACAGATGGATATTTTTTATGTTGGTTCACTAAAAGCTTATCACAGCCTGCAAATAAACCACTTTTTCTCCTTGCACCAGTACAGTTATTATAACTCCTTGATGCCGTAGGGCTTTTCTTTGAGCATACATTACTCACATTTTGATTCCACCTAATTTTACAAGTCCTCTCTCTTTAAAAGAAATCAATATCCTTTCATTAACTGGTTGTTATACTGTATCACAGATACTAACCTACTGAACTGATGTCTTGTATTTGTCTTCAGTATTCTGCTTTATGGTACGCTATTGTGGGCAAGAAGCGGCTCCCACAAACAGGGTAGTCTTGCCTCCGACTTTTAATAAACGTTGCACAATATAAAAAAATATACTTCTATAAGGGATAAAGTACCTTGAAAGTATAATTTAATCCGGCACTATTTTGGCTCAAAGACTATAAAATTATGGAGGTGATATGCTTTTATGCTGACTATTTTAGATTTAAATCTTTTTACTACCTACTATTACTTATTACTATATTGCCACTAGACATATGCAGCACTATACAGATACACATAAGATACAGCCCCTGCTCTGTAGAGCTTACAGTATATTCAAGACAAACAGGACAATTATTATGTTAATATGTTTTTAAATTGATTTCAGTTTTACATATAAGCTTTTATTTTTCATTTATTTGGATTTAGCTCTGCTTTTTCATTGGTAGCTCAAGGCGAGTTACATCAGAGAGCTTGCAAACTAAGGGGTATATTTACTAATTTGTACTATAGCTTTGTAAATCTTACGAGATTTTTTCTGGCAGTAAATGTTATGAACTAGCTCCTAAGGAGGGAGGAGTTAGCAATCTGTAAGGAATCTGCTCCAGTTTGCAATCCACGAAAGGACATCGCCACCTATCCCATGACTTTTTACTTTTCCAGGTAAAGGCATTCGGCCCAATTTAAAACATGTGCGCGTGTAAAAATCGGGGGTTACACGCGTGGCAGGTCCTGCGCACACCACGTGCATTTTCAGAAGGGCCTGGCCACGTGCATAATACCAGTTATATGCCAAGGTGCCGGGCCTCTAGAAAGGGGCGGGCTGGGGGGGTGTGGTCTGTGCAGGGAGGAGTGGGGAAGAGTGCACCGGCAGCTGGCCGGCACGCGAAGAATACTTCTGCTCCAGAGGAGCAGTAAGTAGCAACATAAAAACATTTGGGGATAGTTAGGGTAGGTTTAGGGAGCAGGGAGGAGAGGGGAAGAGGGAGGAAGGATAGAGTTAGCGGTAGGAAAGCTCCCTTCCAGTCCGCTCCTTAATTGGACCTGCGTCACCATGCATATTTTTCTAAAATTCCCCCCCCCCCCCCGCACACGGAGCAGGCCACCCGCCCACACATATGCGTTTGGACATGTATTTTATAATATTCACGCGCCAACGCATGCATATTATAAAATTGGCGTGCACGGGTCTTAAAATCGACCCCATTTTGAATACATTGCATTGGTTTTATTGAAGATTAAGTGGTGCTAGCATGGATGAGTTTCAGTAATAATAATGGTGAAACAGCAATGTATACAGCAGGATTTAGAAAGCTCAAAACAATAAATGTTCAGAAATAGTTTGAGAAGTTAAGGTCTCAGTTTTCAAGAGATCTAGCCTCCTGATTTTGGGAATTAGGTAGCAGGGTTGAGTAGCTAAATTAGCCACTCAAAAATCAGGCTTTCTCAGGGCTGAGGGATGAATGTTAGGTGCCAAGGGGGCTAATTTTGAGTGCTAGACACCTAACTTAGGCACCCAAAATTAGGTGCTGCATTAGCAGGTCTTAATCTAGGCATCCAATTTTAGAATCCCGAAATTTTCAACTGCAAACCTAGCCATCCTTACTTCGGTTCAAAATTCACCTAAAACTAGACAGCCAAAATCAGGCTGCTTAGCTCAGGTACTCAGCTGTGGTAACTATCGGCAAAGTAGGAACCTTCTAGGGGTTTCAATTCTGATCCAGCACATTAGCTTATGCTCATTTGCTGAAAGAATTCTTCTGCCTCAGGAAATTGCCTTTTCCTAGTTTCCCTGTTTGATAGGCACGGCTGACTTACAAATTATAGAATGTTCTTTTTGTTTTATCAGAATCCTATTGTAATTTTTGTTTATATCAAGTTTCAGACAAGATGGAGGTTTCTAGAATTCTGGGTGACAAATGTATCAAACTTTGACTCCAGTGCAAAAATTATTTCAGACTTATCAATACAAATCTCACTGTTTTTTTCAGAGGATAAAATGGCTATGTAAACTGGAGCATATTTTACATTGGAGCAAAACATTTTATTTATTTACACAATTTATAGAAACATACATAGAAACATGGAAATGACAGCAGAAGAAGACCAAACGGCCCATCCAGACTGCCCAGCAAGCTTTCACACTCTTTTTTTTTTTTCTCGTATTTATCTGTTACTCTTGGCCCTTAGTAACCTTTTGGTTCTATTTCCCTTCCACCCCCACCATTAATGTAGAGAGCAGTGTTGGAACTGCATCTAAGTGAATATCTTGCTTAATTAGTTAGGGGTAGTAACCGCCGCAATAAGCAAGCTACACCCATGCTTATTTGTTTACCCAGAATATGTAATTCAGCCCTTGTTGGTTGTTGTCTGTATTTAGATCCACTTTTCTTCATTCCACCCTGCCACTGAAGCAGAGAGCTATGCTGGATATGCATTGAAAGTGAAGTATCAAGCTTATTAGGTTTGGGGTAGTAACCGCCATAACAAGCAAGCTACTCCCCGCTTTTTTTGTGACTGGAAATCCTTTTTTCCACATTACCTCTTGCCGTTGAAGCTTAGAGCAATGTTGAAGTCGCATTAAACGTGTATATGTTTATTGAATAAGGGTATTATCTCCAGGTAGTAGCCGTCATTCCCACGAGCCACCCACTCTTCATTCACATCCTCTAGACTTTATGGATCCACAGTGTTTATCCCATGCCTCTTTAAAGTCTTTCACAGTTCTGGTCTTCACCACTTCCTCCGGAAGGGCATTCCAGGCATCCACCACCCTCTCCGTGAAGAAATACTTCCTGACATTGGTTCTGAATCTTCCTCCCTGGAGTTTTAAATCATATTATATTCCGCTTATCTACAAATCTTGGCGGATTAGAACTAACATAAAAAAAAGACAAACATAACTAACAACACCTATAAAATCAGCAGCAATAAGATAAAACAACCACTTCATTAAAAACTAATAAATAATCAAAACACATAGCTGCTCTTACTATTCCCATTATTGTTCCCAGCCTCCCCCACTTCCTATACTTAACTCAAGGCTCAGTGTTATAGGCAAGAGAAAAAAACGAGTTTTTAGTATTTTCCTGTAACATGGGAATTCAGCTTCAAACTTTAGAGTCAGGAATTTCATTCCAGAAAGCAGGGCCTGCTACCCCCAAAATTCGCCTTCTAGATTCTTTTAACTGAACCTCCTTTAAAGAAGGAACCTTCAAAAGGTTCCTAAATGATGAGCATAACATACGGGAGGGGCAATAGGGGAACTAGATCGGGGGAAAATAAGGTGCCAATCCATGGAGGGATTAAAAACCAAAGATAAAATCATAAATGGAATCTGCCAGGAGATAGGAAGCCAATGTAAATCTACTATTACTGGTGTAAAATGAGACTGTAATAGACAACCTGTTAACAAACGGGCAGCAAAATTTTGTATTAGTTGTAAGGCCTTTAATGTAGATTGTGGTAGGCCAAGAAGGAGGGCTTTACAATAACCCCACAAGGATAGAATCAGAGACTGAATAACTACAAGTTACTAAGGGGCCAATGTATTGAGCCATGTTAAAACTGGCAATTAATGTGCATTAATGGCTAGTTTTACTGTGTGTACTCTCTCTGCCTCATAACATCGCAATAAACATCTGATATACCAATGGGCGTTAAAACTTGGTGTTTTGCGGGAGATAACACTGATGCATTATTACTGAAGGTAACACATGGGTGTTACTGAAATTATCACAAGGCCCAACGTGGGTCGTGATCGCCCCGCATCCCACGAATACCACATCAAGGCCTCCTCCACCCCATGTGCTGATCCCTTCACACCCCACCCCCTAAAGCTGAGTCAAGGTTCCTCCCGGGTTGATAGTCCCACCCCTCACTCTCCTGAAGCAGAGTCAAAGCCTTGGTAGGTTATTTATCCTTTCTTCCCCCCAGGTAGAGACTTCCCCCTGCCTACCCCCATCCACTGCTGAACACAAGCTAAAGAAGACAGGCGAGAGGATTACTGCCTCCTCTTCTACCATATAAAAATGATGCCAGCAGACCTCATGCAGTCAGGCAGGGGCAGAGGACTGTACAAAGTTGGCTAATTCCATTGCCTTATGACTCTGAGCGTGAAAAGGAAGACAAAGATGATCATGAAAACTGCTAAAAGGATTGTGAAGGTCTTGCAATGCATGTGGAGAAATCTCACAGTGGTTGCTTTATTTTTTTTGGCAGTTCTGGTATGACCAGTATACAGTTCAGTACAGGGCCTAATACTGTGCCAACAGTGAGGTTACCTACTGCTTAACAAATTGCGTGCTTCCTTTTTCCATTGAGATTATTAACACAAACAGGAAAATGAACCAATCATCTGTCACTTAGAACTCGAATCATTAAAGCCTCCCAGGAGACGCTCTCTGCTGGGATGTGCACAGAGCTACTATTGGGGTGACTTTGCCATGGTGTACATTGCATATTCTTGGGTGGGTGGGGGCAGAGAAGAAAGATATGGAGCATTACTGAAAGTTTCTTTAACAGATCCAGGAGCAAGTTGGCTAGTCTAAAAGGAAACTGTAGAGATGCAAATCTGTGAGTAATTTATAAAGTTAGTATATTTTAAATGTGTTTATTTTTATTGCGATTTTGATCAGAGAGACAAAAAGAAAAAAAGAAAAATGCGAAAACATAATTTAAAAAAAGTTATTTCCAGCATGTCCAATAAAAAACATACAAGGGTGCACGATAAGTCATTTTCTTTTCTGGTTACACAGAGATGCTTTAGATTTTACAGACCATCTTTTAATTAAAGAGTAGATTTTACAGTGGCTTAAATATCTACACAATGAGAAAATGAGCTTTTTACCCCCACATTTTTGCTTCTTGGCCTATCCCAGTTTAGCAATTCTGTTTGCCTTCCCATGATTTTCTCATGTTATAGTTCCTAATTTAAAGAAAACAATTTCTTGCAAGCGTATACTTTTATTTAGCTAGCACGCAGTTAATTTGTTCATATGTTATCACAGCTATATAGACACATGGCAACAGCTAGGAGTGTTTACATAGGTCCACATTGGCTATCATCCAGCAATATTAACCAAGAAGCATTCAAACTGTAATAACCATCTGTTGCTATTAATTGACAGGTGCTTTTAGGCATACAAATGCTTTCACATTACCAAGGTTTATTTTAATGAGGGAAGCAAAGATTTCTTATAACAATTTTTGGTGTTGTTAAAAAAATAAAAATGGGAAGCTTTGTAGGAGTTTAAAATGCCAAAGAGGCTGGTGGCCAGATAGACTAATTAATTTATTGAGGCACGAGCTTTCCAGGACAAGAGTTCATCTGATGAGACCTTTTAGAGAACCCCCTCCCCCCAAAATAGATGTTATAGTACATGAAGAGGCCTCCATAGCTTATGCACTACAGCAACTTTTTTGTAGGCTCTTTAAAAGGTATAACTAGGATCCCTGGTCTCCTGTGATTCTCTGGCCGAGGGAAGAGCCACAAAATGTTCCCCTTCCTGTGAAATTTGCTGTTCCTCACAGAATCGCCATGGGAGTGCGGGGAGCTTCTTCCAGCTGCAGGGCCGGTTCAGGAGTATTTGGCACTCTAAGCGAACCTTTGTTCATACAACGTCCCCCTTCCCCAATGTACCTCCAGCAGCAGTGGTCCCAACACAGCTCTCTCTTCTTTGGTGGAATTGGCTCTGGCATAGTACCCCTCTGGACCTCATGCTGCTGGAGTTTTTGCCCCCCCAAAAATGTTGGCGCTCTAGTTGACCGCTTAGTTTGCCTAATGGAAGCACCGGACCTGTCCAGCTGGGTAGGGTTGGGTCAGAGAAGGGCGGCTGTCCAATGGCTACCATTTAAACTCTCTCCCCATAATCCCCTTCCTGGTTTCCCTTCCCCTCCCACTGATCACCAGCAAGAAGAGAAGAGCGACAGCATATGGGCTGCTCGCTTCTCCTCTTCCTCTGCCACACAGACATGATTGTTGATTTCAACCATGGGACTGTACAGTGTTCTGTGCAATTCAGAACAGTAATGGGCCCCAAGCAACAGACGGGGAGAAGAACTCGGCCCATGTGCTGCTGTTCTGCTCTTCTTGCTGCTGTAATTAGCCTATTCTGTGCTTCTGGCTAAGGATCCCAGGGACTGTGACAGTGGGACACCTTTATTCCTTTAGACCCCCTCATCTCCCTAAGCTCCTGTGGGCTTACCAATGTGTCAGGGCATTAGAGGATCCAGCTTGCTGGTCCCCTTCCCCATGCCCTCTTGCTGCTGAGAGGTCTGGAGGCTCGGCGCTTAGCACAGAGCCCCAAGGAATGCAGAGTCATTGATCTGCTGTTGCAGGAAGAGGTTTGGGGGAGGTATTAATGACAGAGAGGTTGGGGAAGGGGGATTGGGTTATGTGACAGAGTGGCTAGGATATAGGGGATATAAATGGGGGGTGGGTGGAATTTTGTAACATGGGATGGGAGTTATTCTAGAGAGGTTGGGCTGGGAATTATTTGAAGAGTCTGGGAGATGAGGTGCTTGTAAACGAGGGCTGGGGAATCAAGGTGTGTGTATTTTCACCAAGGAAGAGGACAGAAAAGCTAGAGGTGGAGAAAGGAAAGAAGAGGAGGAGGACAGGGATAGGAAGAGGGAGAAAGAATGTAGAGGCACTTTCTGCTCCAGATCCACCCCCCTTTTATATCCTCCCATGATCCCAGATTTTTCTTCTTCTCCTTCTATATTCCCCCAGCCCAAGTTCACCGAACTCTCTCCCCTTCTCTCCTCCTTCCCTATCCTGAACTGCCCTCTTTCTCCTCCTTCCCTATCCCCTGACCTCTCTCTTTCCTCCTCCCCTTTCCATCCCAATCTTTCCTATCCCTATCCCTGATCCTCCTCCCCTATTCCTGATTCCTCCATCCTCCCTCTGTGGCTCTGTTCTTCCCCATCTCTTAGCTCTCTACCCTTCCTGCCTGATTCCTTCTTCATTTCCCTCCTCTGAGATATCCTCTCCCCCCTCCCATTCTCAGATTAATTTTCCTCCTCAGCCCCAATTACTAAGATCCTTTTTCCTTTTATTAAAGAACAATTAAATTAACTGGACACAGAAATGTCATAAAATGATTTTATTTTTATAAAGTAAAAAAATATATATATATATCTATGCATTATAATGTAAATTTCAAATACATTCAAAATTATGCAAATTTGCAGTGTTTTGAAAAATCTACCACAGAATTTGCGAAATCTTGATGCAGATTCTTGAAAATTCTGTCACAGGAAACCAGGGGTTCTGAGTATAAGTCTAGAAAGAGGAAGGTGAAGTCAGTTTTGTAGCAAGAGAAGCAAGTTGATGCCATTTTGCACAGTTTTTGGTGTCATAGAAACATAGAAATGACGGCAGAAGAAGACCAAATGGTCCATCAAGTCTGCCCAGCAAGCTACGCACGTTATCCATTTTTTTTCCCCTTTTTCTCTCTCCCACCTGTTACTATTGGCTTCCAGTACCCTCCAGCCCTAATTCCCCTCCACCCAATTTAGAGAGCAGCTTTGAATCTGCATCCAAGTGACATCCAGCTCAATTGGGGGTAGCAACCGCTGTAACAAGCAGGCCACCCCCTTGCCCCATACTCTTACCCACCCCTGTTTTTATTTTTATTTTTTTTTTGGAAATAGCAGCCCTCCATCCTTCCACTCCGTGAAGGTGGAACACCAACTACTGGCCACTGGCATCCCACTCCGTGAATGCCTCTGTGGCTACTGCCGCTCCGTGCAGTGTTTGAATGCCGCTGTGGCTACTGCCACTCCGTGCAGTGTTTGAATGCCTCCATTTTATTCACGCCCTCTAGACTTGATGGATCCACAGTGTTTATCCCACGCCCCTTTGAAGTTGTTCACAGTTTTAGACTTCACCACCTCCTCCGGAAGGGCATTCCAGGCATCCACCACCCTTTCCGTGAAGAAATACTTCCTGACATTGGTTCTTAGTCTTCCTCCCTGGAGCCTCAGCTCGTGACCTCTGGTTCTGCTGATTTTTTTCTGACGGAAAAGGTTTGTCGTTGTCTTTGGATCATTAAAGTTTTTCAAGTATCTGAAAGTCTGAATCATATCACCCCTGCTCCTCCTTTCCTCCAGGGAGTACATATTTAGATTCTTCAATCTCTCCTCGTATGTCATCCTATGAAGATCCTCCACCTTCCTGGTCGCCCTTCTCTGTACCGCTTCCATCTTGTCCTTGTCTCTTTGTAGATATGGTCTCCAGAACTGAACACAGTACTCCAGGTGTGGCCGCACCAAGGATCTGTACAAGGGGATAATCACTTCCCTTTTCTTACTCGATATTCCTCTCTCTATGCATCCCAGCATTCTTCTGGCTTTTGCTATCGCCTTGTCGCATTGTTTTGCAGACTTCATATCATTAGACACTATCACCCCAAGGTCCCTCTCCTGCTCCGTGCACATCAGCCTTTTCCCCCCCCATCGAATACAGTTCATTCGGATTTCCACTCCCCATATGCATGACTTTGCACTTCTTGGCATTGAATCTCAGCTGCTATATCTTCGACTACTCTTCCAGTTTCCTTAAATCCCATCTCATTCTCTCCACTCCTTCCGGCGTGTCCACTCTGTTGCAGATCTTAGTGTCATCCGCAAAAAGACAAACCTTACCTTCTATCCCGTCCGCAATGTCGCTCACAAAGATATTGAACAGGACCGGTCCCAACACCGATCCTTGCGGTACACCACTTAAAACCTCTCTCTCTTCAGAGAAAGTTCCATTTACCATAACGCATTGTTTTCTGTCCATCAACCAGTTTTCAAACCAGGTCACCACCTCAGCACTCACTCCTAAGCTTCTCGTTTTATTCACCAGTCTCCTGTGCGGAACCGTATCAAAAGCTTTGCTGAAATCCAAGTAGATGACATCGAGCGCTCTTCCTCGATCCAATTCCTTGGTTACCCAGTCAAAAAAGTCAATCAGATTTGTCTGACAGGATCTTCCTCTGGTGAATCCATGCTGCCTCTGGTCCATCAATTCTCCGGACTGTAGATAGTTCACTGTTCTCTCTTTCAACAGTGACTCCATTACTTTTCCCACCACTGAAGTGAGGCTAACCGGTCTGTAGTTACCAGCCTCCTCTCTGTTCCCACTCTTGTGAAGCGGGACCACCACCGCTCTTCTCCAATCACTCGGCACCACTCCCGTTTCTAGGAATCTATTGAACAGGTCGCACAGCGGTCCCGCCAGCAGATCTCTGAGCTCCCTCAGTATCCTTGGATGAATCCCGTCAGGCCCCATGGCTTTGTCCACTTTCAGATTCTTTAGCTCTTCCCATACATTATCTACTGTAAATGGATTTTCATCTGTGTCATTTTTATCTTTAAACATTTTTTATTGTAATATTACAGTAATTAAAGGTGCAACAGAATATTGCAATTAATAAACAGGAGAATAAAGGATAGGACAGAATACAAAAATTAAATGTGCCATCTAACAAGCAAGAAAAATGAGAAAGTAAATATGACAAATCTCTTGCCGTAATAACTTAAAGCAGGGGTCGGGAACCCATGGCTCGCGAGCCAGATATGGCTCTTTTGAGGGCTGCATCTGGCTCGCAGACACGTGTCGCCATACTTCGCGGTTCCCCGCTGACCCAGCTGCTCCCCGGTCCTCCGCCGCCCGGGCTTAAAATGCTGTCAGCCCGGGCGGAACGCGGCAGGACAGCTGGAGTCAGCGGCACCGGCGTGCTCTCTTCTCCTCCCCCCCCCCCCGCGGCCCGGAAGAGGAAGTGGAGAGCATCGGGTGCCTGCGCGGGAGACCACGCTAGTGTGGTCTCTTCTTCCCGCGCAGGCACCCGATGCTCACCACTTCCTCTTCCGGGCCGCGGGGGGGAGGAGAAGAGAGCACGCCGACTGGAGTCATCCGGGTGCCTGCGCGGGAGTCATCGGGTGTCAGCCGGGTGCCAGCGCTGGAGTCATCGGGTGCCTGCGCGGGTCTTCCCGCGCAGGCACCCGATGCTCTCCACTTCCTCTTCCGGGCCGCGGGAAGAAGAGAGCACGCCGGTGCTCTCTTCTTCCCGCGGCCCGGAAGAGGAAGTGGAGAGCATCGGGTGCCTGCGCGGGAAGAAGACTGCAGCGCGGCTCGGAGGAAAATGAAAATCTTCAACCGCGGCCGATGGGACTCCGCCTTCGCCTCCGCGAGGGCTGAAAATGAAGGAGGTTAGTGTTGGGAGGAGGCTGCTGCTGCCGCGAGTTCCCGGGGGGGGGGGGGGGGGGGGAGAGAGAGTGAATGAGCGAGCAAGCATGTGTGTTTGAGATCCTGTGTGTGTGAGAGATTGCATGTATGTGAATGATTGAGAGCCTGTATATGTGAAAGAGAGTATGTCTGTGATTGAGATCCTGCCTGTGAGAGAGAGAGCATGAATGTAAGTTTACCATTGGGAACCTGTATGTGTAAGTTTGTAATTGAAAACCTGTTTGTTTGAAAGAGTATGTGTGTATGATTGAGATCCTTTGTGTGTGAGAGAGATCATGTGTATGTATGATTAAGAGCCTGTGTGTATAAGTAAGAGAGAGATCATGTGTGTCTGTGTCTGATTGACAGCTGGTTTAGGTGATGGAGCATGTGAGTATGTGATTGAGAGCCTGTGTTTAAATGAGAGAGAGAGACCATGTGTGTCTGTGTGATTGAGAGCTGATTTAGGTGAGGGAGCATGTGAGTATGTGATTGAGAGCCTGTGTGTAAATGAGAGAAAGAGAGGACATGTTTGTAAGCATGTGAATGAGAGTCTGTGTGTGAGAGAAAAAGACAGCATGTATTTATGTGATTGAAAGCCTGTGTGTGTGTAAGCGTGAAAAGATAGACAGCATGTGTGTAAATGTGTAATTAAGAGCCTATATAAGTGAGAGAAAAAACATTTGTATATGTGAGTGACTGAGAGCATGTGTGTATAGGTGTGTCATTGAGAGCCAGTGTGAGAGAGAGCGCTGGTATGTGACTGAGAGAGGAGAAAGTTCCAAGCAAACCACCCCACCTCCTGCTAATTCAGAACAATCTCAGGACACCTGGATATCAAACGTTCCCAGGTATGCAGAGCAAAAAAATTTTTGTATCCTTATTATTTTTCATTACTGGATCTTTGTGTCTGCTATTTTGAAATATTTTGTTGGTATCTGGAAATGTTTTATATGAGTTTTTAATTATTGGATATTCCACTCATCAGCTGTTTCGAAATATGTTCTTTTTGTTAGTACAGTTTTACTGCTGATGATTTTATATTTCTTGATTTGTTTTATAAGGATGTGTGATGTTTCTTTTTTCCTTTGTTACACTGCATACAGAGACTCTGGCTTGTTGCAGTTTCCAATTCAGTTTTTTCTGCATGCTTCTTGTTATGCGTTTTGGTCTCTTTATTCTATGTTAGGTGAGGGACAGCACGTGATTCAGGTGAGGTTTTCTGCTGGCGTGTAGTTTCTGTGTAGGACTCTATAGCAGCCTGACTTGGTCCGTTTTCCTAATAGGAGATGTATTGGTGTCTTAAGGCCTGGTGTAATATTTTCAGAGACTTATTGTACTTTAAAAGTGTGATCTTACATAAAATGCACACATTTACTTGTATTTAGTTTTAAACATATTGTATGGCTCTCATGGAATTACATTTTAAAATATGTGGCGTTTATGGCTCTCTCAGCCAAAAAGGTTCCTGACCCCTGACTTAAAGGTTCCCACATACCTTGAACCTGCCCATACTCATCAAGAAGTCTGCTTTTTTTTTTTTTTTTTTTAAAGAGTAGTGAGTTTTTACCATAACTAACAAGTCCCAGGTCTTATTGATGGTTTTGAGGGAAGATGGGGAGCCTTCCAGCGATAGACTATTTACATTCAGAATGATATGAAGTGGGTTAGAGATTTCTTGGGCAATACCAGAGGAGGAAGACAAGGTCAAACACCTGCACAGCAAAACTGTCTGGATATAGCTGGTTCACATAATTAGTTGGATTTCAGTCAGTACATCATTCCAGACGGGTTTAATATTCTAGAAGCCCTATCAGATATGGGTAAATGTTCCTTTATCAGTGTAGGATCTCCAAGAATAGTCAGTGAGGAGAGGGTAGGGAAGTTTTAGTCAAATTTTGTGAAATCTACCTGCGATTAAATAGAATTGATAAAAAATCTTATCTTGTAATTCTGTTCCCAGGAAAGCCCGTAGCTGTATCCTTTAGTACTTTCCAGTTTCTGGGTTAAAGTGGTTTATGCATGTTATGTGGAGGTTGCCAGTTGGTGCCTTCTGACAAGAGTACGGTTTGGAAGTCAGTCCGGGATCAGTGTAGCTCTGGGAGATTAGGGCTCCCAGGAAATAGGGGTATTCTCTCAACAACACCAAGTGGCATAGTTGCAGGTACTAAAAGAAGAGAAGACATGGAAGCTCGTGTTTCTTTTCTGGAAGGACAGCATACTTTCTGGAGCAAATACTGGCAAAAAAACAAATTCTGAGTAGTTATTCATGGACTGATAGCCTTGTTGGAGATGTAAAAACCTCAAAAGATTTTGACATTTATCAACAAGAACTTGGAATGCAAAGGGGTTCTAATTAGTTCTGAATTTTAATAAATCTATATAAAATACAGCAATAGTACCCATGTAACTGTAAAAGTTCACATCCATGATAATTACTGAAAACAAAATATTTTTCTGACCTTTTTGTTTTTGGTTTCTTTTAATTTCCTCCTTTCATGCTCCTTTTTGTGTAACTTTTTGCTCTTTAAGTTTTTTCAGTTTCTTGATTCCTTCTCTCTTTCTAATCTTGCATTTCATTTCAGTTACTTTTGTTTTGCTCTTTTTGTGCACTCGTTTTCTCCCTATCTCCCTGAAATCTCTCGTTTCCCCTTTTTCTTTGCTTGTCTCCTCACCCTTCCCCCTTTCTTCTTCTCTGTTGCACCTCTTTGTTGCTTCGCTCTATCCCTACTGTCTTTCTTAATTCCTTCTCTCTTCCCACCTCTTCACGTTCCTCCCATACCCATTTCCTTCCTCCTTTTGGCCTTGCCCATCTGTTCTCCTTTGCCCGCTAGCTCCACCTTACTAGCAGCTGGCACATTCACACACCTGACCAAAATGTGGCCCCCTCCTATTAGCCATTGGAAGAAGGAAAATAGTTTATAATGAGGATCTTTCCAGCTGATGGGAGGTTCTGGAAGGTGTGCATGGAGTTCTATTACCCAAAGTGGATGGGGTTTTGGAAAAAGGTACTTATGATGCGTTTCTGGCGGAGGAATTGGAGCAATTGAAGGAACAATGGGCTGAGTCTGTCATGAGTCAGAAGCCTGCAGACTGAGGTTGAGGCTTGGGTGGTGCCGGGAGTGGTTGTGGGCTGAAAGGATTTGAGAGCTGAATAGCTTGAAGAAGTCAAGAAAGGGTTCCAAGTAGACAGAGGCTCCAACAGACCTTTGGGATAAATTGTCTGCCTTGGGAAGTCGGCAGCGTGTGAAGGAGAGTTGCAGAAGGAGAGGCGCTTTCAGTGTTTCCGTCTGAGGACCCGGGAAGTGTAAGGGTTTTTGATGGGGTTGGATTGGGAGGAATCCTTCTTGAAGGTGATCTATTGTGGAGTGAACAAACCTGTGAGTAGCATCCGCGAAGTGACTGGCATTTGAAATGAGAAGCTGTTTTTTAAATTCGGTGCTGGATTTGTGCTACTAAAGATTTTCTACCTTTTCCCTCTCTATCTAGTCTTTGATTTTTGAAATGAAATAATTCTTTGTTTTTGGAACAATACCAATTTTCAAAAGGATTTACATGCATATAAGCAGCATATATCATAGCAATTTTCAAAAGCCCTTTGACGCACTTAAAGTTCACTTAAGCATATAAAACCTATTGACAATTCAAGAGCATATATTGCAGCAAATTCAAAAGCCCATTTGCATGTCTAAAACCTAGTTTTAAGTGCATAAATCCTTTTGAAAATTACCCCCTCGAAGGTGAATTTTAAAATCCAGCACGTGCCAAAATTGGGAGATGTGCGGGCACATAGGGCTTACACATGCCCGCCATATCTCCTGCTGCATGCAGATCTCATTTAGAATCAAAAAGGGGAGCAGTGTGAGTGGGGCGATGGCTTTCCAGGGCAGGGCCAAATGATGTGCACATAAATACCTACGAGCCTGGGTCTAGTGCCGCAAAACATTACTTCTGCTATGGAGAAGGTGTAAGGTAAAAACAAAAAGTCATTTCTGAGGGGTTTAAGGGGTATGGGTAAGTGGGGAGAGTGCTGGCTATTAAACCAGGAGGGTTTGGAGGAGCTAGCTCCACATGAGTGAACTATTGGATGTACTGGTGAAACTGTTCTTGGCATGATATGTGCTGGTTATAAAATCACCTGATTTATATGGCTGAAATCCGATTTGCACAGTTGGGCGTGCCTGTTTGCAAATTTAGGGGCACACATATGTGCACCAAAGCTATTTTATAACCTATGTATGCATAGGTTATGAAATTTCCACGTCCCTGGGTGCGCTGACGCACATGCATCAGTGTGCACCCACACGCCCTTTTGAAAATTAGTCTTAAGGGTGAATTTTCAAAGCCCTAACCACGTAAATTCCGGCCGGGTGAATTTTCAAAGAGGCTCGGCCACGCACGTAAGCACCAGTACGCGGATAAGTGCCGGGCCTTTTCGAAGGGGTGGGCTGGGGGCGTGTTCTGGCCTGGGATGGGCGAGGTGGGAGGCAGGCTGAGACAGCGCCATTGTCAGCTGTCCTGAAGACTCGTGCGCCGGCAGCCGGCCAGCGCGCGCAACTTAGTTCAGCTCGAGGGCTGAAGTAAGTTGTGAAACAAAGGAAAAAAAATTTAAAAGGTAGGGTTTAGGGAGAGTGGAGGAGAGGGGAAGAGGGAGGAAATCTAGGTAGGGGGTAGGGAAGTTTCCTCCCAGTCCTCTCCTTAATTGGAGCGGACTGTGAGGGAACTGGGGACGGCCTGAATACATCGCCGCAAGGAGGTTGCATAATTTCTCCCTCCCCTTGCGCGCGCTGCTCGCACATACACACACGGATTATAAAATCCGGCGCGCATGTGTGCGCGGCCCACAGATTTTCTACCATTCGTGCGCTGGCGCGTGCATGTTAGAAAATTGGCACAGAATGGAAAATCTACCCCTTAGTTTGTGGACTATGAGTTTTTTTTTGGGGGGGGTTGTGACTCCCCTTGGGTTCCATAGCTTTTCTGCCATTCCCAGTGGAAGAACCCTGTCCTGCAATTGCTGAAGGCAACCCCGGGCAAAAGCGGCATTACAAGAGCAACACATATACAAGTTCTCCCAGTATCTACGATCAGCAGATTAGATTTACCCTATGCCAACATGGACTTGCTCTGCCCAACCCTGCCCCCGCACAGACATTGATTCCTCCTGCTCACCTCAACTTACACCAGCAGATTTACTTTCCTCCTCCTCTCCAAATTTGCTTCTGACCCTCAATTTCTTCAGTCCTAGTGAAATGGCCCCTAGCATCAGTGGCTCATTGTCAACTGGAGAATGTTTTTTTCATCATGCAAGTGACTGCGCTCCAATGTGCTCTGATGCTGCCACACTATTCTTCCCTTAGTCTCATGGGCAACATTTAGAGGTAGGGGAAGTTTAATAAACATTAGCATAGTTTGTCCTTTATAAAGATGCCATTTCTAATGCCCTGTCATCACTACTCCTCTGAAAATAATACATTTCTCCTGTGAAGCTTTTCACTCCTTGTCCCTTTCATTCTCTTCGGATCTCATACCCCTTCAGTATTTGCCCTCCTGTCCTAGATAGACAGTTTGTTGAACGTTTAACTCCCTCCCCCAGATTGCCTCCCTTCTGTCAGTAGCTTTTCAAATCTTCTTCTTCTTCCCCTCACCTTTTGATCAGATAATTTGATATCAGTAGTGCTATACATCGTGCCTCTATTATTTGTCTCTTTCGCTTCATATGTGAGTAAGAATCTTTTATTCTTTTATGCTCTTATAATCAGTCTTCCACTTTGATGACTCTGCAATGTATTAACAGTGGGGATATGCATTCGTGCATCCATTCGTTAGATATGCGCTTATCTGCAAAACGCAGTGAAATGAATCTAACGAATGGATGCACGAATGCACATCCCGTATTAACAGTACTTTATTTATTTTTATTTAGCTCTTTTTATAATCCACTGATATCGACATATGTTCATTGCAGAATATAAAGCACATATATAATAAATACACAACAACATTTGGCATACATTTTCAAATGAAGTCAAATAAAATATAACAAAATTTAAAACAAGCAAAAGAATAACAACATATAAAACTTTTTTGTATCTAGCTCTGTCTACATGCATCTGTCTTAGACTATATATAAATAACACTGTATAAGTAATAAATGATGATAAAAATAAGGCAAATTAAATGCATGCAGAAAAATTAAGGGCAATGTAGAATGTGGAGTTGTGGAATTTATATCCCATTAGTTTGGTAGAAAATGTATTTAGTAATTATATTGCTTTTTCCAGTTTTCTTTTCATTCGATTATAGAGTATTGCTTTTGCATACTTTTGGTCACAGCTTCTTCATAATTTGTTTTATCTTACTGTTGTAATGTTTAATGTGGAACAAATGCAGATTTATAAAGTGGCAAGCAAAAAGATGGCTTTCCTCACTCCTAAAATACAGTGCATAGAGATGAAGGAAGATGTCCTAAAAAACAGATAAAAATGCTAAGATGAGACAGATTTTTTTTTTTTGGCTGTTTGCCTCATTAAAATCCAGCCTCTGTTATTTCCTCTGGACCCATGTGTCTGTTAGTTACTAAAAAATAGCAGAACAAGGAAGAGCAAGTCAGAGCAAACACAGTACATGAAATAAAGCTGGGCATATATAAAGCATATGCAAAAGATTAAAGCATGAAAAAGAAAATGTATAGAAAACAAAAATCAATACAGAATTAGGAGTCTTTAAGAAACACCGGTATATTATATGGTATGTTATTAGTTGTATAATAGCAGTTATGAGTTAAGCAGTGTATAGTAGAAACGGGATGCCTCCTGAAGCCATCAGCATTGTGGCCTGCATCTGAAATGTGTTGCAAAGGGAATGTGCAAGTGCAGTTCATCCATCTGGTCTGAAGGAAAGGTCAGCTTCTAACGGACCAGCAGCTCCAACACTAGATGTGATGGAATCATCGGACAGAAGAGGAAGTGAAGAAAGCATGTTTTTTTTTTAACTGTTTATTTAACATGAGGGTTTGCAACACTGCATAGAGAGTGCCACATCTTGCAGAAATAAAACAAAACAGCTGAGATAACTTTGTCGTTCACCAAACTGTCCCCCCTCCAGAGTCCTGCACTAATCATCTCTTAAGGACCCCGTAACATTTGTTGGGTCTAGTTAGTTGCAGATAGGGGCACATTTTCACATGGTCTCAATTTAACATCTTATTGCTCTTCCATTCCAATATGTCCAAAAGCTTCCCTACATTTTATCAGATAAAATCAGTTTGTGCTGCAGCATGTACGTTAATTTCTCTACCAATGCAATATCAAAAATTTGTTTAAACCATATGTTAAGGGAAGGTGCTGACTTCCACAGCTGCGCCATTTTAAATCTTTCAGCACAAATCAAGTGATCAGCCAATATCCTTTTCGAGGTGGAAGGCTGGAACCCTCCCAACAGCCCACAAAGTAAAGCTTCAGCGCTAATGGAATATTTACCTCTATAATGTGGATTATCTGTGCATGGATCATTTCACAAAAAAGCAGCCACTGACGGGCACGTCCACCACACATGAAGGTAGGACCCATCCATACCACAATCCGTCCAACACAGTCTAGAAGAATTAGGAGAAAAAGCAGTGTAGAATAGGGGACATCTATATGTGTGGTGCATCAACCCGCCATCAGCTCCACCTCCTTCTACAGATTGAAATTTTGTGAGCCACTCTCCAAATCCCAAGCTAGTGCGACTCATCCAATTTCAGCTGGACGTACCTGTTCTAGTGCTTTATTATAAGCTAGAGGAGAATCTCGAGCAATTAGGCAACCTAGGATTGCTTTATAGATCTGAGAGATACCCCATCTAGAAATTTCTTCTTATAAGAACACCCTCTTTACTAAAGATAGGATACTAGGTTCCCGCCCTATGATGCTTTAGTGCCTCCATCAGTTTATAATAAAAGGCCAAAGAGGTCTCCTTATCTAAAAATTCTGAGCGGTGGTCCAAGAAACTTTGTGACACTCCCCTCCTCCCATAATTGACCAATACATTTAAGACCCATCTTCCACCATTCCACTGCATCCTTACAGAAGGTGTGAAGGGACAGAGAAAGATTCCCTGATAAGAGAGAGAGTGGAAATACTATATCTATGGGAATGCCAATACTTTTGCACACTGCTCTCCAGATCTTCAATGTATGTGATGTAATATAGGGGCGGATCTACTAACTTTACACACCTAGGCAGAAGCAGGTGACTGTAAGTAAATAAGACAACTTCAACTCCTTGGCCAACTGCAACTCCATCAAGTACCAAGGAGTATGGGAGTCCTTGTGTTGCTTTGTCAGAATGCCCTGCAACCCCGCAGCCCAGTAGTAGGCCTGCAAGTTGGGAAGGTCCATCCCACCTCATTCTTTTGGCCTCCATAGAATACGAAGCTTGATATGCGGGTGTCTATTTGACCAAATAAATGTGGAAATCATACTGTTAGTATTAGTAAAGAAGTTATCAGGTAGATAGCAAGGAACATGCACATGAGCCGAGGCAAAACATTCATCTTCAATATTGATATTTTACCAGTCTAAGATACAAACTGTCCAACCCATTCTCCCAAGTCCTTCTATATTTTCCTTTCCACAGGTGCCACATTCACTCTATAGAGATCTCTTAGGTCCTTGGGAACACAAATACCCAAGTATGTGATTCCAACCCAAGCTACTTTAAAGCCCAACAAACAGGAGGGGATATCTTTGTCTGTGGCTGTGCCGATTTGGTATAATTGACCTTATAGCCAGATAAACTGCCATATTCAGACAGAAGTTGCAGAAGCCTTGGGTCAGAGACTCTTGAATTTGAGAGGTAGAAGAGTACAAAATCAGCATATAAAGAAAGAACATGCGCACTGTCAGTCGAGTCTGAAAGCCCACAATCTCAGGACACATGTGTACCTTCTGTGCTAGTACCTCTATTACTAAGTTAAATAAAAGAGGGCACAGTGAGCAGCCCTGCCTTGTGCCCCTAAAAATACTAAATGGGTTGGAGGAGCAGCTAACCGGACTTATTTCCTACCTTTGAATTCGCTGGATGACCGGGTGAGACCTGTGCGGTACAGAAAGGGAGAGGGTTCCCCACCCCTGGACTGCCGCGGCTGAAACGAGGCGCGCTGACGTCATCACAAGGAGACCGGCATTTGGAATAAATTCCGGATACCCTCGGCGTTCTCGTTGGAGGAGCAGCTAACCGGACTTATTTCCTACCTTTGAATTCGCTGGACGACCGGGTGAGACCTGTGCGGTACAGAAAGGGAGAGGGTTCCCCGCCCCTGGACTGCCGCGGCTGAAACGAGGCGCGCTGACGTCATCACGAGGAGACCGGCGTTTGGAATAAATTCCGGATACCCTCGGCGTTCTCGTTGGAGGAGCAGCTAACCGGACTTATTTCCTACCTTTGAATTTGCTGGACGACCGGGTGAGACCTGTGCGGTACAGAAAGGGAGAGGATTCCCCGCCCCTGGACTGCCGCGGCTGAAACGAGGCGCGCTGACGTCATCACGAGGAGACCGGCGTTTGGAATAAATTCCGGATACCCTCGGCGTTCTCGTTGGAGGAGCAGCTAACCGGACTTATTTCCTACCTTTGAATTCGCTGGATGACCGGGTGAGACCTGTGCGGTACAGAAAGGGAGAGGGTTCCCCGCCCCTGGACTGCCGCGGCTGAAACGAGGCGCGCTGACGTCATCACGAGGATACTGGCGTTTGGAATAAATTCCGGATACCCTCGGCGCTTGTCGCCGTCCCGGCGCGTGTCGCAAAAGAGACTTTTAAATGGAGGAACATATACCTGCAAATTTTTTCAAAATGTGAGTAAATAATTTATTGACGGTTTAGCTGCTCCCAACCCCTCCAGGATAGGAGTATATATAGAGTAGACTACTGTAGGGGGAATATTCGATATCAATAAATATTTACCTAATTAAATAATAATGCCTCACACAAAAAGAAAGGCGAAGGTAAGAGAGGCAACTACATCCTCTCCTCTACCTGAACCAATTCAAACACAGATATTGACATTTTTCCCATCAGTTCCTAGTCATCAACCGGGAGAAGGGGCCATTGGAGATACGGGTATAGAGCAAATACCTGTTCTCCCGGCCGAAATATCTCTTAGCCCCGGGGCCCCGTCAACTCCTCCTCCTCCAAAAAATCTTATGGAACAGTCATTGGTACTAATTCCAGAAAAAGAGGGAATTGGAGAGAACCTCGCTAATAAGGGGAAAGCAGAAATGGACATGGAAGTTAAAATATTGCCAACTAAACCAAATGAAAATCACTATGGAATCATTATGGTCTGCTATAACATATCTTGAAACTGCTATAGTTAATCTAATGAAACAAACATCAGAATCTAACCTCCAATCAAAAAATATAGAATCATCAATACTAAAGATTGAAAAAACAAAAGGAGAAATGGAGAAAAGGATATCTACATTGGAAACATGTCATCAGAGGTTCACAAAAACTGAAATTTTGCACAATAAACGATTGGAAATGATAGAAAACCACCAAAAGTATCTAAACTTAAGAATATTGAATTTCCCTAAGTTAAATTTAACATCACCGTTAGATATGTTTAAGGAGTATCTTTCTGGTATACTAAAGTGGCCTGATAAAGTTATGCCTACTATCGCAAAAATTTATTACGTAGATATCAAGGGTAAAGCTTTAGAAAGTAATAAAGCAGCAGAACAATCATTAAACCTATCTGAAATTTTAGAGATTACCTTGGAAACTAAGATAGAGGTTAGAACAACATTGCATGTCAGTTTTGTATTTATAAGTGACAGAGATGCAGTCTTTAGATTATTTATGAGGAATAGGTTAGAAGAGTTTCATGGTGGAAGGATCTGGATATATCCCGACCTTTCCAGAATGACCCAAATAAGAAGGAAAAAATTCCTAGAGCTTAGAGCAGAAGTGGAAAGCAAGGGAGGAAAGATGACCATAAAGTACCCATGTAGATGTGAAATTTGGAAAAGTGGACAGAAATATGTTTATTTTGAAATTAATCAATTACGTACCTTCCTTGATTCTTATTCTCATTCCCCATGAGTATTAGCAAGGACGAGGCAGAAAGTAATGAAATACTAGGAGTATTGTCTCTCTTTTCAATTGTACAAGTTTTTACTGTTTTCCTTAAATTTTGCTCAAAATTCTTTTCCTTATCTGGAGTAAATACTACTTCTTCAGTTTTGTTATAAATAATTGACAGTACAATTTTCAATATATAATGATGATTTGTTAATTTACTAATTATATACTGTCTATTTTTTTTTCTTCCTGTAAATTGTAAAAGCAGCATAAATTAAAAAAAAAAAAAATACTAAATGGCTGGGATCTGCTCCCGTTAATAATCACCGTTGCTGTTGGATGATAATGTAGAGCCCACACCCAGGCATTAAATTGGTGGGGCATTCTGAATTTCTCCAGGACAGAAAACAGAAAAGGTAATCTGACCCTGAAAAAGGCCTTCTCTGCATCCAAAGTGACCACCATACCTGCCACCCTATCCCCCTTTGCCATTGTCATAATGTTAAATAATCTACAAGTGTTGGCAGTAGAGAACCACCTTTTAATGAAGCCAGTTTGGTTAGCATTGACCAAATATTCCAACACTGACTCCAAACACACCTGGAGAACTTAGCCAGGATCATTATATCAGCACTTGGTAATGATATGAGGTGATATCATCTTGGTTCTAGTTTAGTTTTTCTATTCTTATAGATAAGTAATATATTAGTCTCCAACAGCATGCTATTAGTTTCTGGGTATTGTTATAAGTATTCAAACAATTTTAATAGCATCAGAGCAACTTCTGGTGTGAAATGTTTAAAGAAATCCAGAGAGAATCCACAGGGGCCTGGACCTTTCCCAATCAGAAGACTTGCTATGGCCTTAGAAATTTCCTTGGTGGTGATGGGAGCAGCCAGTCTATTCCTTTAATGTTCAGTCAATTCTGGTAAATTAAGCTGTTCAAAATAATCTTTAATATCTTCTGCTCTGCATTCTTCCCTAGCAGAGATTAGGTCTGCATAAAAGCCTCAAAATATATCATTGATATCTGCTAGCTGATGGATCACGCTGCCTTTCTTACCCTGAATACTGCAGATGTGTGAGTTCAGCACCCTCTTGTGCAGGGAACATGCCAGTAGGGCCCCCTTCTGGTCCCTATATTCATAAAATTTCTGCCTGGTAAACATGAATGCCTGTTCAGTTTTTCCAGTTTGTGTAGTTTGTATTTCTTCTCTGACTGCCTGAAGCTTCTTGTAGACTCTGGGGAATTTTGCTAGCTTTGTGCCTAATCTCTAATAGCCTAATCTACTCTTCCAAGGATTTCTTCTGCAAACACCCTTTTTTAATAAGATGGCTAGCAAAACTGATAGTATTGCCCCTTAGAACCACTTTAATGGTCTCCCAAAGCAGCCATGAGGACTGGACTGCCCCTGCATGAGTTTTCTGAAAATCCTTTATGGCCTCAGTTATCATTGTACAAAACTGTTCATTGCCCAGTAACAAAGTATTAACATGTCATCCCTTGTGTGTGTATGAGCCCTGAGATATGTACAGTGGGAAAAGGACTGGGTGATCATTGGAAAGATGACATCTTAGAATATCTGTACAACCAGCGATTATTGCTAAATTCATCTGCACAGAGAAAATAATCATTGAGGCTATAGGTGTTGTATTGCTGGAGAAACAGAAGAAGGCATATTGTTTTAATGTCTGCATATTACTAATTTAATGCATGTTGTATACCCCCTTCCAGGATAAAAGGTAGGCGGGTTAGAAATCTTTTAAATAAATACTAAATGATGTTAGGGTGGGAGTGAGCCATTTGGGTGTATACAGTTTTCATCATAAGATCACAAGGAGCATCAGCAGGATTTGAACTCTGGCTTTCCTGCTTCTCAAACTGCTGCTCTAACCAGTAGCCTACACCTCTTCCTGCTATATATCTGGAATTTACTGTTCTAAATTTCCTCACCAACCATAAGATTGAATGACCAAGAATTCTCTAGAAATCGGAGCTGTGAAACCAAGAATTATCTACCCATTCCATTTGCTCCAAAAGACATTGAGCTAGTAAGCAGTCTTAGGCAAACTGTCTTGTCATCCTTACTGGATGCCAGTCAGGGAATTTCAGGACTTAGAAGAGTTTTTGTTTCCACTGTATTTCTATAGTGTTGTATTCCTCTTTTTTCTACAAATCAAGCTCTTTCTTCAAATCACGTTGTGTCCTTGTTGCATGCTCTGTTTTCCCTGGTTTGCGTGATGTTCCTAATGTGGTGCTGCTGGATTGGTTGTCATTGCTTTCAGCGACCTAACATTTTTTCAGTGTCTTCACATTACTTTGAGCTCTTATGAGCACGGTTGGCTACCAATCTTGGGAACATGCATCTTTCACAGCAAGAATTCTGAAAAGTGTGACATTTTAATGAAGCACTCTCCTGGGGGGTACAAAGAGAACATGTAGCGGCAGCTCTGAACAAGGTTTGATTAAACTTCAGGGGCTGAGCAGCTCTAGGTAAAACTACCAACATATTCTATGTGAGAAAAGCTAACTATCACTAGAAGACCAGAACAATTATTGGCTGGGACAGAATGAGATCTGATTGTTTAATAGTGGGCTTAAAGAAACATAAAGCAAATCCCAACCCATAAACTTTCAATGTACTGATATATTAGTAACACCAAAGGGCTACCGACAAATAGAGTTGCATAGTGCAGCTTAAAAAGTCACGAGGCCCATGAAGTAAGGCGTGGTTAAAGTAACTGTGAATGTGCACACTGGTGGTATCTCCTGAAAAGCGCTGCATTTAATGCACAACGTAATAAAGCATATTAAGCCTAGTGTTTTGCAGGAGATAACATTGATGCATTACCACTGCTGGTAAAGCATTGGTGTTACAGGTGTAGCCTATTACAAGGCTCACTTTTGGGTTGTGATATCTTCCACTATCCTTTCTGACATCCAGAAAATGCCTCCTTTGAACCGATCTTCCCACATCTATCTCTCACTGATATCCTGACATCCAAGCAATACTCCCCTCCCACCTCCGGCTTGTTAGAACACCCTCCACATCTGCAAGCCAGCAAGGTGAGGACATGATGAATTTGTGCTTTCTGTCCCTTGACGGCTGTTCTACCAAATGAATTTTTTTTTTTTAATCAGAAAGCATAGGAACAGGAGGAGGAGCAGCTGCAAAGACCAGGAATGTGTATTTACTGTATCCCCCATGCTGTCAGCCTGCCACCTCTCTCACTGCAAACAGAAAGAATTGTGCACTGGTGTAGAGAAATCCCTCCCCTACCTGTGTCCTCTTCTTGCTTCATAAGTGGATGAAGGATTCTATTAGGGGGAGAAGGAATGTATGAGGGCCTGGAGGATTCCCCTCAGCCTATTCAAACTCCTTTCTTCTCACAGATAGGGGAACATAAGAACATAAGAACATAAGAAAATGCCATACTGGGTCAGACCAAGGGTCCATCAAGCCCAGCATCCTGTTTCCAACAGTGGCCAATCCAGGCCATAAGAACCTGGCAAGTACCCAAAAACTAAGTCTATTCCATGTAACCATTGCTAATGGCAGTGGCTATTCTCTAAGTGAACCTAATAGCAGGTAATGGACTTCTCCTCCAAGAACTTATCCAATCCTTTTTTAAACACAGCTATACTACCTGCACGAACCACATTCTCTGGCAACAAATTCCAGAGTTTAATTGTGCGTTGAGTAAAAAAGAACTTTCTCCGATTAGTTTTAAATGTGCCCCATGCTAACTTCATGGAGTGTCCCCTAGTCCTTCTACTATCTGAAAGAGTAAATAACCGATTCACATCTACCCGTTCTAGACCTCTCATGATTTTAAACACCTCTATCATATCCCCCCTCAGTCGTCTCTTCTCCAAGCTGAAAAGTCCTAATCTCTTTAGTCTTTCCTCATAGGGGAGTTGTTCCATTCCCCTTATCATTTTGGTAGCCCTTCTCTGTACCTTCTCCATCGCAATTATATCTTTTTTGAGATGCGGCGACCAGAATTGTACACAGTATTCAAGGTGCGGTCTCACCATGGAGCGATACAGAGGCATTATGACATTTTCCGTTTTATTCATCATTCCTTTTCTAATAATTCCCAACATTCTGTTTGCTTTTTTGACTGCCGCAGCACACTGAACCGACGATTTCAATGTGTTATCCACTATGACGCCTAGATCTCTTTCTTGGGTTGTAGCACCTAATATGGAACCCAACATTGTGTAATTATAGCATGGGTTATTTTTCCCTATATGCATCACCTTGCACTTTTCCACATTAAATTTCATCTGCCATTTGGATGCCCAATTTTCCAGTCTCACAAGGTCTTCCTGCAATTTATCACAATCTGCTTGTGATTTAACTACTCTGCACAATTTTGTGTCATCTGCAAATTTGATTATCTCACTCGTCGTATTTCTTTCCAGATCATTTATAAATATATTGAACAGTAAGGGTCCCAATACAGATCCCTGAGGCACTCCACTGTCCACTCCCTTCCACTGAGAAAATTGCCCATTTAATCCTACTCTCTGTTTCCTGTCTTTTAGCCAGTTTGCAATCCACGAAAGGACATCGCCACCTATCCCATGACTTTTTACTTTTCCTAGAAGCCTCTCATGAGGAACTTTGTCAAACGCCTTCTGAAAATCCAAGTATACTATATCTACCGGTTCACCTTTATCCACATGTTTATTAACTCCTTCAAAAAAGTGAAGCAGATTTGTGAGGCAAGACTTGCCCTGGGTAAAGCCATGCTGACTTTGTTCCATTAAACCATGTCTTTCTATATGTTCTGTGATTTTGATGTTTAGAACACTTTCCACTATTTTTCCTGGCACTGAAGTCAGGCTAACCGGTCTGTAGTTTCCCGGATCGCCCCTGGAGCCCTTTTTAAATATTGGGGTTACATTTGCTATCCTCCAGTCTTCAGGTACAATGGATGATTTTAATGATAAGTTACAAATTTTTACTAATAGGTCTGAAATTTCATTTTTTAGTTCCTTCAGAACTCTGGGGTGTATACCATCCGGTCCAGGTGATTTACTACTCTTCAGTTTGTCAATCAGGCCTACCACATCTTCTAGGTTCACCGTGATTTGATTCAGTCCAATGGGCTCACCGTGATTTGATTCAGTCCAATGGGCTCTCTTTTACTTGCTTTTAATCAAGTTGACTTAGAAAATAGCCATTGCTATTACTGGCATCAGTAGCATGGGATATATTTAGTTTTTGGATACTTGCCAGGTACTTGTAGCCTGGATTGGCCATTGTTGGAAACAGGATGCTGGGCTTAATGGACCCTTGGTCTGACCCAGTATGGCATGTTCTTATGTTCTTTTCTCCTCTCTTTCCCTGCAGGCAGGAGGAGAGGACTGTGTTCCACTAATTGAGCTCTGCAGCTTGGCTGATTACAACCCCCCTCTAAAAAACCTCCAAAAAACAAAAAACAAAAACAGAACCCCAAGAGAATCACTGATATCTGATCAGTAAATTTGTTGGGTCATGATCCGTAGGTCATAGTGTTTTGAATCAGCTCTTTTCTGAAAACTAGACAACTATGCACAGGACTATAGTAAAGTTAATTTTTCTTCTCACTTATATTTGGACTGCTTTAATACCTATTATTAGCAATTTTGTCTGAATACTGTTATGTGTATTCAGTCAGACGTACCATAAATTTCCTGTCGTAAAAATTAGAGGTCTATATACTAATATGAGTTAGCGTTAATGCCGTGGCTAATATCCATATTATTACATATGTTAACGTTCAGGAAAACGAGATCATGACTTCCCGCTAAGCTTCATAATTTTTCTATAACCATGCCTTTCAAATCCATGTCTTTTCTTTATGATGTCTTTACTGTATCACATTTCTGAGCTTAGTTTTATCCTTAGCATATTATTTTGATAATCAGTGGCTGTTTGTGTAAAACATTTTGGGCCTGATTTACTGAGCTTTTTTTTTTTCCAGTCACAGAGAAAAGGGAAAAATGCCTCATGCAAATCATGCCCTTTATCTGCCTGTTTGAAAACCATTCTCCATGGGGTTAATTTATCCAATTTGAGGCTGGAGAGGAGGCCGAGGCAAAAATAGCCATTCAAAAAAGTTAGGTGAATTAAAAAAAAAATTGGGATTTTATTTTGGACAGAGATTGTGCAGAAAGTGGAATGACATTGTTTTGCCACAAATGAGAGAGTTAAATGAGACATTTGAGGCCAGGATGGCTATAAGTTTATTATCGACCTCATTACGACATGGATGACTTTCATTATACATTTTTGGCCATGCAAAGTTGTTCCAGCGATGTTGGCCCCTGCAGAAAAAATGCACTGAATATGAATATGGCTGTGATTTAAGCCCAAACTAAAGATACTAAAAATTCAGGTATCCAAGAGCAAAACAAATATACAAAACAGAAAAAAAAAAGAATTCTGCTCAGCTGCTCAATATGCCAGAAATATATTTTATATGATAATCATAAAATGCACTACTGAACTGCATAAATATTTCTTCTTCTTCATGTCCAAGTTAATGTACAATCATAGGTCATAGGTAGAATTTTTTTTTTTAATATTTTTTAGTATGCAAATAAGTCTGTCTTTAACATTTGTCTTAATAACATAAAAAATTAGAAAGTCTTTTGAATATACTGAAATCTCTCTGCGCTAATCTTTGAAGAATTCAAGTACTAAGGATCACAGAAGTATTGATGTTTATTTATTTATTTAAAGATGTTTTATATACTGACATAAACTGTGAGTATCACATCGGTTTACATTAAAACATGAACTTAGCTTAATAATGCTATACAGAGCACTCTTCATATATACGAGTAACATGAATTAATTAAAATGCGAACAACAAGAATTTAACTTGAAGCGAATAACATGAGCTTAACTTACAGCATTTTACAGAGCGCTCTTAATAGGTGCGAATTATTAGAGGGCAAGAAGGGAGAAAATGCCTGAGTAGGTTTCAGCCTGATTAGGTGTATGTCTGTTTAAATAGCCAGGTCTTTAGTTTCTGCTTAAATTTCATTGGGCAGAGTTCCTGGTGTAGGCTAACTGGCATAGAGTTCCACAGTGTGGGACCGGCTATGGACAGTGATCGAGCTTTTGTGGTTGCAAGATTGTAGAGTGTGGGAGAGGGTATGCGCAGGGTTGCCAGGTATTGATTTCTGGTTGGTCTTGAGGAGGTGTGGAATATTAATGAATCTTTGAACCAATTCATGTCGGGGTTATGAAGGGCTTTGTGAATCATATATCATGATGATTTTTTTTTAATTTAGATTTTTATATTGCACTTTTCACGATGCTTCAAAATGGATTATGTTCTGCGTTAATGACAGTCTGACAAAAATCCCATTGCTCAATGGAAATCCCCACACTGCAGTGTTTTGAAAGGAAACTTTCTGCTTCGGGGGTAGTTTAAATCACATCAAGCCGTCCTTTCACATACGTATCCTAGGTGAAGAGTTCCAATTAGACCTATCAAAAAGGAAATGCACCTCTTAAATGAAAGTAATTCTCATATAAAATGGAGCTTAATAATCTCATACATAGGAAACAATTAGTGTTCTTCATAATAAACTCCCCATTGATACCCTCATGTGAAACAGCATATGCAAAAACTTATTTTAGCATAACAGATCAAAAAGCAATGTTCACAAAGGTCCAGATTGCAATACGAGGCTACTTGGTGGCAGGCTGCTAAGCTCGAACTGATGAACAGGTAGCAATTTTTAAAGGGTAAAATCGTGGGAAAATAGAGCACTGTCACTTTAAATTATATTGTCCCAAAAATACTTGGAACATAATCAAAAAATAACTACAATATGTACCAATTAATTTTATTATTCAAACCAGATGGTGCTTTAGATCTCAATGAAGAAATAAAAAAATGTTTGCATTTTGTTTAAAACAGGTGCATTGTTCACCCCATTGTAATGAACAATGCACTTGTTCTAAAATAGTCCATTGCAGTTTGGAGAATACGTGTCCTTGGGTAAATCATCTACAATTGGGGCATGCAAATCCATTGTGTCAAGATGGCTCCAATGTTCTATTAGCTGCACTCTGATCAATACAGATTTTTAAACCAGGACACTGGATCAAATAGATCACTGCTCGAGAATTACAATTAGTGCGACTATGAAGTTCAATTCTACATTCTGTGACCGGATGAAACCACAAGGGACCTTGTATCATATAAGCTCATATATCACATCTACCACACTGATAATGACCTGGATGTGGAGAAGACGAGGTAGAGGAGTCTGGTGGTGTCGCATGTACCACATGATCTTTAATAATGGTCCTGCGAGTGTGTGACATTATGGGTAAGTCATGAAATATTGGATGAAAACTTAATGTATGCCAATGTTGTCAGACCATTGCATTTATATTACAGACTAAATCTGAAATTTATAAAATACATGCAAGCGTCTCCATAGATCGTTTTGACTTGTACCGCAGAAGTTAGTCCTATTTGGAGAAAAGGGCTCTCAGGAAGACACGGTGAACAGTTCTTTTAGGGTACACACTCTCTAAAAATCTACATGTGAGCTCCGAGGATTGGTATTTAAGTCCAGACTCTTCTGAAAAAATGCAGCTAAGACCCCAAAAATTGGCTAACTGGAAGTCTGCATTTGAAGGGTTGTGGGTGGAAACTCTGAAAATGGAACAGATTGTTATGCTCAATGCTCTTACGAAATAGGATGCAACACTTTTTTTTTTTTACCCTGTCATGATATATGAATATCCAGAAATGATAATTCAAATTGATCATAGGTCAGGGTGAAAAATTAAACTAAAGGGCAAGCATCCCAAAACAGCTGCCCATACCCATCTCCAGCCTGCATTATTTGAATACTCTGCAACATTTATTTGGCCCTGGCCATTGGAAGCAATAGGGAAAATCTCAACATTCACACATAACCCAAAGAAACACTTATTGCAATGATTAAAAAAAACGTACAAATGACTTAGCAAGCTGCAGGGCAGGAAGACTGCTGGCATGCAAGGCCAGAATGCGTCAAAATGTTGCAAAATAAAAATTAAGGCAACCAACTTGCTTTGGGAAAAATGTTTTTACCAGCTATGATGACTGAAAAATCAGTGAATTAGTAATTATTAAAATTAATTGAAAAGGTGAAAGCGAGCAACAGTGTTGCTTTTCATCAGAAGTCATCCTTGGTTTTCACCGGTACTCATCAGCTGGACATTCCTTAGTCCCCATCCTTCACTCCCAACTTCCCTGTCCACGAAGGGACAACATTTATTTATTTATTTATTATTTTTATATACCGACATTCGATCCCAATTGAGATATCACACTGGTTTATATTTAACTACACACCTTTACCATACACACATACCATGTAATCCTGTATCCATTATGACCCCACTATCTCACAACCCCCTTTCAAACCAAGGATGGTTTGCATCTGTTGTTGAAAGAGTAACTTGGTCTAGGGGGAGGGGGGGTTTTCCATCCAGCTAAGTATCATATTTGTTTAAAGATTGCAACTCTGATATCACCTGTTAGTTGCAAGAGTTTGCATACTGCTTTGAGAAGGATATATTTTTATCATGATATTGCATTTTTTTAACTTTTTGAATTTTGGGGTTATCAACAGTTTGACATTTTGAATTTTTTTGGAACCCCTCTCCCCCCCCCCCCCCCCCCCTGCAAAATGTGCAAAAAGCTATTGACGTTTCTTTGAACACTATGGAATTTAGTTGAGCTTTCATTATGGTGATCAACCCCTTCTGTTAAGCCATTAGTTGGACAGCTGTATTATATTATTGCTCCCATTCATCTTTTTCATTATTATTTAACTCACTGATTTTTCAGTGATAGCTAGTGGCCCAGATTTGTATTAAAAAATCTTTTTTCCTGAAGCAGTTTTGTCATTTTAATTTCGATTGTGCATTTATGTGACTGGTGGCTTGTTTGGTTATATTGTTGAATGTCAAAGTATTACAAGATATCTTTTGCTTCCTTGACATTCTTCTGTCCTCACCCTTCAATCACAGTTGCCCTGTCTATGAAGGGACAACATTTACAAGTCCCTAGCAGTTGATTGTATGATATGTGTGTATAGTAAAGGTGAATGGCTAACACAAGCTAGACTAGTGATACTGGGCACTGGAGCCTCATCTACCATTAACAAGAACTGCATTACCCTATTCTCTATCCTACAGAGCACCCCCATACATCAGTCCCAGCAGACATACAAAAATATAGGTGCCTCAGACTTTAAAGATGTCACCTTGCCCTGAGGTGTGACACATCATAGCCATTACTCACACTGGGAACGTAATCTTATAAGCGCTGCTCATCCTCACTTTTCCCTGCACTGTACAGGAATTTCTTAAATGAGCTATGTGATCCCAACCATGCACCAAGCAACGGACACATCAGTGGTCCCATGAGGAAGTGCTGCCATTTACTCGTTCTGACCCTTTTGGAAAGCCTGCTGGTCCTTGTTACAAAGAACTTGAAAAAGTTAGGCAGCTGTGCCAAGGCAGTAGAAACAAATGATGTCCCTATAAATGTTTGTGAGATGCTGTCCTAGTGGTGGTGGTGTTGAGCTCATGCCTTTTGCCTGACTGAGAGAGGGTAGTAACCAGCATTGTTGAGACCCCCAGTCGCTTCTGGAGGAGGACAAGTTGGCCCTCCAATACCAATACTGAGATGAGGAGGTTTCTTTTCTGGGTCCTCAGCCAACTCTGGTGAGTCTGGCTTTCCTTCTTTCCTGTCTTTCTGTATAACAAGGATAGGATATACGTTGTTGATGGCTCAAATATGTGCATCAGAGTGCAAGTAGACCTTTTTGCTAGACTAAAATGTGCTTTCATTTGCTGATATTTAGTCTAGTAAATTGTAATTTATGATGCTTTTCAGACTAATCTGGATCACTGTGAATCACTGTAAATCACTGTGAACCTGGAAGATGTAGTAGGCCAGATTGACAAACTAAAGAGTAGCAAATCACCAGGACCGGATGGTATGCATCCTAGGGTACTGAAGGAACTAAAAAATGAAATTTCTGATCTATTAGTTAAAATTTGTAACCTATCATTAAAATCATCCATTGTACCTGAAGTCTGGAGCATGGCCAATGTAACCCCAATATTTTAAAAAGGCTCCAGGGGTGATCCAGGTAACTATAGACCAGTGAGCCTGACTTCAGTGCCGGGAAAAATAGTGGAAACTATTCTCAAGATCAAAATCGTAGAGCATATAGAAAGACATGGTTTAATGGAAAACAGTCAACATGGATTTACCCAAGGGAAGTCTTATTTATTATTTTTATTTATTTAAATATTTTTATATACCGACAGTCATTGTGAACATCTCATCGGTTTACATAAAATAGAATGCAGCAACAGGCTTTACAAAAAACTAGGAACTGGCGAATATAAATTAATAGCTATAAGGGGGAAATGGGGTAACCTTGTACAGAGAACATAAATTTAATAGGCAAGTGAATGACCTGAGTAATAATTTACAAAAGAAGTAACTTATGTACATTGGAAGCTAATCACTAAGTTTAGCAACAATATAAGGACAGACAGAGGATTTAGAAATGGCAAAATTTCTATAAGCAAGGGAAGGATATATTGGCGTCATTATGCAGAGTAGAGGACATATTTGCAGACAAATCACATTCAACGTGTATCACTAAAGGTGTAACAGGATAATTACAGGCAATATCTTTGGAGAAGATGTCTTGCCTAACACCTGCTTCATTTTTTTGAAGGGGTTAATAAACATGTGGATAAAGGTGAACCGGTAGATGTAGTGATTTGGATTTTCAGAAGGCATTTGACAAAGTCCCTCATGAGAGGCTTTTAAGAAAACTAAAAAGTCATGGGATAGGAGGTGATGTCCTTTCGTGGATTACAAACTGGTTAAAAGACAGGAAACAGAGAGTAGGATTAAATGGTCAATTTTCTCAGTGGAAAAGGGTAAACAGTGGAGTGCCTCAGGGATCTGTACTTGACCCGGTGCTTTTCAATATATATATAAATGATCTGGAAAGGAATACGATGAGTGAGGTTATCAAATTTGCGGATGATATAAAATTATTCAGAGTAGTTAAATCACAAGCGGATTGTGATACATTACAGGAGGACCTTGCAAGACTGGAAGATTGGGCATCCAAATGGTGATGAAATTTAATGTGGACAAGTGCAAGGTGTTGCATATAGGGAAAAATAACCCTTGCTGTAGTTACACGATGTTAGGAGCTACCACTGTAGTTACACTATATTAGGAGCTACCACCCAGGAAAAAGATCTAGGCATCATAGTGGATAATACTTTAAAATTGTTGGCTCAGTCTGCTGCAGCAGTCAAAAAAGGAAACAGAATGTTAGTAATTATTAGGAAAGGAATGGTTAATAAAACGGAAAATGTCATAATGCCTCTATATCGCTCCATGGTGAGACCACACCTTGAATATTGTGTACAATTCTGGTCGCCGCATCTCAAAAAAGATATAGTTGCGATGGAGAAGGTACAGAGAAGGGCAACCAAACTGATAAAGGGGATGGAACAGCTCCCCTATGAGGAAAGGCTGAAGAGGTTAGGGATGTTCAGCTTGGAGAAGAGAAAGCTGAGGGGGGATATGATAGAGGTCTTTAAGATCATGAGGGGTCTTGAACGAGTAGATGTGAGTCGGTTATTTATACTTTTGAATAATAGAATGACTAGGGGGCATTCCATGAAGTTCGAAAGTAGCACATGTAAGACTAATCGGAGAAAATTCTTTTTCACTCAATGCACAATAAAGCTCTGGAATTTGTTGCCAGAGATTGTGGTTAGTGCAGTTAGTGTAGCTGGGTTCAAAAAATGTTTGGATAAGTTCTTGGAGGAGAAGTCCATTAACTGCTATTAATCAAGTTTACTTAGGGAATAGCCACTGCTATTAATTGCATCAGTAGCATGGGATCTTCTTAGTGTTTGGGTAATTGCCAGGTTCTTGTGGCCTGGTTTGGCCTCTGTTGGAAACAGGATGCTGGGCTTGATGGACCCTTGGTCTGACCCAGCATGGCAATTTCTTATGTTCTTATCTTGTAACCACACAATGTTCCTACTCTGAAGGCATCTTGTAGTGATCACATTAGTGGGACACAGTTGTCTTGTTGAGCGATAGAAAATCCTTAGGTGTATTATGGATAGTTTAAGAGAACCACTCTGTCAGTATTTCTTTTTATGTCATGGTACATGTCTGTGTGTTTGCAAGTATCTTTTCAATTGGTGTCAGGTATGCCAGTATAGCATCATGGTGTGGCTTCTACTTTCTTTTCCTGTCTTGCTTATGTTTGTCACTTTGTCCAACATTTCCATAGTGCATGTATATGTCTTCTCTTTTTCTTTATTTTGTCTGTGTGTGCTGTGTCATTCTTTTCTCCTGTTTTGGCACAGCCCTGTGTTGCATACAATGAAAAAGCATGTGCATTTTCTTTGTTCTCTGAGTAGTGTCTGTCAAGTTTCTTAATGTTGACTTCCTTGCTTACATTGAATGTCTATTTTTTTTTCTGTATCCTGTCTTTCCATTCTTTGCTTATAAGTGTTAACTGCCACCTTTTTATATCCGGCTTTCTTTTGCTTTCTGTTTTCCTCTGAATATCCAGCGCATGCAAGAGTCTTTCAAAAGGGCTGGTGTCTTCCAGTCCATGTCTGCCAGTAATGAATGCATATATATCTGCATTCCCTGGTGTTTACCCAGGAAGGGAACAGAAGCCCCTTATTGGAAGTATAGTTGCTTGGGCAAGCTTCTTTCTTGCTTTGCACGTATTGCTTTCTGTATTGTCTGTGAAGCATTCTGAGTGATTGCCTTTTTTCTGTATGTCAACTTCCTATTATCTTGATGTGCTGCTGAACCACTTCCAGAAAAAAACAGCTGGAGGAATTGGAAGTCCTCCAGAGGCAGACAGAGAACTGTCAAGCTTCCCTTCCCCTACCTCATAGAGGTGCTGGGACTCTGCACATTGTGCTCCCTGGGAAGGGGGAAGGGGAAATGTCGCAAAAAAAGGTAATTTTATTTTGCTATCAAAATAAATAATTTACATTTTTGGTTATATTTAGTATCCTTTCTGACTTTTACTAGGCTCAGTGGTGTGTGTGCATGAGTGAGGGGTATGAGTACTGGTGTGTGTGTGTGTGTGTGTGTGTGTCATGATTTTGTATGAGAATGACTCTAAGAAAGAGGCATAAATAGGCAGGGGAGTGTGAAAGGGAGGTGACAAAAGAGTGCAAGTGTGGTTAGTGTGTTGGACTACTTCTGCAGTATGTAGGATCTAGCAGATCTACTTTTAAACAGACAAGTGCTTTGATTTGTTTGTGGTAGTCATTCCTGCTGTCTCTTTAAAAATGTCAGAGAAATGAATCTAAAACAAAATCATTTCAAAGCTTACAAATTAAAATTAAAAGGATAGAGGGTGGTACGGTTTCCATCATTTTTTCCGTGGAATGAAAAAGAAAAATGACATTTTTTTCTCCCTCAGGAAATAATGGGAGCTGCACAAGCAAAAATGAGGCTGTCCTTCCTCCTTGAGGAAGAGTAAATCTATATGAAGTGCAGGCCCTGGGTACAGAATGTTTGGAGGATAAGGTGAGAGATGGAATGGAACCCAATAACGGAGAACATAGGCAGGCTCCCCATTATGTGTGCTCTAAATATCTCATTTCAAGTGTAACTCCCTCCTAGATGAGGAACATATAATGTGAGAGGGTCCAGTACCTGAATGAGCTGAGTGCTGGTCTCTCAGGAGGGATGAGCAAGGAATGTGGGTCCAACAGGAGGCCTGAGCTGGATAGGGATCTCAAGCTTAAGTGAGTCTCCTCTATGACCGCCCTCCCCCCCCCCCTCCTCTCTGACTGCTATCTTCTCACCATACCAGAAAAATGGAGCTCCAACAACAGAACTTTTGTTTTCTGGTGGTACCAGCAGTCAAAGTGTGTAACAATAGAGTGAGAGAAAACACTGATTATATCAGGGTATATGCAACAGGCTTTCACAGGTAGGCTGCAGAGATTACAAACAAGACAGAAAAATCAACATCCTGTATTAATTACACTTTCCCCTGGATTAGGAAAACGCAGCAACAGTTTTTTACCCCATCATCTCTCCAATATTTCAAAGTACACTCAGTGAAAACAATTCCCAACCACTTCCACCACTGTTTCTCCCCTTATCAAATAGACCATGCTTCTTATAATGTTGACAAGTGCTTGAGTACTTATTCACTGGACACTTAAAGGTGAATTTTCAAAAGTTACACTTATAAAAAATAGAATTTATGCATGTAAAATAGCATATATGTATGGCTATGTTGAGGTTTTAAAATAGCATATACTTGCATATATACTATTTTAGGGCAGGCCAGGGGTATTCTAGGGTGGGACCAACATTTATGCCAGTAAGTTACTATTTTCTAAGCAGTTTACGTTTGTAAATATGGCAGCTTACTCACACGTATTACTCCTGCTCAGTATCAGGAGTAAGTGATCGTAAACATCTTATGAAAAATTGACTGGATAGTGGTCTGGGTGAAATGGGAGATTTCAGGCTGAAGAACCAGGAGGGTCTTCATGAGCTGAAGATGAACTGGTAGACTAATTGGTAAAACTAGTTAGCTCATTGCTGCATGCACATTAGAAAATCCCCTGACTTACACATGTAAAAGCCAAATCACAGAGGGGGGGGGGGGGGGGGGGAATGCATCTACATAGTGCAGATAAAATCTATTCACATATCCCTTTAAAAATTGAAGTACATATATGCAGGTATATCAGTTGCGCACACTTAACTGGCGAAATTCTGACTTATCCAGCTAAGCAGTGCTTTTGCCGCTATTTGGACAGAATTAAAATTATCTGGATAAGTAGCGGCACTTATCCGACTATATTCTGATTTATCCATCTAAGTAGCAGCAGGCGTACTTAGCTGGATACGTCTGAAAAGCTCTACTTGTCTGTCTAAATAGCACATGTTTTAGACTTTCCCAATTTTCTTACATACCTGGATAATTCTGAAAAGAGCTACTGAGACAGAGAAGTAGCACTTTTCAACCTCTCCAGATGAGTGCTGCTACTTATATGGATAATTCCTAACTTGTGTGGCTCGCAGTTTTTACATATGTGAGCATGTTTGCACACATATTACTTGCATTTTATAACCTGCACATATTGTTTGTGCACAGGTCATACAATATAGCAGCAACTTTGTGCAAGCCCATTTACATGTTTATATGGGCACTGACAAGCAGTTTTGAAAGTTCTCCTCTCTGGAATGCTCTTCTTTCTGCATTGAACTCTGTAACCATTTAGAAGTTTCTTCTGCTCCTTCTAAGTAAAAGCACAGGACTTTCCTGGTGTCCTCAGCTATCACCCCTCCATGGCTTCTTTACTCCACCTACTCCACACTGACTGTGGTATCTCCAGACTACCCTGCAACTCAGGTCAGGTCCCTTGGTTGCTTCCTTTTGATGAGAAACACTGAGTCTGCCTTGGACATTTCCCCTTGAGAGCAAAAGCCACAGCAGGGCCCTCTATGAATAGAGGCCACCCCGGATGAACCCAGTCCCTGGCTGGGCTTGCTCTCCATAAAATAAAACCTCCTCCTTTCCTCTCCAACTCTCTCTGAACACTTCCTCTATGGGACCTTTTTCCTATAAAGGAGGACCTTCCCCTATAAAACATTAACCATTCTTCCCAAATTGGCACAGTGTAAATGCATTTTATAATTTTACCACTCAGGGAGACATTCAGTGGCTATTCAAGATACATCTTCCACAAGAATTTAAAAGTACTTGACAGCTTCTGCTGTCCTGGAGTATATCCCCACACTCCCTTCATTCCATCAATCTAACAGATGTGCCCAAATAAGGACTGACAGTCTCCTCCAACCAAAGTTCTTTCCAAGATTCCTTTGTGATGAAACAAGGCTCCTTCTTGGGAGACATCAAACAAGCCCTTCAAAATAACTTTTTGTCTGTTCTAAAACACTATGGCCCAATATTCAGCCGGCAGATAGCTGGAACAGTAGGACTTATCTGGCTATCTAGTGGCCGCTGAATATCTGATTATATTCAGTGGCCACTAGATAGCCACTTATCCCGCTATAAGTCACAAATCCTGCTTTTAACCGGAAAAAAGGTGGGCGGGCAATGGGGCTTATCTGGCTAAGTAGCGATATTGGGACTTAGCCGTATATGTTTATGTGGTCTAGACGTGCTCAATAGCAGGTCTAGACTTAGCTGCATAACTTATGTCGCTAAGTCCTGTTTGTATGCAAATATTCAGTGGCATACCCATGCCAGTGCAGCTGAATATCCTTCTAACTTACAGGCCGATACAGTACAGTGCACTCCGTCGGAGCGCACTGTTAGCCTGCTCTTGGACGCGCGTTTTCCCTTACTCCTTATTCAGTAAGGGGAGGAAAGCGCACGTCCAACCCGTGGCACCTAATAGCACCCTCAACATGCAAATTTATTTATTTATTTATTTATTTATTTATTATTTTTATTATACCGAGTTTCATGATAAGAATCACATCAACCCGGTTTACAATTAACATGTGTGTGGAGGCAGGGAGTAACATATTGATAAACATTTCCCAATTCAACATTAAATATAGTGTGAAACTTAAAAAATATTAAAACAATAATTAGGACGTGAGAAAGTTACAAAAAACAGGGAATAATAACTAGGACCAGAAGGGGGAGGGAATTAAAAAAGAGAATATTTACATTTCAGCCAACTGTTTCCAAATTAATAAATATGTATAATGTTATAAGCAAAAGATGTGTTGATGGGTTGAAGTGTGGAGAATTTAATCCATGTTGATCCATCAAATGCATGTTGATGGCCCTATTAGGTATGCGCGTGGGATACAGTAAGTAAAATGTGCAGCCAAGCCGCACATTTTACTCTAAGAAATTAGCGCCTACCCAAAAGTAGGCGCTAGGTTCTGCCGGCACCGGGAAAGTGCACAGAAAAGCAGTAAAAACTGCTTTTCTGTGCACCCTCCGACTTAATATCATAGCGATATTAAGTCGGAGGTCCCGAAAGGTAAAAAAAAGTTAAAAAAAAAAAAAAAAAAAGAAGAAAAAATTTAAAATGGGCTGGCAGCTGTCGGGCCGAAAACCGGACGCTCAATTTTGCCGGCACCCGGTTTCCGAGCCCGTGGCTGTCAGCGGGCTCGAGAACCGATGCCGGCAAAGTTGAGCGTCGGCTGTCAAACCCGCTGACAGCCGCCGCTCCTGTCCAAAAAGAGGCGCTAGGGACGCGCTAGTGTCCCTAGTGCCTCTTTTTACCGCCGGGCCTAATTTAAATAAATTTTTTTACTGTATCGCACGCATAGGAGAGTGTCCTGTGCGCGCGCCGGGAGAGCGGGCGCTCGCCCGCTCTCCCGCGTTTTTTACTGTATCGGCCCGTTAGCCGGTTAAGTGTTATCTGGCTAAGTTACTTAGCCGGCTGGCCTCTCAATATCTATCCCTATGAATATCGGTAAATATTCACTCTTGTGACAGTAGATATTTAGGCAAACTCCAGAATCAGCCACTATTTATTTATTAATGACCCTTACTTCATAAGGCTTGCCATAGTGGGTCAGATGAAGAATGTATCAAGCCCAGTATCCTGTTTCCAACTGTGGCCAAGCCAGATCACATGTACCTTGCAGGATTCCATTAGGTAGATAGATTCCAAGTTCCTTATCCAAAGAATAAGCCGTGGATTCTGCAACTCTACCTTAATAATTGTTAATGGACTTTTCCTCCAGGAATTTGTCCAAACCTTTTTTAAAGTCAGATATACTAATAGCTTTCACCACTTCCTATGGCAATGAATTCCAGAGCTTAATTATGCGTTGAGAAAATATTTTCTCTTATTAGTTTTAAATGTATTACCTGGTAACTTCATTGTGTGTCCTCTGGTCTTTGTACTTTTGAAAGAGTAAACAACTGATTAATGTTTACTCATTCCATTCCTCTCATTATTTAATAGACCTCTATCATATCTCCCCTCAGCCGTCTCTTCTCCAAGTTAGAGTCCTAAGCTCTTTAGTCTTTCTTCATAGGGGAGTTGTTCCATCCCCTTTATCATCTTGATGGCACTTTTCTGTACCTTTTCTAATTCTGCTATCTCTTTATTGAGATGTGGTGACCACAACTGAACTCAATACACAAGATGAGATTGCACCATGGAGCAATAAAGAGGCAATAAGATATTCTCTGATTTATTCTCCATTCCTTTCTTAATAATTCCTAACATTCTATTTGCCTTCTTGGCTGCTGCTGCTGCACACTGAGCAGAAGATTTCAATGCATTTTCAATGATGACACCTAGACCCTTTTCCTGAGTGGTGACTTCTAATGTGGAACCTTGCATTGTGTAGCTATAATTTGGGTTGCTCTTCCCTAAGTGCATCACTTTGCACTTGTCTACATTAAATTTCATTTGCCATTTGCTTGCCCAGTCTCCCAGTTTTGCAATGCCCTCTTGCAATTTCTCCCAATCCTTTTGTGATTTGACAATTTTAATTAATTTTGTGTTATTGGTAAATTTGATCCCCTCACTTGTTGTTCCCATTTCCAGTTCATTTATGAATATATTAAAAAGCATCGGTCCCAGAACAGATCCAAGGATGAAGGAGTGGGGTGAAATGAACTCTGCATTATTTTTCAGAGGAATAGTAATATGACTGTATAAAATCATGGGAAGTATATCCGAACTGTGCTCTTATGAGCCTGTGGCCAAGGAGTTATTTTGCCTGTTTATCAAACATGACATAGGACTCAATCTGAAAAAATGGAGTTCATCTTATTGGCAGGTCTTAGATTAGTTTTTTTTAGACTGCACTGAGATGAGAGAATAAAGTACACCCTAGTTCCATAGCACATTTAGACAGATTTGGCCTTGTGTTTATAATTCTGAATTATGTATTTTAAATTGTGTAGGGGATCCCCCCCTCCCCCGGAATCTGCCCATTATTAGTGCAGGAGCCTATAGAATAGAGTCAGTGGTTTCAGCCAGAGCAGGGACCAACTTTTTCAGTACCCAGGGCAGATACAGAGAATTACCCCCCCCCCCCTTCACTTACCAGCGTTTGCTCTGACACAACACTTTCTGCTTTAGCAGCAAAGCAACCTTTCCCCAGCCTGCATCCACCTCTTTCTCTTTACCCAACCCGTGCCCAGCAATTCCTTTCTCATTCCCTCCCCTCCCTCCCTGTATCTCCCTCTCCCCCACGCCACTCTCTGCCCTGAATCCCCCTCTTTCTTCCCCACTGCCTGTCCTGTACCCACCGACCACTTTAGGTCTTTCTCTTTATCCCACCCTTCACTACTTGTCTTACATCCCCATTTCACCCTCATCCACCCCCTGCCCAACAGTGGGAGCTCCCTCTCTTCTACCACTCTGCCTAGCAGCAGCAGCTCCCTCTCCATTTTTGCCCCCAAACTACTGCACAGTACCAGTCCCTTCTCTGGCTCCCCTCTGTCCCCCTTCCCTGTGGCAGCCCCCTCTCCTCCCTCCTGTGCTCCTCAGGCTGCAGTGCTGCAGATCTTTCTGCAGTGGGAGCAGCCATAGCTGAAGAAACTTAAAATCAACACAGGGCCAGTGAGCCGAGAGGCAGCCCCTACCCTTCTCCTACTCAAGCTTATTCATTGCAGTGTCCTGAAAACGAGTGGCTGGAGGTCCCCCAAACAGGTTTGGGAACCACTTTCCTAGATTTTTCAACCTTGTGCATCCCCCTACAGTAATTTTCAGGCTCACAGGCTCCCCCTGAGTTTTATCATTAAACTCCACTATCAAGTCCCCACCACAATCCTTCCCAGAAAAATCCTGTTATATCACATAGTTGGACATCATACTTTTAAATATTAAACTTTGTCTTGCAAAATGTTACAGAAATCATATCACAGTGTCTGAATATGTATTCTGTAATTTTTGGAATTAGACTAAAAAAAAGAAGATCCCAAGAAATACCTAAATTTATCAATTAAAAGATATTCATACTACATTGGTGGAAAATAGTCTCTGAAATGGCTGGCTGGGCTGAACCAGAATTTTTTTTCCTTTAGAACTCACCATAGGAAAAACATTCAAATTATGTTGTCACTTCAGTTATAGTGACACAAAGTCCCTCAATTATCAGTAACACACAAACCCTGCAAAAAGTTACTCAGAACCTACAATATATCAACACAGCATTAACTCTCAGAATTCAAACAGCAACAACCCTGCATGAAAAAGCAACACTGTACATATTCCTCCTGGGCCTAAAACACCAAAGCACCTTCTAGTGGGAAAAGAGAACAAGCTGGACTGCTACAGATCCCTACACAGAACCTCCATGCTAGCAGAATACTTTTCTTCCATCACACATACAGAACACAGACAGACCCTCACCAAATACAGAATAAGGGATCAGAAATTAGAAATAGAAATATGCAGATAAAAACTGTTCTGCTGTTCTGCTTTCCCCTTCCCCATTTCTGTTCATTGCAGATAGGAGCAGAGAAGGGGCTGGTTCCTTCTTTGCACTGTGCTCTGTTTACTCCAGGCTCACATCCACTCCCATCCAGTTCCTTGCCTGCTGCCTGGGAGGGAGGGACTGGGGTAGGAAGCAGAGGGCTGATCTCTGCTACATGAGATTTTGGGCACTGGCCAATAGAGTTATCAGGGCAGAGCCTTGTGTGCTTATACCTATAGATAAAAACAGCCTTAATGATGCGCCCTTGGCTTGACACCTGGGGCAGCTACCCTCTCGTCCCCTTCTAGTCCCGGCTCCAGTCTCCACTTATCCTGTCCCTTCTAGTGAGTTCAGTGTAGGTGGGAGTGCTTAAGCAGATATGATGCTCCTCCTGAGGGAGGTGCCATTGGTTTATTAAAAAACCCCTAAACTCATGTGGTACAGGAGAAGTTGCAGTTGGAGAATTTTATTTGAGTGGCCTGAGCGCCACAAGAAATGTCAGTATAAATGCCTTTCCTTGGGAAAGCTACTTACATCCACAAGGGAGAGTACCAGGAAATAGGATCCATCCTCATCTGAGAGGGAAAAGTTCCTGTCCAAGAAAGGGAACTGGGGCCTAATATCAGGGTTGCCAGTACTTCAAGGAGGGACACGTTCTTGGGATTCAACAAAGAGAACCCTGGGAGGTCTGAAGAGAAGAAGTTGTCAGGAAGCAGAAGTGTGTGAAATTCTTCATCTGACTTGGGAGTTGTTTTGGAGACATGTTCACTGAGAAGGGATTTTGTCTTTGAGGGGTTTTTGAACAAGGGAAATCTGTCCAGCTGAGGAAGGAGTCCTAAGAGCTTCTGGTTGAAAGAGGAGTTGGAGAAGCTGCTGAGAGAAAAGAGGAGAGTTGCCTTCAGAGCAGGTATCTGGGAGGGCCCAAGGGAAGAGGGTTCCTGTCCTGTCCTGAGGGTTAACCTGTTTTGGGAGGGAAGTTTCTTGCTGCCGAAAGTGACTAAGATTTATTTTTAATGCTTTTTTTTTTTACTTTATTTATATTTTATTTATTTATTTATGTATTTATTTATTTATACATACAGTCTTATATTCCATTAAAATTCTAATAAAGTTGATCAAAGAGGATTACAATGAAAACATACATAATTGAATAAAACAAACATCTTTATACATGAAACAAAATAAATAAAATGTTAATATTATCAAAAACCTGAGAAGGCTGTTATAAAATCCAGGGTTGGCGCGCGCAAGGGGGTGCACAATTGTGCAACTTGCGCGCGCCGAGCCGTGCAGCCTGCCTCCATTCCCCCGCACCTTCCCCTCCCTTCCCCTACCTAACCTGCCCCCCAGCCCTATCTAAACCCCCCCATACCTTTATTGAAGAAGTTACGCGCACCGGCCAACGGCAAATAGCCGCTGTGCCTAGAGGCTCGGGCCCCGCCCCCGCCCCCGGACCTCCCAGGGCCGCCCTCGCCCCGCCCCTTTTTGCAAGCCCCGGGACATACACATGTCCCGGAGCTTGCATGCACCGCCGAGCCTATGCAAGAGAGGCTCGGCACGCGCAGGGGCAGCTTTTCGGGGGTTACGCACATATCTTATGCGTGTAACCCTTTGAAAATCTGCCCCATGCCTTTAATTTCTTTCTAACTTTTAAGTAAATTTCCTCTTCTCATAGCTTGCTAGGTAATGTATTCCACATTAACGGGCCAACAATGGAAAATGACCTATTTCTAGATTCCTGTGTCCTACAATATTTAGAAGAGGGGACTACTAATGAATTTTGTCCTAATAACTGCAGATCACGGGATGGAACATACATTTGTACTAAGTCATGAAAACAATGAATGTCTCTACTATTAACAATCTTATGCACTAATGCAAGAATTTTGCATTTAATCTGTAGATCTATAGCAGAGGTGGCTAACTCCGGTCATCGAGAGCCACAAACAGGCCAAGTGTTCAGGATATCCACAATGAATATACATGAGATAGATTTGCATGCCTTTCCTTCATTGTATGCAAATCTATCTCATGCATTTTCATTATGGATATCCTGAAAACATGGCCTGTTTGTGGTTCTCGAGGCCAGGAGTTGGCCACCCCGATCTATAGGAAGCCAATGCAATGTTGCTGTTTGGTGTACTAGCTATTAATGTATTAATGTTTTTGGACTTTGTCCTGCCATTAGTGTCAGTAAAGAACTTTTATTTTGAATATGTTATGTTTTGGTATGGATGTGAACCCTGGGCTGAGGTGAGAGCTGACTCTGCCCACAGGAAGGAGCTCCGTGGGCTTCACTGCCGGTAGGCGTGATCTCAGAGGTTTAGGACACAATTGTAAGAGAGACTTTATTATAGAGGAGAAAGAGCAGAACCCGTGGAGCGGGGAATTGCAGTTAAAGAACAGATCTTGAGCAGAACCCGTGGAGCGGGGATTGCAGTAGAGATACAGTTCTTGAGCAAGGGGTATGCCCAGAGTGATACCTCAGATGTAGATATCTGGTAGTGGCCCACGGAGAGGGGTATGCCAGGCAGCCTTCTCAGTAGTGAAGCAATTACCTCCGACGTGCAAATCTGGTAGTGGCCCGCAGAGCAGGGTATGCCAGACAGCCTTCTCAGTGATGAAGCAATTACCTCAGGTGTGCAGACCTGGTAGTGGCCTGCAGCGCAGGTTATGCCAATGATGACTGTACAATGATGGTGATGCTGAGGTAGTCAGAGGTTTGGAAGCTCAGAAGGTTCCTGAGGAAGTTGAGGCAGTAATCTGCAGTGCAGGGTATGATGAAGCAAATCCTGCTGAGGAGAGCGCGGTAGTGGCCCGAGGCACGGGGCACTCCGCAGTGAATTCCCAGCAAGATTTGGTAGAGTTAAAGTACGAAGAAGGTACTCATGAGGTGTGGTTCCAAGGGAAGTCCTGAGAAGTAGAACAAACAGGAGTTCAAGGCAGGAAGGCCCTCCGAGGAGCAGATAGCCTAGGAATGTGGATAGCCTAGGAACGCTCTATCTGCTCCAAGGAGCAGATAGAGCGTTCACACGGCAAGCCAGGAACTGGAACCGATAGTCCAAGTGTAGTGGATTCAGCAACGACGAAACTCCTTGCTAACTTGTCAGTGCATAGGGCCGGTCTGCTTAAGTACAGGTAGTGAGACTACGTCATCCGGAGAGGACGCCCCTGAGGTTCCCGCCATGATGTGTACATAGCTGTCCCATGCGTGCACATGCCTATGTGACTCCAGAAGCAAGATGGCGGTCGGTAGTGCCCATGCCGTTCCGGGAATGCCAGGGAGGTTGGCGGTGACTGCCGGAGGCCGCCACTCGTCCCAGACTTGATGGTGCAGTGAAAAAAGAGGTGGGCATGAGAATTTGCAACCATCTGCAACTGCCGGGTGCAACAGAATAACAGTATTAGAGTTAATGTGGTGTTTTTTTGTACTTGAGCAGAAGAGCCCCAGTGAGGAGAAACTCTTGCATAAAGCAAAAAGAGACTTCTTTTTGCTTTATGCAAGAACCTCTGAGGTCATGGTGCCTGTCCTTGGCCAGGAGCCTCCCAATGAGCTCTTGTGATCAGGAGCTAAAATTAACTGTAAAGCATGCTAGTTTGAATCATGATTACATTTTTTCATTCTTTTTTTTACAGAATATCTTATTTAGTTATATGCATAAAGGGTTTTTGGTATCCAAGTTGTTGATGGTTGCTCCTAGCTATGTTAAAGGAGCAACATAATTACACATATATGTAAGGATTATCCGTAAGTATCCTTTACTATATTCATTACAGTTCTCACAGACAAATAGATGCATAAGGTCAGAGAGAATAGTAGTATACAGTTTTCCCTGATATCCCTCAGTGGGATGCAACTCCCATGGATGTGTTTCACAGAACTTCTAAGGCCACTTTGGCTCATGTTCTTTCATCCAGTCTTCCATCCTGGGAAGGTGGTTGAGGTTCAAGGTTGGAGCTCTCAGGCCTTCCAGGAGATAGGGAGATTTTCTTGAGGGCCCACGGAGAATCCTGAGATTGAGAGAACAAAATTATGTAAAGAATAGTGAAAGGAAGAGTTAGTCCCATTCTCCTTGCATTTCACTGAAGATTTGCCTTGAGTGTTTGAAATTGGAATTCTGGTTGGAGTCAGAATAAGGACTGCCAGACTGGGAGTATCTACTTCTGAGTTGGTTCTCAGCTGAGTATCAGCATGAGATCAACTGTATCTGTCCAGGAGAGTGCTTCAGTCAGCCACTGGACCACAGAGAGATGCACATCTGAAAGCAAGTACCATAAAAAAGGTCCCTCTCTAAAGATGTCTCATAGCTAATGGGTTGTGGAGGAAAATAACCCTAGTATATGCACCTTATTGCTGGACTGTGCTTTCTAAAATATTCCATAAGGATTGCACTGTTCTTCAGTGTGTGCTCTACTGAATTTATTCATCTGCTTCCAGTACACCAGTAAAGGATTTATTTAGAACAATACTACACTATGTGGCACTCTATTATTCATACTGAAAGGTGTCAGAAGACCTCCCAACAGCCCAAGGACCTTGAAAGACATTTATCTTTCCCTGTGTCAGGGAATGAGTGCATCACACTCTCTTATTACTGCACAGAAACGTAATAAGCATATAGTCAGGGCTTTGTCTGGGTAATACTTGTTGATTCTTCCCAATAAAAAAGTTGCAGTTTTTTTTAGACAAAATGTTTTAATGTCAAAGTTGCTTATCTTATATATAATGATACTTATATAGAAGGTCTCCTGGAAAGGCATGTCAAACAAATAATAAACCATAAAAAAAAAATCTCCAAAACAATATCATCTAATGCAACTGTCATTAGTTTTGGTAAAGTCATTCATATTCAGTATATTTAATAGGGTGAGCACTCATTTTCATTTATTTTGGTAATTTTTGTTAATAAAGTTTTTTTTGTGCATAAAATTTGATTGAATGAGCATAATTAAAATGTGCATAAAATTTGATTTCACACTCTTAAATGCTGTTTTTCGTGCATAAACTACTGATGCAAATGAACTGAAACAAATGGTCAAACCAAACTGAAAATTTATAGGGTGCCAAAACAAATGGATGGATGGAACTGAAGATCTTTTATGTGCACAGCCCTAATATTTAAATGATTCAATGAACAATTAACAGAACAATTTACAAAATAAAAAAGTGGGTGATCATTTCATGTATTCCTTTAGCTCATAAGAATGTGTTCACACTCTGGTGTGTTGCCACGCACTGGTTGAGAGTCGCTGCTCTAAAGAGTGTTAACCATTCACCTTGACAACTGAAGAAATAATATGGTAAAATGTGAACAAACAACAAAAGGAATACTGCATACAATGGTGCTTCAGTCATGACAAATGATCTGTCTCAGGGGAACTTCTTAAAAAATATATTATGCCAGAGGAATAACCGAATGCTGTTTATATTACTTCAAACTGTTTCTCCCTTTCTCTTGCTTTAGATAGACTATAGGTTTGACAGGTCTCAACCAACAACTTTCCTTTCTGAAGAAAAGAATAAATCTGATTAGGTACATAGTCAAAATATTTTTTACAGTGGTTCACTGACTATCACAATGCCTTGTTTTCTAAATGCAGAGAACATAAATATCTCAAGAGCACGGTTCATAAACCATTAAAGTGATATGTTAGAAATTCACCAAGGAATTCTTTCCCACATACATCTGAGTTCTGATGATAGTTTGTAGTCAGAGCAGGCAGAAAGCAGGTGGCCTACTGGTTAGAATGGAAATGGAAACCAGGGCACCTGGATTCAAATCACGCTTCTACCATATGATTTGGTTTGAATTTTGGATTTAATTTCCACCTTTCCAAATATAAGCTCAAAGGTGAATTTCAGTTCAGAGGTCTTAAAATCTAGGTGGGTTATTTACTAAACATTTTCGTCCATTTTGTGTCTATGGGGAAAAATGTTTAATAAATGACCCTGTGGCAGAGTGCACAGTGTAGAAATCCTCAGAACACCTTAAAAGACCAATCCCAGCTGGCTGGGCCTGGTTCACCTTAACACAGAGCATTCTGGGTGCAGGGGGTCTCCTCTGAGCAGGAATAAAGCATAGGCTCAGAGATGAGCAAAGGAGACCCTGGGAAGACGAGAACGCAGCTCCATTTAAATACTGCTGGATTGATGTGTTTTGGGAAGAAGTGTTGCTGAGATAAGCTGCTTCTATGTACCATTTGATTGTATAGAATAAAAGTGTGCAAGAGAAAACTGGAGTCCAGATTGTAATCTGTCCTCTAGCCAGCCGTACACTGCTCTTGCTGTGTAATATGGTGTCAGGTCAGGGATTTTTGCACTAAGCGACTTCAGAGGCAGAAGTCCAAGCCTCCTAAAAGTGACTGAAAAGAATGAAGTTTGTAGAAAGGGTTTGCACTTGCACTAGAGGAAATAAAATGGAGAATTGGATTCAAATCCTTCTGGAAGTACAAAGGCAGCTACAGGAGAGCCTCATAAAGAGCCACTTTTCTTACCTTATAAACAAAAAGGAGAGTGAAGCATGGTTGGCTTGCATAAAGGAGACCTTGGATGGCCTGAAACCAGAGGAAGTGCAGCCACCCTGAGAGATGCCTGATTGGAACTGTATCCTCCCAAAGCACAAAGGCTGGGAGTTTCAAAAAGAGAAGAGCGCCTTGCTGAAAATGTGCCATAGACCGCTCGTGCTGTATGACAGACCCCCTAAATATTAATGAGCCATTCTTATGATATGCATATGTTCTGATTTACACATGCTATTTAATCACAGAGGACAGCTGGAGGAAGGATGGATGGTCACCTTGTACAGGTAAATGACATCCTGTGCTCATTTTTCACTTAACAGAATTCTGTATCAAAGAGCTACAAAGACAGTGGTGAGGTGCATTCTTTTCCACTTGCTTTAACTAATATGGATATGCATTTTAAGTACAGCTCAGTAACTCTAAGAGTTCATCTACTCTTTTATAGGGATGTGCAGAGGGACGCCATACGTCTTATTCGGTTTTCGTATTCGTCGGGGGCAGATACTTTGCATTCGGCAAGGGGGGCCCCCGATATGTTCATGCGTTCATTCTTATTCGTTTCCCGGCTAAAATTGAATTAACTCGACCCCCCACCCTCCTGACCCCCCCAAGACTTACCAAAACTCCCTGGTGGTCCAGCGGGGGGTCCAGGAGCCATCTCTTGCTCTCATGCTGTTGGCAGCCGGTATTCAAAATGGTGCTGATAGCCTTTGACCTTACTGTGTCACAGGGGCTACCGGTGCCATTGGTCGGCCCCTGTGACATTGTGAGGGCAAAGGCTATCGGCACCATTTTGAATACTGGCAGCCGACGGCCTGAGTGCAGGAGGTCACTCCCGGACCCCCGCTGGACCACCAGGGACTTTTCGCAAGTCTTGTGGGGGTCAGGAGGTTCCCCCAAGACTTGCTAAAAGTCCCTGGTGGTCCAGTCCAGGGTCTGAATTGAACAGTGCTTCTGCCAGGTGGGACCCTGGTGGGTAATTTGTAATGTACCCCAATCTAAAGCAGGTGGAGGAGTTGGAATCCAGGCAACTCGAGAATGACAGGATTAATCGCTTTGGGAAGTATGTAAAACTCGATACTTTTTGATGAAGACCAGTCTGAATGGTGATGGGCAAGGTGAACTTGGTCAAGAAGCCAGGTAGAGGCTCACCATAGACTGAAGAGATGGGGCGAACTGAAGTCAAGGTGGTGGTGGGCCAGCTATATTAGTACAGCAATGACTCCTGAATAAAATTGCTCCCCACTTCAGAATCTAGTAAAGCCTTGGCTTGAACAGTTATCTCCCAAAGGAGAGTCCCATGGGTACTACTGGCTGAGGTGAGAGGACTGAGAGACTCAGGACTGTCTTCTTGACCAAGCCCCCATTCAGAGGTTTTCCTGACTTCTTGGGGCAGCGGCTAATGAAATGTTCCATGCAGCACAGTAGAGGCAGAGTTTATGCTGTCTTTGCCTCTTGTTTCTCTTCCTCCTGCTGATTCAGGTGCAGTATCCCAGAATACATGGGTAGTGTCCCAATATATCATATAAAAGATCTCTGGAAGGCATATGATGTCTAAGTGATGTTAGGACAAACTGATAAGGTTTCTAGATGTTAAGATCATCTTTGTTTTGGTCTGCTGTGACAGTGCTTTGTTGATCTCTTTCTCAAGAGTTACTCTTTTGGAAGTGCTCCCATGTCATGGCAAAATGGGCAGCTAGGTTATTGTTTCATTTTGTCTCTATTTTTGTCATGCCATTTTGCCCTGGTTTAAGCATATCTGAACTATCAAGCCATCCAACATTGAAAACATATGGTAGTGCTGCCTCATGTTCATAGAAACATCTGTTTAACCATCTAAGTAGGGCATGTTACCCTTTATGACCAGGAAAGCTTCACATGGAGATCTCATTCAAAATGTATCCCTGTTATTTGTACCCACTTGTTTGATGTAATTTCCAAATTTATCCCTGTTGTTTGTACCCACTTGTTTGATGTAATTTCCAACTTTGGTTCTATGTAAACCGACGCAGTATGTACTAGTACATGAGCATTGGTATATAAAAGCCTATAAATAAATAAATAAAATACTTAGTAAAATCAGGACTATGGAGTAGACTTTCTGGACTGTCTCCTTCTCTGTGGAATTCCCTGCCCTTGTCCACTAGGAATAAAGTTTTTTTGACAATACCTCAAGACTTGGTTGACTAGTCAATTAAATTCTAGCCCAACTCTAAGATGAAGTTTATAATTTGGTGCTGTAATGAATGAGTTAGGTTTTGTGGGAATTATTGCTCCTTTTGAAGAATTTTGAGTAATTGTATTGCACAAGATTGTGATGTTTTTAAATCTTGTTTATATTTATAAATATGTATGGAGAAGAACCTCAAGTGAAATTAATATCAATAAGAAAAAAATGTAAATTCCACTGAAAACCTGACAACCTTAAAGCAAACCAAAAATGTTAAGGTGTGACCTTCATAGTAGCACTCCAAGACTGCATCTATAAATTAGATGACTGATGTCCAGATGGTGCTGTCAAACTAATCATAAAGTTGGGGTCATTTTTTGAAAAAAAGTCTTCACTGAACTTTGCTAAATCACCCGGAACTCCCCGGGAAAGGCTGGAACGGAGTGTACTCAAATTGAAGATATACTCTGACGCTGTAATGTTTCAAGAGTCCCTGCTCTCTGCTTCAGGAAATTTATAATTATACAATAGCATCCTTTATTCCTTAAACAGTAGTCTTACAAAGAAATATCAGTTAAAGCTGCTCAGAGCATCTTCTGGCAGCCTGATGAGTAAGTGTAATTATTATACCTATGCACCAATTTAAGTATACGCCCATAACAACCAAAGCCCGTAATCTCAGTGTTGTATTGGATTCCAAACTATCTACGTCACAAAACATATCTTCAGTTGTTAAAACTTCATTTACAAGAGTCACCTGTTGAAATGACTAAAACCTCTCTTACATGCACATGATTTCCACTTAGTCTTGCAGGCTTTAATTCTGACAAGTTTAGACCATTGTAACACATCTGGGACTTCCAACTAATGCCATACATCCACTGCAACTAATTCAAAATGCAGCAGCATGTGTTGTAGTGAACACGAGTCGCTGAGAACACATAATACCTATCCTCCATTCATTACACCGGCTTCTTGTGCTTCTGCGTATACAATACAAAGTTCTTACTATTATTCATAATTTACTGTATAATAAATCTTCAATCTGGTTATGCTGCAGTCTGTGCATTTATCAACCTGGTAGACAACACCATTCCATGAACAAAAACCTTCTCAAGGTTCCAACAATTAAGATAGCAAGGCTCGATTTCACTAGAATTTGTGTCTTTTCTGTCGCAGGGCCCATCTTTTGGTACACCCTTCCCGATCACTCCAGTTAACATCTAGCACTAAGGAGTTTAAGAAAAACCTGAAAACTCATCTCTTTACCCTAGATTTTTGGCAACACAGTATAGTAATGGTTTATGGTCATCTGCAAGAAATATATGAGATATGATGTCGTAATTGTTTTTCCTTTATGATTTAATGATATTGCTGTTTCATGTACTGCATTTTATTTTTTTTTCATGCTCTGTGTTGTATGTTTCAGTTTTATGCATGCGATATTATAAATCGCCTTGATCAAATCTCTGTAGAATGTGGTGCCTAAAACTTTTAAATATATACATAAATAAATCTATGGTATTATTTGCCTCATGTGAATGCTGAGGTTTTCTCCATTGATTTCTTGGGAGCTGGCATGAACAACTGTGTTTCATAGAGTGTGCAAATGAGGCCATGTAGGCAGGCAGTTTTTGTTTTTTTGCCCTCAGATCGGGTGGTTATCATGGCCCTTGCATGCTCAGTGTGACGTCCTTGCCCTTTTCTAAGTAGGACTGATGTCACCCGAGCAACTTTAAATGTCTAAAAAGCTTCTGGTGGTCTGAGGCGAGAGGTGGGTTTCTGGTTATTTGGGGGTGGGGTCTGAGGCTGGTAGGGGTGTTGGAAGGGGATGGTGATGGGGAAATAAGGAAAATAAATTGAAGTTACTTTTTTATTTTGCTTGGTGATGAAGGGGTAGGTAGTTAATGTTACTGATGGTGTTTGGCTTGGGGTGTTTTCAACTTTTTGTTTTTGTTATGTTTTGTGTAACATTTTTTTTTTTAAATGCTGCTGGTTCAGTCATGTATATCACTTGGGGCTATCTGAGGACTGGGGAAATGGCCAATAAGTATCCCAAATAAATAATGAGGCAACTAGTGCAGTTCGATTCTCAAGGAAGGGCAGGTACAAATTTTACAAAATGTCTTCATGGGGCCAAAGTCCATGGAGAGTCTTTACCCATGGGCTTTGCTCCAAGTTTGAAAGCAAAAGTACGCGTGTACTTTTGTGTTGAAAATTACCATGGGTACTTTGCACCTACTTTTTTGAATGCAAAATAATGTGCATGTATTTGAAAATGCAATCTACACACATTATTTTCCTTCCCCGACCAAAACATGCCCCCAGAAAATCTTCCTATTAAGGCAGCCGAAAATGTGTGAGTTGCAGAGCATTATGCGTTCATATAGCTGCATTGTGGGTGGGGCAATCATCAGATGGACAGTTTACTCAGGGAAAATGCCTTTTATCTATGGGGTAGATCTTTAAATCTACGCCCGATTTTATAACATGCATAACTTGTGCGCACTGAGCCGCGCAGCCTTCCTCCGTGGCCTCGGAGGGAACTTTCCTTCCACCCACCCCCCGCACCTTCCCCTCCCTTCCTTCTCCTATCTAACCCGCCCCCCAGTCCTATCTAAAACCCCCTCCTGACCTTTATTGGGAAAGTTACGCCTGCCTCTGGGCAGGCGTAACTTGCGTGCACTGGCCAGCTGCCGGCATGCCATCCCCTGGCACGGCGGCTGTTCCGGAGGCCTCAGTCCCACCCCCGGAATGCCCCCGGGCCTGTACCCCGCCCACAGCCCCACCCCCAGAACACCCCTTTTTTGAAGCCACTGAGCCTATGCAATATAGGCTCGGTGTGCGCAGGGGCAGCTTGGGGCAGCTTTTCGGGGGTTATGCGCGTAACCTTTGAAAATCTGCCCCTATGTGAATAGCTTCAAAAAGCTTATCATCCAATTCCTCGATAGTTGACCTTCCACTCAGCCTCTGCTCCAGCTCTGAAGAACATTTCCTTTATTCTCCAGGCTTCCCAAGCAGCTGTTCACCATGGCTTTTCTTCCAATCCTAAACTGGATGAATGGAGTCCTTTAAGAGTATACATTATGATCGCCATTCTTCTATTGTAATAAACTGTTCACTTGATTGTTCATTCCATTTTTAAAATATATATGTATAGGTTACTCTGAAGAAATGATTACTGCAGTGCATTTTTCAAATTCCATCGCTATTGTGCAATGCATTTGCAACAAGGGATACCTGGTTTTCTGCTCCTAAACCAATGCAGTAACCAGGCTCTGACCATGCATGTCCATAAATTCTGTATTGTTGTTAATTCCACTAGGAAATTCTTACTTCTATAAATCCTGTGGACGTTTTTAACAAAATAGGCTTATGTATAGCAGCAGTTTAGTCCTCTGGGCAGTGCCGGTGGAAGGGTGTCCAGCTGCCCTAGGTGGTGATGTCATCACGTGATCTCTCTCTCTGATTGCACACGACAAACGACCCAGCTCCTCAAAGAAATGCATACCCAAAAACAGAAAACGCTCTCCAGCTCCGTGCCTCACTAGCGCCACTTCTCATCTCATCCGTCCTTTCAAAACTGCTGCCCTTACCAGCTACTCTGCCGCCCTGCCCACTTCCAGCGCTCTAGGCCACCGCCTAGCCCTCCTAATGCTTCCACTGGCCCTGCCTCTCGGTAACATATTATTGCTCTATAAGTGTGCCTCTCAAAAGGTTGAAAGAACTCAAATTTACCTCTTGTCTTGGCAAGATATCTAAAGTGCGTAATTGCAGGATGACAATATGCATTGCCTTTGCCAGATTATTATTGGTTAATATGGAAAGACCACTGATGGTTCTATTTTTTATCTTTTTCTATTGATAATTCTAAATATTGCATAATACAAAGTGTTAGTATAACATATACATACCCGATTTGTCTGTGCCTTCTGTATTAGCATTACAGCAGTAGCACTAGGGCATAGAGGGTAATGTGCAGCCGGATCAGAAATGCACAAATATCAATTTAATCAGAGTAGTGAAGTTATTGCAATAGCAAATATTTGTTATTTTTCAGTATTTATCTGAAGAGATTTGACAGCAGCAATACTATATTCTTTGCATTTGGCTTACAGTGTGATTTTCCTTTTTTACATTGCATAGTTAAATATTATAACGGCAGATTATAGAGAATGGTGCCTTTCAACGGAGAGCTTAGCTTCAGTATTGATGGTCTCGGAAGAGAATAGGTAGCATGTGCTGGCCCCTGTTACAGTATATTTCTTGATGCTAATGAGATGTTTATTCACCAGGGCAACTCTTCTTAGGGAACAGCATGTGCAAACCACCAATGGTGAGAAATTTCATCTGCACAAACAGAGAAATGAAATATATTTGCTAGCAGAGGCTAAATATTTAGAGCTGTGAGGCTAAATATTTTGAGCTGAAGAAATGATGGCTTTTCACCCATCGTTCTCTTCTCCTTACATGCATCACAGGTTTATTTACAAAAATAAAAACAGCCTAAAGAGCATAGAAGGCTTTGTTAATGAAGAGAGTAAAATTGAATAATGCAAAAGGGGGGAGGGGTGGGAGTGGGCAATCCTGTGCGATCAGTTATAAGAAGCAAGTAAAGAAAGCAACTTCCAGTATACTTCATCTGCCAGCGTTCTCCTGCATTGTTTGTTTTCTTTCCTACTAATGTCTATGTTTTAAATAAAGTGCAAACAGTAATCATCAGCATCCCAAATGGATCTACATCCATCTGGCTACAGTTCTGACAACACCTGCTTGCTTTCTAGCACTGAGCTACGGCGTTCTACTACCACTTCTGGAGATAATGTGAAATGATTTGGGAGCGATCCAAGATATAGTAGCTTTTAAGGATTTTAAGTCTCTATAATAAGGCTATCACCAAATTGTCTCTTACTTTATGTATCAGAGTCTTCACAGATGCTGGATGTGCGAGGTGTTCCCTATCATTTCCCAGTTGAAGATGTCTTTTCAAGGCATATATTTAACAAAACCCATAAGCCCTCTTTGGCTTGTATTCTTTTGTCCAGTCTTCCAAGGTTGGATAAGTTATAAAGGTCTCTCAACGGACAGAGCAAGTCAGAGTGGTGACTGCTAGTGTTAATGGATTTGTGCGTGTAGCGGCAAGTACATACGTACTCGGGCACCTTTTAAAATCTGCTCAGCGCGCTATCCTGACTCGTGCACATATCTCCTGGTTTTGGCATGCGCAGAGCTTTTAAAATCTACCTGTCAATATTTCAGGCCATATCAGATGTTTTTTGGTTTATGTTTTTGGCTGAATATCTGCATAATGTCTGCTTTTGCAACCGCTGCCACCGGTGCTGGTCACTGGTCTGTGATTTCTGAATAGTTTTCATTTTTATCTTTCTGTAGTGATTGTATGGGTTGTCTATTTGCCCCACTGGTTCCAAATGTGCCCCAAAGTTGTTGTAGCTAGTGAAACATAGGTTTATATTTATACAATATGGGCCTGAATTTTAAAAGTATTTACAGGCTTAAAATCAGGTTTAACACATGTAAATGCACTTTACCCATGTCAGTGGGATTTGAAAATTTGCTACAATATATGCCATTGAATTGTTCATAGGATAATCACGTGTAAGTGCACGTTATGCGTTTAAATGGCTTTTTAAAATTGCTACGATAGTATGTTACATTTCCATGTGCAACTCCTTTTACAATTACCTCCCATATATTTAAGAGATTTATGATTCTTTTGGGATGTCATGCACTTGAATCTTCCCAACAGAGAGAGATGATTCCCATACAACTCATTAAAGTGAAGGCATCCAGTCTATTCTGTTACTTGGAAGAAATGAAAAACATCTTTAAGGTATACTTAAGTCATAAGCGAGAATACACTCGGGCCTGATATACTAAAGGGGTTTTTCCATTTTGGATCTGATTCATTCAACCCAGTTTTATGCAAATAAATGGTTGTTACAAAATAGCCCCAGGCCCAGTATGTGCAAAAATACGCACATAACCCGGTTTCACTCGTACTTTTACATGGACTGGGAGTAGGCAGTCTGGAGGAGTGGAGCTGGGGTAGGGCATATATGTGCATGCTTTTGTATTTTCGAAAATGTGCATGTAAAATGCACATTCCACAAGTAATGCCTTGCTTGGAGCAGGTGTAACTTTTTGCGTGGAGAATTCTGTGCATACCTGGCCAATTGAGGAAGGACTGTCAAAGCCAATGTATGCGCATAAGGTTCACTTTGCAAATCCTACATGTACATTGTACACACTGATTTTACTACTACCGTGTTTCCCCGAAAATAAGACAGTGTCTTATATTAATTTTTGCTACCAAAGATGCACTAGGCCTTATTTTCAGGGGATGTCTTATTTTTCCATGAAGAAGAATTCACATATATTGTTGAACAAAAAAATGAACATTTATTATATTCTGAATAGTTGTCTGGTTATGCTGGTTTGTGATGACAACTAACTGTGAATCCTGCAGGGTAAAAAAACCACAGCTGCATGCTCTGGTGTTCTGTGCGACGGGCATGCTCTCAAATAAAAACTTTGCTAGGTCTTACTTTCGGGGGAGGTCTTATATTTAGCAATTCAGCAAAACCTCTACTAGGTCTTATTTTCGGGGGATGTCTTATTTTCGGGGAAACAGGGTATGTGGGGAGTTATAAAATTATCCATGTTAAGCCAGACATTCCACATCTATAAGAGATGTGTGTCATAGGTAAGAATGTAAAACTGTCCTCAGATTTTGTACAAAGTCATTTTTTCCATATTTAGTTAATCAACTCTTAATTTAAATTGGTAGGTTTCTTGATCTGTTGGTGCAGACAGGTTGGTCCAACTGTGTGTTAAAGAACAGACCTTGTAGTTCTGAGAATTGTAA